>NC_132840.1:56038001-57424251 GCF_048164855.1 Canis lupus baileyi
CCCGGCTCGGTGCCCCGATCCCGCCTGTCCCCGACCCCGCCCCGCCCCGCCCCCCATTCGTTAACGACTCCTCTTCCGTGGGTCTTCTCGGCCCCGGGAATTATTCCCTGGCCTGGGCCCTGGCGCTGCTCATCGCTCCAGGAGGGTGGACAGGTGCAGGGGCGGATGGAGGCGCAGGTGTGCACCTAGGCAGCTCAGGGCTCATTCATCGTCCCCAACCAGGCACCTCTGCGCCAGCGCACTGGGTCCCAGGGCGGCGGGCGCGGCCCGTTAGAGTCGAGACTCCAGGTGACGGAGACCGTGACCACGGCGAGCAGGTAGCCCCGGAGAGCTGCGCGGGGAGGGAGGGGAGCGCGGGAGGCCGAGACCACTCCCTCCTACTTCCCCGACGTTATTTCCTGGGAGGAGTCGGAGCGCGCGGGCGGCCGCGCAGATCCCCAGAGCCCGCTCGGGAGTCGGCGGCGTCGGGGCGGGTGGTCCCCGCGCGCTCGCCAGGCCGCCCCCACCCAGAGCCGTGGCCCTGGACCGCATCGGGCCTGCTACGACCTCTAAAGGCGTCCGCGAGCGTTCTCTCACGTCGGCTCGTTGGTCTAGGGGTATGATTCTCGCTTCGGGTGCGAGAGGTCCCGGGTTCAAATCCCGGACGAGCCCCATTTGGTTTTGGCGGAGACCGGGACGCCCGGAGGCGCTGGGGAAGGGACCGGCGCCGCGCGCAGGCCTCCCCGCAGACCCCGCGCAACCGGCCAGAGCCTGGAGCAGGTTCGCCGGGAGCTCTTTTGCTCCGAGCGCACAGCCCGGCCGGCCTGCCCGCGGGGGGCGCGCACGGGGAGAGCGCACCGACCTGGGCCAGCCCTTCGCCTTCCCGCCCCCTTCTTCCTGCGCAGGTCCGGGCCCAGGGGGCCGGGGCTGCGGATGACAGGGAGCGGAACGGCCCGGGACCCACCACGACCCGGCCTCCGTGGGCTTGGGGGCAGTCCAGGGCGAGCGGGGGGTCTCCGGCTGTCTCTTCCCAAGCGGCAGGAAGGGTGCAAGCCCCGGCCGATCGCGGCCACAGCTCCAGATCTCCGAGCCGGAGAGCGCCTCCTTCAGCTCCCTCCTCGTTAGTATAGTGGTGAGTATCCCCGCCTGTCACGCGGGAGACCGGGGTTCGATTCCCCGACGGGGAGAAGCGGTGTGCCTTTTGCTTTCTTTCGTTCTTCTCGTCCTACGATAAAATCCTATTCACGGTGAAGTATGCGTCCCAGGGCGTGCGGTGGAGATTTTCTTTAAAAAGAAGGGAGAACGGGAAGGCACAAAGTAGAGAGGATAGCTGGTGCTGCCCCTGGCGCTCGGGCTCATATTCTAAAAGTTCGAGTTTGTGTTTTGCATTCAAGCAACTTGCATGTGAATCGTGCTGCCGAATGAGCCCTCGGTCCCCTCCGTTCAGTGAATGTGCTTAGAGACGCGGTCGGAGCGAGGACAGAAGCGCGCCGTCACGGGGCTCCGCTGGGCGTGCAGCCCCCTGCGCGGGCGGTGACTGGGCCACAGGGTCCCCGCGGAAAAGCCATCCCGGCGCGAGGTTTTGAAAAGTTTGTGGGGAGGGGGAAAAAGTGCTGCGTTGGCCGGGAATCGAACCCGGGTCAACTGCTTGGAAGGCAGCTATGCTCACCACTATACCACCAACGCCCGCCGCAAGTCCCTGTTCCCCACGTCAAGGATTCAGTGCGTGCCCAGGCGCGAGGCGGAGCGGTGGGTGGGTGTGGGCCAGGCGGGGAGACCCAAGGGGACCCGAGACACCCCTGTCACCCCGGAAGGGACAGCGCTTGACCACGCACAGCCGGCACACGACAAAGCAAGATTCCGAGGACCTAGTGAAAGAGGCTTTCTGAGTCGCTGATAAAACCGGGGTTACATTTAAGATTCTAGGGGAGGGACCAGAGCTGCAGCGACACCGCGATGGCTTTGTCACCCCCGGAAATAAGTCACACTAGCTGCTTCTCTGTGTGTCCTGAGGTTAAAGAGCTGGGCTATGCGCCAAGAGCGCCTAAGCATAGATTGCGCACGAGGACGAGGTTCCATCCCCAGGTGACCGCGCACGGCTCTGGAGGTGACGCGGGCTGAACCCCCGGGGGGGCGGGGCTGAGGCTTTGGCTCCGCCCCCTGCTGCTGACGATAGTTCTGTTCACGAGACCCGGGCGACCGCGGACGCGGGAGGGCCTCGTGGCGCAACGGTAGCGCGTCTGACTCCAGATCAGAAGGTTGCGTGTTCAAATCACGTCGGGGTCACGGAAGGTTGCAATTTTCGTTATCTCGATTTGCCTTGGTATTTTCCTTTCCGGCAAAGGAAGAGGAGGTTGAAATTCGTTTCATTGTACCAAAAGAATACTAACTCCGGCACCTCTAAGGTTTTGGTTTTTTCCCCCGAAATGTATGCGTTTTCTAAATATTCTAAATACAAATTTAGGAATTAATGTTGCATCTGCACTGTTTTTGTCAAATCAGCGGATAGCGATACCTTTAGTCTCGTAGATGTTTTAGGTATCCTAACGCGAATTGTTCACGGAACAGCCTCGAGTTCTTGTTCAGAAAAGGTACTTGGAGCAATAGAGATTCATTGTTGGAAAGGGTGTGGCAAGAATTGATAATTATTATAAGTAGCAATTAATTAATTAAATGCAGATGTTCCTCAGACTTCCTAAATGTCCCAGAAGCCTGGAGCCGTGCAATTTTGCTGCTTCTGGTCTGTTGGTGGAGGCAAAGGGAGCAGAGGAATGCAGGCCAGCCACTCCATAGGCCTTCTCCTTCCCAGGGGGAAATTTCTTCCTGGACATCTCTTTCCTAACAGGGCCTCCGTTGGAGGGACCAGGCCTGGGCTGCAGAAGAGGAATTTGGGCGGGCTCAGCACCACGCGCCTGCTCGCCGGCTGGACACTGTGCCTCGCCTTCCGCGTCTGCTCAGGTCCCCAGCGGCTGTCCGGGTGCTCCAGCCACTCCACTCTGTTGGAGTGGTCACTGTGTCACCTGTGCAAAGACGGAAGCAGGGAGTCCGCCCTCACGGCTGAGCTGTGCGTGCTCCAACTGGGGATTGCTGATGACTTAGGAAGGCGACAGCAACCCAGGAGCTCCTGCAACCCTGCCTCGGAAGGCATGTGATGGGGGCAGCATGCAGCCCAGCTCCCCATCACTGCCCACCCTAAGCAGAGTACGTTTTAGGAGATAAAAAATGGGGAATTATTTTTTTCTGTCTTGCATTCAACATTTATTAGCTGACATTCATTCATAAGGAAGATCCTTCTCTCGTCCACTGGGGCCAGGGGATGTGTTAATCATAACCATAGCTGACCCACAGGGCTTGCTGTGGGCCAGGCAGGGTGCTGAGTGCTTTAGTGACCTTATTTCAATTAGTCCTGACACCGACCCTGCAGGGCTGTAGAACTATGCCCATTTTATTTTTATTTTTTAAAGATTTTATTTGTTCATGAGACACAGAGAGGGAGGCAGAGACATAGGCAAGGGGAGAAGCAGGCTCCTCGTAGGGAGCCAGATGCGGGCTGGGGATCACGCCCTGAGCCCAAGGCAGATGCTCAACCGCTGAGCCATCCAGATGGCCCAAACTATGCCCATTTTAGAGGTGACACCCAGAAAGATTGAGCCGTTTGCCAAGTGACAGAGATTGCAGGTGGGTAGGCTCAGAGATTCACCTGTGACACCCAAGTCTATGGACTTTCTGATGCCTGGTGTTCCCTAAAAGCCCACCAGAGGAGTGACCAGGAAAGCTTGGTGGCCCCAGGGAGGGAAGGATGGTTGCAAAGGGTGGTTTACAGTCTGGAAGAGCCCTGGCATTAGGGATGGAATATTTCTAGCCTATAGACCAAATCCAGTCCACAGACGTGTTTGGTAATTAATTTGCCAATAGTTACAGCTCAGTAAATATTACATGTGTATCTAGATTTCTAGCTTCTCTTTAAAAATGGAAAGATCTGTTCACACCTGGGCTACACGTTCACACAGTAACAAGCCACTAGAGCTGAGTCTTGTCTCTCTCTTGCAGACATGCACCCCATGCTCCCCATCACTGACCATCCTTCATAGACCAACTTAGGGCCCATCCAGAAAATCTGGTGTTGGGCAAAAGCCTGGATTTTTGGCAGAAACAACACAGTGAGTTCCCACCCTGCCCTGTTTGCTTCAAATACGTAGCACTGATAGATGAAATCTAAAATACAGTGAGCTAAAAAGGCCATAGCTAGGCTTAGAAATGAACAATTCAGTGGTCCAAATGCAAAGCCCTGAACCGGGCTGATGGTACAGGTCTGCAGAGCTCCCGGCCAAAAAGTGTGCGGCAGCAGCAAGCTGTTGAGGTCTTATAAGAAAACAGGGACTGACTGGGGACAGGGAGGGAAGGCAGAGCTGCAGTGGTGTCCCTGTGTCAGAAAAGGAGGCTGTAAAAAACAGCCAACTCCTTGCCTGGAGCTGCAGGTGCGAAAAGGCAGGGGGGACTCAGGTGCAGCCCCAAGACCAGAAACACATGCAATGTTCCCTCTCATCAGTGATTGCATTTGAGATACCCTCGGTATCACAGAGGGGCAGGAGCCCCCAAATATCATTATAAGAACTGATTGGGGGTGCCAGGGAGGCTCAGCTTCCCACTCTTGGTTTCTGCTCAGGTCGTGATCTCTGGGTCATGAGATCCAGTCCTGCATGGGACTCCTGGGCTCAGCAAGGAGTCGCCTTGAGATTCTCTTCTTCTCCCTCCCCCTGTATGGGTTCTCTCTCTCCCTCTCTCTCTCTCTCTCTCTCCCTCTCTTTCTCATAATAAATCTTTCTTGAAAATAAATATTTTTTAAAACTTGATTGATCTAGGAGCAAGGAGGAAAGGTAATAGCAATGGCCAAATTATAGCTCAGGGAGAAGTGACCGTGAAGAAAGAGAGAGAAAACCACAAAAACTAAAAGCTCTTCCAGCCAAGAGGAAGTTACAAACGCAAATCCCAAAACAGATGAAGTTTCATGGTGAGAATGTAATTGAAACAGAGACAATCATTGGAACATAAATGAAAATAAGGGTATGGAGCAGTCTGACAAAGAATCTTAAGCAAGTGTGGTCCTGGTATGTAAAAAGGTAAATAACAAAATCAAATCATGAGACAAAAAGTCAAAACTGCAATTAAAATCATTTGCATTTGACTTGCAATCAACTCATTAGAAATCTTACACATGAATGACAGATGTCACCAAATAAGTCTGTCTTACATTCGAAACTGGGCACAGGGGAGCCCTGGTGGGGCAGCAGTTTAGTGCCGCCTGCAGCTCAGGTGTGAATGGAGCCTGCTTCTCCCTCTGCCTGTGTCTCTGCCTCTCTCTCTCTCTGAATGAATAAATAAATGAATCTTAAAAGAAAAAAAAAAAAGAAAGAAAGAAACTGGGCACAATCTGGTTGAGAGTTAGCTATTAAAAAAAAAAAAAAAAAAACACGAATTGACCCAAGACACAGAACAGAGGGACAAAGTTTTAAAAGCACAGAAAAAAGAAAAAAATAATAAAATAAAAGCACAGAAAAGAGGCAGGTCTGGCTCACTCAGTGAAGCATGTGACTCCTGCTCTCTGGGTTGTGAGTTCGAGCCCCACATTGGGTGTAGAGATCACTTAAAAATAAAATCTTTAAGATAAATAAGTAATTAAGGTGTGAAAAAGGAGGCTAAATGATGTGGAGGATAGAATTAGAAGCTCTGATTACCTCTAACATGAATTTTTTTTAAGACAATAGAAAATGGCACAGAAACTGTATATACATAGAGTTAATTCTTAAAATTTTGCCCTGGAGCTTTACCCGTATACCTTTTATTTCACTTTTTAAAAAACCAGAAGCAAATAGGGCAAAATGTGTTAATATTTAAAGAACTGAACAGTAGTTACACTTTTTTATTCATAGAGACACAGCTAGAGAGAGGCAGAGACACAGGCAGAGGGAGAAGCAGGCACCATGCAGGGAGCCCAATGTGGGACTTGATCCAGGGTCTCCAGGATCATGCCCTGGGCTGCTAAACCGCTGCGCCACCAGAGCTGCCCAGTAGTTATGCTTTTAAAAAGTATTCTTTTTTAAATATTTTTTATTTATTTTTAAATATTTTATTTATTTATTCATGAGAGACACAAAGAGAGAGAGAGGCAGAGACACAAGCAGGCTCCATGCAGGAGCCTGATGTGGGACTCGATCCCAGGACTCCAGGAGTTAAACCACTGAGCCACCCAAGGATCCCCTAAAAAGTATTCTTGATATCTGAAATATTTCATAATTTTTTGTGGTAAGATACACTTTTTTTTGTGTGTGGTAAGGTACACTTAACCTACAATTTACCATTTTAACCATTTTGATGTGTACAATGCAGGGGTTTGTAGTGTATCATGCAGTTGTGCATCAATCACCATGACTCTTCCAGACCCTTCTGAGTCTACTCATTCCTGAAAGAGACTTATTGGTTGATGATTAGAATTCACATCTCGGAACTACTTCAGGGGATATTCCGTTCTCAGAAATAAATGAGACTAACATCGGTGCCTCCTGAACATTATAATATCCTAACCATCTGCCCTGACCTTTGGATCACAAGCCAATTCTAACCCTTCCTAGTCTTGGGAAAAATTCAGCCCTAGCAAGAACAGTTGACAGCTCCTCATGACACCTCGAGAACTGGGATAAACAACAGAGATTTTGTTCACTAACTTGAACGGGCAGCTGATAGTTGCCTAGCCGATAGAACAGATAGTTTTTGTTTTGTTTTGTTTGTGAATAATGCAAATCCCGATGCTATGCTGGCCCATCAAATATTCCTGAAAGGCCAAATATCTTCTGGCATAATGTGCAAGTAGGAATTTAAAGACGTGGGGGGTGGGGGGCAGGGACACTGTATTGGGTCTATCAGGCATATCCCACCCAGGCACTGATTCCAGAAAAATCTCCCTTCACTAGGTCATGAGAAATAAAGTACCCTGGGGGTACTTTATTTATTTTAGAGAGAGAGAGAGACAGAACGGGGCGGGGGTGGGGGAGATGCAGAGGGACAGAGAAGCAGACTCCCCGCTGAGAGCAGAGCCCATCATGGGGCTCCATCCCAGGACCTGATCATGACCTGAGCTGAAATTAGGAGTTGGCAGCTTAACCAACTGAGCCCCAGATCTCTGATTTTTTTTTATATTAATCTCGGGCTCCCCAGAATGAAATTGTAAGCCTCTGTGGCACACACATAAGTCTGCCACCACCCCTTGCCACTTTCACTCTAGCGGCTGCAAGAGTCATGAGACACATTTTTGATGAATGAGAAATCTACTGGGTATGTCTAGAAAGGCTTCTCCCCGTCCTGATAAAAGGGGCAGAGAACTTTCGTGGCCATCTTGCAGTCATAAGGGACATGCCAGAGAATCATAGAAAGGCCAGTCCACATCTCTAACACAACCACCACCTACCTGATAACTTCTTGCTGTGTAAGAGAAAACAGGTCCCTATGGTTCATGCCACTGCTAACTGGGTTTTTTGTAACTTGCAGCCAAAAGCGTTACGAAGTGATGTAGAAACCCATAAGAACTTCATGGATTTAAATTTGGCTGAATCATACGAAAACAGTATTTTTGTAGATCAAACGATTGACTCTCAGTAGTTTTGCCTCGTTCATTCACCCTCTATGGCTAAGAACACTCTAAGTCTGTGGATGTGTGTCAGTCAGTATGCTTTTGGCAGCAAATGACTAAACTCTTAAGTCAGTGCGTTAGGGAAGAGACCTGCCAGTTCCCATAAGGAAAGTGCAAAATAAGCATCCAGAGGCTGAGGAACACCTCAAGGTCTTGGGTTCCTGACCCAGGCCTTCTCCAAAACTAACTTCATTCTCAGGCTGCCCCCTTCCAGAGCACCACCAGCAGCAAGGTGGGCTTTGTGGAGAAAAAAAGTTTCTGCCCAACATTCTGGACAAGAATCCTAAAATCTCCATGCCCTGGGTCACTTGGGTCACATGCTGATTCCTGAACCCACCATCCCAGAATAAAATATGTTGACTGGTGTAAATCAATCAGCATCCAATCCTGGACCTGCAATGGGGTCAGCTTCCCTCTCAGACCCAGAAAATTCTAGGTGTCTTCTGAAAGTGGGAATGGCTGGGAGAATGGACACTAACTAGATAACCACATGGTCCATTACAATAGGTCTCCATGAAGTTAGGGACCAGGAATTGGCAGAAACAAACTGACTACACTGGAAACTGACTACCCCAAAGAGCCGTGGGGAGTGGAGGCCGGGGGCGGGGAGCAGGTGGTCCCCTAAAGCAAAGTTAGGGTGTTGTTTGAAGAAAGAGGAATGGTGTTGGACAGGTGACGGTTACAAATACCCACTACTTATTCCACAGAAGGCCCCAAAATGTATTTATTAACTCTATTATGACATTAGTGTTTGGAAAGAGCCTCACAAGACTTTATTTTATTTTTTTAAAGATTTATTTATTTATGATAGAGAGAGAGAGAGAGAGAGGCAGAGACACAGGAGGAGGGAGAAGCAGGCTCCACACTGGGAGCCTGATGCGGGACTTGATCCCTGGACTCCAGGATTGCTCCCTGGGCCAAAGGCAGGCGCTAAACTGCTGAGCCACCCAGGGATCCCAACTTTAAAGAATAAGATAGTAATGGCACAAGAATGAACACAGGCAGAAAATGTAACAGAATAGAGAGCCCAGAAATATGTGGATCCAAGTATCTACTGTGACAATATATCAAGAATAGTTTGTTTAAGATTTACTTACTTACTTACTTACTTACTTACTTACTTACTTATTTATTTATATGCAAGAGGAGAGTGGGGTGGAGGGAGAGAGAGAATCCCAAGCTGATTCCATGCTCAGGACAGATCACATCGGGAGGCTCAATCCCATGACCCTGAGATCATGACCCGAGCCAAAGCCAGGGGTTGGGTACTTGGCCCACTGAGCCACCCAGGGGCCTCAAGAATATTTCCCTCCCTCCATTTATCCTGCTAGTATAGTAGAAGAAATAATACCACACACGTTTCAGCTTACTTTTTTCAACAGTATAATCATCTGTAATCAACTAACATTTATATCTGTATCAGTTGGCTATTGCTATAATGATCTGGGGTTTTTTTTCTTCTTCTTTTTTTTTTTTTTTTTTAACATTTTGACCTCCTCTTCACTCATTTCTCCCACCCCCACCACCTCTGGCACCCCCAATCTGTTCTCCATATTCATGAACCTTCCCTTGTTTTGTTTTTGGATTTCACTCATAAGAAAGATCCTACGCTATTTGTTTTTCTCTGATTCATTCTACTTAGCATAATGCCCACCAGGGCCATCTAGGTTGTTATGACTCACAAGATTACATTATTTCTCATAGCAGAATAATATTCTAATATTCCAGGATACACACAAACATACATATGTACACACCACATCTTCTTTATCCGTTCATCCATCTGTAAACATTTGGTTGTTTCTATATCCTGGCTGTTGTAAATAAGGCTGCAGTGAATGTGGGGATGCAGATATCTTTTTGAATTTTGCTTTCCTTTTTGTTGGATAAATGCTCAGAAATGGAATTGCCAGATCCTATGGTAGTCCTGTCTTTAAGTTTTTGATGAGCCCTCCATACTATTTTCCATGGTGGCTGCACCAATTTGCATTCCCACCACAGCACACAAGGGTCCCTTTTTCTCTGTATCCTGACCAAAACTTGTTGTTTCTTGTTTTTTTTGATGACAGCTGTTCTAACAGGTGTGAGGCTATATCTCATTGTGGTTTTGATTCATATTTCCCTGGTGATGAATTACGTTAAGCATCTTTCATGTACTTGTTGGTGACCTGTATGTCTTCTTTGGGAAAATATCTATTCCAATCTTCCGCACATTTTTAAATCAGATTTTTTTTTTTTTTGCCATTGAGTTGTATGTGTTCATTAGATATTTTGGATATTAGCCCCTTATCAGGTATATGATTTGCAGATATTTTTTTCAACTACTAGATTGCCTTTTTGTTCTGTTGATGGTTTGCTGTGTAGAAGCTTTTATTTTTTTTTATTTTTATTTTTTAGAAGCTTTAGTTCGATGTAGCCTCTCATTTGTTTTTAGTCTTGCTTTTGCTTTTGGTGTCAGATTTAAAAATATATATAATTGCCAAGACTTATGTCGAGGAATCTACAGCCTGTGTTTTTTTCTAGGTGTTCCTTGGTTTCAGGTCTTATGTTCAAGTCTTTAATCCATTCTGAGTTAATTTTTGTGCATAGTGTAAGACAGTGATCCAGTTTCTTTTCTTTTTTTGCATGTGTGGCTGTCCTATTTTCCCAGCCCCGTTTGTTGAAGAGACCACCCCTTTACCCATTGTGTATTCTTGGCTCCTTTTCCAGAAATCGATTGACCATATATGTGTGGGTTTATTTCTATTCAGCTCTCTATTCAGCTCCATTTATCTACGGAGCAGTTTTTATGCTAATACCGGGCTGTTTTAATTACTACAGCTCTGGAATGTAGTTCAAAATCAGGAAACTGTGATGCTTGTGGCTTTGTCCTTTCTCAAGATTGCTTTGGCTATTTGCGTTCTCTTGTGGCTCCATACAAATGCAATATTGTTTTGTCTTGTTTTTTTGTTTTTTTCTATTTCTGTACAAAATGCCTTTGGAATTTTAATAGAGATTGCATGGAATCTGTGCTTTGCTTTGGGCAAGGATAGCGTTTAAATCCCACTGAGAGCAAGGTAGTTTAACAAATGGTGCTGGCATGAGGAACTCTCCCATCTGTCCAGAACAAAAACCCTAGTTCTTACGCACAGGAGGAAAACTTCCAGATATATGGAAATTTTAAGTGAATGAAAGAAGGCAGGCGAACATCTGACTCCAGGATGCCCCAGACTCGCCCCAGCCAGAACCCCGGAGGGCCGCCTCTGGCATTCAGCCTCTCTGATTGGGTCCCAAGGTCTACGTCACAGGGTTTCCAGCCAATGAGGGTCGGGCGTGGACAGCGCGCTCAGCCAATGGGGCCAGGGCGGGAGATTTGAAAGGGCCTCGGCGGGGGCCCGGCCCGGCAGGTTCAGTCGTTTGCCCGCGGCCAGGGGGTGGCTGTGCCACGGGCTCCAGGTGAGCTGGCTCCCCTTCGCGGGTCTTGCGCTGGGAGAGGACAGGTGATCGGGCAGGTCGGGGGTCCGTTGGGCGGCCCGCGCGCACCTGCGGGGCCCCTGGGAGCTCAAGGGCAGAGGGAGGGTCCTGAAAGGGCGGATGTGCAGGAGCAGGGGCTGGGGGAGGCGAGACGAGCGCCCGGGTGCGCCCCGATGAGCCAGCAAGGTGACCAGCTCCCTTTCAGCAGCCCCAGCCCCGCGCTTCCGCCTCGATCGGCCCAACCCCTCCCTCCCTCTCTCGCTCCCTTTTTTCCCCTCTTCTTACCGCCCTGTTTCCCTTGTCTGCCCAGCTCTCCTCCCCTCTTCCCTCTAACGATGACCCAGAAGGAGAACGCCTACCCCTGGCCCTACGGCCGGCAGACGGTAAGGGCTTCCCCACTGCCCCTTCCCCAACCCGCGTGGAGATTTGCACCTCACCTGCCTGGGGCTTTGAGGTCTGGCGGAGGGCGACCCCTCCCAGTCGTCTCCGCTTTGCCCCTACGTCTGGATCCCAAGAGTTCGCCGGCAGAATCCGGTCTGGTCATTTGCAACCACATCCTGGCAGGCGCTGCTGCCCACCGGAATCTGATCAGCCTGTCAGGACTTTTGCAGGGCTGGAGCCTACTTGTCATATATACAAACGATATCTGGGACTGGAGCAAGCGGGTTTGCCCTTGGGCCGTGATTCCCAACCCTTGTCCTGAACAAATAGGCTACACAAGAAGTAGAGATAAACCCTGAACGGATTTTTACTATAGGTTTAAAAGATGCAGGACATGTTAAATTAATCATTTGGAATTTGTTTGAGTGAGTGGTGTGAGATCCGGATCCAAAACGGTTTATTTTCCAGTGGTCCTGAGACCTTTTAGTGGACCCTCTACCCCCTGATTTGAAATGAGGCCTTTATCATATAAAAGCCCCATCTATATGTGGGTCTTTTCTGGACTCTCATTTTGTTCAACTTGCTTATTTGTAAGTTCTGTACTGATATCGCTACTCAGGAATGGGTTTTTAGGGCACTAGGCTTTCTTCTTTTGGCTAAGAAAAAGGAAGGTGCTCTCACAGGCTTTGCTCCCTGTTTGTGGGGCTGGGACATCCTGAAGCATCCATCTGTCCCCTCATCCACCAGCTCCTGCCCTCACGGAGCACTTAGTGAGGCTGGCAAGAAAGAGGCTGAAAGAGAAACCATTGTCACTTCTACAGTGGTCACTCCCACAAGAAAGTTGTGTATATTATTTTGAGAAAATGCAAGAGAGAAGTGGTCCCGAGCCACCAGAGTAGCCCCCAGTGTCTGCAAAGTCTGTTGTAAAGGGGTAAATATTGGAATCTATTGTAACATTCAAGACCTCAAGGACCTTATCTAAACCTTAATAGACTGAGGTTTTAATTTTTTTAATAATTTTTTTAAGATTTTATTTTTAAGTAATCTCCACACCCAACACAGGCCTCAAACTCATAAGCCTGAGATCATGAGTTGCGTGCTTTACTGACTGAGCCAGCCAGGTGCCCCTAGACAGTTTTTTAGGGGACTGTGAGAATGTCTCTGCTAACACCCCTGGAATTGTGGGTGGTTTTGTTTTTTTTTGTTTTGTTTTGTTTTTGTTGTTGTTGTTTTGTTTTTACCTGGCCCTCACCTCCCCAGTGGAGGCGAGGTGAATGAGTGTGGGGTTCTGGATGGTACCATAGAAGTTGGACAGTTTCATGCCTGAAAATGTGATGTGGGCCAGCCCAGGGAGGTGAAATGTTTGGTGTTGGGGTGAATCTTTTGCTCCTTACCTTAGGCCAACCTAGGTCACTTATTAAGAACCCATTTTAATACAGAGGGAGAAGCAGAGGGGCCTTGGGCTGAATAGCAAAACTATGGTCTCAAGTGTTCCTCTGTGAACAGGGGACGGGTGGGTGGCTGGCTGGGTGGCCCTACCACAAGTACTGAAATGCTGCTTGCAGCACATTCCAGCTGGGTGCCCAGGACAAAGGCATCCTCAGAGCTCCCCACTGCTCCTTCTCAGACTCAGCCTGGCCTGAACACCCTGCCCCAGAGAGTCCTCCGGAAGGACCCCGCCACCCCGTCTGCACTTGTCCTCATGAGCCGCTCCAATGGCCAGCCCACAGGTAACTGGGATGTGGTACAGGATTGAGGGGAGGCAACTAGAGTCTCCAGGGAGGGTGCAAGGCTGAAAATGTCAAAGGCGGGGCCTCAACTCACCTGTTGCTTCCTTAGCTGCCCCTGGCCAGAAGGTGGTGGAGAACAGCAGTGGGATACCCAACTTCTCAATGTGAGTACCCAAGCCTTGCTTGGGGTGGCACAAGAGAAGGTGGGACATGAGAGAGGTGGCCACCCAGGGGAGGAGCATGGATGCAGGAATGTGAGAAAGTCTAATTCCATCCTTAACTCATCCTCAACTCCCTGGGGAAAAGGGGCAGGGCTGAGCAGGGGCAGGCGGGCTGGGGGACAGGGGAGAATGTGGCCAGCTCGGGGGACCCACCAGCCACCACTTGGCCACCTTCCCCCCCACCTCCAATCAGGCGGTCCTTCACCATCGACGACTTTGAGATTGGGCGTCCTCTGGGCAAAGGCAAGTTTGGAAATGTGTACTTGGCTCGGGAGAAGAAAAGCCATTTCATCGTGGCTCTCAAGGTCCTCTTCAAGTCTCAGATAGAAAAGGAGGGCGTGGAACACCAGCTGCGCAGGGAGATTGAAATCCAGGCCCATCTGCAGTATGAGTCCTACCCTGCCACTGGCCCCAGGCCCTTTGCTCCTCCCCCAGCTCCTCTTTCACCCAACCTGCCCCATCCAGACTGCTCTGTACCTGTCCCAGAGCCCCTCTGAGCTCCCACTAAGCTCCCAGCCCCAGCCAGAGTCTTGAATCCAGAGAGCCACCTCTGGCTCCCCTTCACCACCACCAGCCCCACTGTCCCTGGTCTGGTCCAGATGTGACCCCAGTGTGTTCCCCCTGCCACTGTCATCGTTCCCATTTCCTTAGGCCAGGATGCCGCCTGAGTCCCCGTCCCTGTCTCCCGCAGGCATCCCAACATCCTGCGTCTCTACAACTATTTCTACGACCGGAGAAGGATCTACTTGATTCTGGAGTATGCCCCCCGAGGGGAGCTCTACAAGGAGCTGCAGAAAAGCCACACTTTCGACGAGCAGCGAACAGCCACGGTCGGGGAGGGTGGGCACTTGGGGCCTCCAAGGGGGCCGAGCCTGGGGGTCCGCTGCGTGGAGCTGTAGCGGGGGCAGCCTTGGCTAACCTGCTGTCATTCGTTGGCCCCCCCAGATCATGGAGGAGCTGGCGGATGCTCTGATGTACTGCCACGGGAAAAAGGTGATTCACAGAGACATAAAGCCAGAGAATCTGCTCTTGGGGCTCCAGGGAGAGCTGAAGATCGCTGACTTTGGCTGGTCCGTGCACGCCCCCTCCCTAAGGTACGGTGTGAATGGTGGGGGGGGGCATTCAGAATAATACTACTCCAGGCCTTGTTACCCAGACATGTGTGGGCTCGTCCACGCGTACCTATAGACGCGGCACTCGACTTACAAAAATAGGAGCCTCACAATTCTGCTGCCCAGACTTCCTACCTGGTATACTGGGGGACCCACTCATCGTGTCGCCCAGCTCATTTGTAATGACCTCGTAGCAGTATTGTAGCTAGATGTGTAACCTGGTCCATTTCTGCAGGACATGCCTGATGCACCTTGAGGCGTCCCCACCCAGTTTTCCCGTTAATTTTAAGATTAATTCTAAAAGCATTGCTCTTAGATCTGATTATTTTGAGACACGTCCCTCCCCATGGAAATGCCAAGAGGGTGTGTAATGCTACCCCTGGGGCTCCAGGTTATATCTTCACCCTACTCCTGCCCAAGGGCCCTGCCGGGAGTTTGGTCAAAACACTCCCCTGGCACATCCTGGGGTCGTCCGGCTCCCTGTTGGGCAGCTGGGGAAAGAGGGAGGTGGTCTTCATCCAGGTCCCCCACCCTCCCACCCAGGAGGAAGACGATGTGCGGCACCTTGGACTACCTGCCTCCAGAAATGATTGAAGGGCGCATGCACAACGAGAAGGTGGACCTGTGGTGCATCGGGGTGCTCTGCTATGAGCTGCTGGTGGGCAACCCGCCATTCGAGAGCGCTTCTCACAATGAGACCTATCGGCGCATCGTCAAGGTGGGAGGGTGCCCCAGTGCCTGGCTGGGGCTTTGTGCCCACTTAGGGGGGGCCAGGGGCTGGCAGGTGCAGGGGTCCTGTGTAATTTCTCCAAATGGAATGGGGGTGGTCAAGGAGGAAGCAGCTGGGATCGAGCTAAGGGGACCCTCCTTCCTCTCCTTCTGCAGGTGGACCTGAAATTCCCCCCTTCTGTACCCACGGGAGCCCAGGACCTCATCTCCAAGCTACTCAAGCACAACCCTTCAGAACGGCTGCCCCTGTCCCAGGTCTCAGCCCACCCTTGGGTCCGGGCCCACTCTCGGAGGATGCTGCCTCCCTCTGCCGTCCAGGCCATCCCCTGACTTGTCCCTATCACTTATTCGGTTGTGTCTGTCTGTTTGCCTGTATATGTGTAGTTGGAAGAAGGGGTGCCTGGCCTGTTTTTACCTGTCTTCTACCTCCTTTTTATTTAATAAAGGCTGAAACTTTTTATACGGATGAGTTTAGATGCTTACAGGTGGAGACTGCTGGGGGTGGGGGTGCTTCCCCAGAGGGAGAGGATGGGGCCTGGCGGGCACTGCACCACCTACCCTCGTTCTCAGCACCTCCCCATGTTGCTTCTCCCTGCTCTGACTCCCAGGGCCTGGCTGCTGGGGCCTGGGCTCCCCTCTGCTGCTCCTGGACTCCCACTGCCTCATGTGCTGCATCTAGTCTTTCCTTCTGGTTCAGTCTCTGCCAACTGAACATAGCTGCACCCTAGAAGCCGTGTTTATTTTCCTGCTCTGGTCAGGATCTAGTATAGGGCACAAAGAAGTTACATAGTCCCTAAAATCACACACCCAGACAGTGGCAGAGCCCAGTTTTAAAGTCCATATCTGGGGGCACCTGGGTGGCTCAGTGACCGAGCAGCTGCCTTCGGCTCCAGGCGTGATTCCAGGTCCTGGGATCCAGTCCCGCATCAGGCTCCCCGCAGGGACCTGCTTCTCCCTCTGCCTATGTCTCTGCCTCTCTCTCTGTGTCTCTCATGAATAAATAAATAAAATCTTTAAAAAGCAAAAAAAGAATTTCCTTTTTACATCCCTGGTTTCTTTCCCTTCTCTCTGCCGATCCCATCCTTCCTATGGCCCACGAAGTCCACGGTGTCCCAGCCGCATTCCTTATCCACTTCTCTCATGCTAATTCAAGCCACCATCCTCTGGCTTGGGTCGTGGCAACAGCCTCCTAACTGTTCTTCCTGCTTCTATTCCTGGCCCATCCTCCACATGAGGAGTTCGGGTACTTTAGGAATAAAATCCAGACTAATTCCATGGCAAGGTCTGATTTTCAATCCTGGTTACACTCCTCAGAATCACCTGGAGGGTTTACGAAGGAAATAGAACTCTCAGACCTCAGTCTGAGAAATGCAGATATAATTTGCCTAGGTTGAGACCCAGACATCCATCTGTTTTAAAACTCTGAGTTTAGGGTGCCTGGGTGGCTCAGGAAGTTAAAGGGTCTGCCTTTGACTCAGGTCATGATCCCAGGATTCTGAGATTGAGTTGGAGTCTCTGCTCAGCAGAGAGCCTGCTTCTCCTCCCTCTGCTGCTCTCCACTCCTTGTACTCTCTCACATTCTGTCAAATAAATAAAATGTAAAAATAAAACTGAGTTAAAAATCCCTGCCTAGGGGATCCCTGGGTGGCACAGCGGTTTAGCGCCTGCCTTTGGCCCAGGGTGTGATCCTGGAGTCCTGGGATCGAGTCCCACGTCAGGCTCCCTGCATGGAGCCTCCTTTTCCCTCTGCCAGTGTCTCTGCCTCTGTGTGTGTGTGTCTATCATGAATAAATAAATAATCTTAAAAAAAAAATCCCTGCCTGACTTGGGGCTCATCTCCCAACTGTTCTTCCCCTTCGATCACTAAAGCGCTGGGCTCCTTGCTGTTCCTTGAATATTGCCAAATTTGTTTCCACCTCCAGGCCTTGGCACTGGCTCTTCTCTCTGTCTAGAATGGCACCCACAGCCTACCTTAAGCAATGGGAAGAATCAAGAGATCTGTGTCATGACATTTTGTCAGTGACAAAGGCAAAGAGGCATCATCTCCTTACTCATAAAAATTCCACATATTCTAGCAAGAGCCACCCCCTTAATTAGATAATGTGACAATATGACAATTCCATATCCCACATAAACCCTACATTCCACCCCACATCCCACACAGCCAACATCCTACTTGACCAACCCTACAAAGAACACAAGGGCTCGTGTCCTGGGCATGGGGGAAAACTGTCCTTGTTGACATTCTTTTAAGTAAAGATACTATGCTGGGTCCAGCTGACTGGAACATTTGTTCACTTTGGGTGCTTAATGATTACCTTATCTTTCCACTGATGGGACGATGGCAGGAAAGAAACAGAAAGCCACCATTCTTCTTCCTGGGGTGGGGGTGGGGGCTCTAGTTGTATCCTCCTGGTAGGTTGGCCAATATTTTGTTCTTCTTTTCTTTTAAGGTTTTATTTATTTATTCATGAGAGACACACAGAGAAAGGCAGACACAAGCAGAGGGAGAAGCAGGCTCCCTGTGGGGAGCCGGTTGTGAGACTCTATCCTAGGACCTTGGGGTCACAGGACTCCAGGATCACGACCTGAGCCAAAGGCAGACATTCAACCACTGAGCCACTCAGGTGCCCCAATAGTTTGCTCTTCAATGCCTGTCTAGATTTCCGTGGGTGGTGTAGATGCTGGCAAGACTGGCGAGTGGTGGTTGGCTCCCCTCATTGTAGCCTGATAGGCAGCGGGCAGATCTGCGGAAGAAGAAGCTTTAGCTGCTGGCTAGCACCCCTGAGTCTTACTCCTTTCTCCACTGTTCTATAGCCATGTGACGTCGGCCAAGTGGTTTAACCTTTATGAGCCTGTAAGATGGAAATAACAATTCTACCCTGCCTATAACATAGTCTGTTTTCAAGTGCAGTCATGTGTGTGTTATAAATAGCATTTAAAAATCTAGCCTCCATTAGAAGGAAAGCACAGGAAAACATCCACAAAATGAAAAGGCAACTTACTGAATGGGAGAAAATATTGGCAAGTCATATTTGATATCTGATAAGGATATCCAAAATATTTAACTCAGGAGAAAAAATATGTATATGATTCTAAATGGGCAGAAAATCTGAACAAGTATTTTTCCAAATAAGATATACAAATGGGGCACCTGGGTGGCTCAGTCAGTTAAGTGTCTACCTTTGGCTCAGGTCATGATCCCGGAGTCTTGAGATGGAACCCCACATTGGGCTCCCTGTTCAGCAGGGAGCCTACTTCTCTCTCTGCCTGCTGCTCTCCCTGCTTGTGCTCTCACTCACTCGCTCTCTCTGTCAAATAAATAAAATCTTAAACACACACACACACACAAATGGTCAAGAAGTACATGAAGAGTATGCTCGGCGGCAGTACTGATCTTCAGGGAAATGTAAATCAAAACCACAAGGAGATCACCTCACACCTGTTAAAATGGCTGTTATCAAAAAGACAAGAAGTAGGGGCACCTGGCTGGCTCAGTGGGTGGAGGATACAACTTTTGATCTTGGGGTTGTAGGTTGAAGCCCCTTGTACAGTTTATTTGAAAATAAAATCTAAAAGAGAGAGAGAGACAAGAAATACAAAGTGTTGGTGAGGATGTGGAGAAAAAGAAGCCCTGGTGTACTGTTGGTAGGAATGTAAATTTGTGTAGCCAGTGTGAAAAGTAGTATGGAGAGTCCCCAAAAATGTAAAGATAAAACTACCATAGGATCCAGTGATTCCAAAGAAAACAAAATACTAACTTGAAAATATACATGCATCCCTGTGTTCATTGCAGCATTATTTACAACAGCCAAAATGTGAAAGCAATTGAGTGTCTACCAATGGATGAACAAATAAAGAAGATATGACACACACACACACACACACACACACACACATACACACACACACAGTGGAGTATTATCTGGCCATTAAAAGGAATGAAATCTTGCCTTTTGCAACAACATGGATGGACCTGGAGGGCATTGTGCTAAGTTAAGTCAGGCAGAGAAAGGCAAATACCATATCTGGAACCTAAAAACAAGGAAGCAAACAATAAATCAACAAGAAAACCCAAAAAGCCCAGAGATACAAAGAACAGACAGGGATAGGGAGTAGGGGGTGGGAGAAATTGGTGAAGAGGGTCGAAAGATAAAAAAAATATGTATTTATGTTTATAAATATGCTATTATAAATGAATATTTATAAATAAGTATAAATATATAGTCTTATTCTAGAAAAGGTTTTAAGTAGTTTACAAGATACATGAAACAGAAAATAATAGAAAAGTGGAGACACACTCCCCGAAGAACATATACAGATGGCAAATAAGCATGTGAAAGGATATTCAACCTCATTAGTTATTAGGGAACACAAATTAAAACCATGCTGAGAACAATGGCTAAAAGACGGAAGACAGGACCTAAAGAGTTTTCAGGTTTTCCAAAGGAACAGAAAATGGAATTCCCAACCAGGAGACAAATTCCCACACATGATCTGTAATTCCAAAGAAGTAGCTTTCTAAATTTGGAATAGATTGAAAAGACAGAGGGTGGAGAAGCCCCCTGGAGAAATTCATGTTCTCCTGGGGACCCTATACCTACTGAGTTTTGCAGGCTTATAAACCTTTTTTGGTCTGGTCTTTGGCAAGATTCTTTCTTGCTAAATTTATTTATTTGTTTATTTGTTTGTTTATGAGAGACACACAGAGAGAGGCAGAGACCCCGGCAGAGGGAGAAGCAGGCTCCCTGTGCGGAGCCCGATGTGGGACTCAATCCCAGGTCTCCAGGATCAGGCCCTGGGCTGAAGGCGGCGCTAAACTGCTGAGCCATCCGGGCTGCCCCCCAGGTGCCCCTCTTACTGAATTTATATATTGTGCTCCTCAGCTGATCATGGGAATGAACGAACGAGTCTAATAGTGGGAAGAGCCGAGCTAGTTTCACACACTGTCTCCTTGTGATGTGACTTGGACATAAAGGGGGTGGTATTGATCTCACTGACTAATCTACTGATTTCTAATGCCACATGAAGCTGGTTCCTGAGATGGCTGGATGTGCGGCAGTCCTTCCGCGCCCATGGGGACAGCTGAGGTCAGGAAGATGGGTAGCAACCTGTTTCAAAGCGCAGGGTGAGAAATTTTCTCCAGGCTACCTGGGTGGGGAACTGGTCAGTTGGGACTATCAGTGGACACTCTGAAAGATGTTCCACCCCCAAAGCAGCAGCCAATGGTATATATCTGCGGAGAATGTCACATGGTAAAATGGAATAAAATCCAGGGATCTAATCAGATGGATGCAGATGTAGAGAGTGGATACAGAATAATGTACAAGAGAAGGACAAAAAGATTGGTGATTTGGGGTGCCTGGGTGACTCAGCTAGTTAAGCATCCAACTCTTGATTTCGGCTCAGGTCATGATCTCAGGGTCCTGGGATGGAGTCCCATGTGGTGCTCCATGATCCACAAGGAATCTGTTGGAGATTCTTTCCCTCCCTAACTGCCCCTCTTCCTGCTCATGTGCTCATTTTCTCTGTGTGTGTGTAAAATAACAAATCAATCAATCTTTAAAAAAAAGATTGGTTGGGATCCCTGGGTGGCGCAGCGGTGTAGCGCCTGTCTTTGGCCCAGGGCGCGATCCTGGAGACCGGGGATCGAATCCCACGTCGGGCTCCCGGTGCATGGAGCCTGCTTCTCCATCTGCCTGTGTCTCTGCCTCTCTCTCTCTCTCTCTGTGACTATCATAAAAAAAAAAAAAATTAAAAAAAATAAAAAAAAGATTGGTGAAAAAAAATAAATAAAAAAAAGATTGGTGGTTTTGATGCTTGAAGAAACACAGAAGTCAGAGCATCATCTTTGTATTTGGAGTTGCTGTTAATGTGGGATAGCTTCTGATTACTGTGCTTATCTTTATGAATACAACTACATACACATGGTTTCATTTTTTTTTACATGACTTCATTTTAAAATAAAAAAAAAAAGACAGATTGGCAGAATGAGAGTGGTTGATAGAGCATAAAGATGGAAAGAACCAGGGTCCTCCGTGATTTTGTTGAGCTACTGAATTTATCAACCTTGGAGTCCTCAGAAGCCTTCCTGCCATATAGGTCTTCTGGCTAATTTACTTGTAAGGTCAAGAAATATTAACAGTCTGTCATATCCTTGATCAATATTTTTTTCTCCCTCTCTGCAATTTGTCATTTAACATAGCTTATAGAGGAGTGGTTTTCCTGTGTTGGTATTCTCCAGTATTATATTGTCAAGTCTGTCATCTGTCTCCTCTGTGGCATCTGATTTTTGGTTTTACTTTAAAAAGACTTCCCCGGGGGGTGGGGATGAATGGGTGACGGGCACTGAGGGGGGCACTTGAGGGGATGAGCACTGGGTGTTATTCTGTATGTTGGCAAAGTGAACACCAATAAAAAATAAATTTATTATAAAAAAATAAAAAATAGGGATCCCTGGGTGGCACAGCGGTTTGGCGCCTGCCTTTGGCCCAGGGCGCGATCCTGGAGACCCGGGATCGAATCCCACGTCGGGCTCCCGGTGCATGGAGCCTGCTTCTCCCTCTGCCTATGTCTCTGCCTCTCTCTCTCTCTCTGTGTGTGACTATCATAAATAAATAAAAATTTAAAAATAAATAAATAAAATTTACAAACCTCCATACTGTGTTCCACATTGTCTGCAACAATTTAAAAAAATAAATAAAAAATAAAAAAATAAAGACTTCCCCACCTTAAAGCTTATAAAAATAAAACAAACATGTACTTCTGTTTCCTTTCATTATTGTCTGTTTTTCATTTAAAAATGTGATCAAGGGCAGCCCGGGTGGCTCAGCGATTTAGCGTCCAGATTGAGTCCCACATTGGGCTCCCTGCATGGAGCCTGCTTCTCCCTCTGCCTCTGTCTCTGCCTCTCTCTCTCTCTGTGTGTCTCTCATGAATAAATAAATAAAATCTTTTTTAAAAAAATGTGATCAAAATTATTTTTTGTAACATAAGGGATGAAATCATTGTGTGTTTTTTTTTTTCCATTTTTGTTTTGGTTCAAATCACTGGTCTCTTTTACTTGCACTATTTATATAAATTGATCCCAAATGCCACACTTTCTTCATATACCAAATTTCCACATGCGGGCATGGCATGGTTGGCAACCAAAAAAAAAATATGTGTATTCATGGAGTAGTGGGGAAAACATGGGCCTTTAAAAATACATTTGTCTAGGGGCACCTGAGTGGCTCAGTTGGACAAGGCAACTTGATTTCGGCTCAAGTCATGATCTCAGGGTTGGGAGACTGAGCCCCAAGTCAGGCTCCTTGCTGTGCATTGAAACTGCTTGAGGTTCTCTCTTTTTCTCTCTCTCTCCCTCAGCCTCTCCCCTCTCAACCCCCTGCTCATTCTTTCTAAAAAATAAAATAAAATAAAAACATGTGTGTCTAAGTAAATAAATATGAAAAGACATTTATCCCTAATTGCAACAAAACCTATCCTTTTCTATCTCCATGCACTGTGTAGTACAGGCCTCTTTGACCCAAATCAGCTTTTATAAAGTCCTAAAAAAAGAGTATTCCAAAGCCTCGTGAACAGAGTGTGCTCATGAATGAAAACATGAGTCCATCAGGCCACCAGCAGTGACCCCATGGCCACCGACACTGATAGGCAAACAGGAGAAATGAGCCCCTTCTGGGGTGGGCTCCCAATTCCCCTGCTGCTCATGGTGCAAGAGGTTGCAAACTATCTGTGGAAAATCCGGGAGGTAAATCATGAAGTCTCTGCAGGCCATCTGGCTTCTGTTGAAACTACTCAGCTTTGCCATTATAGCACAAAAGCAACCAGAGACAGTTCACAAATGAGCAAACATGGCTGTATTCCTGTAAAACATATGGACACTGAAATGTGAATTTCATATAATTACATGAATTTTCATATCCTTTATTTTTCAACCATTTATTTTATTTTTCTTAAAGATTTTATTTATTCATGAGAGACACAGGCAAAGGGAGAAGCAGGGTCCTTGCAGTTAGCCTGATGTGGGACTCGAGCCTAGGACTCTGGGATCACACCCTGAGCCGAAGGCAGATGCGCAACCGCTGAGCCACCCAGCCGTCTCTATTTTTCAACCATTTAAACATGTGAAAAACATCTTCAGCTCTCAAGCCATATAACAACAGTAGAAAGCGGATCTGGCCCATGGGCTGTACTTGGAGGACCCCTAATGTAGGACACACTCTGGTTGCTTCCATAGCCCCTCCCGGCTCCGCACCGTGTTACAGCTACTTGGGTGTCGAGGGAACTGACCCACCTCTAGCTCCAGGAAGAGCATAATTGTTTTATTTTATTTATTTATTTATTTATTTTTTTTAGCATAATTGTTTTAGCCTGATAAGTTGGGTCTTGTCACCTTGCTGGAGTAATTACTGCTGGACACTCAGTCCTAAGTCCATCAGACATGGCATTACCCTGGCCAATGTGACCAGATTGCACATGTGATCCAGTTTAGGTCAACAAGATGGAAAAAGAAATTAACTTCCCAGACTCTAGAAATAGAAGCGTGAGACATAAATGTCTGTTGTTTAAGACACCCAGTTTATGGTATTTTGTTATAGCAGCTCAGGGAGACTGAATACAACCCCCCAAGATGAGAAAAAACAGCCGTTTTGCCACCCTGAGGAAGCACACTTGGGATACAGCTGCCCCCAAAGAAAGAAATCAGGTCCTTTGTGACAGCCCTTGAGCACTGGATCCAAGCTTCTCTGAACACACTCTGCCTTGAGATTGTTATTGCATGACACAACGCACTGCCCTTGTTTTATTTTATTTTTTAAAATATTTTATTTATTTATTCATGAGACAGAGAGAGAGAGGCAGAGACACAGGCAGAAGGAGAAGCAGGCTCCCTACAGGGAGCCCGATATGGGACTGGATCCCAGGACCCTGGGATCAGGCCCTGAGCCAAAGGCAGATGCTCAACCGCTGAGCCACCCAGGAGCCCCAGTCCCCTTGTTTTAATGTTGCTGTTGGTTTGACTCCTGTTTTGTATTACTTGCTAAATAAAGAGCCTCTGCCTGCTGGGAAGTAAAGGGAAGACAAGGGGGAGGAGAGAAGCTTAGAGCAGCCCACTGCCCTCATGGTTTATTAGTCAGGACTCCGGGTGCAAGTGACAGAAACACATCTTGAACTATTCAGGTCACAAAGAGGAAGTCAATGCTTTCCGTCATTTACTTACTGTATATTTAGGAAATGCCTACGATATGCTAGGCTCCATTCTCAGCACTGGGGATACAGATCCAAACAGACCAAAAGCAAAAATCAAAAACCCTTTACCCTCAGGGAGCTTACATGAGCAAGCAAGCACAGCTGTAGTACGTTACATGGCAGTAAGTGCAATGAACCAAAGGAAAATAAGGGACATGGGGAATTGCTGGGGAAGCTGGCTACAATTTTTACACAGGTTGTCAGGGGAGGCCTCACTGAAAAGGTGATATTTGAAATAAGGAACTGAAATTGAAATTTTCCCTGGTAGACTTAGCCTTAAAAAAAAAAAAAAGGCAAGAACAAGTGTAAATTCCTGGGGCTGAGGAACAATAGTGTGACTCCAGCAAGACCAGCCAAGGGAAAAGAAGGAAGAGATGGGCCCAGACTGGCACCAGGGCTCTGCTCTTCGTGCACAGCCATTCATTTATTGCATATTTTATCTCGTGGCAAAAATCACACACCATCATCCTCCAAGGTGAGAGACCCTCCCACGTGCAGGGGGCCGGAGACAGAGGACAGAGTTGCAAAAGCACAGGAAAGCCTTTAAGCCTGCTTGGTCGTCCATCGTGAGACTCTCCGGACCCAACCATCCGAGCTCTGATGAGGATCCCCGCTGCATCCCTCCTGATGGACTGAGTGTGCTTCAATCCCCACGGCCCAACCAGGAGAGACTCGTTTCATCCCCACCAACTCTCTAGGAGCCGCATCTCTGGTGCCCGCGGGGTGTGTTTGCTAAGCAACAACTGTGGGCGTGACAGCTGTGGGTGCAGAGTCTGAGCCCCGCCCCCGGAAGGAGGACTCGGGTATTTCAGGGACTTCCTCTTTAAGACTTGCCCCGCCTCCTCCCGAAAGGGCGGAGCGACGGCGGCGGCTGTCCCCTCCTTCGCCCCGCCCCGCCGGTCCTCACGTGGGTTCGGCTGCTCAATAACAGCCCTTCTTCCGGGACTTCCTGGTCGCCACGACCAATCAGCGTGTTTTTCCTGTCCTGACCATTGTCAGCCGGCTGCCAATCGCGCGCCTCGACCAACGCCCCTTAAAGGCGCCGCCGACGCCGCGCGAGCCGGGGCGAATCAGTTCCTAGGTGCCTGCCCCCAGCTGCGGCATGGAGTCGTCCCGGGGGCGGCCTGGGCCCGAGGCGGACCTTCCGGCTCCCGGGGAACAGCAAGCCGCGCTATGGGGCGGCGGCCCGGGCCGAGCGCCCTCGGAGCCGCCCTCAGGCCTCCCGCCGTCCGCGCAGGGAGAGGCCGAGAACGTTGGGGGCGCGCGCCGCCACCCCGCGGCGTCCCCGAAGACGCCGAGTCGCGGCGCCGTCCACCGGGCGGAGCGGGAGGCTCGGGACGACGACGAGTCCGGCCGCAGAGGGACGCCGTCCGCGCCAGGGAGCCGCGCGGGGGAGGCTTGCGAGGACCCCGAGCCGCCGGAGGCCGAGCCTGCGTCCGAGAGGGGCTGCCGTCGAGGGAGCGCGGGAGGCGGCGGGATGGAGGCTGAGCCGCGGGAGGGAGACGAGGAGGAGGAGGAGGCGGCGGCGGCCGGCAGGGCTGGTCGCTCGTTCTCCAGCCGCCTTCAGGACAGCCGCAGCCTGGACGGGCTGAGCGGGGCGTGCGGCGGTGGCGGCGGCGGAGGCGCGGGGTCCGCGGGGGGTGCGGAGCCTGGCGCGGGCAGCGGCCGCCGCGCCACTATCTCCAGCCCCCTGGAGCTCGAGGGCACCGTGAGCCGCCATGGCGACCTCACCCACTTCGTGGCCAACAACCTGCAACTCAAGATTCGTCTGAGCGGCACCCCGCAACCGCCGCCCCCCGCCCCAGCGCGGCCCTGTGCGGCGCCCGCGCCCGCCCCGGCCATCCCCCCCATCGACCCCGACGTGCTG
Organism: Canis lupus baileyi; assembly: GCF_048164855.1. Taxonomy (NCBI): domain Eukaryota; kingdom Metazoa; phylum Chordata; class Mammalia; order Carnivora; family Canidae; genus Canis; species Canis lupus. The sequence goes on from NC_132840.1 coordinate 56,064,407, forward strand.
CGGGACCTGGAGCGGCTGAGTCGGGAGCTGGGCGGCAGGGTGGACCGTCTGCTGCGCGGGCTGGGCGGCGCGGTGCAGGAGCTGACGGCGCTGAGCGTGGGCTGCATCCAGACCTACCGCGATGCCGTGGACTCCCTCGGCGAAGCGGTGGACATGAGCATCAAGGGCATGTACACCCTGCTGGCGCGCTGCGAAGAGCTGGAGCGGGCTTTGCAGCCCGTGCAGGGGCTGGCGCGCCAAGTCCGGGATATCCGACGCACCCTGGAGGTGTTGGAGGCCCTGTGCAAGTGACCTGGAGGGCAGGAGAGGCTGGCCGAGCCGGGCCGGCAGAATCTTGAGGCCTCTTCAAGGAGCCCTGGTGGGAACCGCCCGCAGAGGGGAGGCCTGTGTTTTGGAGGCTCTTGCGGATGCATTTAGCAGGCCTGCCACCACTCGCTGGGCCTTATTCAGGTGTATATGGGGAAGCCTCTCCGGGTAGGAGGGAATGATGCTCTGCTTCTATTAAGTTGGCCATTTGTAGCAACCCTGTTCTCTTCTCCAGCTAGAGCGCCGTCCCTGGAACCCAGGGCTTTAGGTCTCGGCTTGGGGACATGCCTGCCATGTGTGGTCAAGAAAGGAGAAGAGGCCCTAGCCCCCACTGTGGCCACCCTGACTCCAGTGGCCATATCTCAGGTGTCAGGGGCTGTGGGAGCTTGAGTGCCCCTTGGCCACACACCATGCGGAGAAAGATGCACACCTTCAGGTGGATAACCCCCTGCTTCTGCCCTCTGGCCCTGGACGATCCCCCTTCCCCAGGCGGAGCCGGGTTGAGCTGGAAGGAGTGTGCATCGATGGCACAGGGGGTGAGGTGGGAAGGGTCTCACTGCTCTCAGGGTTCAGGCAGACTTGTTGCTGGTTTTGAAGCCCACCTGTTGTGGAGTGTTCTAATCAGTTTTGGCTTTCTGAGTTTTTGTGGAATTAAAGTGCTGCTGCTAAGGCTGAAGTGTGTCTGTGTGGGATTCCAGGGATTGGTGAGCTGAATGAGGGTGGGTCTTTTTCATGGAGCTCTCTTGGCAGATGCTGGGAGCAGGGCGGAAGGGGGTCCCAGGCATCCCCCGCAAGTGTATGGTTCCTGTTCTCAGGCATCACTGACATGGGGCTGGAGGCTGGAGGGGGGAACACGTGAGAGACACAGATAGGGTCTCAGAGATCCAGTAAAAGCAGAAAGACAAGGTGTCCCAGTACCGAAAGGGAAGGGGCGGACTTCTGAGATCTTGGAGGGGACATGCAGGGGCTGGCTGAACTGGACATCTTGGCCCAGGAGGAACTGGAAACACCGGTTGCTCCATTCCTGACCCCGTTTCCCACATTCCCCCAATCAGTGTCCTATTGATTCCAACCTCTCCAAGCTTCCTGTCCACAGTTCACATGGTAAATTCCAGGAGCCCCAAGCCATAGCCGGGACCATTATAGAGATCACAGAAGGAACTCCAGTTTTATTAAACCTCCCTCCTCTCCACTCAAGACAGTACCATTTTGGACTGAGTTTCTACACTTTTCTATTTGGGATGTGAAAAGTCCTGGGATTAGGAAAGATTGCTTTACAGGCTTTCCCCAGTAACAAGAAATTAAATGGTGCAAAGTTAAAAAGGGAACCACTCCTGGCCCGTACGGGGATCGAACCCGCGACCTTGGCGTTATTAGCACCACGCTCTAACCAACTGAGCTAACCGGCCAGTTGATGTTGGCATCTCGGTCTAAAGCTATATAGAATTTATATTACCCATCGGTCATGTAGAAAGAAAATTAAATATGGGCAGGGCCATTCCGAGAGACATGATAAACGACTTGAAGACGAAATCACCGAGCGTCTCGGGAAGGAACAGGAAGCGCAGATGCCACTCTGGTGCTCGGCGGCAAATACGGAGGCTGACGACCAGCACCGCGGGGTCCAGGGACCCAACCACAAAGGCCAGAAATGGAAAGCGCATCCCGTGGAGGCTCCGGAGAGACAATGATGGTTCGTTCTGCGGATGCTCAAAGGCTCTCCGCAAAAGCAGCAAAGTGTGGAGGCACCGCTGGGATTCGAACCCAGGATCTCCTGTTTACTAGACAGGCGCTTTAACCAACTAAGCCACGGCGCCCACCGTGAGGTTCCCCAGCCTCTTCTTTCCTTGGCCAGGTCAGCTCTACCGCAGGTGAATGGATGCCCAGATGCCCCTTGTGGCTGACCTCGGGCCGTCCCCGAAAAAGGAGCGGAAGGGACGAAAACCACGGCTGGGGGCGACTGCAGTGTAGAGGGGTGACGCGGAAACCGAATCGGAGTAGGTAAGAGGTTACAGAAGAAATTCGTGCTTGACGATGACAAAACGGAAGCCCCAGCCGCGGGAACCGCACGCCGACGAGGATGGGATTCGAACCCACGCGTGCAGAGCACAATGGATTAGCAGTCCATCGCCTTAACCACTCGGCCACCTCGTCTGCCGGGCTGCGGCTTCCGCTCTCCTCTCTGGGGTCTGAACTCGTCCTCCCGCCCGCCGGGCCCGCCCACGTGGCGGAGGGCGCGCGTCCCGGGAACCCCGCCCGGCCGACGCGCCCCGCAGGGCGGTCGCCCCCTGAGCCACCTTCTCGCCCGCGCGCTCCATCCTCTCCTCCCCGGCACCCAGAGACCCGCCGCGCGCGCCCGTCCCCCGGAGCTCCGCCCCCCGTCCGCGCGCACCGGGCTCCGACCTCTGGGCTGCCCGACGGCGCGGCTCCAGACGCGGCCCCCGGCGCGCTCCCCTTCCGGCCCCCGCGAGGTGCTGCTCCCACTGGGCGCCGGCGCTCGAGCGTCGTAGACGCGCCCGGGAGGGAAACAAATAAAAGTGACGGAAGCCCTCGCGAAAAAGAGCTGACCCCGACGTGATTTGAACACGCAACCTTCTGATCTGGAGTCAGACGCGCTACCGTTGCGCCACGAGGTCGGCCGGCCGGAGGGGTGGACAGGTCTCCCCATGGCCACTTGGCAGCCGGCCGGGGTCCTCGGCGACGGGGTGAGAGCCGAGCGCCTTCCCGAGCTCCTTAGGCTCCGGCGGCACGGTGGGTGCGCCGACCCGCGGGGCCCCCGCAAACCCCCCACCCTCCGGCGTCCTGCCCACGAGCTGCTGGCCCGGAGCCGTCACCGGGGGCCCCCAGAGCACACGGCCGGGCGGGGTGGGAGGACGCCCCGCGGAGCGTGTGGGAGCGCGGCCGGAGCCCCGGGCACCTGCGGGGCGAGAGAGGAGCTCCTGCAGCTGCGCGTTCCCGGGGTCCGCGGGGCCTCCAGCCCCGCATCGGCCCCGCATCGGCCTGTACCAGCCCCGCACCAGCCCCGCACCAGCCCCGCACCGGCTCCGCATCAGCCCCCGGCTCGGAGACTCTCTGATTTCTAAGTCCAGGGCAGAGACCCAGCCTCGGTCACTTTGTCGCTCGCTCGTTACAGCTCTGAGGAACAACTTACATGCTGTGACAGACACAGACCCGAAGGGTGTGTTTTGATTAAGTTTTAACAAATGCCACCCACAACCCATTCAATTCGTAGGACATTTCCTCCACCCCCAGAAAGTTCTGCCCTGCCCCTTTCCAGAGGCTAACCACTGTCCTGATTTCCATCACCACAGGCGTCAGCATGTTTTGGGGTTCCCCAAGTGAGAAGGAGCCGCGGCTTGGAGAGAGGGGAACCAGAAGCTAGCAAGAGACCCCCAATGGCCTCTTGAGGAAGAGGAGGAGTGCAAGAGGCCAACCTGGAGAAAGAGGTCATGCTGTGTCTCACCCCTTCCTTCCCAGGTCAAACGTCTGCACATCCCATACAGTGGTGCTCCTAAAAGTCCTCAGGTCCCACCTCTGGATTCAGACCTCCAGCACCTGCTGGACATCTTCACTTGACCCTGTCACCCTTCCTTCCCACTCCTGGACCATCAGCCAGTGGCTAAGCCAAGGCTGGGAGTCTTATCTTGACTTCCCTCTCCCGCCCTCCCCATTTCCAGTCACCAAATTCCCGTCAATTCCATGTTCCTTCATAATTCTCCTGCTAGCCCTAATTCCCCATCCCCACTGCCACCCTCTCACCTTCTCTTGCTGGATTATTCTAATAGACTCCTCTCTGATGGCTCTGCCTCCGGAATAGCCAAAAAGGATCATCTTTCTAAAATGCGAACTTGATCCCATCGCACTGTGGCTGAAAATCAGTGCCCCATTCCCTTGGAGATTAGGTCCTAACTTATTGGCAGGGTCCCCAGGGCTACACACTTCTTAAGTGAGCCCCTGGAAGCAGGTTGCCAGTATTCACACATAGGCTTTGCTACTTACTAGTCGTGGGATTTGGGTTGGTTATGAAATCTCCCTGCGTTTCAATGTCCCCATATGGAAAATGGTAAAAACCTTAATGGATCACTAGTAGTTTATTTACTGAGATAAAGTGTTCAGAACCTGACTGGCCACAATCAGTTATTATGGTTATTATTAATATCTGGCCCTTGCCTGATTCTTCGGCCACTGCCTCCTCCCCTCCCAGTTAGCAACCGTGGTGACTCATTTAGAGTTCCTTAAACTCACTTTAGCCTTCCTCCCTGCCTCTTTGCCACTGTCTCTGACTCTCCTTTACCTGGATGACCCTTACATACCCCTCAAGACTCAATTCAGAAGCTCCCTCCTCCGGACTTCTCCCCACCTCTGGGGGAGGAGGCTCGTGATGTGTCTCCTCCAGGGTGACACTGAGAACACTACTTTTAATTGTCTCCCCCGCCACATGGCAAGTTACTCAGGAGAAGGAAACACGTATTCCCAGCACCCCATATGATTCCGGGAGTATAATGTGTATTCGATAAGCATTTGTGAAATTAAGAAGGAATGGCGTTAGCGAAAGCCCTAGAGTGGACAAAAGCCTGCTTTATAGAGGAAGGAGTCATGTCTGAGTAGCTGGAGAGCATAGGAAGAGGTGGAAATTTTTGCCACAAAGGGAAGTATCAGGGAATGTGGACTTGATCTCTAGGCTGAGAAAGGTTCTGTAGGAGGGGTGAGGTATCATCAGTCCAGGAGTCACTATCCAGAGTACTCACTTGGAGGTTTAAGACTCCATTTATCCTACCCCAGTTTCCCAGTTTTAGAAACCAATAGATTATTCTGTTCAGAGCTGCATTGCCCAATATGGTACCTGCTAGGGTGGCTATTTGATATGGGGCTTTTCAAACTAAGTTGAAATTTAAGAACTCAGTTCTGTAGTCCTGCTAGCCACATTTCAAGGGTTTGATAGCCACATGGAGCTAGCTGGCTACCGCAGTGGACAGAAAACACTATGAAAAATTTCCGTCATCATAGAAAGTTCTGTTGGACAGAGCTGATCCTGAGGCTGAAAGTTGGTGGCTTGAGGCTGTCGTATGCTGTATGCTGTCATCAAGGTTATTTTTCTTCCTTTTCCTTTTTTTTCCACCATTAAGTTGGCTACTAACATTTATAATTGGAGTAACAATCTGGATTTCTGGCCTCTCTTAAAACAAAACAACAACAACCACAACAAAACTCTCAGGAATCTGGTAATGCTGGACTTCTATCTCCTTCCTCAAAACAACTGTCTGAAGTTGAAGCTGAGTAGTTGCTGTCTCCCAAAACCCACAAAAGATGTTAAATCTACCAGTTCACAATGATCTTAAGAATAATGAATTGGTCCCTTGTGGAGGAAGGTAGGGAATCAACTTATTATTCTGAAAACTGGTAAGTAATGGGGGAAAAGAATCACACATTTATCCAGCTTTTCCTGTATGACCTATATCTCAAGGTAAACAATGAGTTGATGAAGGCACATTCTTACCTATAGAAGAATAACAGGTGACAAGCACAGAGAGGAAGGATGGAATTAAGACATCCCTGTTTTGCAACTCCTCATGAAATAATGCAGCGAGGCAGTGGTGGTCAATGAAAGCAGTAGGTGAAAAGCTGACGGGAACTTTATAATGCCAGCCTCAGTCTGACTACACCTGAATCCAGCGCTCAGATTTAACACCAGAAAAAGAGAGAGAGGCAAGCAGCCAGGATTAGCCTTCTGATGTGATGGAATAGGAAGGACAGGCCAACTCCCAAGGTGTCTATTTACCAGGAAATCGAATGTGAGACTCCTCAACCACTACTAGATCTAACAACCAGTTTACAAGAAGGAGGAGGAACGGGTTAAATGGCAAGACCAGAGCACTGCCTATAAAGGGCCCCGTGTCTTGATCAGAGAAACTTCAAGGAAGGAGAACAAGAAGGAACAATCTAAGATGAGAAAGGAAAGAAATAAAAAAGAAAGAAAGAAAGAAAGAAAGAAAGAAAGAAAAGAAAAGAAAGAAAGAAAGAAAGAAGGAAAGGAAAGGAAAGGAAAGGAAAGGAAAGGAAAGGAAAGGAAAGGAAAGGAAAGGAAAGGAAAGGAAAGGAAAGGAAAGGATTTAAGAGACATATCAACCAAGTGCAACGTATGGACATATGGACATATGATGGGTATTGGGCAACCTGAGCTCTTTGGTCATGTCTGGGATTTGCTCTGCAAAAACCTGGTGGGCCTGGGAGGGAGCCAGGAGAGTCTTGCTGAAACAAGGGTGGCCGCGTCATGGCAACCGTCGGAGCAGAATGGCAGGCTTCGAAGGGGTTCATCCTCCGATTTTCTTTATTTTTACATCTATTTGAATTTTTCCATGATGAAAATATTTTTTTCCCCTAAGCTCTTTTCTGACCAAATCAAATGTTAGGAGGTGTGGGTTTCGACGCTGGGGCCAGGTGACCCCGCCCCTCACCTCACCCGTCTCCCGCTTAGGGAAGGACACCCGGTCACCAGCAGTACCTCCGACGGCCACGGGGTGGCTCTAACACTCACTTTTGTGTGACCTCTGCGGAGCACGCTTCTGTGAACGAAGGTCAGGGGGAGCAAGGGGATAGACCTAAACGCCTGCTCACTGTTTATTAATTCATAATGTGAAATGTGACTACCGAGTTCTTACTATCTAGTAGGTTCCCGGGGCAGGAAGCCTATTATAAACAGAATGCCCCAAACTTTCCATTGCGGGAGCCCAAAATCTAACTCACCGTCAACCTTGACCCCTTCCTTTTTCCCACCTACTCGGAGCCCCGTGTTTAGACCTTCCTATCTTTTAATGATCTCTTGATTCCTTACACTTTGCTCCACTTTCCTTATTCCACCCTGGTCCACTCTCATTCTGTCTGTTGGCTTCTTCACAAGCCTGTTACTTAACATCTCAAAATCGATTCTCCGTGTTGCATCTTCTAGAATACAGACCTACCGGGTCTGTTCCCATGGCGGCAAAGCCATGCACCTTGTCTGCTCACCCCACCCCACCCCACCCCACTCTACCCTGATCTCTTCTTCCCCTTTGGTTACTAGACTTCAGATATGCTAGCTTCCTTTCTGCTCAATGAACACACACTGGCCTGGCCACCTTCCAACCTAAGAACCTTTGCACTTGCTCTGCCTCTCCCTGGAAAGTTCTTTTCCCGCAGCATCTCCACACGGCTGACTCCTCTTCATTCTGTTTGTTCCGGGACCTTGGAAAATTTTGCAAAAAACAGGTCCTGGGTTTTGCTCCCTTTCACTGGATGATAGTGCTTTTTTTGTGAATAGTCAGATTTGATAAACTGTCACTGGGGGAGCTTGTTCTGAAGACCTGGGCTTCCCATTCCTAGGAAAAAAATCATGTGAGTTATAGTCAGACGGAGGCAACCTTCAGTCCTTGCATCTTATATGTGTGCTCAGAATATTTCCGTGTTCCCTGTGCTGACTTCTGTATTTCCCATGGTGGAGAGCACATGGAGCCCCCCTCATTGGACTTAGGACGTCAACATTATCACTGTATTGAGGGTCTCATGCTGGTGAAGGTCACCTCAAGGGTGAGAAGCAGTTGGGTCCACTGTACTTTGCCTGTCTCTCCACTCCTGAGGTGGGGGAGGTTTGAAAATATTTTCAGGACTTTAAAACAGTTCGACAATTAAAGAGAGAACCTCCCCTACACACCTGAGAGCTCAGAAACCCATGCAGGGAATAGTTCATTACCATCCAAAATTTTAGGAGTAAAAAAATAAGAGACTTGGCTGACTCTTACCCTTTATACAAATAATTCCTCTGAAGAGTCTAAAAGATTTTGTTTTTTAGTTTACGAGTTTTGGTGACCACATAGTCTCTGTTATGAGATTAAGGCTGTATTGCCTTAATCTTAAAGAGGTGGTTTAATGTGAAAATGTCACTGCATAGTTTCAGTATATAGGAGTTCAACATGAGGGACCATCAGTCCTAGAAAACATTCCTTCTTTTTATAAAGCAACTTAATGCCTTAATGATACTACTACAGAAGACCCAGAAGGAAAACAGAAAGGGTTGTCATTTAAAACCTTTTATTTTAAATAACTTGAATTACTGAAAAAATGCAAAAATAATATAGAGGGGCACCTGGCTGGCTCAGTCCCTAAAGGATGTGACTGTTTATCTGGGGTCGTGAGTTCAAGCCCCAGATGGGTAGAGGGCTTACTTATAAAAATAGATATAAATATAAATACATAATAAAGAGAATTCCCATGTGCCTTCAGGACAATGTTCAATGTTCATTTTATTATTGCCTCTCTTTCTATCTCTACAGACACACATGTATTTTTCTAAACCATTTGAGAGTAAATTGCAGACATAATGGTCCTTCACTCCTATTTCAGGAGTGTATTTTCTAGCAAGAAAATACATTCTCTTTCCTAAAGGCGGAATTATAAAAAATCTGGAAATTAACACCGATAATACTGAAGCCTAAACTAGAGACCTTATTCCCAATTTGCCAAGTGTTCCACTAATGTCTTTTGCAATAAAAGAGAAGAAAGTCTTTGGGTTTCTTTTTCTCGTCCCAGGTTCATGATAGTTCTCGTCAAATATGTCACAGGTCTTTATAAAGTCTCCCTAAATCTGGAAGAGTTCTTCCAGTCTTCCTCTTTCGTGACCTTGGGCAAACGTCTCTTTGCTCTTTGAGCTGCATTTTTATGCACTGGTTTAGAAAAAAGGAAATTATATTGGGGTCCTCAAATAGAGAAATGCGTTTCCTCTCAATTTTGATGTTTCCTACAACAAAGTTTAAGAATAAATGACTCGGGATCCCTGGGTGGCTCAGCGGTGTGGCGCCTGCCTTTGGCCCAGGGCCTGATCCTGGAGACCCTGGAACATAGTCCCACATTGGGCTCCCTGCATGGAGCCTGTTTGTGTCTCTGCCTCTCTCTCTCTCTGATGAATGAATAAATAAAATCTTAAAAAAAAAAAAAAAAAAAAACTCCAGGAAGGCAGTGAGCCTTCTGTCTTGTCAAGAACACGAGCCCAGCACTTGCATAAATATTTGTTGCACGAAATTAGAAATGAGCCCCCCCCCCCCCCGTCTCGGCCCCCCCCGCCCCGGCGTGCGTGTTCAGCTCAGCTCGGCCAGAAAGCACTGCGATGAGATGATCTGGAAGCCGGGCTGAGGAGAACTTTCCGTTCTGCAAGGGTCTCAGATCTCGCAGCCGGGGCCCCAAGGTCACCAAGGACACCGACAGGCAGAGCTTCTGGGATGCAGCTGGGCGAAGTCAGGGGAAGGAAATCCCAGCAGAGACTGCAGCCTGGCCTCCCCGGGGGCGGCAGGGTTGCGTGCCCTCAGCCGGTCACCTGCTCCCTTCCCCACACGCGCCCCTCAGCCACGCAGAGGGCTGGCCATTTTCTGCTCTCTGCCATCCCCCCCGCCCCCCAAACGGAGCAAAGTCGTCTGGGGACTCGCGGCGGGGGTCAGAGGATCAGGGAAGGTTCCGGTCCCGGGTCCTGTGACAGCCTCGGGCTCCGTGATCATCTAAGGAGTGATGGTCGGACGACGCAGGGACATCCACCTCCCGAGAGAGACAGACACAGACACAGACACAGACGCAGAGACCCGGCCTTAGGCCCGGCGGCGCCCTCACGCCGGCAAGGGCGGGACCGCTGTCTCACTAGAGCACCGCGGGCGGAGGGTCTTTCCGGGCCACGCCCCCCGCAGCCGAGCCCTGGCTTGCGTCACGGCCCGGGGCCGCCGCCGCCGCTCGAGAATGGACTGCTCTCGCGAGATTTGCCGAGATCCCGCCGCAACGCCCGTGGACGCGGTTGCCAAGGCAACTGGGCGGGGTCGGCGCGAGCGGGAAGGAGGCGTCGGTCGAATTTTTGCGTGCGGGCCTGCGAGGCTTGAGCAGAGGGCGTTTCCCGAGCCTTGAGCCCCGCCGAGTGCGGCCTCCGCTCCCGTCGGTTCCCCTGCGCCGGCGGGGCCATGGGGCGGATCTCGGGGCTCGTACCCTCTCGCTTCCTGACGCTTCTGGCGCATCTAGTGGTCGTCATCACCTTGTTCTGGTCGCGGGTAAGACCCACGGCCACCCCCCTCTCGCCCCCTCCCGCCCCCACCGGATCCCTACGTTGGGGTGCTCCCAGCCCCCCATGCCCCTTCCCCAGGGCCGTACGTGGAGGGTCCTCCCATCCCCTGTGACCCCAGTGCTGCCCCGCAGCCCGCCCCTCGTTCACTTTGTTCCTCTTTGCCCTGCTCCCCAGGACAGCAACGTCCAGGCCTGCCTGCCTCTCACGTTCACCCCAGAGGAGTATGAGCAGCAGGACATTCAGTGAGCACGTGGGGTGGGGGCGGGGTGGGGGCTCAGAAGTCAGCAGCAGCGGGAGTGGAGGGGTCTTTGACGAAGTCCAGGAGGCCCGAGCCCGCCTCCTTCCTCTCTGCAGGCTGGTGGCAGCGCTCTCTGTCACGCTGGGCCTCTTTGCCGTAGAGCTAGCCGGTTTCTTCTCAGGAGTTTCCATGTTCAACAGCACCCAGAGCCTCATCTGTATCCTTTTATGCACAGGCCATTGTTTCCCTCCTAGGTGGGGAGCTACCTAACTAGGCGTTTCTGGCGCAATGGTGTGTGCTCTGGTGGGCAGTCTGTCCAGTTGATAGATCATCTTAGGCAGTGTGGAAGACTTAATACAATCTTCAATCGTTTGTTAAGCTCCCCGCGATGCACCAGATGCTGGAGATCCCAAACGGGAGTAAAACAGTTTTGTACCTCGAGGAAGAGGCAGAGACACAGACATCTGTAATTCACTGTGAGAAGCACTGTGCTAAGGGCGTGCGCCAAGATTTGAAGCTCTATAGAAACTCAGACAGCAAAATGAATACAGAAATAAAGACAGAAATGAGGAGGATGGATCAGGGAAGGCTCTTGATGCTTGAACTGTAGACGGGGAGGACCAGGGTGCTGCATGGTGATTCCAGCGGTGTATCAAGTCACTGTGAGCATTCTTGTGTGCCTGGGTTGTATGGGGAGCCAGCTCCTGGACCTGAATGGTCCAGGCTAGCCCCTGGATACCGGGGTTTGGGTAGCCTGGGGTCCCAGCGCTGCAGGCCCAGCCCTGGTCTCTACTCACACGGTTCTTCTTCTTTTTATTTTATTTTTTTAAGATTTTATTTATTTATTTATTTGACACAGAGAGAGAGACATAGAGACAGAGAGGGGGAGAGAGAGCACAAGCAGCGGGAGCAGCAGGCAGAGGAAGAGGGAGAAGCAGACACCAAACTCCATTCCAGGACTCTGGGATCATGACCTGAGCAGAAGGCAGACACTTCACTGCCTGAGCCACTCAGGCGCCCCTCACATGGCTGTCCTTAAATTTAGAAGTCAGGGTTGCTGGTTCTGGCCTTTGCAGCGTGGTGAGGGAGCAAGAAGGGAACCTGAGTTGCAGGTGTCAGTCCCAGCAATGGTCTTTCCTGGCTCATCACTACTTATTCTACCTATTGAACTAAAGGCTTTCCTTGACTCTGGTGCATTCCCAAGCCATTGCAGCTCACTGTAGTGCCTCGGTGGCCCTATCCTTTTTCATATTCGAACGTTGGGAGTGCACCACTTACTGGTACATTTTTGTCTTCTGCAGGTACGGTAGCATCCTATGTTTGGGGATGGGGGAGGAAGGTTTACTCAATCTGAAGGTTCTTCTCCCCGCCCCCCCCCCACTACCCAGGCCTTTACTCCATGCCCATGCAGAAGAAACCAGACCCACTCCACATCCTGTAGTCCCTTGAAGTCCCCCTCTTCCACACTTTGAGGGTGGAGTCTGTAGTTTGGGAATGTGGGTCATTTTCTTGGAAGGAGCCTTGAACCCATCACCTTCTGTCCGCAGTGCCCTCCCAGCTGTCACCGAAATGGCATTATTCGTCAGTGTCTTTGGGCTGAAAAAGAAACCTTTCTGATACCTTCCTGACGCGAGCACAGGGATGAAGGCTGGAGGAGCAGGGGACCACTCAGCATTGCCAGAACAAGGAAGGCAGTCTACAGTTCTCCCTCTGACCCTGCAGTTGGAAGATGTCAGTGTTCGCGTTAGGGTAATTATCACTCCAACCTGCGATGATCATCGTTTTATTTAGTGCTTTGTAATAAAATATATTTTAGAGTAAGATCAAGACTTACAAAACTTTTAGGGGAGTCCTGGGGTAGCCACACTACTTGGAGAAACGGAAGGCTCTCTTCCAGCCTTGCAGACTGTAAAAAAAAATCAGAGGTATCGCTTTTATTTTGGTTATTACGGTAGCGTTTGGCGGAAGGGGGTGGGCGGGGATATGTAAATATCCAGCGGCGTCCGCGGCTAGCGTGCCAAGCTCTGGAGTGGAGCATTCTGGGAGAGATTGGTTTATGTTTTTATGCAGCCAAATGGGGGGGGGGGAATGTTTTTTAATATCTGCAAGACATATAGCAATAGAGATGGCAGATCCTAGATAGCTGCAGGTTGCTGGGGCTAGCGCGCTCTTTACTCGCCCTAGCCGATAGCGGCATGGTGTGCCCTGAGTAAGGAAGGCGCACGGAAGCTGGTTATCGTCAGGTAGGATAATCCTTACCTGTTCCTCCTTCGGGAGGGCAGCTCGGAACATGATGATTGGAGCTCGCATGATTCGTGATTAGCGTCTCTGCGTAGTCGGGACTTGCAACACCCCGGCTGCTCCTATCTGATTCTTCCTGACGATCTTTTCTTTCATGTGTGTGTAAACGGGCAGATTTCGGCGGCCCCTGGGGCGGATGGGTTGTTCGCGCTTTCGTTGCCGGTGCAGGTCTTTTGCGGAAACACGGGATCTCTGCAGGGGATGGGGTTGCGCGTGTCGGGACCTCACGGTCTGGATTCACTGTAGAGAACTTGTGTGTGCGGTACGAAGCCCTGTTCCTGTCGCTCGGACTCGGTGGTGGCGCTGCAAACTCTTCCTCTCACCTTGGCCGAGGAGCAGCAGCTCAGGTCCCTGGCCACCTCTTCCCCGGGGTTGCGTCCGCGGTCCAGGATCGTGAGCCGTGTGTGCGCCGCAGAGGCTCAGGCCCTGCCGGTGTCCCAGGGTGGATGTTCCCAAAGTCCTGATGCCCAGCGAAGGCTCAGTGCCTGTCCCCGAAGCTGCTCTCCATAGTTTCACTCCTACATGGTGGAGCCCAGGGCATCCTAAGCAGGCTTCCAAGGACAGGCATTCTGGGGAGGCCCTTCCCTTCACGCCTGTCCCTTCTGGCAGCCCTTTATCCTGGGCATTTATTCAATGAATATTTACTGAGCACTGAAGTATATGCAGAGCATCCGGGAAGGTACTGAGGGAATAGTGACTCTGATCCAAGTTCAGCCTCAGCCAGCACGGATCCTGTGACTCATGGAGAGGAACAAGAAGCGCTCTTCCCCTACTCCCAGAGGCACTGAGCAGCACACTATGGGAAGAACTACCACGGAGACTTCCAGATGCCCTGGTCTAGGGAATCTTTTGCCCCGGGTGACAGGACTGGTGCTCCTGGAGGAGCAGTCTGCCTTAGGTCAGATTGTGCCTGAGGCCAGGAAGGTGGACATTTGGGGCCCGGCCAAGGTTATGGGTTCAGGAAAGTCCCATCCCCCCACCCCCGCTATTGGTGTGGTTTACTGATTTCTGAAAGCCAGCTTGTTTTTCAGAAACACTGTGGGCTAGTTGCATAACAGCTATTATCAGAAATTATGCAAACTAACATTATACTCAAAAACAGAGGTAATACTCAAACTCATTACTTCCTGATTCATTTTTCTTGTTTCTTTTTTTAAGTTTGTTAGGAATTTTATTTTTTATTGAATATAGTTGATGCGCAATAGTCCATTAGTTTCAGGTTCCTGATTATCTTCTACATTTTACTATAATGTGCTAATAGTAAATAGTATTATTTACTATTTGAGCTTATTTACATTTATCATATTTGTATAGTGCGAGTGCTATATAATAATGGGCTACTACTTGTGTGTATCTCTTCACAACTTATAGACATCAAGTTGGGATTTTGAATATGGCCCTGGTAGGAGTATTTACAGAAATTGGCGAACACTGTGCATCAGGCTTTGTTGTCTAGATTTAAGAAGACAATGGAGAAAATGTTAATAATGCAGATTAAATTTTAAAATGTCCTGCCTGGGCAGCCCTGGTGGCACAGTGGTTTAGCGCTACCAGCCCGGGGTTTGATCCTGGGGACCCTGGATCGAGTCCCATGTTGGGCTCCCTGCATGGAGCTTCCTCCCTCTGCCTGTGCCTCTGCTGCTCTCTCTCTCTCTGTGTCTCTATGAATAAATAAAATAAATAAAATCTTTTAAAAACATAAAATGTCCTGCCTGTAACCATTACATTGTGAATAGCACACAAAATGGAGGACATATTGCCCTGGAGGTTGAACATTATTGTCAGATTCAGCAAAGAAGTCAGTCATTGAAGAAAGAGTGAAGTCTCTACATACTCTCAGGGTTTGTTTCATTTTTGTCTTCCTCAAAAATATAAATAAAAGTATCAACCAGCATTCATACTGGAGCTACTCCTGTGGTTGGGACACAACTCCATCTATGAAGTCATGAAAACAAAAGTGGAATTTACAATAAACAATATTGTCTTTTATTATTACTTGTAAATTCTGTGTTACACATCCTTTGTATCAGTAAGATAATAAACACGCACATACATAAGCTCATACTATTTCTGGAGAACTGGTTGTTTTGGGGGTTTCTTAAAGATTTTATTTATTTGACACAGAGAGAGAATGAGCACAATCGGGAGTAGCAGAGGGAGAAGGAGAAGCAGACTCCCCGCTGAACAGGGAGCCTGAAAGGGCCAGATCCCAGGACCCTGAGATCATGACCTAAGCTGAAGGCAGAGGCGTAACCGGTTGAGCCACCCAGGTGCTCCCAGATAGCTAGTTAAACATTTATCAGCAGTTCCTGCCCCCACCATCCCAAGAAATGGCTCATCACCAATCCTTGTTTCTAAATCTGGAGGGCATTTCTCAGACTTTGGCATGATCTCTTTTCAGCATCTAATATGTTGACCACTCCTGCCTTTTTTTAAGATTGTATTTATTTATTAGACACACAGAGGCAGAGACACAGGCAGAGGGAGAAGCAGGCTCCATGCAGGGAGCCCGACATGGGACTCAATCCTGGGACTCCAGGATCATGCCCTGGGCTGAAGGCAGAGCTAAACTGCTGAGCCACCAGGGCTGCCCTACTCCTGCCTTTTGAAATTTGTTCTCTGGCCTCTGAAAAATAGTTCCCCTCCTTCACCTCCCACTCTTCTGGCTGCTTCTCAGGCTTGTGTAATATTGACTGTGCTTACAGCTGGTCAGTCCCTGGGGACATGCTACTGGGTTGCTTCCTGCCCTTGCCCCTTATGTGTTCCTGAACGCTGCTCTCTGGATAGCTTCACCTGCCTCTTGTCCATGTAAATGCCGCTGGTTTCCAAGCATTGGCTCTCTTACATGAGCCCTTGTCCAGGGCACAGCCTATGGGAACAAGCTGTGGAGTCCATCCTGGGTTCATCCTGTTCTTGGCTGTGTGATTGGCAATGGGTCACTTAACTTCTCTGTGCATAGCTCCCTTCACCCACATTCCAGAAGTAGGTACTATGAACACTTCAACTATCCGTCTCTTAGTCAACACCAGAGGCTTTGCCAACTAGCATCAGAAGTGGGCTTTCATTTTATTGTGAATTCAGTGGCTCATCAATCAGAATAAGCCAGTCCCAGGAGACAAATACTAGGGTAGTCCGAGTCCTACAGAGGGAAAGTAGAATGGTGGATGCTAGGGACTGAGGGTAGGGGGTTGGGAGTTGTTGCGGGGGTAAGAGGGTTGCAGTTTTGCAAGATGAAAAGAGCCCTGGAGACCAGTTGTAAGACAATATTAACGTACTTTACGCTGTGAGCCACATGCCTCAAAATGGTTAAGATGGCAAATTTCATGGTATGTTACTTCTGACAGTTTAGAAATTAAATCAACAATTTAAAAAATAAAAACCCCAGTGGGGAAAAGAGAAATCTGTTAATAAAGGTTATTAGAAAACTAGTAGCCATCTGGGAAAAAGTATGGATCAGTACCTTACCACCACTATTATTGATAGATCAAAGGTCACAGTGCAAAAAAACACAAGCATAAGAGATCCGAAAGAAAACTTCCCATTCTAACCGTGTATCTTGACATGTCAGGCCTACAGAAAAGTTGCAAAATAGTACAGTTTCCTGAATACCCTTCCCAAAGCTCCTCCAAGTGTTAACATCTTGCATGGATGTGTCATGATTATGGGAACCAGGAAATTAGCTTGATGCGGCACTATGACCTCATCGACAGCTCTGATTTGAATTTTGCCAGCTTTCCCACTAATGCCCCCTTTCTGCTTCAGGCTCTAATCCAGGATTTCACATCACAGTACGAAAACAAAACAGAAGTCCTCAAAGA
Organism: Canis lupus baileyi; assembly: GCF_048164855.1. Lineage (NCBI taxonomy): Eukaryota > Metazoa > Chordata > Mammalia > Carnivora > Canidae > Canis > Canis lupus. The sequence goes on from NC_132840.1 coordinate 56,081,139, forward strand.
AAAGCCTGATGAATTCATTTTTAAAAATGTATTATTTTTTTTTTTTTGAAAAATGTATTATTTTTTAAAGATTTTATTTATTTATTTATTAGAGAGTACAAGCAAGGGGAGCTACAGGCCGAAGGAGAGGGAGAAGTGGACTCCTCCTGAGCAGGGAGCCCCATGGGTGTGGGGCTGGATCCCAGGACCCTGGGATCATGACCTGAGCTGATGGCAGAGACTTCACTGACTGAGCCACCCAGGCGCCCACCTGATGCATTTAAATACATATTAAAAAGATAAAAAGTGGGACACCTGGGTGGCTCCGGGGATGAGTGCCTGCCTTCGGCCCAGGGTGTGATCCTGGAGTTTCAGTCTTGCATTGGGCTCCCCGCAGGAATCCTGCTTCTCCCTCTGCCTGTGTCTCTGCCTCTCTTTCTCTCTCTCTGTGTCTCTCATGGATACATAAAATCTTAAAAAAAAAAAAAAAGGTAAAAAGTATACATGATAAAGAATCATAGGCAAAAGCTAACAGATAAATGACAATCTAGGGAAAATATAATTCATATTGCAGAGAAAGGGCTAATTTTGAAACATGAAAATCTACAAATCTATAAGAAACATACCAACAATCCAATAATAAAGGCACAGAAGAATTGTATGCATATTTCACAGGAAAGGAAATAAAAGGACTCAAATATATGATGCCTAAACTCATTCACCATAAGAGAAATGTAAATCGTGTTTATCTTATATTTGTAACCCTCAAAAAGTTTCATTAAGAGTTAAAGAGAGTCATCTGGGTGGCTCTGTTGGTTAAACGTCTGCCTTTGGCTCAGGTCATGATCTCAGGGTCCTGGGATAGAGGCCCACATTGGGCTCCCTACTGGGGGCATCTGCTCCTCTCCTCTCCCTTCCTGCCTCCCTCAAACTCCCTCCCCCTCCCCCTGTTGGAGCTATCACTCTTTCTCTCTCTCAAAGAAAGAAAGAAAGAAAATCCTTAAAAAAAAAAAAAAAAAAAAAAAGTTGAGGGTATGGGTTTAAGGAAACAGGTCTCACCTGTTGGTTGGTGGGAGTAAAAATGGGTCATGTACCCACAGTGCCCAATTTGGCAAAGGCCACAAAAATCCAAAGCAATCAAAACCACAAACACTCATGCCCTTTTGACCTAGGATTTTCACTACTAGGAATTAGCCCTGCATATTGACACATAGGTGAAATGGGAACATGCAGATTGTTCTTTGCAGCTTGGCTTGAGTTGGCAAAAGTAGGCCTGTCCACAGGAGAGTGGTTGAATTATGTTACAGTGTCAAGAGGGGTCTGTCTCAGTGGGAGGAGCATGGGACTCTTGATCTCAGGGTCATGACTTTAAGACCCCCTGGGAGTACAGAGTTTACTTAAATAAAGAGAAAACTTAAAAAAAAAAAACAAAAAAACAAAACAAACCCAATATCCAAGATCCGTTAAGTGACAAAAGGACCTTGTGGGATGGTTCCTATGGTTTGCCTCCATCTGTGTAGAAAGTGGAAGTGGAAACCATCCGCACTGCACTTGCACTGAGTCTAGAAGGAGGCCAAGGTTATGGAAGATTGGTGTTGAGGGCAGAAGCTGGGAGGTGGGGAGTCGGGACAGGAGGGAGACCTTCTCCAGGTGCTCTTTTAAACTTTTGGAGTTTTGAAGCACATGTATTATTTAAAAAGACAAAACTGGGGATTCCCTGGGTGGCTTGGCGGTTTAGCGCCTGCCTTTGGCCCAAAGCATGATCCTGGAGTCCCCTGGATTGAGTCCCACATTCAGGCTCCCCACAGGGAGCCTGTTTCTCCCTCTGCCTGTGTCTCTGCCTCTCTCTCAGGAATAAATAAATAAAATCTTTAAAAAAATAAAAAGACAAAACTGTAACATTTGAATGTGAACCCATAGTATACAGCATCCGATGTTTCCTGTCTGGAAATGAAGCTAAGTCAGTCTCAAAGCTAGAGAGACAGATCCCTGATGACATCCTGTGAGTGTCTGTTAACTTAGACTTTCCAGTCAAGTTGCAATATGCGAGGCCTCAGCTTCTCCTCCTTGGTTTAAATCTGTTTGAGCAAATAAAAATAAAAATAAATCTGTTTGAGCTGTGTTGGCAAGTGTCTTGATTGTTACTTCCATCAAAGATTGCCATGTGTGGGGTTTGTTGTTTTTTTCCCCCCAGCTTTATGAGGTCTAACCGACAGACATACTGTGTTTTGATGATCTTTCTTGTGTATTATTGTCGCTCCTGGTGCCAGCACGGAGCGAAGTGGAATGAAAAAGTCCTCAGTTTGCCAATGAGGAACATGAGGCCCAAGGAGAAAGCCATTACCTTCATCGGCAATAGAGAGCTGGGGCTAGAACCCGAGTCTCTAGCTGTCAGGCCAAATCAGTTGACTCAACTCAATCAGTCCTCATTGAGGGGCTCAGGTGGTAGAGCATGTAACGCTTGATCTTGTGGTTGTGAGTTTGAGCCCCATGTTGGGTGTGAGATTACTGGGAGTAAAAAAAAGCCAAGAAGTCTTCATTTAGCATCTTCTACCTCCCAGGCTCTGGACATGGTGTGTGAGATGGAGGGGAAATAAGGATGATGTGGGTTCATCCTGAACCACGGAGTCTGGAGCTCCCCTACCACCCAGAGGAACCTGTTAACCCCAGTGAGTTTCTAATGAATAGAGGGTTGCAGAGTCAGGATTTGGGACCAGGAGATCTCCCAGGTCTGGAAAACTGTGATCTGCCTATGTCTTGACTTACCCACATTGGGCTCTGGCACCTGGGTTTCCCACTACTCTGAGGCCCAGGCCTGTCCTGCAGCTCTGACAAGAGCTGGCTCCCTGGCCACCCTGCCCGCAAATGATCAGGGCTTTACCAGCTCAAACAGGGCTGTCCTCACAGGACAGGGACATAGGGGGCACACAGGCCCTGCCTGAACCCCTTCTCCCCAAACAGGTGCCTAGGCACTCACCACTGGCAATCCATCTGACCGCTCTGCTGGGTTGGCGTTGAAAACACCCCCCCCCCAAAAAAAAAAAAAGAAAGAAAAAGAAAGAAAGAAAGAAAGAAAATAAAACACACCTCACTGGGACACCTGGGTAGCTCAGCAGTTGAGTGTCTGCCTTTGGCTCAGGGTGTGATCCGGGGGTCCCTGGATCAAGTCCCGCATCAGGCTTCCTGTGAGGACCCTGCTCTGCCTCTGTGTGTGTGTGTCTCTTCTGAATAATTAGATTAAATATTTAAAAGGAAAAATAGAAAACACTCCTCACTGAAACTGTAGTCCACTGCTGTTCATTAGTCACACGCCTGCCTTGTTTCTGGCACTGTGCTTGGTACTTGTGTAGGGAGAACAGAAAAGGTATCGCTTTGTCAATGTCTGTTTTATACAAAACAAACAAAAAACACCTTTTAAAAGAGGTATTCTGTATGTGAAAGAAAGTAGATTACCAACTTAAAAAGACTCCACCAAGGCATTTCTGTGAGCCTCATTTTTCCCAAATACAAAATCAAGACCTCACATGGTCGTGGTTGATCATAGGATTTACAACAGCATTCCTAAGAGCACTGTTACAGGAGCAAAAGAATTGGAAACCTAAAAAAAAAAAAAAAAAAAAGAATTGGAAACCTAAAAGCTGATATCTGAAGGACTAAACTGTGGTGAGCTTTCTGGCTAAATATGGAAGTCGGCCATGAGCATTTGTCTTCCCTCCCCTCCAAAACTGAAATAAATCACAGGAGAGAGGAGTCAAAGATGGATAAATTGACAAGGACCAAGAGACCGGAGAGACAATAGTGGACGAGAGATTTCAACAAAGCTTTGGAGGCTGGATAGTGGCTGAAGGGGGGTGGCAGCACGAGCAAGGGCAGGGGGTGTCAGGACAGGACATCCAGAGATCCCGGAGGTCACCGGATCCCTAGTCAAGACCAGGCTGAGAGCCCAGATCCAAAGTGTTGAGACTCTGGGGCCCCTGGGTGGCTCAGTCAGTGAAGCGTCTGCCTTCGGCTCAGGCCATGATCCTGGGGTCCTGGGATCCAGCCCCGCATCCCATGGGGCTCCCTGTTCAGCGGGGAGCCTGTTTCTCTCTCTCCTCCTCCCCCTTACTCTGTTTGTGTTCTCTCTCAAATAAATAAAAATCTTAAAACCAAACCAAACCACAAGTGTTGAGACTCTTGGTGCTCCCTCACCTCTCACACCTTAGTCCCACACACCATCCCCCACATCCCGATTTTCAGGGAGGCTTTTTTTTTAAGGGATATTTATTTATTTTATTCATTAGAGACTGAGAGAGAGAGAGAGAGAGAGAGAGAGACCCAGGCAGAGGGAGAAGCAGGCTCCCTACGGGGAGCCCCATCCCAGGATCCCAGGGTCATGACCTGAGCCCAAGGCGGATGCTCCACCACTGAGCCCCCCAGGTGTCCTTTCAGGGAGGCTTTGGACTTGGAGATGGCAGGAGCAAAGACCAGAGGCTTTGGAGGCTACAAACAGGAGCCTCAACCCTCTTTCCAGATTCTGCCCCTTCCATTTACAGGGAGGAGGGATGGAGAGGATATGCTTCTCTCTGAACAGCCCCAGCAGAAAGCCTGCTACTTATCAACATTTCAGAGTCCCTGTGAAAAGGCTTCCACTGTCCTGCAGGAAAGCCAAGGGCCCGTGAATGTTCCCCCAATACACACACACATCTTCTAATCAGCCTGTTGGTGCCTCCGTATTAAAGCCAAGGAGCAGCACACCTGCAAAATGAAAAAGAGAATCCTCCCATGTATTAAAAAAAAATCCATAATTAAAAAAAAAAAAAGTAGGGATCCCTGGGTGGCGCAGCAGTTTAGCGCCTGCCTTTGGCCCAGGGCGCGATCCTGGAGACCCGGGATCGAATCCCACGTCAGGCTCCCGGTGTTCTCCCTCTGCCTATGTCTCTGCCTCTCTCTCTCTCTCTGTGTGTGACTATCATAAATAAATTTAAAAAAAAAAAAAAGTGGAACAGGGCCACCTGGGTGGCTCAGTCGGTTAAGATCCAGCTCTTCATTTTGGCTCAGGTCATGATATTGGTATTGTGAGATTGAGCCCTGAGCTGGGCTCCACGCCGGGTGTGGAACTTGCCCAAGATTCTTTCCCTCTAACCCTCTCTCCCTACTTCTGTTCATTCTTTCTCTCAAAAAACGAAACAAAACAAAAAACCTGGAAGAGACTGAGAGAGATGGGGGGTGGGGCAAGAAAAAATAGCCTATAATTGGAAAGCTAAAAAAAAAAAAAAAAAAAGGAAGGGGCTTAATGCATATAGTCTGTGAGCATTTGTGTTTTTAAAAAGAGAAAATAAGTATCTATATCTTTCTGTCTCTGCACCAAGCATTCTGGAGGACTTAAAAACCTGGAGAGAGTAGCTGTGTTGCATAGGGGTCTGAGGGCAGCTCAGGAGGGTTGGCTGTGCATTCTTTTGAACCTTGGAATTTTCAGTTTTGATTGTGTAACTTATCACCTATTTTAAAACCTAATACTGGGATGCCTGGGTGGCTCAGTGGTTGAGCGTCTGCCTTCGGCTCGGGGTGATCCCGGAATCCTGGGATCGAGTCCCGCATTGGGTTCCCTGGAGGGAAAGTGTTCTCCCTTTGCTTGTATCTCTGTGTCTGTCGTGAATAAATAAATATTAAAAAAAATAAAATCTAATACTGAATAATGGAAATATAATTATTATCGTCAGAGAGATAAGAGAAGAAATTGCATTTTGGGGAAGGAAAAAAAATCACAAAAACTGTTTTTTCCCTGCCAAAAGAAGAATACACAAAACTTTCTAGGGCATAAAACCAAAAGATGAGTTGGGGAGTGGCCAAGGGAACCTCAGCTTTATGTCTAATGTTTTAATATTTTATAAGGGAGAATGCAGTCACATTTTTTGTGTAATTAAAAAGCAGTCCATTGGCAATCCCTGTAAAGCACCTAGCACAGGATAGGCTCCTGGGAGTTTGTTTTCCCTCCAGGAGCCCAGGGCTGGGCAGGCAGCCCCGAAGTCTTCCAGAACTGGAGGGCTCAGCCAGAAGTCTCAGGGGTCACAAGGCTTGACAGCTGATTGGGATAGAGGTGGGGCAAGCCCCTGGGTCCCTGTTCCAGGCAGCACTCCCAAGGGCGTGCTCCTTCTGTTCCTAATTAGAAGGCCTTTTCCTTATAAGCATTGAGGGACACACGAAGTTTCTGAAATTAATTACTATGTGGTCAGGTTTGACTCCCAGATGGAGCAAGTTTATGAGTCAGTGTGAGAATGACCCAGCCCTGTTCCATCCCAACTTCTAAGTCAGCCGTTGTTGCTAGAAGAGGAAAACATAAAAGAAAACCTTTATTAAAGTTTTTCCCTGTGCGTCTCACATCCCAGGCACCAGAGGTGCTTGTTAGAAATGAACTTGGGCCCCCCACCCCATCTTTTGAATGAGCCTTGGGAGTGGAGCCCAGAGATTTGGTTTGCAGAACCCTCTGGAAATAGGCAAACACAGAAGCCACCATCTCAGTCTGCAAATATATTATTCTATTTTTCTTTAGTTCAGCTTCTATTTTGGGTCTCCATTCTACTGCTTGCAGAAAACATTACCTTACCCACTTCCAGATGAACTGCCATCCCATGCCACCCCTTCTCCTGCCTCCACCATTAATCTAAATTTGGGGGAGCCCCTTAGCACTGCAGCATAGGTGGGGTGGCAGGGAGAGCTCTAGCTCTGAGCTATATTTTCCTGGGTCCTCACATCCATGGATCATCCATGCCCTTGTTTCCATGCTCCTGCTGCTACAGCCCCCAGGACCTCAATAATGATGTGCCAGCTTTGAAAGCCACACTCCACGACCTTGGCTTCCCAGATGTATTCTGAGTTCTGTCCCTTCCATGTTCTCTTCACATGGCCATTGGGGAAAATGAAGATCCCTGCTAAAACAATGTCTAATGCCTTGTCTGGTCCTCCAGTAGCTTCTCCCCAGCTAGGGCCAGGGTAGCAGGGCAGGTGGGGGTGGGGGCTTTGCCTGTTTGTACCTCCTTCCTCGTGTTAGACCCAGACCCAGACACTGCAGCTTTTGAACTTAAAAGCCTGGAATTTGGCATCTTTGTTGTCGGGCTAGAAAATAGACTAGTCTAGGGGCCAAAAAGCAAAAGCTAGCATCCCATAGTGCCATCTGGGCCCTCAGACAAGCCACTCTTTTCTCCCTTTTCACATAGGCCAAGCCAGCCAGCCATTCTGTGCCAGAGTACACCAGGACCAAGGAAGTGGCTGCTCCCTGTAGGGGGAGGGAGCTGAGAGGATCTTATCTTAGATCTGCTGAGTCCCCACACCCAACACAAGCTCCCTGTTCACTCACCTCCCCCAGACAACTGGGAAATGACACCTCTGGTGTCAGAGCCAGTCCCCAGGCTTCTGCTGGGAGGGGGTGGGGCACTGCATGAGGGAGGCTCTCACACCAGAGGCCCTGGGAAACCTGGGTGGGGGAGGGAAGAAGCTGGCTCCTGTTTGTTTTCAAGAGGCCAAGACCACCAGCCTCCCTCTGCTCCCCTTCCAGGTATGGAAGGAGCACCCCTGCCCCAGAGCCATGATGCCTCCACTAAGACACCTCCTTCTTCATTTTTGAGGCTTGCTTTGACCGACCTCACAAGATAGGTGGCTCATCTGGTCCCATCTTGTCCCTGAAGAGCCAGGCCTGCTGGGGATGAGAGGACTGAGTGTGTGGAGCTGCTGTTTAAAAGATCTAAAGAGAGACCAGTCAGGGATGGAGGGGGAGTGGATAATCCTTTCCTACCAGGTTCCGGATCAAACCACTGAACATGTGTTAGTGCCTACAGTTGTAATACACGTGGAGTCCAGAGATAGGACAGGAACTGGCCAAGGTCACACCTATGAGGCTAATGCACATGTAAAGTAGTACCTTGTACCTGGCTACTGCAGGGGGTAGGCAGCCCTTGCCTACTGTCTTTCCCCTTGAAGAAGAAAAACAGAACGAAGAGAAAACCCCCAAAACCCCCTTTCTGTCGCAGTCTGGGATCAGAAGCTGAGCTCTCCTCTGTTACCTGGGAGCGGCCCCAACTCTGGGGCAGAGCTGGGTTTTGGCCGGGTCCGCAGCCACCACGGCCACCACGTGAAGCAGCCGCATGGGACAGCCTAGTGCCCTCCTCCGTCGGCCTTAACCTTGCCCTACCTCGGTCAAGCACCTCTGGTCTGCGCCCCGGTTGGGTTGTGAGGAGCTCACACACCCTGCAGTGGCTTGGTGGGGGCGGGGGCGGCCTGCCTCTTCTGCTTTCCTTCACAGCCGAACTCAGCGGCCGGGGCCCCAAGCCCGCCAGGCCTCCCCTGAGCTGTCCACCTGCAGGGCTGGCGGAGGGGGGGGGGAGGGCCCCAGCTCCCGCCGCCGCTGGCCCACCGCAGCAGCAGGGGGCCCGGCAACCTGCACCTGCCCCTTCCCACGGCCCACCCAGCCGGCTGCAAACGCTGGAGCCGGTCGCCAGCGCGCAGGCCGAGGCCTCGCGGTGTGTGGGGGGTGCGCACTGGTTTGCGGGTTTCGCGGGTGCGGGCGGACGTAGCCTGGGGCTCACGGGCACCCTCGAGGCCGGAGGCGGGGGACGGAGAGGCGTGGGGCTGCCGTGAGGGCTGCGGCCGGATGCGCGGGGATCGCGGCTCCCCAAGCTGCGGCAGGTGGGGGGCCGCCCCGCCGCGCCCCGCCCCCACCGCCCCGCGCCCGCCGCGCCCCGCCCCCGCCCGCAGTGCCCGGATGTGGGTGACGTGCGGCCGCCATCTTCCCGTCCCGGGCAGCCAGCGCCAGTCGGAGCCAGCGCGAGCCGCCGCCGCCGCCGCCGCCGCCGCCGCCGCCGCCGAGCCGTCCGCCTGCCGCCCCCGCCATGTAAGTCGGCCGCCCGCGCCCGCACCGGGCCTGCCCGCGCCGGCCGCCGCCCTTGGGAGCCGGTCCGGGGAGCGCCCGGGGTTCGGCCGGCGCCCCGAGGCCAGGCCGGCGCCCGTGACTGCGCGCGGGCGGCTGCAGAGAGCGCCGCGTCCCGGGCTGGCCGCGCGGGCGGAGGCCGCGGGAGGGAGCGGGCCCGCCGTCCGCCGCCCCTGGCCTCGCCGCCGCCCGTCATTGCGGGTCGACCCCGCACCTTGTCTTGGAGGTCGCCCTCATTTGACGGACGGGGAAACTGAGGCCCCCTCAGGAGGGGGGAGGGGGCCTGACTCAAGGTCACGCAGCTGGGCGGCCGTGGGGCCGGACGCCGCGCAGGGCTCCCCTCGGTGGCCTTCCTCCGGGGAAGGAGAAAGGGAGGGACGGATGGATGGACAGGAGGATGGGCGGAGCCCTGGCCGCGGGGCCGGCGGCTCCAGGCCTCGGGTCTTACTCCGTCCCTGCCCCTCAGGTCGGCTACCGCTGCCACCGCCCCCCCTGCCGCCCCGGCTGGGGAGGGAGGCCCCCCGGCGCCCCCTCCAAACCTCACCAGTAACAGGAGACTGCAGCAGACCCAGGCCCAGGTGGATGAGGTGAGTGTGGGGGGTGTCAGGCGGCGGGAAGGACCCCGACGGTTGGCACCGGTGGGGAGGGGGCATCCTGTGTTGGAGATGCTGAGTTTATGAGTTTAGGGACAAAGACGTACCCTGCCCCTGCCCAGCTCAGCTTGCATTTGGAACGGCCTGGGGTGTTAGTCAACCTTGATGGGCTGGGGAGTTTGGGTCCCGGCAGGTGTGGTCTGGCGACGCACAGGCTGCTTAGAGGGTGCTGCTCTGACATCTGAGATGTCTTGTCTGGCTGTCAGCATGCCCCTGATGTGTGCTCCTTACATGTCCCCAGGTGTGCTAGGGATGTTCTCTGTGTGTCCTTGGCATGTTAGCCGGGCAGCATCGGGGTGCATGTTCACTCTGTGGGTGCATGGTTGAGGACTGTGCCCTCACTGAGGCGGCCTTGGCACACCCCCTGCCTCGTGGGCCCCTCCTTCAGGTGGTGGACATCATGAGGGTGAATGTGGACAAGGTCCTGGAGCGGGACCAGAAGCTGTCCGAGCTGGACGACCGTGCAGATGCACTCCAGGCAGGGGCCTCCCAGTTTGAAACAAGCGCAGCCAAGCTCAAGCGCAAATACTGGTGGAAAAACCTCAAGGTAAGGGTGGAGGCACGCAAGAGGGCTGGCATGAGAACTGGTGGGTGACGAGGGTGTCACGGTCTGTATCACTGACCCTCCCCCCTTTCTCGCCCCCAGATGATGATCATCTTGGGAGTGATTTGCGCCATCATCCTCATCATCATCATCGGTGAGTAGGGCAGGATTGGCTAGGGCCCTTTCTCTGGAGGGGTTTCCCCTTCTAGGTCTTGAAGGTCATTAACCTAGTTTGTACTATTCAGCAGAAAGTATATATAGCTGGCAGTGCAGCTCTGATTCATCTAGAGCCCCAAACCTTGCTGCACTTTGTTTGGTTCTAGGCAATTCTTGTTAAGATTTTTGGAAACAGGAAAGCTGGTGGATCAGCACTGCTCCCTTGAGGATCCTTTTTGGGCCTAAACCTAGTCTGGGAACCCTGGAATTGGGAAGTGGGAGAGCAGGTGAGGCCCAGGGGCTTGAGACATGGCTAGGAAGCCAAACACCCTACTGTTTGAGAGCTTGTGGGCCAGACACACAGATAGATGATTGGAGTCTGTGGCCCCAAGGCCATACTGTGGAGTTGTAGAGACCTTGGAACCTACCAGCCCAGTCTGTTGCTTTACAGATGGAGAACCTAAGGCCAAGAGGGCTGGGGAGTGGGGAGGCTGGGAGCAGGGCCAGGCCTGATACACTGCTTTCTCTCTCTTTCTTTCTCCCCCTCTCTCCTTCCTTCTCTTTCCCTCTCTACAGTTTACTTCAGCTCTTAAACCCCTGAGGAGCCCGCCCTGCCCAGAGAAGGGCCTCTCCCCATCTCCCCCCACCCCATCCCCAGCAGCTCCTCCACCTCTCAGCCATATCTTCCAGCCCCCTCCCCTGGATCCGCGTGTGTGTGTCCCCGTGTGTGTGCACCCCTGTAAATAGCCAGCTGTTATTTATACATATATAATATTATATATATTTGGTCTGTTTGTAGTTTTATTACTAGAAGATTTTTCCGGTTGTCCTTAACACCCCTTCCTGAGGTTCCCATCTCTTTTCTCTTTTCCTCCTTCCCCTTCTGTCTCTTCCTGACCAGCCCTGAATCCCTTCATTTGCATCTGCTATGCAATAGTCCCTCTTCCTCTTTTCCTTCCCTTGGATTTAGCAGATCCTTCCTCCTACCCTGGCCTTCCCCATACCTCCACTACCTACAAAAAAAAGAAAAAAAAAAAGGAAAAAAAAGAAAAAACGAAAAAAAAAAAAAAAAAAAAGCAACTGTCCAGGCCTCCCTGGGTGCATCTTTGCATCTTTGGGAGGCCCTGAGACTGGCCCCACTTGGTCCTAAGAATCCCAAGGTCTTCTGGGAGCTTCCAGCATGTTAATTAGCATTCATTTACATACTGACATCCCTTTTGGTTTCCTCTTTTTTTGTTCCATTACTCTTCATTCTTTGAACCCGTGTTTCTTTTTTACTGAGGAGTTAGTCCCCACGGTCCTTGTATCAGTCTTTCATTTGCATGACATTACTTGCAGGTGGTGGGAGCCTGGGCTTTTGGGGAGCCAGGCCCTTCCGGCCCCCCAGAATCACCCCCTCCTGGCCCCTCTAGTCTGGTTTGCCTCCCTATCCCCATTTCCCAAACCTCTTGTCCCTTCCTCCCCCATCCCCCAGCTGGTGTGTAAGTGTCTTGGAGTTCAGTGTGTCATGATGGACCAATAGTTTTGCCACTTGGAGTCTCTCCCCACATTCCTGCTCCCCAGTTTTCATGTGGGGCACTCAACCGACATTCCCATGGGGTCTCCCTCCCTCCCATCCTCCTGATCTGCCTCCTCCTCCTCCCATCAGGAGAGTTTGGGGGTTGGCCACAATCTGACTCTTTGGGAGAGATGGCTGCCAGTGTGTGGGGGGTCATCACTGCCTTGGGGAGGAGTGGGGCAGGGCAGAGAATCCCCCCAATTCCTGCCTGAAATCTGGCCCCACCCTTGCTGGGGGTTGGACTGAAAACTCCCCTCCCCAATTTGAGGGGGTGTTGCTCCCATCACTGCCCAGCTCCTCTGACTGCCCCCCTGAATTCAGGGCGGGGGTACTAGTCACTGCCAATGTGTGTATGGGACTTGCTGGAAGATGGGGATTCTCGCCCCTCTCCAGGGCAGTTGAGCCCAGAGAGTTGTCTTCTCCTTAGGTGAAGTGATAGAGGAAGGGTCTAATGTCTTTAAATGGCACAATTTTAGGGGTCTGAGGGTGCAGTCCCTTAACCTGGAGGGGACCCCCCCAAACTCTTTCTTCCCCCCACACTCAAGGTTTCTGTATGGAGGGGGAGCAGGGAGATCTAAGCTGTGGTGTGAAAGGGTAGGGAGAGATGCTGGGGGTGGGGGTGCTGTGTTCTATACCCCCCCATATTATCCCAGTGTCCCCTGCCCCCCCCTCCCTCCCTCCCCCCATGCCCCCAATTCTGTGACGCATCCAGATTGTGAAAATGTACAATAAATGTGTAATGAGTAACCAGTTAGTGTGTGTGCTGAGACCTTTTCTTAACCAGTGGGAAGGGTACAGGATCTGCAGGTCTAACAGGAAAGTTGAGAAGATACATTCGAAATGGACTGAGCTTTGCTGGAGGGCCTGACCTTGGGCAGAGCCAAGTGTGATTCCCATAGTGGCCACGGGTGGGCATCAGGCGCTGCTGGAGGAAGTGTTGTCGATTGCCAGGGTCAGCCTGGTGAACCTTGAGACTCCAGCTTCCCAACTTCCCTGGTTTCTCTTCTCTGGAGGCATGCTCTTGCGCTTTATGGCTCCCTCTCTACCCCTTGATTTAATTCCCAGATGCTCTGCAGTTGCTCCCGGGGTCATTTATTCCTAGGCCTGAAGTAGATGGCCAACTTCTGCAAACGTCCCCTCCCCTTGGTGCCTCTCACAGGGCTGGCATCCTGGAGGGGTTAACAAATAACAGAGCAGGGCAGCCCTGGGTGGCTCAGTGGTTTAGCGCCTGCCTTTGGCCCAGGGCGTGATCCTGGAGACCCAGGATCTAAGTCCAACGTTGGGCTCCCTGCATGGAGCCGGCTTCTCCCTCTGCCTGTGTCTCTGCCTCTCTCCCTGTGTCTCATGAATAAATAAATAAAAATCTTAAAAAAAAAAAAAAAAAGGTCTAGAGGCGCCTGGGTGGCTCGGTCCATTAAGGGTCCTGGGATCGAGACACTCCCCCCGCCCCCCATTGGGCTCCCTGCTCAGCAAGGAGGCTGCTTCTCTCTGCCCACCCCTTGTGCTCTCTCAAATAACAGGAAATCTTAAAAAAAAAAAAAAACAAATAAACGTTCTAAGGGTCCCAGGTGATCTTAAAACTACGCCGTCCTAAAAGCCTCGTTCAACGAGGACTACGTTCCTCACGGTGCTCAGGGCGCTCGCGTACTGCATCTACGGAGGTTTCCCTGCTGCCCCGGACCCGCCCCTTTACAGTGTCAGGGACCTGGCTTTAAACTGCGGCCTGATCCCTGACTGGAGTGTTAATCCAGACAGATTATGCAACCTCTCTGGAGCCCAGGCTCCTTTGTGGGGCGGAGTAGTAGTGGGACGGCCTCTGGGCTTGTGACAGGCGCCTAGCTTGGTCCACAGAGAACGACCCGGGGGGCAGCCGCCATCATCATCATCATCATCATCATCATCATCACGGAGCGCTGAGGTCTGAAGGCTGCTCCACAGTTAGGCCGGCCCCTTCCAGCTTCACGGGGCCTTAGAGACACAGGGCCGGAGACCCAGCGCGGGGGGGCGCCCCGGTTACGCCCGGGTCGGCTCGCCTGGGTCTCGGCCCAAAGCTCCCCAACCACGCCACCGCCGCTCACATCGGCGCTTGCGTGCAGGTCACATTCGCTGCGCCTGCGCACACTCCGCGGGCTCTGGTTAGAGTGTCGTCAAGGAAAATCCCCAGCTTCCAGGTAAACAAGTTGCCGCGTGAGACTGCCGGCACGTGTCCTCTACAGCTCCGAGACCTCCCGGCCTATGAGAAACTTTGGAGGGCGGGACAGGCAGGTCGGAGGATGGGCCACAGCCAATAAGAACTTCTGAAGTGGATGGAGGCGTGACTTTCGGCCAGGCTCCCAATCAACGCGCCGGGGCGGCCCCTCTCGCACGTGGAGCTGTCGCTGCGGGCGGGCAAGCTGACCAATGAGCAGATGACGGCGGCCACGGGCGCCAATGGCGGCTGCGCGGGGGCCGGGCGGCCGCACGCGGCGCGGGGCATGGGTCGGGGCCCCCGGGCCAATGAGCTCGAGGGGCGTGGCCGCGTGGCGAGTGGGCGGGCCTGGGGTGGGGGGAAGCCTGTCCCGGCGCCTCGGTTCGGCAGGGGAAGAAGCCGTGGCCTCTGCTTGCGCGCCAGGGTGAGTGCTCGCGGGTGGGAGGAGACGAGCAGCGGCCGTGTGTGCTTCTCCCGAGTGCTGCGTCCAGATGGGGGCGGTATCAATGGAGTGGGACGGGGGGTCGATCGAATGCAAGATCGCCGCGGGGGGAGCTCTGAGGATCGTGGGGCATGGGACCCTAGGCTCAGCTCCGCAGGGACGAGGGCGGGAGTCTCCGACGTCTGACAGATCCCTCACTGCTCTAGGTGCCTGGACCACTCCCCACCCTCAACCCCGACTGGCCCAGGGGGTCCTGGGAAGGTGGGCTCGGAAGCCCTCAGCTACCCGAGGGAGCCGAGACCCCTACCCCCGGGGTCCCTGACAGTGCGTGGGAGCCGTTCCAGCCCTTGGCTACTGTTTAGATAGGCACCCTAAGCACTTAAAAGACACAGGGGTTCTGAGGCTGGAGGGAGGCCCTGGTAGGGCAGGTCGGAGGGTACCAAAGGGTTGACATGGTGATTCGAGAAAGGGTGGTGAGATGATGTGTGTGATCCTGAGCCCGTCGCATCCGTCGCGGATCTGGATATCGTTCTCCTGCGTAGAGCGGAGGGGCTCCAGAGGCCCACCTTAGAGCCCTCCCTGGGAGTAAAGGTGGAGTAGCTACTGTCCTGAGAGGGAGGGCAGGGTTGTGCGGATTGTCTGTGCATGTGTCTTCCTGAGCCCCTGGACGCCAGGAGGCTCCAACCTCTCCGTATAGCTTTGCTTTCTGTACAAACAGCCGGACCTGTGGCATGGTGACCCGGGGTTGGGTGGAAGAGTGAGCCGGTGGGGCCCCTAGGAAATCCCTGGGTTCAGTGGCTGCTGGGGTGATCACAAGGACTTTGTGAGCGTGTGAAAACTGGGGCTAAGATGATCGGGGGCGCATGTGGGGAGTGCAGACTGGATGTCTGAGACCAGGCTCTGGGAGAGAAGGGGCTGGGTAGATCTATGTTCTAGGCACCAAACTTAGAATCGGCTGTATATTAGAGAAGTGCTGATCCCCCAAATGCTGGGAATCACCGCACAGGTGCCCAAAAGGTAAGATGCCAGAATGACAAGCCATCATCAGAGCTCAGAGCTTAACCGTGGGCTCCATTTCTTAACAGCCGAGAACACATTGTGAGGCAAATTCAGTAACTTCTGAGCCTTAGTTGGTTCTGTGGAATGAGGGTAATCCCCATCACCCAGGGTTGTTCTGGGGATTAAATAAGATAATAGACGTATGGTGTTTAGTGCAATGCCTGGGGCATGGCCTAATGTTTTTGTTTGGCTTTTAGCTAAAAAACCAAAACCCAAAAAACAAAAAAGCCTATAGGATCTCAAAACAACAGTGACAGGAATGCTGTGGTTGGGAACTATTCTCATTCTCAAGTTTTTCTACAAATTTTGGTGACTCCCTCCTCATTTCCCTCTTGGCCTTCTGTTGGTCAGGCACCAACCCAAACCCTCTCCCAGGATCCAGGCCCCGACCTGGGCCACTTGCTCTGTCCCAGTTCGTTTTCCTCATCCTACACCCATTCTTCTCCGCGCCCCTCCTCCCCTCTCTTTGCTGCCATAGTAACAAGAGATTCCAGCTCCGAGGGGGCCTCTGGGAAGGAGCAAAGGTGCGTGTTCTCTCGCAGAACCTGGGCCTCCAGCGTCTCCGCCCCAGCTCTTTGGGATACGGCCAGCAGATGTGTACAGTTTGGCAGGGGGGGGAAGCCAGTGCCAGGAGCTGCGAGAACAGGCCGAGGGGAGGGCGGCTGCGAATCTCGAGAGGAGAGCCAGGCGCAGGGGCGGGGGCGGGGGACCCCTTCCTCCTAATCCTCTCTCCAGGAATCCCTGGCTTTGGGACAGGACGGCTGTCTTCGGTTGGGGGAGGCGCCCAGGCTGGGTGCATGTCCTGGGCCGCCGGCCAAGAGAACACGATGTTCCCAAGTGCGCTGGCCGCCGCCCTCTCGGGCTGGCCGCCTCCCAAACCGCTGCCTCTCCAGCCTCCCCGTCCCACATTCCCCGGCTGACTTGCTCCGCCCTCTTCCTCCGCTTTGACGTCACCGCTCCCTCCCGCCCCCTCTCCTCCATTGACGGCAGCAGGGCCTGGTTACTGTGGGGACTGGGAGGCAGGACAGCCGGGGCCTTGGGAACTGGTGGGGTGGCTGCGGGAGCGCTGGACCCCTTTGTCTACGCAGAACACAGACGTGGAGGTGGGGGTAGGAGAGCCCGGGCTGCCCGTTTATGCGGAGATCACACCCATACCCCGGAGGAGAGCCGGGGAGCAAGGAAAACCGGGTTTCCAGAGGAGAGGTGTCTGCACATGAGACAAGGGACCGGGCCACAGTTTAGGAGTTGGGGGGACATTTCCAAGGAGATGACACTGAAGAACCAGACTCCTGAGTCCTTTGTTTACTGTGTTTCCTGGCTTTGGTTTTTCTGGGTTGTTTTATGACCCCGCTGTGCCCCATCTTTTGCACAGAGCCCTCCCCTTGCCCCCTCCACAGGGATGGCCACTGTTAAGGAGAGCTTAGGCCACGTGACAGTGAGGGAGTGCACCCCCATCTGATTATGTCAGCGTCAGCTTGGGGACCTCTTCAATTGCCACCCACAGTAACAGGGAGCCCTGGGAGGCACTACTCATGGCCGTCTTGGATGGAACAGTGTGTCACTGCGGTTGTTCCCCAGCTCATCCTGGCACTTTATTTCCCCAAATCAGGACTCAGTGTTCTGTCCCCCTCCCCTTTACAGAAAGCATGCTTTCCAGCTCCTGCTCCATCGCTGAGACCCCTTGTCCTCCCTCAATCTATCCTTGTTTACAACAAAGTCACTGTATTTATTGATCACCTATGGTGCTACATCAGGCTGTGTCCTGGGTACTGGGGAATACAGTGAGGTGACAGATGAGGTCCTCGGCTTTCTATTGTCCCAGTGGTGGGGATCTGAAGCCCTTGCCGCCCACCTGTGTCTCTCTAGGGTCCCACTTGCTCTCTTCCCTTGGCCACTCCCTTTGTTTCCCTGTAGTCCTGGCTTCCTGGCCCCCACTTTGGGGCAGTCCTGACTGTGGGTGGCTGCATCCTCAGGAGAGAAGCAGCAACTGTCATTGGGTACGGAAGCACCTGGCATTGTTTCCTTTCACAGCCTTTAAGGACCCTGGCTGTCCCTTTTGTCCTCCCCTGCACTCCACCCCCTATCACATGGGAACTCTCAATTGCTATCGTCGTGGCTGTCCACAGGATCTGAAGTCTCAGAGGAAGAGGCTGGATAAAATGGCTTTATTGTGATGACAAGGGTGGACGGAGGAACCCAGGAGAGGCCAAGCTGGGTTTCTGTGTGCCCCACCCCCTCTCACCTGTCCTCCCAGGGACCAGCCATCTCATCCAGCCTGGCCCACCCCCAGGGTCTGCGTTCCTTTCCCCCACCTCTGGCAAGGCCAAGGTGTCCTGTTCTGCAGGGCTGTACAGTCCAGGGAGTGGACTTCTCTTAAGCACCCACCGCAGCCCGGCGATTCCCCTGAAGGGCAGCTTACCTCCCGACCCCTCCCTCCCTTCCTCCCTCCCTTCCTCCCTCCCTCTTTCCCTCCCTCCCTCCTTCCCTCCCTCCTTCCCTCCCTCCCGTTATTCACTGTGCAAGGCGTTCTAAGCCCGTTGGCTGCGTGGTGGTGTCTGGGGCCCTTCAGCCCAGCGCCAGCACCCAGGTCCACGTGCGCCCGTGTGTGTGACACAGCCCTGACCTCAGTAGGGGCCAGTAGCCAATCAGGCGCCGGGACGGGATCCCCAGCCAATCGGGGGCGGGGCCTGCGGCTCCGCGGCAGGAGGCCAATGAGGGGCAGTGCCTGGCATTATGCAACCCGCCTCCTGGCCCCGCGAAGCTTCCACTCGGCGGAGGGCTGCAACGGCGGCGGGCAGGAGGCCGGAGAGAGCTCGCGCGGCCAGGTAGGCATCCCCAGGGCCCCCCCGGGGCCGGTCTCCTGCGCCGAGTCGGGCCGCCGCCGTTTCCAGCCTCAGGCTCTGCTTTGGGCCCCGGCGCTCGGACCGCGTGCCGGCAATCCGCCTTCCCTGGCGCGGCCCACCCCCTCTGTGCCGTCGGGAACCGAGGTGTTCCTCGCAACCCTGCATCGGCTGTCCGCGCGCCTGATCCGCTTACCTGAACCCCGGCCTTGACCTCTCCTCCCAGCGAGCCCGGACCCACACCCGAACCTCGGCAGGCAGACCCCCGCCGCCTTTCTCGTCACTCGGGGGTCCCTGCTTTTGCCCCGGCTCCGGGACCCCTTCAGGCTTTCCGCGCTCCCCGCCCTCCCCCCTCCAGGCCCTGGCCCCGCGCCGGCCGTGATGTAAGCCTGGTTCAGGCTGGAACATCCCGTTCCCGGCGCTAGTTCCTGCTGCTGGCCACAGCCTTCCTTTTTCTACTGGCGCTCAGAAAATGCTCCGGGGGTTGGGGGTGTGGTTGGACGAGGAGTAGGGGACGAACTACCCTCTGGCGGCGGTGTGGCCCCTGCTCACAGCTCAGTGTGTCCGCTTCGGATGGGGGTGGGGTGATGGGGTGGAATCTGTAAAAGTAGAGGGCCGAGGAGAGAGGATTCCCGTGTCCCTGACAATGGCGGGTGCCGGCGTGGGGTCTGGGGGCCGGGAGAACGAGCAGGGGCCGGTGTCGCCTCGTCTTGACCAGAATGGCCGGGATCCCGGCGAGCGCCGGGCGGAGGAGCCTTTGAGCCGAGGGCGGTGGCAGTTGTGTTTTGCCCTGGGGACCAGGGTCGGCCGCTGGAAACCCGATGGGCTGCCCTTCTTCGTGTGGCCACCGGGCCCTCCCGGGCCTGAGGGTGCATTCGAGGTGGGCGACCCGCGGCCGCGCCCGCCAGCGTGGGAGTGGGTCGATCCCCGGCTCCGTCGGGAAATGGGGGAGGGGTCGCCCCTCCCGCCCTCCCGTGGTCCCTCCAGCAACCGCTGAGCTCAGCTGCTGACGTCGGTTTCCTTGGCGACCGCGGCGGCGGCGGAAGCGCGTGGTGGGGCCGCGCGAGTCCGTGCGCATGTGCGGCGGGGGTGGTGCCGCCCCCGGATAAAATTAGCCCGGAGGCCTAAATATAGGAGGCGACCGGCTTGCCCCCTGCCCCGAGGCCTCGCAGTCCCGGCAGAGTGGGGGCCTGCTGGGGATCTGGGGATAGAAAGCGCCCGGGCTTTGGCTCCGCTCTCCTGGGCCACGGTGGCAGGGGCCGTGGATGGAGGAAGGCCCGAGAAAGGCCCCTTCCCACCTGCAGCAGCCCCCCCTACCCGCATGGGAAGCAGAACTTGCCCAGGCTCCCTGTCGGCGGGATGCCTGGGTCTCCGGGGACGCGGGGGCACACGGGGGAGGTCTGGGTGAAACCCGGCTGCTCACCTTTCTCCAAGCTTGCCTTCTTTGGTCTCCCTGTCCAGGTGCTGTCTGTGATCGAACTTCTCAACCCTCTCACCTCACTCCCCCAGCCAGGCCGCCCGGCCCCCTTGTGTGCTCGTGGTGGCCTCTCTGCCTTCCCTGTTTTCCTCCTGCCCTCCCCATGGCCCAGACATGAGCGGCCCCCTAGAAGGGGCTGATGGGGGAGGGGACCCAGGGCCAGGGGAGTCCTTTTGCCCTGGAGGGGCCCCATCCCCTGGGCCTCTACAGCACCCGTCTTGCCCTGGCCCTGGCCTGGCAGATGACACAGATGCCAACAGCAATGGCTCCAGCGGCAATGAATCCAATGGGCCAGAGTCCAGGGGAGCATCTCAGCGCAGCTCCCATAGCTCCTCTTCTGGCAATGGCAAGGACTCCGCCCTGCTGGAGACCACTGAGAGCAGCAAGAGGTGTGTAGGGATGTATATTGCAGGGTAGGGGAGTAGCTGAGCTAGAGGATAGGCATATGCTGTTGGCCACTTTCTCATCTTGGGTCTGTTGCTTCTCCCCCAGCACAAACTCTCAGAGTCCATCCCCACCCAGCAGTTCCATTGCCTACAGCCTCCTGAGTGCCAGCTCAGAGCAGGACAACCCGTCTACCAGTGGCTGCAGGTTCGTGGGCTTGGGGGCCAGAGGAGAGTGTGGGGGGAGTGGGGAGCCTGTGCCCTGATCTGGGGCTAATGTCTCTACCCCCCTCCCTCCCTGTGGGCCCTGCAGCAGTGAACAGTCAGCTCGGGCAAGGACCCAGAAGGAACTTATGACGGCTCTGCGGGAGCTCAAGCTTCGGCTGCCGCCAGAGCGCCGGGGCAAGGGCCGCTCTGGGACCCTGGCCACGCTACAGTATGCTCTGGCCTGTGTCAAGCAGGTGCAGGGTGAGTGTGGCGCTTCCGGGGAAGCCAATGCCAGGTCCTGGGCTCCTGCACTAGGGCAGTCTCCGCACTAAATACCTCACTGCCTTCACCTCGCAGCCAACCAGGAATACTACCAACAGTGGAGCCTGGAGGAGGGTGAGCCTTGTGCCATGGATATGTCCGTCTACACCTTGGAGGAGCTGGAGCACGTCACGTCTGAGTACACGCTTCGCAACCAGGTGAGCCGCAGCCCGGCCTCTCTGTCCTTATGCACCACCCTCCTCACATGCATAGCTGCTGAATCTTCCTCCATCTTCACTTTCCTGCCTAGGATACCTTCTCCGTGGCTGTCTCCTTCCTGACAGGCCGCATCGTCTACATTTCTGAGCAGGCAGGCGTCCTGCTGCGCTGCAAGCGGGATGTGTTCCGGGGCACCCGCTTCTCAGAGCTGCTGGCTCCCCAGGACGTGGGCGTCTTCTATGGTTCCACTGCCCCCTCTCGCCTGCCCACCTGGGGTGCTGGGGCCTCAGCAGGTGAGGCTCCCAAGTGCCTGCGAGGAGGGACCAGCAGTCCCAGGAAGCTCCTGCTGTGAGGGACCCAGGGACCCCAGCGTTTCCTGGCTGGGTGCTTTTCAGCCCAGGGTGAGGTTGGCAGGGGTCATTCTTAGTGCTTTTCTGGTCTGTTCCAGGTTCGGGCCTCAAGGACTTCACCCAGGAGAAGTCTGTCTTCTGCCGTATCAGGTAGCTGGGGGAAGTGGGAGCGGAACCCCTCCCACCCTCCGCTCCCTGCCTCTTTGCTGCGTGGGCGGTGGCCTTGAGGTGAAGGGTGGGTGGCCCTCCACGGAGAGTCACTAATGCCTCTTTCTCTCCCTTGGTAGAGGAGGTCCTGACCGGGATTCAGGGCCTCGGTACCAGCCATTCCGCCTAACGCCATATGTGACCAAGATCCGGGTCTCAGACGGGGCGCCTGCACAGCCATGCTGCCTGCTCATCGCTGAGCGCATCCACTCGGGTTATGAAGGTATGTGGGCATCAGGCCTGGCCTAGTAGGAGGCAGGGTGACTTCCCTGGGCTATGGGTGAAGTCTCCATCCTTCAGAATTTTGGGACAGAGAAGGTACCGGAAGGAAGAAGGTTTGAGGCCGTTTTTAGAGGGTTTGAGGCCGTTTTTAGAGGGAACATTGGACGAGCACCAGGAGCTAGGAGCTGGGAAAGGAGTATGCTTTGATCTTCAGGTTCACTCTGGGTGTGGAGTAGGGGAATTCTCCAGACCCTCTTTGTAGGCTACACAGCCCCGGGCTGAGCTGTGGGGAGGATTGCCAGCCAGCTTGAGCCCTAGGTGGCATGGGCGGGCAGGGAAGCTGGACCCTTCTGGAGAGAACCCAATGGCCACGTTTGCTGTGCCTCAGCTCCCCGGATCCCCCCTGACAAAAGGATCTTCACCACTCGGCATACACCCAGCTGCCTCTTCCAGGATGTGGATGAAAGGTGAGCTCAGGACCTGGAAGAAAATGGGGTGGCCAGGGCTGAGGCCATGGCCACTCTGATGCCACCTCCCTTTTCAGGGCTGCCCCACTGCTGGGCTACCTCCCCCAGGACCTCTTGGGAGCTCCAGTGCTCCTGTTCTTGCATCCCGAGGACCGACCCCTCATGCTGGCCATCCATAAGAAGAGTGAGTTCTCTCTCTCCTGCTCTCCCTTCTCAGCTATCTGCAGGGCTTCTCGATGGCCATGCTTGTGGTTGTATCTTTCGGGGCCTTGGTCTCCCAGGTCCCCAGGGGGTGGTCCTCCGTCCTGCTGAACCTCACCTCATTTCCCACCCCTACAGTCCTGCAGTTGGCTGGTCAGCCCTTCGACCACTCCCCTATCCGTTTCTGCGCCCGCAATGGGGAGTATGTCACCATGGACACCAGTTGGGCCGGCTTCGTGCACCCTTGGAGCCGTAAGGTGGCCTTTGTCTTGGGCCGCCACAAAGTACGCACGTAAGTGGGCCATGCCCCAGGGCTGGCTCCATGGGCTGCGTCTCTGCAGGAGGGGGCAGGCCTCAGCTTACCCTCCCCCACCCCACAGGGCACCCCTGAATGAGGATGTGTTCACTCCCCCGGCCCCTAGCCCGGCTCTGTCTCTGGACTCTGATATCCAGGAGCTCTCGGAGCAGATCCACCGGTTGCTATTACAGGTGAATGTGGAGGGGTGGGGCTTGGAAATGAGGAGATGAGGTAGGGGTGGGGAGCAGGGCTGAGCCATCTAACCCGTTTGTCCTCCTGCCTCAGCCTGTGCACAGCCCCAGTCCCAGTGGGCTCTGTGGAGTGGGCCCCATCACTTCCCCAGGCCCTCTCCTCAGCCCTGGCTCCTCCAGTGATAGCAACGGGGGTGATGCCGAGGGGCCTGGGCCTCCTGCACCGGTGAGTGTCCCTCCTCCACTCCACCCTCCAGGCTTGCATTCCCCTGGTGCTCTCAGAACCATCATGGCCAGGCCCAGAGGAGCTCAGCCCCATCTCTCTGCCTTTTCCTTCTGGTCCTGCTCTCACCATGGCCTCCTCGCCTGCTCACTGGTACCTCTCGCTACTCTGTGCCCTGGGCTTCTGATGTTGGCTGGACGCTCCCAATGCTGGCCTGCTCTGTCGCACAGGTGACCTTTCAGCAGATCTGTAAGGATGTGCATCTGGTGAAGCACCAGGGCCAGCAACTTTTTATTGAGTCCCGTGCTCGGCCTATGCCCCGGCCCCGCCTCCCTGGTGAGTTGTTTGGGGTGTGGGTGAGGAGTGAGACCTGGAGGTTCCCTGACTTCCACCCCAACCCAGACAAACTTGTCTCTCTGTTTTCTCTGTCCTCGGCCCAGCTACAGGCATGTTCAAGGCCAAGACACTTTCTGGTCAGTTCCCGGACCCAGAACTGGAGATGGTCCCTGCTCCAGGCCCAGCCCCACTCACCTTGACCCCTGAGGAGGCTGAAAGGAAAGAAGCCTCCAGTTGTTCCTACCAGCAGATTAACTGCCTGGACAGCATCCTCAGGTGAGGCCACTGTGAAACCTCCCCACTCGGGCCCTGGCTCACCCCACCTCTAGCCCCACTCTCACCTCCTCTGCCGGCCCCACAGGTACCTGGAGAGCTGTAACATCCCTAGCACGACCAAGCGTAAATGTGCCTCCTCTTCCTCCTGCACCACCTCATCGGCCTCCGACGATGACAAGCAGAGGACGGGTCCAGTCCCTTTGGGGACCAAGAAAGGTAAAGACCTGGCGTGTGCCCTGCCCCTGCTGCCCTGTCCTGCTGGCTCTGTGTCTCTACACATCTGCCTTTGGGGCCCCCCACCTTCCTATACCCTGTCCCCCTCTGGGCCTTCAGATATGCAGACTCCTGCCTCCTGTCCATGCCCTCCACCCCTGCCAGATTTCTTCTTCAGATCTCCTGGGGGTAACTGGCACCATCTCTCTGCACAGATCCACCGGCAGTGCTGTCTGGGGAGGGGGCCAGCCTGCAGAAGGAGCCAGTGGTGGGAGGCGCCCTGAGCCCGCTCGCCCTGGCCAATAAGGCAGAGAGCGTGGTATCTGTCACCAGCCAGTGTAGCTTCAGCTCCACCATCGTCCATGTGGGAGACAAGAAGCCCCCGGAGTCGGGTATGGGCCTGGCGTCAATTCGCACACAGAGCCTAGGATGGGGGGGGGTTCAGGCGTCAGGTGCCTGCAGTGTTTGAGGGTAAGGGCTGTCGAAAACTCCCAGAGGGTCTTTGGGCATCATCATACATGTGAGGGAAGGGTGAAGGGTGGTGAGCTTTCCTTTGGAGGAGAGAGGAGAGGCATGGAGGTGTCACCCTAAGGCACTGTCACTGGAGGGGACTCTATTCTCTCTTGCTCAGGACCACTTTGCACAGAAATGAGGGCCCAGAACGGGTCCTCAGTGGGGAGGAGGTCAAGAGATGCACCTGGGCCCCGGCTTGGCCGTGGGGCAGTGGCCAGGGGTTGGCTGGGCCACTGAGGGGAGGCTGTGGTGTGGCTGCAGGAATGCCTGAGGTAATTCCAATGACCTGTCTCCCCTTTCTCAGACATCATCATGATGGAGGACCTGCCTGGCCTGGCTCCGGGCCCAGCCCCCAGCCCAGCCCCCAGCCCCACGGTAGCCCCTGACCCTGCCCCAGATGCCTACCGCCCAGTGGGCCTGACCAAGGCCGTGCTGTCCCTGCACACACAGAAGGAGGAGCAGGCCTTCCTCAGCCGCTTCCGAGACCTTGGCCGACTGCGGGCGTTCGACAGCTCTTCCCCGGCCCCCCTGGCCCCTGGCGAGCGAGGTAGCCATCCAGGATGTCCCTGAGCCTTGTCCTCTGCTCAGTCTAGGACCAGACTCTCGGGGGCCAGGGGGTGCTTGAGGGAGACAGTCCTGCTCCAGGGCCCTGGGCTTGTGCTGCCTCCATTGCCAGGGCCGGGCTTAGGGACAGGCCCCCAGCTGGCCTCTCCCCACAAGGCTGGGGTTCTGGGCTGCAGCCAGAGGAGGGCAGCCCTGAGGGGGGCTGGCACTGAGACAGGCAGGCAGAGTTGCTCTGCTCCAGGTAAGCAGTTTTAAGCCGAGTTTGGGGCCAGGGGCCAAAGGACGCCCTCCTATGACCAACTTGTCGCTGGTTAAGAGACCCATAGAGACTCCTGGTTGAAGTCAGGCCAGGCGAGCTGGGACACCTCCCGCTGGGGTTGGGGCTTCAAGGGCAGGATGTCAGCCCTCCAGGTGCCTGAGAGAGGCTCCCTGCAGGCGGACACAGGACCTGGGACTGGGCTTTCCCGCCCGCCTCATCGCTCGAGCTAGGCCGAGCGCGGCCTCGACGGGCAGGAGGAGCGCCCAGGCTGGCATTGCTGTGGGAGTTTGGCGGATGGACCGGAGCCGCCTGCCCCCTCATCCGCGGACCCGCCCTGCTTCCTCCCATCGGCCGACGTGCCCCCGTCTTCCGTACACCCCCAGCTCCCCACCACCTGTAACTTTTCCTCTCCTGGCTCCTTTTGCAATAAATCCCCGTGGCCCTGCCTCCTGTGATTCTTCCCTGAAGGTTCCCTCTCCTTCCCCAGGGTCCCTCCTTGTTCTGTGTGGCCCGGGGGCCGAGCTCTTCCTGGGGCCCTCTCCTGCCCTCACCCTGGTCGGAGTGGCAGGGCAGTGAGGGTGGCAGGGATGCCGACGGCCAGGTTGAGGCCCTTGCTGATAACCCTGGTCTCTCCCCACAGGCTGCCACCATGGCCCTGCTCCCCCCGGTCGCCGACACCACTGCCGATCCAAAGCCAAGCGGTCACGCCACCACCAGACCCCCCGGGCCGAAGCCCCCTGCTATGGCTCCCACCCGCCACCTGTGTCACCCTCCGCCCCCTGGCCCCCCCCACCTGCCACTACTCCCTTCCCGGCTGTCGTCCAGCCCTACCCTCTCCCGGTGTTCTCCCCTCGGGGAGGCTCCCAGTCTCTTGCCTCTGCCCCTACAGCTGGGCCCCCTGCAGCCTTCCCTGCCCCGCTCGTGACCCCAATGGTGGCCTTGGTGCTTCCTAACTATCTGTTCCCTACCCCGTCTGGCTACCCCTATGGGGTCCCCCAGACGCCTGCGGAAGGGCCTCCCACCCCTGCCTCCCACTCCCCTTCTCCGTCCCTGCCCCCACCACCCCCCAGCCCTCCCCGCCGGTCGGACTCGCCTCTGTTCAACTCGAGATGCAGCTCCCCGCTCCAGCTAAACCTGCTGCAGCTTGAGGAGCCCCCCCGTGTTGAGGGGGGTGCCACGGCGGGGGGCCCTGGGAGTAGTGCTGGGCCCCCGCCTCCCAGTGAGGAGACTGCTGAGCCAGAGGCCAGACTGGTGAGCACTGACCCCCTGCCCTGTGTCCTTTCACCAGCTCCCACTTAGCCCCCTTCCCTCCTTCTTCCTCCTCCTTGCACATGTCCCTGACCTGTGTCCTGTGTCTCACTGTCTCAGTCTCCAGAAGATGGTGTCGTAGGGTGGGAAACCCCAGCTAAATTTCTGAAGGAGGCAGAAATCCACTGCCTCATCTGTGGAGTGGGGACAGTCCTGTCTGACAGGTGGCGAGGACATCCCAGTAGCTTCTGAGAGCACTCCTGCCTCCTAGGAAGGGTCCGGCACCTCGTCCCTGCTCTTCCCCAGCTGGCCTTGCTGTCATGGGGTGGGAACAGGGAGCACTGGGCCCAGCCGTGTTCCCACCACCCCCCCAGCCAAAGGAAGCCTTGGTGTTGATCTCTTGATCCTGTCCTGTCCACCCCCCTCCAGGTGGAGGTGACAGAGTCCTCCAACCAGGACGCGCTGTCCGGCTCCAGTGACCTGCTGGAGTTGCTGCTGCAGGAGGACTCTCGATCTGGCACAGGCTCTGCTGCCTCGGGCTCCTTGGGCTCCGGCTTGGGCTCTGGGTCTGGCTTAGGCTCCCATGAGGGAGGAAGCACCTCAGCCAGCATCACACGTGAGTGCCCCTCTCCCTCCCCAAACGCCTGCACCTCAGGGCAGGGCAGTGGAACGGGAGGCCAGGCCCTCCTCCTGCAGGCCTGGGGGGCTGCAGACATGGCCTTGAGCAAGGGCTCACTGGTGGGTGCAGTGGCTTGATTCTGGTGGCTGCCCCCCCTTTGCTTCACAGGCAGCAGTCAGAGCAGCCACACGAGCAAGTACTTTGGCAGCATCGACTCTTCAGAGGCTGAAGCAGGGGCTGCTCAGGCCAGGGCTGAGCCTGGGGACCAGGTCATAAAGTACGTGCTCCAGGATCCCATCTGGCTGCTCATGGCCAACGCTGACCAGCGTGTCATGATGACCTACCAGGTGCCCTCCAGGTGAGGAGTGTTAGAGGCCCCCTCTGTCCACCTCCCAGTCCACCCTCACTTCCCACCGAATTTAGGGGGTTCTTTTCCCGGGCTGGCTCTGCCCTAGGCCTTCCCGCCCTGCCCCCTGCTCCTCGGAGCCCCACCATTAGTTCCTTTCAGAACAAATTTTCCTGGGTCTTGGAAGCCCTGAACTCCCTGAGCCCTGGTTGAGGGCAGGAGGCATGGGTGGGAAGAATAGTAGCCTTGTGGGCTCTGGTCCTGGCTCCTAGCCTCTACCGTCCAAACCCCCTCCCCGGGCAGGGACATGGCCACTGTGCTGAAGCAGGATCGGGAGCGGCTGCGGGCCATGCAGAAGCAGCAGCCTCGGTTTTCAGAGGACCAGCGCAGGGAACTGGGTGCTGTGCACTCCTGGGTCCGGAAGGGTCAGCTGCCTCGGGCCCTCGATGTGATGGTGAGAGACGATAGGATCGAGGCTGGGGGCTGATCCCCTCCTTGTCCTCGGGGGGCGGGGGGGGGGGTTGATTCTGAAGGATGTTTGCTGCAGGGTTAGATAGCATTTAACCACACGAGTCTTTGTAGACCTTTTCTGGGCCAACGCTATGCAGATGGACACTGTCTTGTGGTGGGTTCTAGATAACAGGGTACAGTACACTTTCCCATCTTGTTGGCCCACATGCATGTGTGTAGACGAGTATATTTGTTTGGGAGGACATTCTGGGAAGTGCTCCTGGGCTGGGGGACACGAGGAGCTGGGGTGGCAGGTGAGCAGTGAGAATCCCTCCTGACTTCTCCCCTTTCTCCCTCCAAGGCCTGCGTGGACTGCGGTAGTAGCACCCAAGACCCCGGCCACCCCAATGACCCCCTCTTCTCAGAACTGGATGGACTGGGACTGGAGCCTATGGAGGAGGGTGGAGGCGAGGGCGGAGGCGAGGGTGGAGGTGAGGGTGGGGGTGGTGAGGGTGAGGGCGGAGAAGAGGCCCAGGCTCAAGCTGGGGCCAGAGTCTCCAGCTCTCAGGACCTGGCAATGGAGGAGGAGGAACAAGGGGGGAGCTCATCCAGTCCAGCCTTACCTGCCACAGAAAATGGCACCAGTTAGACCACATTTGGGGGCCCCCTCCGAGAGTGCATGAGAAGCTTCCTTCTCCCATGTTCCACCTCTCAGAACTCGGATGTGGCTGGACCAACCAATAGGAGACTGGCCTGGCTTCTCCCACTTAGGGGGCGGGACCCCCGCCAGCAGCCCAGGGTACAGGGGCTGCCAGGGCTTCTGAGGGGGCACAGGGTGGGATTCATAAACCCGGCCCAGAGAAGCCTCATTTCCCACCTCTGGTGAAGAGCCCTTCCTTCCCCTGGGCAAGGTTGCTGACAAGCTGCTGAAGTGGTCTCTCCAAGTCCCGGCTGAGCCCAGTCCCGGCTGAGCCCAGTCCCGGTCCCTGAGGGTTGGGGCTGCACTTATTTATTGGGGGGAGACAGCTCTCTCTCACCTCCTCCCTGGGTGGGAGGAGGAGGGCCTGAGGCCCAAACAGGACCCAGCGGTCCAAACCCCTAGCTGCTCCAGGGTGGGGGAGGTTGGTGGACCATGGAGTCCCTGGTGCTGCCCCTCAGGTGGGACCCAGGTGTTCTCAGCTGTACCCTCTACCGATGGCATTTGTGTTTTTGATATTGTGTCTTGTTATTTTTTAATACAAAGAGAGAAAAACAAACCACCCCGGCCTTTGTGGAATGAAATGTAGGGTTGGGGGGAGGTGTGGCCCCGCTTTCGTGTGTGTGTGTGTGCGCGCGCGCGCGCCCGCGCGCGCGCAGGGAGAGTGACCGCCCCCTGCCCTGGTACCCCCAGCCCTTGGCGCGGGGCACCCCTGCGGGCAGAAGGGCCTTGCCCTGCCTGTAGCATCTCCTCGGCCCCGGGCGGCTGGTGCCGTCGGGCTCGCCCGCAGAGAGGGGAGCCCGCCCGGCGTGCAGGGGCCCCGAAGCAGGTGAGGGTGCTGCTCTGGCACCGGATCCCACGCAGCAGAGGGCCCCGTCGACGGGGGCTATGGGGCGTCAGCTCACGTACCCACTCAACGCTCCGGTTGGCCCCCCGAGGTGTGGGGGACGGCCGGGGCAGAGCGTCAACCCTCCGGCTCGGACCTGGGAAGGGTGTGGGGAGGTCATGGAGACCCGCGGGACCCGCAGGAGCCATCGTCTTCAGGCTGCGTCTCATTTCCCGAGTACTCCGATAGCTCATCTACCTCCAGAGGCAAAGCGCCTTCCGCCGGCGCCGTGGCTTAGCTGGTTAAAGCGCCTGTCTAGTAAACAGGAGATCCTGGGTTCGAATCCCAGCGGTGCCTGGTTCCGTAAGAAGCAGTATATTATTGCTGCGAGAGCACCGCGCTTCCAACCCTCTCCAGAGCCTGTGGGTGGCCAGCGCCTTCCGGAAGATTCTTATTCTTCCCCAGCTGATCCCACTTTGAGCTGCCGCTCCGCGCACTTTTAGCGTGAATCCGGAGCCTGACACCCCACTTTGCTTCCAGGAACCGGGGTGACGCGGGCATCCCGCGTTCGAGGGCGTGGGGCCCGGGGCTCGGGCTCATTTTGCCGGGGCCGTGCCGGGGCGGTGCGCGCGGAGGGGGGGCGGGAGCACCGCGGCCCCGGCAGGGGAGGCGCGGGCGGTTGCAGGGGGAAGTGCGGGCCGCGGCGCACGCGCACAGCCGTCCCGGGCGGAGGGGCGGGGTCGGCGGGAGGCGGGCCCGTTGATAGGCAGCTATAGTGGCGCAGGCCCCAAGCCGCACGCGGCTGTGATGGCCGAGTGGTTAAGGCGTTGGACTCGAAATCCAATGGGGTCTCCCCGCGCAGGTTCGAATCCTGCTCACAGCGTGTGTACTTTTGGGAATGCGTGCGGAGGAGAAAGCTATTTGTTTTCCTAGTGCTGCCTTCCCCCCGGGGAGGAGGACGCCGCCCGTTCCTCGGAACCTCCCCCCGCCCCGCCCCCGCTACCAGCCCTTCAGCGCCCCTTTGCGGGCCCCACGCGCCGGTGTGCACCTCCTCTTACGGCTGTGCCTGAAAAAGGCACCTCACCACTAATTTGACTTCTTGTCTTCAACCGACTGGGGGTGTGTGTGTGTGTGTGTTCTCGGTGCTACTGGGCCATCGTATTGCATTCCCTTTACCTCCCCGCAAGTCTCCCTTTGACTGTTTCATCCCTTCTCCTTTCACCCTAGACCATGAGTCCATCCTTCCTCCCTCAGTCTCATTCCCTGTGTCAACTGAGAAAATAAGGCTTTCTGGATAGATGTCCCCTCGATACCCACAGTCGCACCTGCCTACCTACCTGGCTGCCTACCTGTTTGTGGTTCCACTCCGGTCCTTCCCCCTCAGGGGTGTGGGTGAGCCTTCCATCACCTAACCCAGGCACCCAGGCCCACCCCTAAGCTTCCTAGAGCTCCCATTCCCTGCCCCACAGGGGCTCAAGGACATTGCACCGTCACACTTTTCCTCTCTACTTGGATCACTTCCACCAGCCCGCACACATACCCAAAGGCATCCCGATTAGCAGGACACCAGAAGCTCTCCTGAAACTACACAATCCCCCTTCAGCTACCACTCTGTCTCTCTGTTCCCCTCTTCTGCAAAACCTGGTATAATATACCCACTCTCCCCCAATTCCATCTTCCCATTCTCCTCTGAACCCTCTCTAATCAGGTGCCTCCCCTACCCCATCCACCAAAGATGCTCTTGCTAAGGTTACCAAATGCCTATGTGTTGCTAAATCCATCGATCACTACTTACAGGTGCTTACTCTCCCCTTAGAAAGGCTCTCTTCACCTGCCCTCTGGGACACCCTAAGGCCTCTGATACTCCTTCAACATCATCAGCAGCTCATGCACAGACTCCTTTGCTGGTTGATCACCTTCTGATCTCTAAATGTCAGAGAGTGCCCAGGGTTCAGCTTCCCAACCTCTTCTCTATCTGTACTCACTCCCTTAACGATCTCTTTACGTATCAACTAATAATATATTAACACATCCAATATGTTCATCTTCAGCCCCACAACTCTTCCCTGAATTACAGATGCATATATACTACCATCTACTTATCATTCCCACTTGGATATCTAATATCATTTCTGTTTGTGATATCTGATCACAAACAAAATGGCCAGACCAACTCCTGGCTTCTTTCACCTGTAGTCTCTCTATCTCAGTAAAGGAAAGAAAATTCCATTTCTTCAGTAGGTCAGACTAAAAGCCTTAGGATAGTCCCCGAGTCTCTCTTCCTCACACACACGCTGCATTGAAGCAGTCAGCAGTTTCTTATTTAAAAGATGTTAAAATCACCACGTCACCATAACACCCCGGTCCAAGCCACACACATCTCTCACCGAGATTCTTACAATAGCCACTAAATTATTTCTTTGCTTCCTTTCTTGTTCCTTGTTCCTTTACAGTCTGCTGGGAACATACTGGGCGTAGTGATCCTTTTAAAACATGAACCAGGTTCTGTCATTCGTCTCTTCACCATCTTCCCGTGGCATGTTGATAGGAATTCATGGTTTTCAATGTGTGTAGATATAGAAATAAATGTATGTTATAGTAACATATAAACATACATACATAAACATAAGGATATATACATCTATGTTTATTTCCTAGCTTAGGAAGTAAATTTTGTGTATATTTCCTATATATATATTTCCTCTATATATTCATATATATATTCCTAGCCTGGAACGTATGATACACAAATAGCAATAAGTACATCAAGTGCCCAGATCGTGGTTACTAAAGACCATTCTCCTCTAAAATGAACCAGGGCTCCTAGGAAAAAAGGCTGATTCCAGGGCTGCAGTTAGGGAATTATAAGACAGTTTTGGAACATTTTGTTGCAAGAAAGTTAAGAAATTTTCAAAGAATATTGGATATCTATAAAGCAACAACAACAACATAACAGCTAGGGATTATAGCGAAAGGTGCTCCTGTTGGTTTAATCTGGGACAATTTGGGGCTTAAAATAAGGAGTGATTGTGATGGATGATAATTCCTTAAATCAGGTAAGACTCCAGAGTTCCTAACAGTATGAATAAATAAAACGAGAAGGAAGGGAACAGCTCTTTTTACAGTAAACTGCCACCTAATAAATATAGAGTTAGAGAAACCACCAATGAATACTCGAGCAGTGAGTGAACGTTAATGGAGCTATAAGTAGCAAAAAGTCTCAACGTATCTTCTGACAAATTACATATTAATTATTCCTGGGGGAGGGGATGATAACTTTACAGTGGACAGCCCTGGCCAACGCCACCTAACCACGTGACCAAAGTCAGCATCTCGGTGTTGAGACAAACCTACATGTGTCTTCAGACGTGATGTGGAAGACTTGAGAAGGCTCTGGCATCCATGGTGATGTTCCTGCCAAGAAGGTATAATCTGAATAACTTGATTCTAACCATGAAGAAACATCTGACAGACCAAACGGAAGGACACTCTGCAAAATAATGGTCCTGAGCTCTTCCAAACTGTGAAGATCAACAATGAAGATTCTTCCGGATTCAATGAGATGGAAGAGGCATAACAAGGAAACGCAATCGTGTGATCCTGGGTTGGCTCTGGGATCAGGACAGAAGAGCTATAAGGACATCACTGAAACCCTGATATTTGAATGTGGGCCAGGGGATGGAATATGGCATTATATTAATTTTAACATCTCGAAACTGGGAACTGTCCTATTGTGTTAAGGATGTCCTCGTTCTTCAGAATTACACACCGAGGTAACTAGGGGCAAAAGGGCCTGATGGCTCCAATTTACTTCCAGATGGTTTCGAAAGCAAATGTTTTCTACTCATACTGTATTTGGAAAGAAGTGACGAAGCAAATGGGGCAAATGTAAAAAACTCTTGGACTTTTCTAAAGGTTTGAAATTCTATAAAAATGAAAAGTGCCAGGAACAGAACAAAACAAAAAGGCTAGTTGTGGCTGGAGTGGGGGTGGGGAAGAGACCTCCAATGGGCTCTCATCTCACTCAGAAATGGGTGAATCCTGACAAAGTCCTTGGAACAGCCTAGAAGGTCCTAGGTGATCAGCAACCCCCCTCCTCCCCAATCTCTCTGATGTCAACTCCAGCACTACCTTCACTGTGGCCATGCCAACCGTTTCCTATGCCGCCATCTGGTCCTCTGACAAGCTAGGCATGTCCTCCCTTCAAGACTTTCCTGCCAGCTGGTCTCTGCCTGGGGTGCTCTTCCCCTCTTTCCTCTTAAATTTCACTTTCTCATTGAGTCCTTCTCTGATCATACCCTCTCTGAAATGACAATCCCCACTCTCCACTCCTTTGCTTGCTTTTCTCCAAAGCACTTAACCACCATCTGAGGAATAAGGTTTGCATAATGTTCCTGTGACTGTTTCTCCTACAAGAACATCTGGCCCATCAGGATCCGGGATTATCCTGTTTTGTTTTGGACTGTTTGGGGTCTTCTATCCTGATTCTTCCCTTAGCCCCTAGGGGCCTGGTCCTCCTACTTCCCAACCCCCAAAGCCCCAGGACCCAACCCTCCCTCCAGGAACTCCCCCTACCTTGGGACCCAGGGGGTCCCAGGAAGCCAGCCTCCCCTTTGAAGAACAAAGAGGGAGATGCTGAGCCTTGGAACCCAGGCCGGGGAGACGGCTCAGCGGGGGAGGGGAAGCTCAGACACTCCACCAGCTGTGCTGTCTCCCTTCCGTTCCTGCCGTGCCTCCTGCCTCCCTAGGGGCCCAGCACGTGTGGGACACGAGCTCCCCTCCCCCAGGCCCAGATGCGGTCTCCGATGAGATGGCCACTGGCTAGGAAGAGACTGGAGGCCCAGACACCCATATGCACACCATGTGCAGGGGACCTGCACCCAGGCCCAGGCCATCGGAAGCCTGCCACCCACATGGAGACCCCCACCCCAAACCCTCAGAAACACTGGCCATCTGCTCTTGGCCACATATCTGTGTGCAGGAGCGACAGCTGGAGAAATAGTGCAGCCAGGACAACAGGTCTCAGATTTGGGGGGCCTGAAATGTATATCATTTAGCAGGAAGGCTTTTCAAGGAAATCATACAAAAGTGGGTACCAAAGTAATACTCAGGGTGCAAGGAGAGATCGCAACAACTGACAAATTGAAAACGCTGACCAATGCCACAGATGTCACAAAGTCCAGAACAACTTATTTGTGTTAGTGAGCCGCCTGCACATTGCTATCATACCTTCCTCAGACTAGCTACTGGTTCAATTTCAAGTCTTGCTTCTCCTCCACTGTCCATGTACTTCAGGTGACAAGAGCCACTGGATACATGCATATCATGTGTGCCCTCTGGCTTTGCACCTTCACAGCACATCACCAGGGCCTGGTGATGAACACAGGTGGTGGGAGCTTTCTGGAAGCCGTTCCTAACCCACTCTACATGGACCCACTTAACATATCCCACAACACAGTAAATTGTATATCTCTCTGACTCACCTGTCCCATAGCTGGATCCCAGAATAGCCACAGAGGGAGGGAGTGACAGGCAAGCAGAGTGGAGAGACAGCAGTCTTTACCATTTACAGTTAAAAACTCTTACTTTTGCAAATTTTACAGAAGCACATGGCCACATGAATGCATCTGCTAGGGCCCTCCCAGGAGCCTGGGGAAGCCTGAGGTGGGGATGGGGGGTGGGGGGTGGCGGGGGTGGTTCCTGAAGCATAAACTTAATTAGCTTCATGGTGAATTGGCCTCTGCACTTGAAACTTTTGATCCCACATCTAGATGGATTCTCAACCTGCCTAGAAATCCTACTCTTCTAGCCTCCAAGGCTTTTCCTTCTCTCCAAAATGATCGTTTCACACCTTCCTTCTCCTCAAACGACCTGCAGTGAGCTGGACTCTTCTTTGAGGACATGAGAGCAACCAGAAGAAACTGTCTCATCATTTCCTGCACCCCAACTGATCCACACCCTCTATCTCCCCTCATCTCCCTGTGGGTGAGGAGTCTTCCTACTACCTGAGGCTGATTTCTGGCCCTGCAGTCTACTGCCCTGCCCCTGCCCCCCTCCCCACCCCCCTCCTTTAGCCTCCCGGATGGCCAGTACCCCTCCCCACCACACACTGTTCTGCTCACCATTTGTGGCAGAACTTGCTGGAGATATCTACAGCTGCTGTCTGCATGCCTTCACTGTCATTCCTCTGTCAACCCATTCTGGTGGGACTGCACCCAGTCACCTCTCCTCCCAGGTCATCCATGATGTCCAAGATGCTAAACTGATGCTCACTTAGCTCTCTTGTCCTGACTTGACCCCCCAGCCGCTTAGCTAGAACTGGTGCCTCCCTCCTTCATATACTTGCTGTTCCTGGTTTCCCGAATGCTTGTCCCAGGGACACTGGCTCCCTTTTTGAAGCCTGAACTCCTCTGGCTTTTCTGCTACCTTCCTGGTCATTCTGGATTCCTTTGCCAATTTCTCCTCCTCAGCCTGGCCTCTAAGTGTTGGGGAGGTGGGGGGGACAGCGCTCCTTGCTCAGCCCCTCTCTTCTCTCCACCATCTCTCCCTGGGTGCCTTTGTCTCATAGCATTAAAGCCACCTATCTCCCAGGGACTGCCCCACATTTACCCTCCAGCTCTGACCCCCAAATTTATATATCCCTGGCCTACTTGGATAACCAAGGGGATTTCAACTACCCTGCCTAAAGCTGAAGTGTAATGTTTGGTCCCTCTCTCCAAAATTTTCCCATAGCTCCACATTCCTGGCGTTTCCCAACTCAGTAAAAGGCATCACCATCATCCAGCCAGTTACTTAAGCCAAAAACGGAGAAGAAACCCATTCACTTCTGTCTCCACTGTTTCTGCCTCACAGGCCACCACCCATGTCTTGCCTAGAATGCTGCTCCAGCAACCCAAATGCTCTCTCTGCTTCCATTCTTCACATAGCAACCAAAGCAGTCATTTAAACAGAAGCCAGTGAACATGACCTCACGGATTAAAACCCTCTGCTTGCTTCCCATTGCACATAAGAGTACAATCCAAAGTCCTTGCTGAGCTTGCAAAGCCCTGTGTGATGAGGACATGCCTGCCTCTCCCTTTTATCTCTGCAGCACTCCAAATCTTCCGTCTCAAGGACATTGGTTCTCACCAGCACTCACTCTCTAGCTCCCACCAGCAAAGTCCATTCCTGCCTCAGAGCCTTTGCACTTGCTGTACCTGTCATCTGTTTCTTTCGTCTGCCTGGGCTGGGCTGGGCTGAAATAGCACCACTTCATTGAAGCTACCTCTGGCCACCCGGAATAACATAGCACTGTGCTCTCAAGCCACTGCCCTGTCTGGTTGTACCACCTCTCTCCCTCAACCTTATAACCATGTTATATGATTTTCTGCTTCCTTAGTTACTTTCTGGTCTCCTCTCCCCCCATCGTGTAGCTTCAGGAGAGCCCTGAGCCAGTGCACCCTCAGTGAGTGAGTAATAGGACAGACGGATG
Source organism: Canis lupus baileyi (assembly GCF_048164855.1). Classification (NCBI taxonomy): domain Eukaryota; kingdom Metazoa; phylum Chordata; class Mammalia; order Carnivora; family Canidae; genus Canis; species Canis lupus. The sequence continues at coordinate 56,117,984 of NC_132840.1, forward strand.
CCCAGATTGTTGCCCAGTTTCCTTCTGGAAGTCACTCTCGCCTTGCCAGCAGTGAAGAGAGGATTCCCTGGTAACGGACACAACCCAGAGATAGGAAACCCCCAGGAAACAGGCTGCAAGAGACAGAAGGCAGAAACCAGAGACGGAGCAGGCCCAGGGCGAGCTCCAGGGAGAGACCCCGTCTCAGCGAACCAGAGCTCCGGGCCGCAGGAGCCCAGCGGGCAGCAGCGCGGCAAGCCGCGGTGTGTGTGTGTGTGTGTGTGGGGGGGGGGGTTGGGGGTCGCTCCCGCCCCCATTACCCGCTCACAAGTGGCCGCGGCAGCTGGCGGGGGCGACCCGGCCGCCCGCCTGCCCGACGCGTGCGGGATCAAAGCGGCCGGGAAGGGGCGGGCGGGGAGGTGGCGGGGGCCAGGAGGTGTGAGCGAGCCTCCCAGGGGGCCTGGCAGGAGCGTGGGAGCGCAGAGTGTCGGAAGGCGACAGAGACCCGGAGAGACGACGAGAGATCAGCGAGCGACCGGGGCGCGCGGGAGCCGAGTGGCGCGGGCGGGAGAGGGAGCTAGAGGCGAGCGCGCGCAGGTGCACCGCCAGCCCGGCCGCGCGGACGTTGCCGAGACGCCCAGGGGCGGCCGGGCGCACAGGAAGGCCGCGACCCGCGGATTAGAAAAAGCAGGCGCGCTTCGGAGAGGATAGTAACTAGGATAGACGGAGCGAGGAGGAGAAATGGCCAGGAGGGCCCCGCCCCGCCCCCGCGGAGGGTGGGAGGCCCCCCGGGGTAGGGATCCGAGCTGCGTGGCCTTTCTCAGGGTCAAGCCTGCGGAGGTTCAGGGACGGGAGGATGGGTGGGGGGGTGAGGCGTAGAGGGAAGGGTGTGGAAGGCAGCAGGAGCAACCCTGGGTGGGAGGACAGGAGTGGGAGCATGTGGGAATCCGCATCTGGATCCAGAGCCTCCAACTCTGCCACAGGGTAAAAAAGTTGAGGATTAATATTTGCTACGAATGTTGGACGGAGATGCTTCTCTGACACTTCATCAGACTTCTCCCATTTGGGGGCAAGGGGGGGGGGTGGAAAAGGAGTAAGTCAGTGCATTGGCCGGGAATCGAACCCGGGCCTCCCGCGTGGCAGGCGAGAATTCTACCACTGAACCACCAATGCAAGTAGTAACTGTCTTCTTGGTGGCCCTACCTGAGCTTGAGGACACTGGTCCAGCAGAAGGTATAGGCCCAGGGCTCAGCAAAGGAGTGCTCCCAGGAGCTGACGTGGGTGGAGCGCCAGGCCATCCTTCCTCCCGCCCGGATCCGGCCACCCGGCCATAAAGTCGCCCCATATGGCCAGGGGCGGCCCCACACCCGGGTGCGAACAGCCCGGGGCCCCAAGCCTCGCGTGCAGGTGAGAAAAACTCAGCCCGAGCGCAGGTTCCCAAGGAGGGGGGCCGGGGGGCTGTTGGGGCCACACATCTGCGCTCCCATTTGGCTCAGGTAGGGGGAGGTGGGATGTGCTGGCGGCCCTGATCCCAAATGGGAGCACCCACCCCAAAGTCTATGTCTCTCCAGGCTCAGGCTTTGGCAAGGAGGGCTCCGTGAAAACAACCACAACCACCACCACAACAAAAATCTCCTCAAGGTGTGGAGAGGCCCTGGGAGGGCTCTGAGGGCCTCATCAGCTGGGACTCGGCAGCTTATCTTCCATCGCAGTCTGCAAACTTGTCTCCCTGTGTCCTTGTCCCGGGCAGTCTGGTTGTTCCGTGAAATCTCTGATTTTATCTACTCATACTTTATTCTGAAGCCTCCAGGTGTTCACGCATCATTCTGCAGAGGGTCATGTTCTTGGCTTGAGGTGGGTGTTGATCATTTTTCGTATCTCTTTCTTGTCCCTTTAGGAAGACTGCCGGCCCCTTGCCCCACTGTGGGCGGGAGGGGTCCCCAGGAGCAAGTTGCCGGAGCTCTACTGGTGTCAGGTGTCCTGGAAGCCATTGGCCTGAATCTTCTAGAATTAGTTTTGAATCAAATACTTCAATCAACAACAACAACAACAACAACAACCAAAAAAAACCAAATACTTCTACGTGGGGAGATGTCCCCACGTCCTGCCCAGGCTTCAAAGCCTTGCTTCCTCTTCCCTGAGGGCCCGTCCCCCTACTCCCCCGTGCAGCCACCCGTCAGTATGACCCTTTCCCCAGCACCTAATTCACTCTGCTTCTATACTGGCGACTTGATGTCACATCGTCTTTTCCACTAGATCCTGGAGAGCTAAGCTGGGCATCTGGTGCATATGTCAGTATGAACCACCCCAGCCTAGACCAGTGCGCGCAGTGTTGGGGGAATAGAAGAAGATTCACTTAGATGGAGCCAATGGGCTTGTTCACCTCCGGACAGACAGAGCCTCAGTTGAATTAGATTTCACCCAGCACATTCAGATGACACCCTTACCCAATTAGGAGGTGAATTTTGGGGAAAGGTGCATATGATCCAGACTGGGAGGCTGAGGGGTGCTAACTTTTATTTCAGAGTCGGTGGGGGGAACCGTGAGCTCCTAAGAAAGCTGCGACTGGTGGTGGTGGTGGAGGTGGTAGTGGAGGGGGGTGGACTCTGAACATTCCTAAGTCCTGTCCCAAATCACTTCAACTCCCTCTCTCCCTAATAACCTCCTCCCTTCAGCTGGGTTCCGCCTCATTATACAGCCATAAGGGCCTCAAACCGGCCGGTGCTCCACTGGCCTCTCATTTCCCACACTCCCAGGCAGTTCCACGCCTTCTCCTCTCCCTTGCGCTCCTCCCCTTTCCGGGAGCCTCGTGCCCGGGGTAGCGCCGGGCGGGATTCGGTGCCGAAAGGGGCGGGTCCGGGACCAACCCCCCCCCCCCCCCCCAACCCAGGGGCCGGCGAGATATAAGGCACAAGGCGGGCAGGGGCTCGGTCCACACCAGTGTCCGGAGGAGCGATGGTCACTCGGGATCGAGCGGAGAATAGGGACGGCCCCAAGGTGAGAGGCGGGAGAGGAGGGAGCAGAGGCCCCTGGTCTGGTCAGGGGACAGCGTCCCTGAGACCCCGGAGAGGGCGCTGAGTTGGAAGAGGGGAGAGATGCGTGGGGGGACCCAAGGAGCAAAGAGCTGGGAAGGAGGCTTCGACGTCTGATGAAGGGGTCAGGTCAGAGCAGGAGCTGCTGGGGTGCAGAAGTAGAGGTCTTGGGTTTGGGTAATGGGGTTTGGCACCTTGCGGCTTGGAGGGTGTGGGAGGGGCCGGAGTCAGAGTTCAATAAGCCAGGGGAGCACAGAGATGGATGGCAACAAAAAGCCGAGGGGGTAGGCACTTGCTCCACGCGTGCCCAGAGTTGGCCCAGGGCAGCCTTATAGACAAGGCCCGAAGGCACTGGTTCCAGAGGCCTGAAACCTGGCGGAAGATTTTAGAACCAGTGGAGAAAGGTGACTGCATAGATGCGTTAGAGGGGGAATAGGAGGCGCAGTTGCGCTGGTTATCCCCCTTTCTACACTCAGGGCCGCCAACTCAGAGCCCGCACCTTGCGGCCCACGTGTCTGGGCGCAAAGAGGGGCCCCCAAAGTTCTCCACTGAGACAGAGACTGCACCAGGCGGAGACGTAGAGAGAAAAGAGAAGGAGAGACACAGAGAGGGGAGGAGGGAGGACGAGACGAGACCCGGGAAAGAGGAGGCGAGCTACAGGCATTGATTGACCCTAGGGGCGTCGGGAGGGGGAGCGGAGAGGGATCCCCGAGGGGCCCGGCCTTAGGCTCCGGTGGGGGCGGAGGCGGGACTATCCCAGCCGCGGGACCCGAAGGCCGGCGCGGCCGCGCTGAGCCCCGGTCCGGTCGGCCCGCTCTTCCTTTCCTGCTGGTCGCAGATGCTGAAGCCGCTGGTGGAGAAGCGGCGCCGGGACCGCATCAACCGCAGCCTGGAAGAGCTGAGGCTGCTGCTGCTGGAGCGGACCCGGGACCAGGTCAGTCCTTCTGCCGGCCCCGGACGGCCCCCAGCACCCGGGTCCTCGCGTCCCATGGCTTTCCTACGGGGGTGGGGGACACATGCTGCATTGGCGACCCAGGCCCCCAGGCATCCTGACCCGAGTCCCGCCCTTGGAATCCCATCCCAGAGCCCCCTGTCGCCCTCAGAACGCGATCGTCAGGGCCGCCCCTCGGGTCTGTAAGTTTCACACGGGGCTCTGTAAATTTCACTCCCAGGGTCGGTCAGCGTTCCCACGTCTGGGTCTGTAAATGCTCCCTCCTCCTCTTCCCCGCGCCCCCCTCAGAACGGCCTGCAGGGTGGTTAACTTCAGGCCCGGGGGTTGCCGGTTTTCAAACCCCCCTCCTCACACTGTGGGGTCTGGTTTCATCCCCTCGGGTTGGACGGTGTGGTCTCCAGGTTTTCCCAGGACCATTCTTGGTCATCGCCAACTCCGCGTTTGGTGGCGCGCTCCGTGCGCAGCGCGCGCACGCGATCGGGGGGCACCCCCAGCTCCCGCATCCCCCCCTCCCTTCTTCCCCCTGCCACTTCCCCCCTCTCTCCCCACCCCTTTCTGTCTCTGCGCCCAACCCCCCTCCCGTCTGTAGAACCTCCGCAACCCGAAGCTGGAGAAAGCAGAGATACTGGAGTTCGCCGTGGGCTACTTGAGGGAGCCGAGCCGGGTGGAGCCCCCGGGTACAGCGCGGGGGGGTGGCGCCGCGGAGGGCGGGCGGGGGGGTCCCGGAGGCCCGGGCCGGGGTAGCTGGGGCGGACCGTGCGATGGACGGGGGGGCTTGGGGAGTGGTAGGTCTGCTCCGAGGCGAGGTTAATAACGCCCGCGCGTGTCTGTCTCTGTGTCTCCCTCATTTTGCTCCCTCTGTCCGTCCATCTGGCTTCCTGTCTCTGTCTGTGCGGCTGTCGGGCCTCGGTATCTCTGCGCCCCGCCCCTCCCCTCACCCCTGCGGGGCCCCCGCCCTGCCCGCCGGTCCTCCCGCCGGCCGCACCCGCCGCCGCGGCTCCAGGGGTTCCCCGGTCCCCAGCTCAGGACGCCGAGGCGCTCGCCAGCTGCTACTTGTCCGGCTTCCGCGAGTGCCTGCTTCGCCTGGCGGCCTTCGCGCACGACGCCAGCCCGGCCGCCCGCGCCCAGCTCTTCTCCGCGCTGCACGGCTACCTGCGCCCCAAGCCGCCCCGGCCGGAGCCGGTAGATCCGAGGCCCCAAGCGCCTCGCCCTCCGCTGGACCCCGCCGCCCCGGCGCCCGGCCCCGCGCTGCACCAGCGCCCCCCAGTGCACCAGGGCCCCCGTAGCCCGCGCTGCGCCTGGTCCCCGTCCCCCTGCTCGCCCCGCGCCGGGGATCCCGGCGTGCCGGCGCCCCTCACCGGACTGCTGCCGCCGCCGCCGCCGCACAGACAAGACGGGGCGCCCAAGGCCCCGCCGCCCCCGCCACCCGCTTTCTGGAGACCTTGGCCCTGAGCTTGGGGGGGTGGGGTGGGGGCGGGGGCTGGGGGTGAGGTAGAGACTCCAGCCCGAGGGCAGCAGAGGGACCCGGGCGTCGGGGCGAGCAGGTGTTGGGGAGGGCGGAGGGGCGCGCGGGCGCAGCGCGCGGGTGAGATGTGGTCTATATTAGAGTATCTATATAAATATATATTTCCCTGGTTCCTGTCCCTTTTCCCTGTCCCCCTTGCGTCTAGGATTGTACCCTCTCTGCCCCCGGCCCAGCCCCAGCCCCTTCCCGAGTCCCTAGTGCATGGAATAAAGTGGTTATTAAATCCCCGTGTATCCCCGAGCCAGGGGCCTGCCTTTATGTCGGCGTCCACGCCCACTTCTGTCTCCCTTTCCTTCTGTCTCCCGCCCTCCCTTCCCCCCCCCCCCCCCCAGTCCTGCTCTCCATGGCCCAAGCCCCGGGGCAGACAGGTAAGTAAAGAAGAGAGCAGAGCGGAGACTGAGGTTGGAGCTGACACCAGGTGGAAAACACTGAAATAGGGTAGGGGAGAAGGGATGGGAGCCTTTAAGGAAGAGCCGGATAAAGAGGAAGGGGGATTAAAAAAAAAATTGAAATAAAATCGACTCTGGTGGGATTCGAACCCACAACCTTTGAATCGCTCTTTCGTCACTAGAAGTCCAATGCGCTATCCATTGCGCCACAGAGCCACCTGGCGGGCGGCGGCGTCTGACGGCTTACGGGTACTAGCACGGGCGCAGGGGCGGGGAGGGAGAGGGGTGCGAGGGAATTGGGCGGGGCGTGCCGAGAGCGCGTGGTTGGGACGTCGCAGGCCTGCTCCCGAGCGGCAGCGGGCCCAAAGCAGGCGCGCGGGCTTGCGGGCGCGCACAGGTGGAAGAGACAGGGAGAGAGCATAACCGAATTGCAGCGAGCGAGCCCAGAGCTCCGGCTGCCCTCTTGGGGGATGCTTCCAGCCCCGGCGCACCCCACTCCCAGATACGCCCCCCCCCCCCCCGTGGAAATAAACTCGTTCGGTTGTAAATACCGGTGTGTCTCTGCTTCCTCCGCTCCGTCGGCTTCGCCGCCCGCTGTTCACCACTCTGCGGCTTCTAAAGAAGGCCGGCTGACCCGCAGGCACAAGTATCGCGAGCCCGTCTCGCCCCTCTAGTCTCTTAGGAGGACTACGGGGAGGACTCTCTTCCACGCAGGTAGCGTGGCCGAGCGGTCTAAGGCGCTGGATTTAGGCTCCAGTCTCTTCGGAGGCGTGGGTTCGAATCCCACCGCTGCCAAGATGGAGTTTTTCTGGTGGCCTGGGCACCCCAGAACTCCTAAGACCCTCTCCTTCGGGGGATGTAAGCTCCTTGTTTTTACGAGGACTCACCATCCTCTCCTCTCTGGCATTCTGGTCGGCCTAGTAGGTGCCAGCCAGGACGCGGTGGGAGCTGCCAAAGTGACCTTCCATTCTGCATAAGGCACTTCCGCTGTATGATGCATCCTCAAAAAGCATCCTTCTCTCCCCAAACTAGAACGATCTGCTAATTTTGTAAGTGCTGACCGAGTGTTCTGACGGTGTCTGGGCTCCAGTGCCCAGGTCCGGAAAGCTCAAAAGACAGCACCTTCGTTTGCTGACCTTCTCAGACTCGGGTGACAAAAGCTGCTCACGTACGAATCTGATACGTAAGAGAGTCCAGAGGGTACCCAGTAGAGACAAAAAAGGCTGATACATAACAGAGCCCAGTGGGTACTGGGTAGAGGCTAAAATGCAAGGTTCCACCGAGATTTGAACTCGGATCGCTGGATTCAGAGTCCAGAGTGCTAACCATTACACCATGGAACCAACTTCAGGAAAGCTGCTTCTGGGAGTGCACATATTACTGAAGTTCTTGGTCTGCGCGGCTCCCTCCCCTCCCATCCTGCCATTCATAGGAGACAAAAGAAGAAAATAATATGCCTGCCGGAAGCAGTGGACACCTCTACGCAGCACCTGAAATACAAATTGAGATGCGCTGTGACGTTTAAAATCCGCACCATCCTCAGAAGACACGGGGCTTACTGAAAAGGTTGTTAAGATCCATTCATAATTTAAAAATAGTGATCACGTGTTAGGATGATAAGATTTCATTGGGTTAAAGAAATTGTTATTAAAATTAATCTCAAAAAATTAATCTCACGTGATTCTTTCTACTTTGTATTGTGCCTACTAGCGCGTTTAAATTATCATAAAAGAGCTCTACTTTCCCTCCACGGTCATTCGTTCTACTTTTTGAAAACTAAAGTCCTTGACGGGGTTACTATCATATCTCTTTTTTAAAGTCATGTAACAAAAAAATAAAGTTATGTAACAGCACTTTCACGATCCTTTTCCCCTTGGTTTTGTTTATTTATTATTTAATTATTTATTTATTTATTTTCCCCTTGGTTTTGTTTAAAAGAATATAGATATTAAAAAAAAAAAAAAAAGAATATAGATATTCAAGAAGAGATCTATGCTCCTTGAGAGGGGGAGAAAAAACAAACGCCCGAACAGGGACTTGAACCCTGGACCCTCAGATTAAAAGTCTGATGCTCTACCGACTGAGCTATCCGGGCTCTTGTCTGTTGCTTGCTCTATTGCCTATAAGAGCTATCTACCCACGGAAGTCCAGGCTCTTGGAAACCGAGGCTGATTGCATGCACAAGCGCAGCGCCTCGGGCGCGCTCCGGGAAAAAACAGGGGCAGCCCCGCGGCTGCCGCCTGCGCTCTCCCGGCCTCGCTCCAGCAAGGTCCCCTCCCGAGTCGGACCGCCGGGGCCGCAGCGCGGCGGAGGCCGGGCCGCTGCGGTGCCGGGACTGGCCGCGCGGGGCCGCTGCCGCCTGCGGACCTCCCCGGCGAAGCGGTTCATCTGCCATCGGGCTGACCCAGATCCCCGCCACCCCGGCACCCACCCCCGCCCTGCAAGCCGCGCGGGAGCCTTCAGGAGCCGGGAGCTCCGGGAGCACTTTGGGGCCCTGGCCGGCCCCATCCCAAGGGAGGGACCGAGATCGGACGGGCGGCGCGGGGACCCGGGGGCGGGCGCCGCTTGGGGACGGTGGTGCGCGGTGGTGCGCGGTGGGAGCTGTCTGACTCCTCTGCACGGTGCCCCCAGGGCCACTCGCCTGGTCACGCGCGGTTTATCCCGAGGATGGCTCACTTGCAAAGCCTGACTCACGTGGATGACTTGCAAGTAGGGAATGCGGGTGCCGCGTGCCCAGGCCCGGCTGAGAGGGGGAAGGGGTCTTGGGATAAGTTGGTGACAGGGCAGACTGGGGCCCCAGGGTATCGGTGAGCCCCTGACCGAGAGCAGGGCAGGGTCCCACTCATACAGGTGTCACCTGCTCCTCGCCTCGCTCCCAGCCTCTGGTCCCTCCCTCCCCAGTGGGACTCGGGCTCCTGATATCCATCTGGGTGAGCCCTGTCCTGCCAGCCAGAGAGACCGGCTGTGCCAGAGGCAAACAAACAACTATTAGGGTGGAGAGAGGGAGCCAGCAGTGAGCCAGGACAGAGACTGGGAGCTTCGAGGGAGAGAGGTGAGTGAGCCCCAGAGCATCCCAGAGAGAGCTGGGCCTTCCCGCGGTGGCCCCCCTGTCCCTGCCCCAATCCCCCACTCAGCAGATCCGCAGCCACCGCTCAGCCCCGCTTTGCCCTCTCTACACTCACCTCCTCCCAGGCCGGCTGCTGCTGTGGCCACCGCTTGTTCTGGGGCATCCCTCCCTCCCTCCTCCCCACCATGGCCGTGTACCGCGTGTGTGTGACCACGGGTCCCTATTTGATGGCGGGGACACTGGACAACATCTCTGTCACTCTGGTGGGCACCTGTGGCCAGAGCCCTAAACAGCTGCTGGATCGCCTGGGCAGGGACTTCGCCCCTGGATCTGTAAGTATGGAGGAGAGGGAGGAGGGACCAGCAGGGTCAGGGCCAGCAGGGGACCCTGTCAGAGGGGAGGGTCATTCCCCCGGGCAGAACTCAGGGAGCCCGCCCTGAGCTCCTCACCATCCTATCCTGGTCTCTGGCTTTGCTGGGGTTGTTGACACCTTCTACCCAGGCAGGACTGCCAGGAAGGAGCCCTGGGCAGAGGGGGTCGCGAGAATTTTGCCTGCTTCCTGGCTCCCCCACCTCGTAACTGAAGGTGGGCTCTGGGCAAGTCGCTTGCTCTCTCTTCTCTGGAAGGGACCTGCTTGCCTCCCTGCCAGGCCCCAGGATCATGTGCTGGGGGCCTGTACAAGGGCGCGGGGGCCAAGGAGGCTGGGCGATCCGGAATCCACTCTGCTCACACAGCATGCCTCCGGGAGCCAGGCTGCTTCTGCCTGGACGGAGGGGAGCCTTTTCCTTTCTTTCTTTCTTTCTTTCTTTTTCTTTTTTTTTTTTTTTTGTATTTTTTTTTTATTGGAGTTTGATTTGCCAACATATAGCATAACACCCAGTGCTCATCCTATCAAGTGCCCCCCTTCACCCAGTCACCCCAACCCCCCGCCCACCTCCCTTTCCACCACCCCTTGTTCGTTTCCTAGAGTTAGGAGCCTCTCATGTTCTGTCTCCCTCTCTGATATTTCTCACTCATTTTCTCTCCTTTCCCCTTTAACCCCTTTCACTATTTTTTGTATTCCCCAAATGAATGAGACCATACAATGTTTGTCCTTCTCCGACTGACTTACTTCACTCAGCATAATACCCTCCAGTTCCATCCACGTCGAAGCAAATGGTGGGTATTTGTCATTTCTAATGGCTGAGGAATATTCCATTGTATACATAGACCACAGCTTCTTTATCCATTCACCTTTTGATGGACACCGAGGCTCCTTCCACAGTTTGGCTATTGTGGACATTGCTGCTAGAAACATCGGGGTGCAGGTGTCCCGGCGTTTCATTGCGTATCTTTGGGGTAAATCCCCAGCAGTGCAATTGCTGGGTCGTAGGGCAGGTCTATTTTTAACTCTTTGAGGAACCTCCACACAGTTTTCCAGAGTGGCTGCACCAGTTCACATTCCCACCAACAGTGCAAGAGGGTTCCCCTTTCTCCACATCCTCTCCAACATTTGTTGTTTCCTGCCTTGTTAATTTTCCCCATTCTCACTGGTGTGAGGTGGTATCTCATTGTGGTTTGGATTTGTATTTCCCTGATGGCACGTGACGCGGAGCATTTTCTCATGTGCTTGTTGCCATGTCTGTGTCTTCCTCTGTGAGATTTCTCTTCATGTTTTTTGTCCATTTCATGACTGGATTGTTTGTTTCTTTGCTGTTGAGTTTAATAAGTTCTTTATAGATCTTGGAAACTAGCCCTTTATCTGATACGTCATTTGCAAATATCTTCCCCCATTCTGTAGGTTGTCTTTCAGTTTTGTTGACTGCTTCTTTTGCTGTGCAGAAGCTTTTGATCTTGATGAAGTCCCAATAATTCCTTTTTGCTTTTGTTTCTTTTGCCTTCGTGGATGTATCTTGCAAGAAGTTGCTGTGGCCAAGTTCACAAAGGGTGTTGCCTGTGTTCTCCTCTAGGATTCTGATGGAATCTTGTCTCACATTTAGATCTTTCATCCATCTTATCTTTGTGTCTGGTGTAAGAGAAGGTCTAGTTTCATTCTTCTGCATGTGGCTGTCCAATTTTCCCAGCGCCATTTATTGAAGAGACTGTCTTTTTTCCAGGGGATAGTCTTTCCTGTTTTGTCGAATATTAGTTGACCATAGAGTCGAGGGCCCATTTCTGGGTTCTCTATTCTGTTCCATTGATCGCCTTTTCCTAACTCGCACACAGGCATGCTTGGGTGAGTGGCAGCTCAGGTTTATATGCCAGGACAGGTGGGGGCGTAGATGCTCCTTGCAAGGTGTCAGAAGGCCCCCGCGGGTCCTTGCCTCTCACCTGCTGGCTGTTTGGTCCTCTCAGGTGCAGAAGTACAAGGTGTGCTGCTCCACGGAGCTGGGCGAGCTCTTGCTGCTGCGTCTACACAAGGAGCGCTATGCCTTCTTCCCCAAGGACTCATGGTATTGCAGCTGTGTCCGTGTCACTGCCCCCGATGGCACCTGTTCCCACTTCCCGTGCTATCAGTGGATTGAGGGCTACTGCACCCTAGAGCTGCGCCCAGGAACAGGTGGGCCAGAGGCAGCGGCTGGCCTATGTGGTGGACAGCACCCACGGGGGTCAGGGCGAGGGGCCTCCTGGAGCCCAGGCTGTGGGGACAGGGGTGGGGTTAGGGTAGCTGCACCTTGGAGTCCCCAGTAGATGCTTTCTGAGCCGAAGTAAGCCTCTAAAGCTCTGAAATGCAGGGAATTTCTGGGCCGTATATACCCCTCTAGACACCAGACACGCACTCTCATCCACTCACACTACACACAGGCACAGATACACACACAGACACAGACACACATGGTTTGCTTTGGGCTGACTCCCTCTGCACTCCGAGTGAATCCTTCTAGCATCCAGAGTGGACTTAAGCTGCAGGCAGAGTAACTGGGTGCCAACAGGTGCAGAAGCCCTGAATGTTGAAAGAATTGAGCTGGGAAGGCTCTGCCGACTACTACTGTCTTTCCTGGTGTGGAAGATGTCCCTGTGAGGTGCTGTTAGGATTTCCTCTTGCCGCTGTGTGTGTGGGGGGTGGGGGCTTTCAAGGACACCGAATCCAGCTCCTTTGGTGTCTGGACTCCCTCGGCTCCTTTGGTGTCTGGACTCACTCGGCTCCTGAGCCCAGAGGCACGACCAGGGCTGGTCTAAGCGTTGACATGAGTCTTTGGGATGAGAGGTGATATCCTAGGTCGAGATGAGGTGAGTGATGGTCACTCACCCCCTAGCGAGTTCTTCACAGACCTCGGAATCCCCACCTATCATCATAACACGTCCATCCATCCACCACTTCCCCAAAAATGTTCATTCATCATTTGTCAAGTGCACGTTATGTGCACAGGGCCGGGGTGGCATGCTAGGTGCTGGGAAGACACAAAATGACTGCAATTTCTGCCCCGAAAGAGTCTTGGGAAGGAGACAAACATACAAACAATTGGGACAGCTGTTACAACTTTGGGGTAAAATTGTCTTGAGTCACTTCTGCTGATGAATACTCTTGAGGGCACGGGGTATCAATGTCACTGAGTAATTGGGTTCAAGAGTTAGGGCGCTCAGGCCAGCTCTGCTGGAGGTGGTGGCGTTTGAAACGAGACCTGTATAATGAGTAATTTTCATTCCCTGCAGCGAAAACGATTTGTCAGGACTCCCTTCCCCTCCTTCTGGATCACAGGACTCGGGAACTCCAGGGCCGACAGGACTGTTACCGGTGAGGATAGCCTAACCTGACTTCTTTTCCCATCGTTATTCTAACTTCAGCCTCAATGAGACTGTTACTAACTTTGACCTCAGATCCAGCCTTGGGGGCCTGGCTCCAATCAGGATCCTCGTGTTAACCTAACTTCCATCTAAGGTTAAGTCTAGACCCAGAACACCAGTACTGACAGTTGTCCCTATACCATCCGTGACTCCACACTCAACCCCCACCTCCCTCAATAATGCTCTTGATATCACCTGGATGTCAGATATGACCCTGGTGTTGGCCAGTCTCAGCCCCAGCCTCACCTCTCACCCCGAAAACCAGCCATGGTCTTAATCTCAACGCAAACCTAACTCAGGTCTAGTCATCCTCAAATGCTACCCTGATCTGTGCCTTCAGGGAGAAGATTCCAATTCTTTGTCACCTACCCAGAAAATGGGGGTTTCTGAGAGTTTTAATTTAAAGTCATGTCTTTATTTATTTGGGAGAGAGAGACAGAGACAGTGAGGAGGAGGAGAGGGAGAAGCAGGCTCCCCGATGAGCAGGGAGCCCGAAGCAGGACTGGATCCCAGGACCTTGGGACCGTGTGTCACCTGAGCCAAAGATAGACGTTTAACAGACTGAGACCCCCAGGTGCCCCAAAGTCACATCTTTAAAAGCTAAAGTCTATTAGTACCCTGAATTTGACTAGCCACCCCTGACCTCTCTCCCCTGAAAGCTGGAAAGTCTATGCCCCTGGCTTCCCTGGCATTATAGACGTCAGCAGCTTTGAGGAGATGGAGACAGACAAGAAATTTGCCTTGACCAAGATGACACCTCGGGTGGACCAAGGGGACAGGTGAAGGGGGGCCCAGGCTGGGGACCAAGGTTGGGACCATGGGGCCGGGAGGCCGGGAAAGAGGATGGTGCAGGGAAATAAATCCAAGAGGCAAGGGCAGCAGGGGCAGGGTGACCCCGAGGGTCTGGTGGGGAGGTGGCTACAGGTGGACAGGGTCGGGTGGAGTCTGGAGCCAAGGGAGGGCCCAGGGCAGGAATGAGGGGAGCGGGCTGCAGGTTCCCCTGACCAGTGTCCGTCTTTCTGCCTCCCCCGCCACCCTCCGCAGTAGCGGGAATCGCTACCTGCCTGGCTTCCCCATGAAAATTGACCTCCCGTCCCTGCTGCACATGGAGCCCAATATTCGCTACTCGGCAACCAAGACGGCCTCCCTGCTCTTCAACGCCATCCCCGCGTGAGGCCACTGCCCTCCCTGCACTCCTGTCACTGTCCCTTTGACCTCTACCCTGCCATGCATATCCCCCCTCTGTCTCCCTGTCTCCTCCTCTCTGTCCCCTGTGTCCCCGTCTGTGCCCCCCATGTCCTCCTCTCTGTCCTCCATGTCCCTCTTCTGTCCCTATCTCCCCCCTCTGTCCCCATGTCCCATTCTCTGCCTCATTCCCCCTCTCTGTCCTCCATCCCCCCTCTCTGTCCCCAGTCTCCCCCATTCTCTATCTTCCCATCACTTCCTCTTTGCTCCTTTGTCATCACTTCTCTCTCTATTCCTTGAATCTATGAAATGAGCTGAGTGCCTTCTCAGTGCAGAGGTTGGTCCTAGGCGCGTAGGTGGGTAGGACAGGGAGCAGGATGGGAGCAGGATGGGGGACAGGACGGGGAGGCACCCTTGTTAGGTGCCTCTGCTCTGAAGCCATAAGGAGGTGAAGTCAGACCACCTCGCCTTTGCATCCTAGCACCCACACTTTCCAGCTGTGTGACCTTCATCCGCAGCCTCTAAGCAGTTCCCTCACTTGTAAATGATGGTAATAGCTGTGCCTACCTCCTTGGTCTAGGGGAGAGTAAGCCAGATGACACCAAGTACCAAACAATCTCTCAGCGGATGTGACTGAGCATTAGGATGTCATCTTCCACCTCGAGGAGCTCCGTGTCCCCAGGGAGACATGTGGCACAGTTCGTTAGGACCCGGTGAGGCCGTGAGCAGACTAAGTCCATAGCTGAGGCTCTGAGTGTGACTTGGTGGAGGGGTACAGTCCACACTCCTGACCAGTGTCAGCAGGGGTGAGCCGGGGCCAGGAGGTGGCTTCCGGGGAGGCGGGTGGGATGGAAACAGGCTTTGGGCCATGGAGAGGACAAGTGAGCAGAGAGTGGGTGGGTCCTGGGCAAAGCCAGGTTGGTTCGGCCAGAGGACGGAGAGGCTCACCTGGCCACCGGTGCAGTAGCTGCATTAGAAGGCCCGGCGGAGTCGAGGGCAAGGGGCTGGATCCTCATCCTCGGGGCTTCTGTGCCGAACTGATTCTTTGGGAGAAGGACTAGTGGGAGGTGCAGAGGTGGGGTGAGCAGGGAGCTGGGGGGTGTCTGGGCTGGAGTGCAAGGCAGTTGCAGGTAGCTCGGGGCCTCAGGGCAAGGACCCGTGCGAGGCCCTGGCAGGGCTGAGGGACCAGGATCGGCTGAGCTGGTCCCCAGATGGACATGTGGGTCTAGGCCAGGGAAGGCCCGGAAGGCCACTAGGACAGCCTGCGGGGGGCTCAGAGAAGGGCCTGTGGGCTGAGGGAGCTGGCATTGGGCAGCCATCAGGGATTCAGAGA
The DNA here is from genome assembly GCF_048164855.1 of Canis lupus baileyi. Classification (NCBI taxonomy): domain Eukaryota; kingdom Metazoa; phylum Chordata; class Mammalia; order Carnivora; family Canidae; genus Canis; species Canis lupus. The sequence goes on from NC_132840.1 coordinate 56,133,211, forward strand.
GGAGGGCTGGTAGCTGAGCTTCCATGTGGGCAATGGCAGGGTGTTCTGAAGGACGGTTGCACCAAACCCTTGGAAAAGGAAGACATTATCTTTCTTCTCCTTTCTCTCTGCCTTTTTTTTTTTTTTTTAAGATCTTATTTATTTCTTTGAGAGAGATAGCATGAGTGAGGGGTAGGGGGAGAGGGAGAGGGAGAAGCAGACTCCCCAACAAGCAGGGAGACCGACATGGGGCTTGGTCCCAGGACCCTGAAATCATGACCTGAGCTGAAGGCAGATGCCTAACCCACTGAGCCACCCAGGGGCCCCTCCTTGCTCTCTGCTTTAACACCGGTCTCCTGCCCCTTTCCCCTCGACTTTGGGGCCTTACTGGGCAGCTGCTCAACAAATGCTGCGAACTGAGGGGCCGGCAACTCAGTGGACACTCAGGAAGTTGTCCCTGGTCTTGTCAGGTCATGGCACCCCCACCCTTCAGGGCACCTGAGCACACCTGCCCACCGCTTGCCACACACCCACCTATTAGATGTTGCATTCCCTTCCATTTGACTTGATGCAGTCAGTGAGTGATTATTATGAACCAGTATGTCGGGGCATCCGGGGCCAGTCCTGGCCCTAAGAGGCCCATAGTATACTGTGTCATCCCAGGTGGTAGGAGTACATGGGATTCACAGTGTAACACAGGGAGTGATGAGCGTTTTGTGGAAGATACACACCAGGTGGGGCACCAGCCAGCCAGGAGCCAGTGATGGTCGGCAACAAGACGGGAGCTTGGGGAAAAGGCCAAAGCACCCATGAAGGTGACCTGTCTGCCACAAGTGGCACGTATACGTGTGAAGTCCACCCTACGAAGCCTCAGTGGGCCACTAGACTTTTCTCACCCTTGTTAGGTGCCTCTGCTCTGGACGGTGACCTTGTCAGGTCCCTGCAGGCCTCTAGGCAGGGGGCACAGTGCCCCTGTGGCTCCAGGCCACACCCTCGCTTCCCCTTGCCCTCAGGTCCCTGGGCATGAAGCTCCGTGGGCTGCTGGACCGCAAGGGCTCCTGGAAGAAGCTGGATGACATCCGGAATATCTTCTGGTGCCACAAGACAGTCACTTCAGGTGCGCAGAGCCAGGCAGATGTCCAGCCTCCTCCTGACCCCATGTTCAGAGCCCTCTGCCCCATTCTGGGAAGGGGACCCTCTCCCAGCCCCCTCAGGGAGACTGCAGGATCCTAGTGGGTGGGGCTCCTGGTTCCATGGGTGGCAACCTCACATATTCCCCTTGGGAGCTCACGTCACCTCCCCTTTCTCTGGGACGGGACAAGAATAGGGGAATGAGGACAGAGAGACACTCTGCTTCCCTGGGAGATGGCCAGGGGTCCTTTAGGGAGTTCTGATCCCGATCAGGGGCACTGACCTCTCTTCCCCTTTGGGGCCAGGCTACACCTACCTCGTAGGGTTGCTGTGAGGAAAGCCTAAACCATAGTGAGCAAAGGGCTGGACTCGAGCAGGCTCTAGGGGAGAACTTTCCAGACTGAACAGTGCCCTCTCTTGCCCCCCTAGAGTATGTTACAGAGCACTGGTGTGAGGACTCCTTCTTTGGGTACCAGTACTTGAATGGCGTCAATCCCGTCATGCTCCACTGCCTCTCCAGCTTGCCCAGCAAGCTGCCTGTCACCAATGACATGGTAGCCCCCTTGCTGGGACCCAACACCTGTCTGCAGACAGAACTAGAGGTAAGTGAGGGGCATTATGGACAAGGGATGGGTGTGGAGGGTAGGAGTGGGATGGCTGGGGCTGCATCTAGCCTGCAGGCCTCATCCTCTGGGCGGCCCCTTGCACATTTGAATTGGAGCAGGTGGGATGAGAGCCGGGGGGTGGGGGGCGGGGACAGTGAGCATGACTGGGAGCCAGAGGTGAGGCTTGGTGAATGGTATGAGTGAGCAGGACGGCGTCAAAGAGAAGGCCCTGCCTATGTTCTGGGGCCCCAGTGCTGAGGCCCAAAGAAAACTATTTTAGGGGCACCTGGGTCCCTCAGTGGTTGAGCGTCCTTCTTGGGCTCAGGGTGTGATCCAGGGGTCCTGGGATCGAGTCCCATATCCAGCTCCCTGCCAGGCACCTGCTTCTCCCTCTGCCTGTCTCTGACTCTCTGTGTCTCTCATGAATAAATAGGTGAAATCTTGGGGCGGGGTGGGGGGGGAGCTATTTTAGGGTAGTGGACGGCAGTGCCACTAGATATAAGCGGAACTGTCATGGAGATTAGGAGCTCGGAGGATGTGGGAGAAGATGATGCTCAGTCTCTCTGGGGCAGCCAAGCCCTCAGGCATCCTCCAGAAGGCTGGAGATGTGACAGTCAATTCTCAGTGTGGGGCCATTTTCCTGTTGTTGGATAGACCGACAGGGTCACTGCGTTGAGAGGGCAGGAAGGACCAGGTAAGGGGGGACCGGGAGAGGATGCCAGCTTATCCAGGCGCGAGGTTGTGCAACGCGGGACGCAGCTGGACCTCATTCCGGTAGTTCTGCGGAGGGTGGGGTACCGGCCTCGGGCCATGAGTGCAGGCACCGCTCATTATTGAGGCCCCGGCTGGGGTGCGAGTGGGCGGGGAAAAGAGGGGGCGCGCAGCGCGGGTCAGAGGGCGGGTGTGCCTTCCGCAGAGGGGGCACATCTTCCTAGCCGACTATTGGATCCTGGAGGAGGCCCCGGTCCACTGCCTCAACGGCCGCCCGCAGTACGTGGCCGCCCCGCTCTGCCTGTTGTGGCTCAACCCGCAGGGGGCGCTGGTGCCCTTGGCCATCCAGGTGAGACCTGGGCGGGATTCCGGAGGCGGGCCCAGCAGGCACACTAGCAGCCTCGAGCCTCACCCCGTTCTTATTCCTGGGCGCAGCTCAGCCAGACCCCCGGGCCCGCCAGCCCCATCTTCCTGCCCACTGACTCCTACTGGGACTGGCTGCTGGCCAAGACGTGGGTGCGCAACTCGGAGTTCCTGGTGCACGAGAACAACACGCACTTTTTGTGCACGCATTTGCTGTGCGAGGCCTTCGCCATGGCCACGCTGCGTCAGTTGCCGCTTTGTCATCCAGTCTACAAGGTCTGTGTGGGATCCCCTCACCCCAGGCGGGCCCAGAAGGGACGGTCCAGCTCGGCCTGCTGCCCTGACCTTCGGCCCCTGTGCCCTCATCCCGCTCGCAGCTCCTGCTCCCCCACACTCGCTACACGCTGCAGGTGAACACCATCGCGCGGGCCACGCTGCTCAACCCCGAGGGCCTAGTGGACAAGGTGCGGCCCGCGTCTCTGAAGCCCCGCCGCATCGCCGAGGCCCCCTCCGAGGCAGCTTTTCCCCGCCCACAAACATCTCCGGCCTCCAAGCCGGTTCCACGGCCCCCGCCAGACCCTGCCCACAAGCCCCGCCTCTCCGCGCCGGTCCCCTGCTTGCCCCGCCCACAAGCCCGGGCCCCGCCCCCTCGGGCCCAGCTTCCAAGGTCTCCAGGAGGTGGGCAGGGCAGCCCCCCTCGGTCACAGCCCCCGGCCCGCCCTGCGCCCAGTAAGCTCTCGCGTCTCCCACTCCCACCCCCCACCCCGCATCACTGCTTTCTTTTGGTTACCAAATACCCAAGCATTTCCTCCTATGCACATAGTAGGGCCACCACCTCCGCAGCCCCAGCCGGTCCCCCTGGGGGTTCGGCCCGAGGTCTTGGACTTCTTGATTACGTGAAAAATCCTCTGGGCTGAGTCACTGGCCTTGTCTGGACCCCAAGCCAAGCGGTGTTGTGTTCTCAGGTCACCTCGGTCGGGAGGCAAGGCCTCCTCTACCTCATTAGCACTGCTCTGGCCCACTTCACCTACACGGATTTCTGCCTTCCGGACAGCGTGCGGGCCCGCGGTGTCCAGGCCATCCCCAACTACCATTACCGGGACGACGGCCTGAGGATCTGGGCAGCCATTGAGAGGTGTGGGGTGCGGGCCTGGGCCCCTCCTACAGCCAGTCTGGCCCAAAGAGGGCGCAGGCAGTGTGGCTCATGTACTCATGGGGCCCTTGGTGCTGGGGGTCACAGGTGCTTCAGGCCCCAGAAGGGAGCACCCCAAGGGTGAGAGTTGGGGTCAGGGTACTTAATGAAATGATAGGTAGCCACGGGCTGGGGAGAGGCTGGGCTGTGCATGGGCCCCGTGGAGGAAGGAAAGGACAGAGTGTCCAGAGGAATCAGGGCAGGTGCAACTGTTTGAGCTGGGGCCCTCCAGCTCTCCTCAGGGGTTCCCCACCCCCAGATCCCTGCGTGGGAAGGAGGCCCCGAGCACGCATGACTCAGGGATGCCTAAACCTGGCCCTCGGGTTCCATCTGGATCTGGGGGCTCCCACTGGGCCCTGATGGGCTCTCAATGGACACTGGCTGTCTGGCTCTCCCCAGCCTGAGTGGCACTGGATCTTGGATTTCAGGGCAGGCCTGAGCCCAAGGTCACCCCCTCAGCACGAGCATCTCTTTCCTGCAGCTTTGTCTCAGAAATCGTGGGCTACTATTATCCCAGCAATATGTCTGTGCAGCAGGACTCGGAGCTGCAGGCCTGGGTCCGTGAGATTTTTACTCATGCATTCCTACGCCGGGAAAGCTCAGGTACCAACCCCTGACCTCGGGCTCCCAGTGACCCTGTGCTCCCTCCCCTTGGCCTCGCTTGTGACTCAATTCTTATTTATGGACAAGGGTTTGAAGTCCATCCTATTATTAACCCCACTGAACAGATGAGGAACAGGCTTTGCAGATAGTAAGTGGCAGAGGCAGGATCCAGAGCCAGCTCTCATCATCCCCAAAGTCCTTGCTTTCAACCACTGCACTGTGACCCTCTCATTCCTCCTCGACTTACTTGAGCCTGTCCATTCACCGCTGCTTGCTGAGCTTTGTGGTTGTGTCCCATCATGTGGTAGGAGCCATGTCCAGCCTCAAATGTTGAGGCTTCTGGAACCTTCTCTCATACTTCCTCATGCTTGTCCCCTCTAGACACTGACCTCTTTCATTTCATTTGGCCTCATGAGTGACATGGTTCTGATGCCGCCTGATTCTTCCCTATTAACACCTGTCACCTGGCTTTAACTCTTCCTTCTTCTTCTGACACTGCCTGAGAGGCTTTGGCTCCCTCTTCAGCCTGCTTTGCTCAACTTCAGTGCCAGGCAGATGCCTCAGGCCACCCTCCCTTAAAATCTTACCTTGGCCCCAGGGAGGAGATGTCCTCTGTGCCTCCCACCTCCTCCCAGGCCCCTGCCATGTCCCCACCCCCGCCGTTGTCTTGTCCTGCCTGGGTCTCCATCTCCTCTCTACCCTTTCATAATGGAGTGATCCTTTCTTGGCTTCTCTTCGGTAGCTGATTGCATACTTGCAAATCCCTCTTCCTTCCATTCCCTGAAGAACTTTCCATTTTAGCTGTCTCATCGTCACCTTTGAGACCAGCACACAAAATCTATAAGCCATCAGTTGTCTTCTGGCCCTGCTCAGGGTATATACCCTATTGCTTCTCTTTGTAGCCTTCCTCCCTCGTGTCATGGTATTTTTTTTATTTAATTAATTTATTTATTTATGATAGTCAGAGAGAGAGAGGCAGAGACACAGGCAGAGGGAGAAGCAGCAGGCTCCATGCACCGGGAGCCCGACATGGGATTCGATCCCAGGTCTCCAGGATCGCGCCCTGGGCCAAAGGCAGGCGCCAAACCGCTGCGCCACCCAGAGATCCCGTGTCATGGTATTATGTGGACTCCAGACACTGGAAAAAGTAGACAGGCCTTCTTCATACCTGGGTGCAGTGAAAGACAAGGAAAAGCTCAAAGTGGCACAAATGTTCACCCTGCAGTTCCCCCAGCCCTGGCCCCCAGGGTGGGAGACTCTCAGGGCCTGGGATGCGGCTTCTCAGCTGACTTAGTGCGTAGGTGGCTTCATGGAGGGGCTCCTGGCTGGGGAGACCCAGGGAGGAGGGATGGTCTCTTGTCACCTGCAAATAGAACAAACTACTGCAACCCTACCTATAATAGGTTCTGAGGCTTCCCCCCCACCTTAAACAACAAATTTTAAACATATAGAAAAGTAGAGAGTATAATGTAATGAACACCTGTTCACCCACCGCCCAGATTCAACAAGCGCTAATTTGATCAATCTGTTGCTTTTCTTTATTGCTGAAGTCTTTTAAATTACACATATTTCATATTTTATTACTGCTCAGTATGCAACTAAAAAAAAAGTTTTTTCTACACAACCATGATACTGTCATCACACTAGACAAAATTGACATTAATCTCCAATGTGGCGTATATTCAAATTTCCCACTTTCCCCACATTTCCCCAATTGATCCTGTGGATTCCAGAGCCAATCAAGGACCACAGGAGTCTCTTTAAATTTCAGATGGCCCCTCCCCCTCTTTAAATCACATGATGTCTACCATCAAAAACCCAGGACTAGTTGTTCTGCAGTGTCCCACCTTCCGTGAATTTATCTAATGGTTTCCTGTCAACTGGAAGGGATATGTAAAGGTTAAATGTTTTTGGCAAGAATATTTCTCAAGTGATGCTGTGTTCTCCATGATGCATCATAGTTGGAGGCACATAGTATCAGGTCTTCTTACTATTGGTGATGCCAAGAGTGATTTCTGGGTTTTTATTATTTATTTTATTTTATTTTATTTATTTTATTTTATATTTTATTTTATTTTATTATCTGAGAAAGAGAGAGCATAAGCAGTGGGGAGAGGGATAAGCAGGCTCCCCACTGAGTAGGGAGCCCAACATGGGACTCAATCCCAGGACCCCAAGATCATGACCTGAGCTTCAGGCAGATGCTTCACTGTCTGAGCACCCCCAGGCGCCTTTCCTTTGGAACTTTAAAAGATGACCCATCCCTGCTTTACAAACCCACTGCTAATCCTGGGCTGGCCTGATCCTGACTGCACCTCCCCCATGGCAGTTTTTTTTTTTGTTTGTTTATTTTTCTAGTTGGGGCTGTTTCCTACTTAAGACCTGGAGTAGGGGGGTGTCTAATTACTGTTGGCTGACTCTCCTATCTTACCTTATTCGACCTGTCTCTGACTCAGTACATCAGAGCCTTCTTCAGGTTGACAGACATCTCTGTGCAGGCTTATCGCAGATTCCTGTTTTAAGGCAAGGCACACTCATTAATTAACTTCAGTCAGTGTGCCTTTTGCTTCCACATTTCAAGGGGAGCGAATAAGTAAGAGGAGCTACGGAACAATCCCCACAGGTAGTCCAACCTCCTTGCCTTTTAATCTCAGCCCTCCAGGTTAGAATATCTACCGCAAAGGGAACATTCAGGAAGTTCACACAGGCTCCCTGGCAGACGCCCAGTCCTTCCTCCAGCCCTCTGGGCCTGCTCTGCTGAACTTGAATCTGTCTTTGGTTCATGTTCCCCTCTGTCTTCCCGTCTCCCTAAATCCAGTTGGGTGGCCAATTCCTATTGTCCCCCTTGTGTCCCACTGTCACCACCCAGTCCTGGTCCTCATACTCCTGCACAGTGGCAGCTGCTTCTCTATAGGCCTCACCATCCCCAGCCTCTTGCTGCCCACCCTCCAGGTCCGTGGGCCCCCCGCCCTGGCAGTCCTCCGAAGTTCTGCCCAGAAACTGTGTGGCTGGTCGCACTGCTGTGACCTCGCCTCCAGTGAGTTACCCTCCCTGCCCCCTCGCCTTGCTACTGCCTCAATCTGCCTTCTTCCCTTCTTAGGATTCACACCAGTCAACCAATAATTACTGGGCTCTTAATATTACGTATTTTTCCGGGTGCTGGGGCTCAGTAGTGAATATGACAGACAAAAGTCCTGGCCTTCAATGGAGCTTCACATTCTCAGTGGGGAGATTCAGATAATCAACAAACAATTGTATTAGGTGGTTGGTTATAGAGCGCTCAGGAAAAGGAATTGGCATGTTGAGGTAGGGGGGTTATTTCAGGTAGGTGGTCGGTCTGGGAGGGCTTCTTAGGGGAGGTGATGTTTGGAGGAGAGACCAGAAGGAAGTGAGAGAGCTTGTTCTGTGGATCAGTGGTTTTAGCAAGGAGGTGACATGACCAGATTTATGCTCCTAAAGGATCAGTTACTCTGGCCGTCGTGTGAAGAACGGGCTGTCGGGGGCAAGGGTGGAAGCAATTGGATCCCTGCAAGAGTTACACATTGGAGACTGGGTGGCTGGTGGTGGAGCCCCCCGGAGGTGGTGAGATGAGATTGGCTTCTGGAAGTATTTGCCGATATGCATGGTACGAGATAAAAAGAGGAAAGAGCACACAGATTGTGGCCTGAGCAACTGGATAGAGACGGGGATGGGAGTGTTGTGTGTAGGGAGCAAGGCAGGCATCAGGCTCTGCAGATTTGCAGATGTGACATCTGGGAGACCTTATTGACACCCAACTTGGAGTGTCAGGTGGCAGCCCTAGATTTCCTGCCAGAATTCAGGGGCCTGCAGGAGCCGGAGGTGTGATTTTGGGAGCCGTTGGCCAGCAGGAGGCGGTTAGAGCCATTGATTTGGATGAGGGGAGTGATTGACAGAGGAGAGGACCCAGGACTGAGCCTGAAAATGCCTTCCTCTGTCATCTTTTTCCCATTCAAAGCTCACTGACTCTTCAGCTCAGGGGGAGCCCCGTCTCTTCCTGCTGGGGAGTCTCCCCTAAGCACCTCAGCCCCAGTGCCCGATTCTGACCCAAACCTGGCCTTGGGGACCCCTTCTGCTTCCATCACTGGGACCTTAGGAGAAACATACTCTGGTCACCCACCTCTCTCGCTAAAGCCCAGCTGTGGGTGTTCCACTACTGGGTACTTGGACAAATCTTGGTGAACAGGGTAAAGTTAAATCATTAGGTGCTGGGGTGCCTGAGTAGCTCAGTCTTTTGGGTGTCTGGCTCTTGGTTTTGGCTCAGATCATGATCTCGGGATTCTTGGGATCAGGAAGTCTGCTTGAAATTCTCTCTCTCCCTTTGCCTCTTACCCCTATTTTCATTCTCATTCTCTCAAATAAATCTTTAAAATAAATCAAGTGCTATCGGGGGCTGCAGATAAAAGTGCCTTGGCAGTCGGGGAGAAGAGCCAGCTTGGCTGTCAGCTTGAACTTGGCTCCTCCCTTGCGAGTTCTCCTGGCTGGACATTTTCTGGTTGGATCCCAGCAGCTGGCTCCTATCCTGACCCCATTCAGAGACCACAGACCTTGATGATGACCGTCCCTAACCTCAGCCCATCTTAGTCATCTCATCTTAGTCAAAAAACAGTGGTGGCCAAATGCTCAGCCCTGTCATCCCCAATCTCCCCTTGCAGTAAGCCCCAGCCCCACGCTGCCCCCAGGAATCCAGTCCCCTCCCTCCACACCCTTTTTCCTTCCTCCCACATCCAGGCTTCCCACACCGGCTGTGCACTCCAGGAGAACTGGTGAAGTTCCTCACTGCAATCATCTTCAACTGCTCCGCCCAGCACGCCGCTGTCAACAGTGGGCAGGTGAGGCCGCTGGGGGTAGGAGGGCAGGCCTGGGGGCACTGGGCTAGGCAAGGTTGGGCTCAGCATGGGACAGGAGGCCAGTGTTGGGGTTGAGAGCATGGGTGGGTCAGGGTTGGGATGGGTTTAGGATTGGGGCTGAGGTTGGGTGGTGACTGGGTGGAGTGAATGAGTGAAGGGCCGGCTGGTATTGGATGAGAACTGGGGTGGAGCGGGGTTCAGGGTGGTAATGGTGACTCCAGCTGGTGTTGTGCGGGGAGTAGAACCTGGACCTGTCATGGTGGGGATGAGGTTAAGGGGGAGTATCAGGTGGCTCTGGGTGGTGTGCTAACCCTTTGCTACGACCCTTGTTGGACTCTGCTCCTTCGTTGGTGATTTGCAACCCCCCAGTCCTGGAACACTGGGTGGGGAGTGACAAGGGGTGAGCCTCCTACCCCACATCTGGAACTTCCTACCCTATACCTCTTTGACTCTTCCCTTTCCGCCATCCTCTCCTTTTCCAACTGCCAGACCTGGGGCAATAGGTGCAGGATGGGGGATGATGAGGGAACTGGTTCTCCCACCTCTGGCCAGCTGACTCAACTGGGGTGGGGTCTCTACAGCATGACTTTGGGGCCTGGATGCCCAACACCCCGTCATCCATGAGGCAGCCTCCACCCCAGACCAAGGGGACTGCCACCCTGAAGAGTTACCTAGACACCCTCCCAGAAGTGAACATCACTTGTAACAACCTTCTCCTCTTCTGGTTGGTCAGCCAGGAGCCCAAAGACCAGGTGTGTACAGGATGTGGGAGGGGGTGGGGGTGACGGTTTACAGGGCCTAGGCAGTGACAGTGGCAGTAGCTGTTCTAGAGAGGGCTTGGGGACTGAGTGCTGCCATTTTTGCCCACTGCTGAACTAGTCTTGGGTTCCTCGGTTTCTTTAGGAGATGGTAGTTGATCCCCAAAGGCATACATTGAAGCAAATACCAGCTTAGTGGCTGGGGCACAATGCCTATTGAATTCACCAGTTTATCAATCCATCCACCCATCCATCTAACCACCCATCCATCCCCATCCATCCGCCCATCCACCCATCTGTCCATCCATCCATCCACCTGTCCATCTATCCATCCACCCATCTGTCCGTCCATCCATTCATCCATTCACCCACTCACCCACCCATCTATCCATCCATCATCCATCAACCATTCATCTGTTAACTGCTCATCCATTCATCTAGACATTCAACATACATTATTTTGGATTCCTTCTACATGTCAACATGGCACTGGGCACCAGGCATATAAAGCAGAATGAGACCTTCCTGACTTTAGGAATCCTATGGTTTGGTTGAGGAGGCATACAGGAACATGAGAAAGGTACCACAGTGCTGTAGGAATCATTTAGGTATGAACACATACATCTTGAGCACTTGCAATGTGTCAGACATTGGTGGGCAGATATGAACCCTCTCCTCATGAGCTTAGTCTTGTAACAGAGGTGAGAATGGGGACTTGTGGAACCTGAATGAGTGGGCGAACCTGGGAAGGCTTCTTGGAGGAAGTGACATCAAAGCTGAAACCTGCAGGACAAGTAGGAACTTGGCAGGCAGAGGGAGGGCAGGGTTAGTTTCTAGGCAGAGGAAGGACATAACCAAGTGCAACAAAGTGAAGGTAAGTTGGTGTGTTGGTAGGATTGCAAATGGTTCAGTGTGGGCACAGTGTTTATTCAGAGGAGGATGGGGAGCCATTGAAGAGCTTTAAGCCCCAGGGTGACGCGGCCAAATCTGTGTTTAAGCAAGGGCACCTCTGTGGATGGTTGGGAGGGGCAGTTCTAGGGAGGAACAGATGAGACAAGGAGGCTGTCAGGTCAGCTTGGCGAGGGGAGCGGCCCCTTGATCCCCAATTACCAATGTTTCTGTTCACACATGGGGTCATCGGTCCTGCCTCTGCCCTCCTGGTCTTATTCACAAGCTCTCTGATGTCACAGGAATGTCCTCATTTCTCATACTTGACTCTGTTCCGTGCAGATGTGTGTTATCTTCCTACCAAGTTTTAATTACAATCTCATAGCCTAGGAATGCCAGGAACTCGTCCCTGGATCCTGCTCCTTCCTGGTCCCATTTCCCAAGGGCTTGGAGACATTCATTGTCATTATAGGGGAAAGCATGCTGGGTTTTTTGGTCTATTCTATGACTATTCCCAGTACTCTCACTCAATACTTCTGGCCACTGAATGTGTGGGGGACGAGCTGGGTATCAGATAATTTAACTCTACTTGCAGATAGTGTCAGATCCCACGGGTTCAGACTCAGACCCACAAGACTGCCCCCCTGACTCCCAATGCCAACCACAAGCCCAAGTTGTCACCTGTGCTTCTGATCCACCAGCTAAAAATCAGAGGTTTCTAAGACCCCCCCCCCCCTGCCCAGCACCCGTCAGTTTTGGTCATTTGCTATAATGGCTCACAGAACTCAGGAAAACCAGTTTACTTATTAAATTACTGGTTTACTTTAGTATTTTTTTAAAAGAGAGAGAGAGAGCACAAGCAAGGGGAGCAGCGGACAGAGGGAGAGGGAGAAACAGACTCCCTGCTGAGGAGGGAGCCCAATGCGGGGCTGTATCCCAGGACCCAGGGTCATGACCAGAGCTGAAGACAGATGTCTAACCGACTGAGCCACCCAGATGCCCCAGATTACTGCTTTATTATAAAACGACATAATTCAGGAACAGCCAGAGATGTGCTGGGTAGGGTGTGTGGGAGGGGATGCTGGGCTCCCATGCAGTCTCTGGGTGCACCACCCTCCCAACACCTCCACCTGTTCACCAGCCTGGAAGCCCTCCAAACTCCTGTTGCTAGGGTTTTTCTGTCTCACTACCTAGGTGTGATTGGTTGAATCATTGGCCATGGGGGATGAAGTCAACCTCCAGCTCCTCTCTCCTCCCTGGAGGTTGGGGGCAGGAATTGAAAGTTCCAACCCTCTAAGCATATAGCTGGCTCTCCTGGCCACCACCCCCATCCTTACGGGCTTTCCAGAACACCCTATTAACGTAAACTCAGGTGTGGTTGAAAGGGCCTTATTATGATAACAAGAAGCCTTTAACACTAACGCTTACAGAATTATAAGGGTTTTAGGAGCTCTGTGCCAGGAATGGGAGGAAGCCCAAATGTATATTCCTTACTGTAAATCACAATATCACAGTAGCAAGGGATGATAGGCAAGATATGAGGGTGAAGGGCTCCCACCTAGAAGCCAGTGAGGGGTCTCATTAAGTCAGGTATCTTGGGTGCCTGGGTTGCTCAATCAATTGAGCATCCACCTTTGGCTCAGGTCATGATCTCGGGGTCCTGGGATCAAGCCCCACATTAGACTCCCTGCCCAGTGGAGAGACTGCTTCTCCTTCTCCCTCTGCCCTTCCCCACCCTGCTCATGCTTGCTCTCAATCTCTCTCTCAAATAAATAAAATTATATAAAAAAATAAATCAGATACCTCACGTATGCTATTTTAAGACACAAAGTAAGTAAGAAGCTTACTTATTTAAAATGCTTAATACAAAAAAATGCTTAATACAGTGCCTGGCATACAACTGTTCAATAAATGGTATTTGCATTTTTTTAAAGATTTTTTTTTAATTAATCTCTACCCCCAACGAGGAGATCAAGACCCTGAGACTCACAACCCTGAGATCAAGAGTCACGTGCTTCACGGATGGAGTGGGTCAGGTGCCCCAAATAGTAGTTGTATTTTAAAGGGAAGAAAACTAAACAAATTGGTTCAGAGACGCTAAGCAGGTTGCCCAAGGTCACAGAGCTAGGACATAGGCTTTGAACCCAGCCTGTCATGTTTCTGCGTTCTGCTTTTTGGAAAGCTACACTATAGTTTTAGGAATTAGATGTCAATCTGGTAAATAAGACACACAACTGATTCTTTGAAAAGACCAATAAAATGAAGAAACCAGAGACAATCCCAATCAAGAGAAATGAGAAGTGCAACATTAGGTAGGAGTGGAAAGACAAACAGCCAATAATTGAGAAGGTAGAAGAAAATGCTACTTGTAGTTTTGCACAAACAGCTTTGGAAATCTAGGTGAAAGAGGTGATTTTCTGGGAAAACAATAAAGAAAACTTTGATGCCGGAAGACATGAAAACCACACATAAATAGAAAAAGGTGTAAAAGATCTGATCCCTCTCCTTGCAAAGGGATATTCTATGATTATATTAGACCTTCAAGGACCAAGTGATTCCTAAGTCACTCAAATGGCTCGAAAGTTTAGAAAAGAAGTGGAAGCTCCCCAGATCGTTTTACTGGGAGCCTTGGTACGAGCACCCGGCAGAGGAGTACTCTTAAGAAGTAGGTCTCCCGTAGAAGGTTCCAGTCCCAGATCCACATTTCCCACCCGTGTGACCCTGGATATGCAATTAGGCCTCTCCAGGGCCTGTTTCTTTATCTGTTAAAGTGGGAATGATAAGAGCAGCCGTCTCACAGGATTGTTGCCCTGTCGTGAGAGTCCGCGTAAAGTGCTTGCGACACGTTAGCTGTAATTAAGAAAATGAAGTGACAAACTTGTTTCACTTAGCTACAATAATCTTAAAAATATATCATTAGCCAACGAAGGCCAGTGCTACCTAATAAGACAATAATCCGACATGCGAGGTCTAGTTTATTCTAGGAATGAGAGGAATGAGAGGTCGGCTCAATCTGATGAAATCTAACAGCATAATTTCTTACATCAATAAAGAAACACACCGTGTAATCATCTCAATATGTGAAGGAAGTGTGTGGTAAGTGCGAACAGTCATTTCTAATGAAAACTCAGTGTAAAATGAAGCTCCCATGCCAAGGTGTTTTTTTTTTTTTTTTTTTTTTTCTTTAAGAGAGCGAGCTCAAGCAGGGGCGGGGTGGAGGGAGAGGGAGAAGCAGACTCCTTGCTGAGCAGGTAGCCTGACATGGGACTTGATCCCAGGACCCAGGGTTGGAGGCCTGAGCTGAAGGCAGAGGCTTAACCCATGGAGCCACCCAGGTGCCCCCCTCTACTGAATTTTGATTAAAAGTATATTTCAGGGGGTGCCTGGGTGGCTCAGTGGTTGAGTGCCTGCGTTCAGCTCAGGTCGTGACCCCAGGGTCTCGGGATCGAGTACTGAATCGGGCTCCCAGTAGGGAGCCTGCTTCTCCCTCTGCCTCTCTCTGGGTCTCTCATGAATAAATAAATAAAATCTTTTTAAAAAAAAGTATATTTCAGGAAACACTGTCTTTTTGGTGAAGCAGCAGAGGCCTCGCCAACAGCAAAGTACTGTGCACCCGGACTGCCCTGACGTAGCACTGTTCTGGAGGGCTCTGCCGGGGCAGGAAAACAAGACCAGGCGTGTTTATAAAAAGACTGATTGATTGATTTTAGAGATGGGGGAGGGGCAGAGGAAAAGAATCTTCAGGCCGACTTCACAGGGATCACGGAGCCCACCTCCTCGAGGCCCCATCTCATAACCCGGAGATCGTGGCCTGAGCTGAAACCAAGAGCCAAATGCTTTAATCGACCGAGCCACCCAGGTGCCCCGAGACCAAGAATTTTTAAGCATCAGGGTTCTTGGCAACGGTTACATTGGTTACATCGTATGAAGGGTACAGAGGATGGGAGGCGCGCGTGTTGGGGAGGAGGCTGGACTGCGGAGGTGAGCTGGTTGAGCGGGCTGATCACGGAGAGGGGGGCAGGGGGTGTGTGGAGGGCCCTGTACTGCCACGGGATGGCATCCGCTACAAGCTCACTGCGATCCTGGCCGTGGTTGGGCAAGTGGTTTGCCGTGCTGTAGGGCGAGCTGGAAGGGGCTGTGGTGCTGGGCGCATTGGCAAGATGCCTTCAGACCCGGTTGTCTTGGGGGGTTGAATTCTGTGCAACGGTGGGGTAGCAGGTGTCTCCTTGGTCGTATTTGCTGGAACGTGTTTATGTTGATTTCATAATGTGTCGTGTTGATTTGTGTGACAGAAGTGCTTGCTTGTGTGCTTTGAGTTCACAGAGCAGTGGGCCAGGCCCTGGAGGGGCCTTTACAGGTGTTCTGGTCCCCAGTTTCATTCAGGCCCAGGTGCGGAAATGGTCTCCGACCTGAGGAACAGGCCCAGGGCTACCAGCAGAGGGAGCACTAACCTTGGGCTCTGGGTGCCCGGTCCCATTCCTCCCCCAACGCACTCCCTGGGTGTCAGGTGTTGGGTGTTGGGGTGTCAAGGTGTTGGTGGGGCTGCTCCGGGCAGGTAGCCTGGAGTGGGGGAGTGCGGGTTTGGAGGGCTTGCGTTTGCGGTAGCGGTGGCTGCATCATGCCCTTGGAGCTACCTTGACTATGTGTTGGCAAATTTGCTCCTTCATTATCCTTCATCCCATCCTGAATGTCACCCCGATTTCTCCCAGAGGCCCCTGGGCACCTACCCAGATGAACACTTCACAGAGGAGGCCCCTCGGCGGAGCATCACCGCCTTCCAGATCCGCTTGGCCCAGATTTCCAGGGAGATCCAGGAGCGGAACAAGGGCCTGGAGCTGCCCTACGCCTACCTGGACCCTCCCCTCATCGAGAACAGCGTCTCCATTTGACCCCCTCCTCTTACAGCCCTGGAAGAAAGGCTCCAACATGAGGACTCGCGGAGGGCCAGCTTGTCAGGGTCCTCCAGGCCTCCCGTCCTTGGTCCCAGTCAACCCAAGCCTTCTCTGCACTTGGGGACCTTTCTTCCCAGGATGGCTCCAGCCTCACATGGGCGGCCCCTGAGCCGTGAGGGACCAGTACAGCAGTGTCCGGGCTGAGAAGCCGCTGCCTCCCATCAAATGCACAACAGGCCCTTGGAGAGGAAGGAACCCCATCACCCCATCACTTCCCTCTACTGTGAAAACCTACCTCCTGGGGCGCCTGGGTGGCTCCGTGGTTGAGCATCTGCCTTCCACTCAGGGCGTGACCCCAGGGTCCTGGGATTGAGCCCTACATCGGGCTCCCCACAGGGAGCCTGCTTCTCCCTCTGACTGTGTCTCTGCCTCTCTCTGTGTGTCTCTCATGAATAAATAAATAAAATATTAAAAAAGAAAAGAAAACCTACCTCCTCCCATTTGGGAGCCCCACAGGGACTCTTGAGCTCTCCCCTCTAGTTCTCCCCTTTCCCCAAACTCTTCCTCTTACCTGGTCACCTCGTTTTTGCTTTGCTCCAAACCTAGGACTGACCAGTCTAACTCCCCTTTCTGGGAGAGCCTGGGAAATGGGCAAAAACAGACATCTGCCCTGGGTCTGTCCGGTGGTCCCCTTTGACCTCAGCGTCTTTAAGGGGAGGGTTAGGATCAGAGAGCAGTTTACCTGGACTTATAGCCGTAGTCCTCAGGGCCAGGCTCCTTGGCCTTCCCAGCCCTCGCCCTGTCCCCTCCCTCCTATTTTCCTGTCCTAGAGCTCAATGAATTTAATAAAATCAAACACATTTGGCTCCCATTTCATTCTTTTTGTTTTGATGTATGTATGTGTATCTGTCTGGGAGGCCAGGGGATGGGAGAAGGAGGGAGTAGTCCCTGGGTCATCTGCTCAGCCCCCCACCTAGCCAGGCCCTAACGTCCTGCCCTTACCTCCCAGAGCGTGTCATCTATCCAGAGGTGAAGGAATATCCAGATTCAAGGGGCTGATAGGAAAAAAGTAGGTACTTTGCAAAGCTTGAGAATCCAGCTGCTGCTTCTAGTCTGCCCCTGGGATCTGGTTCCTCTTCTGGACGCAGGGAAAGCTCTGTCTCTGGCCCCCTCGTGGATGGGGGGAATCATGATGCGCTCTGGCCAGCCGCTCTGAGCAGAAGGGATGCGGTCATCTCCAGGCTGGGGCACTTAGCCGCCAGCACGAGCCCCTCCAGAGTTCCCGTCTCTCTGCCTCTGCTGTTTTAGAAGAAGCCCACGCGGAGACGGCGTAGCCATCCGCTCCTGTCTCAGAGGGACCAGGATGGAGCAGGGCTGGATGCAGAGCTGAGCGAGAAATATGCCTTCACTGGGTCTCCCACCTCTGAGATTTGGGGATGACTCGTCATTGCAAGATTACTGACACAGATGGTGATCTGGGGAGTCTGATGTTCTCACTCACTTCCAGCCCCCAAAGCCCTCAGCTTAGCCCTCCATATCCGTATCCAATGATCCCTCCTCTGTTCCTCGTTTCCCTTGACCTCAGATCCAGCCCCTTTACCTACTCTACCTGTGGAGTCAGATTCTATCCCTGAGGAACCCTGGCATAGAAGGTTCAGCCTCTCTCTGGCTAGAGTCACTGTGTCTTCAGCCAGTGACATGTAACTAATCCTCCATCCCTGTAGCTATGGTGGCAGGGGACTTAATCACATGACTTTACTGCCCCCTAACTGGTGACCCATCCAGAGAATCCCCTGGGTGAGGGTTTTGCTAGACTGCGGAGTCTCCCAGCCCTGCTCCAGACCCCACCTGGCGGGGCCTCGGGAGTGGGGTCCTCCAGCTGCCATGGCCTTGGCCACCAAGGTTGGGGATGACAGGAGTGCCAAAGCCCTTCTCCCTCTGCCACAGGTGAGAGGGGACAAGTGCTGGGGGCAGGAAAGGACAGTCTTGGGCCATCGTTGGAGGTGGGGTTTTCACTTCCTGCACCTGTGACCCTCAGGGAAGAGCATCCCAGAGCCACGGTGCACGAGGAGGTGCACCTGGGAACATCTCACTGGTAGGTTCCAATCCGAGAATTTTGCCAAATCTCCAGATTCCGTTCACCTTCAAACAAGATCAAAGGACTAAGAACTGGCCAGAGGCACCCCTTTGGGGCTGGGACCCTGGCAGAGGCTGGATGGTCAGTTGGGCCCCTTACGCCTGGGCTCTGGCTTAGCGCAGTATGACAGGCTATGCTACGGTGGTGGCGGGACGCACGCACTCACGCAGCCTGTCCCTCCAGGAAGCCAGATACTCCTTGGTGTCCACCGGAGTTAGCATTCGAGGCATGCCCAAGCTAAAAATGACCCCAAGCTGGAGAGGGAGGGATGGGGGTGGATCATTAGAATCTGGTTTCCCAGAGAGCCAGCTTGGAGGAAGATTTACTGGGGAGACACACCCAGCCATGAATGGGATTCTGCACCCGCTCTGGGGACAGAATGGAGAGTAGGGGGGGGCTCAAGCCCTGTCAGATAGGGGCTTTCCTTCAGCCCCACTCTGGACCCCTGTACACTGTTTGGTCTGGAAAGCAACTGGTATAGTAGGGAGCACACCAGCCTCTTTTCCCAGCTGGCTCTGAGCCAGCACCTCAGCCTCAGTGGCCCCAATGTGTCATATAAAGGGGAAGGCCAAGAAGACCTGGAAAGTCCCTTTGAGCAGGCATTCTAGGATCTGCCTGCCTCACGGCTCCTGTGTCCCTGGACGCTGTTCCATGTCAGGGAAGCAGTCATGAAGTCCCCTGGCCCCATCTCTACTGCCTCCGGCTTGTGGGGAGACCAACCGACTGGCACACAAACAAATCAATCCTTTCAGACAGTTGTGGGTGGGGCTGGGAGACGCAACAGGGTGGTGTGTCAGCATGACTGACTGGCGGTGGGGTGACGTTAGGTCTGGTGGTCAGGGAAGGCCCCTAGGGGGAGGTGCCAGCCAGTTGAGACCCAGATGACTGAACAAACCCACTGAAACAGCCTGGTGCTGGTGGGGTGGCAGGTGCCACAGACCATGTGTTCAAGGAACAGAGAGAAAGCCAGGGTGGCTGGGGTAAGGTGACTGAAGGGTGGATAGGAGAGAGTCATGCATAGTCCTGAAGTCTGCAGTACTTCCTTGGATTTATTCCTTTTTCTTTTAAGATTTTATTCATTTATTTATTCATTTATTTATTCATTCATGAGACACAGAGAGACAGAGACACAGGCAGAGGGAGAAACAGGCTTTCTGTGGGGAGCCCGATGCATGCAGGACTCGATCCCAGGACCCCAGGGATCACTCCCTGAGCCGAAGGCAGACACTTAACCACTGAGCCACTGAGATACCCCTTGATTTGATTCTAAGGGCAACATCATGTTATGCTCTGGTGAGTTTTAAGCAGGAGAGTGACCCCATTTGATTTTTTTTTCTGTGTCCTAGGGAGGTGGGGCTTGCCTTGCAGGACTTGGGGTGGGGTAAGCAGGGGGTGCCTCAGCAGCAAGGACTCAGCTTCCTGTGTGGGTGGCCATTGCGAGCCAACTCAGCAAGCTCGCATCCTTCCCAGAGACCTCCCCTGCTCCCTGGTCCACCCCAGGTCCAGGAGAACCAGTTCTTCAGCCCAGTGAGCACCTACCCAGAAGCACGCAGTGTCCACGTTTTAGCCCTAAGTGGGAAGTGCCCAATCTGCGTTCTCATGCTTGGTCCCATCCATGTCCCCAGCCAAGTTTGCATCCCTACCATCCTCCACTGTGCCTGCTTCCTTTAGGGACCTAATTCCCAACTCCAGACTCTTGCCCTCATCAAACCATCACTCAACAGCCATCACTCCTGCTGTTTTGGGGGGGGTAAAAACAGATTGGCAGAGGGAGACCTTATTGCGATTGTGTTATGATTTGAGAAGGCAGCTTTTGGGGGATGGAGGTAGATCCCCACGGTTTGTGATGACACCCAAACACTTCTACACCATTAGCTCCCTGCTCCGCTTCCCCAAATTCCCCTTGCAGGCCCTCTCATGCCCCTGCCTCCTCCACACACTCCACTGTGTGATTTTACCACTGGATTAGAAGGTCAAGGCCGGCCTCTCACCCCCACTGCCCAGGAGTCTGGTCCCAGAGGGGCCTGCAAGTGCCACTTCCCAAACTCCTAGGCCTCAATCCCCAGGCCACCCCGCCCAGCCCAGCTCCTCACCAAGATAAGCAGCCCCCTGGGGCACAGTCTCAGGAAAGGGGAGTGGCGCTACAAGGTCAGAGGAGGCTGGGAGAGCTGCCCTGCATGGAATTTGCATCTTATGATGCAAATTTGCACCATCAGGCTCCTAGCATCCCCGCTCAGAGTCATCTCCGTGGCTGAGCAGAGCCCAGGAGGGCAGGCCCGACCTGCCTGACAGCTCCTGTCCTCAGCCCAGGGCAGCCCTGTGCCCTGGCAGATGAGACAGCCCTGCCAGTCACCCGGCACAGGCATGACTACCCCCAGCCTTCTCCCCAGGCCAACCCCCGCAACCTGTCCCCTTAACCCATTCCTCTCCCCTCCACATTGCCACCCACACCCCACCCCTGCCTGGTGCTTACCCTCCTTGAGCTCTCCTCTCTGAGTCTCCCCCTAATCCAACCCCATCTCTGATGCACTTCGCAGCCCTGACCTGGTCCTTGTCACACCAGCCCACCCAACCATTAGGAACCATGTTTGGGGTGACTGGGGGGCTCAGTCCGGTAAGCATTTGCCTTTGACTCAGGTCATGACCCCAGGGTCATGAGATGGAGTCCTGGATCGTCTGGCATCGTCCCATATCAGGCTCCCTGCTCTGTGTGGAGCCTGATTCTTCCCTCTCTCTCTGCCGGCCGTTCCCCCTTCTCGTACTCTCTCTCTCTGTCAAATAAATAAATAAAATCTTAAAAAGAGAATCGTGTTTCAAGAGTCTCCCAAGTGCCAGGTACTGTGCCAGGAAGTGGGGAGAAAACCCAACCAAATGACAGACATTCTAGCTGGGAAGATGGGCATCAATCGAAATCTTAGTCATAAATAGTTATATTTGGCCTTCTTTGATGAAGCCATTATCTTTTTTTTTTTTTTAAGATTTTATTTATTTATTCATGAGAGACACACAAAGAGAGGCAGAGACACAGGCAGAGGGAGAAGCAGGCTCCATGCAGGGAGCCCGACATGGGACTCAATCCCAGGTCTCCAGGATCACGCCTGGGCTGAAGGCAGGCGCTAAACTGCTGAGCCACCCAGGGATCCCCAATGAAGCCATTATCAAGCTAAGCTCAGAAGGGAAGAGGAAACTAAACCAGGTCTAGGACGCAGAGTGGGACAGCATGTGCAAGGGCCCTGTGGTTGGAAGGAGGGGGTGCTTTGACTTCACTTCCTTGGTGCCTTTACTCAAAAGTCCCCTTGTCAAAGGCCACTATCCTGACCCCTCTCTACCTAATGTTTGCTCTCTCATACTTTACAATTGCCTTCCTTCCTTTGTTTTTTCTCTCCAGTGCTTAATCACTATTTAATATAATATTTTATTGATTTTATTAGCAGGCTGTACTGTCTGTTTCCTCCACTACAATGCAAGCTCCAGGAGGAAGGGTGGGGATTTGCTTTGGGTACAGGGCACACTTAGGGCCTGACCTAGGGCCTGTTGGGCACACAGCAGGGGCTCTGTTAGCATCTGGAGCTGGCGAATGGAAGGCACCCATTGGTGCATCTGGAGCTGGCGAATGGAAGGGGAGCAAAGGGGACAGTGGTCAGGGACAGACCTCGGAGACAGGCCACAGGAGCTAAGGGAATGAATGAGGTCATTATCTAGAAGGTCAGAAGGAGCCATGGCCAGGCCTGAGCTGGGGTTGGATGGGGTGGGGGTGTCATTTCACTCCCCATCTCCAATCACATCCCTGTCCCTAATTCAGTTCACCCTGAATTGCAACCTCATCCCCATTCCTCCCCCAATCCAGAACCTACTGGAATCTTCTCTCCATCTCACAATCCCAGCCCTCTTTGGCTCTAAGTTGGCCCTGGGCATTGTGTGACCTTCCCTCAATGGTGGCCAAAGGGTGACACCTCAGCAGGGGCCTGGGCTGGTGCTTCCTGGTTGGCAGGAGCTGCCCCCGGGAGGCAGGAAAGAGGGCAGGTCCGAGGGAGCCCATTGGTTGGGAGCCCCCTCATTCTCCTTGAGAGTAGAACTCCCACCCTCTCTCCTAATCTACTCAGGGTCCTGACACCAAGTCAGCTCGATCCTGGGGCCTCCGCCCTAGCCACTCCTCATGGCCCCCACCTCAGTGATTCTATCCCAAAATCACCCCCGACCTCGACCCCAACTCCCTTCCTGCTCTGGATTTTCTGCAGAGCACATAATATCCAAGCCCACCACAGACAAAACGCTTGTCCCCTTCTCGCCCATCTGCAGTAGTTCTGTGAGCACTTCATTTTTTCTCCATATCTGCAGTGCCTAAAACAGAGCCTGGAACGCTGGGTGCTCCCTGAACTTCTCCTGAAGGAACAAAGGCAGAAGGAAGCAATGATTTAGTTCTGAACCCACTCAATTCTGTTAGGATTGTGCTACAGATTACATGTCCGCCCCTTGGCTTCTTGTGGTCCCAGTTTCTCTGCAATTGTCACTACTGTCGTTTGTACATCTGTCCCTCATCTCAGCTGATCCTGGTCCTGCTGGAAGGGACGGCACCCTCTCCCCCAGCCCTGATCACCGCTCCCTGGAGCCTCTCTGCTCCCTACAGCCCAAGCTCCACTTGGGCATCTACCACTCTTCGTCTCAAGGGCTCTGGGCCCTAGGACAGGAGGGGGATGGGCTGGCCCCATGTGCTGTGCCCCGTGTGATGGCCCCCACCCACTGCGTGTAGGGGGGTAACCCGCTGCCCAGGGATCTGCTCAGCAGGGGTGTCCGGTGCTGCAGCCCATGGGGGCGGGCAGGAGGAAGGCGCTTATTAGGGTGATAAAGATCTGGGGGCCCCGCCCAGCCCTGTCCCCTCACTTCCCTGGGGCCCCGGCTCAGGCCAGACTGGCTCCCCCACCCTGAAGCCTCCTTCATCGAGGCATGTTCCATCCACCCTCTCAGAAGCCAGCCCAGCGCTGCGCTGTCTGCTGTCCCTCCCCGCGGCTCCTGGAGGCCTGGCGGCTCCCCTGCGACTTGGCGACTTGGCCCCGCCCCGCTCCCCGCTCCCCGCCTCTCCAGGCTCCTGGCTGCCCGTGGGCCAGACGTCCCTGCCTCACCTCTCCCTCTGGGAGACTGGCCCCGTCCACCTCCCTGCGTCCAGCTTCCCCTGCCAGGCCTGGGCCCCCCGTGTGGCCCCCCACCCCAACCCACGGTGTCCAGACTCAAGCCCTCCCTTGTACCCCCTGAAGAGCAGCCATGGCCGCCTACAAAGTCAAGGTGGCCACGGGTACCGACCTCTTGTCGGGCACGATGGATTCCATCTCACTGACCATTGTGGGGACCCAAGGAGAGAGCCATAAGCAGCTGCTGAACCATTTTGGGAGAGACTTTGCAACTGGGGCGGTGAGTATGTGCGTGTCTGTGTGAGTGTGTGTGTGTGAAGTGTGTGAGTATGGTGTGCGGTGTGTGTATGTATACAGCATACGTATGTGTGTGTGTCTGTGCACGTGTGTCTGCGGTATATGTGGTCTGTGAATGTGCGTGTGTAATGTGTGTGGTGCGTGTGAGTCTGTGTGTGGTGTGTGCATGTGTGTGGTATATGTATGTGTGATACGCGTGGATGTGTGTGTTATATATACGTGAGCGTGTATGTGGTATGTGGCATGAGTGTGATGAGTGTGAGTGTGGTGTGGTGTATGTGTCTGTGTGTGTATGTCTGAATGTGTGGTATGTGTGTATGTATGTGTGGTGTGAGCGTATGTGATGTGTGTGGCATGTGAGTGACATGTGCAGTGTGGGAACATGGGGCATGTGAGTGTTTGGGAGTGACTGTGTGTGGTGTGTGGTGTGTGTGGTCTGTGTATATGTGTGTGTGGTATATGAATGTATGTGTGCATGAGTGCATGTGTGGTGTGAGGGTATGTACGTGTTTGTGTGTGCTGTGTGTATATGGGTTGTATGTGTGTGTGTACTGTGTGTGAGTGTTTGTGTGTGTGTATGTGTGTGTGTCGGGGAGCACGAGGTGGGGCGGGGGTGGGCAGGGGAGGGAGGCCGTGGGCAGGAAGAGATGGGGCACTATGAAGGACTCTGAAAACTGTGGCTTCAGGGGGGCTGTGGATGCCCTCCCCCCAGACGAGGCTCCTAGCAGTCCCTGCTCTCTCAGCCGTCCTGCCTCACCCCTGCTCTGGCACCTCTCACCCCTTTGTGGTCACTTCTCATCTCTCCCACCCTGTCTCACCTCATCTCATCTCTCGTCCTCTTCATCACTCTGCCCCTTCCTCATCCCTCCCCATGTCCTCTCCCCCTCCCTCATCTCTCTCATTTCAGGCCCCCTCTCCCTCGGGCCCTCCCCCCACATCCCTCCCCACAGCCTCTCCCTCTCCCTCATCCCTCTCTGTCCCATCCTCAGTCTTCCTAAGTTAACTTGCATCACAACTGGCTTAAAAGCACATGGGATTATCTGTGATTTAAAATGGCATCAGACCAGCCTGTCCAGTGGCACCTGCCAGCTCCACGATGGAAGGCACTCTTTGCCACCCCTTGGCCCTGATTCTCAGTCAGGTCCAGCCACCCGCTGCTATGTCATCTTAGTAGGTCACTCTGCCCCTATGGCCATGTCTGTATCTCCACATCTTCATTGATAAGGAGGAGGAAAGAGGGCTGGCTGCACCACCTCTGTCCATCTAAGACTGTAGGAGGTCTGGGGGGCCCAGGACCCCACTTGGGCATCTTTGTAGACCTGCCCCTGGGGGCCTGCATGGCCTCCACAGCCTCAGGTGGCTGAGGATGGGGGCTGAGGATGGGACCTGAGGGGGGTGCCTAGGAATAGGGGGGTATTGGTGTCCTGCTCAGCCCTGGGTAGATGGACCCAGCAGGTGACCCCCACCAATGGAGAGGGGCAAGTGTCCTGCTCAGCCCTGGGTAGGTGGGCCCAGCAGGGGACCCCCCCCAATGGAGGTGGGGCAAGTGTCCTGCTCAGCCCTGGGCAGGTGGGCCCTGTAGGTGCTGGCCCATTGGAGAGGAGAGCCCAGCGATTGGGTCTCCAGGGAGCAGACCCTGGGTGAGGGGCCGGACAGGTGGGGGTCCTGGCACTCATTGGGGCCTGTACCCGACAGGTGGATGAGTACACCGTCCGCTGTCAGCAGGATCTGGGGGAGCTCATCATCATCCGCCTGCACAAGGAACGCTACTCCTTCCTACCCAAGAACTCCTGGTACTGCAACTACGTGCAGATCTGTGCACCCGACGGCCGCATCTACCACTTCCCCGCCTACAGGTGGATGGATGGCTACGAGACCCTGGCCCTCAGGGAGGCTACAGGCAAGCCCTGAGCACCCCACCCCTGCAGCCAGGCCCCCCGCCTCCCATATGGCTGTCCCCTGCCGGGTCCAGTCACTCTGGGGCCAGCCCTGTGGGAACTCCTGGGACCACCTGCCACCCTCATACATCACCCTCAGTCACTGGCCCTGCAAGACCCCAGCACGAGGCTGCACCCTGTAGGGACAGAAATGAGGGCAGCTGAGGGCCACCCTCAGGACCTCAGGTCTCGGCTGAAGACAAGCGCACTCTCTACCAGCTCCCCCTGCAGTCCTGCCACCGCCCCCCCCTCCTTTGGGATGGGACACCTGCCAGGCTACAAAGACCCCTGGCTGCTCTGAGTACAGCCTGGGGGAGGGGGTCTGTTCACGCCAAATAGCATGTGTTGCCACTACAGCAAGACTCCCCGGTACTCCAGCGGGTCTGTTCCTGCAACAGGATGCCTTGTCCCTCTGACAGGACTCCGCCCCCCACCAGCTCCTGCCTGTTCTGTTCAGAAGCCCTGTTCAGAAGTCCACCTGGGTGGGACTGTGGTTGGTGGTGCATAACAGGAGGCTTGACACCTTATTATAAGAGCCCTGGGTCTCCAACCGGGCAGTCTTTAGAAGGCTGGGGTGCTCTGTGGCTCCAAGGGCCTCTGTACTCCTCCATCAGGACACCTGATGTCTCTAATGGGACTCACTGCTGTTCCAAGGGGCCCCCCTTCACCCAGTAAGGCTCCATCACGGCCCAGTAGGAGCACCTGTTGATTGTAGATTGACTGGGTGTTCTTTAGTGTCCGGTCAGGGCTGCTGGGTATTATTCTGGTCACTTGGCTACTCCCTTGGAAAAGGGACAGGGACTCTCAGCTTCGTGTGCCCACCCCCGCCACAGCCCTTGTCTGGCGGGCTTGGGTCGGCATCCTAACAGGTGGCATCTGGTCCTCTTTTGTCCCCTTGGCTCTACCACCCAGGTTCTGTTGGCCTCCGTCAGGGTGGGCAGGAGGGGAGGGCACAGCCAAAGGGGTCTGGGGGTTGGAGATGCATCCTTCCAGCAGCTGACCAGTCTCTTGCACTTGTTGTTTCCCCAGGAGTGGGGACACAGAGCCTGAGCTGGGGACAGAGGCGGGGGGCAGAGTGAGGCAGGGCTGGAGGAGGATGGGGAGGCCAGGGGGAGATTCCCCCCGCCCTGGGGTGGGGGGGGAGGCAGAGCATCGTCCCACAGCGGCAGATCTGAGTGGCAGGGAAGCAGGGGAAGGGCAGGATGATGCGGGGTGGTGGTGCAGGAATGGCGCTGGGTGGAGCAGCTGTCCTGCAACAGCAGGGCCGGGAGGCTTGAGTCACCTACTGGGCCCTGTAAGGAGTCCGCCACCCGCCCAGGGGAAGCAGAGCTGCATCTCTGGCTTGCACAACCCCAGGGGGCACTGTTCACCCGGAACACAATGTGAGCTGAGGCAGATGGAGGAAGGGGAAGGGGTGGAGAGGGCCTCAAAGAAAGGGATGGGGCTGCCAGCCAGGACCCTGGACAGAGATGGGCCGGGTGCAGATCTCTGCTCCACCCCCTACTAGCTGGACAGCTGGGTCTACTTCTGAATTATTATTATTATTTATTTATTATTATTTAATTCACTCACGAGAGACACACAGAGAGGCAGAGACACAGGCAGAAGGAGAAGCAGGCTCCCTGTGGCGAGCCTGATGCAGGACTCGATTCCGGGACCCCGGGATCATGCTCTGAGCCGAAAGCAGATGCTCAACCGCTGAGCCACCCAGGTGCCCCTACTCTTGAATTCTAAGCCTCAATGTTCTCCTCTATAAAATGGGGCTAACAGCAGAGCCTACATCATATGGAGGATGCGAGAATCCAGGTACATAGCCTCTAAAAGTTTTAGTTTTTTTTTTTTTTATTTTATTTATTTATTTTTGAGAGAGCACACACAAGCTGGGGGAGGGGCAGAGGCAGCCTCCCTGCAGAGGAAGGAGCTGGAAGCAAGACTCGATCCCAGGACTCCAGGATCATGACCTGAGCCAGAGGCAGATGCCTAACCACCTGAGCCACCCGGGAGCCCCTAACAGGAGCTTTAAAAGGCTTACCAACTCTTGGTGGTTGTGGATGGTGGGTGAGTGGTCAGAAGCAGACTGCCTTGAATCAAATCCCAGCGCATGCTCTCTTTCTGGGTAACATTGGCTGTTTTCTCCTAGTAAAACAAACACCATGATATCATCCCTTAGCTGAAATTTTTGGGGTCGAGGATGTCTTAAAATTCAGATTTCAGGGGCACCTGGGTGGTGCAGTGGGTTAAGCATCCAACTCTTGGTTCGGGTCAGGTCATGACCTCAGGGTCCTGGGATAGAGCCCTGCATCACGTTCCCTGCTCAGCAGGGTGCCTGTCATTCCCTCTCCCTCTGCCCCTCCCCCCTGCTCATGCTCTTGCTCTCTCTCCCAAATGAATAAATTTTAGAAAGAGAGAAATGCAGATTTCATTTAGAATATGCGTGTATATATACATCTATATCTGCCGATTGCATTCACACAGTCCACACGTTACATGATGTACCCACCAGGGTACCCCCTAGTCAACTCTGGCAGAAACCACCAATGGCTACACCAAGTGAGTTCAGTAAGAACTGTGTACCGCCTCTGGTAAATTCAGAGTAGGTTTTGCTGACCGAGGAATTTGGGCCAAAGGTGTGAGAAAAACAAAGTTGATTTCTATGGTCTTCCTGGTTTTGGAATTGTGGAGATGGGATCGCAGGCTTATATATAAGGGTCACTTGCCTTGTGAGGTCATTACTGGGTGGTCATCAGAGTGTCCAGAAAGTGCCTGGTGCCTCCGACTTGCCACACAACTGCTCTTGATTGATGTTTTAGTGGGGCCAGAAGAGGGGTTCCCTCGCAGCAGCAAACCTCGCTCCAAGGGTAGAGTGAGTGGGAGGAGGGTGCTCTTTGATCCTTCTGAGTTTTGGGGAGGACACACCCCCCCCTCCCCTAAGCCCTCCCCATCCTTGTCTGTGGAACCCCAGAGCCAATCTACAGGGCAGGAGCTGAAGTCTGATCCTGGAATTCAGGCAGGGCTGGGGTCAGACCCTGAGCCTCCTCTATGGTCTCCCCTGCAGGAAAGACGAGAGCAGAAGACACACTCCCCATCCTTCTGGAGCACCGACAAGAGGAGATCAGAGCCAAGCAGGACTTCTACCAGTGAGGGCAGGGCGGAGGGGGCTGCGGGAGGCCGGGTGGCGGGGGTGATGCCTTGGCCTTCCTTCCTGGGGCTGGAGCACCAGGGCCCACCCACTCCCTTCTCTTTGCAGCTGGAGGGTGTTCGTTCCTGGCCTGCCCAACTACGTGCATATCCCCAGTTACCGCCCTCCTGTCCGGAGAAACCCGAACCGGCCTGAGTGAGCACCTGCGGCTGCCCTGGGGCCCCTCCCGTGGCGGACCCCTGGGCAGGGATCGAGGGTGCACCCCTGCACTCCCTGCCCCCCACCCCCACCCTGCGCCTGGCCCCAGGTGCCTGGCCCCAGGTGCCCAGCCCCAGCCCTGCACTCCTTCCTACAGGTGGAACGGCTATATCCCCGGCTTCCCCATTCTCATCAACATTAAGGCCACCAAGTTCCTGGACTCAAATCTCCGCTTCTCCTTCATCAAGACCGCCTCCTTCTTCTTCCGCCTGGGGCCCATGTGAGTGCATGAGCGAGGGGCGGTGTGGGCACCTGCAGGGCACCTCTGTCCCTGCTCCACCGCAGCCCCCGCAGAGGTGGCTGCCCAGGCCCCTGGACGCAGAAGGACCCGGAGCGGTGGGGCCGGAGCCCCGAGGGCCAGAGCAGAGAGGGCAGCCTGTCTGATCCCCTTCCTCTTGAACCCCGTCTCCTAGGGCGCTGGGCTTCAAGCTCCGCGGCCTGGTGGACTGCAAGCAGTCGTGGAAGAGGCTGAAGGACATCAAGAAAATCTTCCCCGCCCACAAGTCTATCATCTCCGGTACCCGGGCGGGGGCGGGGCACGGCGGAGCGGGCCAGAGGCGGGACGCCCCGTCGGGGCAGCGGGACCCCAGGAGCCAGCCGGGCGGACACGGGGCCCTAATGGGCGGCTGGGCGGGCGCGCCCTCTGGCGGCCTCGGGGGAATGCGGCCCCGGGCTCACCGAGACGCTCAAGGGGAGGTGGGGGCTTCCAGGCGCCGGTGGTCTTCGTCCTGGGCCCAGGGGGACCCGGCCGCGTGGTGACGCCCGCGTGGTCCCCCACCCAGAGTACGTGGCCGAGCACTGGACAGAGGACAGCTTCTTTGGGTACCAGTACCTCAATGGCATCAACCCAGGCCTGCTGCGCCGCTGCACGCAGATCCCTGACAAGTTCCCGGTCACAAATGACATGGTGGCCCCGTTCCTGGGCGAGGGGACGTGCCTGCAGGCGGAGCTGGAGGTGAGGCCTGAGCCGGTGGAGATCTCTCCCTCCCTGGCCCCCGGTCTCTCCACTCCCACCTTTGCCATCTGCAGAGTCCCATCTGCGGCTGTACTCCCCACCGGGGTCCTCACCCAACCCTGCATTTGGGGGACCAGGATGACCTTCGCCGAGGTGTGGGTCACAGGTGCGCCATGTTGGTGCCCACCTGCACTCTCATTGCGGCCCTCTTCCAGAAGGGGAACATTTACCTGGCGGACTACCGCATCTTGGACGGCATCCCCACCATCGAGCTCAACGGGCGGAAGCAGCATCACTGCGCCCCCCTCTGCCTGCTGCACTTTGGCCCCGAAGGGAACATGATGCCCATCGCCATCCAGGTGCCTAGAATGCAGGCCTGGGGCCGCCGCGTGAGCACATTGCCAATACAAGATGTGTGTGTGTGTACCTGTTTGTGCCTGTGTGAGTGTGCATATCTGCATGCTTGTGTGTGTCCACGTGAGTGTACATCCTTGTGTGTGCATCTGAGGATGCACATATGTTTATGGATGTCCCTGCTTGTCCCTGCATGTGCGCATCATTGTGCTACCACCGTGTGCTTGGTGCCCGTGCATGAACTTGGGTTCCCGTGGCTGCCCTTGTGTGCAAGTCCCTGTGTGTGTAGAGTATGCGTGCTGTGTATATATGCGCACACATGACCAGATGGGAATGTGCTTGCTTTGCTCAAGCTATTGTCTTTGGGTCCATTCATCCAGTTACTTGATAAACCAGCTCCTGCTGTGGGCCAGGCCTCTGCTGGAAAGATACTGGGCTAAGCGGACTTAGCCGCTGCCTTGACAGTGGCCTGGCATGAAAGGGGAGTGAGGTGCTATGTTCCCAGAGGTCTCCACCAGTGTCACATCCAAATTAGAGAGAGGCATCTGTGTGGGCCGGGGGGTGGGGGTGGGATCAGCCAAGCCCCCGATGCTCCTGGCTCATTAATAGAATACCAAAAGCTAGATTGCAGCGACTCTCTCTGCCCCGGGGGGCTGGGCGCCCTAGTGCAATGCACACACAGCTTGCACAGCTGAATGTGGTGCCTGTGGGGTTGAAATAAGAAAGTCTTCTCAAAGAAGGCAACTTGCGAACTGCTTCTTGAATGAATGGGAGCTGAGAGAGGTAGAGAGAGGGAGAGGAGGAAGCAACTACAGGCAGAGGGGAGAGCAAGAGAAATGTGAAGAGAGAGAGCAGTGCCCTGGTGTGCTCAGGGGACCAGAGGGCCTAGAGTGCACAGAGTGGCTCACTCTTCTCTGCCTCCTTCTCTCAGTGGGGGCCCTTGTGTGGGTGTGTGCCTCTGCCCTCACCTAACTCTCCGTCTTTCCCCATCCCCAGCTCAGCCAGACCCCTGGACCCGACTGTCCCATCTTCCTGCCCAGCGACTCGGAATGGGACTGGCTGCTGGCCAAGACGTGGGTGCGCTATGCCGAGTTCTACTGCCACGAGGCCATCTCCCACCTGCTGGAGACGCATCTCATTGCGGAGGCCTTCTGCCTGGCCATGATGAGGCAGCTTCCCATGTGCCACCCCCTGTACAAGGTATGGACGTGGCCTCAGGACCCCCCAACCCCAGAAAGGCACTTGGCTCACTCAGCAGTCAGGGGGGCCCCAGGGAGACTTGGGGAGGCAGCTGGGGACCCACGAGGGAGGGTTTGAGTGGGGCCCCCCAAAGCGAGAGGGTCTGATACTGCACAAGGCAGAGGTGGGTGGGTGCTGAGACCCCTTGGGGCTAACTGTGGTCCTCCCTCCTCATCCTCCTGCTTCCTCCCAAGCTCCTCATTCCCCACACCCGGTACACCATCCAGATCAACAGCATCGGGCGGGCCCTCCTCCTCAATGAGGGGGGGCTGTCAGCCAGGGTAAGACTCCTGCCCCAACCCCAGCAAGACATCTGCTGCCCTTCTGGGCCTTTGCCCTTAGACTAAAAGTAGGATTTCCCACTTGCCTTCAGATCACAAGGGGGCATGGTGGGTGTGGACCAGTGGAAGGGTGCTGTGCCTATGAGGGTTCACTGGGGTGCTGACTCAGAGTGGGGGAGCTCCTGGGGCTGGGGCTGGGGGAGCACTCACTGGGTGTGTGCGGCGGGTGCGATCCTCAGAGGGGAGGCCCTGCCAGGACCCTGCTGGCCTCAGTGGCTGCATCCCCCCAAACAGGGCATGTCCCTGGGTCTGCAAGGCTTTGCTGAGGTGATGGTGCGGGCTCTATCAGAGACAACCTACGACAGCCTCTACCTCCCCAATGACTTCGTGGAGCGTGGGGTCCAGGACCTGCCGGGATATTACTACCGCGACGACTCCTTGGCAGTGTGGGACGCACTGGAGAGGTGAGGCTGGACGGGCAGCAGGGTGAGTGCCCTGGGATGTTGCAGCTCGGGGGAAGCCGAGGCCAGGGCATCCAGGGGGAGGTGGGAGGACCTGTGCTGGGGAGGGAGAGGTTGCAAACTGAAGCCTGTCCCTGGTCAGGTACGTGACAGAGATCATCACCTACTATTACCCATGTGATGCGGCTGTGGCAGGTGACCCGGAATTGCAGTCCTGGGTGCAGGAGATATTTAAGGAGTGCCTCCTAGGCCGTGAGAGCTCAGGTATGGGCCTGGGTGCCGGGCACCCGCAGGGACCTGGGGTTAAGGGGTGGGTCCTCCCAGATCATGTCATGCTGGGGGCGGAGGGAGCCAAATCTCAGAGAGGCTGGGGAAGGAAAACTGTGTGAACTCAGAGCCTGTGGGGCAGGGTCATCTCTGGGGAGACCTGGGGGGCCCCCAGTCCCTCACCCTGAAACGAGCCTTTGTGGCCTGAGAAATGAGCTCAAACAGGAAAGAGTAGAGTGTTCTGGAGGCCAGAGAGCTGGTGGGCTCCAGCAGGACGGGGAGCATCCTGGAGTCAGGCCACTCAGTCACCACCCAGCAAATATTTAGTGAGCATCTGTGTTGTGACAAACGCTGTGCTGGTTACTGGGAGGCAAAGGGAATGAGACAGGAGAGGTGTCTGCCTTCAAGTCTTGGGGGGTGGGAGGGTGGTCCACTCAGTAGAGGCACAGGTATGTTATCTTAGGACTGCTACAGTGCAGGGTGGGGTGGGTGGGGTGGGGGTGCATAGGAGCCAGAGGAGGCACCTGGCCCAGCTGGAGGAAATGGGGGAGAGCAGAGGGTTGCAGCATGCTAAGATCTGGCTGAGATCTAACATCTGGCTAGCGCCTGCAGGGATGGAGATGTTAGCCCGGAGGTGTTAGAGGTGGGGTTGGAGAGCTCTGAGTGGGAAGGCAGAGTGGGCAGGGGGAGTTCCGGGAGCTGCTTAGAGGTCCCTGCATCTGTGCTGAGGGTGGGAGTTGGCTGGGGCTCTCCAACGGGCTAAGCTAGGGCTAAGCAAAGGCTGAAGCACGCGCAGCCACCCTTCGCAGGTCTGGTTAGAGACGTTGGGATTACCCTGAGCACCAGAGGGCGCCATCAAGGTGGGTAGTGTGCAAGGAGATCAGGTTTGCACCTGCCAGGCTGCACCTTGCAGTTGGGAGACAGTTCAGGAAGCTGCTGTCTGTCTGGAACGGGGGTGACAGGAACCTGGCTAGGGTGGCAGTGGCAGGAAAGCAGAGGATTGCCGAGCTAGCCAGGAGATAGAGATAAATGACAAGCCTTGGACACTGGTTGGGGTTCAGTGGTGGGTTTGGAGGGAGGGGCCAAGGATGACTTCCAGGTGTGGAGCTATCATAGCTCGGTGGGTGGTGGGTGTCATCCTGTGAGTTGGGGGCCTGGAGGGAGGAGTGGTTTGGGGAGGAAGATGATGGTGTTAGGCTTCTGGAACCTGGTGGCAATGGGAAGGAGAAACAAGCAGCTTGGTTACATGTGAGACCAAGAGCCAGGCTACTGGGGTGAGTGTAGAGGCTCAGAAGAGTGTGTGTGTGTGTGTGTGTGTGTATGTGTGTGTGTAGTGGGGTGTGTGTGGGTGAGGCACTTTCCAGGTCAGGAAAGCAGGGATTCCTCCAAAGCCTAGTCCCTCCTGTGTCCTGGGACCAGAGAGGCCCCCCTAAGGGAGCTGGAATAAAGATCTCAGGGCCCCACCTCAGGCAGGTGCCCTGAGCAGCCCTGGAGAACATCTGGCCGAGGACTTTGGGGGCTGCCTCCCAAGGCTTGTGCCTTGGATGGGGTGGGCGAGGTGAGTGGGGTTGGGTTGCGGTCACGGGAGGGCCAAGCAGGTGGAATGAATGGGCAGCACTACCCTGAAGTGGCCCCTAGGAGCAGGGGCAGGACAATGGGGTAGGGGTGGGGACACACACAGACACACAGACACACACACACACACAGGACCTGGGCTTGCTGGCCTCTTCTGCTGGCCACGTGGGACCAGGGCAGGACTGACGCCCTCTCCCTGCCCCCAGGTTTCCCACAGTGCCTGCAAACTGTACCGGAGCTGATCCGATATGTCACCATAGTCATCTACACCTGCTCCGCCAAGCATGCAGCTGTCAACACAGGGCAGGTGCCTGTGCTCCCCAGCCTCAGCCCCAGCCCCAGCCAGGCCTCCCCCACGTCCCAGCCTCACCCCCCAGCTCAGTTTAAACCCCAGAGTCCCGGGGTGCTCGCTCTCTGACCCAGAACCCCTCTTCTCCCCCCCCCCCCCCCGCAGCTGGAGTACACTGCCTGGATGCCCAACTTCCCCTCATCCATGAGGAACCCACCGATGCAGGCCAAGGGGCTAACCACCCTGGAGAGCTACATGGACACGCTGCCGGATGTGAAGACCACATGCATCACCCTGTTGGTGCTCTGGACACTCAGCCGGGAGCCCGATGACAAGGTGCCCCAGGGGGCCTCGAGGTGCAGGCGGGGGTGGGGGGGCTACTCTGAGTACAGGCAGAGGGAGGGCTGGGAGCTGGGGGCGGGCGACAGGAGAGGAGGTGTCCAGGGTGGGAGGCAGGGGCAGAGAGGGTGCTGCAGGGGCAGGGCAGACGAGTGGCTGGGGGGGTGGCAGCGGGTGGTCGCATCTGCCCGGTTCTGTGTCCGCAGCGGCCCCTGGGTCACTTCCCCGACATCCACTTCGTGGAGGATGCCCCGCGGAGGAGCATGGACACCCTCCGGCGGCGCCTGGCCCAGATCTCGCACAACATCCGCCAGCGCAACAAGTGCCTCCCCGTCCCCTACTACTACCTGGACCCGGTGCTGATAGAGAATAGCATCTCCATCTAGGCCGGCTCTCCCGCCTCGCCTCGCCCTGCCTGCACCTGTTTTCAAAAAACAAAAAAATTTTCACTTCAAACGTGCCTGGCCTGTCTGTGCACCTGGCCATTTACTGGGGGCCCCATGGGGGTGCAGGCTGGGGCCATGCCATTCACCAGAGTGGGTCTGGGTAGGCTCAGGGCAGCACCAGGCCCTAGGTCCCACCCTCATGTCCCATGAGATGCAGCCAGAAGGCTCTGGAAGGTGCTTGATACCCTGACCCCAGGCTCCTGAATGAAGTGCTGGCAGGTGCCAAGGTGCTCCTGGGGAGGGCAGGAGAGAAGGCTAGGACCAGGCTAGGACCCTGCCATACCCAGGCCCTGTTTTTCAACCCAAAGCCATTCTGGTTCACCTTAAGAACCCCTACCTAGGGACCCAGACGTGTGAGGATCCCAGTCCACCAGAAAATCTACCCAAGGACCAGCCCTGCCCACCTAGGCACTCAGACCACCCAAGACTAGTCCAACTTGAGATGTAAACTACTCATCTACCCAGGCAAAAGACCACCCTAAGCCCAGCCTACCAGAAACCTAGACCATCCAAGCCATGCTCGCTTTGAAACCCAGACAACCCTAAACTCCACCTACAATGGACCCATAATAGCCAAAACTACACCCCATCACCTACCAAAACCTACATCACTCCAGGCTTTGCCCACCCAGGAGCCTAGCCTGCTCAGCGCACCCTCCAAGTAACCTGTCCCCAAGATCCCTTCCTCACCCCAGGAACCTGAGAATAGCCCCCTTCTGCTCCTACACTGGGCCTAGCTTATGGTTTCATCGCTGACATCCCGGAGGAGCACAAGGGCTTGGCATGTGGAGTTGATCTCAGGGACTGAATCCAACAGGTCTGTCTGGCATTTGGTGGTAGGTGGTGGTGGTGGTGGTGGTGGTTGTGGGAGGAGGGGTGGACTGCGTGGCAGTAGGAATATTGGGCATCCAGGCACTGAATTCAAGCTGATCCCTCAAACTCGGTAAGCACAGAGTTACCAGTGCTTCTGTTATGTCCCCCCATGACCCTGCTTATCCCCCCAGGTGTGGCACTGGCTCACCTGGCCACTGTCGGTGGCAGCGTGTTGGGCTGGGCAGTTGAGGATGGTCATGGGGAGACATCTGATGAGCTCCCCTCAGGGCAAAAGGGACCCATAAGTGGGGGGGGGGGTGGAGAGAACAGAGCTGAAACCCCAGGGCTGTGGGGTCTAGAGGGCAGAGGACAGGTGTGGACATCTCACTGGGGCTCACAAGTCTTAGAAAAAACCCTCCTGTAAGACTTCCCTGACCTAGGCCCACAGCTGTGTTTGGATTGGCTGCCAAGGTGTCTTATTTGTTCCTTTTTCAAGTTGAATTAATGGCCAACCCTTAAATCTTAGACAATGTCTGGTTTCTCTCGAAAATTCTAAAGACCTGGCTATAGTCATAGCTGGGTGGCCAATGTCCCCATCAGACAAGTAATTCTCCCCTGGCCACAGTCCCCACCCACCTGCATCCCTTGCTTGTGCTGCTTGCAAGTGCTATAGGCACGTATTCCAGCCTCCTGAGGTAGAGCAAGCCACAGGGAAAGGTCAGATGCCAGGGCCCCTCTGCTGGGACCAGGGGATTGGATCCATCTGTGCCACCAGTTCCCAGAGGGCAGAGCTGATCCGCCTCACTCAGCCTGGCATCCAGCCTCAGCCATAGTTAGGACTCATGAACCCATGTGGATCCGTGGGGTGCCCCTGAGGATTCAAGGGGACATAGGATGTGGGCTAGGCTCAAAGGGGCAGCATTTGGTTAGGGAGAGAGGGAGCATTGGGGTACCTGGCTTCCCCTGGCTCTAGTCTGTGCTGAGACAGAAGAATGGGAAAGGGGGGCAGGCAGGTTCCAGAGGGGCTGAGATGCCACAGTGGACACTGCATTCCGTGTGGCCAACATGGAGCCTCGTGAGGCTAATGAGCAGGGCTGCCCTAAATCCCAAGGCTCAAGGAAGGTTGTCATGCAGATTAATGGCAGGAGATGGAGACCCACAGGGAGGCCACACCACCGGGGTGAAGGCCAGAGGTACATCCTGCAGGGGTCTTCTGTGGTTCGGAAGGAAACCCTAGAGACTCTTCCTATTCACCTGAGGTTTGTTCTTATGGCATTACATTTAATTCTTTTTTTGGAAAGATTTTATTTATTTGATAGAGAGAGCACAAGCCAGGGGAGTGGCAGACAGAGGGAGAGGGAGAAGCAGACTCCCCGCTGAGGGACTCGATCCCAGGAGCCTGGGATCACAACCCGAGCCGAAGGCAGACTCATGAGCCACCCCGGGTGCCCCACATTACATTTAATTCTAATAATAGTCTGTAAGATGGTGCTCTTCTAGTCCCTGTGTTCAGATGAAGAAAGAGACACAGAGAGATTAAGTGACTTGCTCAAAGTCACACAGCAGAGAAAGAAGAGGATGCAGGGGGGCGCCTGGGTGGCTCAGCAGTTGAGCGGCTCCCAGGCCTCCCCAGGCCCTGCTGCTCCATGAGCTTTCCCGGTGAACGGAGCCCAGCATGGGGCTCAGCGTTGATGTCCCAGTGTAGTAGAAACAGGGACAGCCAGGGTCAGAGGTTAGATGAGGCCGCCCCAGGGCCCCAGGACTCCAGGCACTGTGTGTGTGGGGTCCTCCCTACTTTGAAGAGGGGGTGGCCCAAGGGCAGCTACTGCACCTGCAGAGAAAGGAGGTCTCCGTCATAAAGTGGGTTCAAAGCAGATGAGTGAGCATCTCGTGTGCGCGCCAGGACCACTGAGTGGTGGACCCGGGTCTTGGCCGGGAGCCAGTCCTCAGCCACGTCCCTGGTTAGGAACATGGAGCTGTCTGGGCAGATGTCTCAGTGGGCTGGAGTTGGGGGGCAGTGTACAAAGGGAGGGTAGCATCAGGTGGAATCTGGCTGCAGAAAGTGCCCTCTGTTACCATGTCCATGGGGGCAAATCACCTGGTGGACTTCCCTACTAACTGTGTCTCTTCGGGAAAGTTAACCAACCTCTCTGTGACTCAGGTTCCTCATGTATAAAGCGAGATTGATGGGGACACCTGGGGGCTCAGTCAGTTAAGCTCAGGTCATGATTCAGGGTCCCTGGATGGAGTCCTGTGTTGGGCTCCCTGCTCTGTGGGGAGTCTGCTTCCCAGAACCTCTGCCCCTCCCCCTGCTTGTGCGTGCTCTCTCCCTCTCTGTCTCTCTAATAAATAAATAAACAAAATCTTAAAAAAAATAAAGTGAGGTCGATGACAATCATCCTTCCTCCCTTGGGTTGCTTTGAAAGATTACATGAGTTAAATCTAGGGAGGTGCTTAGACCAGCGATGGCGTGCTCTAGGCGAGGTATGAAGGTTCCCCGTTCTGATCACTTCTGGTAACACAGGAGAGGACACGGTCACGGGGAGGTGAATCGGCCTGAGCCACCTTGTGGGCGCATGTGGCAGAGCCTGGTGAAGGGCTGCTGGTCCTAACCCAAAGTCACCCAGATCCCTGGTTGTGTGGGGACAGAGCCTGGAAGGTGGAAGTTTGGGTGTGGAGATGCCTTCCAGAAGGGGTTCCGTTTTTAACTGTTGGGAAGCCAAGACTATTCCACTTAAAGGAATTTCATTCCCTGGAGCCAGTGGGGCATTGAGCCCAGAACCACCCTTTGATTCTAAAGAAAGAGGCCCACCCCCAATATCCCTCCCTCCCCCACTAGAGTACTGGAGGTGCTTTTCTGTGGTCAGGCTGGGCTTTAAGAATAGACAGTGACACAAGTGACCCTTACAAAGCAGAAGCACTGCCCTGGGGTTGGGGCACATCTCTTCCCAGTTGGCCCTCAGAGGGGAGCCTCAGCGGACCAGCTGTAGGGCAGCCTGAGTAGCCATGACAACTGGCAGGTGTCCTGCAAGTGCGCGGATCCAGGCAAGGAAGCAGGACAGAGCACTCCCCACTCAGCCCTCGCTGTCACAGAGTAACACCCCTCCCTGCAGGGATGAGCAGGAGGCACTGAGCTAGCAGGGAAAGGAGGGGGACGCAGGGCAGCAGGACATTGGGAACCTGGGCCCTGAAGGCACTGAGGTGGGAAGGAAGGGTGGCTGGACCAGCACAGCGGTCTGTGGCTGCAGTGATGGGGAAGTTCTCCAGGACGCGAGATGGTGCTGGATTGGGATGGGAACGAGGCCATTCAGGAACTGGGAGGCAAGGAAGGTGTCCTCCTGTGAATGTTCAGACACATACTCTGCAGAGAGTGGGTGTGGGAGAGGCGAGGGCCACCCTGGTGACCCAAGCCCCCGCATCTAGCATCTCCATGGCTCTGAGAACCCAGATCTCCAGCTGCCCACATTGGTCTCACCATGATGTTCCCTTTCTGCTGCTCCAACTGGTTGGGTGACTCTACTAGTAAGCGGTTTCTCAGAAGAGAGGGTGTTGGAGGCCTGGGTTCTGCCGGAAGGAGGGAGCCACTGACTCCCGCAGCCCTGCCCGTTCCCAGCACAGCTTCCGTGCTCCCCAATGTGATGTGCACCAAGACGGCATCTGGGATTTGAGTGCCATGTGGGAACATCAGAGGGAGGAAGGCGGGAGACAGCAGAGCCTGGCCTGCTCTCTCATCCTTCCTGGGCAGCTGCTCTCCCGCCGTCCCTCCAATTCCCAGCTAAGAGTCACCGGGCCGCGTGTCCTGTTCTCCTGCTCTTACCTACGGGGCTCGCCAGGCTCACTGGTGCGCTGTCCCAGGTCCCTGAGCCCAGCCAGGGGCCGGTGGTCACACGCCCCAGTCCTCACGCACCTGCTGTCCATGCAGTCCCTGCTGGCGTGGGGTTGAGAGGTGCTGGGGTGGCTGGCAGGCAGTTCTGGGGAGACCCCGAGGCACCTGTCACTGCGTGGGTGAGCACCCACCCTAGGCTCCTGTCGCTGCAGCCCAGGCTGCTGCCTCCTCACTGACCTTGGTCTGCTTTTGGCTCCAGGACATTCCTGGTCCCCTCCTCCAAGGTGTGGGGAAAAAGGGCTGTCTGTCAATGCCTCCTCCTCTGTGTCTCTCTGTCCAGTGGACTCCTAGCCCTGGAGGCCAGTGTCCTGTAAACCCCTCCGAGCACCCCCACCCTTGTGCCATGTCCCCCCTCTCTGCATTCTTGCTTTCCTTGCCTCCATCCCCTTCTATTCCTCTTCCACAGAGCGGTGGGGGTGGGGATGAGCCGTAGTGATGTGATCTGCTCTGGGGTCCTCCAGGGTGACAGAGCAGAGGCTTCTGTCTCTGGAGGTGGGGGTGCACCCCCGAGAACATAAGGAGGGGCAGGGCCCTCGCTCCAACCTGTCAAAGTATCATTTTCATGAAAATTACCAACACGATTCATAAAATTAGAATGGACACAAGTTAAAGGTTTAATTCCACTTGGTTAAGGTGGTAATGGTGGTTCCAAGAGCAGTTAGGATGCTGCGTGCTTAGCGGCATTCACGGCCATGCCTCGTTTTGTTGTGTTTCAGGTTATTGTGCTTTGCAGATATTATTTGCTTTTTTTTTTTTTTTTTCACACATTGAAGAGTTGTGGTGACCCTGCATTGAGCAAGTCTATGAGGTCCATTTGCTCACTTCCCCTGTGTCATATTTTGGCAATTCTTGCCGTATTTCAGACTTTTTCATCATTATCTTTGTTGTGGTGATCTGTGATTAGGGAGGATCTTTGATGGTGCCATTGCAATTACTTTGGGGTGCCATGAACTGCACCCATATGAGATGGTGTGGGTGTTCTGACTACTCCACCGACCAGCCATTCCCCGGTCTCTCTCTCTCTCCTCTGACTTCCTTATTCCCTGAGACACAGCAACACTGAAATCAGGCTAATGAATAATAACCATACAGTGGCCTCTAAGTGTTCAGGTAAAAGGAAGAGTCATGCGTCTCTCACAAATCAAAAGCTAGAAGTGATCACGCTCTGTGAGGAAAGCATGTTGAAAGCCGAGATCGGCTGAAAGCTTGGCCTCTTGTGCCAAAGCAAAGTTAGCCAAGTTGGGAATGCAGAGGAAAAGTTCTCGAAGGAAATTAAACTGCTACTCCAGTGACCACACAAATGATAAGAAAGAGAAGCAGCCTTCTTGCAGATGTGCAGTGTCAGTGGTCTGGATAGAAGACCAAACGAGCCCCAACATTCCCTTAGGACGAAAGCCTAATCCAGAGCAAGACCCTAATGTTCATCCATTCTGTGAAGGCCGGGAGAGGTGGTGACCTCAAAGTGCAAGGGCAAGGAGCAAGTGCTCCAGAAGAGGGAGCTAAGGTAAAGAATGAAGGTGGCTACGCTCAGCAGCAGATCCTCAGTGTAGATGAAACAGCCTTCTGTTGGAAGAAGATGCCATCTAGAACTTCCACAGCTGGAGAGGAGAAGTCAACGCTAGGCGCTCGTGAAGCAGGTGACCTCAAGTTGAAGCCAGTGGTCGTTTGCCATTCTGAGACTCCTGGGGCCCTTCAGAATGAGGCTGAATCTACTCTGTGTGCTGTCCACAAAGCCTGCGTGACGGCACCCCTATGTACAAGCTGGGTTACTGAATATTTTAAGCCCGCTGTTGAGACCCATGGCTCAGAAAAAAAAGATTCTCTGCAAAATATGACTTCTCATTGACAGTGGACTGGGTCTTCCAAGAGCTCTGATGGAGGTGGGCAATGAGGTGGTGTTGCTTCCATGCCTGCTAACGTTCTGCAGCCCATGGGTCAAGGAGTCATTTTGACTGTGAAGTTTTATTAATTAAGAAATACATTTCATAAGGTTCTAGCTGCCACAGATAGCAATTCCTCTGATGTATTGGAACAAAGTAAATTGAAAACCTTCTGGAAAGGATTCACTATTCTAGATGCCTTTGAGGACACTTGTGACTCAAGGGAAGAAGTCAAGATATCAACATGACCCAGGGTTTGGAGAAAGTTGATTCAACCCTCACAGATGACTCTGAGGGGGTCCAGACTTGAGTGGGGAAGTTATTGCAGATGTGGCGGGAACAGCAGGAGACAGAAGTAGAGCCCGGAAATGGGACCGAATCACTGCAATCTCATGAAAAAACCTAATCAGATGAGGAGT
The DNA here is from genome assembly GCF_048164855.1 of Canis lupus baileyi. Classification (NCBI taxonomy): domain Eukaryota; kingdom Metazoa; phylum Chordata; class Mammalia; order Carnivora; family Canidae; genus Canis; species Canis lupus. The sequence continues at coordinate 56,175,299 of NC_132840.1, forward strand.
TGCTTTTCTTTCTCTTTCTTTTTTTTTTAAATAGGTTTTTATTTAAATTCCAGTTACTTAACATACAGTGTAATATGAGTTCCAGATGTACTATATAGTGATTCGACACTTCCATCCATCCCCTGGTACACCTCATGACAAACGCACTCCCTCATCCCATCACCTATTTCCCCCATATCCCCACTCCAGTCCTGGGTAATTTTTCTTAACAAGGATATTCCCTGTGAGCACAGCAGGTGATCACATAGATCTCTTCTGGGTTTCTTCTCTCTCTCAATGGAAAGTCCCCATGCCCTGACTCCTCACCTGGTCCTGCTGTGCAATCTCTTCTCTTCTTCACCCAGCAGGTGGGTTTGCATCTTTCCAGACTTCCTCCCAGGCATTGGTATTTATTAACAAAATCAGATTTTTTTAAACCGTAAAAGGTATCACACCATGCTCATTGTTGTATGACTTGTTTTCCACCTATGTTAATACATCATGGATGTTTTCCCTATGTTGCCGTTTATGGGTTGACCCTATTATGAGCTATGTTATTTTTCCTAGTTGAACATTTTCTTCCTGAGGGACACTTGGCTTTTTAAAAGTACTTTTCCTGTTATACATAATACAGCATAGAACACCATTGCAGGGGTGCCTGGGTGGCTCAGTTGGTTAAGCATCTGACTCTTGGTTTCAGCTCAGGTCATGATCTCAGTGTCATGGGATCATGAGCCCTGAGTCAGGCTCCTCTGCTCAGTGGAAAGTCCACTTGAGATTCTTCTCCCTCCCCCATGGCCCTCCCCTTCAGCCGCTTGCCCTCTGCCCCTCCCCCAACTCATGTGCACTCTCTCTAAAATAAATGTGTAAAATCTTTTTTTTTTTAAAGATTTTATTTATTTATTCAAGACACACACACACACACACACACACACACACACACACACACACAGAGGCAGGCAGGCATGCAGAGAGGCAGAGACACAGGCAGAGGGAGAAGCAGGCTCCATGCAGGGAGCCCCACGTCGAAATCCACCCCGGGTCTCCAGGATCACACCCTGGGCTGAAGACAGCGCTAAACCGCTGAGCCACCAGGGCACCTGGGTGGCTCAGTGGTTGAGCATCTGCCTTCTGCTCAGGGCATGATCCTGGGGTCCTGGGAATAAATAAATAAAATATTTCAAATAAATAAATAAATAAATAAGAACAGTGTTGTAAACATTTATTTATGCAAATGTGGGAATTTTCAGTAAGACTCCTCTTTATAGGTGGTTTGTTGGGTTAAACTTTTTCTTTTAGATTTTTTAAAAAAGATTTTATTTATTCATGAGACACACAAAGAGAGAGGCAGAGACATATGGGACTTGATCAAAGGGACCACCCCCACCCCCCCACCCCCTCCACCCCCCGGGAGGGGCAGACCGGGTGGTACAGCGGTTTAGCGCCGCCTGCAGCCCAGGGAGTGATCCTGGAGACCCTGGAGCTCCCTGCATGGAGCCTGTTTCTCCCTCTGCCTGTGTCTCTGCCTCTCTCTCTCTCTGCATCTCTATAAATAAAAAAAAAAAATTAAAAAAAAAAAAAAAAGGACCCCGGGATCACCAACTGAACCAAAGGCAGACGTTCAACCACTGAACCATTTAGGTGTCCCTGAATATATTTTCTTAATGATCAGTGAGATTAAATATCTTTTCACAGGTTGGTTAGACATTTAGGTTTATTTTATGGACTGTCTTTTAAGAATGTCCTGTAAAATTTGTGCCCTCTTTTCCGGGGAGTTACTGATTTGTACAAGCTGTTTATATATTTTAGATATTTGCTCCTGTTTGTATATAGTTTTCCCTCTTTGTTTTTTTTTTTTTTTTTTTTTTTTAAATTTTTTTTATTTATGATAGTCACACACAGAGAGAGAGAGAGAGAGAGGCAGAGACATAGAGGGAGAAGCAGGCTCCATGCACCGGAAGCCCGACGTGGGATTCGATCCCGGGTCTCCAGGATCGCGCCCTGGGCCAAAGGCAGGCGCTAAACCGCTGCACCACCCAGGGATCCCTTCCCTCTTTGTTATTTGCCTGCAATTTTATGCCTGGCAGCACCCTGGCTCTGCGTTATTTCATTAACCTATTCTGTGCTACTGTCTTAGAGCCTTGCATCTCTGTTTCTACCTCTTTTTCTGCCACCTACCCACACCTTTGTCCCCTTCCTTCTCTGGTGACTCATTCCATCTAGTCTTGGAACACTGGGCAGGGAGTGGCAGGGGTAAGCTGAGCTTCCACTCCACTTTTAGGGCCATGTGCCCTACACTCCCTCATTCCTGAACTGAAAGGCTGGAGTCATTGGGGTGGTAAAGAGGGAGCTGTTCCTCTCTCTTTGGCCGGCAAGCCCAACTGGAATGGGAGTCTCCACAGCATGACTTTGGGACCTGGATGCCCAATGCCTAATTGTCCATGAGGAAGTCGCCATCCTAAGTCAAGACAACCACCATTCTGAACTAGAGCTCTCCTAGAGTTGAATGTTACCTGTAACAACCTTCTCTTCTTATGGGTTGTCAGCCAAGAGTCCAAGGACTAAGGGTGTGTGTAGTGAGAGACAGAGGAGAGATAGAAACAGAGAGAAAGAGAGTCAGAGGCCTGGGCAGTGGACGTGGTGGTGGCTTCTCCAAGGAGGATTGGAGACTGACTATTTAGATTTCTACTGCTGAGCTGCCTTAGTTTTTCCAGGAGATGTTAGTTGCTCCCAAAAAACATACACTGAAGCAAATACTGGCTTATTGACTGGAGCACGATTGCCTTCCAACTCAGTAGTTAATCCATCTATCTGCCCATCCATCCATCCATCCACACATACATATATTCCTTTTTAAAAATTTTTTATTTATTTATGATAGTCACACATTGAGAGAGGTGGAGACATAGGCAGAGGGAGAAGCAGGCTCCATGCACCAGGAGCCCGATGTGGGATTCGATCCCGGGTCTCCAGGATCGGGCCCTGGGCCAAAGGCAGGCACTAAACCGCTGCGCCACCCAGGGATCCCACATATATTCCTTTTTTAAAAAAGATTTTATTTATTCATGAGAGACAGAGAAAGAGAGGCAGAGACATAAGCAGAGGGATAAGCAGGCTCCCTGCAGGGAGCCCAATGTGGGACTCAATCCCAGGACCCTGAATCATGACCTGAGCCAAAGGCAGGCACTAAACCACTGAGCCACCCAGGTGTCCCCACACATACATACATTCTATCATTCTTCCTTTTATCCACATCAAACAAACCTTTGTTAGATTATCTTTCATGTGTCAGCACAGCACTGAGCACCAGGAATATATACTAAATGAGTCCCAGCTCCTGCCTTCAAGACACTCATGGTCCAGTTGGGGAGACACACAGGTAAATGGAAAGGGCACCCAGAAGGCTTTGAGGAACGATTTGTGTATTAAGTCCTCCATTCAACACCTACTCACTGAGCACCTGCTGTATGCCAGGTGCTGTGGTGGGCAGTTATGAACCCTATCTTCATGAGCTTGAGGTCTAGTGGTAAAGGGGAAGATGGGGGCTCATGTCTTCTGGAACATTCCACTAAGGTAGGCTCATAGGTGAGGGAAAGAGGGGGGAGGCACACCAGCTCTTAACTGCCTTGTGGTGGAAGTGACATATACTGCTTCCTCCATAATCCATTGGCCAGCATTGGTCATATGGCCCCAATCTGAAATATTGAGCACCAACTTTCTGCCATAGCAACTCCTAGTTTTTGCCACTGCAAATTGTCAGACTCTTCTTTGTGGAATTTGCAAATTGAGGCAAATAATTCAAAGACAAAAAAGTGATAGGAGCATGATCATTTTGATGGTGGCATCTGAGGCGGATGTATGGGGTCCTATGCCCAGAGCCCGCTGGGTTTCCAGTCCTTCCTGAGGACCCTGCTTAATGCTTTTTTTAATCCCTTCAGATACTCAGTTTCTCTTCCATTTTTATTGATCTAATCACTTAAGTTATGACGAATTGTTTTCTATTGCTTGAAAACAAGGAGTCTAACAGCTCTATATCTCTGACTCGTTTGTGGCACACAATCTTGACAGAGAAGGGACAGTTCAGGAGCTGCCTGCTGGCACTTTCTGAGGCATTGCTCTATCTTAATGGTTATGTGTGTGCAGTGATTAGAATACATATTGCTTTCTGTCCACATTGTTTTATGGAAGAGATGGAAGTCATTAGGTGAATTCAAGGGGACCCATTTTGGCCTCAATGGACACTTCTTGATTTGGACCGAGAAAAAAGAAAAACAGAATGAAAGAATGTGTATGAAGTGTTGACATTCCACTGCTGAGGGTTGAATCTGGAAGGCAGTATGTGATTAATGGTATGCTATTTTCTTTTCTTTTTTTAAAAACATGTATTTATTTATTTGAATGGGGGAAGGGAGAGAGAGCACAGGCAGGAGGAGGGGCAGAGGCAGAAACAGATTCCCCGCTCAGAAGGGAGCCCGACTTGGGGGCTCAATCGCAGGACCCCAGGATCATGATCTGAGCTGAAGGCAGATGCCCAACTGACTGAGCCACCCAGGTGCCTTTTGTCCAACTTTGGAGCAAGTTTTTAAGAAAGCATATGTGGGCACAGCCTGCGTGTCCCAGAAAGTCGTCCTTCTCCTGCCCTGCTTCTGGTGGCCCCTTCTTTGTGGGTTGTTCATTTTCTAGCTGGGACCATAGGTCACTATCAACCTCTTGGGCGATTTTTCCACCTGCCACCCCTTGTGCTGCTGGGAAGCCTGTAGGAGGTGAGGTGGCCATTAGGTCCACTCAGCTGCGGTCAGTGGGATCAGGGGTAGGATTACATCCCCCTCTCATCGTAATGTAAGGCATAAATGCAAAGCAAAACAAAGTTATAAAACCCTTTAAGGGAACTGTGGGTGTTCAGGCACTTGGAAGCTTGGGTTCTTCAAAAGGTACTGTCTCATGAAAGTCCTGTTCTCTGGGGCCTTTTGTTTCTCTGTTTTGTTTCTGTTGTTGTGTTGTGTGTGTGGGGTGAGTTACAGGTGGCTTGGTTGTCCCAGGTGAGGCATATGGGGCACAGGTTTTCTGGGGGAGTCCTTTGGTCTGGGTGGCCTGGATTGATGGGTCAAAGGGAGGCCTCAGAGCACCTCGTTCTTCAGGGGAGTTAGATGGACACACTGTTTTCAATGAGCGGAGGGTCCAGGTAGGTGTAGGGCAGTGCCAGCTCCTGGTTCCGCTCCCGGATCTCCTTTGAGATCTGGGTCAGGCGGCTCTGGAAGGTCGCGATGCTCTGCTGGGGAGCCTCCTCTGTGAAGTGCTCCTCTGGGTAGGTGCCCAGGGGCCGCTGGGAACCAACCACAAGGCTGAGTGAAGGGGACACTCAACAGGTGTGACTCGCCTTCACCCTCCTGGAAGCAGACCCCACTGAGCCTCATTCGTGCCCCTCCCTCTAGAGATCCCTGCAGGCAGCTCTTGGAGACTAAGCTCAAGTCAGAGTCTTAAAGGGGGCATCCCCACCCCCCAGCACAATCATCTTGAAGCTAGGGTGACTTTGCATCACCTCATTTGATAATTTGACCCTCCTTGCAATATGCCCAATGCTCATGTGTCCCCCTGGGAAAGCTCAGTGAGGTGAAGGGACCCAGGTCCATCAATTGATGGCAGTGTTGGGTCTGGTCCAGAGAAGGGAAACAACAACCCCTTGCACATCCCAGAGCTGGCCCGGCTCGGCCCCCAGCCCCCATACTCACTTGGTCTCCAGGCTCCTTGCTCAGCAACCAGAGGGCCACAATAATGTCACATGTGGCATTGACCGGCGGGAGGGTAGCTAGAAACCCCTCTGGCCTTGTCTGGCCTTTAGAGGTGGGGGGTGGCAGCTGCATGCTGGCGGGCAGGTTGGGCATCCAGACACAGGAGTCAAACTGTAGGCCGAGAAGGCCACGTTGAGTTCTCGGAGCCCACCCCATATCCATCCCGCCACCCTGGCCTGGCACCGAGCCCTCTCACCTGCCCCGCACTGACGGCATAGTGCTTGGCTGAGCAGTTGAATATCACCATGGTGACATACTGCACCAGGGCTTCCCGGGTCTCCAGTGAGAAGGGCATACCTGCGGGAAGAGGGGGGCTGGGCATGTGGTGGCCAAGTCCCCAGGACCAATGCTGCAGGGGCCTGAGGTCCCCATACCTGAGCTCTCCCTGCCCAGGAAGCCCTCGGAGAAGATCTCCCACACCCAGGCCTGGAGTTCACCGTCCTCACACACGGATGCATCACTCGGGTAGTAGATGTTGATTATCTCGGAGACAAAGCTGCAAGGGGCACTGGGTTCAGTCCCGACTTTGGACCCTGACCCTCTCTGAGGAGCAGCGCTGCTCAGTGTCAATGTCCAGCCCTCCTTCTTGCCCCGAGCCTCCCTGGCGGCCCCCCCGACCAACCCCCTGCTTCTCCCCCATCTTCTTACCTCCCCGACCCCCCAGCTCTCTGAGGACGGCCACCTCACCTCTCCACTGCACCCCAGATCTTCAGCCCATCATCCCGGTAGTAGTAGTTTGGGATGTCTTTGACTCCACGGGCCTGGATATCTTCAGGCAGACACAAGACAGAATAGTTTAGCTGCTCCATGTTCCTCTGTATCAGCTCAGAGAAGCCTCCAATGCCAATGCCTGTGGACTGGAAGACAGAACTCCTGGGTGCCCGAGCCCCAGCCCCAGAAGTAGCATTGGCGGGAGAGACAGGGAGTGTCCCACCACCCTCTTTCGGCCTCCCAGAGGCTGAGCTTACCCTGTCCACCACCTGCCCTGGGGCGATGAGCAGCTCACGGGCCAGAGTGTTGATGTGCAAGGTATACCGAGTGTGTGGGATCAACAGCTAGAAGGGTCAGAGAAGACAGAGATGGGTGAGGCCTGAGTCTCCCCAGCCCCAGACCTCCCTGCCTGGAGGCACCAGGTCTTAGAAATCACCCATAGAAAGAGACGACGGGGACAAGAGGGCCAGCTTGGGAGAGGGATTGGGGCTCCAGACCTAGTGCTGGGGGCTGCGCGCCACCAGCACCTTGTACTGGGACCCGGGCCTGGCACCACCTTCCCCTCTCTGGACAAATGAGGGGCTGATCTGGAGGAGCACGACAAGCCCCCAGCTATAGCATTCTATGATTCACCAACACCATGAAAAGCAGGGCCTGTGGAGCAAAATGGAGCCATTCCCCCAGACCACCAAGCCCTAGAAGCTGCAGATTGTCAGAAAGAATCAGCCTGGACCGAAGAGGATAGAGAAAGGCCTGCGTCCGGGACCCAGGACACTGTCTAAGTAAGAATCGGTGAATCCAACATGCTGTGGACTCCGCACGGGGGAATTGCTGCCCTTTGAAGAGGAGAGGCCCCAGGTCCCTGGGGGAAAGGAATTGGGGCCATCTGAAGGCTTAGCAGAGCCAGGGAACCTACAGAACCACTTTATAGACATAGGTCTCCCTCCGAGGGCTCCATCTCCCTACTGCCGTCCACAAGAGACCTGCTGGCCTCTCGGAGCCGTGTGCACACCCTGACATCTGCAAGCCCCAGAGCTCTCATAAGAACTAGGCTTGCGGATGGCTGCTGCCTGCTGGTCTGCTCTGCCCCAAGAAGTCACATGCAGTCTCCTCCCTCACCCCAGTCCCCGTTCACCTCACCCAGGCTCAAGGCCTGTGGGAAAGCAGGTTCCCAGGGTTGGGGTGGGGGGAGCAGTCATACAGGGAGAGGCTGCTGAAGCAGGATGGGGGCCCTGCACCCCAGCCTGGAAGGATAGGGCCGTATGGGGACAGGCCGCAGAGTACCCCGAGGTGCAGGACCACGATCCAGGCCACCCTGCTGAGCCACTGACCTTGAAGAGTGGGTGGCAGTGGGGCAGCTGGCGCAGTGTAGCCATGGTGAAAACCTCTGGCAGCAGGTGCGCATGCAACAGGTGCGTGACAGCCTCATGGACCGAGAATTCGGCATTGCGCACCCATGTCTTGGCCAGCAGCCAGTCCCACTTGTTGTCACTGGGCAGGAAGATGGGGCTGGCGGGTCCTGGAGTTTGGCTGAGCTATAGGAGGAGGGGGTCAGGGAGAGGTGGCCGCGGGTGTCTGCCAACCCCTCGGCCAAACTCCTCCATCCCCCTGCCCTGCTGCTGACCTGGATGGCAAGGGGCAGCAGCGGCCCTCCCCCGGGGCTCTGGTACAGCAGGGTCATCGGGGCTGCGGAGAACTGAGGCTTCCCGTTAATGAGATTGGTGCGGACGCCGCAGAGGATGCCGTGATCCACCAGGAACAGGGAGCCCCTCTGCAGGACAGAGCAGGGGAGCAGGGGCTGCCATCTGGCTTTCTAAGGGAGGCAGGGGTGGGGCGGGGAGAGGACTCAGGGCAGGGAGAGGAGTGTGCCTGGGAGAGGGTGCCCCTGGCACTGGGCAGGTCCTTAGGGCCCTCTCCAGGAGGGGATGGGCTAGAGGCACTGGGACGGCAGTGTGCAGAGCCTGGATCCCCAGTCCCTCACCTCCAGCTCGGCCTGCAGACTGGTCCCGGGGCCCAGCACCGGGGCCACCATGTCATCAGTGACGGGGAAGTTCTCTGGGAGGTGGCCACAGCGGCGGATCAGGACAGGGTTGAGGCCATTCAGGAACTGGGAGGCGAAGAAGGTGTCCTCCTGCCAGTGTTCCAACGTGTACTCTGGGGCAAGGGCGGCGGGGGAGGGGGGCCAGGTCACGTCAGCCCGGAAGCCCCATCTGGGAGCTTCAGGGTGGAGTTGCTCCGGGTCCGTCCGGCTCCCTCTGCTTTTCACTCTATACCTTTCTCAGCCTGGGCTTCAGTCACTGCCTTTCACCAAAGCAGCAAGGCCCAGTCCCCTGCCCACCTGTCCTGCCGTCTCCCTGACACCCCAAGCCCAGGATTCAGCAGCCTCAAATGCACCATGTCAGACAGACTGGGCTGCGGCTCTGGCCCCACCTCACTCGTCACCTGGCATCTGAGGACGGGCTCCTCCATCCAGCGGTGGCCACGGCACAGCTGGGGACCCCTTGCATGAGCTCCCTCTCCTCCTCTCCCCCTCGGGTCCCACTAATGCTCCGTCCTGAGGTGCTCTGGCCCCACCTGTCCACTCCGTCTCTGCTGTCACTGCCCTGCTGAGGCCACCATCCCCTACTGACTGAGGCTAGGGCCTTGTAACAGCTCCTCCTGCTGCCAGTCACATCTGCTAACGACCTGCCACCCACAGGGCACATCTGGCCACATCAGCCCTTCGCTGGCAGCCAGCCAAAGCTTCCCACTGCGCCTGGGAAAAGCCGGAATTCCCATCCTGGTCTACACAGCCCTGTACCCCTGGGTCCCATGCACCTCCTCCCCTCTGTCTCTTTCTTCCCTCCCTCTGGTCAAAGCAGAGAGGACTTTCTCCCTACCACCTTACCCCCCGCCCCCCAAAGGCCTCTGGTCCTTCCATCTTCGGGGCCTTCACATTCACTATCTGCCCTTTTTTGGTACTGTCAGACTTTCAGGTCTTGGCACAGAAGTCACCTCCTTGGGAGAGCTTTCTGGGACCGCACCCCCCCCCACCCCGTCACTGCCCAGACTAGGCAGGTCCCCCCTTTCTGTACTCTCGCTGGGGCCATTGAACAGGTTTCATAGGTGAAACTCGGGGCACCTGGGTGGCTCAGTGGTTGAGTGTCTGCCTTTGGCTCAGGGTGTGACCCCAGGGTTCCGGGATCGAGTGCTGCATTGGGCTCCCCGCAGGGAGCTTGCTTCTCCCTCTGCTTGTGTCTCTGCCTCTCTCTCTCTGTGTCTCATGAATAAATAAATAAAATCTTAAAAAAAAAAAAGTGAAACTCATTATTTTGATTTTGAGCCTAACATCCACTCACCTGCTTGGCTGTGAGCCCTATAGGGACAAAGACTGTCCACAGCCCCTAACCCAGTGTCTGATGGGCAGCTGCCCCACCAATGTCTGTTGGATTAAGAAGCATGAGAAGGTTAGGAATGCACCCAGTCTACACTCTCTCCTCTATATGTGGAGGAAGTAAGGCTGAGTGAGGGACAGGGGCCTGCCCAGGGTCACGCAGTGAATCAGTGCTTGGTTTTCTGAGGCTCCGGACAATTATGACAGCTGACATCTCAGGGAAGAAGTCAGGAGCCCCAGCCCGGGTTCCTCACCAGCGGCTGGGGTCTTCCGGAAGTTGAACATCCTTTTCATCTCATTCAGACTCTTCCAGGGCCCCTTGCGGTCCAGCAGCCCCTTGAGTTTCAGCTCCGTAATCCTGCCAGAGAATATGAAGGGTGGGGAGGGGGCAAGAGGCCCTGGGAGACCATCCCCTGTCAGCTAGCCTTATCCTTCCTAGGTCCTTGAAGCAGCCCCCAGATCCTGAAGTAGCCACTGTCCCTGAGATAATCATTGTCCTGTGGGAAGGTGGCGGGCAGAGGCTGTGCCCTGGGTAGGGCTGTGTGACCCAGATCCTTGATGGTGCGAGAGGGCAGAAGGCAGGAGTTCTAGGGCATCTGAGGCCCAGGGTCGGGAGGGAGCGGGCATCCTTACGCGGAGCTGACTTTCAGGTAGAAGCAGGAATTCTTCATTACAGAGTATTTGATGTTGAGATCCAGATCTTTCACAGACTTCTCATCCAGGCAGTGAGGCCAGCCCGGGCTGTATGTCTTCCAGCTGGAGAGAGGAGCAGGAAGGTGGTCAACAAGAAGACTCAGGAGCCCACTGACTAGGGCAAGGGCAGAGGGAGGCCCTTGTCACAGCCAGCCACCTTCTGCAAGCAAGAGTATTCTCGAGCTCTGCCTTTGCCAGGCACCTACAAAGCTGAGAGGGGAGCTGCCACGTTCCCACAGTGAGACTTCTCCCCTGAGCATAGGTGACAGGTCCAGGGCTGGGCACCTAACCAGAACGAGGCCAATCAAAGTCTCTTCTGGGGAATCAGAGATTGGGGCTGTTGAAAAAGAGACATCGAGGGGGTGCCTGAGTGGCTCAGTTGGTTAGGCATCTGCTTTTGGCTCAGGTCACGATCCCAGGATCCTGGGATCGAGTCCCCACATTGGGCTCTCTGCTCAGCGTGGAGCCTGCTTCCCCCTCTCCTGCACCCCCTGCTTGTGTTCTCTCTTTGTCAAATAAATAAATAAAATTAAAGAAAAAAAAAAGAGAAAAAGAGACATCGAGTCCAAAATGGAGTCACTTGTGCTAAGCCCACATCCACAAACCAAGATTTAATATCTAACCTATTTGCAAGTTCAGCCTCTCCCAGGAATGTGACCTTTAACATCAGTCAATCTGGAATTATTGGGTCATCACCAGTGAGGTGATCTCCTAACAGATTCCCCACCTTACCCCACAGGAAGGTGACCTTGTCTGAAACTCTCTGCTTTTTGCTGGAAACTTCCTTTTGCTGCCTCCATCTGCCTATAAAAGGCTACTATTTTGTATGGCTCTTCAGAAGTCCTTATTTTATTTTAAAAAATATTTTATTTATTTACTCATGAGAGACACACAGAAAGAGGCAGAGGGAGAAGCAGGCAGAGGAGCCTGCAGGGGTCCCTGCAGGGAGCCCGATGCAGGACTCGATCCCAGGACCCCCAGATCACGCCCTGAGCCAAAGGCAGTTGCTCAACCACTGAGCCACCCAGGCACCCCTTCAGAACTCCTTCTTTTCTGCTTCAGGGGATGCTGCCTAATTTGTGAATCATTGAATAAAGCCAACTTGATCTTCAAATGTACTTGGTTGAAATTTTTTTTTTTTTAAACAGGGCTGAGCCAATGAGGGTCTCAGTCTGGATTTCTAGACTACCACATGTAAACATAAGGTTTGTTAGTGATGGCCACTTTCCACTATGAGGACTGGGATCCAAAGAAAGCTGTTCTACAGAGAGAGAGAGAGAGAGAGAGAGAGAGAGAGAAACATGAAGCAAGAGAGAGAAGCATCTAGGCCCCCAGAGACAGAATCAGCTTGGTTTCTGGCCTGTGAGATCTGGCTATGCTTCCAGTACTTCTGAGAGCCCCCCTCCGGTCTGCTTGAGGATCTATTTTCTCCTTACAACCCAAGATCCCTGACTTACACAGATGCATCTCAAAGACTGAGGCTGTCTTGAAGCAGGGAGTTCAGAAGGCTTCAGTAGCCTTCGGCAGGCATCCCGGCAGGCATCCCACGGAGAGACACTTTGACTTCCATAGCTTGGGGGAACCTGGAAATTTGCTCTGCCCAAGGCCTAAGGCATCTTTCTCAAGCAAGCAATACAGCCTGAAGACTTTCAGTTCAGTGGTAGAAATCAAGTCCCTGCAAAGCTGAGCCCCGCCCCTCTGCTCCCCACCCCTGGTGACTTCTCTTATTCATTCAGTCATTGCCTTCAGTCATTGCCTTTGGGTTTGAACTTTCAACTTTAAAGAACAAGTTGCAGCTACAGTACCTTGTCCTAGGTGGTGGCCCAACCTGGCTTCTCAAATGTGAAGGTACAAACCCATTCACCCAGAGATTTTGGGAAAATGCAGGTTCTGGTTTAGCAGGTGTGGAGTGGGTGGGCCTAACACAGATCAGATTGGTAATCTTAGCTTCTTTTGCAGAAGGAAATAAGGATTTAAAAAGTTAAATGATGCCTCCTTTCGGCAGGGCCTAGTCTAGCTCTAGGTCTCTGAACCCTTGGGTCTTTTTTTTTTTTTTTTTTTAAAGATCTTATTCATTTATTTGAGAGAGAGGCAGAGATAGAACCAGCAGAGTGAGGGGCAAAGGGAGAAGCAGAAGCCCTGATGATCCCCAGGATCATGACCTGAGCCAAAGGCAGACAGAGCTTAACCGACTGAGCTACCCAGACGCCCCAGGTCTTCGTTTTGATAGGAAAGGAAGAAAGGCCACATTACAGACATATCTGTTCTCTCGCAGATATGGTGCTAGGGCGGGCTGTTTGGGTGTAGTGGTTTCTTTGGGGACAGAATTCACAACACACGTGCAATCATGAGGAACCAAATGAGCCAGCGGCTACTGGACCCTCCCCCCCCAGAGACCTGGAGCTAAAGGCTTCAGGCAGTGGCCGAGTGGACCAGACCACAACCTTTTGAAAACCTGCACTTGAGCACAGGTGGTCCCTGGCCCCCTGCCTCTCAGGAGCCTTCCCCCCAAGCCCCAACTCCCCTGCAGCCACCCTGCACCACCAGGGCAGCCTCTAAGGAGCTGAGCCTAGAGCAGAGAAGCGCCCTCCTCCCACCTGCCCTGGAGGGTGAGTTTCCTGGGCTTTGGCGTGGTGGATTTCTGGTTCTGCCCGATTTCCAGGAGGATAAAACGAGCTGATGTAAGATAAAGCCCCAGGCATTCCCAGCACTGGTTTTCACACTCTGGCAGAGTCTTCCCTAAGGCTAAAGCCGTTCTGCTGCCCCCACCCTCAGGATGTGATTCAGTAGGCCTGAGTGTCAGTGAATTTGCATTTCTAACAAGCTCCCGGATACTGTTGTCTTAGAAGAGGGCCACTGGCCGGGACTTGAGTCGGTGTCTCCCAGGGCAGCCCAGGCCAGGCTGCCCACATCCCTATGAGGCCAGCGCCGCCCCCCCCCCCCCCCGCCCCAGTGGCCCGCTCCTCACTGGTACGAGTCCTGCCTGGCCTTCAGCTCGTCCTGGCGCTGTTGCTGCAGGATGGGGTGGTCGTCCGCCCAGGGGACTTTGGCTGTGAGAGCACAGGAGAGGGTCAGGCGGGCAGGGACCCCCGCCCCGCCCCCTCCGGCCCCAGATGCTCCGCCCCTCGCCCCGGGTCCTACCAGCATCCCTGCTCCCACACGGGGCTGTCCCCACCGGTCCCTGGGGGCCACACCCGCCGGCCTCTCCTCTCCCGCGACCCGCTCACCGGCCCCTGCGCGCAGCGCCAGGCTTCCCGCGCCCTCCAGCCACTGGTAGCAGGGGAAGCGCAAGGGGGCGCCCTGGGGCGGCGTGAGCTGGAACCAGCGGCAGAACCAGGCGTCACGGGCCACCGGCCCGACCGGGGCGGGCAGCAGCAGGGGCGCCTTGTGCACGCGCAGCAGCAGCAGCGGGCCCACGTCCTGGGGGGACGCCACCTGGAAGTCCTCCACCTGGGGGGGAGAGATTTAGGGTCGGAGGGGGCGGCCCCTGCTCCCTCCTCCGCCTCCACCCCGCGCCGCGGTGCACTCACAGCGCCCGCGCTGAACTCCTTGCCCGGATGGTCCAGGCGCAGGGGGGGCGTCTCTCCCCGGGTCCCCACGAGGCTGACGGCTATTTTGTTCCACGTGCCGGCCCCGATGGCCTCCCCAGTGGACACTGTCACGCTGAACTCGGCCATAGTTCCAGCCCAAGTCTGGCTGTCTCCTGCGGCTGCTGACAGCTTTAAAGCTGGCGGCTCAGCCGGGGACACGCCCTGCCCCGCCCTGCCCGGGTCACCCGCTGCGAGTGCCCTGGAGCCCCGCGAGCGAACGGGGCGGAGCGGAGAGGGGCGGGGCTGGGAGGGAGGGATGCTCAAGCGTGCAGGGTCGAGCAGGATCCGGGGGTCCTGAGGTTTGGGGACTTTTTTTTTTTTTAAAGATTTATCTACTTATTCATGAGAGACACACACACACAGAGACACACTGGCAGAGGAAGAAGCAGGCTCCCTGCGGGGAGCCCGACGTGAAACTCGATCCAGATCCTGGGATTAGGCCCTGAGCCAAAGGCAAATGCTCAACCAAGGAGCCACCCAGGCGTCCCGTCTATTAATGTTCTTTACCCAAACTATCTATTCTGCATTATGATCCTTTGTCAGGCCAGGTTTTCCATTTATCATGTAAACTATATGCAAGAACTACACTTCTCTAATATATTAAAAAATTTTTTATTTGTAGGTCACTCTTGTGGTATAAGTCAATATTGTACATGTGCATGTGCCAGGGTGCACAGTGAGGCTAAGGAAAAGTAGGAATGCTTTACTGTTTTCCCACCCTAAAATACCTCACTGGATTCCCTTTGTTTGTTACTTTCTGCTTCCTTTTCCCTTTTATAAATTTAAATGAATTTTTATTTTATTTAAAGATTTTATATATTTATTCATGAGAAACAGAGAGGCAGAGACACGTAGCCACCCAGGTGTCCCTAAATGAATCTATTTTAAAGGAGACTTTGTGTCACTACTGTAAATTGAAAATCAGCTTCAGTAGTGCCTGAGGGGCTCTGGGGGTTAAGAATCTGCCTTCAACCCAGGTCATGATCTCAGGGTCCTGGGATAGAGCCCCACCTGGGGCTCCCTGCTCAGCAGGAAGTCTGCTTCTTCTTCTCCCTCTGCCCTTCCTGCTCCCCTTCTCCCCAGCCTGTGCTGTGCTCTGTGTGTGTGTCTCTCAAACAAATAAGTAAAATCTTAAAAAAGAAAAAAAAAATCAGTTTCAGTTGCCATAGAGAGGGTCCCAGTAGACACAAGTCCTATGAGAACAGAGTTACTCAACTCTAGGTGGATCTGTTTGCCAGTAGTTTGTTCCTTGTTTCAGGGAAAGACATTCACAAGGTATTGGCAGTCTCTCCCTGGTGTAATGAGAGTTGACTTGTGATTCACTGTGACCCCGCACCTCCTAGGCTCTGGCCTAGAGCACTCTTGTGTTCAAGGCATGCCAAGTAGACCACTTGCATCACAACATAGATAACAGGACCGCAGGTGCTTGTTAAAAATGCCTCCCCAAGCCTGCCTACCTCACACCAGGGAGGCTGTCTCCAGAGATTGAACGTGGGGAACCTACGTTTTCAAGAGACATAATAAGGTGATTCTTCTTCAGACCTCCTGCCCCAGAGCATTTCAATATTTGCCTCTGTTCTGGCCCACAGCCCGGGATGAGCTGGCAGGGTCTTCCGGGAGCTGTCATCTGACCATTTGAGATGCAGAGGAAGGAATCAGAGCCCTGATGGGTAAAGGAACTTGCTCAAAGCTTAAAAATACCCATCAGATGATGTGTGCCCCTGCTTTGAATTCCTGAATGATTTGGCTCCTTCCTATCTTCATCCTCCTTCTCTCCCTGCCTCCCTCCTCCACTTCCTTCCTTCTTTCCTATCTCCTCTTCTTCTTTCTTTCAAATTCTAAAATTTTGATCAAAGCTGTAGATGCACACAATTCAAAGAAACAAACAGGAACAGCCCTGGTGGCTCAGTCGTTTAGCGCTGCCTTCAGCCCAGGGCATGATCCTGGAGACCCAGGATGAGACCCAGGATCAAATCACGAGTCGGGCTCCCGGCATGGAGCCTGCTTCTCCCTCTGCCTGTGCCTCTCTCCCTATGTGTCTCTCATGAATGAATAAATAAAACCTTAAAAAAAAAATAAAAGAGAGAGACAAACAGTTCTGGAAGTTTCTCACTGACAACAGGGGTTCTCTGCCCCACCCCTGCTGTTTTCCTCTCATCAAAGACAATAGCTTTCCTCTCTTTTAGTGTATTCTTGGTTTTGATTGCCACATCTCAAACAGCTTGCAAGTATCACTTATTTATTGTTTTTGTTTTGTTTTGTTTTCAGCTTTAGGAAGAGAGGATTGCTGGCCTCACTCCTAGCTCCTATGACACCTGCAAACCTATCTCACCTCACCTTCAGATAGAAGTTCAGTAGGACTGCAGCAAACCAGCACTCAGTAGTCATGTGATTTGACTAGGTGGATGCTTTTATAGTGAACTATAGGGTTATTTTTTTCTTGCCTAAAGAAAGAAACCCTTGACAAAACCCTTTCTGTCTTCTCTAGGTAATAATTATCTACTTGTTATTATTTGTCTAGATGCTTGTATTAACTTTACCTTTCATCTGGATCCCCAAGCACGCTCAGGCACATCAGATACTCCTAGGCTGTCACCAGCAGTGCGGTGCCCTCTGGCTCCCTACTTAGCTGTCATCCTGAGCTCTGGCATCGTTCCCCCCCACCCTAGGGATTCTGTCCCCACTAGTGCACCCGTCTCCTGTACCCCAGGCTTTCCTCTTTCTCGGCTTATTTCATTTCCATGGAGCACACTCTTCACTAGCTAG
This sequence comes from Canis lupus baileyi, assembly GCF_048164855.1. Lineage (NCBI taxonomy): Eukaryota > Metazoa > Chordata > Mammalia > Carnivora > Canidae > Canis > Canis lupus. The sequence continues at coordinate 56,192,200 of NC_132840.1, forward strand.
CTGCTTCACAAAGGGTACAGGGGAGGGACGAGAAGCTTTCAAGACCTCGCATGTCTGGAAACGCCCATAATCCACCCGCACACCTGCATGATAACTTGGAAGTGATTCTGGTTCCGAATCTGGAGAGCATTGCCTCATGGAAGCAGTGTTGCTATAAAGAAGCCTAAAGCCATTTGGATTTCTGGTTCTTTTCATATGACCTGATGTTCCTTCCAGAAGCTTTGAGGATCTTCCCTTTGTCTCTTGGGCTCTGTAACTTCATGATGACGCATGGCCATCATTTCCTCTTTGTTCAGGCCTCTTACTAGGACTTCTCAATCTTGAAGCTCATGTCCTTCACCACGGGATTCTTTCATGATTACTTTCTTCTCTTCATGTCATCTAATGTCTTGTTCTTGGACTCTGATGATTTAGATGTTGGATCTCCTGCACTGGTTCTCCAATTTCTTTTATTTTCTTCCCTAGTTCCCATCTGGTTGCCCTTGGTCAATTTCCTCAACTTCCTCTTCCAATCGATTGCGTTTTTTTTTTTTTTAAATTCTATCATAGTTTTCATTTCAAGAGCTGTTTTTTTTTTGTTGTTGTTGTTGTTCCATGCATACATTCTCTAATAGTGCCCTGTTTGTGTTTCATGGTTGCAATGTTTCATTTCCCTGAGGTTATTAATGCTGGGATTTGTTTTTGATATTTGTGGGATAGGCCTCCATCTATGTAGGTCATCTATTGTATCACCAACCAGCCAGAATCATAGTTAAAAATATGAAGAATTGTTTATTTCCTGACGATTTTACAGTTTGGGCAAGACTCCACGTAGCATCAGACGGGGTCTCTCTCCCATTTGCTTGGGAGATACCCTGCAGCTGGGGCTACCAAATTGCCTGTGCTCACATGTCAGTGGCTAGGGGGCTGGCTGGGTCTTTCTCTCTGTCGTGTGGCCTCTCACCATTCAGTAAATCCTGCCTAGCTTCGTTACAGATTGCCTGGTCCCTGAGAAACCCAAAGCTCTAATTCCCTAGGCTTTGAAGCCTTGAGACAGGAGCTGACACAGCATCAGGGCCCACACATTCCATTGGTCACAGCAAATCACCGAGGGGCTCAGAGTGATGTGGGAGGGGAAATGGACTCTTGACAGAAAAGGAAGGAATCTTTGAATACAGTTCACCTACCACAAGACCCTTAAAAAACATAAATAAATAAATCCCTTTGTTGCCATTTTAATGGACCTTGGGTAGGAGGTAAAAGTCAAAGTTTGTGTTGCACCTGGTTTCATCCAGAATAACTTTGAAGATCAACTTGTTGCATTTCTTCATCTCTAATTCCCCCCATCAGTTTCATTCCTAGGCCCCCTTCTATTACCTTTTGTTGTTTGCTGTGTGCTTCTGCCTAAGCAGGCTATATCTTGAAAGAGGCAACAGTTATGTTTTCTGGATTGTGGGGACTTTTGTGGGGTAGAGCCTCAACAAAAAGTGGTGGGCCTGGGGGCACCTAGGTGGGACTCCGTGGTTGAGCATCTGCCTTCGACTCAGGGTGTGACCCTGGGGTCACAGGATTGAGTCCCGCATCTGACTTCCCGCAGGAAGCCTGCTTCTCCCTCTGCCTGGGTCTCTGCCTCTGTCTCTATGTCTCTCATGAATAAATAAAGGAAATCTTAAAAAAAAAATGTGGGCCCTTGTAAAAGGTCTGCATTCATCTTTATTTTCTTTTTCTGCATTTGTCTTACTGGTTTCTTTAAACTTGCAAAATGATAAAAAGAAGTGAACCAAATGAAGGCAATTAGAAACAGCAAGGGAACCCAGCCTCCATAACTGTGAGAAATAAATTTCTGTTTTGTTTAAAAATAAATAAAGGGCGCAGCCCAGGTGGCTCAGTGGTTTAGCGCCACCTTCAGCCCAGGGCCTGATCCTGGAGACCCAGGATGGAGTCCCATATCAGGCTCCCTGCTTGGAGCTTGCTTCTCCCTCTGCCTGTGTCTGTACTTCTCTCTCTCCCTCTCTCTCTCTCTCTCTCTCTCTCTGTCTGTGTGTCTCTCATGAATAAATAAATAAAATCTTTTTAAAAAAATAAGAAAGAAAGAATGAACAAGGGTAGAATAGTTTTATTTTTTTAAAGATTTTATTTCTTTATTCATGAGAGGCAGAGGGAAAAGCAGGCTCCTTGCAGGGAGCCTGACGTGGGACTCGATCCTCGGTCTCCAGGGTCACACCCTGGGCCAAAGGCGACGCTAAACCACTGAGCCACTGGGGCTGCCTGGTAGAATAGTTTTAAATAAGTTTTGCTGTGAAAGTGAGCAGAGGCATGAGGCAGTAAGAAGGCATATAAGACTGAAGGAGAGGTTCTTGCAAGATGAACAATTCTTCCTACAGTGATTCTCAATCCCGGCTTCACATTAGAACTACCAGGGGCACTCGAAAAAGCAATGCTCGGGTCTCTCTCTGGGGCCTGGGTGTTAGACCCACGGTTTTGTTTTTGTTTTTTTAAAGATTCCCAGGTGATTTTTTTAATTTTTTAAGATTTTTATGTATTTATTCATGAGAGACACAGAAAGAGAGGCAGAGACACAGGCAGAGGGAGAAGCAGGCTCCCTGCGGGGAGCTCGATGCGGGACTCATCCCAGGACTGCCCTAAAGCATGTTTAAGTTGCTGAGAATGAGGAGAGAAACTGATGCAAAGGAAGGGCTAATCTCAGAAGTAAAATCCTGAGAAGGTGAAAGAGTAGGGCCCAGAGCCCAGATGGGGACACTGGCCTCTCATGGGTGCAACCAGCAGGACCATTACAGGTTGGAGCAATAGACAATCCCAACTCAAATCAACTTTAGCAGTAGAGGTGATGATCGGAACTGAAGTATCCAGAGGTAAAGTGTTTAACAGACGCAATGAATTACGCATCCAACATCTACTCTCCTGTCTACCTTCCTCCTAGAACCCAGATTTGGTTCAGGGTAGGAAGGTAGCTAGCCCCAGTGCTGAACTGTGGCATGTCAAGGGTGACAGTTTTGTGCATCCTCCACCTTGGGGTTGTCATATGGCCGCGCTAAATAAGACTAAGACTTCTTGCCTCTCCATCTCTCCTCTCTGCCTTCTGCAGCATTGGTTCCCTGTAGTGTGGCGGTGACAGGGGCAGTTCCAAACCTCGCATCCTCACACCACACCAACTAAGAGAACAGAGGCACTTTTCTTTAGGTAGCAACTATGAAAGAGGGCTGACTTTTTCCTTTTCCAAAAATTTGTCGAATGTCTTTTCACCTCATCCTTTTTCATTGCTCTAAATGGGTTACACTAGGATCCCCAAACCAACCAATGTGGCCAAGAGGATGGAACCCAAAAGTCAACCAAAGGAGTATCCCAAGGTGAGTCCCACTCAACTATACACAACTACATGCAAATGAACACAGCTGAATGTGAGAATGGGTGGTTTCATTAGGGAAAGGTGAAGGGTTGGTAATAGGAGGAAGAGAAAGATTAGGCAGCAAAACGTAACAGAGAGATACACCTTCTATTGTTGTAGATGGGGGTTAGTTGGATGCAGTTGCAGGATGGTCTGTTGTCTGGGAAGAGGATGATGAGGGAGCTCTTTTCTGGTTATTTTTCTTTGTTGCTGAGATATGGGCAAAGTCTTTAGTAGGAGGGGTCTGCAAACTTCTGTGTGTTAGGCCCTGTGCTGGGGCCAGGAGTGAAAAGATAAGCAGAACAAGTCCTTATTCTCCAGTGACTCTTGATTTGGTGGGAAAACTGTAGGGCCCACGGGGAGCATAAAGGACAGTTTGTGGATGGCAGCTCCCGTACCCTTTTTTCTGGTGACAAGCCCCTTGCCCTGTAGAGAAGAGCCCCTTCCCATCCTCAGTTCCAAATGGATACAGTGGAACTGACTTTACCCTGTGGCTCCAAGGGCAGGCACATGATCCAGTTCTACCCAAACAGTTTGGGGCAGAGTTTGGGAATTGATTCAGGGTTGAATAGGTGGTTTTGTCTAGGCCAGTAAGAATCAGTCCTAGGATTTTCTGTCTTTGAAATTGTCCTTTTTTTTTTTTAAGATTTTATTTATTTATTTTAAAGAGACAGCGTGTGTACATGAAGTGGGGAAGGGCTGAGTGAGAGGAAGAGAGAGTCTCAAGCTGATTCCTCGCTGAGTGAGGATCAGCCCCAATGTGGGGCTTGATCCCAGGACCCTGAGATCATGACCTCAGCAGAAACCAAGAGTCAACTGCCCAACTGACTGTGCCACCCAGGCACCTCTGGGTTTTTTGTTTTTGTTTTTTAAAGCACTTTCATTTCCTAGACTTGTGAAGTTGACAAGATACTTCTAAGTCTTAAAGCTGCTGCTGACCATTTCTGTAACCATTTTGGGAGGGCCCATCTGAGAATGAAGACAACAGAAGAAATTATACCTGAGGATTATATAGAGACACCTCATGTGAGCTCCCGAATACAGCCATGCCTGTAGTGAGATGTAATACTCATGAACTCTTGAACCCTTTCAACCAGAAGAATCCTGACTAGTACAAAGGTCCATGTCAGACATGAAAGTAGGGCATATCAGAGAAAGCTTCCTTCAAGTAAGAATGCTCATACTGCAGGGTGCCTGGGTTGCTCAGTGGTTGAGCATCTGCCTTTGGCTCAGGTCATGATCCTAGGGATCAAGTCTTGCATCAGATTCTTCATAGGAGAGCCTGCTTCTCGCTCTGCCTATGTCTCTGCCTCTCTCTCTCCCTCATGAATAAATAAAGTCTTTAAAAAAAAGAATGCTCACCTGCATTTTGTAGGATGAGCAAGATGCAGATGGAGGTGAGAAGAGTGCTCCAACCCACCTGCCACCACACCCATGTATTTGATTCCTAAATTGAGAGCACCAGATGCCTCGGTCTCTTATGTACGATTCATCCTCACATTGTCCACTTCCTGTCACTCTCCCTGAATGGGTCTCTTAAACACTCATTCTTGTCATGTATCCATTCAACAAGTAAATATGAGTCTAGACCAGGTGAGGCACTGAGTTGGATATTGTACGGAGGGGAAGGATGTGTGACAAGGTTAGAGAACAAACATGGTGGACACTCAGCCCCTTCCCATTTCGTGCCCACTGCAGACCTTGCCAATCAACCCATGTATTTTTCTTCTTGAGCACAAAAGTAACCTGAGAATCTTTGTCGTTGCAGCACTCAAGACAAGCACAGCCATCCGATTGGAGTCGGCATTTATGATGAAACCTATTGTCATCCTCAAGGTAGGGTGTGGTCCAGGGCAATATGGATTCAGAAGAGAAGGGAGATGGGATCGAACCACTCCAGAGATCAGGGAGACTGTAAGTAACAGGTACCCATGAGAGAGAACTTGAGTGAAAAGGAGAAATTATTATAAGGACACAAAGCTGGAGATACAGGTAAGCCTTGGGGACAGCCTAGAGGCAGAGACTGGAGCATTATACAAACTCAGGGAATTCCCTGTCTCCATCTCTTTTCTCCCTTGACCAGTTCTTTCTGTTTCCCAGTCCACATGGTAGAGATGGCTGCCACACCATTCATGTTCACATATTCTTTTTTTTTTTTTTGTATATTTTGTTATTGGAGTTCGATTTGCCGACATACGCACAACACCCAGTGCTCATCCCGTCAAGTGCCCCACTCAGTGCCTGTCACCCAGTCACCCCATCCTTCCGCCCACCTCCCTTTCCACTACTCCTTGTTCATTTCCCAGAGTTAGGAGTCTCTCATGTTCTGTCACCCTCTCTGATATTTCCCACTCATTTTCTCTTCTTTCCCCTTTAACCCCTTTCACTATTTTTTGTATTCCCCAAATGAATGAGACCATATGTTTGTCCTTCTCCGATTGACTTATTTCACTCAGCATAATACCCTCCAGTTCTATCCACATTAAAGCAAATGATGGGTATTTGTCATTTCTTAATGGCTGAGGAATATTCCATTGTGTATATAGACCACATCTTCTTTATCTTCACATCTTTCAGTGGACACCAAGGCTCGTTCCACAGTTTGGCTATTGTGGACATTGCTGCTACAAACATTGCGGTGCAGGTGTCCTGCCATTTCACTGCATCTGTATCTTTGGGGTAAATCCCCAGCAGTGAAATTGCTGGGTCATAGGGTGGCTCTAATTTTAACTCTTTGAGGAGTCTCCACACAGTTTTCCAGAGTGGCTGCACCAGTTCACATTCCCACCAACAGTGCAAGAGGGTTTCCTTTTCTCCACATCCTCTCCAATATTTGTAGTTTCCTGTCTTGTTAATTTTCACCATTCTCACTGGTGTGAGGTTGTATCTCATTGTGGTTTTGATTTGTATTTCCAAAGTTTACATATTCTCAGTCTAAGACAGCAGACGGGTTTAGAGCATCTTGGTTCAAATTTCAAGTTCCCCAGTAAAGGATTCTCAGTGGCCCAGTTTGGGACAAGGATCCACCTTGGCCCAAGTTCCTCTGTCCAAAAAGAAGGAGTCAGACAAGATGCCAGGCTGGGTGTGTGTCCAGCCACGTTGGTGGTGATGAGGAGCTGTGGGGATAGTGTAGATTTTTTCATAAGTATGTGAGGAAGTGATTTCTGGCCAACAGAAAATCCCAGGCAATAAATATTCCCTGTATCATTCAATGAGGTCTCCTTGTAGGAGGTGAGTTTTAAACTTGTCATGAAAAGTTGGTACAATTTTAATTAGCAGAGCTGAATGAATAGGATATTCTAAATTCAAACTAGCTTGATAAAATATGGGAATATACCAACTTGTGTAACTGGAAAGTTCAGCAGTAACCGGTTTCAGGCTTGGATGGATCCAAGTGCCCAAAACGTGTCAGAAATTGTTCTCCCTCACTGTTTCAGTTCTGCTTTTTTCTGTGTGGAACCGTGCTGACTGTATTCTCAGGTAAACTCTTCCCAAGTGGTGGCAGAGATGGTTTGCAGCAGCTGTGGGCTTCTATCCTGTCAGCTTAGCGACCGCAGCACAAAAACCAGTGCAGTGCCTCCCTGTTATTACCTCTAACAAAGATCCTGGGGCTGACCCTCATTGAACCCCCCTTGGTCACAGAATCCAAGACAGGAGCAGGAGTTAGCTCCACACAAACCACATGAGCTGACGGAAGGATGAGTGGATCCCCAAAGGAAAATCAGATGTAGCTACTAAAAAAAGGGGGCAAAACCACCATCTGTCTATTCAGCCTTTTCTGGGCAGAGTCCCTCTCAGAAACTACCTGTCAGTGAGTTGCTGACCTGAGGTCTTTCAAAGCTCTTGGCAAAGGTTTAGAGGACTTCCTAAGTGAGAGGTGTGCTCTGGTTGTTCATGACTGCATGATTAAGTACACTAAACTTAGTGGCTGACAGCAATCATTTGGTGCCCCATGATTCTGCATAACAGAAATTTGAATAGGGCTCTGCTGGGTGGTTCTTCTGTTTCCTATGGCACCGGCAAGGATACTGGGTCCTCTTCGGGGCAAATTGGTTGGAATACAGGCTAAAGAGAAGTTCATCCCTGTGTCTGACAGCTTGAAGCAGATGGCTCCAAGGCTCCACTCAGCTGGGACAGTCAACAGGTACAGGTGCACATGGTCTCTTCAGCATGGTGACTTCTTAACAACAAGGCTCAAGGTCACAAAGAGTCCAGGAGGCTCAGACAGGAGGTGAGAAGCTTCTTATGATAATCTTTTTTTTAAATAAAGGATTTTATATATTTCTTCATGAGAGACACAGAGAGAGGCAGAGACACAGGCAGAGGGAGATGCAGGGGCCGGGCGGGGAGCCCAATGTGTGACTTGATCCCAGGATCCGGGGATCATGCCCTGAACCAAAGGCAGACACTCAACCACTAAGCCACACAGGTGTCTTTTGCCTTAGAAGTCCTTAGATGCCCCTTCCGACATTCCCTAGGGCCAGGGTAGCTTCCAGGGGGAGGAGATGGAATCTCCACCTTTCAGTGGGAGAAGTGCAAACAACATCATTTTTATCTCTCCCAGTCCCGACCAGACTGTCATGATATCATGACACGGTGATGGAATGATGGAAAACGGGTGTTGACTGGTGATGATCTATCCTCGATTATCCATGCTGCCTGCGGGATACTGGCTGTAGCAGGTAGGTTCTCTGGGGAGAGAGCAGAGGCCCGTGCAGGCTGCTGCAGACAGCGGAGTTGAGGAGAGGGACCCTTGTTCACGGCGGGGGTGGTGGGTGGGGGGGGTGTCCAGGCCCAGTAGAGGCCAGAGGAGCTTCGGGACCCTGAGCCCCCCGAATCTGGGCCAATTCTGGGGTCTCGACCTCCTCCCTCAAGGCACAGGTGTCTCTGTTCCTCACGGTGGCTCCACTCCTCATTCCTCTCTTCTCTTTTTCTGCCCCTTACCTTTTTCTTACCGCGACCCTGTATTGACCTGATTCTAACCCCCACCCCTCCTAACTTGAGCCTTCCGCTCCAGCGCTGCCAATCACTCCTCACTTCTCTCCACACTTCCCTCTTCCGGTTTCCAAGACTGAGACTCCAATTGGCTCAACGCCTCTTTTTTGCTCCAGGGCACATCATTGGTCACACTTCAACCAATGGCGTGGCTGGGATTGAGTCAGGTGGTGACACCTTATCCAATCATCTGGGGCTGGACAAGGAAGGCCACTCCCCCACACGGGTGGCTGATCCAGGGCTGTCCTTTCGCAGGGGTTGCGGTCACAGCCCTTTCACTGGGGTGGCCTTGGGTGTGTGCTTGGTGGGCACGCAACTGCGGTGTCTAAACGAGAGGTGCTGACACAACCTGGAGAAAAGACTTCCCTCCCTCTGGTTCTACTTTCAGCCCCTCCCTGGCGTCAGAGGGTGCTGACGACCACTACTGCTGGTGTGCCAAGTTGTGGAAGAGGCTGAGAGTGATGGAGGTGGGAGGAGAGCCACTGTTTCCCCATCCCCCGTGGCCCTCCTGCCAGCCCTCCTTGCACCAGATGCCCTGGTTGAGCTCCGTCCCCCTTCCTGGCCCCCGGGTTGGGACTGCCAAGACACAGGAGAGCAAAGCACAGCCTTGCATCTTGGAGCCTCCGCACCTGGGAGGACTCCCATCCCCGGGTGAAGGGCTGGTGCCCTAAGCTGTTTGGTGGTTCCTTTATGCATTTTCCAAACTCATTAATCCAAGTCATCAGAAATCCCAGTCCGCTTTGGCTAGTGTGGGGAGGAAGTGGCCCTAGCCCCAACCATGGCCTGGGCCCCAGCACTGCCTGTAGGCCCCAGGCTTCTGGCCCAACCCTACCTCCTTTAGCACCTGCTTCCCCTCCCCTAGTCCTGTAATGACCTCTCCAGTCCACGTGCTATTTGGGACCCAGCATGCCGGAAAGCACCTTGAGAACACCAGAGAGGAGCTCTTTCCTTGGGGTCTCCACACTCAAGGACTCTGAGGGGGTAGAGCCCTAGAGGATCTGGGATTCTTAGAGACCTCCTTCCTCTTGAGCTTCCTCTTTGATCCCCACACTCACCAGAGTCACCTCAAATCTTCACCTGACTCCTTAGCTCCCATCCTCTTGTGGCCAGCAGATGCATGGTTATCTTCATCCCTGACCACACCGAGGACATAGGAAGAGAAAATCGTTGGCAGATTCTTCTTCCCAGTGAACACTTGCAGACTGCACCTCTCTTACTCCTACTTGGAGGAAGAGGCTGGGCCACTGCTCTCTAAATCTGTTTCCCCATTTCCTCAGGGACTTGGTCCCATTGGTGTTTGCCTCCTTATTAACAGCATAGAATTTAGGGCCTTGGGAAAATTACAATCCTATTATTTAATAACCAGGCAACCTGGGTGACTCAGTCATTTAAGTGTCTGCCTTGGGCTCAGGTCATGATCTCAGGGTCCTGGGATTAAGCTCCATCTTCGGGCTCCCTGTTCTTTGGAGAGTCTCTTTCTCCCTCTGCCCTGCCCCTGCCCCTGCTCTCACATTCTCTCTCAAATAAATAAATAAATCTTTAAAAAAAACAACAACAACAGGTGACTTTAGGCAGGTCATATCACCTTTCAGAGCCTTAAAGTTAGTGTTTGTAAAATGGAGTTAAAATAGGATCTACCTCATAAGGTTGTTGATACTGAACCTGATACTCATAAGGAGTTGATACTTTCATGAGTAAAGTGCTTAGTAGAGTTTCTGGCATATAGGAAGCACCCAAGAAAACAGTGCTCCTTCCTTCTTTTCCACATGCCCCAAAGATGACCTCATTCCCTATTTTATTGAGAAAACAGAAAGCTCCAGTGGAGATTTCCAGAAATCCCCAAATGTACCTGCTCCCAAGGCCCATCCTGTCTTGCTCTAATTCTCTTACAAGGGCTTCCCCTCCTCCTACCCAAGGGAATCCCTCCTCCTAGGCTTGGATCTCCCCTGACAGACACAGGAGCCTGGCTCCTCCTGGTCACCCCCCTCCAGTGAGTCCCTCTCCACTCACTGCCACCGTTAACAGGCAAAAATTTCTCCCTTCTTCAAAAAAAGAAACCCAACACATCTACCGATGCTTTCTCCTTTCTACAGTTCTTGAATGTCTTATACAGCCATGTTATCATGGGGTGTGTCCTCTGGCCTTTTTCTGGAAGGCATTTGACTCCTGGAAGGACCAGTTTCTGGGACCGGCTCTGATCTTGAGATGTTTCATGATCATCCAGTCCAACCACCTCAGTGTATATGGCCATTGCCCTGTATTTGGGCACCAGGGCCCAGGAAGCCACCAAGATAGAGACCAGGTTGGGGTCTCTTCTCCAAGGGCCAGAGAGGCTTCCATGACTTGGAGCCCACGTTGAGAGTGAAGTGCTCAGTAATGGGTCTCTCTTCTTCCCCTTTCAGGGCCTGCCAAAGTTGGTCAGGAGCCTTTTGCTGCAGGCCTTATGGGCGCTACACAATACCTCAGGCCTTGTTTCAACAGGAGCCACCAGCTGCCCTGGTGAAGACTGGGGCAAGAGTTCTGGGTGTCCCTCCCTGGCATTAAGGCTAAGCTCTAGAGGGGGAGAGTTCAGGGGCTGAGGCAGAGGACCTGCCAATGACATGGAAGAGAACCCATGTGACCCCAACTCAGACAATATGTTGATAGAAGTTAAGAGGAAGTTGTTAAGGAGGCACATGGCTTGGGAGTGGGGGTGGCAGGGGGAGGGAGTCAAGACTGCAGAGCTGATGTGCCATGTGCCACTGGAGGTTAGAGGTGGGGTAGGGCCCTGAGTTAGGTGGTTATGAACATGTCCTTGCTTGGCTTGGTGGTTTGGATGATGAGGGAGAGTAGAAAGAAGAGCCCTTTGTTGACCTAGCAGTCGGGAGCACCATGCAATCAAGTGGACCACCAATTTTGTCACAGTTGAAAAATCATGAGAATTTTGTGGTGTGTAACAGAAGTTAATTTTGTCAGGCTCTAGGAAGTGGTGTTTGGCAATAAGACCCTGCTGGTTTAACCTATTCATGAAGTACATATTCATTTGGCCATAAGAGGATGTCCAGCGAGCTTTTCCTGTGGCCATGGAACTAGTATCCACAATTGAAACCTGAAGTACTAAGTAGAGAGGTCAACTGTTGGCTTGGTTCCCCTCCCCTGCATCCCCATCCCAAGGGCTATCTGAGAGTCTGAACAACTGGCTCCCTCAACCCTCCTGCTTCCCAAGCCAGGAGCAGAGGCAGGGGTGGGGGGTGAGGTGGGGGTGGGGAGGAGTTGGTGGGACATGGCATCTGGGCTGAGGGTTGCCCTTCCTCCCAACAACCACCAGGGTGGCACAGCTCTTGGGAAGAATCATTTTTGGAGACTGGAGGGGCCTTCAGGAGTGGTAGGTAGGCATCTCGCTGCTGGCTGGGGGAGGCGGGGCTGCAGAACAGAAAGGAGACTGTGTGAAGACAAGATCGTGGGGATGCCCACCACTGTTGGACTAAAGGAAAACATGGCTGCTGCCTTCCGAGGGGTCTTCGAGGGTGAAGAAGGCTTGGGGAAGCCAAGCCTGGAAGTGGTCCCCAACCCCCAAGAGACCACATTCAGGACAGATCCAAATGGTGTGGAGACCTCAAGCTGATCCAAATTTGAAGGCCCTCTTTAGGAAAAAGAATACAAAATTGGGTGGTGGTGGGGAGGTGCTTGGAAGGGGCTTATGCAGGTGAGGGAGCCCATGAAGTTTCCATTTTCTTGGCTTCGTGTTGAGCTCACCTCTGCAGGGGCATGTGGGGTGGGCACGGTACGCCCAGCTGGTGTCTGCAGCTGCAGAGCCAAGGTGAGACCAGGGAAGTTTACCCAACAGGAGACTTCCTCTGTAGTATCCACTCGCAGAGTGAGGGAGCAGGGGTCCTAGGATCAAAGTGTACCTCCCTGACCCTTCCTTCCTGACCAAGGAGCCAGAGTTGGGAGAGCAGGGAAGGGCCAGGCATGTACTCCCAAGCCTACCCACACCCTCAGGTCCCTCAGTGGGCGTGGTGAAGAGCCGAGATGTTTGCAGCTAGGAGGAGAGTGGAGTTCTCAACTGGACCAGCCTTTTGGGGGTACTGATTGGAGAAACGTGAAATGTGTCCATATCCCGCCAAGTCAAAACTCTTTAATAATCCTCTTACAGAGACAACAATTTCAGAGTTTAAAATGCGCTCTTGGGATCCCTGGGTGGCGCAGCGGTTTGGCGCCTGCCTTTGGCCCAGGGCGCGATCCTGGAGACCCGGGATCGAATCCCACGTCGGGCTCCCGGTGCATGGAGCCTGCTTCTCCTTCTGCCTATGTCTCTGCCTCTCTCTCTCTCTGTGTGTGTGACTATCATAAATAAAAAAATAAAAAAAAAAAAGTGCTCTTGCAGAAAACAGTCAAGAGGGCACGAGGCAGGATTGCCTGTAAGATAAACCTCTCCGCGGCACCTTTGACAGGCAGCTCAAGGGCCAGAGTCTGAACTCCCAGGTTTGCTGATCTCAAGATTTGTCAGGTGTGTGGCCCTGGACAAGTCATTTCACGGCTGACAGTCTTACTTTTCAAGTGTGTAAAATGGGTCATCTGAGGATTAAAGACAGAACACGGGGATATGGTTTTTGAATGGCCGGATCAACATCCGTGTGAGCACAACGCTTACATTACAAGGGACATCACCCCCTTTTCTGAGTCCGGGGCCAAAGACATAGGCTCAGGGAAGGGTGCTGAGATGAGATGTCCCTGGTGGAGGTGACATAATGTCTTTAGTTTGGAAGGGTGAGTCTCCAGACTGAGAAATAAGCCCTGCCCTGGGGAAACCAAGGGATCCCAGATGTCACAATTGTACTCCCTCTCAATTTCTCTACTTCCTTCTGTACTCAGGGAGTGGGGGAGCCACCTGCCCCGCCGAAACCTGCCTGTCAAAGCCTAGTCATTTAATTCCCAAGGGTGTCCACGGCCAGCACGGTTATGAGCTTTGTGTTGAGCTCACCTCTGCAGGGGCATGTGGGGTGGGCACGGTACCCCCAGCTGGTGTCTGCAGCCACAGAGCCAAGGTGAGACTCAGCACCAGTCAGAGCTCAGCACCAGTCTCACGGGCCTTGTCTCTGAGGTGGGACCTGAGTCCGGCCGCTGGGACAGGACAGGAGTCCAGCTCCCCCCAGGTCCTACCCTTTCCCTGAGTTAGGTCCTCGTAACTGGAATTTTCCAGCCCAGTCATAGGGCAGGGAGAGGCGCTGGCTGACACTTGGTGGAGTCAGGGCCTGGAGGCTGTGTCTTCCCAGCAGAGCGGCCTGCGTTCCCTGCCTCCCTCCCAAGCCAGCCGTTTCTGCTTTTCGTTCCTGTTAAACCAGTCCAACCCCCACTGCATCATAAGCCCTCTGAGGAGTTAGGACACTTTTTACTGCCAAGAACAAAACCCAATCCGGTCTGGCTTAAGCTCACGGCTAGCCCGTGGTGCCCGAACGGCCCATCTGGCTTTAGGCCCCTCGGGGTGCAGGGACTCCAGCAGGGGCAGGGAGACTGGTCTCTGCCCCTCTGATAGCGATGCCCTGTGTCTCTGCAGCCTGCCCTGTTGGGAACCCCAGAGAAAACAGGCAACTTCTTCACCCAGCTTCCAGCAGCATCTGAGCACCAAGCCTCCTTGCTCCACCCACGTCATCTACCTGTCCTTGAAGCAATTCTGCTGGCAGAGGGAAGCAGAGGGATGCAATGATTGGAGGGGGAGGCCTGGGGTCAGTTCCAGGGGGACTGGCGATGGGGCATGGGGAAGCCACGAAGGCACCGCAAGCGATGCCCATCACAAGTCTTCATGTCAGAAATGGGCAGAGACAGTGGAGCTCAGAGACGATGGATGACCAATGGGCCAGTCACTCCCTGGTGGCTTTGGGATTGTCTCTTCTGCTCTGATGCCCCAGTGGCAGGCTCTGAGCGGTGAGAGGTGGAATGTGGGTCGTGAAGTCTTGTGCAGAGATCACGGTCCTTAGCTTCTACATTTGCAGCCCTGTTCCTTCCATCTTGGACTCTGGCTTCCATGGGTCATGGTCACAGAATAGCTCTGCTCTTGTCTTCCTCTCATCTCCCTCCAACTACCAAAGGATGAGGCCATACCACCCTTTTCCAGAGCCTCAGAGCCCCTGGTCTTTTCTAGAAGCTGGAAAACACTGAGGCTTCCCTGCTTAGCCTCAGAGCAGACCCTCTGAGCAGAGTAGTTGCTGGGATGGGGGGCTGATGGCTTCAGCTCACTTCCCCTTGCCTCTGCCAGCTTGAAGGCTTACCCCTATCTGAAGCCCTGCTAGGAAATGCCAGGTTTGAACGCTGCAGGTAAGGGGGTGTTTGGACACCCCGGGCTGAAAGGATCGCCCATCATGAAATGGAAGAAAGTACACCTTTATTTCAGCCACCACCCTCCCAGGACCCAACACCATGGCACATGGCCTGGTGTCCACAGCACACAGTCCAGAAGATCCCAGTGAACAACAGCCCCACAAGGCAGCGAAACGGATCCCCCAGAGGGGGGTCCCCGGGGTCCACTGCAGGTGAGGATGGGGAGCAGGGCCCAGACCCCAAGGAGCAGCAGAGAAAAGGTGCCAAGTGAGCCCCGGGACATGATGGGGAGTCCCAGCTACAGGATCAAAGCAGCAGCTGCAGGAGGGCCCTGCTGTGGCCATCACCTGTCCTGGCTACAGAGCCGCCACACAGGGGGGGACAGCCCCCAGTGTGGGTCCTGGGGGTGGACAGCCGGCAGAGGTAGTGTAAACACATCTGAAGGTAGGGAGTGCCTGATGACCAAGCAGGTGCTCTCGGGGCTGGGGGGTGCCCGGGGCCCAGGAACGACAGGGGCTAGCAGGTGAAGAGGACTGGAGGGGGGCGGGTAGCAGGGTCTAGGACCCTGACTGGGCCCAGGGAGGAAGGTTCCAGGGCAATGGCAGAGAGCCTCAGGGACCGCAGGGAGGAAGTATGGGCCTAGAGAGGGGAGACAGGGCAGGGAAGGGAGCAATCTCTGCTCAGCTAAGACTGAGGTCTCTGGACAAGGCAGGGTTGAAGGTGGGAAGGGACCTGCTCAGCCCTGCTGCCTCCGTGTTAGCCTGACCCCAACCAGGTTTGGGCCCCAGCTCCTCCTCCTCTGACAACTGTCCTGCCCCAGCCTGCCCACACTAGTCCTCTCACACATAATCCGGTAATCCCCGGGGTCAACTCTGCCCTGAGGCTCCCTGAATCACAGGCCATCCTCACAGGTGGGACAGAAGGAGACAGAAAGGGTGGGAGTGGGGGATACTGGGAGGGCTGGTGGGGGGCGGCAGGGGGGCCAGGGAAGAGACAGGGGAGTGAGGGCTACAGCCACATTGTCAGGTCCAGCGCCAGCGAGGCAGTCTGTCCCCCATCCCTGGGACCAAAGTACAGAGAAAATCTGAAGGGAGATATTTAAGAACGTACATAATTAAAAAACAAACAAACAAACAAACAAAAAACCATGTGCGCACACGCATGCACACCTGCATGTGCATCAGGGTTTTTTTTTAAAGCCTTGAACTCATCATCTCCAGACTTGGTTAAAAATGTTTTTTAAATTGAGCTAAATTACTCACTCTAGCAGCACCACCTCAAGTAACCAGAACCTACAAGTGCTGGGGTTTTAGAGTTCTGCATTCGCTCTCAGCCTTTAGGGAGGAAGGGGGGAGGTGCTACAGAGCTGGAGGATCTCACAGCCAGGCAGGAGCATCGCCAGGAGCCCGACCGCAGCTACGCCACTGGGGAGTCCTGAGCTCAGATGCCCACAGGCACCAGACAGAAAGACTGACGTTTAGAAAATCTTGGGGCCTGGGGCACCTGGGGAGCTCAGTGGCTGAGCTCAGGGCCATTGGCCTAGGGCATGACCCCGGGGTCCTGGGATCATTCCCGCATTGGGCTCCCCACAGGGAGCCTGCTTCTCCCTCTGCCTGTCTCTGCCGCTCTCTGGGTTTCTCATGAATAAATAAATACAGTCTTTAAGAAAAGAAAGAAAGAAAGAAAATCTTGGGGTACTGGAGCCTCGGGGAGGGGCAGGGACCATGAGAACAGAAGAGTGAAGCCCTAACACTTCTAAATATTAGCTCAAAACAAGAAACAAAAAACTGCCCC
The DNA here is from genome assembly GCF_048164855.1 of Canis lupus baileyi. Taxonomy (NCBI): domain Eukaryota; kingdom Metazoa; phylum Chordata; class Mammalia; order Carnivora; family Canidae; genus Canis; species Canis lupus. The sequence goes on from NC_132840.1 coordinate 56,208,671, forward strand.
AGAGACCAAGTAAAAGGAGTCTCAGGGCTAGAGTCTAGCCTGGTTTTTAATGAAATCTTAGAGATTCTCAGGATCACTTAGTGACACGATTCACAAATGTTCGAGTGCAGGTGAGCGCTTGGAGTGGACTCGTTAAAATGCAGATTCTGATTCGAGTCAGGTCAGGGCCTGAGACTCTGCATGTCTAACAAGCTCCCAGGTGAGGTCGCTGCTACTGGCTCCCAACCACGCTCCACCTGCCGAGGATCAGGTTCATCTTTACACCTAGAACCTGTCTCGGACTGCTCCATCCCTGGCCAACGATGTTGCCGGTTCTGCTTGGAGACCTCCAGGGACTGGACGCTCACTACCTCAAGCAGCCCTCTAGTTGGTTGCGGCTAACTTTCCAGGGTCTGAAGCCATGGGGAAGGGCACCCCGAGTCAGCCGTGCCAAGGCTCAGGCTCTGGAACATCAGTTCCACAAAAGAAACTTCAGCTGGACGGGCAGGGTGGGGGCAGGCAGGGATTGTTAATGCGTGCTGGAAAGATCTAAGTAGAGGGGATGCTCAGCGATACCCAGTTAAGCAGGGGATGTTCTGGTTAGCAGAGTTTTGGAGCAGCCAATTTGCCTTCCTTTCCCCCAAGCCTTGAAGCCAGCTTTTCTCTGCACTTGAGCAAGTCACGATGGGAGCAGTGTCTGACAGGCGGGGACAGACGACACTAGAAGCTAGACAGAGGCTCATCCTTAGGCCATGTGACAGCCCTGCGCTGGAAGGGTCTCCTCCACTGCCTCTGGGGTTGGGGCCAATCCCAGACACCCCATCCCTGGGGTCTTGGGAGGCACTGGACAGTGCAAAATCCCCACCCCAACCTCTCGTGATGGGCTCAGAGACCCTGGGGCTGGAGGCCCCGAGCCCAGTGCCCCATATCCCCAGGCCAACTCTGCTGAAGCAGCTGTCAGAGCAGGGGAGCATGGAAACCACACAGGCCACTCCTCAGTTCGCCCTGGAGGGGGATCCCAAGCACAGAGAGTGCACGAGACTTTTCCCAAAGGTCACACAGCAGATTTGCAGCCAGCACCTGTAAAGGCCTGGAATCCTTTGAGGCAGAGCTGGCTAGAAGCCACTGGTGTCGGCCAGACTTTTGGTCACCTATAGCAGCAACTTTCAGGAAGAGGACCTTCCAGTACCCTGAGAGAGAGAAGAGTGTCTCAGAGGGAAATCGTGGAAAGGGGTCATGGAGGTTCCCCTAGGAAGGAGAGGGTCATGGATCAAAGTTTCTTCTAGGAAGGTAGAGACCTCTAGAGACAGCATTCATCTTGTCCTCTGATGAATGGTGCTCCCTAGAGTTCTTGCAGTCTGTGCAGCCTGGCAAGGAGGCCTGGTTAACACAGGGTAGGGGTGGCCGGAGGAGAGGTCTTGGGTCACGTTTACAGGGGTTCTCAAGTCTAGATTCCTGGACCACTCCAGACCTACTGAGCCAGAATCCCTGCAGCTGGTACCTCACTGGGTTTAGGAAAATCCCTGGGTTTAGGAACGAGCCTAGGCTCACTCCTCAGACAGGGATAGGGACATCAACTTGGGTGGGAAGTTCAGCAGGTAGGGCTAGGCCCTAAGGCTGGGGAAGAGGTGCCTGTTGCCCAGAAAGCATCTCCCATTGATGGGGAGCCATTCCCCCAACTCTGGAGTTCGAGGGGGGACAGGCAGCGGGCCTTGTGAGCAGAGGGGCAGCACCTGCTCCAGCTGGGCCTCACTTTCCAGAGAACTGGCCCGGCCTTGCCTTCTCCAGCTTCCAGCGCCGATCGAGAGGGATCTCCTGCAGACTGATGCCATGGTTGCTGGCGCTGCGGGAGAGAGGGTGGTGGCTTCAGAGATGGAGAGTGGGGAGGGGGAGAGGAGAGGGGCGGGGCAGGAGCGGGGGAGGGCAGGGTCAGGCACCCAGCTGGAGCCCGGGAGAAGGCTGGCACCTCACCCCGGTTGCAGGTCGGGCGGTTTGGGGATGGGTTTGTTGAAGCCGCGTCTGCCCACCAGCCAGTACGTGTCTTCGGCGCCCTTGCCCTGGGGGAACACGGGGAGGGGAGCACTTAGGCTGCCTGCCAGGGTGCAGGCGGGCGGATCTCCAGGGACCCCGAGGTCCTTCGCGCGTCCCCCCCCCCCCCACGCCTATAGCCTCACCTTCAGCTCCGTGCGGCCGCGCACCTCCGTCTGGAAGCCCTCATCCAGAGCGTGCAGAATCCGCACGGTGCTCATGTTCACGTGGATTCGGTAAGCTGGAATGACAAGGGAGGAGGATTTCCGAGACTCCCCTCCTGTGTCCCCTGCCCCCGGGGCCATCCCCCCCTTGCTCGGTGAATCCCCCCCAGCCCTCCCAGCCCCACTCCACTCACGCAGCCCCGTGGACTCCATGCGCGAGGCGGTGTTGACCGTGTCCCCAAATAGGCAGTACCGTGGCATGGTGAGGCCCACCACGCCGGCCACGCACGGGCCTGCGGAGACACGCAGGGTTGGTGGCCGTGCAGGCTGCCAGGTGGCACCCAGCACCTCGGGGGTCGCTGGCACCCCATGTTCTCCACCAGCTCCCCAAGGCCACACTCTCAATCACAATGGGGTGCCCTGGATGCGAGGGTGGCTTCAAGACAAGCCCTCTCTGCCCCCCCCAGGGGGTTTATGTCCTGAGACACGTGGAGCGGGGCCCCAGTGGGGGAGATGGGTGCAGAGTCCTCTAGGTACCCGAGTGCAGGCCAATGCGAATGCGCACGGGCACTTCGGGCATGTGACGCATTCGGAAGGAGCCCACGGCGCTGAGGATGTCCAGGGCCATGTTGGCGATCTCTGCGGCGTGTCGCTGCCCGTTCCGCTGTGGCAGCCCCGAGGCCACCATGTAGGCATCCCCGATTGTCTCCACCTGCGGGAAGGGGTAGTGTGGATTCGGTACTGAGCACCCCTCTCCCCCCAAGCAATTGTCCCTGGTCAGGGGTTAGTGCAGAGATCCTGGGGAGGCTTCCGATCCCGGAGGGCTGGACTGGGGTCTGGGGCAAATGAAGGAGGGGGGCCAAAGACTAGGGCAGGTGTGCTGGGGACTGGGGAAGCCAAAGGAGGCCTTGCCCCCTGCACAGCCCACCTTGTAGACGTCGTGGGAGCCAATGATGGCGTCGAAGAGTGTGTAGAGATCGTTGAGCAGATCCACCACCTCGATGGGCTCACTCATGGCTGAGATGGTGGTGAAGCCCACAATGTCACTGAAGTACAGTGTCACCTCCTCAAAATACTCGGGCTCCACCGGCGTCCCCATCTTCAGGGCCTCCGCCACAGAACTAGGGATGGCGGGAGGCAGGGTTACCCCAGACCAGCTGCATTCCAGCTGCCCTCCCCTCGACCCTTGCCCCCCTCCCCACGGGCACGCACGGAGGCAGCATCTGCGTGAGTAGCCTGTCGGTCTTCTGCTTTTCCAGCTCCAGCTCCTCCGTCCGCTCCCGGATCAGGTCCTCCAGGTTACTGGAGTACTGCTCCAGCATCCTCAGCATCGAGTCAATGATGTTGGTTTTCCGACCCTTGTTGATGCTTTTAAACTAGTTGGAGGAGGAAGCTGGTGGGACTTGGGCTGCCCTTGAGAGCGGCTGTATTAGGCCTGAACCTCCCCTTCCCCCATCACTTTTGACTCATCACCTGCCCCCTACTCCGGGGATAATGTTTTCACACATTATCAGGAGGCATATGGGAAATGAGGGTTCCCAGAGGTCTACTGCTCTCAGCTAGTCATTGACAGGGCGCTGGAACCAGCCCAGCCTTTGGACTCCCAGGCCAAAGGTCTTTCTGCCACACTGTGCTAAGCAATTCAAATGTCATTTGAATTGAATTAAAATTTCTCCCACCCAGAACTCAGTCTCCCACTCCAAAGGCCTCCACAGCCCCTGTTCTAGCTCTGCCCCCACCTAATCCCAGTCTTCAGACTACCCCTTGGAGAGCAGAGATCCTGATATCCTGCCTTCCTGAAGCTTCCCCAGGTGGCCAACAGGTGGCCAGCCCAGCCCCTGCCCAGTCCCAGCCCCTGACCTGGTCGAAGATGTGGCCCAAGGAGGGCCGAAGATCAGGGTGCTCTGCCCAACACTGCTTCATCAGCTGAATGCACTCCACAGGTGCCTGGTCCATGGACACGGAGGGCCGGCACAGTGGAGGGGGGCTCCGCACCCTCTCCACCACTTCTGAAGGCATAAGGGGACCGAGAGGAGCCACCTGACTCTGGCCTGATGGCTGAAGCCCAAGATGGGGGGACTCTACTGGGGTTCTTTAAATCAGAGCTCCAGTGGGTGGAGGAGTGCAGTGAGGGAGGGGTTGCTGGAGCCACAAGAGGACCCTGAATCCAGGGGGGCAGGGGGCAGTTAAGAGATGACAGGGGGAGCCTAACATCCATTGCACATAGAAGAGGGAGGGTGAGGGTGATCAAGGAGCTTGCTGACTCTCATAGATGGTAAGTAATATGGATTTGAACCAGACTGGAATGCTCTTCACCCCCTTCCCACAACACTGCTGCGCTGCTGGGGATTTGAAGGAGCAGGTTGGATCCTGGATGAGGACCAAGGCCACCAGTGAAGTCTGGGCGCCTTAGAGCCACCTGTGACCATCCCTATGCTGGCCTCTCCACTGTTCTGACTCCTCAGACCCACATAGGGGTGGCCCAGGCTCAGCTCTGGGCTTCTGGGAAAGAGGCTGGGTCCCGCCAGGCTCTAACGCAGTCTGACTTTCTGTGCGCACGGCCAGGCCCCGGCGGGGGTGGGGGTGGGGGTGTGGCTGCGTACCCTCGGGAGTGAGCTCCAGCATGGCATAGGGGGCGCTGCGACACACGACCTCCTGCATGATGATGCCCAGGCTGAAGACGTCGCCGGGCAGCGTTCCCCGGCGCTCCAGGGCCGGGTCCCGAAGCAGCTCCGGGGCTGTCCATAGCTGGTCTGGGGGCCGGGGGGAGGGGGGGGAAGGGGCGTGGGCATGAGGAGGACCTCGGGGGAGGGGGCGCTGGAGACAGACCCCCATCCTAACCGGAAAGGCCAGGCTCGCACCCACTCACCAACTCCCAGCCTGAGTCTGGCCCCGCTGCCTGCAGCTACCCCCAGGAGGGACTATGGGAAAACCAACACGGGTCTCAGAGAAGGTGAGGGGGGAGGGGGGCTCACAAACAGGCCCTACCCTTTAGACCCAGCCCCTCCGGCACAAGCCCTGCCCCCTCCCCCCCTCCCCTCACAGAGCCCACCCTTCCTCTCCCCAAAGTCACAAGACCTTTTCCGTGGCGGGGCTGTGGAATGGGCGGCGGGCGGCGGGCGGGGGCGGGGGGGGGGCTGGAAATGACGGGAATCCCAGGGGCTTCGCGTCCCCGCGGGAGGCAGCCCGGGAATCTTACCCTCGGCGCTGGGAGGCTCCAGTAACACCCTCTGAGCTTCCATTAGTCGCGCGTGGCCGTGATCCGTGACCTTAAGCACGAACCTCCCGTCCACCACGCAGTTCCGCGACTTCAGGCGCCCGTGGGCCACGCCTCGATGGTGCAGATACCTCATTCCCTGGGGCAGCAGGAGAAGAGGCAGCCTCAGCCCGGTGGTTCCCGGCCCTGTCCTCCCCGCCACCCCCGCACCCCCCTTACCCCGCACCTTGATGAGGTCCAGCAGGAGGGAGGACTTGAACATCCAGTCCAACTTAATGTCCCTTTGGGCGAGGAGGTCGTGGAGGGAGCCCCGGGCGCAGTGCTCTGAGACCACGGCCAGCACGCCTTCCCCCGCGGCCGAGCCACCAGCTCCCCCGCTGCCGAGGAAGAGCCCCAGGTAGAGCACCACGTTCTCATGCCGGAGCTCCCGGAGCTGGGAGGGAGAAAGTGAACGGGCCTTTTCTGCCCTGGAAGCAACGTGGGAAGGAGACCTGTTATGCAGGCCTGTTTCTGGGTGTCCCAGCTGGGAAGATGGCAGAAGAATGACCAATGGAAAGATCCGTGGGGATTTCTTCCACAGATGGCCTCTCTCTGCAGAAGGCACCAGTCGGTCAAAGGCCGGCTGTTCGGTGCGGACTATGGTTTAGTTTCAAGTTAGGGCTGAAAACACAACCTTGCAGGGGAGCCAGGACCCAGGCAGGTTCTGATGGATTAGCTGTAAGACTTTGAACTGCCTGGCTTTAGGGAAAAACACCGCAGGCAGAAGCCCCTGGCACCACGACCCTCCCCCTCCTTGAAGAGAGAACCAGGAAGAGGCCGCACCACCGCTTTCAGAGAACACCAGAGGGGCATCTGGGTGACTCAGTGGTTGAACATCTGCCTTTGGCTCACAATCCTAGGGTTCCACATCAGGCTCCCCACAGGGAGTCTGCTTCTCCTTTTGCCTATGTCTCTGCGTCTCTCTCTGTCTCTCATGAATAAATAAATAAAATCTTAGAAAAAATACACATACACACAAAAAACCCAAAGAACACCAGAAATGGCTGTGCTGGTGACAGCTCAGGGCTGTTTTGCCTGGTCCTGTCACTATGTCAAGTATGTCGGAGACTCCCCACCTACCCAGGTTAGGGAGGCAGGGACTGAGCAGTCAAGCTGTGGCCCCAGAGAAGGACAGGGGCCCTCACAATCTGGGCATGCTAGGAAAACTGGGGTTCATGGGTGATGGCTGTCCTTTCTGGTTTTCCTTTGGTCCAGTAAGACAAGACCTTTCATCTGAGATGCCTGCCATTAAATGGTAATTTAGCTTGTTGACCCTAAGTCATTCTGCAGCCGTGGCCAAAAGCTTCTGTGGAGACATCAGGGAAGGAGGCCAGGTCGAGGCTGCATGATGTAAGGGGAGCTTTAGGGAGAAAGGACTAGAATACAGTCTACAGCCTCCTTGCCAGCTTTCCACCTCACTCAGTTTGCATTAACTAGGCCATTCTGCACAAGTGGCTCAACGAAACTGGAAAGCCCTTATTGTCTCACTCAATAAACATTCATTAGGTCTCTCTAGTCTCTGTTCCAGATACTGTGCTGCGTGCCAAAAATGCAATGATGGGGCAGGGGGAACCCTCACTTAGCTCACAGTCCAATGAGGGAGGCAGATAAGAAATGAACTAGAAGAACACCTGGGTGGCTCAGTTGGTTAAATGGCCAACTCTTGATTTCAGCTCCAGACATGATCTCAGGGTCGTGGGACTGAGCCCCGTGTGGGGCTCCACAATCAGTACAGAGTCTGCTTGAGATTCTCTCCCTCTCCCTCTGCCTCTCCCCTGCTCATGTTGTCTTTCTCTAAATAAATTAATTAATCTTTAAAAAAAAAAAAAAAAAACCATGCAAGGGCAGCTCCGCTGGCTCAGCGGTTTAGTGCCGCCCAGGGCCTGATCCTGGAGACCTGGGATCAAGTCCCACGTCAGGCTCCCTGCATACAGCCTGCTTCTCCCTCTGCCTGTGTCTCTGCCTCTCTTTCTCTCTCTGTGTCTCTCATGAATAAATAAATAAGATCTTAAAAAAAAAAACATGCAAGCACACATTGAACATATCATGACAAGCACACCACAGGAAAGAGCTAGCATATGAGAGAGCGGAATGGGAAATCTGCTTTTGAGAGGAGGGGACACCTCCACTGAGACCTCTTGGTCTCTCCCACATTGGGGTCTACCTCTGTAGGGTAGGGCAAAGAGAGGGCAGGGAGGTTAGGAAATGATGCCCACCCCACACCCCAGCCCAGGCCCACCCTCACCTTGGAGAAGGCCGTCTTGGTTGCTGGGCGGATGGCTATGTGCTGGTCCCCGGGGAATTTCTTCAGCCAAACCCAGTCTCCCTGGAGTAGAGATGGGAGCAGTGAACTCAGTTTCTTAAAACCCCACGAGGCAAGGAGCCCTAGGGCCCCTACATTTGCACTTGCCCACTGCCCCAAAACATATCTTCCCTGTGACACAGAGCATCAGGGGCAAGGGGTCTGAGGTCTGCTGGCCCACTTCACAGCTAGCCAGGAGGGAGGGAGTCCACACTTGCAGGGGTGTCCTCACCACCCCAGATGCACTCACCAACAGCCTTATTAAGCAAGCCATTGCTACCACAAATGTCACTGAAATCACAGCTCTCGGCACCATCTGTTGCCACGAGAGAGCACTGTGCTGGGGAGTCAGGAGTCTGGGCTTTTTATTACAAACTGCAAAGTATAGGCAGCTTCCCTCCAAGCTCTGAGCCTCCCTATCCTTAGCTGTCAGTCGGGCTGGTGGGCTGGTTCACGGGGACACAGCCCCAGCAGTCCCACTGGGCCCCACGCTCAGAAGCGCCTGTGTTTGGTTCACCCATCTGCATTGTCACCCTGGATGAACAAGGAACCCTTCACTTTAATTCTGCCTTAGGCTTTGCGACCTATGTAGCCGCCTCGTCTGCCAGTGAGGGATTTGGACTAGAGGGGAATCCTGGTGGTTAGGTATTGACTCCCTAAAGAGCATTTGGAAATAAATATGAGACATTCTTAATCGGGAACTGTGTTTAGCAGACAGGACAAGAGACGCTATCTATTCCTGAAGGCACAGGGTAGTCCCTTATGGAGGAGTAACAGCTTGCCCCAAATGACAATAGTGCTCCCCTGAGAAGCAGCTGGCAGTGGCCTCTAGGTGACAGGGCGGGAGCCTCTGCGTTTTCTAACACTTGGGAGCTCTAAATGTCCACCGACTCTTTTTTTTTTTTTAAGAATGTTTATAAATTTTTTTAAAAATTTTTATTTATTTATGATAGTCACAGAGAGAGAGAGAGAGGCAGAGACACAGGCAGAGGGAGAAGCAGGCTCCATGCACCGGGAGCCTGATGTGGGATTCGACTCCGGGTCTCCAGGATCGCGCCCTGGGCCAAAGGCAGGAGCCAAACCGCTGCACCACCCAGGGATCCCCTACCGACTCTTGATTAGCTGAGCTCCCTCTGACTCTGTTCACAATATTGCCCACATCCCACCACATTCAGATCAGCTGACCCATAGTTGAGATCCTAATGCCCTTTTATGACTTTCTTTTCTCCCCTCTAAGGCTTGCTGTTCCTGAATCTGAGCTGAACTGGGTGAAATGCTGGATGGGGCTCTTGAGTGGGGGATAACCCCATCTGGAAACTTTCCATCCTGAATAATCCATGCCCTAGAAATGTCCTCTTTGTGACCATGAGGCCACATCCCAGATGCTGCTCTGCCCCAAACTTTCCAGGGAGGCCCGTGTCCTCTGGTAACCTGAAATCTTGGATGACTGAGGGGACAGGGACAGGGGATCCCAACAGGGCAGGGGATGGCTTCAGTGGCCACACCAGGCTGCATGGTCCCAGTACACACACCCCCACCAGTCAGGCCTCCAGCTTCTGAGCCACTGTGATTTGCCTTCAAGGAGCTCTCATCTGGATAAAGGCTAAGGCATAATTTTGGGGCAGGAAGGAATCTCAGATGCTCCCTATTGGGGAACCCGTGACCTCTCCCTAAAGCCCATTCTGGACTCCTATCACCATTTCCTGGAGCCTGCAGGATATGACACAAGTCCAGGAATAGAGCTGGGCCTGGCTAGGAGTAAGACTCACTTCAAAGAGGCCAATGTTGGAGTTATCCAAGGGCTGGCTGGGGACGCTGCGAATGTCTGATGTACTGCGGGCGGCCAGACTCGAGCGACTTCCCTGGACCACCTGGAGGGTAGAGGCCAATCAGTGGAAAGAGTCAAAGTATACTGTGGGGTCAAGTCATAGGTTGAGGTCAGCCTGAGTTCTGGTGGTTACAGAGGGGAAGGGGAAGAAATCTCAATTTAGGAAAGTGATAATGACATTACCTCCTCATAGCACTGCACTTTACAGTTTACAAAGCTAACAAGTAGCTTTTCTTGGAAAAGCTAGAAACTGCCCCAGGAAAGCAGTGGGGACAGGGGCTCTTACTCTCACTGCACACCCCCAGAGCTCAGACCTGAGATGGAATCAGGGCAGGAAGCAGGCCTTCCCAGGTGGGGGCTGGGATGAGGGCTGGCCCAGGCAGGGGAGCAGATATACAGGGAACACTTGGAGACCTGGCTCCCTGCTGTCCCACCTTTCGCGTGCTGCCCCCATGCGGGTGGAGAAAGGTGACATCGTCCAGAGTCAGGATGATCTTGTTGGGGCCAGAGACCATTTGGATGTGAAGTAGCCGATGCCTGGTAGAGGGAAAGGGCATTAGCGAGGAAGCTGGCAGAGGATCATGTTGGTTCAGGGGAGACCAGCTGCCCCCAAACCAAACATCCTCTGGTCTGCCTGCCTTTTGGGGCAGATCCCAATCCTCCCTTTTTCTACTCTTGAGTGGGTCCAGCCTGCTGTCTTTGCTGCACAGATGCAATTCTGGAAGGTGGGGAGCTAAGCTCACCTCCTACTTACCTCACTCCCATACTCACCTCAAATAATGGGCCAGGAACGCCCCAGTCAGCCCCATCCCAACCACCAGGAGGAAGCCGAGAAAGACGAGGCCGGGCTCCACTCCTGCAGAAGCAGTGAGAGGAGGGACACTGAGGATGGTGGCCTGAGGGAGGCACCCTCTCTATGGAGGTTGCAGTCATGTCAGATGGCGGATGCTCTAGGGAAGGTGGATGGGAGCCCAGGACCAGGTCTGGGGAAAGGCCATGGGTTCTGCAAAGGGGAGATGCTAGAAAGGTTCCAAGAGGGCATGGGTGGGGGGAGGGGGAGGTTGGCAAGGGAGAGGTTCTGCACAAGCCAGGGGTGTGAGAAGGCTCTGGAAGGAGTTACGGGATGAGAGTTGACTGTCTTTCACCACTTTGTGGAGGGTCTGCGTTGACTGTGACTGTCCCAGGGCAGGCGTTGGAAAATGGGGCGGGGGTGGCGCTGGGGTGCTTGCCCTCACCTCCGTTGCAGATGACACCTGGCTCGAACCAGCATGAGGGGTCGGACCCAGGTGTTCCTCCCCCTCTAGGGAAATGCACGGGGGTCCCAGCTGAGAGGAGGGAGCCCCGGGTGGGGTCCAGCATGTATGTGGCGAAGAGCCGGTCCCCCGCCGCGTCCGTGTCCAGCAGCACAAACGGTGGCTCCCGGGCTCCTCCCAGGGTCCCACAGAAGCCGGGGACCTGGGCATCCGGGATGTGGTGGGCTACCGCGGCTCCCGACACCCAGCCGCCCCCTGCGGCCGCCCGTGCCCGTGCGACGCCCCCCGCCAGCAGGAGGACCGCGTCGTAGATGGTGCCGAAGAGCGGGGACACCTGCGCCAGGACAGCAGGGACTCAGGGCCCGGGCTCTCCGCCCACCTCCTGGCTTCTCATGGCTCTTTTCAAGCCCTCAAGCCCCGAGGGTATAGACTGTTCACACTTCTGGGGTGCTTCCCTGTGTCCCTCAGTGGAGGCGCCCTCCTCCTCTCTCCCCATTGGCTCGCTCGCTTCCCCTCTCTCCTCATTGGTTCTCTCTCTCTCTCTCCTTCTCCTCCTCCTCCCCATTGGCTCACACTCTCCGCCCCCCATCGGCTTACTCCTCCCCTCCTTCATTGGCTCACTCTCTTCCCCTCTCCTCTCTCTCTCTCTCTCTTTCTCTTTCTCTCATTCTCATTCTCATTCTCTCTCTCTCTCATTCTCTCTCTCTCTCTCTCTGTCCCCCTCTCTCACCATTGGCCCACTCCTCTCTTCCCCTCTCCTCTCTCTCTCTCTCTCTCATTCTCTCTCTCTCTGTCCCCCTCTCTCCCCATTGGCCCACTCCTCTCTTCCCCTCTCCTCTCTCTCTCTCTCTCATTCTCTCTCTCTCTCTCTGTCCCCCTCTCTCCCCATTGGCCCACTCCTCTCTTCCTCTCTCCCCACTGGTGCGCGCTCTCTCTCCTCTCCTCTTCTCTCCCCATTAGCTCCCTCCTCTTCCCTCTTACCCACCGACCTTCCTTTTTCCACTCTCTCACCCCTGGTTATCCCTACTCTCCATCACCTGCAGCTCCTCTCTTCCCTTTCCGATTGGTCGTCCTGCTTATAGTTTTAATATCATTACTTCTCATTCACCTAAAAGCTTCCTTTCCTATCTTTTGGTTGGCTTCCATTTTCTATTTTTCCTTTTCTTTCCCCAAGGCTCTCACCCCATGTCATCAAGCTTATTTTTACCAGTTTCCATCTCTCCCCAGTGCCAGGCACTGTGTAAAGCGATAGGTAAGATAAAGTCCCTGTCCCAAGGAATCTTTCATCTAGTTAGGAAGACAGACAGGGAGGCTGAGATAGTGCAAGGGATGGGGACAGGGGGAGGAGGGAGGAAGAGGAGGAGAAGGCTTCTAGAAGTGACCATCCTTCAGAGGATGAGTCAGAATTATCTGGGGGAGAGGAGGGCCAGGGAAGAGTACACCCAGCAGTACAGAGGCAAAAGAGAAAGGCACATTTAGGAAACACAAAGTTGCTCCGTCTGGCTGAATGTCAGGGAAGGTGGAAGAGAGAGGAAGACCAAGAGACCTGGTAAACTGTGTGAAGACACCTGTTTCCATCCAGGATGAGAGAAGCCCCTGGGAGGCTCTGAACAGGGGTGTGGCAGAGTCAGATTTGCCAGATTTCTGAAGTTTGAACTGATTATTGGGTGGAGAAAGGCCCAGGACAGGTAAGCGTGGAAGCAGAGACTACTGGGGAGATGCTGCTTCAAGATTTTTTTTTTTTTTCTTAAAGATTTAGATCAGAGGTGCTGTGTCCTGAACCAGGACAGTGTTGGGGGAATGGAGAAAGTGGACGGATTCAAATGACTTTTACAAAGTAAAACTGTCAGGACTTGACGTCTGGATGTAGGGGTTGGGGGGAAGGTGAGAAGAATCAAGGATGACTTCCTAGGGATCTCAGAAGGAGCCAGTAGCTGAGAACTGAAGATGCGTTTCACCACTTTCTCCACCCACCCCCCATCCCATCTCACCACGTTCCTGACTCTTGTTCTCCCCTTCTTATTGACTAGTCCCATCCTTCTGCTACTGGCTCCCCCAAATCTTCCAGGAGGAGACTAGGGGTGTTGGTGGGGAATATTTCAACCTGCCTCGATTCACAGCACCTTTGGGGTGGTTAGTTTATTGCCCACTGACATCCAAACTCTCTTCCCTCTTAGTGCTTTCCAGCCCTTTCCCCTTTCTAGGAATGGTATGGAGTCAGACGGTCTGAACGGGGATTCTGGATTCTCAGGGGATCTCAGCTGGTTGTTTGGGTGTAAGCCGTGGATCTAAATGATTATGGAAACTCCTGGTTCCACCTAGGGACCTTTCTGCTCCTCACGAGATGGCAAGGCTGCCAAAAAGCTATGACCACTAGATGAAGCCCCAGAGGAAACCCCTCTAAATGGGGTGTGGAGATTGGATCTGCATCCTTGCTCCTTCCTGTTCTGTATTACAGATCATGTGTGGCCACGGTGCTGGAAGTGGGTTTACTTTGAAGCCGACTGCAGTGTTGAGTTCATAGGGTCTAGTGACCGGAGCTGGGCTGGAGAGGTCTCATCGTCTACACTCTAGAAGCAATCCCAACACACTAACATGGCCCGAGCAAGGTCAAAGCCTCTACTTTACCCAGAAAACGACAGAACAGGAGGGGCTGCTTAGTTGGTCTCTCTCTACTGGTGCAGGGCTCCCAGCTCCCATTGGCTCCATCCTCCTCCCCCCTCTCCGGCATGTCCTCCCCTCTGCCCTCCTCCCTGGTCCCTCTACCTGCTGCAGATCTAGGTCCGAGGGCAGCTCCTGGTGCTCCTGGGCCCTGCGCAGGTTGTCCATCACGCTGCCCCCTGGGGGACAGTGACGCGTCAGGATGAGCACCGCATCGTGGGCCCTCCTCAGCTGTGAGCTGTTGGCGAGCACGGCCAAGGCCTCTGGGCCCGGGGACAAGGCGTAGTGGAGCGTGTCGAAGGGCAGGAAGACCAGGGAGCCATCGGCCAGGCCCAGCTCTTCCGCAGCCTGCAGCAGACAGCGCTGCTCCTCGCCGCCCAGCAGCACCGAGTGCATCACCATGATCACCGCTGCGGACCGTCGGACACTCGGGCTCACCGCCGCGCCCCGCTGCCTGCCTGCGGCGCCCCCCACCCCCACCCCGCGCCCTGCAGGGGAGCCTACCTCTGACTCTGGGCCCGTCCTGGACCCTCCTCAGGGCCTCCCGGGCCCCAGACAGGTCCGAGGGCTCCATGGTGGTCACCAGCGCCACGGGCAGACCCCGGGCCCTGAGCGCCGCCGACAGCGCGCGTCCCGCCTCCACCCACAGGTCCTGGGGCGCGGTGATTAGGGCCACGCGCGCCCAGCGGAAGGCGCGGAGCAGGGCGTACAGAGCATCGGCCGCCGGCGTCCCGGCGGGGGCTGTGGTGCCCCCCGCCCGCGTCCCCGGGCAGCTCCAGGGCACCAGCGCCACCCCCGCCTCCTGGGCTAGTAGCTCAGCCGGCCGGCAGGCTGCGGGGTTCACCGGCCCCACGAGGCCCGAGACGCGGCCCAGCGCGGAGGACACGGCCCCCAGGGAGCCCGGCGTCCGGCATGGCTCGGGCAGCAGCGTCACCTCGAAGCGGGGCCCGTCTTCCAGGGCTGCGTCGCGGTTCAGGCGGGCGGCGGCCAGGCGGGCGGCCAGGTCCGGGCGGGCGCGGGCGAAGATGGGGTCGCAGGCCCAGGGGCCCAGCACCCCGACTGTGAAGACGGCGGAGAGGGCGGAGGGCGGCAGGAGGAGCAGCAGCAGCAGGAGCCGGAGCCGGGGCTGGGGCCAGGGCGGGGCCCCGGGGACGCCGGGCGGGGACCGAGCCCACCGCGCGGGGGCGCAGAGCCGGGGGTCGGGGAGCCCACCCGCCAGGAGGGCGCACGCGCTCATCGCCGGCTTCTGGGAGCAGAAGCGGGGTGCGATGAGCGGCGAGGCCCCCAGAACTCTCTCAGGGCCCTCTCCGCAACCCCCAGCTTCTCAAAGCCCGACTAACCCTGGAGGCCACTTCCATAGCCCCAACTCTGGCTTGGATGACCCTCCGGGGGTGAAGGGCATGGCCTGGAAGCCCACCGCACCCCTCACCCCAAACCCCTGTTTCCCTTGCTTCCTGTTCCCTTCTCGTCTGCCCCTCCTCTCTCCTAGAGCCAACAGGGGTCAGGGGAGACATGCCCACTCCCTCCGTACACCCACTTGGGGCAGAAAGGACCCGGGTCCTGGCCAAGGGGCCTTTGCCACTCACCGGAAAGTCCGGGGCGCGGGCCCAGGCCCGGGGTGAGGGGTCACAGGGCTGATCCCCCTTCTGACGTCCTCCCACAGGTCTCTTTGCCACGCGGCCCAGGGTGGGGGTGTGGGAACAGCTGTCCAGAGCCCTTAATCTTCCCAAGCTGATTAGGGTTCCTTAATCAGTCAGGGAGGAGTTGGGGGAGGATGGGGCTCCCTGGAGTGGGATCTATCCTGGCCTCCAGGCAGGCAGGCAGGCAGCCCGAAGATCCCGTCTCCTCCATGCATCTCAGCCCTGGCACCAGACACCCAACATGAAAGCAGCTGCAGGTGTCCCTTCTCAAACTGCTGCCACCTTACCCTGCTCAGCCTGGAAAGCCGGAAGATGAGCCCATCACCTGTGGGTGATCAGTTTCGGGGGAGGGGGGGAAGGGGGTGTCTCTCAGGTTCATTCCCTCCAGAGGCCCCATCCCTTGGCTGGCAAAGTCCATACCCCAGAGACCCAGCTCAAACTAGTCTGATATCTCTCTTCTCTCATCCGCCCACACTTGATTCTCTGATTTCCCACTTCTCCATGCCTGGAAAACTGGCCCATGGGCCTTGGGAAGTCAGAACCCCGGGAAATAACACAAAAGAGCTCTGGCCTTGGGCAGACCAAGGGTCAGATTCCTCCTCCCTGGCTTTGTGACCTTGGGAAAGTTGCTTCACCTCTCCAAAGGTTGTTGTGAAAATTACTTGTGATAGTGAATAGAGTGCCTGGATGACAAAGATGGCTGAGACAAATTTAAAGGAGTAGGTGATGGGTCACTTGCTCTACCATACATCAGAATTTATTACGAAGTGATAGGACTTAAGACACTATAGTATTGGTGTGGAAATAAACAAATAGACCAATAGAACGGAGTAACAGAATAGAGAACCCTGGAACAAACCCAGCAAAAAATGAAAATTCGACACATGAGAAAGTGGACATTTCTTGCCAGTGGGAAAAGAATGAGCTATTCCACAAATGAAGCCGAGTCATTAGACATATGAGAGGGGTGAAGGGATAGGTTAAGATTCCTCACACTATATAAAATCAAATTAATTTAAAGGCACACATAATAAACAAAACTTAAAAACATTTAGGTGATTCATTTTTCAACCATTATGGCAAAGATTGGATCAGGCAAGAATCATCAGTGGGTGCTGATAACGCTACGGGGAAATCGTCACAAGAAGGGGGAGGCTTGGAAGTCTTAAAGCATCTCCCTAGACGACTTACCAGTTGGAAGGAAGCACAAAATATAGAAAGTATTATCATACAGGGGAGAGATTGGACAAGAATTAGAACCAGGGATCGAAGTTAACCAATGGGTGGCAGATAGACATTGTGTGGCCTCCAGACATGATGCCCCGAGAAAGACAATACTGCATCTCCACGACACTGCATAGATGCAGTACCGCACACCACACAGCTGTGCAGAGCTCCAGCCGAGACTGCTTTCACCAACCTAAATCATGAGCAAACTGGATAAACACAAAATGAGGAACATTCTTCTAAAATGGGGGAGAGGGGACTGTATTCTTCAAAAATGTCAGTATTAAATAAGACAAAGGTTGAGGAAGTATTCTAGATTAAAGGAAGCAAAAAAGACATGACAGTTCAATGTGATACCTACCCCCGGTTTGGATCCTGCATTTAAAACTGCTATAAGATTATGGGGCATCTGGGCTGGCTCAGTTGGAAGAGCATGTGACCCTAGAGCTCGGGGTTGTGAGTTCGAGCCCCATGGTAGGTGTAAAGATTACTAAAACAAATTAGGGACACCTGGGTGACTCAGTGGTTGAGCGTCTGCCTTCAGCTCAAGTCGTGACCCTGGGGTCCTGGGATCAGTCCCACATCAGGCTCCCTGCAGGGAACCTGCTTCTCCCTCTGCCTGTGTCTCTGTCTCTTTGTGTGTGTCCCCTCATGAATAAATAAATAAAATATTTTTTAAAAATTAAATAAACTTATAAAAATAATCATCTAAAACTACTATATGATTATATGATCTATAGGGTTATGGAAAGGCTATGGAGAATGTCCACATCAAAGTTGATGACTGGCAAAATTGAGATATGAATGGGAGGTTTGATAAAAACTATTTTATCTGTGTAAATTTATGAAGTTGATAACTGGTCTGTAGTAATGTAACAGACTATCCCTACTCCTAGGAAATACACACGAGAGCATCTAGCTGTAAAGTACCGTGATGTATGTCACATACCTTCAAATAGTCAAGGAGAAATATGATATGTGTATGTATTACATATGCTGTCTTGCATATATTATATGTATCAAGTGATAAATGCATAAAATGTTAACACTAGGTCAACTAGGTAAAGGGTGTATGAGTGCTCTTTGTACCATTTTTAATTTTGCAACATTTTGTAAGCTTAAAATTATTTCAAAATACAATGTTAATAAAAAAAGCTTTTATTTATTTTTTTTTTTTAATTTTTATTTATTTATGATAGTCACAGAGAGAGAGAGAGAGAGGCAGAGACATAGGCAGAGGGAGAAGCAGGCTCCATGCACCGGGAGCCTGATGTGGGATTCGATCCCGAGTCTCCAGGATCACGCCCTGGGCCAAAGGCAGGCGCCAAACCGCTGCGCCACCCAGGGATCCCTAAAAAAAGCTTTTAGGTTAAAAAAGAGTATCTATATCAAATCAGGGTAGGAAAGGATTTCTCCAACAAGACACATAAAGTACAAACCATAAAGGAAAAGACTGATACATTAGAAAACATTAAAAATAAAATGTCTGGGGGGCACCTGGGTGGCTCAGATGGTTAAGAGATCTGATCCTTGGTTTTGGCTCAGATTATGATCTCAGGGTCATGAGATTGACCCCCATGTCAGGCTCGGTGCTCAGCCAGGAGTCTGCTTGAGATTCTCTCTCTCTCTCTCTCCCTCTCCCTCTGCCCCTCCTCCTGTGCTCTCTCTCTCTCTCACACAAATAAATAAATTTTTAAATTAAAATTTCTGGGGGCACCTGGGTGGCTTAGTGGTTGAGCGTCTGCCGTCAGCTCTGCCTGTCATCCCCAGGTCCTGGGATGGAGTCCCGCATCAGGCTCCCTGCAGGGAGCCTGCTTCTCCCTCTGCCTGTGTCTCTGCCTCTCTCTGTGTCTCTCATGAATAAATAAATAAATAAAATCTTAAAAAAAAAAACCAGCAACTCATGAATTTCTACTGTGATAGACACTGTTTTAGGCTCTAGGGATCACAGTGCATAAAGATTTCATGGAGGTGAACACTTGATCACTCTATAGAGGGATTTTGCATAATTTTAAATACAAAATTTTGATGTCTGGCCTGTAGTAGATTCTCAAAGCCTAGCAGGTGACAGTGTTCATTTCTCTAGTCCTGGGTATCTTTCTTTTTTTTTTTTTCTTTTTCTTTCTTTTTCACCTTAATTTCCATAGGGTTATTTCCCCTTAAGCTCTCCTCTTCTGACATAGCGTCTTGACTTGGAATCACAGATTCTCCACTCAACTCTTTTATTTCATAATGATCAGACCGAGGTCTAAAGATTAACTTGACTTAGTCCTTAATTTCCTGATTTTCTTCTGGGGTCTGTGAAGCGACAGGTAATATACTTGGGAATGAAGAACAAACCTTTTTTTAAAAAAAAGATTTTATTTATTTTGGGGAAGACCGGAATGCTCAGCGGTTGAGTGCCTGCCTTCGGTTCAAGTTGTGACCTGGGGTCCTGGGATCGAATTCCACATCAGGCTCCCCAAAGGGAGCCTGCTTCTCCCTCCGCCTGTGGCTCTGCCTCTATGTCTCTCTCATGGATAAATAAATTAAATGTTTTTTAAAAAAGATTTTATCATATGGTAATTCTACCTGCAACGTTTTGAGGAAAGGCCATACTGTTTGTCGAGCGGCCACACCATTTTACATTCGAGGGGCAGGATATTGTGAATCTGTCCGGGTCCTCATGTCAAGGTGACACAGCTAGATTCCAGCCACCACACTGACCCCCCTCTCCCAGTGACCCACAGCAGAGCTTGTTTACGTTTCTAGGCTGTTGCCTGCAAAATTTGTATTCAATCTGTAATTGCACTGAAGCCGCACAGCCCTCTTACGTGCAGGGTGGGTAAAGGTGGGGCCAGCTCTGAAAGCAGCAGTTCCTTGGAGTTACCTGAGGGCAGAATTAAATTTAAATCCAACTCCTATAAATAACCTCAGCCACAGGTGGAGCTCCCCCTCTGGAAAGTCTTGGTTTCTCTCCCCATTTAGGGAAGGGAAGAGGTCTTTCTCCTGGGATTTTTTTCCACCACTGCCCCCCCCCCCCCGCCCCATAAATTCATGACATTTGGATTAGATGGAAGAGATTAGAAGTTTCTGTTTGTGGGATCGCTATAGCAGTAACAAGGAAAACCATGATTCCTTAACATTGAAATGAGGCAAAAGGACTTTTGATCCTTTTTATCCACTCTGGTCTGAATCTGAGAGTAGCAGGCAAGTCCTGAGGGAGTCTGATGTTTAAAAAAAAATAACTCAGGTTTAGTTAGGAAAGAGCACTGCCTAAGATGGAAGGCAAAAGCCAGGATTGCCCTGCTGTTTGTCACAGTTAAAGAACAGTGAGGAGGAAACATAGAAATATGTTTCCCTATGAAATCAGAAAATGAACTTCAGATTTTTAAAACATTGGTTTATTTGACAAAGAACACAAGCAAGTAGACAGAGTGAAGTAGGCTCCCCGATGAGCAGGGAGCCTGATGTGGGACTTGATCTCATGACCTGAGCCAAAGGTAGACACTTACCCAACTGAGCAACCCAGGCATCCCAGAAAATGAACTTAAATCATTTTTTGGGGTGCCTTGCTGGCTCAGTTGGAGGAGCATGTGACTCTGGATCTCGTGTCATGGGTTCAAGCCCCACAATGGGTGTAGAGATTACTTAAATAAACAAAACCTTAAAAAAAATGGAGATAAAAATGACTAAATAAATCACCATGTTTGGTTGTTCTGACTACAGAGACAACGCACATTTCCTATACAAATAAAAGCAGACAAAAAAGTGTAACAAATACAAGCCTACAATGATACCCACTGTTAATAGCTTTTGCAAAAAACATATACTGGAAAGTATATCATTTTATATACTCAACACTTTGCTTCCCTTCTCAAAAATATTTTATTGTATATTTGTTTTATAAAAAGATAATGCATTTATAGGATCAAAAATAAAATAAATAAAAAAGAATACTGTGGAGTGACCAGATGCCTCGGTCAATTGGGCCACTGACTCTTGATTTTGACTCAGGTCATGATGTCAGAGTCATGAGATCAAGCCCCACAATGGGCTCCTCACTCAGCACAGTGAGGAAATTCTGGTTGAGATTCTCTGCCTCTCCTTCTACCCCTCACTCTGCTACCCCCCTGTCTCAAATAATAAAAGATTTTTTTAAGTACTGTTAAAATTCTCCCCCCTACCCCTGTGCCCTCTCAGTTTATCCCTTTGGGTAGGCAGCCACTGCCACTGCAGTTTTAAAATCTTCCCATCTGATATTTGGAAAAAAAAAAAAAAAAGGCAGAAAAAACATCTCAGTGTAGTTTAAATTTATGGCTCTCTTACAAGCAAGGATGAATGTATTTTCATGTTTATAAGCCATTTATATATCATATTGTGAGACGTGTCAGGGTGTATATCACTGCTGTGTTGAGTTATTGGTATTTTTCTTACAATTTTTCAGAGCTTTTTAAATGGTGAGAGAATTACACATTTGTGTGATATGATTCACAAAAGTAGTTTCTCAGTGTCTGTGTTTATTGGTTGCTCAGAATGTGGGTGTGTTTTTGACCAGCATATTTTTAAGTGCGTCTTTTTAAAATCTTTAGGTACTTTTTGGATTTAAAGTAATTTTTTCACAAGCCTTTGCCAGACCAAAGTTATAAGCAAATCCTCCCAGTGGTTCCTTCAAGGACTTACAGTTTCACTTTTAATGTTTAGATCTTTGGCCCATTTGGAATTTGTCCACATTATTAGGGATCCAACATTGTTTTCCTCTAGCCTCTCCCGCCCGTCCTATTACGTGATGCACCGAGTAATGCATAGACATTCCTGAATCTATTTGCATCGATTTCTGGGCTTTCTCTTCTCTTCCATTGGTCAGACTGTCTAATATGAACCAGTAACAGACTGTTTGCATGACTGATGAGAATATTTCAAAATAAGTAATAGAGCTACTCGTTCCCCCTGCATCATTGCATTTCTTTCCAGGATTTTCCTGGGTATTCTTATGCATTTACTTTTTAAAATATAGCCTTTACAATCAATTCATCCAGTTTTTTTTTTATTTATTTATGATAGTCAGAGAGAGAGAGAGAGAGAGAGAGAGAGAAGCAGGCTCCATGCCCCGGGAGCCCGACGTGGGATTCGATCCCGGGTCTCCAGGATCGTGCCCTGGGCCAAAGGCAGGCGCCAAACCGCTGCGCCACCCAGGGATCCCCATCCAGGTTTTTATACTAAAACACTAGTATTTTCATTGTTATTGTATTTTTTAAAAAGATTTTATTTTTAAGTAACCTCTACGTCCAACATGAGGCTTAAACTCACGACCCCTGAGATGAAGATTTGCATGCTCTTCCAACAGAGCCAGCCAGGGGTCCCTCACTGTGATTGTATTAAATTTAAAAATTAGGGACCCCTGGGTGGCTCAGTGCATGAGTGTCTGCCTGCAGCTCAGGGTGTGACCCCAGGGTCCTGGGATCGAGTCCGGCATCGGGCTCCCTCCAGGGAGCCTACTTCTCCCTCTGCCTCTCTGTGTGTCTCTCACAAATAAAATATTTTTTTTAATTTAAAAATTAGTTTATGGAAGATCTCTGTTTTATGATGTTAATATCTCTACACAGGAATATGGCATATATGCTGATTTGTTCAAGTGTATCTTTGTGAAAAGTTTTAAATTTCTCTTTAAATAAGTTCGATATGTTTCTTATTAAGTTAATTAGAAGGTATTTGTCTTTCAATTGCTCCTATAGGGTCTTCTGTTATATCTTCTGTCTGGATGTTGCTTGTTAACTTCTTTTTCTCTTTGGAATATACCTTGGGCATTTCGTCATGTTCTTGAATACAGATTTACCTCATTTCCTTAAATAGTGTTCCTCTGAATGTATATAAAGGTAAGGACCTTGGGATGGGAAATTATTTGGGTGGCTCTAAATACCATCACAGGTGTCCCTATAAGGATGCAATTATAGGGATCCCTGGGTGGTGCAGCGGTTTAGCACCTGCCTTTGGCCCAGGGCATGATCCTGGAGACGCCGGATCGAATCCCACGTTGGGCTCCCGGTGCTTGGAGCCTGCTTCTCCCTCTGCCTATGTCTCTGCCTCTCTCTCTGTATGTGACTATCATAAATAAATAAATAAAAATAAAACCTTTAAAAAATGCAATTATATGGGCTCCTGGGTTGCTCAGGGGTTGAGCGTCTGCCTTCGGCTCAGGGTGTAATCCCGGAGTCCCTGCAGGGAGCCTGCTTCTCTCTCTGTCTCTCTCTCTCTCTCTCTGTCTCTCATGAATGAATAAATAGAATCTTAAAAAAAAAAAAAAAAAAACCAGAATGCAATTATAGGGGTGCCTGGGTGGTACACTTGGTTAAGAGTCTGACTCTTGGTTTTGGCTCAGGCTGTGATGTCAGGGTCTTGACATTGAGTTCCGTGTGGGGCTTGGGGCTCAGTGTGGAGTTGGCTTAAGTTTTTCTCCCTCTGCCCCCCCCTAAAATAAATACATACATACATACTTTAAAAGAATGCAATTATATATAACATATGTAATAGAACATATGCTATGGGACATCTGAGTGGCTCAGTCGGTTAGGCATCTGCCTTCAGCTCAGGTCATGATCTTGGGATCCTGGGATTGAGTCCTCACATTGGGCTCCCCGCTCAGAAGGAAGTCTGCTTCTCCCTCTCCCCCTGCTCACACTCATGTTCTATCTCTCTCTCTGTCAAATAAATAAAATCTTTCAAAATAAATAAAAGTCAATTAACTCACATTTTGTATGATATATGTATTATGCATGTGTTTTTACAATAAAGTCAGCTAGAGGAAAGAAAATACCATTAAGAAAATCACAAGGAAGAGAAAATACATCTTTAGTACTGTGCTGTATTTGTCAGGAAAAAAAAATCCACAGATTATGTGCACCCACACTGTTCCAACCCGGGTCATTCAGGGGGTCCCTGGAAGGTTTCCCCAATTCCCCAAGTAGTAGAGTCAGTCTGTTCAGGGGCAGCCACAGGGAAAAGCCTAGATCACACCTTAGGCTGACAGATTCTGGGTCTTTCTCATCCACCTGGGTTTCCCATAGCTTACCACCTGTAGAGGGTGTTCAGGGAGTGCTGGGATAATGATAGGGAACCCTTGCCCTGCCCCCACAGAATTGCAGTGATCTCTTTTTCAGTTCAGGACACGTGTCCTGAGAGCTGCAAAAAAAAAAAAAAAAAAGGGTGAGTGGCACACATGGAGTCTCACCTGCATCTGGACCTGATTTGAAGGATGAAACCCCTAGGCTTTGGGTTGATGGCATCCATGAGAGGTGATAAGAAATGGGGCACTTATGGGAGGAAGCATGTGTGTCATGTGGGTGGAATGTGAACCACCGCGGCCAGAGGGTGGTCTGTGGCAGCACCACCACCCCTCATGTCGCATAGTGTGACTTTGACACTCCTTCCATAGAAGCAGTATCTCCGTCCCGTTGGTTCTAGAAGGGCTTGTGATGAGGGCAGAGGGGCTGCCTCGCACCTTCCGGGGCTGGGTCATGAAAGCCACCATGCAGCAGTCTGAGTACCCTGAGGCTCCATGCTGGGCTCCATGCTGTGGCCACATGGAGAGACCCGAGTCTGTACACACAAATGGGGGGAGACCCTTGTGGTTTTTCTTTTTTTCTTTTTGTTTTTACGATAGTCACAGAGAGAGAGAGAGAGAGAGGCAGAGACACAGGCAGAGACACAGGCAGAGGGAGAGGGAGAAGCAGGCTCCATGCACCAGGGAGCCCGACGTGGGATTCGATCCCGGGTCTCCAGGATCGCGCCCTGGGCCAAAGGCAGGCGCCAAACCGCTGCGCCACCCAGGGATCCCTGGTTTTTCTTTTTAATCTGAATTATCGAGGCACAATTCACGAGCCATAAACGCATCCGTATTAAATGCACACTTTGGTTGGGTCATGACACATACATACACCCCTATAACCACCACCACCATCTAGATTTAGAAGATTGTCATCATCTCAACACTTTCATGGCCATTTGCACCCAGTCCTTCCCCAGCCCCTGCCCCTGCCCCTGGCAACCACTTGTGTCTCTCACTATAGATTAATTTGATTTGGCTTGTGTGTATGTGTGTGTGTTTTGTAATTGAGATACAACTGACATATAACATTGTATTCCTTTTAGGTGTACAAGGTAATGATTCTGTGTACATACATATTGTGAAATGATTATCACCATAAGCTTAGTTATCCATCAGCACTGCAGAGAATTTAAAAAGTCTTTTTCCCTGGGGTGCCCGGCTGGCTTAGTCAGAAAAGCAAGCAAGTCTTGGTCTTGGGGTCGTGAGTTTGGGCCCCACATTGGATATAGAGATTACAAATAAAGTAAAATAAAATAAAATAAAATAAAATAAAATAAAATAAAATAAAATAAAATAAAATAGGGGCACCTGGGTGGCTCAGCGGTTGAGCGTCTGCCTTTGGCTCAGGGTCCTGGGATTGAGTCCTGCATCAGGGTCCCCACAGGGAGCCTGCTTCTCCCTCTGCCTGTGTCTCTGCCTCTGTGTGTGTGTGTGTGTCTCTCATGAATAAATAAATAAAATCTTTAAAAAAAAAGACCCAAATAAACCTGAAAAAAAATGTTTATGATGAGAAATATTAAGATCGACTCCTTAGTGACCTGCAAAAACATAAGACAGTGTTGTTAACTATACTCACCCTGCAGTACTTTACATCCAGGGGACTTATTTATCTTATAACTGGAAGTTTGTAACTTTTGACTGTATTTACCCATTTTATCCACTCCCCCCCCACCCCACTCTGGCCAGCAACAACCAATCTGTTCTCTGCATCTGTAACTTTGGGTTGGCTTTTTTGTTTTTTTGGGTTTTTTTTTTTTTTTTTTTTTTTAGATTCTACATATAAGCAAGATCATACAGTATTTGTCTTTCTCTGTCTGACTTCTTTCACTTGGCATAATGCCCTCAAGTTGTCACAAATGGCAGAACTCCTTTGTTTTTTATTTTATTATGTTTTAAAGATATTTATTTATTTTTTTAATTTATTTATTTATTCATGAGAGACACACAGAGAGAGGCAGAGACACAGGCAGAGGGAGAAGCAGGCTCCGTGCAGGGAGCCCAACGTGGGACTCAATCCTGGGTCTCCAGGATCACACCCCGGGCTGCAGGCGGCGCTAAACCGCTGCGCCACCAGGGCTGCCCAATTCACAAGATTTTTAAAGCAGTATTCATTCTCTCCAGTTTGTCACTTTTTACCTTATATTCTAAATTTCTAAGAATTCTTTTTTTCTGCTCCTTTTTCTACAATAGGTTGGTTTGAGGGGGGTGGTTTATTGTAGTAAGATACATATCACCTAAAACTTACAATTTTAACCATCTTTACATGGTACAGTTTAGGGGCACCTGTCTGGCTTAGTCTGTAGCATATGACTCTTGATCTCAGGGTCACGAGTTCGAGCTCCACGCTGGATGTGCAGCCTACTTAAAAAAAAAAGTACAGGGATCCCTGGGTGGCGCAGCAGTTTAGCGCCTGCCTTTGGCCCAGGGTGCGATCCTGGAGACCCGGGATCGAATCCCACGTCGGGCTCCCGGTGCATGGAGCCTGCTTCTCCCTCAGCCTGTGTCTCTGCCTCTCTCTCTCTCTGTGTGTGACTATCATAAATAAAGATTTTTTTAAAAAGTACAGTTTACTGGCATCAAGTATATCATGGAAGCATCACCCAGAATATCTATATCCCCAACTTTTCCATCATCCCAAAAAAACTGTGCTCATGAAGCAGTAACTTCTCCTCCCCTCGCTCTAGCACCTGGTAACTGTCATATTTTTCCATCTCTGTACATTGGCTTATTCTAGGTACCTCAGAAAGGTGGAATCATGCAGTATCTATCCTGCCTCTACCTTACTTCACTTACTACAA
Source organism: Canis lupus baileyi (assembly GCF_048164855.1). Taxonomy (NCBI): domain Eukaryota; kingdom Metazoa; phylum Chordata; class Mammalia; order Carnivora; family Canidae; genus Canis; species Canis lupus. The sequence continues at coordinate 56,234,891 of NC_132840.1, forward strand.
TATTTTCAGGGTATATTCATGGTATAGCATATATCAAAATCTCATCGTGTATGAATGCCACAAACGAGGTTGGTTTTTTTATGTGTGCAGTATTTTATCATAAACATGTTTGAGGGGCAGCCCCGGTGGCGCAGTGGTTTGGTGCCGCCTGCAGCCCGGGGTGTGATCCTGGAGACCCAGGATTGAGTCCCATGTTGGGCTCCCTGGATGGAGCCTGCTTCTCCCTCTGCCTGTGTCTCTGCCTCTCTCTCTCTCTCTCTCTCTGAATAAATAAATCTTTTTTAAAAAAGTTTAAAAAAAAACATGTTTGAGGTGTTCATTTGAATATTCTAAGTACATTTGTTTTCCCTCCGTTCCACGGAGGGCCATTCCTTTCTAGCCCATCCTTCTTGATTGATCCACCTTTTTCAGGATGCTGACAGTGAGGGGATTCTCTGTTGTCTAGGAGACTTCAGCGTGGTGGTAGGAGTCGAGGAGGCATACAGGCTGGTGGGAGCACCCTGGGTATTTGCACGAATCATTTTTTGCCTCCTCCATCTGGTCTTGTCCCCTTGCTTAGCAGAGCGGAGGGCTGTGTGAGCGGAGACAAGGCAATAGGGACATCTCCCTCCGGGGACCGGACCAGCCACCAGGCCCCCCAAGGGGGTAAGACCAGGGCTGGGGGGACAAGGGGCTGGATCCACACAGATCTAGGGGCACCTGGCTGCTCTGCCCACCACTCTGTAGAGCCGTGTGGGGCAGGGCCACCCTCTCCCAGCCTCTCCTCCTCTGGCTGCCACCTCTCTGGCCAACCTTAACCTTTCCCACCCATTTCAAACGAGGCCTTGGCAGGTTCCCTGCCGGCTTATTGAGGAAGGGAGGACAGGGTGCTGAGCCACTAGGCACCAGCGCAGCTCACAAACCCTCCTGCCTGGCCCCGTTCTCAGTGCTGGGGGCTTGCAGGGGATGCGCTCACAAGGGCAGGTGAACGCCTGGATTGTCTTTGAAACCAGAAACTAAAGAGATCACATTTGACCGGATTTTAACATCCCACCACCTTACAGTTTCCAGTGTCTCTTCTATCCTCCTTCTTATTTTTCTCTTTTCTGATAGTTGTAAAAATAGGCTCCTAGGGGGCAACTGGGGTGCTCAGTGGTTGAGCGTCTGGCTTCAGCTCAGGCTGTGATCCTGGGGTCCTGGGATCGAGTCCTGAATCAGGCTCCTTTCAGGGAGCCTGCTTCTCTCTCTGCCTGTGTCTCTGCCTCGCTGTGTGTATCTCATAAATAAACACATAAAATCTAAAAGATAAAAAAAGTAACCCAGACATACACAGACTAAGGGGACACATGGATGGAAGTCCTGGCCTTATACCTGGACTCTGAAAAAAATGCAATATTTTCCACCAGGGGGAGCTGTAGGCCATGTCTGCAGATTTTTAGAGGCATTGTTTCTTTGTGTCTTTCTGGTGCCACTTTTAAACACGATTCTCCTGCCAGATGCAGGAGGGCCAGGAGACCAGACTGGCTAAGTGGGAGAGCCCAGATGGTCTCTTGTTACTGAAAACTCCAGCGATAGGGCTCACTGCAGGCACAGCTAGATCCAGGCGTGGACAACCCATCTCAGACCTTGCTCCAGATCAGCTTGATTATCCCAATATCATCCCGCTCCTCTCACAGTGGCAAAGTGGCTGCAGCTGCTCTGGCCCCCAGCCTCCCACACTTAAGTCTAGCAAGCAAAGACCCCATTCACCCGATGGCTTCAACAAAAAGTCCAAGAATTTGGGTCTCTTGTCTCTGATTGGCCCAGCCTTGGTCAGGAGTCTACTCCTGAGCCCATCTCAGCCACCGACAGCGACAGCGTGATGGACTGGCAAGGACTGGGCCACAGGGGGCTGAGGGTGGGGCCAGCCCAACCCAGAGGACGGGGACGGAGGGTGAGGGTGGAGGGGTCTACAGACAAGATCAGGCTCTGCAGGGTGAACGCGGGCTGGTCGGTCCCCAGGAAACCTGGTGAGGATGCAGAAAACTGGGCATTCACAGACGGGGGTGGGGTGGGATCTCCTTTGGCCCTAGGGAGAGACTCCCTGGCCATCGTGACCAGCAGGCCAGTGCTGAACTAGTGACTTCAGCGATGGGATGGGAGAGGATGCAGCCCAGCCTGAGCTTGGTCCTGTGAGGGGGTGGCTGAAGCACGTGTGCTCTGCATGCCATAAGGAGGCAGGAGTGACAGAAAGTTCCATGGGGGGCGGGGTGCCGAAGTCTCCAGGATGAGAAGAGGAGATGGAGATGAGCAAATAAATGGTGTGCTCCTCAAAAAGCACTGGCAGTAAGGAAGACACCGACCCCAAACCTCCCAACTGCTGGGAGGACCCCCAGAGCAGAGGAGCCCATGGGTAACAAAGGAAAATTCTGTGCACATGGGAAGAAGGCAGGAGAAATAACAAACCCACAGATTAAACATCTATTTGTCTCTGCTCCATCCCAAAGCCCCACAGAAATAACTCTAAAGGAGCCGAAAGGGGTTCCTTGTGAACCCACAAGGACAAGAGGAACAAGGGAGGGAATGAGAGCAGATAGAGAGAAGTTGGCATTCTGGAACCTGGGAAGGGTGTGGACGAGGGAGAGTGTAGACGATCCTGGCTTCATGTGGCAGAGAAGGGACAGCTGAACCCAAGGGCTGGCTGGGACACAGATGTCCAAAAAGCAGAACCTGGGAAGCCTCGGGAATTGCAAATACCAGGTGTTTCGTCTATTGATGCTGGGGAATAAAATGCCCCAATATTTATTTATTTATTTATTTATTTATTTATTTATTTATTTATTTGATTTTTAAAAATGTTTTATTTATTTATTCATGAGAGATGCAGAGAGAGGCAGAGACACAGGCAGAGGGAGAAGCAGGCTCCCTCGGGGAGCCCGATGCGGGACTCGATCCCAGAACCCCGGGGTCACATCCTGAGCTGAAGGTAGACGCTCAGTGAAGGTAGATGTTCAACCACTGAGCACTCCCAGGCATCTCATCTTCTCCCCGTTTATACGCACATCTTTCCACCTTGGGAAGGGACACTAAGTTTGGCCACCAGGCTGGTCCAGAATGCCCTTGGCAATGCCGTTCTGGCAAATGCCTTCCCTCTCAGTCCCTCCCATTCATCCAGAGTGAGTCCTGCAGGCACAGAATAGTGGGCTGTCTCCACCACCAGGTAGCGTGCCGTAGTCATCGTTCACCCCAACTTTGCCAGATGAGGTGAAGACACATTCTACCCCATGAGGCCTTTAGGGATTCTGACACAAATGTTTAATGGTGCAGTTTCTTGCTTTGGAGTCATGCCCCTGCTTCTGGTCCCCACGATCGCAGCCCTGGTCCTGGGAGCCCTGCAATGGGTAGGCCAAAAGGAAGGAGGGGCGCCTGGCTGGATCAGCTGGTGGAGCACGCAACTCTTGATCTCAGGGTTGTGAGTTTAAGCCACACATTAGGTGTAGATATTACTTAAAAAAAAAAAAAAAAACACAAAAACTTAAAAAAGAAAGAAAGGTGATATGAGAAAGAGCTGTAGGACTGTGCCAGTTTCTTTATGCTGTGGCTGCTCTCCAGGGCCTCCCGTCCTGTGAAATGTGACCACACGCTCAGGAAAGTGTGTATGCCAGCTCTTCATGCCTCATTTTGGACAACAAAAGTTTCCATTGTCTGTTCTGATTCCTGTCAAAGCACTGCTCTGAGGGTGAAGGTGTGGTCCTGGCTTGAAATACAGGCCTCAGGACCACAGACCAGGGCAGCGTTTTCTGTTCTAATCCTCTTGCAGAGTTTTGGGCATTGGCATATGCCACGAGTGTGTAAAGTTCCATCCAGAGTACATGTGTGTTCTTTTTAGGGCTCACTGGTAGCACCCTACAGTCCCCTGTCTCTTGCTGCCAGATGGAAAGGTTCTAGGTAGCCCTTGGCACTTCCGAGGGTGCAGGAGCAGTCTGGGTCCATTCAATGCATCTCTGCTTCCTCCGGATGCACCCATGTCCACTCACTTTACGGATGCATGTGGCCTCTTCAAGCGAGCGCGCCAGGATATGCTGGCTCACCTTGCTGTCACCTCCCAGGCCTGGAAGAGAGTTCTTGTGGGGGGCATTGGCATGTCCTAACGTAAAGCACCCCTTAAATTCTCAATGATTTCCATGGAGCCGATGCTCCCTAGAGGCATCCTTTTAATAGTCTGGTCTTCTCCAGCCCCTCGGATGACCCTATGGCCAGGCCATCAGCCACCACCCTTGAGCGGGTCGAACCACATGCCACTCCACCTCCTGAGCTGAATGGACCTTCCCTTCTTTGGAGAGGTGGTCTTCTAAACAGGATGCTGCCTCTTTGTCTTGGAACCAAGAAGCTCTTTGCTGGTCCCTGGAGAGCTGTTCATAGGGTGCCACCCTAGGATCAGCAACTCTTCAGGTGGCTCTGGAGCTGACCCCGGAGGGGAAAGAGATTTCTGGCTCCTAAGGAGCTTCTGGCATCCCCCTGGCAGAATGTTCCTGCATAAACCATTTCTATTTAGTCATGGAACTCCTTCCAGCACCGCCCTTCCCATTGGGCTGGTTCTCCAATGTCGCCCAAGGTGTGGGTATTTAGGTTCAAGATTATTCTCTAATCTTGCGGCCCTAGAGGCAGTTTCAGTGAAGGTCCACTAGCAAGCTAGTAATTTGTGTCTCAAATGGAAATCTTGTGGCCCCAAATCCCAGTGGTCAGTTTTGGGGGGCGCTGTAGCCACAGCCCAGGTCCATACGGCACACAGGGCTGCCTCACAGACAACCTGTGGACACTGGGCCTCCACCTGCTAACCTAGCGCTACTTAAGGCGGCAACCACCTCTTGGCCACCTGCTATCCCACACTGTGTCGAATTAACAACCTGTGTGGGCTCGGGCAATTTTATGGGCTCCCATTTAGCATGACCGATCAGTATTGGCAGGAGGGCAGATTTACGTGTGCTTCATGGCACCAGGCCGGATGGGGTGAGAGAGAGCTGTCTCCAGACGGACACCATAGCCATCCCTGGAGCACGCTCACGTAAAGGACGCCAGACCACTGCACACGAGGTCTGTTTAAACACTACAATTTGCATCTGAACTTCCATTTTCATCCCATCAGCTGCATTCCCAAATCCTTTCAAGCTAATTGTAGCCCCCAGGAGGACTCACCACGGTTTGGGAACCGTAGTAATTGAGGGCTTTGATAGCGACAAGTCCTGGAAACCCAGGGACACGGGCCCTTCCAAAGGTCCTTCTTTGATTAGACTGTGGGGTCTAAGGCAATTTGAAGTGAGGATTCTCGTATTTCTCCAAACCATGGCAAATAAAGCAGATTTGTTTAGGGTCCCTCAGTGTTGGTGGAGCAGTGGGAGCTTTCATATGTCTCCCCAAATCCTAAGAGTGCTCCCTGAAGACCTTTGTTTTGACCTCACTAATGGAGGTCCTCTTCATTCATTCCATTTCTTGTAAAGAATTAATTTATTTATTTGAGAGAGAGCGTGGGAATGATCAGGGGAGGGAGAGAATTTCCAGCAAACTCCTTGCTGACTGTGGAGTCTGACGCAGGGCTCTATCCCATGACCTCAAGATCATGACCTGAGCTAAAACCAAGAGTCGGATGCTTAACCCACTGAGCCACCCCGGCGCCCCCATTCCATCCCTTAATTACCCTTTGAAGATTTTCACCTTGCTGGGATGAGTCCTTGAACTCTCCTCTCTCTCTCTTTTCCATTCTCTTACAAGCCAGTCTCACTTTTTTTGCCCTGGGTGGCTTCAGCACAAGCTTGACCCTTGGCAGAGACCCAGAAACTAGCAGCTACAACGGACTGGCTGGAGTGCAAGGCTGCCCCAGTGAGATCCACCCCAACACTCCCTCTCCTGTCAGCTATTGTGGAAAACAATACCCAAGAGAATGTGTCTTGGAACCTTGCACTTCCTTCTGTGTCCAGTGAGCCAACGACTTGGGAGGCAGATCCACCATTTCTAAACCTCACTGGTAACTTTTATCTCTCTTAACAGATCACGGTGCAGCTACAGTGTCAAACCAGGGGTGACTCATGCTCAGACTGCAGGGGTCTCTGGGGACCGTCTGTGTCACCATTCAGGGTCACTTATTTCTAATGATGGCCCTGAATCATTGGGGAAATTATTTATTTTTCTAAATATTTAATTTATTTATTTATTCATGAGAGACACAGAGAGAGGCCGAGACACGGGCAGAGGGAAAAGCAGGCTCCATGCAGGGAGCCTGATGTGGTACCTGATCCCGGGACTCTGGGATCACGCCCTGAGCCGAACACAGATGCTCAACCGCTGAGACACCTAGACATCCCTCATTGGGGAAATTAAATTATGTTCACTGGTTTCTGCTTTTTACAGGAAGGATTTTAGGACTATCTTCCATTAAAAAATGATTTAAGTGATTTAAATTGTGTGCTTCCCGGTTGCCTGGAAAGTCCACTTCTTTGCCCTCCTTTCTGGAGAAGAGGCTCCAGCTCCTTTGGGAACTGTTCCCTCTGGCTCCACAGGCTTCTGCAGTCCCTATGGGTCACCTCAGGTCATTCCATGGTGCTCATTCCATCCTGGTCACCCTCTGGTCCTGTGCCACTTACAAGTGACCACGATGCCAGAGCTAAATCCTATGCAGAACCCCAGGGAGCTATGGTTGACCAGTTGTCCAGACAGTGTGGGCTTTTGGGGGACTGTTGACACAAAAAGCAACAACCTACATTCCTCCCCACAGCGTGTGCTGCCTCTTCTTTAGTAAAAGGACTTAGGGCTGGAGTTACTTTCACCAGAAATCTGGGCTGCAGAGCTTAGTTTCACACTATTCACTAGGAACCCTAGGCAAGTGAATTCTCCTCTCTAGACCTTCGTTTCTCTCACTTGTGTAAGAAATAAAAATATGGAACTAGATGACTTTGAAGGTGGCATCCTTCTCCAACATTGACGAGCTCTGCCATCCCATCTGTAGATCCCTGAGCTCCTGTTCATGTCTGGCATCCCAAATAACAGGTGACAAGTTCCATTCTACCCTCCCCTGCTGACGGTCTCTAAGTCTTGGGAAATTTTTTGCAAAAACAACTAAAAATCATGGGACACCTGGGTGACTCAGCAGCTGAGCATCTGCTTTTGGCTCAGGTCCTGATCCTGGGGTCTTGGAATCGAGTCCCTCACTGGGGAGCCTGCTTGTCCCTCTGCCTGTGTCTCTGTCTCTCTCTGTGTCTCTCATGAATGAATAACATCTTTTAAAAAATGCTAAAAATCACAACTGTATAAAAAGGCATCGCCAAGAAGCCAAGAAGCCTGGCTTTCCCTCTTGTCTGCCTTGCTTTTCCTCCTCCCCCCTCCTCCCCTAGAGACTTTTGGTACAAATGTGTATTCAGATCCCCTTTCTTCACGATGAAACAGCATACCCTTTATATTGAACATTGTTTTCTTCACTTAGCAATGAACCAGGAACTCTCTATCAGTACATGAAGACCTTCCTCTTTCTTTCTTTTTTTTTTTTTTTAAGATTTTATTTATTTATTCACGAGACACACAGAGAGAGGGGCAGAGACACAGGCAGAGGGAGAAGCAGGCTCCCTGCGGAGAGCCCAATGCAGGACTTGATCCCAGGACCCTGGGGTCATGCCCTGAACCTAAGGGAGATGCTCAACCCCTAAGCCACCCAAGTGTGACCTTCCTCTTTCTGACCCTCATATTCTATTAGTCTATTATGTACCTGGCTCATAATTGATCAACCAATTGCCATAACAGGACCGTTTGTTTCCAGTCTTTTGCTATGAGAGCGTCCCATTGACTATCCTGTGCTCGTGTCATCTCATTTTTATGTGTGGATCTCTATCTTGTGCACACCTGTATGCATCCCAGGTGTGCCATTGCTGGGCCAAAGACTACAAATGCAGAGTCCTGTTTCCAGCCAACAGAGTGTTTGCCCACCTTTGGATATGGATTTTTTTGCCAATCTAGTAGGTAGAAAAAACGGTGTCTCACTTCATTGTAATTTGAATTTCTCTTATGAGGACGTTTGAATTTCTTTTCACATGCTTCAAGACTTATCCTTTCTGTGAACTGTCTCTTCATGTCCTTTGCTTTCTTTTTTTTCCTATTGGATGGGTGGTCTTTTTATTCTCAATTTGTAGAAGCTCTTTGTATATTAGAGTCAGGCCTTGGTCTGTGATAGGAGCTGCAAATATTTACCACAGCTTGTTGTAGGTCTTTTGACTTTATTTACAATGTTTTAATTTTACTTGTTATCTTGAGGTGCGTGTAGATTCACATATAGCAGTAAAAAAAATAACACAACATCATCTTGTGTACACTCTCCCTAGTGTATCCAAGGGGTATGTAACATCCTGCAAAACCACAGTGCAATAGATTTCTGATTTTATTTTTATTTTTTATTTTTCCTACTCAAAGTTTTTTTTTTTTTTTTTTCTTTTTCTTTTTAGGCTTGGACGTGGGGGTATTTACCCACTGATTTACAGCTTCTGGATTTTGATGCAGCCACAAAGCCCCTCTTGCAGTATCTGTGCCACCACTAGAGGAAGCAGGGACTTCCTCTAATCTCCTACTTCCTTGGGCAGGGCAAAAGGATTCCTGGAGAGCTGCTGTCTTCCTCAATGGTCTCCAGTTGCCCTGGTGCTCCTCCTCCCAGCAGAGCCTGCTTCCTGTAGCCTCTGCCTTCCATCCCAGCCTGGGGCAGACCGGTTCTGGCCACCTGGGAGCACACTCAGCAGCCCTGTGAGGCTCCACTCACAGGTCAGCAGCTGGGTAGGCAGGCTTGAGGGGCAGTGCCACCGTCAGCGCCCCCTCGGTCCTGTCCCCCTCCCCCAACCACCACTGCCCTGGGCTTGGGACAAACCTCTCGATAGCTGGTTTTTCAACTGCGGAGCCTCTTCTGCTCGCCACTCTCCTGTCCTTCCTGCCCGCTAGAGATTCAGGGGCTTTGAAGTCAAACTCATCCCCAGGCTGCTATCGATCACCTGTCATTTCTGCTGCTTAAGCCACAATTACTGCGCTTCCTACACTTGACCTATAATTGAATTTCCTTGGGAACTCAATGACAAGATTGATTCAGCCTAATTGAGTCAAAGATCGACTCTCTGTGCCATTCATCTAGTCTCTGTCTCTGCCTGGGGCTGTCTCCCGTGCGGCTCTAAGATTTGCCCAGTTTTGGTCTTAAAAGTTGAGAGCCAGCTGATACATTTTAAGGGCCATTTCTTCAAACGATCCTATGGGATGTTACCTTTCTTCACCTTCCCCTGTCTTGGCCCACGGAGAGCAGAGGAAACCCATATTTAAATTGCTTGTGTTCCCTTCCAATGAATGCTAAAATGAAACTCTAAGGGAATGAAAATCTGGTCTGGCACAAAAGCAGGTGGGAAAATGTATAAGAAGTAGGGGTCTGGGCAGTTTGGGAAATTAGCAATTTGTTCTTCCTAAATTCTCATGATAGGACTCGATGATAAAAAGAAAAATAGCCCCATTTTAAGATGGGTAAAGAATCCAAATAGACATTTCTCTAAAGAAGACACATGAATGACCAACAAGCACACGGCAGGATGATTAACATTGCTGGTCATCAGGGAACTGCAAGTCAAAGTCACAGCGAGCAATCCCTTCACACACCCCAGGATGACTGGAATCAAACCAAGAGGGCACAGTGTTGGTGAGGTTGTTGGAAAACTGGATCACTCCAGTGCTGCTGATGTGTGTGTGTGTGTGTGTGTGTGTGTGTGTGTGTGTGTGTGTGTAAATGATGTTGCAGCTGCTTTGGAAATAGTCTGGTGATCCCTCAAAAGGTTAACCACAGAGTTACTCTGTGACCCAGCAATTTCAACTCTAGGGATGTTCCCACGAAACAAAAACAGGTCTTCGGGAAAAACATATATACAAATATCTAAGCAGTATTACTCACCATTACTGGTGAGTAGAGAAACAGAATGTGGTTTATCCACACAGAGGAGTATTACTGAGCCATAAAAAAGAGACAAAGTAGGGACACCTGAAGCGTCTGCTTCAGCTCAGGTCATGATCTCAGGATCCTGGGATCGAGCCCTGCATCTGGCTCCCTGCTGCGCTGAGAGCCTGCTTCTCTCTCCACCTCTGCTTGTTCTCTCTCTCTCTCTCAAATAAATAAATAAAATAAATCTTTTTAAAAAGTCCTTGAATTGATCATGGCTGTGTTTATGAATAGAATAGAAACTCTTGAACTGTATATGTCAAATGGGTAAATTCTACGGCATATGAATATCCCAGTAAGACCATTAGGAAAAAGAAGTTAACTCCAGGAAAGGGACCTTCCTGAGGCAGAGTGTCCCCAGCTGCAAAAAAAAACAAAACCAAAACCAAAAGCCCTCAAAAAACAACCCCCTAAATTACACACCCACATAAAAAGACCAAAAAATCTGGTCTGTTGAGAAACACACAGAGAAGCAGAGCATTTGTTGTCTACCTTTCTCGAGCTTTAACTTTCATGAATCCAAGAGGATTCGCTTGCTTTTGGGATGCTCACCCCCGCCCACCCCCTGCAAGAAGCCAGGCACTGTGAGGAGTCGGGGCCCAGCCGAGCTCCCCGCCAGCAGCCAGAGACAACTGCCAGCCACGTCATGCACTCGGACGACCTGTGGAGGGGAGGCCCGAGATGGGTGCCCTCCACTGCAGGTCCTTGGCAAGAACCCCTCAGGAAGTCCCACATAGCACCGCCAGTGATGGGGAGACCTTTTTGTTTAAGCTGCTGAGGTTTGGTGTGGTTTGTTATGTAGCAATATACAATGGGGACAATGTACTACCCCACACTCGTCACCTGACAACTGCCTGAAACTGTGGAGGTCAGGGTAGCAAATACTCTGTACCCAGATCATCACTGGTCTAGTGCTGCATGCCAGGGGCCAGTGACTGGTTTTATTGCCTAAATTTCAAACTCCTTAATAAGCCCCTCAGGCAGTTCCCAGGTTCGAGATATCACAAAAGAAAATGAGGACAGGAAAAGAAGCATAGAAAAAAAATGGGAGCAGCTTAACAACAGGAGAGTCAGAAAAATGAACTTTTTATTATGTGTTATTATTTATTATGTATTTATTTTATATTTATATTTATCTATTTATTTAAAAAATTTTTTTTGAAAAAATTTAAAACTTCTAACATTTCTCAGAGATGCCTGGGGGGCTCAGCGGTTGAGCATCTACCTTCGGCTCAGGGCATGACCCCAGGGTTGTGGGTTCGAGTCCCACATCGGGCTCCCCGCAGGGAGCCTGCTTCTCCCTCTGCCTGTGTCTCTACCTCTCTCTTTCTGTGTCCTTCAGAATAAATAAATAAAATCTTAAAAAAGAAAACAAAACTTCTAACCTTTCTCAAACAAAGACTTTATCACAATATCCATGTGACGCATCTCTGCCATGTGTGATTGTGAACAAGTGATGGGTGCAAGTGACAGAAAAACCAAAATTAAAGACAATAACAAATTAAGTTCAAATGGCACATATCACAAACGACTTCTTTAAAATATTCGTGAAGAAAGTCAATGTAATGGCAAGAAAAGATTCCATTCACAATAGCGATCGAAGGCTTAACTACCTGTGAAAAATTAATAAGATATGTGCAGGACCTATAGGAATAAAATTGTTAAGCTTTATTGAAGAAGAAAAAAAGAAACAGATAAATGGGAAAAATCACAAAGATAAGAGATGTACTATAGTAAAGACAGAAATTCTCCTAAATTAATTTGTGTTATATCTTGTTTCTTTGATGCCCTTCAATTATTAGCTCTGTAATTTTGAGAAGCTTTTCATTTCATTTACAAAACATGATAGTTCTATTCTTTCCTATTCTTTATGTGTCTCTTTCTGACTCTCCTCAAAGAGCTTTGTCAGAATTTTAGAGCTAAGTTAAATACTGCTGATAATGTGCCCTTGTATTGTTGGCGTTTCAAAGAGGAATAATTCATGTTTCTCCATTAAGTGTAATTTTGACTTTTGGTTTTCAATAGAGCCTTTTGTCATGTTAAAGAGGCAACCTTCTATTGCTTTCAGAAAGAGTTTCAATGAAGAAATTCCCTTTTGGCATTGATAGAAATAGTTACATGAATTTTTACAATTTTTTCCAATAATATTATTGATTATATTGATGACTTGAGCTTTAGCGGGGGTCAGAGGAACCGGGAACTAGTTAAAGTGTATGTTCCTTTTAAACTTATATTATATTCTGATTGCTAAAATATTTTCTAGGATTTTTGCATATTTGTTAATTCATGAGATTACCATACAAGCTTTTTTTTTTGGATGTTATTCTTGAGATGTATGTAATGATCAAAATCTCTTTCATCAAAGGGAATAGGACAATCTACAAAAAGGTGAAATAAATAGCAAAAAAAATTTTTTAAAACTCCAACCTCACGAAAAAGAAGAGAAATGTTAGATAGAACCATAACAAGATACCAAAACAACAAATTGACAATTTAAAAAATAGTCCTAATTCAGGGGATCCCTGGGTGGCTCAGTGATTTGGCGCCTGCCTTTGGCCCAGGCACGGTCCTGGAGTCCTGGGATCGAGTCCTAGCATGGAGCCTGTTTCTTTCTCTGCCTGTGTCTCTGCGCCTCTCTCTTTCTCTCTATGTCTATCGTGAATAAATAAATAATTTTTTTAAGATTTCATTTATTTATTCATAGAGACAGACAGAGAGAGAGAGGCAGAGACACAGAGGGAGAAGCAGGCTCCATGCAGGGAGCCTGACGTGGGACTTGATCCAGGGTCTCCAGGACCACACCCTGGACTGTAGGCGGCGCCAAACCATAAATAAATCTTTTTAAAAAAATAGTCCTAGTTCAGAAAAAACAAACAAACAGATGCCTTTCAAGCATTGCTGGTAGGAATGAAAATCAATACAAACTTAAAATTGCATGTACATAACCCCAAATGCAATAAATTCAGTGAAGGAAGGAGGAAGATGGTGGAATACAAATGATTTTCAATTTGTGGGGGAGGGTTGTACTTCCCAAATTTTTATTTAATATTTATTTTATTTTATTTATTTTATTGTAGGTTCCATGCTCAACATGGGGCTTGAACTCAAAACCTCGAGATCAAGAGTTGCACACTCTACTGACTGAGTCAGCCAGGCGCCCCTCTGTGTATATGTAAATATGTCACTTTCATAATAAAAATATGCATATCCAAATTCAAACCACAGTGAGATTTCACTACGCATCCACCAGAATGGCTAAGATGAAAATGATCGACAATACCAAGTGCTGAGGAGGATAGGCAGTAAATGGGACTCTCATCCATTACTAGTTCGAGCTGCTTTGGAAAACCACCTGACACTCATCTACCAAAGGTCAACAGACCTGCCAGCAATTCCATTCCTAGGTATATTCTCAACAGAAATAAGTGCACCGAGAAAACACACAAGAACACTTGCCACAGCTTTGTCACATCCCCAAACTGGAAACCACCCAGAGGCCTGTTAAAGGGCAGCAGATAGGTTTGGTATATTCAAACAACAGAGTGCAACACCACGCAGGGGAAGAGATAGAATGAGTAGTTGATACGCGTGATACAACGGATGACTCTCACCGACATGACGTTGGGACAGAGAGTCAGATGCGAGAGAGCGAGTACTGATGATTCAATTTATATGAAGTTCAAGAAGAGGCAAGAATATTCCTTCGTGACTGCTGGGGAGTGGGTGGGTGAGCACTGACTGGGAGGCGGAGTATGGGAGGCTTTCTGGGTGATGGACATGGAGACGCTATATTTAGGTCTAGAGAGCATCTACCTGGGTGTTTATCAATGTTAAGATTTCATCAAGTGTGAGACATATGCACCTTTCACCTTTTACGTAAGTTACATCTCGATAAAAAGAAGAGAAGAAAATGTACATATCCTCTTTAAACTACTTTAATCCTACTTCTGGGAAATCACCCTAAAGAAATAACCTGGGGGGCCCTTGGGTGGCTCAGTGGTCGAGCGTCTGCCTTTGGCTCAGGTCATGATCCTGGGGTCCTGGGATCGAGTCCCACATTGGGCTCCCCACAGGGGGCCTGCTTCTCCCTCTGCCTGTATCTCTGCCTGTGTCTCTTATGAATAAATAAAATCTTTAAAAAAAAAGATGGGAGTTTATATATACCTATTCATAGGGAAAAGGGAGTGGGGAGGGAATCTATGGGAGGAACAAATGGGTTTCTTTAGGAAAGATAAATGGGCTTTTCTGGAAATAAAACAGGAGATAACATAGTCTGTGATAATGCTTGTGGTCTTTATCTTTCTCAAGACCCTGTATCTCCCCCAGAGAGGGGATTTATGATAGTTTCATGCTGGATCTCCTCCGGAAGGAAGCCACCCCAAAGAGGGGATTAATGGTAATCTCCCTCCCAGAAGTTCCACTTTTGGTCAGATAAGGGAGGGTTCAGGCAAAGCCTCATCCCTCATCTGTTAATTCTCACATGTCTTTGGCCCCAAATAATTTTTATGCCGCTGTGATATAATTGGAACCACTTCACATGCATGAAAGTATAATACTTTGAAATATCTACCTCTTTCCCCCTCTTCCCCTGAAACTCTCACCCTTCCCTCCCTCAATCTTCCAAGTAGTATTCTGCATTTACTGCCTTGGGAGAAGGGTGACACTACCTGAACACAGAAGGAAAATGTCCGCTTCCAAAGCCAGGGCCCTGGGGGACACAGGGAGGAAGTGCTGGCAAATAGGGTATGGCTAGACTCTTCTCTCCCAAGACAGGATGGCTGAGTGTTGAAAGAGGAGGAGAGTGTATGCAGGATGTACTTCACCCTCACACCAACACCAGGCTCAACCTCAGGGTGGGTTGAGTCAGAAATCCAGATAAGGGGGCACCTGGGTGGCTCAGTGGTTGAGCATCTGCCTTCAACTCAGGGTGTGATCCTGGAATCCTGGGATCAAGCCCCTCTGCTCCTCCCTCTGTACCTCTCTCCCTTGTGCTCTATCGCTCTCTGTCTCTCTCAAATAAATAAAACATTTTCAAAGAAATTCTATGTACTTAAACGTTAATCTCAAAAATGCCTTCATAGGGATGCCCAGGTGGCTCTGCAATTGAGTGCCTGCCTTCCGCCACCTGCCTTCAGCCCAGGGTGTGACCCTGGGATCCTGGGATCGAGTCCCACATCGGGCTCCCCTCAGGGAGCCTGCTTCTCCCTCTGCCTGTGTCTCTGCCTCTCTCTCTGTATCTCTCATGAATCAATAAATAAAATCTGTTTAAAAACCCGAAAAGCGATATATTATTCAAACATACACAAGTGAACATGCCTCTGGGACCGCCACAGGACAATTTGAAATGCTGGTTCATTTGCTGATGTTACAAGAGCCCAAGTCCAGGCTAGGAAGGAAGTTTCGGGGTCTCGGTGGTCTGTATATAAGATAAACACGAAAAAGTTGGTAACAACTCATAATAGAGACTAACCTGAGTCCTGCATGCTGCCTCCCAACCTCACGCCAATGGCTGCTGGGAGATCTTCTATGATCATGAATGAAAAACATCTTTAGAGGGTGCCTGGCTGGCTCAGTGGGTTAAGCGGCTGACTCCTGATTTTGGCTCTTGTCATGATCTCAGGGTCCTGGAATGGAGTCCTGCATCAGGCTCTGCTCAGCAAGGAGTCAGCTTGAGATTCTCCCTCCCTCTCTCTCTCTCTCTCCCTCTATCCCTCCCTCTGCTTGCTTTCTCTTTCTAAAATAAACCAATACATTAAAAAAATAAATAAAAAGGAAAGCATCTTTTGGTCCAGGATCTCTATGACGGTTAATTTTATGTATTAACATGTCTAGATCACAGTACAGAGGTAGTTGGTCAAACGTTATTCTAGATGTTGCTGTGAAGGGATTTTAAAAAAAAAGATTTTATTTATTTATTCATGAGAGACACAGAGAGAGGCAGAGATACAGGCAGAAGGGGAAGCAGGCTCCCTGTGGGGAGCCCAATGTGGGACTCGATCCCAGGATCCCGGGGTCACACCCTGGGCCGAAGGCAGGCAGCGGAAGGCAGGCGCTCAAATGCAGAGCCACCCGGGCATCCCTATGAAGGCATTTTTGAGATTAACGTTTAAGTCCGTAGACTTCCTTAAAAAATATTTTATTTATTTGAAGAGAGACAGTGATAGAGCACAAGGGGGAGAGGTACGGAGGGAGGAGCAGAGGGGCTCGATCCCAGGATTCTGAGATCATGACCTGAGCTGAAGGCAGACATTCAACCCACAGAGCTCCCCCAGTGCCTAAGTCTGTAGACCCTGAGTAAAGCAGATGGCTCTGCATACAGGAGGGGGCTCGTCCCTTCAGATGGAGGCCTAAATGGGAAGGCTGGCCTCCCCCTCTGCAAGGAGGAGCTCTCCCTGCAGCAGTGGGCAGCCTTTGCTCTGAAATGGCAACTCTGGCTCCCGCCCCCAGCCTGCCACCCTACCCTGCAGATCTGGGACCTGCCAAGTCTCTGCAATTGCATGAGCCAATTCCTAAAAATAAATCTCAATCTCTCTCTCTCTCAATATATGTACATATTTATTTATACACACACACACACACACACACATCCTATGGGTTCTATTTCTCTGGAGAGCCCTGACTAATACAACCTATAAATATTCATGTTCCATATTTACTCTCACCAAAGACTTCCCAGTGCAAAAAAAATAAAATAAAATAAAAAGCCTTAATATTATACTGCATACAAACACTTATTTTGTGGTTGTTGGTCCTTCTACTTCAGTCAACCCAAAAGGCAGGGGTAATAAATTATTATCAACATCGGCAGCACCAATTTCCTGCCCCGATGTGGCGCGGCCACAGCCACCAGTGCGGAGTCCCGCCGTGTGGTTAAACCGTGCGGTTTGCAATCCTGGCTTCAGAGCCCAGAGCCAGCCTTAGATCATTTCAGCACAGACACAAGAAGATGTTTTGTTCACCAATTTCTGACTATGAGGTAGTATTATATTTGAATTTTATTTTTTAAAGATTTTATTTATTTGAGAGAGAGAGAGAGAGCAAGCACAGAAGCAGGGAGGGGGAGTGGCAGAGGGAGAGGGAGAAGCAGGCTCCTCACCAAGCAGGGACCCTGATGTGGGACTCGATCCCAGAACCCTGAAATCATGACCTGAGCCGAAGGCAGACGCTTACCCGACTAAGCCCCCCAGGTGCCCCTATATATTGATTTAAAGAAAATTTACATACACTGTAAAAACAAAAGCCAAATGATAAAAAGTGGTGCCAAATGAAAAGCCTCCTAGTGAGAGAGACTCAGAAGAAGGGGGAGGGGGCCCAGGACACCTCATTTTTAATTTTTTATTTTTTTGAGTCTTCTGATACAGCAAAAGGAAAAAATGCCAGAGAGCACCAGTGTGAGAATAGAAGACTCTATGTTGGTCTCTACACACAGAGCTCTTGAAAACCCTGTAGTCTCCTGGGTGGCAGGAGTAGTTTGCGTTCTACTGAGGTGACCCTGAGTGGGGGGCCCCTAGGTCGCTCCTGTTGGGGGCTGAGCCAAGCTGGGAAGCTTAGGAGTTTTCAGCCTCTTGAGAAGGGAGGTGGTCTGAAAGTAGACTTAATGATCCATCATGCTTGCGTGATGGAGCCCCCATCACAATCCCAGTGGTACAGGGTTTGGGGAGCTTCCAGTTGGGTGAGCACATCCCCTCCATGGGGGCAGAAGATCCCACACATCTCTTCACTGGCTGGTCACCTGCATCCTTTACGACACCCTTTAATAAAATGCTAAGTGTGTTTCTCCGAGTTCTGGGAGCTGCTCAAGCAATTTAGTAACCTGAGGACGGGGTCGTGGGAACCTCCAATTGGCAGCTAAAGCAGACAGCCGTGGGTAACGGGGAACCCACTTGCTTGCAATGGGTTCTGCAGTGGGGGGCAGTGTTGCGGGGCCAGGTCCTTAACCTGTGGGATCTGATGTTGTCTCCAGACAGATCGAGTCAGATTTACCTTGTACTTTTATCCCAATCCAGACCTGGAATGGACCATTCCCCCCAAGGAGCCCTCTTCCTTTTCAGCACAGAATGGCATTTAAAAGGCAAGAGCCAGGTGCTAGGTGTGTTCCTTGTTAATGGGATTGTTATGGGTTGGATTTGTATCCCCCCTCCCCCAAAAAAGATATCTAAGTCCTAACCCCTGAAACCTCTGAAAGTGACCTTATTTGGAAATAGGGTCTTTGCAGATGTAATGAGATAAGATGAGGTCCTACGGAATGAGGGTGGGTCCTAATCCAACGGTTGGTGTCCTTGTAAGAAGGCCAGGTGAATGCACAGGGAGGGCGGACAGACAGAACCCTGTGTGACAACAGAGGCAGGGAGGTGCTGTGTCTACAAGCCAAGGAATGTCAAGGACTGCTGGTGGTGGAACTAGGAAGAGGCAAGGAAGGACCCTCCCCTAGAGTCTGCAGAGAGCAGGGCCCTGTGGACATCTCGATCCTAGCCTTCCAGCCTCCAGAACACTGAGAATACACTTCCGTCATGGAATGCACCCCGTTGGGGGCGGTTATAGGGCAGTCCTAGGAAACTAATACGGGGGTGTGCTGGGGAATCTGTGAACACACAACACACACCAACTTACACCTACGTCTATTTCCATAATATCTGTCTAATGTGGGAGGCCAGGAGTCCACACTGACACATCCAGTTCTAATCCAACACCAGAGAGTTCTAGTTTTTTCCCTTTTTGGTGTTTGTAAATCCTTTCTCCAAAAGTGAAAATCCCAGCTCCCACAGCATCATCCCACACTTGGTCCTCCTCCTGAGTCCCCGTATTTGACGATCCGCCACCACATCCTCCCCCACACAAACACCCTGCCTCTGCCATCCCTGCCCCGACACCTGCCGGCTGTCCTGCCAGCCCCTTGCCTGCAGCGCCCAGCCAAGCCACCCCCGTCGGGGCCCCTTCTCACCCCCTTGGTCTCCAACAACACCCCACGCTGGATTGGACTGCTTGTTTTCAAACTTTACATAAATAGTGTACAGTGTATTTTCTTCTGCAATCTGCTTTTTTCCACTCAACATTATGTTTGCAAGATTCATCCATATTGATGTGTGCAACTTTAGCTCATGCATTTGCACCGCTGTGCAGTGTTTCATCACACGAGGGCACGTCTGCTAAGGGACGTTCCTAGTTTGCAGGTTTCTGCTGGGACATTCTCGGGACTGGTCTCAGATGTGCACGCCGGCAGGTGTAGTTCTAGAACACACCTCTAGGGATGGATTCACTGTGTCTTAGAGTGTGAGCATCATCACCTTTACTAGATAAAGCCAAAATGCTTCCCAAAGGGGCCTGCTGACCCTCTCCTGGGCTCCCCACCAGTGGAGCACGAGGGAAGTTTCTGTTGCTCCTTGGGGACACTGGAGGCACCTGAAAGCTTAGGAATATGTACACATGCCCGGTGAGTTGTTCCTTTGGCTGCAACTTAGTACTGATGACTGGCATGCACTTCTCAGCAACTGTTGTCACCGTCTCCGAAGTGCCACTCGCGATAGGGCAGACTGTCTGCTCCAAATCCATCCTACCTTCTTCCCTCCTTCTTGCATCCTCCCAGAGGTAGGCCTGCAAGCATGGCGGCCAGCCCAGCCACACTTCTGAGTCTCCTGTGGTCGTGTGTGGCCATGTAACTCGGGTCTTGGCAATGAAACATAAGCAAGTGCTTGATGCTTGGCATTTCCAAACTTGGGTCTCAAAACATCAGGCCTGGATCTTCCCCACCTCTTGCCAACTGGGAGTCCCATGTGACAACCATCTTGCTTCGACAACACAAATGACACTGATCTAGGAGGCAGAGCAGAGGGACGAGGAGCCTGGGACCCTGGGTGACCAAGTGGAGCAGGACCAGACACCCGCTGCTCTGGACCATTTCTAGGGAAATTACACTTTGCCCCAGGGCCAGCGTACAGCTGGATTTCTTGGTTGTGGGGCTTAGTATTCACCCCAACAGATTCCCCCGCTGGAACCCCCCACGCGCACCCTCTGGTGGCTGTGGGGATTCTTGGTGGACAGGGTCCCATGTCACACTCCATCCACACTAAGTGGAAACTGACTGAAAGCCTGCACCCACCCCCTCTCTGTGTGTGGGCCTTTCTAGAACTCAACATCTTTCATTTCTTCCCCTCTTAGAATATTTCCAGGATGATTATGGAAGGAAAAAGCGAGGGTGCTGCTTGTCTGTGGGTTTTCTCCTGCTCCCCAGCCCCTCATTGCTGGTCTTCAGTGAAGAAACAGGCTTTTAACATACATTTTTAAAAAACTGACGTTGTCTTACTATAGTTAGCTCACAAAATGGTTAAATCAGCACTGTGCCCCATTCTGATTTCGTTCTAGAGAGCTGGGCAGCATTCTGCAGACCATCCTTCACGTCAAGAAAAACGCAGGGTCATGTTGACGGATGGTGGCAGGTTGAGACCCAGGAAACGAGGTGAGACTCAGTGTTCATTTTACCAACTTTTCAAAATGGCACAAAATGATCTCTTGCCCATGGTGACAGAATGCCACAAATCACAGAGCTTGTTCAGATCGGTTTTATGCACTTGAGGTTAAAAAAAAAAGAAAAAGCAAAGTAAATGTTTTCCTAGGTGGGTAGAGACAGACGGGGCTTGGAGTGTGGCCCGAGAGGCCCTCTGTTTCTCCGCCAGAGGGACCAGCCCTGAGCATAGGCACTGGGGGCCAAGCTGTCCTGGCCAGAGCTAGTCCTGGGCACTCACATCTCCTTTTCCCTCCTCTTGGGGGCTAGAAGGTGACTTCATGGTGGCGGGAAACAAGACCCATACATTCGCTGATAACAAACCCGTGTGACGGGTTCTATCACGTTCTATTGCATGCTATCGCGTCTGTTCTGGTGCTAACCAAGCCATTTGTAGCTCTGGGCTCCATGTGCTCTGGGCTGGAGCCAGTGTGGGTCCCAGAGTGTCGTCCTGCAGCTGGACCCCAACTGCACTCACTGGTGTTCAGTGTTTGTGCTGTGATCGTGGAGCCTTCCTCAGCTTCGCACACGGGTCAGTTCTCAACTGGTGTTTCCTTATTCACTTTGGTATGAGGATGGTGGGTTTTGTAATGATGGCTTTTTTTTTTTTTTTTTTTCCTGGCCAGCAGTCTAGTCTCAGACCCATGTTTTACCACCACAGCAAGTCTGCTGGCTGGAGCATGAGGCCAGTCAGCATCCTACCCATGCAATCCGCAGGCTTTACTGGCTCCTGAAAACCAATAATCTCCTCGACAATCAAATTTTTACTCAAACTCTTTATACAATAATTTATCTTTTATTACAGGATTTTTTCCAATTATTAAGTAATACATACTTGTTTTAGAAAATGTGGAAATACAGAAGTGTATGAAGAAAATTAGGATCATCCATAATTCCTCCACCAACCACGGCTAATCACTGTGTGCTCTACTCTTGAAACACTGAACCTTAGCTCAGTGGAACTACTCAAACCTAGCCAGGGGTGGTCTTTTCTTCAAAACCTAGCCAGGGGCGGTCTTTTCTTCGAAGCATTCATGTCTTTTCCACAGAATAAAAAACAGGAACACAAAACATATAAAAAAAACCATACTCAAAACAGAATGAGGTTTCTTTTCAAAGTCGTTTCCTAGAAAAATCTCCATTTTTTCAGATTCCTAGGAGTCAGAGACTTGAACACAGATTCTCGAGTATTTATTAAAAGAAAAAGAGTAGAAAAAAAAAGAAAAGAAAAAGAGTAGGAAGGGCAAAGGGGGCTCATCTCCAGATGCCACCTCGACTTCTGGTGCTACTGGGGCCAGAGTGCCCACCTTTCCTGCGAGCTGGAGGTTTTTCAGTCTTAGGGGCTGGAGCCAGGCGGCGAGGGAGCACCTGGGAGGGGATCTGAGGTGAGAAGAGGAGGGAGAGTCAGTGTCCCTGCCAGGGGAGAAAGGCACCTGAGCGGTCAACAAGCAGAGGAGAGACCATGCTACCCAAGGTGCACAGGAAGCAAGGGGTCAGGCAACAGAGAAAGGGCCCCCACCATGCCCCCGTCCCTGCCCCACTATCCCTCACCTCTTTCCGGGGGATCTCACCCAAGCGGGAGTCTGTGTTCCTTCTGGGGACATTATCCCCTTGGCCGTCCATCCTGCCACACAAACCGAGGGATGAGGATGGGGAGCTGCCTCCCACCCCACTCCCCAATCTGTCTCCTAGGAGGAGGAACAAACGAGACAGACCTGCGGATCAAACATGAGGAGCCACTGGTGGACTCACTAGTGGGCTATGCTGGGAGGTCACAGTCCTACATTGTGGGTTCTGAGCTGCGGGGCAGAGAGGAGAAAACTAAGGCAGAACCTACAGACATGGAGGTGGCGTTTACAGGTGAAGAGAAGACAACAGAAAGGAAGAGACCAGACAAAGGTGGGAGCAGCCAGTGACGGAGGGAGGGAGGAGGCCCTGGGCCCACTGCTCACTTGTGCTTTCCTCCCCCGAAAAGGACAACAGATGCTTCTTGGGAACCACACTCGGGCCTCTCCTCCTGCCTGAGCTGGGCCCACCCATGGGCCAGACCCTAGACCTGTCCGTCTGCCCCTCTCCCCTCCCTCCAGGCCAGTACCTGCCCTGGTCCTGCCTCTTCAGGTAGAGCAGCAGGTCCTCGGCAGGCAGTGCCCCCCAGCCCCGTGCCTGGTACAGTCGCAGCAGCTGAGACACATCCATCAGCTGTCCTGTGGGGGCTGGCCCATTTCCACCTGAGGGGCGCATGGGAAAGGCCGGTCATGCTGGGGCCCTGGCTCCGCCTCCCCAGGAACCCAGAGGGGCCTTCAGTCCCTGGTCCTGGCTCTGCACCCACAACCTGCCCTCTTTGTGTCCTGGGAAGCCCTGGCCCACGTACCCCTCTCTGAGGAGCCGCCACTGGGACCGCTGCTCTGGGAGTGGCTTGACGGAAGCTCATGCCCCCGAAAAAGACTAGACGCCATGGCTAGGGGCACTTTTGTTTTATGAACAGGGGGTGGGAGGTGCGGCACTGGCGGGGCTTCCTCCCAGGATGGGACAGCCAGACCTAGAAAGGGAAAGACATGGAAGAATCAGGAAACGGGTAAGAGCTAAGGACACCCTACCACCCAGCCTTCCTTAGGCTCTAGGATGTTGGCCAGCTCCCCAAAGTCCATCCTGATAACCAGCTCCCACCTTCTCCACGCCTAGGTCCAATCCTCTTTGGAGCTGGCACTCACCAGACTTAGGGGGCAGATCAACAGGGGGGCCCTCGCTGTTCTGGGGTACCGTCTCCAGGAGCTGGGGGAACAAAACATAAGGTTCCCTGAGAGCTGATAAGGAAGAAGACCTGGGTCTGGGAGGCAGGCAGAGGCCAAGGAAGTAAGGTGAGGGTTAGCCACCGAAGGTCCAGAAGGCGCTTAGGAGACAGGACTCAGGCCAACTGGGAGAGAAGCCCTGTCCTTGAAGGGGGTGCAGCTGGCATCCTGGACTCCTGGAGGAGAAAATGAAGAAGGGGAGAAGGTGCAAGGTACGACGAGTGGGCCCTCTCTCACCTGGTGCAAAAAATGCTTGAAGCCCTCGAGCTGGGTAGGGGGCGGCAGCCCCTGCTTTAGGAAGCTTTCCCCGTCAGATCCAGGATCTTCCTCAGGGAATAGCCGCTCGGGCCTGTGGTCAGGGTGGAAGGCCCCAGCTGGAAAGTGAGACAGGGCTGCATGTGCTGCAAGGGAGGGGAGTCCTCCACTAATCAACTCCCCAAACGCCCAGGGAAGGGGCCTGTGAAATACAGGAGGGAATCCCAGCTGGGAGAAAGGGAAGGTCAGAGTTCACAGCAGCAGAGGTGGCTGGCAGGTAGCACAACTGAGCTCTGAGAAGTGTGGACACAAGGGAAAGGCTGTGGTGCTCAGACTCTAAGAAATCCCACCATAAATTCCCTAATGAACAGAAATAGATACTTGGACTGGCTTGGGATTAATAGACACAGTCTGGCCTTTACCAGAACACGCCCTCATCCTTCTTAGTTATTACTACATAATTTTTAAATTTAAAATTGTGATGTAATTCTTCCCTCATTCTTCACTGGACCTGGGTTGTCACGTTTGCACCACACAGAGCACCGCTATCCACCCAAGCCCCAGCTGAAGGAGCTAGGGAAAGCCACCGCACCCAAGGGTGGCCGATCCAAGGACAGTTACCAACCTGCCAGGTCACCTCTCCTTGACGGACCCAAGGCACAGAGACATCAACATGTCTATATGGTTGTCTAGGGTATCGGCTGGAGCCAGGATCACAGCTGTTCAAACCCACATGCCAACCCAGCTTAGGAGAGCAAGAGCCTAAGAGAGAGTGCTGGTCTACCAGAGGAAGGAGCCATGCAGGGAGAGGCAGAGGGCCCACCTGGCTCAAGACCAGTTCTGGAGAGCGCTTGGGTCTCAACGCTGGTTCTCATGAAGCCCAGTGACGTCGGATCCCCATGAGCTCTTGCTCCCTATTTGAACCAACATGAGTGGATCTCTGCCCCTTGCACCTTCTGGTCACTAAGACATCTGGGAAACTAATTGCTTAAGTCCCAGGCAAAAAGGAAGCTCGGTAAGAGGGAGCCCGTCAGTGTGTGTGCCAGGAACCCCAGTGATGTCTGTCCTGTTACCAGAAGATGAGGTGAGGCCTGGCTTTGGCTCCAGGGGCTGGAAGGCGTGTTGGCTCTGGAAAGTGGGGCCCAGCAGGAGGCTGAGATCTGGGGAGGAGCTGCAAAGAACCTGTGGCCCTCCAGGCAACTCTTCGCCAGCTTCCCGGCTCTGCTGCAGTACGGGTTTCAGGGCCACGGCCACGGGAGGCAGAGTCCAGAGCTTCCTCTCCCCCTTCTCTAGGTCCTGCGGCCCAGGGCTGGCAGGGCTGGTGGTCGGAACCTGGGCAGAGGATGGAGGCAGGAAGGAGGATCAACACCCTTGTGCACACACACACACACACACACACACACACACACACACGGTACAGACACTGGGATTCCAAGTACAATGTTACAAATTAGCACAGAGTCCTTAGAAGGGGATTTGGTGACGTCTATCACATTTCTATCCATTTTTGAAATGCTTATTTTTGACCTTACAATTCCATTTCCAGATGCTGTACAGAGATGCTTGCATGAAGACAGGTGTGAATGCTATTTATTTCAGCACCGTGTGTAGCAACAAAATACAGAGAGCGACTCTGACGTCCACCAATAAACACCTGGTCAAACGACAAGTCGGACAAGTCACAAAACCACATACAGGAGGCGACCGCTGGGGGCCAGGGCCACACCTGAGGCTCGAGCACCAGCGGGTGCTTCCAGGGAGAGGGCCCAGAGACTGCGGGGGAAGAAGATTACACCTTTTTGAACTGTTCAAATTTCTTTTTTGACCACGTGCATGTTATCACCCATTCCAAAGAATATTTTAGCTTAAAGTAACAATCTCATAATTACAAAGAGGAAGGGAAAGCTGCCAACATAAGTGTGCCAGGGCAGGATGGAACAGTTCTCGGCCCTCGCCATGCAGCAGAACCTGGGGCACGCTATCCCTTACCACCTCTCAGGCTGTGGCAGGAGAGCTGTGCCTAGTGCCAGCGCCAGCCTGGGTGAGCTGTGACCACGACAGAGACTTCCTGGGATGAGGGTGCTCTTGGAGCAAGTACACGGGGTTGTTCCCCCCCACCCCAATGCAGGTGTGAGAACTGAACTTAGGACCAGCTGAGCTGGGGGGCGGGGGGGATGCCTACCGGGGGGTTAGGAGGCAAGGTGGTGGCGCTGAGCAGCTGGTTGGCCTCCTCCCAGTGGGCGTGCAGCATGGCCTGGAGCCGCTCCACCAGCTCTGCCCGCTGTTCCTCTAGCTGCTGCTGTCCACTCTGCAGGTCCCGCACACGTGCTTGCTCCCGGGCCAGTCTGAAGGAAAGACGGGAGAGGGGGTGGATAGCCTTGGAGGGAACAGACGTGTGAAACCTGGCACAGTGCCGGGGCCTCCGCAGGCTGTGGGCAGGCAGCCCTTGGCCACTCCCAGAGTGGGCTCCATGCAGGGAACAGGCAGAGGCCTACCTGAGCTCATACTCCTGGGCCACCTGCTGCTGCCTTTCCTCTCGCTCAGCCATCTCCACCTTAAACTGGGCCAACTGGGTGGACAGTTCCTGCTGGTGTTGTCCGTTCAGGTCCTGCAGCTGCTTCCTGAGAGGACACAGGTGAGGGAGGAGGACTGAATCTGGAAACAAAAGTCATCAAATGCAAAGAGCCAGAATGCGTGCATGTGACAGCGAGAGAGCCAGCCAGCCAGGCCAAAAGCACAGCGGTTTCATCAGGAAACAGGGACAGAGCTGGTGACTTAGGACAGGCTCCCCTGGGGGAAGAGACTGGGGTGAGGAATTATGGGATAAGTGATTCATTCAAGAGGCATTTCCAGAAAAAGCTGGTAGGGGAGAGGGGATGGGAAGGGAAGGGAATGGTACAGGTCATAGCTCAGCACTGTCCCCATCAATACAAGGGAGCTGGAGATTTATATGCACCCATAGGGTGCATGCACAGGTTAAGGGCTGGCCCCCAGGGGATGGACACGCCCGGGCACTCGCGGCTCTCCGTGTGCACCCAGGGACACTCTCCCTCGAGAAGACTCGGGTCCTGGCTGATGGGAGCCAGGAAGCTGGAAAGTGGCAAGGGGATGAGGACACGTGTGGGTGGCGCTGCTGTTCTGCAGCCACAGAAAAGCAGGATACAATGAGCACCAAGTACCTGTGATGCTCCCGCAGGGAGGCTGCTTGCCGCAGGCTGCTCTCCTGAGCCTGGGCCAGCCGCTCTGTCACCCGCTGCTCCAGTTGCACAGCCAGCTCTGACTCCATCTGGATCCGCTGGCTCTCGTACCGGGCCTGGGAGTAAAGGGAGGTGAGCTATCGGCTCAGTCCAACTTGGGCTGCGCAGAGGATGGAGGCCATGAGGGCCTGAGGCACAGCTGGTGCTCAGCTAGTGTCTCTGACCCCTCCTGCTGCAGGATAGGGCTGCATTGCCGTCTCTTCTTTCTCACCTTGTAGCCCTTCTGCAACTCACCATAACCTGATTTCCCCTCATAGGAGTTCACGATGGAAAACTCAATTTCTAAATTTCAGTGATGATCTCAGTCTCTCTCTCAGGGGATTCCCCTGCAACACCTACCACCCACACCAACCCCTGCGACCTTGTGCCTACTGCTCCCCGGCCCCAGCCCACTGCTCTTCCTCCAACTGCTCATGCTTGAGTTCTGTCCTTGGTCTTCTTTCTGACTCCGTGCTAACATTCCAAGTCACTGCTCTGACACGTGGATAATAAATGTGCAGCATTTAGGCCATGTCTTTTTTTTTACCACTTACACCTTAAAATGCTTTCTAAGTATCTCTCTTTAGCTGGAACTTTCATCCTCCAGGCTTTAAGTCCACATGCCCAGAAGCCTAGTGAAGAAGTGTACTTGGATACACTTTGAATAAAACACGTTCCAAGTTGAGCTCATTTGGTTTCTGAATCTTGAATCTTCTCCTCCTATTATATTTCTCACCTTAGTTCATGGCACTGCTCTCCACTGAAACATTCAGGCTATCTGAAACCCTGTGTTACTCTTGACTCCGACTTCTTTCCATCTTCCAAGGAATGGGTCATTCCATCCTACTTCCTTAACATCTCCTGAATTTATTCCTCCACTCACTACACCATGGTAATTCAGTATTAAAGATTTTATTTATTTATTTGAGAAAGACAGATTTATATATATATATATATATATATATATATATATAGAGAGAGAGAGAGAGAGAGAGAGAGAGAGAGAGAGAGAGAGCATGAGCGTGCATGAGCAGGGGGAAGGGCAGAGGGAGAGGAAGAAGCAGACTCCCCACTGAGCAGGGAGCCGGAGGCAGTACTAGATCCCCGGACCCTGAGATCATGACCTGAGCCGAAGGCAGATGCTTAACCAACTGAGCCACCCAGGTGCCCCTTTTTAACCACTTTTAAGTGTACAGTTGAGTAGTGTTAACCATATTCACATTATTGTGCAGATCTCCACAACTTTTCATCTTATAAAATTAAAACTCCCCACTGAACAAGCTCTCCCCATTTCCTCCCACCCCAGCCCCATTCTAACTGCTGTTTCCTGATATTGACTGCTCTTGACAGCTCATTACCTAAATTCTCTTAATGCAAAAGTCCCTCTGAGCCGGCAATGGCACTTTATGGAATCTATCCTACAGAAGTGGCACTGAAGATTTATGTACAATGATGCTCACCGCAGCACTGCTTTTAATAGTGTAAAAAAACTGGTGTCAGTGTACATTTCTCATGGAAAGGAAAATGCTTAAGAAAACTATGATTCACCCATTCACTGCAACATTATACAAATTCTTTTTTTAAAGACTTATTTATTCATGAGAGACAGAGAGAGAGAGGCAGAGACACAGGCAGAGGGAGAAGCAGGCTCCCTGCAAGGAGCCTGATGTGGGACTAGATCCCAGGACCCCAGGATCATGACCTGAGCCAAAGGCGGATGCTCAACCACTGAGGCACTCAGGTGTCCAACATTAAACAATTCTTAAAAATCCACAATGTACATCTACCTACATGTACTGGGCATACTGGACATGGAAAGATGTTTCTATTAAGAGGTAACAATGACAAGTTGCAGCAAATGTATAGTTTTTTTAAAGCAGCAACCCCCAGGGGCACTTGTGTGGCTCAGTTAAGCATTTGACTCTTGGTTTCAGCTCAGGTCATGATCTCAGGGTCCTGGGATAGAGCCCCACATCAGGCTCTGCACTCCGTACACTTTACTTGGTATTCTCTCTCCCTCTGCCTCTGACCCTCCCCCCACTCGTTCCCTCTCACAAATAAATAAATCTTAAAAAAAAAAAAATAAAGCAGCAACCCACAAACTTAAATGAAAAGGTCCTGAAAGGACACACACAAAGGGGTGTGGTAACAGAAGGTAATCAATACTTTTACCACTGTATTATTTAAACTTGCCTCATAGATAACTTTATATCTTAAATATACTCTTAAAACTTCTTTGGGAATCACCCAAAAATGTTGATACTGGCTCCCTTCTTCGTCCATGGTATTTACCTCCAATAAATTCACTTTGATTGAAGTATGAGTGTTATAATTCCTAAAGGAGCCCCTAAACAAATAGAAACCAAGTTTGTGGCTTTAAAAATAGCTGACAAAGAAAGAAAATGAGGGGAAAAAAGTAATGAATCTAAAAGATGACAAGAAAGGAAAGGAAAATAAACATTAAATAGGTAAGACAAAATGAAACCTAAAGTTAAAACACAGATCCGACCATATTCACCAGGAAAGCTCTACTTTAAGGAAAAGACTTAGAAAAAATATTTTTTAAAAAGGCTGATATAAGTCTTATAACATTATAATATACTATTAGGCAAAATTAGACTTTAAAGATAAAAAGAGTCACCTCATATGGATAAAACATTCAATTTACCAGCAAAGATATAGCAATTTAAAAATTTATATGCTCTTAACAACGGCCTTAAAATATATAAAGCAAAAACTGATAGACTATAGGAGGAATAGAAAAATCTACATTCAATGAGATTTTAAAGAAAAAAAATCAATAAGGAAACAATGATTTAAACAGCAAAATTAACAAACTAGACATATACAAATAGACACACACACAAAACTTCACCCAACTATAAATTATACTTTCAAGCACACGTGAAACACTTAGAAAAATGGACCACATATTAGAACAAAAAATAAGTCTCAAAAAAGTTCAAAGAATTTACGTAATAAGAATAACATATTATCGGGCAGCCCGGGTGGCTCAGTGGTTTAGTGCCACCTTTGGCCCAGGGTGTGATCCTGGAGACCCGGAATCGAGTCCCACGTTGGGTTCCCTGCATGGAGCTTGCTTCTCCCTCTGCCTGTGTCTCTGCCTCTCTCTCTGTGTCTCTCATGAATAAATAAATAAAATCTAAAACAAACAAAAAACATATTCTCTCATGTCTACAAGAAAACTGTACAGTGATGGGGCTTGGGGAAGAGAGAGAGAGGGACAGGGAGGTGCAGCCAGACAAAACAAAAATGTTGCAAAATGTCAAAAATGTCAACTGGTGAATCTGTCATTTGTAAAAAAAAAAAAAAAAAATAGTCATTCATTATACTATTCATGCAACATTTTGTTAACATAGAACTATTTCAATACAAAAAGTTGTGCGGAATACACATCAGCAATTCTTTTTTGAAAAGACCATGCTTTTTAATCACAAAGTTAAGCTATAAATCAACAATAAAAATGTAAATAGAGGGGCACCTCAGCAGCTTAGTGGGTCAAGCAGCTGACTCTTGATTTTCGATCAGGTCATGATCTCAGGGTTTTGAGATCGAGCGCCCGCATTGGGCTCCAGCTGAGCTCAGAGTCTGCTTAAGATTCTCTCTCCCTCTGTCCCTTCCCGAGCTTGCACTCACATGCGCTCGCTCTCTCTCTCAAATAAAGTCTTTAAAAAACACATACATAACATACACAAAAACCCAAAAAGTAAATTGAAAAACCATAAATGTTTGAAGATAGCTCAGGAAATCAACAACTACAACTAAGATGGTTTTAAAAAGAGACAAATGAAAAAAAGAATAGTATCAGGAACAAATAGAAGTAGAAATGATGCCATGAACATTAAAAAATAAAATTACGTACAATTTTAAGTCAGTAAATTAGAAAATTTAGACTGGATGGATAAACAGATAAAGAGCGCCAAAAATAATTCAAGAAGAAACAGAAAACCTAAATGTTTCCATAAACAGTAAAGAAGCAAAACTGGTAGTCAAATATCAAATATTCAAGAAACACATGAAATCCAAATGTACAAACTACTTTAGAGTATAAGAAGAGAGGCGGTACATCTTCATGTTTCTAATACTGGCAGGTAAAGTTGTTCAGATTAACTCTCCTGCTGAACCAAAACAAACAAATATTTTTTATTATTTTACTTTATTATTATTATCATTTCTAAAGATTTTATTTATTTATTCATGAGACACACACAGAGAGAGGCAGAGACACAGGAAGAGGGAGAAGCAGGCTCCCTGTGGGGAGCCCAATACAGGATTTGATCCCAGGACCCTGGGATTGTGACCTGAGCTGAAGGTGGATGCTCAACCAGAGTCCCCCCAGGTACCCCTATTTTATTATTCCTTTTAAGTAGGCTCCACAACCAGCATGTAGCCCAACGCGGGACCTGAATTGATGATCCTGAGATCAAGACCTGAGCTGAGATCAACAGTTGGATGCTCAACTGACTGAGCCACCCAGGCAACCCTGAATTAAATATTTTTTATATATATATATATATATATACACACACACACATAAATTTTCCTAAAAAGCACCAAAGAGTTAACAGAACCATATGAAATTACTAGGCCAGAGCAAAGGAAACATGGGGGCTCAGCTACGTTAACAACCATAGTAGAAAGCCATTTTTGCCGTAGGGGTATCTGCCTACCCTAGAAAATTAAAACCCTTGTTTGGACTGTCTTTCAAGGGCACATGAACAGAAATCAAAGGCCAGGGCCCATACAGGTTGGAAAGTCTAACCGGAGACGCTCTCCACCATAAATTAGGGCTAATATCCTTACCCTCAGGATGGAAGGTGAACCAGAAGTATAATAGCCTAGACAAAATTAAAGCTCAGCTTTAATAATAGAAGAATCCCAATCCCTGAAAATTTGGTTTAAATCCTGGTCTTGTAGTGTCTTTCAGGGCCTGATAAAAGCAAATCTTCTCTGGAGTAAAGTACTTTCACTGTAGGCGTCAATTTATTCCTATAATTTTTCAAATACAGAGTGTAGCACACAATCTGATATACACAGAACCTGGGGGTGTCTAGCTGGTTCAGTCAGTAAAGCATGCAATTCTTGATCTCAGGGTCTTTTTTTTTTTTTTTTGATCTCAGGGTCCTGAGTTTAAGCCCCACGTTGCATATGGAGCCTACTTAAAAGATAAAAGAAAAAAAGAAAGAAATAGGACCTAAGGAAAGTAGACTCTATGGGAACTGGTAAAAACAAGAGATAGCAAAAAAGGATCATCAAACATTTTACATAAAATTATCATCTGTAAGTAAGAACACTAAAGCGATCAAAGACAAACATGAAAATATCAGAAAACAAACTATGAAAAAGCAAGATTTAAAAAATAAAAATAGTGGGCAGCCTGGGTGGCTCAGCGATTTAGTGCTGCCTTCAGTCCAGGGTGTGATTCTGGAGACCCGGGGGTCGAGTCCCACGTCAGGCTCCCTGCATGGAGCCTGCTTCTCTCTCTGCCTGTGTCTCTACCTCTCTCTCTGTGTGTGTCTCTCATGAATAAATAAATAAAATCTTTTAAAAAATTAAAAAAAATAAAATAAATATAGTACCTTATAAAATGAAAAAATACAATAAATACAATTAAAAACCCAGTCAGTGGCTAGAAAAATAAATTAGACAAAACTGAACACAGAATTAATGAACTGGAAGATAGGAAGTTATCCAGAGTAAGTATGAAAACAGAAAAGATGAGGGAAAAAACGGCAGCAAAGACACAGAAAAAAGGTAAAGGTACACTTAATTGGATTCCAGAAAGAGATGACAATGACAATGGAGCTGAGGCAATATGCAAAGATAATGACAGAATTTTCTAGAACTGATCAAAGATACCACACTGATTCAAGAAGCCAATTGAATCCCAAAAAAGATTATTAAAAAAAATTCATATTAAGGGCATCCAGTTAAAAACATAAAAATTACAAAGAGAAAAATTTAAAAGCAAGAATAGTCCAGTGATAGCTGATTTCTCAACAGTAATAATGCACGTCAGGATGACATTTTCTATATGTTAAAATAACTACCAACCTAGCATTCCATGTCCAGGAACTACTTCAAAAATGAATGTGAGGGACACCCGGGGGGCTCAGTGGTTGAGTGTCTGCCTTTAGTGTCAAGGCATGATCCTGGAGTCCCAAGATTGAGTCCCGCATCAGGCTCCCTGCATGGAGCCTGCTTCTCCCTCTGCCTGTGTCTCTGCCTCTCTCTCTCTGTATCTCTCATGAATAAATAAATAAAATCTTAAAGAAAAAAGAATGTGAAATATGGAGTGCCTGGGTTGCTCAGGTGGTTGGGCATCCAACTCTTGGTTTCAGCTTCAGTCATGATCTCAGGATTGTAAAACTGACCCCCGACATTGGACTCCGTACTCAGTGGGGTGTCTGCTTCAAGATTCTCTCCCTCCGCCCCTCCCCCATGCATTTTCTCTAATAAATAAAAATAAATCTTAAAAAAAATGAATGTGAAATATATTATTTTATTTTTTAAAACTAAAAAAAATTTTTAATTAATTGAGTAGGCTCCACACCCAGCATGAGCCCAATATAGGGCTTGAACTCATGACCCTGAGATCAGGACCTGAGTCAAGATCAAGGGTCAGATGCTTAACAGACTAAGCCACCCAGGTACCCCTAAAAACTTTTTTTAAAGGATTTATTTATTTATTCATGAGAGACACACAGAGAGAGGCAGAGACACAAGCAGAGGGAGAAGCAGGCTCCCTGCAGGGAGCCCGATGTAGGACTTGATCCCGGATCCCAGGAGAGAAGGCAGAGACACTCAACCACTGAGCCATCCAGGCATTTCCCTAAAAACGTTTTCAAACTAAACTAACTAACTAAACAAAAACGTATGTACATACATATATACATGCATAAGAGATTTTTCCATCAAGAAAAAGATCTCACCTGGGAGGTCTGAGTTCAAAGAAGGCTAGAACAGCAAAGAAAACAGCAAATTCTGTAGATACTCCTAAAGAATATTGACTTTAGAGAACAGTATCAATAATGTTTTATGGTGGTTTTTTTATTAAAACAATTTAAAATAGTCACATCACAGAAAATGGCAAGACAGGAAATTGCAGGGGTTAGTCCTTCTCCTGAAATATCCATTAAGCTGGTGGAAAAATATCAAAACCCACTATTTGGGAATTCTGGAACCTGATCAGACACTGAGACAACCAGGAGGGTGCTTGATGAAGGCAGAGGCTGATGGACTTTGGTACAGAGCTATGTATGGGAGTCTGCTTCCATTCCTGCATCCCTCCGCAGCCCTGACAATGGTAGCCCTAGAAACCAGAGGGGCTGGCTAAAGCAGGGTGGGCAGTAAAGACTCTCTCCTCTAAAAACATGGGACTGGGTGTTCTGGTCAATTTGGCAGTTCCCTGAGGAACCAGAGCAAACTACCACCTTTGTTTGGGGCCACTGCAGAAGCTTCCCTGGTGGCATCAATCATAAGATTTAAAGAGACATATATACTTATTTGGGAGAGGAATTCAGACATTGAAGGAAATCTCTGTCAACTTCCAGGCTAATCAGAGAAAACAGAACAGAAATGTCAGTCACCACACAGATCAAGAAACAGACTTTGCAAAAACAGTTGAAAAAGTCACTATACAAATGGATGACTGTAGCCATCAAAAGAAACCCAAGGAGAGAGAAAATATCATTTCTGTAATTTTTTTTTTCATTTCTGTAATTATATTATAATACATAACATGTCTAGTTCTCAACAACAAACTATAAAACATCAAAACAAGAAAATATGACTCAAAGGAAAAAGACAACTAGGAGCACCTGGCTGACTCAGTCAGTAGATGCAACTCTTGATCTTGCGGTTGTGAGTTTGAGCTCCATGTTAGGTGTGGAGAGTGCTTAAAAAAGTAAATCTTAAAAGAAATAAAATAAAATAAGGAAAAAAGAGAATTTGACAAGAACATTTCCCGTGGAAGTCCAGACACTGGGATTACCAATCAGAGACATTAAATCAACAGTCTTAAATATGCTCAATGAGTGATTTGGACAACAAACTAAATTAAATCAGAATAATGTTTGAACAAATAAAAAAATATCAATAGAGACGTAAATTGTAAAAAAGAACCAAAGAGAAATTCTGGAGCTGTACAGTATAATTGACAACATGAAAATTTCACTAGATACCACTACATACCCCCATTTTGCAACATAGCCCTATTGAAATAACCAAAATCTAGAACACTGACCACAACAAACATTGGAGAAAGTGCAGCAAGAGGAACGCTCGTTCATTGCTGATGGGAATGAAAATGGTACTGCCCCTCTGGAAGACACTGTGGTGGTTTCTTACAAAACAAAATGTACTCTTACCATACGATGTAGCAACCACGGTCCTTGGTATTTACCCAAAGGAGTTAGAACTGAGGTCCACACCAACACCTGCACAAGGATGTTTATAACAGCTTTATCCTTTTTTTTTTTTTTTTTTTAAATTCATGAGAAATACAGGGAGAGAGGCAGAGAGAGAAACAGGTTCCATGCAGTGAGCCCAACACAGGACTCGATCCTGGGTCTCCAGGATCATACCCTGGGCTGAAGGCAGGCGCCAAACCACTGAGCCACCCAGGCGTCCCTAGTAGCTTCATTCTTAACTGACATAAGTTAGAAAAAACCAAGATGTCCTTCAGTAGATGTATGGATAAATAAACTATGGCACATCCAGACAGTGGAATATTACTTAACACTGAAAAGCAATGAGCTATCAAGCCATGAAAAGACATGGAGGAAACTTAAATGCATATTATTAAGTGTAAGAAGCCAGTCTGAAAAGGCTATGTACTGTAGGATTCCAACTACATGATATTCTAGAAAAGGCAAAACTATGGTGACAGTAAAAAGATCAGTGGTTGCCAGGTGTCAGAAGGAAGAAGGGATGAACAGGCAGCACATAAAGGATTTTTAAGGCAGTGAAACTAAGTGTGACACTATAAAGGTGGATACATGTCATTATAAATTTGTCCAAACCCACAAAATGTACAAAACCAAGAGGAACCCTAATGGACTCCAGGTGATAATGACGTGTCAATGTAGGTTTATCAATTGTAACAAACATACTACTCCAGTGGGGGATGTTGGTAATGGGGACAGCTATGTATCTGTGGAGGTAGGGAGTATATGGGAAATCTCTGTACCTTCTGCTCACTTTTGCTCTCAACAAAAAAACTGCTCTAAAAAATAAAGACTATTTTAAAAATTCACTAAAGGGGCTCAATGGCAGATTTCAGCAGGAAGAAAGGGCCAATGTACTTGAGGATAAGCCAAAGAAATTATCCAACCCAATAAGAAAAAAAAAAAAAAATCAAGGAAAACGAATAGAACCTGAAGGATCTGTGAGACATCATACCAACCGATGCACTAAGGAAGTCTCAGATTGACAAGAGAAAGAAAAAGAACAGGAAAAAGTAACGGAAGAAACAGACAAAAACTTCCCAAATTTGATAAAAGACATAAATCTACCCATCTCCAAAACTCAACAATCTCTAAGCAGAATAAACCCAAGGAGATCCACAGTACAACACATCATAGTCATAGTGTCAAAAGCCAAACACCAAGGGGAGCCTGAGTGGCTCAGTAGGTTAAGTGGCCTACTCTTGATTTTGGCTCATGTCATGATCTCAGGGTCATGGGATCAAACTTGCGTCAGGCTCCGGCTCTGCACTGGGCTCTGTGCTCAGCACAAAGTCGGCTTGTCTCTCTCCATCTGCTCCTCCCCCCGCTGGCGTGCATTCTCATTCTCTCTCTCTCTCTTTCTCTCTCTCTCCCTCTCTCTCAAATAAATTAGTTTTTTTTTTTTTTTAAAGACAAACACAAAGAAAGGAGCAAGGGAGAAGCGCCTTATGAAGCCATATGAAGGGGATCCCTGGGTGGCTCAGCGGTTTAGCGCCTGCCTTTGGCCCAGGGCGTGATCCTGGAGTCCCGGGATCGAGTCCCACATCAGGCTCCCAGCATGGAGCCTGCTTCTCCCTCCTCCTGCGTCTCTGCCTCTCTCTCTATGTCTATCATAAATAAGTAAATCTTAAAAAAAATAAATAAATAAATGAAGCCATATGAAGAAATAAAAACACAAATAAGGAAAATACAAATGTCTATTACTGTACTTTCAATTTATAACTTCCTTTTTTCTATAGGATATAAATGGCAGATGCATAAAACAGTAATGGTAAATCTGCACCAGTAACACTATGAAAGAAGAGGAACACTGATACATAGGAATAGTA
Source organism: Canis lupus baileyi (assembly GCF_048164855.1). NCBI lineage: Eukaryota > Metazoa > Chordata > Mammalia > Carnivora > Canidae > Canis > Canis lupus. The sequence goes on from NC_132840.1 coordinate 56,271,921, forward strand.
GTTGTATGCTACTGAAACTAAAGCTAGTATCATTCAAACTAGGTTATTGTCACTTTAAGATGTTAATTGTAATCTTAGGATAATCATTAAGAAAATAACTTTGAAAATGTACAGAAAAGGAAAAACGAAGAGAATCAAAAGCAATACACAAAATATTGATGAAATACCCCCAAAAGACAGTAATGGAGCAAATGAAAAACAAAATCAAGTAAGGCATACAGAAAACAAATAGTTAAATGGAAGAAATAAGTTCCTCTTTACCAGTAATTACTTTAAATATAGTAGGATTAAACTCTCCAACTAAAAGGAAGAAATTGGCAGAATGGATTAAACAACAAAACAAAATATGATCCACCTGTATATTGTCGACAATTCACTTTAGATACAAAGAAACAAAAGCCTGTTAAGTAAAAGGATGAAAAAAATCAGCCCATGCAAACAGCAACCAGGAGAGCTAGGGTGGGGGCTAAATTATCATTAGACAAAATAGATTTTAAGCCAGAAAAGGTTGTATCAAGAAGATATAACAATATAAACTTCTATGTATCTAACAAAACCCCCAAACATATGAAGAAAAAACAGCCAGACTTGAAGGGAGACATGGACAGTTCTATAGTAATAGTTGGAAAAGTCAACACCTCCCTTCAGATAATGGAAAGAGCAATAAGAAATTGATGACACGAATAACACTAAAGCCAGGGACTATTGTGGGATTCAATAATGAAGAGACAAAAATCTTTGCCTTCAAAAAATACACCAGATTTTTTTTTTAATTTTGTTTTCTTTTTTTTTTTTATTTTTTATTTATTTATGATAGTCACACACACAGAGAGAGAGGCAGAGATACAGGCAGAGGGAGAAGCAGGCTCCATGCACCGGGAGCCCGACGTGGGATGTTATGAGAATGTATGTATGTTAGGAGAATCAAACAGGGAAGGGGAACAGGGATTGTCAGAGGTTACAGATTTCATTCAGTGTGATTGGGGGGAGACCTCACTAGGAAGATGACATCGAGTCAAGAGTAGTTCTCCTGTCCATCAACTTATCACCTATCATACTACTTCAAGAATGTGTGTGCTAGGGACATCTGGGTGGCTCTTTTAAAAAGGGGGGGGGGGGCACACTGATGAGGTTCTCAGAACAAGTCAACCTGAGTGACTTTCCTTATTAATTAATGATCAATGGAAGGAAATGCACCCAGGTTCTGGGTTAGTGAGGTCAGTGTTTGGAAAAACACACTCCTTTTACTTTTCACCTAGCACACTGAATTGGCGGACTGAATGCACAGAAACTAATTTCTCACGAACCAAGGGTAAAGATGTTTAGTACAGTTCCATAGCAGTGCATGAGCCCTCTGGACTGGTGCTTGCTGTGTGCGTGTGTTCACTGAGTCTACTCAATGGCCCCACTGAGTAAGTGCTGTTTTGGGAGCTGGGAATAGTCCTGGCTGATGAGGAGCCCGGTAGCTATATGGGGAGTTGCCTAGCACATACATTCTTTTTTTTATTATTATTTTAAATTTTATTTATTCATTTATGAGAGACACTCAGAGAGAGAGGCAGAGACATAGGCAGAGGGAGAAGCAGGCTCCCTCTGAGGAACTCAATGTGGGACTTGATCCCAGGACCCCGGGATCATGACCTGAGCCAAAGGCAGATGCTCAACCACTGAGCCACCCTGGTGCCCCTCACTGTGCCCTTAGCACCCTGTTTTATACACACTGTATTCCTCTCTCCACAGTTTTGCTCTTGGCAGTTTCAGTTATCCACGATCAACCGTGGTCTGGAAGCAGGCAATCCCCCTTCTGACATATTGTCGGAAGGTCAGTAGCACCCTAAGGCTGTCACACACCTGTGCCCCTCACTTCCTGCATCCCACCCTTCGGGCACTTCCCCAGCTCACATCCTCACTAGAAGATGAGTGAGCGCAGGACATTAAGATGTGTTGAGCAAGACCTCATTCACATAACTTATTACAATCTGTTGCTATAAGGATTCAAGTTCACAATGAGTTATCGTTAACCTCTTACTGTGAATAACTTATAAATTAACCTTTACCATAGGCATACACATACAGAAAACATGTGGTATATATAGGGTTTAGTACTGCAAATGGTTTTGGGAATTGTACCCCCCACCCCATGGATAAGGGAGGGGGGCTCCTATAAAAGCAGAAGCCTTTAGGAGTCAAAATTCTAGCTAAAACTGGGAGTGACTGCCATGACTCCCAAAGGGTGCCTCAGGCCTACTTGTCCTCACCAGGAAGGCAACCTCAGGTACCTGTCACCACCTGACCTGCACCAAGCTCATTTCCAGCTGCAGGGCGTCTCTCTCTCTCCGAGCTGTATCCAGTTCCCCCTCTAGCCGTCGCACCTCTGACTGCACCAGCACTAGCTGCTTCTGGGCCTCCCGCGCTGCCTGGGCCTCCCTCTGGGTGTTCTCCTGACAAGGGAAATCAAGCATAAGTACAGGCCTTGTTTCCTGTCTCCTGTTACCTCCATTCCCCAAGTCATCCTCCCATGCCCTAAAACCCGCACTGCTTCTCTCCTTCTTCAAGTTTGACTATTAGCTCATCTCTGGTTAATCTCACTCTTCCGCCTTCTGTGTATAGCCCTCCCTGCTGGCCCAGCACTCTCTACCTCGTCCCCCACAAATCGTTCTCCACTCTCCAGACCAGCCCCCTACCCGCCATATTTGGACATCCCATTTCATTCCATTATTTTGCCCTTCATTTGTTCCCCATTCCCCAATGGCCACTCTCATACCTTCTCCTTTTCTAACTGAGCCTGCACCTCCTCCTGCAGGGCCCCATAGCGCCCCTCCATCTGGCGCTCTTGCTGAACCCAGGCCTGCCGCTCCTCCTCGAGAGCCAGCTTCAGGGTCTCCAACTGTCGATGCTCACTGAGCTGCCCAGCCCGAGCCTCGTCCCGTTCCTCCTGCAGAGACCGGCACCGCTGCTGCTCCAGCTCCAAGCTCAGGCTCAGAGCTTGCCTCTCCTCCTCCTACAGGGAAAACCAAGATTCTCAGCAAGCCCTCAAACGACCAGCAATCGGCCCCCTCACCCGCATACAGTGTACCGGCTGAGAGTCAGGTCCTCTGAGAACACAGCAGTTGACAAGCCCCCAGGATTGTAACATAGGAAACAGGAACTTCTGTTCCAGAATTAGGTGCCTCTGTGTTCAAATTGTTTGAATCGGTTTGAATCCCAGCTGTCACTATGTTCTTAGGCACACATCTTTACCTGAGAAATTGGCATAATATCTAGGGCCTACTTTTTGAGGATTAAAATAAAGAGTGTACAGAAAGCAATTAGCACAGTGTCTGGCACATAGTAAGTGCTCAATACAAAATAGCGGTCACAATCATCATCAAAAGAAGTTGCACAAAGACTAGAAAACCCAGCCTCCGATCATGTACTAGACAACCGGCAACCATCATCAGTGCTGTTGGATAAAGCCTGCTATGATGACAAGTGCCGGCACGCGTGGAGCAAGCATGCATCATGCATACAACTGAGTTCCAAACCCGGCTACTAATCGTATGGGTAATCACCTTATCATTTCAGCAATAAGAAGCCTGAGTCTCATCCCATAACTTTTTGGGCTCTGCCCTGGTCCAGAGTTCCCAAACCTGGCTGCACACAATCACCCAGGAGGCTGCTGAAAATATTTAACCTCCCCAGCCCCACAATAGATCTACTGAATCAAAACCCCTGGTGATTAGTCCCCCAAACCTTCATCTTAAAATGATCCCCCAGATGATTCTAATTAGGAAATGATTTACAGAGTCTCTCAGAGCCTTGTTTGCAGAGGATCTAGCAGAACAAGTGTTCTAAGGGATACACTTTGGGAAACACTCCCCTGGCGCGGTTCCCACAACCCACCAATGGGCCACAGTCCTGTAGAATTAGTTAGTGGCCTTTACTGGAATGAACCCAGCCTGGCATCCTCACCAGCGTCTCTTTTTCCCGCTGTTGCAGTCTGGCACTTTCCTGCTCACGATTCAGGGCCTCCACAGCCTCGGAAAGGCTTTGCTCAAGGTGGGTTACTGTCTTTCAGAGACAGGGGGGCACAGGACACAGGAAGAGAGGAAAATCCCTGCAGGTTATACTTCAATAAGCATTAGCGATATATATATATATTTTTTTATTTTATTTATTTTATTTTTTATTTATTTATTTTTTTTATATATATATTTTAAAAGTGAGACCTAACTCAATGACTTAGGGGCCAAAGAGAAGACTAAGTGGTGTGGGGAAATCTGGAAAGACATCAATGATGCAAGTCTGGCAGCAAAAACAGTGAGGGGAAAACGGGAGAATGACCAGGCCAGCAACTGCAAGGCTGAGCTCAATCTATTTCGGAGCTATTTGGACTCCTTTCCCTCTACCGATCTGTGACTAGGTTCTATGCCATCTGATCCAGGTTGCCCACCTCCTGCTGCTTGCTTCTGGTGATTTCAGCTGCCTGGCGTTCCTCCTGGAGCCCCCGAAGCACCTCTGCCCGCTCAGCTTCGTGACGGTTCCAGCCTTCCACGACACGGGCCAGGGTCTCAGGAGAGGAAAGTCATAGGGAATTTCAAAATAATTGTTTTGCCCTCTTTCTGCCCCTAGGGGCGGGGTCAACAGCCACTTTCTCCCAGTAGTCAATAAACCCACCCTGTACCCTAACTCCTAGCGTGAACAAAGAAATGGTGGTTGGCCACCCCCTATTTACTATTCTTTGGCGCCCCGCCCCAAGGAGAGACCCTGGCACCTTGTCCAATTGTTCGATCATGATATCTTTCTTGCGGTCAGCAGTCACAGCCACAGCTAACTGTTGTTGAAGCTCTAGCACTCGGGTCTGTAGGCTCTGAATATGGTGCTCACAATGCTGGGAAGAAGGATGGGAAGTCTGGGTGTTACCATCCCTAATCTGACCAAGGCATCAAACCTTCCAGCTCCTTTAGGCAAACATGGGCGGGAGACAGGAAGCCTAGTTCCCAAGAACAGAACAGGTTTGGAGAAGAATAATCAAGAATTTTGGAGCGGGAAATTAGAGGCCTGAGACCTCTGACACCTTCCTCTACAGCTCAGGAGACAGGGGCTTGGCTTTCAGGCTCTTTCCTCCTCTGGATATCCTGAGAAAAATTTCCATGAACTTTTTTCTTCTTTTTAAAAGATTTTATTTATTTATTCATGAGAGAGACAGAGAGAGAAGCAAAGACATAGGCAGAGGGAAAAGCAGGCTCCCTGTGAGGAGCCAGATATGAGATTTGATCCCAGGACCCCAGGATCACGACCTGAGCCAAAGGCAGATGCTCAAACACTGAGCCACCCAGGTGTCCGTCCACGAACCTTTTGGCAGGAGCTCAACAGCCCACACTGCAAAGAATGGAAAGGGACTCATGCCTAAGAAGCTCACATAGTGAAACACGGCAAGGAGAAAGGAGAAAGCCTTTCATTTAGGTCCAAGCAGTTTAAAATAGATAAAGAGATGGTTCCCAAAGTGACAACACAGCCAATGATTGTAATCTTTCCCCTGCCCAGTCTGCCTCTCTGCCCCCTTCAGATAAGCTGAGGTTTGCAGAGATAATGTCACCAGTAGCTATAAAGCCTTCACACAAGCCAGCACAGCTTGTTGTTCATTCAAGACACAACACATGCTTCTGGAACGTTTCTTTGTGTTAGGCACATTCTAGACCTTAGGAAGACAGTGCTGAACAAGATAAGGTCTGACCCTCATGGAGCTTAAATTTTAGAGAAACAGACAAGATATACCAGACGGTGATTACCTATATGAAGGAAACACCAGAGTGCCCAGAATGAACACCTGGAGGAGAGGTGTGCCTCTTCGATGGGATTTCAAAGTCGACCACCCTGAAGAGCCATCTGAGCAAAGTCTCAGCTTGCAGGCCCTCAACCTTCAGCCCTTTCCAGCACCCAGCCTATTTCTAATCTTTGCTACTTTCAAAAGGAAGCTTTGGTAACTCACCTTGCGACGGGTATGCTCGGAATCCAGTGCATCTCTCAGGCCCTGGAGATCCGGAGGATTGAGTGGGGGCCCTGGCCGAAGACTGGTGTAGCGGGGAAACAACTCCTCCAGGGCTTGAGCTGAGCTAGATGGAGATAAGTCTTGCAGGGGCCGAGTGCTGAGCAAATCAGGCAGAGAATATCAGGGTGGGGAAAGCTTTCGAGAGCCCCTAGTCCAACTGTGACATTTTACCAATGAGGAAATGGAAACTCAGAGCAAGAGACTTGCCCAGTCTTAGAGCTAGACAGCACTCAGGTTCTGTGATTCACTCTAGAGTGCTCCTTCCTGTATACCACAATCCCCGCAGTGAAAGTCTTAGCAGAAACAAGCTAACTCTTCTGGGGAAAGATGGACTAGAGGTTGGGAGGAAGCCAGGTAGTAGGCATCAGATGCCCATGTTCCTGAAGGAGTAAAGGAGGCAGAAGATGGAAAAGAAAGGATGAAAATGAAAACTAAAGCACAAGCACCTTAGGTCCCTAAGAGGTAGAAGAGCAGTAAAGAGAGAACTAAGGAAGAGAACAATTGGCTTTCCAAGAAAGCAAGCAAGCAAGTTAGCAGAACCCTAAAGGGAACTCACTTAAGCAAGGTGGCTGTGCTGTCACTGTCAAAGGAGTCCTCTTCTCGCCTTTCTGAGCCAGGACCTGGAGTGATGGGATCCCCTGCATGCAGCCACAGGGACCCCACAGCCAGGGTCAGGTAAGGATAAGAAGAGGGACCACTTGAAGGTGAAGGGAGGAGAGGGCCTTCCTTTCTCCTTCACCCGCTCCTCCAGTCCCTCTTCCTGGAGCCTTTCCTCCTAAACTCTCTTGTCTCCAATGTCTTTCTTTCTCCACCTTCTCCCACCCCTTAAATCTGGGTTCTTCTTTACAGAGAATGCGTTAACTCACGATAGGCTGTAACACGTGAGGTTTGGAGCATGCTCTGGAGTTGACCTCGAACACTTTCCATCTCAAAGATATGCCTGGAACCATCCTAGGAAAAAGCAACATGAAAATCGGATGCAACCTGAATGATCTATGTTCTACCAACTGCCAGCGTACATGACATCTGGTACCCTCTAAAATACAAGAGTTTTTACTCCAGCACCTGGGAAAGCCCAGAAAGCCAGAACTGGCTCAGCAAGGGTTGAAACTCAAACGTCTACAGAAGCCAGACAAGGGATGCCTGGGTGGCTCAATGGTTGAGCCTTCAGCCCAGGGCGTGATCCTGGAGACCTGGGATCGAGTCCTGCATTGGGCTTCCTGAGGGAGACTGCTTCTCCCTCTGCCTCTGCCTCTCTCTCTGTGTGTGTCTCTCATGAATAAATAAATAAAATCTTAAAAAAAAAAAAAGAAGCCACACAAATAGTGTAAGTAAATTAACAGGGTACAATAAGACAAGCCTGATGAAGATTCTTGCAGACTAGAGAGTAAGTATCCTGTCTGAAGACTGTACAGTCCATGGCTATCGGTGTTTCAAACTCTGGAAGACCTATGCAGTCTTCAAATTGCTTACGACACTTTTTCTACCCAACGCTAATAACCAATCTCTAACACGTGACATCAATTAGACCGTATTTTAATGATTGACAATACCAAACTGAAAATCACATAATCAAACTAGCTTTGAGCTGGAAGGATTTTAGCATATTTTGCTACCCCTAAGGACCTAGTTCCCCCCCTTGAGCTGAAGAAACCTTATCCTCACTTGGTGCCCAAGTCCCAATCAAAGCACAGCAATCTGTCCCACGGTGCAGGTGTCTCTGACCAAAAAACCCTACAAATTTCACCATTTTCCAGATTATGGCATCCCAGGACACTTCCTCCCTCATAAACATTTTGTTCCCAGGAACAAGCACAAAGAACACTCCGTAGTTAAAAGGAATTGAAATCCAACAATAGGAGTTCAAATCTCAGCAAATTTTTTATCACCTCCAATTCCAAGATCCTAGAAGTCCCCAAGACACACCTCTCTCACCTGTTTCTTCAAATTGTTCTCCAATCCAACCGACAAGCTGTGACTCAGCTCTTGGGCCAAGCCATCTAACATTTCATGAGGAGGTGGGGAGGCGGTGGGGAGATACAGCTGGGCTCGGGCTGTCGCCTCCGCCTGACGACTGAGGTGCAAGGAGGCATAGAGCTGGGAGGTCACCTCAGAGGATACTTGGTTCAGCCCAGGGACGTCGGATGGATCACTCAGAAGATCCTCAGCCCGGAGAGGTGAACCGGGTCTGGTAGCTGACGTTGCCATGAGTACAAGCAGGAGACAACTGCAGACAGCAGAGCTAGGAACACCTGGTCCTGCTTCAGGAGACCCCAGGCGGGGAAGTGCACGGGGAAAGATTTGGGAGAAAGGAGAAAGGCTCCAAGCCAAGAATCCTTGGTGAGTAACGGTAGGGAAGCTTTCTGGTTAGAGGAAAGGTTTCCAGCAGTTCCAGAGGCCATGGGAGAGGGCAAAAGCATTTCCTTCCACAGGGCCTGGGACCGGTGGAAAAGGAGGGTGAAGCAAGTAGGGGCTTGGGGAGAGAAGACCGAGGGGTGACAGCACTACTGCAGTTCCTTGGAGCGCTGCAGGTTCTTAAATTCTCACACCCAGAACGTGCAAAGTGAAACGGACCTAAATCCAACAGGGGCCTGATTGCCCTCCAGCAGTCTTACTGGGCCCTCACCTGGTCCCGGTCTCGGAGAGGCAGGACCCTCACGCTCCCCACCTCCTCATGCCCCTCGCCTCGCCATGCACCTGTTCCAGCCACGGTCAACCCCTCTGTATGTCCCCTCTGACCGCTCCTGGCAAGAAAGCCATTGGGGGCTCCCCAGAACCCCTCCCTCCGTGCTATCCCAAGAGAAACTGTGAACACCCGGTCGCCTCCTCAGACCTCTCTGAAAAAGTTCGCCGCCCCCTAGCCCAGGCTGAGATCCTCTACCCCGACTACGCCCGGCCACTCCACGCCACACCGCCGGACCTCAGCGCCCCCCAGTCTGCCAAGGTGTGGACCAGGGATCTTCCGCCTCCCCTGAGCCCGGACCAAGGACCCCTCCACACCCACCCTCACCGCCTTCCCTACACTCAAAACCGTTGGCAGCCTCCCGCCCACCGTCCGCAGCCCCGCCTCGCCCGCCTCGATGACGTCACCATCCCAGCGCTCTCCCTGGTCGGCGCCCAGACAGCTTCTGCAGCCCGGGAGTCCTAGACGCGCATGCGCGGCGCCACGGATTGGCTGAGGGAGGCACGGGCGGAACTATTGCCCCACCGCGGCAGTTTGAGGAGCCGACGGGGCGGGGCTCTGCGGAAACCGGAAGTATCTGGTGACGGGCCTCACGAGCAGTTCCGGTGAATCCGGGGGAAGGGTTCCCGCCTGCTTGGGGGAGTCAGGGATCCGGCTCTGGAGCCCCCGGAGTGTGGGGGTCTCGCATCGAGGCTTACACCCTCTGCCCTGCAGATGACCGTTCACAACCTGTACCTGTTTGACCGGAATGGAGTGTGTCTTCATTACAGCGAGTGGCACCGCAAGAAGCAAGCGGGGATCCCCAAAGAGGAGGTGACGGGAGGGCCCCGCGCAATCCGGGTGACCTCGCATCTCCAAATGCATATAGCCCCAGCCCAGCCCTTCCTCTCCAAACCCCGTCTGGTTTCCAGCTCCATCCCGTCCCCTTCGACAACCCGAGCTAACTCTGCCCCTTTCCCTCTAGGAGTACAAGCTGATGTACGGGATGCTCTTCTCTATCCGCTCCTTTGTCAGCAAGATGTCCCCGCTAGACATGTACGCGGAGTCAGAGGGGATGTTGAGGGAAGGAGGGCTAGCCTTGGGAATTTGGGGGTTGGGGGAGACTGGAGTGGAAGAGACATTGGCACCCAAGAGAGGGAAAGGAGACAAGAAAAGAGAGGCTGAGTCTGGAGCGAGAGCCCTGGAGCTGTGATGGGGAAGATCTGACGATAGAGAGGTTGGGTGCAGGGGACAAATTGAGGGGTGAAGATGGGAGGTGTCTTTACTAAATCAAGCTCCTAGGAATGATATGTTTAGGGAGTTGTCCTAGACAGGATCAGAAGTATCTCTTTGGAAGAGATTATGCTCCTGTTCCTTAATGTCCTCATCTCTGCAGGAAGGACGGCTTCCTGGCCTTCCAAACTAGCCGTTACAAACTCCATTACTACGAGACGCCCACTGGGATCAAGGTGGTCATGAATACTGACTTGGGTGTCGGACCCATCCGAGATGTGCTGCATCATATCTACAGCGCGGTCAGTGCCAGCCCCTGGGACCCTTCCTTCCCCTAACAGCTGTGGCCACTTAGAGCCTCAAGACTCCTTGAGCTTCCCAGCCTTAATCTTATCGTAGCTCTGTTGAAGCCAAGAGTTCTCCTCGGGACTCTTGAGGTCTTGAAACACCACCACTTTCTCCTTAGGGAGAGCTTGCCTCCCAGCCCGTGATCCTTGTGTATTTGCACACCCCTGAGGTTACGCTAGGTTTGGGGTTGAAAACAAGTGTCCAAAGCCTGGTTCTAACACCCTTCTTCTCCGTAGCTGTATGTGGAGCTGGTGGTGAAGAATCCTCTGTGCCCGCTGGGCCAAACTGTGCAAAGTGAGCTCTTCCGCTCCCGGCTGGACTCCTATGTCCGCTCTCTGCCTTTCTTCTCTGCCCGGGCTGGCTGAAGGAAGCATCCTACCTCACCCCTCAGGAGAATCCCTGTCTACCTGGGGCCATTCCTAACCTGTTTCATGTGAGGGCCCCCACTGCATGCCCCTCCACCCCCTCCAGCTCCCCAGCAGCCCTCCTGGGGCAATGGCCTACAGCCCACTCAGGTGCCCTCCCCATCAGAGGAAGGAAGTGTACAGGAGTCCCTACACCTCCACACCAGGCCCTCTCCAGTTTTATCCCCTACCTGGTGCTGCAAAAGTACAGAATAAACTTTGTCACCCTCTGCAGCCTAAGTGTGTCACTTTGAGTGGTCGGTCGGGGTCCTGTCCCACTCACGAAGGCATGAACAAGGGTGGCCACATCCCCTGAGCCTGTAAAGAGGCTTTGTCCATGGGTTTCTCAACAGTGACAGATCTTACTCAACTCACAGTGGGGTACGTCCAGATAAACCCATCATTAATTGAAAATATAAGTCGAAAATGCATTTAATGCACCTGCCATACCAAACATCATAGCTTAGCCTTTTAGTATGTGTGCTAGTATATGAGCACCATAGCTTAGCCTTAAATGTGCTCAGAATACTAGTTATATTAATCTACAATTGGCCAGAATCATCTAACACAAAGCCTATTTTTATAATAAAGTGTTAAATAGATCATGTGACTTAATACTGTACTGAAAGTAAAAAACAAAAAACCACACACAGTATGGCTGTAACTGTATCAGTGGTTTACACTCAGCATCCCGTGGCTGACTGGGGGCTGAGACTCCCTGCCACTGCCCAGCGTCAGGAGGTATACAGTATATTGCTAGGCCAGGAAAGATCAAAATGCAAAGGTTTCTACTGAATGCCTATTGCTTTTGCACCATCCAAAACAACAACAACAAAATTGTAAATCAAACAGTAAGTAGGGACCCTCTGCATTGACATTTTGGGGGAGAGGGGCTGTCCTGCGTTTTGTCCTGGCTGCTGATAGCACATCCTTGCCCCCCAGTCCCAGTCCTGACAATCAAAAATGTCGCCAGACCCTGCCACATGACCCCTAGGGGACAAAATCGCCCGGGACTGAAAACCACCGTGCTGGAGGAAGGCCGACCTGCTGCGGGTCCCAGGGGGGTGGGATTCTGCCCTCTAGGCTTCTCCTAGCGCACAGAATATTCAAGCTGCAGAGCCTTCGAAGGCGGGGCTTATGCAGATAAGCGGGAGGCTTGGCTGAGAGGTGGGTTTAGCAGATGAGGGGGCGGTGCCTACATGTTGATGATCTGGGCCGGCTGCCGCCGCTGCTGGGAGCCTAGCGGTCCCGCTGCGGTCTGGACAGAAGTGGCACCTCTCTTCCACCACCGCCCCTCGTCCCCGGGTCCCTATCCTCCGAGGACCGCCCTCGACCTTCACCTTCACTTATTTTCCCGTCCTCCTCCCCGCGCCAGGGACCCCGTATCCGAATATCTGCACTCGTGCCGCCCCCCGCGTTCCTCCCCTCCCGCCGCAACCCCGCGACCTCCAGCAGCCCGCCCCCGCGGGCCCGATCCTGCCCCGCGGCTCCCGCCGCATCCCGCTCAGCCCTCCCGCTCTCCCGGGGCTTGCGCCACTACACCCCCCGCCGTCCGCACCGGGGTTTCCTCGTTCCCAGCTCCTCCCGCCCCCTTAGAGCCCCCTCCCTCGCCCTGGCCAGCTGACATGCAGGTGTCTATCGCGTGTACCGAGCAGAACCTTCGCAGCCGGAGCAGTGAGGACCGTCTGTGTGGACCCCGGCCGGGCCCCGGGGGCGGTAATGGCGGGCCGGTCGGCGGGGGGCATGGGAATCCTCCGGGGGGAGGAGGGTCGGGCCCCAAGGCCCGGGCCGCACTGGTCCCCCGACCCCCAGCGCCCGCTGGGGCCCTCCGAGAGAGCACCGGCCGAGGCACTGGCATGAAATACAGGTATGGGGGTGACCGAGCAACCCACCCCAGCTGCTCCCCTTTCCTGACCCCTGAGGCTTCCTGGGATGCCGCCAGGACCCCCTCCATCTGCGTCCCAGCTCATTCTATCTCTTCTTCCCATCACCGGGGGACTCCCTTACTTATTCCCTCTCTTTGTCTCGGTGGATACCCCTGACTAGGAGAAAATCAACTTTACCAAGGTTGACTGGTTCTGTCAGAGAGCCGGGGGATGCTCCTGAGCTTACCTCCTTATCCCCAGGAGGGCCAGGGATGCACAGATCTCCAGGCTGGGCCCCTTCTGGGATGGAGTGTCCTTGGGTCGGTGTCCTGGGAAGAGGCAGGGAGGAAACAGCTTCTCACTCTGGCCTGCTTGGGATACCTGACCCAGATACTGCCCTCACCTGCCCCAAGGGCCAGGTCTCCTGGGACCTTTCTTGGTCGGGAGGGGAAGGGGGCTCTTGGAACATTAGACTCCATCTCTCAACCCCATGCTGAGGGACAGAGGCCTGGCGGAGAAGGTGGACTGAACTGTAATCGACTTTCTTAGAACCACTGGGCTCTCGGACTTGCATAAGGGAGGGAGGGAGGGGCTCCTGCTTGGGAGTGAGCAGAGGTCACTGATCTGACCTGACTCTGCCCCTTGAGAAATTAGATCTCCTTCATGTGTTGGCTCTGATTGAGAAACTGAGCCAACTCCCTCGGTGAGGAAGCCTGGGGAAGAGGGAGGAGGCTCTCTGGGTCAGAGACAGACTCCACAAGCCCGCAGGAGTGGAGGGAGTAGACAGAGGAAGAGGGAGAACTGGCCTTTCCCAACCCCAAACTCCACACACCCCAGAGGTGACTCAAACACAGACGAGACCCCACCAAAAGAAACCTGAGCCAGGTAGCACACCATCAATGTGATAGGAGGGAACAGAAGCGCTGGACATGGGCTCCAGAGTCATTTACTCATTCATTTGCACTATGGGCATAGCAATGACCAACTTGGGAGGCCCACGGGGTCTAGTTCCTTTGGACTGAGATACCAGAGGGCTTCTGATTCTGGAAGGAGTGGAGCTGGGGGCTGATAATCTCTGTCCTTAATGGAGGCTCCACCGTTTCCTGCTGCTTCTGTATCCTGCAGGAACCTAGGAAAGTCTGGTCTTCGAGTATCCTGTCTTGGCCTAGGTAAGTTAGAAAGCAGAGGAATTGGGGGCTTGTGTGGCTTGTGTCCCCCCCCCCCCCCCATGGTCACATGCCTGGTTTCTTTCTCCCTTGCAGGCACCTGGGTCACATTTGGTTCTCAAATCTCAGATGAGGTATAAGTGATGGGACCTAGAAGCAGGGTGAGGGGGTATGAGGGAACCAGAGAAGAGGGAAGTGGATTTGGAGACACGTTTGCACAAGGCACAGAGAATGGGGGGCCTGAGGCTGGTGGGTGGGGGAAAGGGATAATGTAGAGGTCAAGGCCAAAGTGCAGTGGGGCTGGAGTGCAGAGGGAGATCCCTGAGGGTCAGTGGCTGATCTTCATCTATTTCTGTCACCTCCCTAGACAGCAGAGGACGTGCTGACGGTGGCCTATGAGCATGGTGTAAACCTGTTTGACACGGCTGAAGTGTATGCAGCGGGGAAGTAAGGACCAGGGTGAAAGAGCCAAGTCACATTTGGAAAGCTTCTTATTTTCCCTCTAGAGAACCCTGGGAACTCTGGGAACACCAAGTTCTGACCCTTCAGCTGATAGGCCCCCAAGGCACTCTAGGAATTGTAAACCCAACATTGGTCCCTCTTCAGTTTAGAGGACAAAGAGCATTCTGTGCAGTCAAAATAAAATAAAGCCAACAAATATATCCTGGGCATCAGTGATGTGCCACAATGTAAAGATTCCAAAGCTGAATTTTCAAACTTTGCATACCTACGGCTTCACACTGGGTACTCCCAAACCCAGCCAAAACCTAGGATGACCTTTCCCTGCTGCTTCTCCATCTGGCAAACTCTTCTGCTCATCTTCAACACTTGGCCCAATGTCAGCTCCTCCAAGAAGCCTTTGCCCAGCTCCCCAAATTGGTCATCACCCACCTCAGCTCCTAAAGCATTTTACACTGCCCTCTGACACACCATCTGCCAATGATGGCTAATGTTGATTGGCTAATGTAGCCATGTTTGCTGCTCAACTGGGAGGGTCCTCCTTCCACAGAACTTGTCTTGCTCTTCCCCATGTCACCTAAGTACCTACACAGAGCGGAGCACAGAGCAGGCACTGCTTGTGGGATGACAACACGCCGCCCACACACACACACCCCAAGCTCATAGTTGAAGTGGTTAAACAAACTGAAAACACAGGGAGATAGGTTAAGTAATAGGAAACCTTCAGTGACTGTCCACCATAACAACCTGAGACCTGTCACATGTTAGCTCCTAAGTGCCAAAAAATTTGAGCCCATAGCAGCTATGCAAGGTGATGAGAAGGGCTGAGCACAGACTGTGACAATCAGAGAACATTTTCAATAAAAAGAGGAAGAATCCAAGCTAAGCTTTGGAGGATGTGTGGGATTTTGCAGAGACTCAAGAGAAGGGGAAGGGCAAGGTGGATGGTTGGAACCAGACTAGACAATGCAGTGTCCTCCCCCCTACATTCATCTGTCCCTATGCCCTCATATTCTAACCCTTTGACACCCGGAAGAGAGCTTGGTGTGTAGTTGAGGTACAATTTACCAAATGAATGAAAAGTTTATAGGACTTCACCCCGAGTTCTGGGAACCCCTTATTTTGTCCAGGATGGGTCTGACAGCCCAATGGGTTCCTGGTGGATGGTCTGCTTTAAGAGAGAGGAAATGGGTTGAAGAGGTGGGGAGGAGGGGAAGTAACTGATATACCTTGGAGGGTCAGTGCTTCCTTGTCTTATTTCCAGGGCTGAAAGAACGCTAGGCAACATCCTCAAGAGCAAAGGATGGAGGTGAGACTGTGGTTGGAGGGGTCACTGGGGAAATAGTCATCCCGAATTCCTTTTCTTGCTTTTCCTTTTGTCTCTTTTTCCAGGAGGTCAAGCTATGTCATCACCACCAAGATTTTTTGGGGAGGACAGTAAGTGGCTGCCACACTCTATTTGGGGAGAGCTACAGAAAATGTGTGAAAGCACATGGGAGAGGTGTGGGGACAGCTGCCACCCCAGGCGTGTGTCCTGCCTGTGAGGACCCGTGCAATCCCAGCTCCTCGTGGCACCAGGCCAGCCCTGGTCCCCTATCTTTTCATTTTTCTGCAGGGCAGAAACGGAGCGAGGCCTGAGCCGCAAGCACATCATTGAGGGTGAGAGTTAGGGGCTAGGTACAGAAGCCAGAAGAGTTGGGAACACCCTCTGAACCTTTGCATTGGAGGCTTTGAAGAGGGAATCTGGGAGTTATGTGGCTGTGGCAAGGGGGCAATGTCTGAATTCTCAGCAAAGGGAATCTTAAGTATTGACCTTTCTCCCCCACCCCTGCCCCAGGCTTGCAAGGATCCCTGGACCGCCTCCAGCTGGGATACGTGGATATCGTCTTCGCAAACCGTTCAGACCCCAATAGTCCAATGGAGGGTAAAAGCAGCACCTCAACCCTGACCGTCCTTCAAAATGGCAGTTCCTCAAACATTCAGCAGGAAGCCAGCTCCTGCTCAGGAGGCCTCCCAGCCTCCACGGTGGAGGCTCAAGACCCCAGGTCTTGGACAGGGAGGGAGGTGAAGAGCAGATGCCCATCTCTCCGGTTACACAAAGATGCCTGGGGTCTTGGCATGGCCTGCAGAGGTCTACCGACCTGGTGCCCTGGATGCCAGGGGTGTCTGACAGGTTTGCTCTCTCTCTCCCATGTGCCTAGAGATTGTCCGAGCTATGACCTATGTCATTAACCAGGGCCTGGCCCTCTACTGGGGGACATCCCGATGGGGAGCTGCGGAAATCATGGTGAGTGTGCTGCCCCACATCCCCCTGCCCCACAACCAGTTTCTGCTTTTCACTCCAAAACCCACTCTACTGTGGGGGTAGGGAAGGGTGTGGAATAAAGTGGGAAAAGTGCTCTGAGCCCCCGCCCCCATCTCTTCCCCGCCCCCAAACTAGGAGGCCTACTCCATGGCCAGACAGTTCAATCTGATTCCTCCTGTGTGTGAGCAAGCTGAGCACCATCTGTTTCAGAGAGAGAAGGTGGAGATGCAGCTGCCAGAGCTCTACCACAAGATTGGTTCGTAGCCCCCATACCCTACCTTTCCTTTCGCCTATTGGTCACCTGGATCCCAATCTCCACAATCCAATTCATCTTAGGTGTTGGCTCAGTGACCTGGTCCCCTCTGTCCTGCGGCCTCATCACTAGCAAGTATGACGGGCAGGTCCCAGATACCTGCAGGGCCACCATCAAGGTGAGATTTGGGGGCTCAGGATGGCAGGAGGGGCTATCTGGGCAGCTCTCTCTCAGGGGGGAGTGCTGATTCTCCTTGGCCTGCAGGGCTACCAGTGGCTCAAGGACAAAGTACAGAGTGAGGGCAGCAAGAAGCAACAAGCCAAAGTCCTAGACCTTCTTCCCATTGCGCACCAGCTGGGCTGCACTGTGGCGCAGCTTGCTATTGGTGAGACACTGCCAGCCCCTGGACCCTGCAGGGATCCTCATCTCCTGCGGGGATACCCTTGGGTGTCCGATTTGACCCTAGGGAGGACTTCCTCAGTGGCACTTCTGAAAGTGTGGGTGCTTGGTGTTCCCATCAATTCCCTTTCTTCTCTCCTCTGGCCGCAGCATGGTGTCTCCGCAGCGAGGGTGTCAGCTCGGTCTTGCTGGGGGTGTCAAGTGCAGAGCAGCTGCTAGAACACCTGGGGGCCCTGCAGGTGAGCTAAGGACTGAGAGGCAGAGCCCATCCCGGTCCCCTTCCCCATCAGTCAGGGCCTCGCTGTCCAACCGGCATGGCCTTGGGACCTTCAACCACTACGTCCCAAGGAGGAGAGGTCCCGGGGGCGACAAGGCTAGACTCTGTTCCAGTCCCCCACTTCCCCACCCCCACCTCCGACCCCGCTGCGCTGCTCCGGGGCCCTGGAACCCCACGTCCTGTTTAGGAGAGCCAGCCTGTGCCGCTCTCTTCTCCAGGTGCTGAGCCAGCTGACGCCGCAGACGGTGATGGAGATAGATGGGCTCTTGGGGAACAAACCGCATACCAAGAAATAGTCCGTCGGGGGGCGCAGGCACCCGCAGCGGGGCCGCCTCACTCGCCCAGTGCGCTTTCCCGCGGCCACCCCGCCTCCCGCCGCGTCCCCCCTCTGCCCCGCGGCCAGGGAGGCTCCACCCCTAACGAGTCCCGGCTTCCAGTAGCGATGCGCATGAACAAAGCCATATCCTCCCGCAGTGGGGCTCGAGAGGAAAAGTAGTGCGCCGCCTCCCAACCCCCTCCTCCGCTGCGCTCCTCCAGGCCTTCCTGCTAATCCCAGGCATGAGCTTCCGGGCTGTCCCCTCTCTGCCCTTTGGTCTCGTTTCCTTCTCCCTTCCCCTAATCGCTGAGGCCCGGGGGGGTGGGGGGGGTGGGGGGGGTGGGTAAAAAAAGAAAACAAACCACAAAAAACAGGGCAGATACAGGAAACATGCACATTACCTCAAAAGTGGCCCTAGAGATGTCATCAAGGGGTGATAATCTAATAAGAAGTGAGTTGCGACGTCATCTGGGACCAAGGAGCCGGGGCTCTAGCGTTATTCTGTACAAAGGCAGCCAGGCTGGTCCTGGCAGGAAGTAAATGACAGTTTTGAGGGACCCTGCCTCCCCGTAGAAGAAGGTGAAGGGGAGCTTGAAAGTAGCACTAGTATCAGTCAATACTTTGTTCTTGCCGAGAGGGGACATGGGGGGAAATGCAGTGACACAGCACTGAGGCAGGTAGAGTGGTTCTTGGGGTGGCCTTGGGGAAAGAGTTGGGCTGTGCTTTGCAGGACATGGTGACAGCCTTTGAGGGCAGGGCAGAGACCTGGGGCTGGCATAAAAATGCCAGCCTGGAGCAGGATTTCCTACCTAGCAGTGGAGGACTGCAGTTTTCCTCCTGGCAATAATCTTTTAAAGCAATAATGCTGGCCCCTCTTCTGTAAGACTTCCCAGGGAATAAAAAATAAAAATAAAAATATGTAAATAAAAATCTCAGCTTGATCCTCAATAACGTGTCTGAAATTGTGGGGTTGGGAGGTTAGCACCTCGGTCTTGGATAGCTGGACCTCGGCTAGCTCCCTGCCATTAGAAAGCTCCAGTACTTGCTTTCTCTCCACTGACCAAGGCACCGTGTTACCCATCACTGCCCTCACGGAGGACCCAGGCCCCAAGGGCCACAGGCCTTAGAGGCCAGAGATCTGGCTCCATTGTTTGGTTGCTCTTCCCTCTGACAACTTTGCCTTTTTTTTTTTTTTATTTTATTTATTTATTCATGAGAGACACAGAGAGAGGCAGAGACATAGACAGAGGAAGAAGCAGGCTCCCTGCAGGGAGCCTGATGTGGGACTTGATCCTGGGCCCAGGATTATGTCCTGAGCCAAAGGCAGATGCTCAACTGGCTGAGCCACCCCCCCACCCCGCCTTTTTTTTTTTTTTTTTTTTAAGATTTTATCTACTTACTCATAAGAGACACAGAAAGGGAGGCAGAGACACAGGCAGAGGGAGAAGCAGGCTCCCTACCAGGAGCCAGATGCAGGACTTGATCCCAGGACCCCGGGATCACACCCCTGAGCTAAAGGCAGATGCTCAACCACAGAGCCACCCAGGTACCTGCCTTTGTTTTGTTTAGTTATATGGGTCACACTTTTTGGCCCATACTTCTCAGTTCCCTTTTCCAGATACCCACACAGACGCCAGGGAACTCTTGGGATGGTCGTCTGTGTGGCTGAGTGGGAGGGGCCATTCTGAAGTTGAAGCCTTGGGATTTGGTGAAGGAGACATAAGCTGAAAACTGGTCTGTGGCTGAGATGATCCAGAGGGAGGGAGGGAGGGGAAGGAAAACGTGAGACCAGTGAAAGATGGGCTGTGAGAGTGGCAGAAAAGCAGACTCCAGCGGGGTTATATCAAGATACCACCCCTTAATCTTCCCTAAAGGACTCTGATTTCCCTGGGACACAGAGTGGGTGGAAAGTTACAAGCTTTAAGGATCGAGACACGGGAGGATGCGCTCTGCCTTCCTTAAAATACAACCTTTCCATCTCCCTTCCACCCGTCCTCACCCTTCCTTGATCCTGAAGCTGGGAGAGCAGCCTAAAACCAATTTCCAAAAGGAGAAAAGTCAGCAGTCTGACATTTGCTGGCTGGCAACCAACTGGATCAACTAATGATACTTCCATCCACTCCTAACATCTCCCACTCGTTTTGGAAGACTGTGGAGGAAACGAGGTAAATGTGTGACTAAACTATGATTAGTTATTCTGTAACAAGCATACAAAAATTCATAAATTCAAAATAGTATTCCCTTTAAATGGTTACCTTGGAGGAATATTCTTTTAATAGATATTTCTCCTCCCAACCTCGCTCATTAAAAAAAAAGTCCTCTAAGAAATTACCTTCAGAGGCTGTTTGTAGAGCCTTGGTAAGAACCTTCCTTTATAGTCACACCTCATTTAACGTATTTATCACCCATCTTGTTCATTAACTTAACAAGTATTTATTTACTGAGTCCTACTGTGGTATGGCACAGAGACACAGTGGTGAACAAAATCAGACTCAGAACAACCTTTGTGGAGTTTACAGATGGGAGAGACGAATAACATCGAGCAAACACATTTACATTGTCCAAAGTCCAGAAGCAAGCATGTGCTGCTTGCTACCAGTCTACAGTGGCATCTGACATGGCCAGGCTGCACACTGTGGTGACGGATCAGCAGGTGTTAATAAGGTGAAAACAAGACGGTGAGGGGAAGAGTGCACTTGGAAGTTTTGTGGCAGAAGGGAACACTCACCAAAAGTCTCCAGAGCTAGAGGGTCTAAGGAGAGCATAGAAGCAGAATGGGAGATGTGGGTAATTCAGAACATACAGGACCTTATAGGGCAGTTTGGGATATTCTCTTTATCCTAAGGGCAACAGGAAACCTATATTAGTTATTCAGTGATACCTACAAACCACCCTGGAAATTTAGTGGCTCAAAACAACTTTTTAAAACTTTAGTTTTTCTGTATTGTCCTGTGGTTTGGCCAGTTCCTCTGCTCTTTTCACCTGGGCTAAATCATGTGGCTGGACTAAGCTGGCAGGTCAGTCGAGTGGGAAAGTCAGATGGCCTCACTGTACATCTGGCCATAGGCTGGGACTCCTCAGTTCTCCATGTAGCCCTGTGTGCTGGTAAATTCCCTTACATAATAGACTCAGGGCAGTGATCCAAAGGAATGAAGGCAGAAGCTGCAAGGTCCCTGAAGGACCATGCCCCAGAACTCATACGACATCACCTCTGCCACGTTCTGTTAGTCACAGGAAGTCACAAGGCAAGCCCAGATTCAAGGATAGGGAAACACGTGGAGGCTGAGAAAAATTAAGGCCATTCCACCTCAAGTTTAGCATTAGCACAAGTACAGCCATCTTAGGTCCCTGGGAATAAGAGCTGAACTTTACAGGAAAGACTGCAGATTGTCCTAGGCAGGGAATCCCATATCGGAAAGACAATAAAGCTCAGAATGCCCTCGGCAGAGAATCCTATATCAGATCTTAAGAAACTCCCCCACCCTTTCCCCCATATTGGAATGGAAAAAATTCCTCCACTCCTTCTGAAGATCCCCTAGACCAGCCCATGCTGCAACCCGCTTCGGGGTCCAAGTCTCTGCTCTGCTGTGTGGAGTATACTTGGACCCAAGCTCGAGCTTGTAAATAAATCCTCATGTACTTGCATCGGCGTTGGCTCCTTGGTTTCTCGGATTCGCAATTTTGAGCACAACAAACAGACCCCAATTCTTGACGGAAGAAGCAGCAAAGTTGCATGGCATAGGAATTTGGGTCTACTAAACTATCACTACATTAAAAGATTTTATTTTATTATTTTTTTAATTTATTTTTTATTGGTGTTCAATTTGCCAACATATAGAATAACACCCAGTGCTCATCCCATCAAGTGCCCCCCTCAGTGCCCGTCACCCAGTCACCCCCACCCACTGCCCACCTCCCTTTCTACCACCCCTAGTTTGTTTCCCAGAGTTAGGAGTCTCTCATGTTCTGTTTCCGTTTCTGATATTTCCCACTCATTTTTTCTCCTTTCCCCTTTATTCCCTTTCACTATTTTTTATATTCCCCAAGATTAAAAGATTTTAAATAGGAATGGAAGTGGTGTGTGGTAGAAGCTGGTCGGGCTTGAGATCTGGAAAGATCATTGGGAGCAGTGTAGAATGAAGCCAGCAGAAGGCCAGAATGGCCATGGACAGACTGGTGAAGAGGGTCCTACCAGGGTCTAAGCAAGAGATGATGGCAGCCTAGATTGGGATGGTGTACTGGAGGTGAAGAAGAGTAGGTGGAGCAGGGAAACATTTAGGAGGCAAGATGAACGGGGCTTGCTGAGAAGTCAGTAAGGAAGGTGACAGTGTGGGGGGTTGGTGATCAAAGATGACTTCAGTTTCTGGAGCTGGGTAGATAGTGAAAGAGGTGGGAAATGCTGGAAGAGGTGCCAACTTGGGACAAGGAGACCATCACTTTGGGTTCCTGAAGACGACAAGAAACGAAGGTCTGGAGCTCAGAGAGGCTTTGGCTGTCAAACACTTTGGGAACATCTATATAATCACATCTACCCTAAAAGTTTAAGATGTAATAATCAACCAAAGATATTAGAAGATGTGAGGACAGGGTACCTGGATGGCTCAGTTGGTTAAGCATCAGGTCATGGTCTCATAGTCTCAGGGTCACAGGGTGGTGGGATCAAGCCCTGTGTCAGGCTTCCTGACCCATGGGGAGTCTGCTTCTTCCCTCTTCCTCTGCTCTCACCCTGCTCATTCTCTCTCTGTGTCTCAAATTTAAAACCTATAAATACATAAAGATGTGAAGAGACCTCTGAACAGCATTCCAAAGTTCCCAAAAAGTTTTGAGTTATGACAGCATCGCTGGCATACGTAGATAGCTTCCCTCATGTGACCATGAAGACAATGCAACTCAGAAGTTCTGAACTATTCGCTTTCAAACAATGGTATGCCTCCTTGCAAAAGATTATCCTCTAGGGTCGTAACAATCTAGTTAAAAAACAAAATCAGGGATCCCTGGGTGGCGCAGCGGTTTGGCGCCTGCCTTTGGCCTGGGGCGCGATCCTGGAGATCTGGGATCGAATCCCACGTCGGGCTCCCGGTGCATGGAGCCTGCTTCTCCCTCTGCCTGCGTCTCTGCCTCTCTCTCTCTGTGACCATCATAAATAAATAAAAAAACAAAACCTATAACAAAATGAGAAAATTCTTTAAAAAAAAAAATCAGCTCTGTGCTGCCTGTTAAAAGCCAGCAATGCCATGCTTGTAGAGAAGCCCACCCTGTACTGACCAAAAGACACAGGTACGAAGAAGTGAACACAATATAGGCTGGGGACACAATAAAAACAGCAAACACATGGTGCTAGCTGGTGTAGGCCAGGCTCCATTCTGAGTACCTTGTCTCATATAAGCTCATTCGATCCTGTTATTATCCACATTGTATAGACGAGGAAACCAACTAGCCCAGAGAAGTTAGGTAACTTGCTCAGGGTGTCACAACTCCTGAGTGCTGGAAGGCTAGGATTTGAACTCCAGCCAGCTGCCATAGAGTCTGCCCTACAGCCTCCCACCACAGAACCATGCCTACAGGTCCAGGAAAGGAGGATGAGGAGCCAGCTGGAGATAGGTGTGGTACCACAAGGGCATGTGGGCTGTGTTACGTCCTGTTTACCTGTGGGGGAAGTCAGACCCCTGAGTCAGAGCTCCAGCTGGGCTGCTTTGCTGAAACCATCAGGGTGTGTGGGTGTCCGGGCCTGGCTTCTCCGGAAGGAAAGGATTCCCAGCATTCTTGGGAGGAGGGCCACCTATGGTCCTGGCATCCAAGTGCCTCCACAGGCTCAGAGGTCAGGTGAGATGTGAAGTTTGGGAATGAATTCAGGAAGCTAGCCTCAAGAAAACGCAGGGAGGGCGCATGTAATATAGCAAGCAGTGGGCTGCAGCGGTGCCGATGTCCAGGGGCCCACCAAAGCTTGGGCAGCCTGGACAGACCCTTCCGCCTTAGGCAGTGTGTCTGGGTGGGGCTGTGATGAAGCGTAGGCCTCCGAACCAACAGGCCAGGTGGGCTGCAGGCGGCCAGGGCTGGGGCGCTGCGGCAGGAGGCTGGAGACTTGCACACAGGCTCCAGGAGCACCGGCTCGCGGCTGGGGGACGACGAGGGAAGGCGTGGAGGGCGCGAGGGGCCGCGCGGGGCCGTGCACTACCCCGGATGCCTACTCCGCTCCGTGAGCTCTGGCGTCGGGGGCATCCCAGGCCTCGGGCCTCCACGCCCCCACGCGTGCCTCGGCGGGGAGCGGCGCGACGGCGTGACTCCTCGAGGGGCGGGCTCTCGCTCTTAAAAGGGGCCCGAGGCAGCGGCGCCCGCCCCAAGAGCCGACCCAGCCGCGGGGCGAGCGGCCCGTCCCGTCCAGCGAGTGCGCGCCGGGCACCATGCAGCTCTTGGTGAGGGTGCCGTCCGTCCCGGAGCGGGGCGAGCTGGACTGCAGCATCTGCTACCGGCCCTTCAACCTCGCGGGCCGCGCGCCCCGCCGCCTACCCGGGACGGCGCGCGCCCGCTGCGGCCACACGCTCTGCACCGCGTGCTTGCGGGAGCTGGCGGCGCGCGGCGACGGCGGCGGGGCGGCCGCGCGCGTGGTGCGCCTGCGCCGCGTCGTCACGTGCCCCTTCTGCCGCGCGCCAACGCCGCTCCCGCGCGGCGGGGTCACGGAGGTCTCCGTGGACCGGGACTTGTGGTCGCGGCTGGAGGAGAGCGCGCGGGCCGAGCGCAAGCAGGATGAGGCGGGCGGCCCGGTGCCGGGAGGCGGCGACGCCCACGACGGAGACGAGAGCGAGGAGGAGGCCGGACCCAAGACCGCGGGCTGGCGCGCGTTGCGGCGGCTGTGGGAGCGGGTGCTGGCGCCTGCGCGCCGCTGGCGGCGGCCGCTGCCTAGCAACGGTGAGGGGCCCGGGCCGCGGGGCCTGAAGGCGGGAGGGCAAGGCGGGCCGCCGGGGGACTTTGGGAGGCCGGGGCACCCGGGATCGCCAGGGGAGGCTTCCGGGATCGGAGTGTGGGGGGATGCCTGGGATCGCCGTGGGGAGGCCTTGGGGTCGGGGTGTAGGGGAGCGCCCGGGATCGCCAGAGGAGGCCGTGGGGTGTGTGTGTGTGGGCGCCCTAGGTCGGCAGGGGAGGCTGCGGGGACCGGGGCGGGGGGGGTGCGTGGAGCACTCGAGGAAGCTTTCGGGGTAGGAGTGCAGGGGGCGGGGTGGGGGGGAGGAGAAGGCTGTGGGGACCGGGTGCGTGGGAAGCGACCCGGAATGCTTTTGGGGTCGAGGTGCAGGGGGGCGCTTGGGGGTCGCCGGGGGAGGCCGTGGGGTGTGTGTGCCTGGTTTTGCCGGGGCAGGCAGCGAGGGGCGCGGTTGGGATGGGAGCGCCCCGGATCGCCAGCGCTGCCCCATGCCCCGCCGACACTGACCCTCCCTCTCTCCCCCAGTGCTGTACTGTCCGGAGATGAAGGACCTGGCCCGCATGAGCCGCTGCACGCTGTGACCACGGAGCCCGGTGGGCGCTGCATTCTCGGGGCGTGCTGGAGTGCAGGGGTGATGACAAAGCCACCCAGCGCCCATCCGGGGAATGGCGCTGCTGCAGGAGTTGAACCTAGGGCAGGAGGGGCCACCCTAGCCAATGGCCCCCTCCCGTGTACCGGCTGGACCAGCCTCGCCAGTCTTGTGTCTTCAGGGGGAGAGGCCCGGAGATGGTGGAGATGGGTCCTCATTCCCGTGAGAAGGACAGAGTGTGTCCCTAGCTGTGACTCTGGCTTTTGTCCAGGGCAGCTCTGGGCAGTGGGAACAAAGGCCTCTTCTAGCAATTCTGTTAGTGGTTTGAAATTTTTTTAAAGATAGAACATGAGAAGAGGCTGATTTTTGTGTCATGTTAATGTCACTTCTGTGGCAGGTTAGAGAACTGAGAAAAAATTTTTTTCCAGTGCTGGTATGCCTGTCTCCCCAGACCTAGTAGTGTGTTCCTAAAATTATTGAGATGCCTCTGTGCCTCGCTTCATTTCACAATCTCCCTTCAACCTGTGAGGGCAGGTATCACAAGGTCCAGAGGGCATTCATCTGAAGCACCTAATTAGGGCCTATCAGGGATAGGAAAGCCATTTGGTATCACATTTTAATCTTTTGATATTATCTATATAATCACAGGGAAAGCATTGTTATTATGGAAAAAGATGCGTATCATACAGATTTTTTTTCTTTTTTTTAGAGTGAGCACAGGGGCAGGTACAGAGAGAAAGTGAGAGGAGCTCAGGCAGGCTCTCTGCTGAGCTGGAGCCGGACTCAGAGCTTAATGTCACAACCCTGAGATCATGACCTAAGCTGAAACCAAGAGTCGAAAGCTTGACCCACTCAGCCACCTTCCACCCAGGTACCTGTCATCCTCCAATTTTAAATTTGTGCTCCTTACTTGGACATCTCCTACTGTAATGCCATGGATTCTATTTTAAAATCTTATAAACATCTCAATGTAGTTATAGTTTTAGTCTAGGAGCCGCAGCAGCATCACTGCAATTATAAGATCTCAGGATCCCACTTCAGACTCCTCTGAGTTTTCACAAGAATCCCAGGTGATCTGTGTGCACATAAACATTTAAGCATCACTGATTCAGGTCCTGGACTTGCTGGGATGTCACCTTCTGTGGGTAGTATATTTAACACTAGTTGGTATAAAGGATATAAACTCTATTGGAAGTTGTAAAGGACGTTCTGTTGCTAAAGAAATCTGTATGTATGTGTGGCTTATTTATTGTGTGACCTTTTCCTGAATTACAAATATGAATTTATGAAATATAAACCTCAATTTTTATAACCATATTTTGGTATTTTTCCTGTGTTTTGTCTCAACATCGATGTTCCCTCTTTGGGGAGAACTTTCTCAGTATTCCAGAGTGTGGCCCCTTCCCTCACAGGTCCTGTTACAGAATGAATGCCTTGTTTTATAACCCAATAGCATGTGTTTTGTGGGCAGAAGCTCCATGATCTCCGGGACAAATGGTAGTGTTTCACATGTAGTATGTACTTAATAAACTTTTGTTGGATTTAGCTTTTTTGATACACTAGCCCCTAAACTAAGTGTCTGGTCCGAACCCTTGAGAAGCTCTGGTAGTGAACATCACGTGTCAAGGAAGTGTCTAGCAGCTCACATCTTGGGCAAGTATGAGCCCCCAACTCTACAAAAAACCAGCACGCTACTTGGAACCGAACCTGTGGAGCTGTACTGACCTCTACTGACTCTTGGGGGAACTAGGCAACTTGGTGGAGGAAAAGATGATCAGACAAGGCCAAAAGGGAGGCAGCTAAGAATCCTGCCAGGCACCCTCCCCCTTTTTACCTCTGCCTGGTGAGCCCCACCATGTTTCTGATCTCAGCCCTGGTGACTGGGTATCCTGCTGCTCCCTCCAACTCTACACTGAGTTTTTCACATTGGGGTTTGATGATCCAAGAAAAAAAACAGTAAGTCACAAGATTAAAAAAGAGAGATGGGTAAGGTGGAACGGCAGAAAGCAATACCCTTTCTTTCCTTATCCCCCCCACCACCAAGAACTACCCCCCCCCAAAAAAAATAACAGAGCACACAGAAAGGAAAGTATAATTTATATGTACAACCAATACACCTGATACAGAAGAGGGAATTGGGACAGCCCAGGAGTGGGTGCCAAGAGACCGGGAAAGGGGCAGCGGAGGGGAAGTGGGGGGTTCGCCATGCAAACTGCCACTCTCCCCAGCCCCTCCTGGGGAGGAGGACGTGCCCACGTCTCCCCAGCCTGCCCTCCACTACTTTGTTCTGGTCCCAAAGGCAAGGGAGTCCCCCAGCTAGGCCTCCCTGCCTGGTCCATTCAAAATTCAGTCAGTATCTAGGCCTTGGCGGGGAGGGAGGCGGGGGTAGGGTAGAAGTGCTCCCAGAACCTGAGCCCCAGAGCTGGGGTTCCCCCACATCTGGCCTGTACGTTTTCTCCCACCCTTTCTAGGTTACCCGGTCCCTAGAACAGATTGAGGAGCTCCTCTTTGGCTTGAGGGAGTATCACCCAACCATCACTCTCTTGGGGGCGGGGTGGTGGTGGTGGTGGTCCTTGGTCCCTAGGGAGAGGGAAGAGTCCCAACACAAGATGCCGGTACGCAGGAGGTAACTGAGCCAGTGAATGGCGCCTTTATTCGGAGGCTGAACAGCAACCGACTCCCTCCCTTATAACTGCTCCTCCCTCCTTTTGGGAAGAGGTAAGGGGAAGGAAACATGCAGCCACCCCTCTTCTTCCCTTCCTCCCTCTCTGAAGTCCCCCCTCCTCTCTTCAAAGCTCTTTGCCCCAAGTTCCTAAGGTCCAGGCCAGGCTAATCCCCCAGGGCTGTAGATGGAGCTCAGCTGTAGATGGAGCTCGTATTGCAGGAGTAGAGACCGGGGGAGGCTCCACCGCTTTCCTCCCTCCACAACCACTTACTGGGAAGCTGTGTGTGTTTGGTGTGGGGGATAAAGATACTTGGAAGACCCTGCTCACCACCCCCCACCCAGACCTCTTCTCACCAGCACAGGCTTCAAAGCGTGGTGGGAAAGGTGCACGGGAGTGGAGAGAGACAAGGGGCCCTTCCCGAAAAGAGGAGTTGTAGAGAGGGGCAGAGGGGCTCCTAGCCCAGAGGTGGCCCATGGGGTGGGGAAGGTGGAGGATTGGCAGCAGGTCCCAGAGCCTGAGCTGGAGGTCGACCTCGGGCACGGGGTCTGGGCGATGGGCAGGCCTGGGATCCAGTCAGTCGTCTATACAGATCACCTCCCCGGCTCGGGGCTCCTTCCGATCCAGCCCGTCTGACACCAATGCCCCCACCATTTCCTTCTCCTTCTTCACCAGCACTGGAGGGCCGTTGGTGGCGGCTGTTAGGGAAGGGAGTAAGGAAGTGAATCCCTGACTCACTCCTAAACATCACCTCCTGTGCATAGCGTAGTACTGCTAGGTTGTCTCCTGCCACTTTTCCGTTCCCGGGGTAGCAGGAGTGGGAAGACCAGGATGAACCCCTCTCCCTGAGGGTCCCCCTGTGCCTGTGATAGACCCCACGTGCCAACTCTCACCATACCCCCCTCCTGATCTCATATTCTCTTTCCTGGGGCAACCCAGACGGAGGAGGCTTAGGAAAAAGGTACCAGCCATACAGCCACTGACACCCTTGGGGCATTTTGGATGATGAGAATGGTAGAGAAGTCAAGGCTGCGAAGAACAAAGCCCAGAACAACTCTGTTCCCTAGAACCGTGGATGCTTATAAGGAAGTGACATAGGCTGGAAAGATAAAGGGTGGCTGAGCGGGGCTGAAGCTTGGAAAAGAGAGCTGGGAAAGGCAGAGAGTGGGAAGTCATCACCTGACCTGTGATGAAGGACCCGGCAGGCATCTGGCTGTAGTTGGCGCCTGCGGCGGCCAGGGCCCCGACGGGTGCGGCGCTGAAGGCCGCCCCGTATCCCGGAGGTGTAGCGTAGGGCCCCGGGGGAAAGGCCTGGAAGAGAGAAGAGAGGAGGCCCACATCAGAGGCTCCAGAGTCTGTGAGAGGAAGAAACTTAGGGGAAACTGGGGCCAGGCTCCAGAACTACCACGACTGTAATGTACAGGCAGGGACACTGGATGGTAAGGAGTGTGTCGGAGCAAGTCTCCACACTAAGGTGCTGGGAATGTGTGTGGGCGTGCACATGCATGTGTGTATAGAAGGAGGACTTTCAGGGACAACTAGAGTTAGGGGGAGGAGGGTTACCGGTGTGGGGTGAGGCTCCGTGCCCTTGCTGGCCAGCCGGCTGAGAATGCTGCGCTCGGACATCTGAAGGCGGGCTGCGATGGGGGGGATTCGGGACAGCGTGGCTGGCAGGCGGGTCACGTCCGCCTTCATGTCGCTCAGCAACTCCTCCAGCTGGTTCAGAACTGGGGCCCGGGCCACAGAGAAAGAAGGGCAAGAGAAAGACAGGGAAAAGGAGAGATGGAGCCAGGAAAAGAAAAGGAGTCAGATGGACAGACACAGTCAGAAAAGGAGAGAGAGAGAGAAAAAGAGAGAGAGAGGAGAGAGAGGAGCACACAGATGTCAAAGAACCAGAGGCCAAGAAAATGCCAGAAGGAGGCAGAAAGAGTGACTCGGGGCAGAGGGGGGAGAAAGAAGAGGCAGGTGAAGAGGCAGAGACCAGATGAGCAAAGGATAAACAGAGAAAGAGGACAGGACAGGACACGGGAGGCGGGGGGGACATTGGGAGACATGGGGCGGGGAGTTGTCAGAACATCCCATATTGCCAGAGTGACGTTTAGGGGGTGGGGATGATGGGGAGGAAATAGGAGATGTGGGAGGAGGTAAGTGGTGTCAAAGATTCCAGGAGTCAGGGTTTTAATATGTGAGGGGGAGGGAGGTTAGATGGTCAGCATCACAGATTCAGGGAATTAGAACAGGAATCAAAGGGGCCGGGAGTCAAGTCACTAGTCAGACAGGATTAGGTCATTAGAGGGCTCTGGAGATCAATCTATCATCATCAGGATAAGAGGGTTTGGGAGGAAGGGTTGGGGATCACAGGGAAGTTTCAGGGGGTAGGGTCACAGGGGTGAGATGGGGGGTAGTTTCTGCCTGGTGGGGCAAGTGAGATGGGGGGATGTGATTTGCAGGATGGGGGTAAGGATCTAGGAGGGGTCTATACACAGGCCACGGCCCCGGAGAGGGTGCTACTAGCAGTATGGCAGGCGTGTGGGTCAACGAAGTTCCGCCCTGTGGAGGGGACGTGGCACAGTCTCACGGAGTCTGGGGAAGGCGGGGGGGAAGGTCCCTCTACCGGGCACTGGCATGAACACTCTTAGGTACAGACAAGGGCAGCCTTGCACAAACCCAAGAGGCTAAAAACCACGGGGTGGCCGGGTGGGTTGGGTTGGGGTGGGGTCAGAGGGGGGTGGTTCAGAGGGAAAGGGGTCAGAAGGGTGGGAAGATTTTGAGGGGTGCGGGGTGAAGACTTACGCAGCGTTGTGGGCCCTCCCCCGCGCGGGGCCGCCGCGGCCCTTACCCTTGTGCAGGACGGCGTTGGCCGGCTTGTTCCCCGCCAGCGACTCCTTGGAGAGGTGCTGGTGGCTCTCGGCCAGGCATTCGGCCTCGGCGAAGCGGGCGTGGAGGGCCATGGCGGGGTGCGCCGGCTCTTGCGATAGGTTCAGGTAGGCCGCCCGCCGAAGCTGCTCCTCGATCACCAGCGCCTGCTCCAGGAGCTGAGGGCACGGGGGTGGGGGTGAGTGCGGGCATCTGCCAGCCGTGGGGGCCCAAGACCCATACTGCCCTCCCTGCCCGCCCATCCTAAGGGTGGACCTAGCACAGACCTCAACCTACACCATCCCAGACACAGGGTACACCCCGCTCTTGGCCTCAGGCACCTTCCCTCCATTCCAACCACCCCTGGTCCCACCTCTGACCCAAGCTCTCCACCTCAACGCTGTTCCTCCTCTCTCTGATCCCCACCTTGAATCTCCGGGCCAGGAACTTATTTTTCATCTCCAGAAAGTTCCCCTTATTGGCTTCAGTTTTAAATGGCTCATTGATAATGGCAAACTGAGCATCATTCTGGATGTCCTGCCACCGTGCATAGCCATGGCTGCGACGCAGGAAGGAAACGTCAAGGAATTTAATAGGAGAATTTTACACTGTGCCATAAACACTTCCTCCTGACTCGATCTCCCGAGTGAGGCACGACTCCCCCTTCCCTGGGTGTGGACTCATCCCCGTTCCAGGTTAAGAAAACCACTTCTTTCTTGTGTTTGTATCAAAGGATACAGGACAATCCCAGCCAGAAGCCAATAGTCATGTCTTCGGTGCCAGATCTCATTGAGTTTTCCTGAGGAAATAGCTGCCCGTTCCTCATTCTGCCACAGCGTGTGAAGCTCTGAAAAGCGGACCACAGGGGGAGGGCTGTCAGGAGTTTGGGAACCACTGCCAGCTCAACAGATGGGCAGAGATGAGGGACCTGAACAGTGGGAGAGGACCAAGGACTCTTTAGGAGAAAAGGGAAAGGTTAGGTTCAGGGTGAGGAGCAAAGTGGTTACAAATAAGGTTCTAGCTCGAACTAGGAATAAAGGGGGGATAAAAGACGCTCTGGAGGTAGGGGTGCGGCCATGGAGGCCTGCAGGCCGGGGAGGGATTGGAGGCAACACAGCAGGCGGTGCTCCAAGGGCAGCTACTTGGATGGAAGGCAGCAGAAGGCCTCAGGCAGAGCAAGAAGACTCAGGAGGGGGAGCACACCTCAAGTGAGGAGCCCACCTCAAGTGAGGAGCCCAGGGGGGCGAGCACAGCCCAGCAAGGGGCCCCCACCTGTGAAGCCTCCATCTGCGATATTGAACATGAACCGAGGCTTCTCTGCCTTCTCCTCGCGCCGCCCATTGGGCCGTGGCTCGTCCCGGGGAGGGCCAGGTCGCAGCTCCCGGTCCCCTTTCACATCTTCTGCTAGGACAGACGAGGCAGAGCTCACATCTGCCGCCAGCCTCTGCCCACCCCGAAGACTACCCTGTACTGGACTGTCCCTCGAACAACTACCCCCCAGAACCCAGGCGTCTGCGCCCCCAGACTCCACCTCCCAATTCCCTCGGGGACCCAGTGCTTCCACCCATTACCTCGCTTGCCCAAATCCCCTGTTTCCCCCTCCGGCCTCTCCCTGTGCTCCTGTCCATCCAACGGCTTCTCCTCCCCCCTCTCTCCTGGCGTCGACTCTGTGGCTGTGGGAGGGGGTGGGGGACAGGAAGGGAGGATGTCACCCTCATCCCCTGACCCCAGAAGAGGGAAATGCTGGATCCTAAGCCCCTCATCGTCCCTAAGCCCATGCACCCACCTGACTTCTCTCTGTCCCCCCGGTACCCAGGCTCAGGCTCCATTTCTCCAGGCACTCCTGGCACCTCCTCCTCTAGAGAAATCTTCCTTGGCTCCAGCCGCTCCCCAAGTGATGGGGCTGGGCTAGGGGCATCGGCCTAGAAGATGACCGTGGAGTTAGGATGGGGCATAGGGATCCCAAGCACCCGGCCTTCACTCTCTCCCCTCCCAGGGAGTCAGGGAGCCACAAACCTCTGTCTCTATCTTCTCCCCAGTTCTGTTCTTCTCAGGCTTCTCCTCCTGGTTTTCCACTTCATCCTTTTCAAGAGGTGTCCTCGAGCCGTCTCCCTTCTCACTTGGAGCTGGAGTAGCTGCGGGGGAGGCAGAATGAGTAAGCAGAAAGACCCACCCTGACTCCTGTCTATGTTTGCAGGGCACTGACCCCAGCCCCACCTCTCCTGTCATCCTGCTCCTTGTTACCAGGTTTAGAAGTGCAAGGACTGTTGGTGGCAGAGGCCTCAGGGGTGGTGGGAGACGTTTTGGTAGGAGAGGAGGCTCTAGAGGAGCGCTTAGAGTCGGCACTGGGATCAGGCATCAGCTCAGGCATCGACCAGCGCCCATTGATGTGTTCAAACTCCTGTACCTGAGGGGGACAGGGGGGCATAAGGATGGGTCAGCTGCGGGCCCTGAGGGGGGCAGGTCGGCTGCAGGCAGTGGACATACAGGAAGCTCAGTCTTGTGTCCCCTCTCCCGCAAGCCTGATTCCAGAACTGAGCAGTGCTAGGCAGAGGGGGGACAGGGACTAGGTGGCCAGTCTGACGCAGGCCAGAGAGATGGATACCTTCTTCTTGACAAGAGACATGACTCCAATTCGGGTCAGCACTTGCTGGCGACTCAGGCCCTCCCGAGGAACGCCGTCAGCAAATGTTTCAGAGCCGTCTGCCCCGGGCTCACAGAGATGGCGCATGAACAGAGACACGTAGGCCCTGACAGGCATGGGGCAGAATACAGGTTAGGAGGGAGCACAGGGCCTACCGAAGCCCTCAACCCTTCAACTCCGCAGGTGCCTCCATGGCTCCTCCTAGGGATGAACCCTCCACATCCCCACTCCCACTTCAGCCCCCCCACTCCCCGCATCTCCAAGGCCCTCGGCTGCCAGGCCCCATCAGTCAGCACATCATCCTGTCCACTGGCTCCGGGCCGAGGAAATGTGAGGCCAGGACAGGTCCAGGGCAGGGCTCCTATCTCCAGCGCCTCTCCCGTAGTAGGGGGACCAGGCCTCTGTGCTCTAGGCTCGGCTGAGGGGACATGGGGCGCACTGAGCCCACGCCCCAGGAAACCAAGCCATGTGATGCCCCACAGTGCCATGTGGCCAGGAGCACGGTGATCAGTTGAGTAAGGTCACATCATGTGGTGGCCGAGCGAGCACAAGACAGGAAGACCCAAGGCTCCCTCCCATCCCCTCTGGCCAGCTGGGCCTGAGGCACCCACACTTACTTGAACTCCTTCTCTGTCTTTCCCCTCAGGTCCCGCACCAGCCACTGTGTGGTGAAGGCATCCTGTGGGGGCATCCCCCAGCGCATCACTGCATTGAGGAAGGCCTTCCGCTGCCGGGTGTTAAAGCCCAGCACCTGTGGAGTGGGGTGGGGGAGGGCATGAGCCATCAGTGTCCTGGGATCTCTCTGCTGGGCCCCCCCAGGGGACACACGGGGGCCTGAGCCCAGCTCCCACCTCGATATTGCCCCCGACTCGAGCCAGCAGCGGAGGCAGTGGTTTATCCTTCTCATTCCGGAGCTGCCTCTTTGACTGTCGACGCCCTGGGTTTGTGTGGGGGGGATTGGCCTGGTTAGTGGGGGGCCCCATCTCCCTCAACCCTCAGTCCTTCTCTGCACCCCACGCCCCCAGGAAGCAGAACCCGGGAAAGGCCTGGGTCACATCTGAGCCACTTCTAATTTTCTTTCAAGCACTTTCTGACCTAGCAACCGAGCAGATCTAGGAGAAGCCGGTCCCGTTAAAAGCACTAGTACCAAGACCAGCCCGTGAGGATGTAAAACATAAACTCTCGATTTTCCTCTAGGCAACTAAGCCTGTGTAATCCTACACTCCAAGTTTTAACAGTAGAGAAATTACGTATGTCTTGCACTTTTAGCTTATCTGTGACCTTTAGCTCATCTACACAAAAGCACTTGTCTGTAGAAAAGCAGATGAAACAGATGTCGTGAGGCGAATGGGAAGAGCTATAGCTCTTCCTCTGAAAATGAGAAAATCAGATGTCACCTTCTGGACGTTCATCAAAGTCTTCGTCTTCTTCCTCTGATCCCACTGAGTATTCGGACTGGTTATCTGTGGGGAGACGGCTCAATGGTCAGGGACAGCTCCTGCGCTAAGCCCACACAGGGGCCCTTCCTGCCTGGAGGCCTCCTGGGGATGCCGTCAGACTCCAGGGCCACATACCCTGCACAGGGCCCACTCGTCACTCACCTGGTCCCTGGGCACCTCCCGACCCCCACACATCTTGTGCCAAGTGAGGACCCTGGGTGTCCAGCGGGCCCCCCTCTGCAGCCACCAGCCGGCTGAAACCACCTGCGAGCCCCTCCAGCCTCCAGGCAGCTCCTTCCCCCTCAGCAGGAAAGGCCCTGACCCCTAGGCCTCCCTCTTTCCCTTGAAACGCCCTCCAGGCTCCAGGCTCCCTGTCAGCACTCCTGCCTTTCCTGATCCTCCCTCTTGGGCAGTCCTCACCTTGGTCCTCCTGAGCAGCATCGTTGTAGTTGACCTGTTTGCGAACCCGCTTGCCTTTGCCCAGGTTCCGGGCCAGGTCCTCCTGCTGCTGCTCATAGTGATGCCTCAAGAGCTTCTCCCAGTAGTCGGGGTCCACATTCTCCTCCTGCTTGATGATCTCCCGTTCGATCTCCTCAATCTGGAAGGCAGCACAACACATGCTGGCAACTTCCCTCTGCCACCCGGTGCTCTCACCACAACCAAATTCCAACTCCCCTGCTGCCCGGTCTCATCAAGGCTGCGTGAATATTCTGGATGTGGCCCATCTTCCTTGCCTCTTACCTGCAACGTGCTTCTCCTCTCTGCTCCCTGAATCTTCCCTGGAACCCTCCTCTAGCACCTTCCACATCCCTCCCACTCTGACTCCTAGGCACCTACTTAGGTTCTCCTTAAAGCCTGGTTTCACCTATCAGACCCTTACTGCCTTTTGTTGGGTGCTATAGTAAGAGATAGGGTCAAAAATGAGAACAAAGAGGGATCCTCGCCCCTCGAGGTCCAACAAAAGGACACTGTTCTGAGGTGGTCCAGGATAGAGCATCTGGTCCCCAGTCTCTCACCTTGTCTTCCTCCCGCACCACATACTGGGCCACCTTGAAGGAGCTAAGATACTCGTTCATGTTCTGCACGTCTGTGTCCTCTGTTGCATCCTGGTTCCGGTCCAACAGCCGAGCGATGGCCTCGTTGTCATAGTGAATAACACTGCTGTCCTCCTCCTTGTTCTCGCCTGGTGGAGATAGGGAATGAGAGGGGACTCTGAGTTCCAACCAGAATCTGGCGCAACTGGACAGAGGTCTGGGGGAGAAGGCCCTTCCCCAGGGAGTCCACGGACACGTGTTGGGGCTTCCAAACATCCACGCAAGAGAAGAGACCCCCTTTCCCCCGAGGGCCGCACGGGAAAGTTTTTATTCTGGAGCTTCTGAAAGAAGTGTGTCCAGGAGAGCAGGTTCTCACCCTCGTTTTCATCCTTGAACAGCTCCTCAGTGCCAAATTTGAGGATGTCATCCAGCTCCTGCTTGGACATGGAGCCCGCCTTGGAGCCTAGCCCAGGCCGTACCACCAGATGCGTCAGCATCATCTTCCTCTTGGCTACTTGCGTGATTCGCTCTTCCACGGATGCACGGGTCACAAACCGGTAAATCATCACCTTGTTGGCCTGGCCGATCCGATGAGCGCGGCTGAAGGCCTGCGGGGAAAAGGAAGAAGTGGGGATGGACCAGGGGACATGCGGCCCACGTGCTGGGGAAAGGAGGCTCTTCTACCCCCCGGAACACAACTCCCTCCACTGTGAACCCACGTCTCCCTGCTAATTGGTACACGGGCTTTCGGAGGTGAGCTCCCACCTGGATGTCGTTATGGGGATTCCAGTCAGAATCGAAGATGATGACCGTGTCAGCAGTGGCCAGATTGATGCCCAGGCCTCCAGCTCGGGTG
The DNA here is from genome assembly GCF_048164855.1 of Canis lupus baileyi. Lineage (NCBI taxonomy): Eukaryota > Metazoa > Chordata > Mammalia > Carnivora > Canidae > Canis > Canis lupus. The sequence continues at coordinate 56,308,636 of NC_132840.1, forward strand.
GACAGCAGGAAGCAGAACTGCTGCGCCCCGGGAGCTAGGAGGGGACAAGATTATGCAATGGTTCTGTGCAGCTGGTACCAGACACCCTGACCGACAACCATGTCACCAACTCAGAAGCTAGGAGGCACATATCCTCCTGTACCAGGGGACCTAGCACAAGTGGCTCGGGCCTTGCACACCCAGCAGGGACCAGGGCCTCTCGTCCTCACCATTGAACCGATCGATAGCCTCCTGCCTCAGAGCGCCTGTGATGCCACCGTCGATGCGCTCATACTTGTACCCTTCGTAGTCTAGAAAGTCTTCTAGCAGGTCCAACATCTTGGTCATCTAGAGAGAGAGAACCACAGAGTTCTCTGGAATGACGAGGCAGTGGGACAGGCCCAGTCTGTACTGACCATCTATCTCACCACCGTCCTCAGATGCCATGCCTCCCCAGTGCTGCTCCCCCTCCTCACCCCACACTCTTATCACACTCGCTTGACTTAGGGTCACTTCTCCTAAAGCAGAGGTTCTCTTCTGAGACCTATGAGAATGTTTCAGGGACATCTCCAAATGCCCTGAAACTTTACGAAATTGTCTGTGTGGCTTTCCTCAGATTTCCAAGAGCTCTGAGCCCTCCTCTCTCTCCCGTGGTTAAGAAACAGGAAGGGTCCCACAGGCCACCCTCAGGCGACACGTGATTACACGTGGAGTGGCTCACCCTTGCCCTGCTGGCCATTTCCAAGAAGCTGGCCTGCAACCTCCCATGACTTTAACTAATAATGGGGGTCCGCCCGCCCAGAACCTCTCAAGACTGCCACCACTTGACCTCTCACACCACGGCAGCCACAGAAACAGGGAAGGGCCTGGCCCCAGGGGCGACACAAGGTGAGGGGTACAGGTCACCTGAGAGAAGATGAGGACTCTGTGTCCTTGCTCCTTCAGCTTGCGGAGCATCTTCTGCAGGAGCATTAGCTTGCCAGATGCCTTAATAAGTGCCCCACCTTCATAGGCCCCACTGGGGAGTTTGGGGGACTCCTGCAAAGAAGAGAGCAGAGAGGAGAGGGTCAGAGAATGCACCCCCATGTTTGGACCAAGCCCAGAAAGCCAGGAGCCGAAACCCAGCCTCCAGTCCTTTTAACTGCCCACTCGTCTGGGGGATCCCATGCCTAGACCCCTGCCCCCTGCCCAGCTCCATGCCTGCCTCGGCTCCTCCCACCCCCCATTTTCAGAGAGCAGCACAGCGGAAGCCCCCAGCTCATGCATCACCATAGCAGCCACGGGGAAGAGGTAGGGGTGGTTGCAGCACTTCTTAAGATCCATCATGATGTTGAGCAGCGACACTTGGTTCCCACCACCTCGCGAATTCAAGGCCTCAAAGTTCCGAGTCAGGATGTACTTGTAGTATTTCCTAAAGACCAGGGTGGGGGCGCAGAAGAGACAGAGAAAGGAAGTGGTGATGAGGCCACTGCACCCCCAACCAAGCCCCCAGTCCAGGTCACCCTGCTCTCATCTCACTTCTGCATGGGGCTCAGCTCCACCCGAACAATGAGCTCTGTCTTGGCTGGCATGTTCTTGAAGACATCAGCCTTGAGCCTCCGCAGCATGTGCGGCCCCAGCAAATCGTGCAGTTTCTTAATCTGGTCTTCTTTGGATATGTCGGCAAATTCCTCCAGGAAGCCTTCCAGGTTGCTGGCAGCCGGGAGGAGATAAGGAACTGAACAGGCTGTCGGGGTGTTTTTCCCCTGGCCTGGGGCTCCCTTCCTCACTTGGAGGAACCCTCTGCCCACTCAGGTTCTCAGCCCCTCCACCCTGCATCTCCCACCCTGGTGGGGCACTTACTTAAACCTCTCTGGGGTGAGGAAGTTCAGCAGATGGAAGAGCTCCTCCAGATTATTCTGCAACGGAGTCCCTGTCAGCAGCAACTTATGATCTATCTTGTAGCCATTAAGGACCCTGAAAAACTAGAAATTGGGGCAAAGAAAGGCAGAACGGTCCCGTTAGTGGCAAGCGGCTGGACCACGGTATCTGCCTTTTCCTGTTCCCTTTGGGATAAAGGCCCCAAATCGCTAGTCCTCCCTCTTTCCCAACCTGCACTTCACTCCTTCTGGACTGCACAAAGTCCAGAACCTTCCTTTCTCAGGAGCAGGGCAAGACTCCAAGGTCTGGGGATCTCACTCACCTTGGACTGGTTATTCTTGAGCCGATGGGCTTCATCCACCACGAGGCAGGCCCAGCGGATGGAGCCAAGGGCCGCCTGATCGATGGTGATCAGCTCATACGATGTCAGAAGAACGTGGAACTTCACCTGCGCCTCCCTCTGCCAACACAGCCACTGTCCGCCGGGCTGCCACCCGACACCCACGCACCTAGACTTCCACCCTGGTTCTTTCCCCGACACCCCCCTTCCTGACTGAGATTGCCAAAGGGAGCCAGGAACCCTGTCCCGCTACTTGGTGTCCAGGTGGGGATTACAGAACATGAGCCCCCCAACCCCTACCACACCATCCACTAGGGACTTAAGTGTACATTCCTCAGAGGACCTGCAGTGCCTCCAGGACAAGACAGCAGGGCGTGTCGTTGGGTGGAAGACGGGGAGAGGCCAGTGGGGAACAGAGAAACTGAAATGCTGGTCAGGGGGCAAAGAAGTAAGATGTTGGGGTCTCGGAGAAGACAAGATTGAGGGGCCTACCTTCATCTTAAAAGCTTTCTTGCCACCCTTGATAGCATTATCTTCAAAGGAAAACTCGTTCTCTCGAATGATGGCGCGGCTGTCCTTGTCACCCGTGTACGTCACCACATAGAACTTAGGTGCCCACATCTGGAACTCCCGCTCCCAGTTAATGATGGTAGAGAGAGGGGCGCTCACCAGGAAGGGACCCTTTGTGTGGCCCTGGGAATTGGGCGGGGGTGGGGTGGCCATCAGTCAGGGTTCGAGGCTGTCAGCCTCCACCCTCACATTCCCCCGAGCCAGTCAGGCCTGAGCCTAGCTGCTCCCCTTAGGGCCCCCAGCCCCCCACACCTCCTTATAGAGTGAGTAGAGGAAGACGATGGTCTGTATGGTCTTGCCCAGTCCCATCTCATCAGCCAGGATGGTGTCAGTTCCCTGGGCCCAGGAGAAGCGCAGCCAGTTCAAGCCTTCCAGCTGATACATGTGCAGTGTGCCTCCCGTGGCTGTGATAAACCGTGGCTGAGTCTCATATTTCACCGTAGGCTGTGGAGTCGAGAAGGCAGGACACTCAGGGGAATGAACATCTGGGCTCCTCTGGTCCTAGGTCTCCTCTGCCTGCCTCCCTGGCACTGATCTCAAGCTGGGCCACAGTTCCCTCCACGAGGCCTAAGCTCAGGAAGATTCTCATCTTCATTCCCCCGCCCCCAGTTCCTTAAAGCCAGACAGGACAGCAGCAGCAGCATGAGGAAGGGAGCTGGGGATGCCAGAGCCCCGTCTGCTGCTACTCCTAGCTGCTCTCCGGTTCCTTTGCCAGAGTTCCTAGCTGCTCTCGAGGCATGGCTGGATACTGTTCGGGAGGCTGCTGAGACTCAGGCAAGCCCTGTCAGTAGCCCCTGGGAAATCTTCAATCACCACACTTCTAGAAATGGGAGAGAGGCCAAGAGAGAGGACTTACGTCATTAGTAGGAGAGCTGGGAGGTCCATCTCCCTGCAGCTCCTTCTTCTTCTTCTTGTACTTGCGGGGCTGGGCGGGGTCCTCCCCCATAATCAGTTCTCTGGGAAAAGAGCAGGTCTGAGTGAGGCCTGCTCCTCAGGACCTTGCTTTCTCCTGAACCCACTCCAGACCCACCTCCTGCTTCCCGTAAGCTTGATTCTCTCACATTTCCTTTCTCCCAGGCTCTTTATCCTCACTGCTTGATTTTCACCTCTAGAGGTGACCCTCCTCATCCTCAGCATCCTCTTCCCCACAGCTCTGGCTGGAAGTCTTCACACTGCCTCTTTGTCAGTCCCAGCCCAGACAGCTAGAGCCGGCTCCCACTGCCCTCAATTCCAGGTTGGGTCTGTCTGGAGTGGACCTCTTCTTATCCTAGAGGGGTAGCTTTTGCACCCCCTGCCCTCAGCATCCCCTCCACCTCTCAACCTGGCTCCCTCACCGGTGTCTCCAGTAGCTCTGCTTATGGTCTTCATATTCAGGGATATTCATTTCATCCTCCTCCCACGTGGACTGGTCATAGGGCAAGTCCCTCCATTTCACTAGATAGTGGTAATTCCCCTTTTTATCCACACTGTAGGGCAGAAAACAGAGAGAAGGAGCAGGAAGAGAAAAAGAACATGAACTATATGCAAGTAGAAAGAAATCTTACCAAACGCAATCACAGGCAAACACGGAGCCTTTGTTATTAGTGAATTAACCACAGTGGGCCCCTGGGAGGGAATTCAGGATGGCTAGAGTACCACCCTACCCTTTTCAGGACAGCTGCTTAAAAAATCAATGATCAGGGACGCCTGGGTAGCTCAGTGGCTGAACATCTGCCTTTGGCTCAGGTCGTGATCTCGGGGTCCTGGGATCAAGTCCTCCATCAGGCTCCCCACAGGGAGCCTGCTTCTCCCTCTGCCTATGTCTCTGCATCTCTAGTAAATCAGTAAATAAGATCTTTTTTTTTTTTTAAAGATTTTATTTATTCATTAGTGAAAGACAAAGAGAGGCAAAGCAGAGACACAAGCAGAGGGAGAAGCAGGCTCCACGCAGAAAGCCTGATGTGGGACTCGATCCCAGGACTCGGGGATCACGACCTGAGCCAAAGGCAGATGCTCAACTACTGAGCCATCCACGCGTCCCTCAAATAAAATCTTAAAAAAAAAAAAAAAATCAACAATGAGAAAATATCCCTGGGCTTCTTACCATGTGTTCGTCTAATTAGTATTAACCAAACAGCCATTAGGTGTGAGGCACTATTCCAGACGGCGGTGATTCAGCAGTTGTGAACCAAACAGACCACCGACCCTATTCTCATGGGGCTCACGTTCTGCCGTGCATGGCAGCAACGAAACGGGAATACACGCACAGAGAGCCATCACGCTGTGACAAGGGCCACAATGGAAGAACCACTGCAAACACTGGCCTGGTTGAACTGCATTTTTCATATTTGCTTTCACACCCCATTATACCCAGCGTCATGTGTCCTCAGATTAAAGGCAATGGCTGGACTCTGCTCCTGGATTCTCTCAACCCTCCCAAAGGAGCCAAGCCCAAGGAGGGCTGGCGGGCAGGCAGGAGTTACGCAGGTGGAGCAGGTGCCGGGCTCATGGACACACACCTACGTGGGGCTGTTGCTGCCAGCCCCAGAATGGCCTAGCCCAGGAAGCCGTGCCCACGGCCAAGGCTCACCTGTGGTTGATGATGCGGTGGACGGTCATCCACTCCGGCTTGATGCCAAAGCGATAGTACTTCTCTTCCATCTCCGCGTAGTGCGGGTCCTTCACCTTGCGTTTATCGCTCTTCCCGTCGTCCTCACCGGAGCCGTAGTCCAGGGGCGGGGGCTCATCCATGTCATTCTTTCGCTGGTAGTTTCGGTACATTACCAAGTGGAAGATCTCCAACTGAAGGGGCACAGGAGGGGAGGGAGAGAGATGGTCAGAAAGGACTCAAGGGGATGGGGACAGGCCACAGGGGCAGTGGTGGGGGATAAGACACCCAAAGTGACCTGGGCGAGCTCGTCACAAGCAAAAGGAAGCAGGGAATATGGTGTGATAGAGGAAGAAAGCTGAGGGAGGCTGCTGGAAAAAGGACTGGAGGTGAACGAAGGAGGGAGGGTGTGAGGGCGGAGACCGGAAGTGAGGACGAGCACAGGGTCTGGAACACAGGAGCCACAGGAGACAAGCGAGAAGAGTGGTAGGTAGGGTCACAGGGAGGCACAAAGGGGCCTGGTACCTGAAGCTCCTTGGCCCAGGAGCAGTGCCAGTAGGACAGCCCCACCCACTTGACGAAGAACTCGCGCTCTGAGCGGCCTTGAAGAGGACGGGGCGGTGGGGCATCAGGGTTCCCGTCCGCCTGCTGGGGTGCTGGCACAGACACGGGTGGCTCCCCCCACCGCCAGTGCAGGATCTTCTGCACACGGCCCTTCAGTACAGGGCACTGCGGGAGGCAGAAAAGTGCATCATTAGGGGAGGAGGACCGTGGTCCCCCCCAAGGGAGGCAACAGCCCACTGATGGGGCGAGAGAGAAGGATGGAGCTGGATGAGTGGGTCCCAGGTATGGGGTGAGTTGGGGAAGCCAGGTAACACCGCAGGAAGGGGCCACTCACCGTGCACCGGGGACACAGCCACTCCCCATTGGGGATGTCGGGCAGGGGCGGGTTCAGACAGTGAATGTGGTATGAAGAAATACATGCATCACAGCACAGGAGCTCGCCCCCATCCTTGCACACGCGGCAGTACTCCATGTGGTCATCTTCCTCCTCCTTCTCCCCTTCTTCCTCTCCCTCTTCATACTCTTCCTCCTCCTCCTTGGCCTCCCACTGTACCCCCTCCTTCTCCTGGGAGGCCAAGGCCAGACATAGAGATACATGAAGGGAAGGAGACGGGCAGTGAGACCAGGAGATGGGGACAGCGACAGGACACCTAAACCCTAGATGCACAAAGGAGACGGGCAGGAACGAGGGAACGGGACACCTCTGTTTCCAAAAATGATGATGAGAGCCAAAGGGGATGGGGCGGGGGTGGGCAGAGGAGCCAAGAACATAGACCCATACACACCAGCCACCGAGAAGGCCAGGCTTCAGGGGGCAGGTGGGGGATAGGGGGCAGGTGGAGGACAGTGAGCCAGCACAGGAAATGGCCAGTGGGTTTCCGGGGGCACCAGGTACTCACACAGTGGGGGCAGCTCCATTTGCCCTCAGGAGCCCGGTCCAGCTCAGGATCGAGGCAGACAAGGTGGTAGGCACGAGGGCAGGTGTCACACAGAATAATTTCCCCACCCTGCTGGCACACCTCACAGTAATCCTGATGATCCGTCTCGTAGCCATCAACCTCCTCCTCCCCGGCCACTGTGGGACAGCCCAGGACTGTCATATACACCAGTGGAGGCACATGGCAGAGAAAGACAGTGAGAGAGAGATGATGGAAAAGAAAAGGACTGAACAAAGCAGTCAGAGGGGAAAATAAGAGGGGCCCCCAAGGAATGAGGGGAGGCCAGACCACCAGGTCACATGTGGCTGGCACTCCCTACCTTTCCTCTTCTTCCTTCCTGGCCGCCCTCTCTTGAGCTTTTTGGTGCGGACAGGGCCGTCAGGCCGGCCTGAGGCGCTGTGGACGCTCCCGCTGTCCAGATCTGACTCCTCGGCCTCTGGTTCAGGGCCCTCATCACTCTGCAAGACATACTGCCCGTAGCCCCGTGGCGGTCAGGGAGGCCAGCTTCATCCCACTCCCCTCCCTGGGCCTCTGGCTCCCGTTCCAGCTTCCCGCACGGACCCCTGGCCCAACATCCCCCTCAACCCCTGGGTGCCTAGTAGATGGGGAAGAGCCACTCACCGAGCCTCCCTTCTTCCTCTTGCCACCTAGCAGCCCTAGTTTGATTTTGAGCGGTGCCATCTTCTTTCCCCGAAGCTTCTTGCGTCCATCAGGCACTCGGGGGCTCTTACTCCGCCTTTTATGGCCTGGACCTGAATGAGGAGAGGGGTGAAAAAGAAATAGCAGAGATCATGACATCCTGGAATCATAGAGGTCATAGGGGCCTCTGGACCCTTCTGTGGGCTACAGCTTCCCTGAGACCTCTAGGAAGAAGCGTTTCTTTTACCACAATCGCGGCTACAAAGACAAAAAAAAGTTCTAGACTCTAACTTGAGATTGTGTGGTTTAGAGAGCAGGGGCGACAGTTGTTCTAACCAGAGATTTTCTCACCTTTGCCCTCTTTGGTTTTGGCTCTTCGGATGGGTGGGGGCTGGGTATCAGCAGAAGGAGGTGGTGGGAGGGTGGGGGGTCCGGAAGGTGCTACTGGGGCAGCCGATGACACAGCAGCTGACACCTGCTCAGCCACAGCTGCGGCCGCTGCTGCCGCCGCCGCCGCCACAGCAGCTGCCGACCCCTTGAAGGGGTTGTTGGCACTGAACTCTCTCCATTTGGCCCCAAGGATGGTCATCATCTTAGACATTGGGATCTTAGGATTCTTCTTTGCAATCAGGGGCCTGTGAACACAGAAGCAAAGACGCAGGACCTTCACAGATGCTCCGTGAATACTTCTCTGTCCCTCACTGGCTAAGTCTGGGTGCTGAGGACACATCCGTTAGGAACGACGGCACTTTGAAGGTAAACAGATACAGAGCCGGAGAGAGAAAAAAATTATACAAAAAAAACAAGAAAAAGAAACCGCAAATGTGAAACAAATAAAACAGAGATAAAACGACATAAATAAAAATGCTTTGAACGTTTTAGTTTGTGAGATTTTTAAACACAGGTTAGGTCTCATTTCATCTTCATGAGAACATTGCAAGCTGCTAGGATTCTCTGCATTTTTCTAGTAAGTTCCACGGGCCCTGGTGAAGGGTTCCCGTACTTGGAGCCTGACGGGCTGCGCCGGTTCTGCTCTGTGGCAGGGTGTTAAACTCCCGGGACAACACGGAACCACAGTGCTCACAAGAGCCCTGCCCTTAGCAGCGAGGCAGGAGAGACAGAGCATCAAAGACACCAACGAAAGCTACCAGGCATGGAACACACACTAGGGGACAGGCCCTGAGCACACAGGGCTCTGCTTACCCCAGCAAATCTCCACAAGACCCCTAAGGGAGGGAGGGACACACTGTGACTGAGGGACACACCACGACTACATCTATTTTGCAGATTCGAAAACTGCAAAGCAAAGAAGTCACCTGCCCCAAGACGGCAGCAAGACCGCTGCTACCTAAAGCACCTGCTCCCCAACAGGCATCTCCACTCTGGCTTATTCTACTCAGGGAGTCACTGAAGCTCAGCCTCCTCAGCCAGCAGGCCATGCGCCTCGCGGCCACAGGGTCCTAAGCAAGGGACAGAGGGCTTGATAACAGAGCAAAGGAAGTTGGGCAACACTGAACTTGCAGCTTTGGTCTAGAGAGAAGTCACGCAGGGGAAGGGCCACGGGCCCTCGGGGTCTGCCATCTCTTGGGCTTTTGAACCTAGCACTGGAGTTAGGACCCTCCACCCTCCACCCCCAGCCATTGGGAAGGGCTCCTGATGGGGTCGGGTCCCTAGATCCTCTGGAGTCCAGAAATTCTCCGAAGGTGTGTGCACAGTTGTGTGTGCCTGTGCTGTGCATTTCTCTGGGGAGCAATGTCTGAGCTTTTTATTGGATTCCAGAGGGGCTCTCATGCCACTCCCCCCACCACCCCTAAAGTAAAGCATCTGCTCGCAGGCGCCCACCAGTCCTACCGCACCTCATGAACTGGCTAAAGGCTTTGTAGTTGGTAAGTGTGTGGTAATCCTCCTCAGAGAACACATGTTCCACGTCCTCCAGGCCCCAGGTCAGAAGCAGAGTGGCTGACGACTTCTGTTCTACCTGCTGCAAGAGACCAGGGTTCATGGGGCTTTCAGCGGGGGGGCTTCAGTGGGGGTCTCCCCCACATGCCTCCCTACCTACCCAGAGCTTCCAGCTGTGCTCTCCAGCTGATTCTCCCTTCACTGCCGCTCCACTGAGCACCCCTCCTTGGGGCCCTCACTCCCTCCCTCTTCAGGGATTGATGTGTCCTCCCTACACTAATTCCACTCACCTTTTGTCCCCCATCTCCCTCCCCTTTTTTCCGCCGCTTTGTCTTCTTCTCCTTTTTTTCCCTGTGCTTCCGCCTCCGTTTCCGACCTGGTCCAGTTCCATATTCGCTGCCTCCACTCTCTGACTTCTCCCGGTACTCATCTCGCTCAGAGCCAAATTCCTCCTCACTGTCCTAAGGGACAGAAATAAAAATAACATTTCTTCAGTCCGACCATGTGCCAGGAACCATTCTTAGCCGATAACATGTATTACCCCTTTCAATCTTCACAACAATTCTCTGGAGATAGTAGCTCATCTATTTTTACCTAGTTTTTTTTTTTTTTTTTTCAGATAAGGAAACTGAGGCACGCGGAACTAAGCAAACTGCCAAGGAGACAAAGGGCTGCTTGTCTCTGAACACATACAGTCTGCCCCCTGGAGCCTGCTTGCTAGGGCGAGTCATGTGCACAGAGGGGCTCTTTCCGGGGTCATGGTGAGTGAGGTTAGGGTCCCAGATCCAGGAGCCACAGGCCAGCCAGAGGGGAGACGATGTCAGGCCTCCCTGATTTCCAGATTCCCCTCCTCCACCCTTGAAATAATAGGACCTGAGAAAACTCCTGGTCCCTGGGAAAGGGTCTGCTGAGCCTTACTGTGGAGACAGGAGTCTTTAACACTTACAAGCTTCTTGCGTTTTCGGGGTTTTCCTGGCTTGTTCTCCTTCTGCTTCTTGGGTCCTCGTTTTCTCTTCTTCACACCCAAAGCTGAAGGCAGCAGTCGAATGTCATCCTTATCTTTGGAGCAGAGAGCACCAGAGAAACTAAGTTTCCAGGTTCCCTGACTCAGCGGCCCCTAGACCTCCCCCTCCTCACCTTTTCTGTTCCCACTCTCTAGGAACTCAGGCATTAACTCCTGCAAACCTCACAGCCCTTCACTGGGTGCAAACACAGAGTGTTTCGAGTACTCTGGGATCCTTGGGTTCTGAATGGGAGGTCAGGGGTCAGAAGGGAAGAGTAGCCAAACCACTCCCCCCTCTCTCCTCCTACTAACAAGGGAGCAGGCTCTAGGCCATGGGCTCTGACTGTGGCAGGTCCTTTCAATCGCCGCCAGGGCTCCTCCTGCCTTCCCCCTCACTTAGCCAGCTGGCATCCTGCCCAGGAACTGGGGAAGCCATGCCCAGCTGCTGGCCTGGCCTGACCCCAGCACTTGGAGTGGGGAGACACAAGCTGGCAGCTCCCTAAGCCAGATGCTGAGAAGGGAGAGCCAAAGGTGGACACCTGGGATCTCACACTAACACCCGGGGCCCTCACATCCTTTCTGCCACGAGGGAGGCCTCTATTTATACTTCCTCAGACGATTGCCAAGCCTCCTGTCACCCCAACACAGCCCTGGAGGAAAAGAAGTCCTTGCCAGTCATTTTCACATCTTGCCCACAGGACCACAGCGGCTGGCTCCTCCATAACACCCTAATACTATGGGGAGCAGTCTCCACAATTACCTAAACGTTCCTCCTCTTCCCAAGTAGCCTGGAACTTTCCCTCAAATCTATTTCCATATCCCTGCTCCTTTTGAGAACTCAGGGGCACGACCCTTTGACCCTTTGTCTTACCCTTCGTGTCCAAATTTAGTCCCATTCATACACAGGCGGTGTGGGAGACCCAAACAAAGCTGGAGACAAAGACACACCCAGCACACACATTGTCAGATGCACAAGCATGCACACACAGTCCTGAGCACAAATCCAGAGGACAGCCTGTACCCTTCAGCAGGACTAGGTGTCTGGCTTTCTCCCCAGATGTCTGTCAGGGGCCTGAGCTTCCCTGATGTGTTCCCAGGCCCCCCTTTCCACACGGGCCCCTGCCAGTCTGGGGAAGACACAGATGCCACACATCTAGGGCCCTGCTTGGCCTCTCCCCTCACCCCCACCATGCCCCAGCGGGCACTAGACTAACCAGCCAGACCTGTCCTGCTCAGGCAGAGGCAGCTGTGCAGGAGGAAAGCCGGGGCGGGCCCAGCCCCTTGCTCTAGGACACGCAATCCTTCGGCCCATAACAGCCAAGGGAAAATTAGCCACAATTAACACGGCTTGCTTCCACTGCCTGCGGTTCCGGGCGTCTCCTTCCTCGGCGCTACCTGCCCTCAGAACTCCAGCATCCTGTGTCCTCTGCAGAGTACAGGAACACCCTCTAGGACGGAGTGCGGAAGGCGGGGGGGAGGGCGCGTGCAGCAGGCCCCAGGGCGTGCAAAGAGCGTGCGGGCTGGAGTAGGAAGTCAGAAAGACGCCATGCTCCCCCACCCCGCACCCTTCCCCCGGCACCCTCCTCGGTCCCCGGCCAGCAGCCAGCTCTCCCCAAACCCCGGGACGTCGCTTAATGTGAACATGGGAACGGGAGGCCACTAGGGCGGCGGCAGGGGCAGGCCCGCTGGCTCCGCGTCAGGGAACAGGCCGGCGCGGCCACCCGCCCCTCTGGGGGTGGGGCACCTAACCCCGGGACCTCGCCGCCGGTCCGCCCCGCTCTCCACTCCCCGCCCCGCAGGAGGCTCCCGAAGTCGGGAGGCCGGCGGCGGCGGCGAAGGGAAAGGCAGGGCAATAAAGCAAATCCAAGTCCCAACCTCGGTCTCAGCAGCCACTCAATGCTGGCCCGGCGCCCAGACTCTCCCACACCCCGGCTCGGATCCCGGGAAGCGGGCGGGGGCGGGGGGGGCGGTGCGCGGCGGGGGCGGGGCCTGGCGCGCCGGGCTGCGGGCGGGGGAGAGGCGGGCGGAGCCGGGCCCAGGCCGCGCCTCCCGCCCGCCCCGCTCTCCCTCTAATCTCACCATCAATCTCTCACACATATATTTATTTTTTCTCAAATTCCCCTCCCTCCCCCACCACGCACCACCATAATAGGTCTGCTGCACATGCGTACTGCAGGCAGGGGGTGGGTTTGTATTTTCAGACCTTTTGCAAAGAAACTACCAGAATTTTCCGCACCACCCACAATCATTCCCCACCCCCACCCCCAAGGAATCACATCTATATATTATGTTATATTATTTCTCGAGACTTGCCAGAAGGGGGAGGGAGAAGAAATGAGTTTTTGGCTTCCTGCTCCCTTCCCCCACCAACATGAGTGCTATTATTTTAAACGTTTTACAACGTAAGGAGCCGAGAAGGGGGGGAGGGATAAAATTGGTCTTGGGTAAGAATGTAAAACAAAATGGTGAGAATCAAAGCAGTCAGGATGAAAAACAATAGACCTCTAATATGTGCGAATTCATATTCTGGAGAAGGATGAGGGAGGGCAGCCCGCACACATTTCCTTCTAGGAGGCTTATTTTGCCCACACCTAGGTAGACAGAAATAACGAGCGGACCAAAAATATTTTTCTCAAAGTTTTGCCTCAGAAAGTCCGGGGGGGGGGGTAGTGCATCTGGGTCACTCTGTTGACTTGGGAGGGCCTCAAGACTGGGGGAGGGGGGGTACGATCGCCCTGGAAGAGGGAGGAGGTGGGTTTTCATTTCAGATACAAATTTTTTTAAAAACATTTGACGTTTCTTCTGGGCTGTTGAGAGAGCAGAGGGGAAGTGGGGAGGGAGGACTGACACAAAAGACCCAACCTCGACCTCAGATTCTTTCATGCCCCTCTCTTACATTCCCAAATCTCAGACCAAAAACGCATAAACACCACATTCCAAGTTGGCCCTACAAATAGGTGAGAACTGTCCGCGGGGCAACACAACCTGACATCCTTTCTCTCCCTCTTTTTAGCACATCAGCTGGGTTCCAGGCACCCCCTCCCCACCATCCTTTATTCCTCCTCCCTCCTGAAACCTCGTGGGTTCTCTGGGATAACTTTCTGAAAACTTTTCTCTTTTTCAGACAAGCTTGGGGAGGGGAGGTGTCCCCGTTTCCATCAGACACGTACCCTCCACCACCCTCACCCCAAGAAGGTACCCCATACTCCTCAAAGGCTGTCTCAACCGAACAGGAACAGTTGCCACATAAGCCACACAGATCAATGTGACAGTTTTACAAAGATAGACGTCCTGAAGTTTGATGCATTCGTGCTACAGGGCTCCCAGAGGCCTGGGGGTGTGGATGTCCCCTTTCCAGCCCCAAAGATGCGAGCACCGTAAGGATGCTCCCCTGTCCTCCAGAAGATCGGCAGTCACTGCATTAGGAGGGTGGTCTGAGGGGGGCCGTTGCTGCCGCCCCCCCTCCACTCCAGGCAGCAGGCTGTCCCAGTCCCTTCCAGCCCTGGTGGAACTGCCCAGAGAGCGCCAGAGGACTTGTCATCCCGGGGGAGGGGTGCCGAGTGACGGTCAAGCTGCAGAACAGCTGGGTGGGCAGTGCACGCCCCCCCATTCCCCGGCATGATCAAGGTGCGGGTGGTTTCAGCGAGAGTGACAGTGAATGGCAGCCACGTGAGAGTCACAGCTGGGCAGCTCGGCCACCCCAGACTGACGGGGTCACACGGCGGGGGGGGGGGGGGGGAGGGGGCTCGCACTTGACACAAAAGAGCCTGGAGCAGGGTGCTGATAAAGGGGGTGGAGTTGGGGGCATCTGGTCACAGACACTCTCCCCGCGCTCCCCAACCTTCAAGGAGTGCTCTCCCGATTAGGACGGGGGGGGGGGGAGGGGGCGCCCTGAGGCGGATTAAGCGTGAGTCCAGGAAGTGGTCTGCGTGGAGTGCGGCCACCACCTGCCCCCCATCACCCGCCGCCCGCAGGCGCTCACGCGACCTCTCCCCCACGCGCCACCGCGCGCCCCGGGGAGTCGGCGGGCGCCCAGGTTCCCGAAGGTGGGGGGTCCCAGGGACGCTGGCCCCCACCCCCACCCCCGCCTCCCCCGCCCCTGAGGGGGGGCGGTGAGGCCCGCGGTCCGCTCCACGCGCGGAAACTCCCCGTCACCTCAGTGCAACCCCACTCGGGCGGGAGCCCGAGGGGCGCCCGCGCGGCCGCCCCTCCCCCACGCGCCCCTCCTCCACGCCGCCGTCCGGCCGCCAGGGTCTCCGCGGTCCCTCGCTCGGCCAGGGAGGGGGCCCTGGCTTCGCCGCGGCCGTTTCCTGCCTACCCCCTCCCAGCCGAGGGTAAAAAAAAAAAAAATCTCCTCCTCCTCCTCCCCCGAAAGCCGCGACCGAGTGGCCCGGTCCGCGCGCGCAGCTCGCGCCCAGCGCTCTCCAGCCCGGGCGGCGGCGACGGCGGCGGCGGTGGCGGCGGCTGCGGCGGCGGCGGCGGGGGAGGGGTGCGGCGGGGGAGGGGAAGAGGCCTGGCCCCGCGGCCGCCGCCGCCGCCCGCCGCCCGCCGGCCCGGCCCGCCCGGGGCTCCGGGCCCGACGCTGGCGCCCCGCGCCCCCGGATTCACCTCGGCTCGGCCGCGCGGTGGGTGCCTCGCCCCCGGCCGGCCTCGCGCGCCCGCGGCTCCCGCTCGGGCCGGGGGGTGGGGGGCGGGGGGAGAGCTTCGGGGCGGCCGCTTACCTGGCGGCGGGGGCGGCGGCGGCGGCGGGGGCAGCGGCGGCGGCGGCGGCGGCGGGAAGAGGTGGCAGCCGGGGGGGCTGTGGCGGTCGCGGCCCCGGTCGTGGCCCGGCCCGCGCCCGAGCACTCCCTCGTCGTCGTCCTCCTCGTAGTCCTCGTCGGCCGCCTCCACCTCCTCCTCCTCCTCGTCGCCCTCTTCTTCCTCCTCTTCTTCCTCCTCCGACACCACCATCTCCTCCTCCTCCTCCTCCTCGTCCCTCAGAGGGGAAGCCATCCTGTGGCTCTGGCCCCCCCACCACCCCCCCACCCACCGCCCGCCCGCCTCCCCCACCGCTACCACCACCACCTCCTCCTCCTCCTCCTCCTCCTCCTCCTCCTCCTCCTCCTCCTCGGCGGCGTCCTCCTCCTCCTCCCCACCGCCTCCCCCAGCCCCCCAAACCCCCGGGCCACCCCCCTCCAGAACCCCCCCTCGGGGCCGCCGGCTGAAGAGGGGGGCCGAACCACCCCCAAAAATTGTCTTGGAAAAAATTGAGAGACTTTCCCCCCCTCCCCTTCCTCCCAAGAGAACGAGAAAGGGGGATTAAAAAATATATATATATATAAAAGTTTTCGACTTCTCTCTGCCCCCCTCTCCGTTGCTTTAAATATATTTAAATTCTGAGGGGGGCGCTCAGAAATATTTCTCAGAGCTGAGGCAGTAAGATGGCCGCCTTGAAATTATTTTTAAAACAACCCCCCCCCAAGCACCGCCACCCCCTCCATGAAGAAAGGGAGAGGGGGGAAAAATCCCCTTTTAAAACAAAATGGCTGGCTTAATATTTCAGTTTTCACCCCCCCATTCTCCTCCCTGTTACACCCCCATCTCCTAGCCTCTACCCAGAAACCCACAAATTTCTCCCTTTTTTCATAACTGATTAGTGCACAGATTAATAGAGATATTTTCCTTGTGTACTGTGTGTGTGTGAGTGTGTGTGAGTGTGCGCGTTGGGGGGGCACGAAGGGTTTCTGCATAAAACAAAAATGGCTGCTCTTTCTAACTCCCCCCCCATAAAAATATTTGAGGGGGGGCATTAATCAGTACTCATGCTCAGTCTGACATCAGCATAAATTGTTAAAGGTTAACTAGTTAGATACTAGTCCAACTAGATTTAAATATTTTTCTTTTCTTTACTAGTCTCTTCCTCCCCACCTCCCTTCTCTTAAAGAAAAGCTTTTTTTTTTTTTTTTCTGAATACTTCAGAAGGGAGTGGTTTGATGTGAAGGTTTTTTTTTTTCCCCTTCAGGCATTGAAAAGGAAAAGATGAAATATATGTTTATATATAACTCTTGTTTCTACATACCTCGCTGGAGTCAAAACGCATTTAATTGTGTACGTACCGTCCAAGTGAGGCACGGGGCTGGATTTTTCCCCCCTTTCTTTTAAAAAAAAGTGACAGAAATCCTAGTGACTTTTGGGGGGAAGAGATATGAATAGATACGATGATTGAGGTTTTTTTTTTTCTTCAAAGGAGTCCATGTTTGATTCTCCCCTTTGCCCAGGCTTTTCAGTGATTTATAATTGTTGTAAATTTTATCTGCACTCTTTTCTGATTTACTCGCTCCCCCCTTACCCGACCCCGCCTCCCCCGATTGCCTCGACTAGAAAATTCATCTGACTTGGGAAATGAATTTAGGGGGCCAGGAGTACAGATTTTTAGAATAAAGGGGAGTCAAGTCTGAAAAATTGTGAAATTGTCTCCTCTTTTCTCCCATTGCAGTACGTTCCCCTGTCTCCGTGGTCTTCCGACAGTGGTAAAGTGGAAGAAACTGAGGCACGGTGAGATACAAAAGTATCTGGGACTGAGGAGAAGACAGAGGTAGGGGTCCCCCTGGCATTTCCACTGGGCTTGCCTGGGATTTCTCACTGTACCCCGGTGTTTATGTTAGAAGTGGTGCCGGGAATCAGATGGAAGATTGGAGAGGAGTCCAAAAGTGGCTCTCCTGTCCAGAGATTCCATCAGTGAAGTCCTCTAAAACTTGCCTCTGGAGCAGTGCTAGCAAAGGAGGGAAGGCGAAAAGCTCAGATCTACCTTTTTTTTTTTTTTGGTCCTCACCTTTCCTAACTCCACCTTCCTTTCATTCTTTTCATCTCTTTTTGCCTGTCCTTGCCCCAGGGCATCCTTTCTGTCCTGGGTTATTTCTCTCCCCCTGGAGTGTAGCTGCCAACCCCCTGCCCCGGCCTGGCAGCCCCGCAGTCCTCCAGAGCGTCTCAGGCCTGAGGGGTAGGTAGGCAGCAACCAGAAAGCATTAATGACAGGGGATACCATGCCAATGTTTGCTTAGGAGGCTGGAATGTTCTTTATTGACACGCCACCCCCCTACACACATGCACACTGATGCACTTCATTGAGCGTGGATGTCCATCTTTTTCTTAACCTGGCCTTTGGATGTCTCCCGTCTTGGCTCCTGTGTCCTTCCTGTGTGCTCAGTCTACCTCCTGTCCCTCTTCTGTTCCAGTCTGTTCCCTTGCCCGGTCTCTTTGTACGAGGCCATCTGGGTATCCTCCTCTTTCTGTGCGTGGGCTCCTCTGTACGTGTAATTTTATTCCCCCTTCACCCCCCCCCACACACACACGGACTCCCATCCCTTCGATTCTCTGGACTCTCAGGCTCTGTCACCTCCAAGTGACTTTCCACCTCTGTCTTGTTTGTGTTTACTTCTCTCTTTCCGGCCTCTGACTCCATGTGTGTCATCCTCGTGTGTGTGTGTGTGTGTGTGTGTGTGTGTGTGTGTGTGTCCGGCTCCCTCCTCTCTCTGGCCCTTCTGTGTGTGTGTGTGTGTGTGTGTGTGTGTGTGTGTGTGTATCTGTCTGTCTGGGAGAAGTGTCCCCACGTGGATATGGGCCAGCCTACACACTGGTGTGCACCGTAGCTGCCCCATCTCCCTGCACCCCCTGCCTGGGTGCCAAGCACCCAGGCCCGCTCGCCACGTGTGCCAGGAGCTGCAGGTGTGCCTGCCTGTCCAAACATTTGTCATGTTGTTAAGTGTGCTTTGCATGTGGATCTACTCATTTGCTCCCTTCCCCCTCTGGTCCAGGGCCCCCCTCTGCCCGCCTGGCCTGCCCTCGCCTGGCCTCTTTCCTTTCCGACGACCTCTCCATTTCCCCTTGTTGGGTCGTTGTTCCCGCCTGCCTCCCTACCTGCTTGCTCCTGTTATGATGTTTGCCTGCCTGCCTGTCTGCTCCTCCCTGACTGGCTGGCAGCCTCTTTCTCGGTTGTCTGTCTGCTTCTCTGGCTGTTTGCCCACCACTCTCTCTCCAGCCATCTGTCTCCCCGCCTGCCTGTCTCTGTCACTTTTTTAGCCCCCGTCTCTTGGTTTGTCTACCTTCCAGGGCCTGCCATGCTTCCCCATCTTGGTGGGCCTCCTCTCTTGCCCTTCTGCATGGCCCACCACTCACGTGTGTGCCCGTGGGGTGGGTGGGTTACATTCACCTCCCTGGACGTCCGGCCTCCCGGCCACCTGCCCCACCGTCCAGTCCTTGCATCCTTCCAGTCTGACTTCCTGGCAGCTTTTGGTTCCTTGGCTTCCTCAAAGCTGCACCCCCATCCATACGGGTGGCCTCTCTGCCCCAAGGCTGGCTGCCCCCGTGCCCCTGAGTCTCTGGGCCTTCTGGTTGCACCATCGTCGTGTCTTTTCCCTCTTCCCTTAGACGAGCAGCCCACCCCAGCCTCCCTACTACCTTCTTTGCAGCGCCTGCTCTTTCCCGCCTTTTTGCCGCTGTCTGCCTGGCTGGCTCTGGCTGGTCACGTCTCCACCTGCTCTCTCATCTTTTTCTTCTTCTTTCCTTGTCCCTCGGGGTTCAGATAGGCAGTACATACACAGCACAAGATATGTGAAGTGCTAACGGTGTCCTGTGGGGAGTAAGCCTCCCTCCTGCATCTCTCCCCGGGGTCCCCTGTTCCTCCCCCAGAAGTAGTCACTGCCTGATGCTTCTTGGATGTTCCAGAGGAGAGGCCAGGCATATCTGAGTCCACTTGCTGTTGGCCACACCCCTTCCTACTTTCCTCCCTGTTGTGCTGGACACTTCCTTTTCTGTCACTCTTATCAATATGCTTTCCCACTTCCCTGGGCTTGCCATTTCTTGCTCCTTGTCTTTTTGAGTCGACTCGGTGGCACCTGTCTCTTTGATTGACGGGCTGCTAGTTGTGTGCTTTTGTTGCCAGTACCTGAGGATGCTTGGGAAGGCCAGCTCCCTCCTGGGTCCTCCTCTGAGTAATGAGCTACCTGGAGACAGCACAGCTCTGCTGGTCCTCTCATCGCCAGCGAGCTGCGTATTAACCAACACAGATGTGAAGGCCCAGGGAGAACTGAAAAGGACCACATATAAACGGGCACGGTTACTAAGGTATAGGTAGCCCGTGTGTACAGAGTCCATGCAGGCCCGTGCGGCCTTCCCAGCACATCTGCGTGCACACCCATCCGGGTGCAGTCTCGACAGGCCTAGGATTCTAGATCCCTGGAGTGCGTCTTCCTCCTGGTCTGAACAACTGTTTCCTCCTCTCACTTTTCTCCCCCTCTCCTCCTTCCTGTGGGCTCCTCTGCCCTGCCACCTCGGGGATGGTGACGCTCAGTCCTGGGGGGGAAACAAAGACATGCCCTCTGTCCAGGTCTCTCCAGAAGGACAACAAGGAAACTTTGGCACAGAGCGCACTGCCCTTTGCCCGTATTCCTGAATCGCATGGTGTCAGCCTCTGCCTCTGGGCCTCCAGGCTTCTGGGCCTCTGTCCTCTTTCCCGCCCGCCCTCTCTCACTTCTCTTTTCTTGGTTCTGTCCTTCCCCTCAACTGTCTGTCTGGGGCTGCATTCCAGCGTCCCTCTGATTGGCCACCTTCCCCCTCTTCTGTCTGATTGGCCTACATCCCTCCATCACCCCATCTATCTGCCGGATTCTCCCTGTCTGCCTGTGGTAATGTATGTGATGGCACTTTATCAGTCACCGAGCCCCGTGCGGCATTAGACACTGTTACCACTTTGTCTTCTCTCTCTCCTTGTTCTTTCCCCTCCCGGCTGGCCTGCCTTCTCTCTCTCTCCCGAGGCCTGCTTGTCCTCCCTGGTCTCTCCTTGCACTCTTACCGGCCTCCCTGTGTCTGTCTGTCCTTAGGCCTTTTTTCTGTGCCCGCATATCTCCCTGTCTCTAGTTGCTTGTCCCCGTACCTGTCAGTGTCAACGTGGGCACTGCCCCCTGCCTTTTTCTCTCTCTCTCTACTTCAGAAACTAAAACTGAAATACAAAATTAAAATGCCATCCACCTCATGGTTAGAGCAGAATGGTTTTTGGTTTTAATGAGAAGACCATTAAGGTGAGAAAAAGGAACTTAGGCACACAGCCTGTCTAATGCAAACCAGAAATTAGACACCCCCTGCCCCCAAGAAAGAACTAGAAGAAAATTTTGAGGGACTCCTAAGCCACAAGATTACTTCTTTAAAGCAAAAGCAAGAAACTTACTTATCCAAAACAAGAGTTGCTAATCCTTTTTGGTTCATGGAAAGCTACAAGCCCTTCCCCCAGAAAAACAGTATACAGTTGACCCTCGAACAACACAGGTTTGAACTGCGTGGGTCCACTTTATGTGGATTTTTTTTCAATAAATATATTGGAAAATATTTTGGAGATGTGTGATAATTTGAAAAAACTTGCAGATTCACTGCATAGCCTAGAATCATTGACAAAAGTAAGAAAAAGGTTATTTCACGAATGCATAAAATACATGTAGATACCAGTTTTTCATTTGCTACCTAAAATATCACATAAATCTATTTTTTAAAGTTCAGACTTATGCACAAAAATATTAGAGACCACATGCTATGTTTTCATTTTGACATCCAGTATTAGCAATGCACATCCACGATATATAACATCTACCAAGTGTCTATATTCTATCAGACAGTATAGACATAGGTACTGACAGATGATTCATCTTGTAAACAGATGACATAAACTTACAGTATCGAGGACGTCTGGGTGGCTCAGTGGTTGAGGGTCTGCCTTTGGCTCAGGTTGTGATCCCAGGGTCCTGGGATTGAGTCCTGCATCCGGCTCCCCAGAGGGAGCCTGCTTCTCCTTCTGCCTATGTCTCTACCTCTCTCTTTCTGTGTCTCATGAATAAATACAATCTTAAAAAAAAAAAAAAACCTTACAATATGGATACGGTACTGTAAACACTTTTTTTTAATTTTATTTTATTTTATTTATTTATGATAGGTACACAGTGAGAGAGAGAGAGAGAGAGAGGCAGAGACACAAGCAGAGGGAGAAGCAGGCTCCATGCACCAGGAGCCTGACGTGGGATTCGATCCCGGGTCTCCAGGATCGCGCCCTGGGCCAAAGGCAGGCGCTAAACCGCTGCGCCACCCAGGGATCCCTTTTTTAAAGATTTTATTTATTTATTCATAGAGACAGAGAGAGAGAGGCAGAGACACAGGCAGAGGGAGAAGCAGGCACCATACAGAGAGCCTGACGTGGGACTTGATCCGGGGTCTCCAGGATCACGCCCTGGGCTGCAGGCGGCGCTAAACCGCTGCGCCACGGGGGCTGCCCTGTAAACATTTTTTTTTTTTTTTAAGATTGTATTTATTTACTCATGAGAGACACAGAGAGAGAGGGGCAGAGGGAGAAGCAGGGTCCATGTGGGGAGCCCAAAATGGGACTTGATCCTGGGACCCCAGGATCACGCCCTGGGCTAAAGTCAGCGCTGAACCGCTGAGCCACCCAGGCTGCCCTATAAACGTGTTTTTGTTATGACTTCCTTAATATCATTTTTTAAAAATATTTTATTTAAGAGAGAGCACAAGTAGGGGCAGGAGGAAGAGCAGAGGGAGAGGGACAAGCAGACTCCATGCTGAGCACAGAGCCTGATGTAGGGCTCAATCCCATGACCCTGAGGTCATGATATGAGCTAAAATAGTCATTTGCTCAACCCACTGAGCCACCCAGGCACCCCGCCCCATAGTAATATTTTATCTTCTCACAGCTTTATTGTAAGAATACAGTATGTAGTACGTATAAAATATGAGTAATCAACTGTTTGTGGTGTCCAAAAGGCTTCTGGTCTATAGTAGGCTATTAGTGGTTACCTTACGAGAAGTCAAAAGCCGGGGCAGCCCGGGTGGCTCGGCAGTTTAGCACCACCTTCAGCCCAGGGTGTGATCCTGGAGACCCAGGATCGAGTGCCACCTCGGGCTTCCTACCGGAAGCCTGCTTCTCCCTCTGCCTGTGTCTCTGCCTCTCTCTCTGTGTCTCTCATGAATAAATAAATAAAATCTTTAGGAAAAAAAAGTCAAAAATTGTGCACGGATTTTCCACCACACAGAGGGTCAGCACCCCTAGCCCTCATGTTGTTCAGGGATCGACTGGTATGTGCAAAATACCATGTATGTTTTCACGGTGTTAGGAACACCCAGAAATCTTTGGGCCCGGGTTAAAACTCTGATGTAGGGAACCGGTGACAACGATTGGTAGAGCACAGACGTGTCATCGTGGCACCAGGCAGGTCAGAAGACTGAAAAATCGCTCTGCGGCCTATGATATATCTACTCAAGGAAATGTTAAAAGAGATTCCTGGTTGTCTTCTGAAATCTATAATTTAATGGTAATCATGCAAGTCATGTAAATACTGAGGGTACTCTAGACTTATTCACGGAATTTTAGAAAGGCATCTAGACCAGTGGTTTCCAAATGGCTAAATAAGCTTGCCACCATCCCTCCCTGGGAAGGTCTGTCCTTTGTTCTAGGATGACTTTTTTTTTTAAGATTTTATTTTATTTGACAGAGAGAGCACAAGCAGGGGGAGGGGCAGAGGCAGAAGAGATAGGTTCCCTGCTAAGCGAGGAGCCTGATGTGGGGCTCGATCTCAGAACCCCGAGATCATAACCTGAGCCAAAGGCAGACGCTTAACCAACTAAGCTACCCAGGTGCCCCAAATGACCTATTTCTTATATAGATTTTTTATATGGAGTAAATACAGAATATACTATGTATGTAAAAAGCATGTCATATATATGCATGCTCGTATATTAATAATATATTTGTTTAAAAATGACCTTTCTGGGCAGCCCCGGTGGTGCAGCGGTTTAGCGCTGCCTGCAGCTCAGGGTGTGATCCTGGAGACCCGGGATCGAGTCCCACGTCAGGCTCCCTGTGTGGAGCCTGCTTCTCCCTCTGCCTGTGTCTCTCCCTCTCTCTCTGTCGCTCATGAATAAATAAATTAATTAAAAAAATAAATAAAAATGACCTTTCTAAAAATAAGATCTGTGTGGAAGGAGGTCCATAATAGATTTTATGAAGGAAGAGAAAGAAAGTGACTTTTTATACTTCCATACATTTGAAAATTTTTCTTTTTTTTTAAATTTTATTTATTTATTTATGATAGTCACACAGAGAGAGAGAGGCAGAGACATAGGCAGAGGGAGAAGCAGGCTCCATGCACCAGGAGCCTGATGTGGGATTCAATCCCGGGTCTCCAGGATCGCGCCCTGGGCCAAAGGCAGGCGCTAAACCGCTGCATCACCCAGGGATCCCTGAAAATTTTTCAACATGCACTTCTTTTATAATTATACAACATTGTAAGGATCATTTCACTAAATAACGGTGATAGGTATATAGGTTTGAGTTTTGTTGTTCTTAATGTACTTAAGACAAAAAGCAACTCCATGTTGGTCAATACTTTTTTGTTGTTGTTATGTTTTGCTGGCTATCAAAGTCCAAAGGTGTGGGATCAGGGTGCCTCAGTGGTTGAGCATCTACCTTTGGCTCAGGTTGTGATCCCCAAGTCCTGGGATTGAGTCCCACATTGGGCTCCCCTCAGGGAGCCTGCTTCTTTCACTAGGTCTCTGCCTCTCTCTCGTGTCTCTCATGAATAAATAAATACAATCTTTAAAGAAAACCCAGAAAACAAAAGTCTGAGATCTATAGCTTTAATCTAACCTCTTCTTGGTTCCACGAACAAAGAAAGAAACTTCAGTTCTTCTTATACTGTATTCATGATTTGCCATATTTGCATACCACCTTGTGCTGTTGTACGCATGCTATTTTTCTTTAAGTCAGTTTGCTTTAAGTTAAACAAATGTCCTTTAAATTTTTGTTTTAAAGTTTATTATTAGGGACACCTGGGTGGCTCAGCAGTTGAGCGTCTGCCTTTGGCTTAGGGCATGATCCCGAGGTCCTGGGATCAAGTTCCATATTGGGCTCCCTGCAGGGAGTCTGCTTCTCTCTCTGCCTGTGTCTCTAACTCTCTCTCTGTGTGTGTGTGTGTCTCTCATGAATAAATAAGTAAATCAACCTTTAAAAGAAATAAATAAAGTTTATTATTATTATTTTTTAGTAATCTCTGCCCTGAATGTGGGCCTCAAACCCACAACCCTGAGATCAAAAATTGCATACTCCACTGACTGAGCCAGCCAGGCACCCCAAACAAATGTCCTTTAAAAAGTAAATTTCATGGTATGGAGAAATAATACCTATACATATAAATCCTTGATTTGATAGGGGAATTACTTCCTAATTTGTTTTTTTTTTAAGTTTGTTTATTTATTTATTTATTTATTTATTTATTTATTTATTTAGAGTGCAAGTGGGGGGAGGGGCAGAGGCAGAGGAGAGAGAAAGAGAGTCCCTGCTAAGCGCAGAGCCCGGCTTAGCTTGGGGTTCAGTGTCATAACCCTAAGATCACGACCTGAGCCAAAATCATGAATCAGACACTTAACTGACTGAGCCACCCAGGTGCCCTGTTCCTAATTTATTTTAAAGTACAAGTAACTTTTTTTTTTTTAAAGATTTTATTTATTTATTCATGAGAGACACAGAGAGAGGCAGAGACACGGGCAGAGGGAGAAGCAGGCTTCCTGCAGGGAGCCCAATGTGGGACTCAATCCCAGGACTCCAGGGTCATGTCCTGAGCTGAAGGCAGATGCTCAACCACTGAGCCACCCAGGAAACTGTAAACTACAAGTAATTATTAAAAAATAATAATATACTAGTAATTATTAAAATAAAAATCAAGAAAAATAAAAGGATCTTGCATGCTATCAATGGTGGTAGAGGCCATATTTTAGGAAACCACGTTTCATCTAATTTTGTAGATCCAAAAACAGACCCTTAAGTTGAAAGGATTACCTGAGATCAAGTTGGTTGTTACCAACAGAAGCAGGATTTGAGCCTCTATCTTCCAATTTCTAGTCTGGCATTCTTTGTACTATATACGAGACAAGACAATGCCTAAGTCAATGGGATATCCTCGGGTTTTAAAGGGACTAATGTGAAATTGATGGCCCCAGGCATAACTTATCTGAAACAACTATATTGTAGGACTGGCAATAGTCCATTTAATTGTATCTAGTACACTTTTAAACTTTTTTCTTTTTGAAGTAATGTGTCTGCCCAATGTTGGGCTGGAACTCACAACTCTGACTACCAACTGCACCAGTCAGGTGCCCCTCAAGTACACCTTTAAACTTACTTTAAACTTTTCTTTTTTGTTTGTTTGTTTTGATTTTATTTATTTTATTTATTTATTTATTTGAGAGAGAGAGAGCACAAGCAGGGGGGAGGTGCAGAGGGGGAAGCTGACTCCCCACTGATCAGGGAGCCCGAAGCAGGGCTCCATCGCAGGACCCTGAGCCAAAGACAGATGCCTAACCAGCTGAGCTACCCAGGTGCCCCTAAACATACATGTTTTCTTTTTCTTTTTCTTTTTTTTTTTTTTTTAAAGATTTTATTTATTCATGAGAGACACAGAGAGAGAGACAGAGAGGCAAAGAGGCAGAGACACAGGCAGAGGGAGAAGCAGGCTCTATGCAGGGAGCCTGACATGGGACTTGATCCCCGGTCTCCAGGATCACGCCCTGGGCTGAAGGCGGCGCTAAACTGCTGATCCACCGGGGCTGCCCAATATACATGTTTTCTGACACAGAATTCCACTTCTTATCATCTACCCTGAGAAGCAGTCATCATACTTGTGTGTGCATAAGATGACACGTACAAAGATATTCATTACAGCATTATTTGTAATAGCAAAAAATTAGAAACACCCAAATCTCCAGCAGTAAGGAATAGCTAAATCAACTACCCAGCAATTGAGAAAGTGAATTACATCTATGTGATAAGATTCATTACTGTATTACCAAAAGACAAAAAGCAAGCTGCAGAACAGTAAATATAATCATTTAGTTTATGTTCAAAGAAACTAAAAACAATGCTTTATGTTTCTACAGACATATGTAATTTTTAATTACATATAAATTATACATGTTCTCTATATAAATTATATATGTTACATATAAGTATTTTATATATTTATTAAATGCCTTTAAAAATTCTGGCCATAATACATACCAAATTGATAATCATGCTTACTTTTGGGGAAGAATAGTCAAGGGGGTATTTAGCTCTATTTATAATTCTGAATTTTTACAATGAGAAAATATTAATCATATGTATAAACAAGGGCACTTGGGTGACTCAGTCGGTTGAGCAGCTGATTCTTGGTTTTGGCTCAGGTCTTAACCTCAGGATTGTGAGATCCAGCCCTGCATCAGGCTCCATGCTCAGTCTAGAGTCTGCCTTGCCTCTCTCTCTACTCCTACCCTTTCTCCCCCCACTTGCTCACTCTCTTTCTCAAATAAAAAAATCCTAAAAAAAAGACATTTAAGTAGCCTATGATCACGTTAACAAATGAAGCCAAAAGGGACAACAAGTAGTACAATTTCTCTAAAGAAATCATTCTTCACTAATCTCTAATTCTTTGAGGAGGAAAATACTTCAGCAAAGTATAATCTGTGGCTGTAATGTAAGTTTGTACACAACTTTTGAAAACAACAATGGGGTTCTAGTTTACTTTTGGGGGGGTTCTAGTTTAAATACAAATGAGAGTATGAAAGGAAGAAAGGAAAGGTACAGAAGAGCATATATATAATATGATACTGTTGATGAGAGGAAAAAAATGTGTAAATATCCATAAAATATTTCTAGGAGATTATACAAGAAAATGTAGTGGTTAC
The DNA here is from genome assembly GCF_048164855.1 of Canis lupus baileyi. Classification (NCBI taxonomy): domain Eukaryota; kingdom Metazoa; phylum Chordata; class Mammalia; order Carnivora; family Canidae; genus Canis; species Canis lupus. The sequence goes on from NC_132840.1 coordinate 56,335,764, forward strand.
CACTGAGAAGAAAAACATTTTTTCACTGTGCATCTTTTAAAGCAGCCTGGAAATTTTTTAGTGACCAAAGGATTACCTAGGCGGAGGGAGGAGAGACACTTGAGATTAGATGTAAAACACACCAAAAAATTAACTAGCAATATGTGGTAGTGATTATTGCTATGGGCTGTAAAATCGGAGAAATCAGAGAAGAGAGACCTTGGTGGGGAGAGGGAGAATCACTGAAGACCTCTCATGTATAGTCGTATCTGAAGTAGGTCCCTAAACATCACTAAGATGTATAGCAGAAAGGAGGAAGAAGTCTATTTTGATCAAGAAAGTACTTAGCAAGTAGTGTGTTGACCCATCTAGCTAGGGTGGTAAGGTTGTGATAGAAAGTTCTAGTAGATGTTGGTACCTCTTTAAAAGGTAAGAACTGTTAGTATATCAAGTGAAGAGTAGAGGCCAGAAGTTCAGAGGAACTTTGAAAAATGGAGAGTGGAGAAGAGAACCCAAAGGGAAAACAGAAGTTGCTAAAATGGTAGGTACACCAGATAGTGTTACTGTGGTGGGACAAGGAGACAGCTTCTGGAAGCAGGCAGGCATGATCAGTATTGCCGGATGCCTAGTGGAGGGCAAGAAGAGCGCCAACTGACTGTTCCTCAAAATGTGAAATACAGAGTTATTGTATGACCCAGCGATTTCAATCTTAGGTGTGTACCCAGGAGAATTGAAACGTGTCCACGCAAAAACTTTTACGTGCATCTTCATAGGGGCATTATTCATGATAACCCCACAGCAGAAACAACCCAGATGTCCATCAACCGATGAATGGAGAAGCAAAATATGTCCAGAATATTATCCCGCCAGAAAAGGGAATGAAGTAGCAATAAACACTGCAGCATGTAACATCACACTAAATGCAAGAAACTAGATACAAAAGGCCACATGTCATATGATTCCACTTGTATGATATGTCCAGAATGGATCAATTCATAGAGGTAGAAATCAGAGTAGTGGTTGCCCAGAGTCTGAGGGGAGTAGAGCATAGGGAATGAGTACTAATGGGTAGATTTCTTTTTGCAGTGATGAAAATGCTCTGGAATTAGATAGTGGAGGTAACTGTACAATCTTGTAAACCTTATATTAAAAGCTCCTGACCTGGACACCTTGAAATCATAAATTTTATGGGATATAAATTATATCTCAACTTTCTTTTTTAAGTGCAAACCGTGAAAAGTATTGTTCTTGGCAGCTGATCACCTTTTTTCTAAGACTTTAATTTTTTAAAAATATTTGATTTATTTTTAGCAAGTGTGAGCAATGGGGAGGGGCAGAGGGAGAGGGAGAAAGAGAATCTCAAGCAGACTCCCCCCTGTACACAGCCCGAGGCAAGGCTTGATCCCATGACTCTGGGATCATGACCTGAGCCAAAACCAAGAGTCAGACGCTCGACCAACTAAGCCACCTGGGTGCCCTAGATTTTCATTTTTTTTAAAGTAATCTCTACACCCAGCATGGGGCTTGAACCCACCGTTCAAGAGTCCCATTCTCAAAAAAAAAAAAAAAAAAAAAAAGAGTCCCATTCTCTACTGACCAAGCCAGCCAGCAACCCCAGCAGTTGGTTACCCTTAAAGGTAGTTTTGGTGAGGAAGTCAGCAATGAAAGATTAGGAGAAACCATTAACATGTTATTTATGGAGCTTTTTAATTTAAAATTCTTACCTACTAATGAGAACTATTCCATAGGCTCAAAAGAATCCACATAACATATATAAGCCACAAAGAATATTACAATGAACATGCGAATCCATTACCTGGTTTAATAAATGTAAGACCCTGTCTCATCTTCCCACATTCCACATCCCCCCCCCACCTCCACCCACCCAGTATCCTGAATTTTATGTTATTGTTTCCTTGCTTTTTCTTTGGGATTAGGTCCCTTCCCACCTGTAACTTCTCAATTTTGAGAAATTGCAAACCTACAGAAAAGTGGAAAGAGCACTGTAGTCACTATATACTCGTTTTTTTTAAGTTGTTATTTACATTCTAATATTATGTTTCAAGTGTACAATGTAGTGATTGAACACTTCGTACATCACCCAGTGCTCATCGCAAGTGCGCTCCTTACTCCCCATCACATACATCACCCATCCCTCCCCTTTGGTGACTGTCAGCGTGTTCTCTACAGTGAAGAGTCTGTTTCTTGGTTTGCCTCTGTCTCTTTTTCCCCCTTGCTCATTTGTTTCTTTGTTTAACCGTTTTTAAAATTTGAATTCAATTACTTAACATACAGTGTATCATTGGTTCCAGAGGTAGAAGTCAGTGATTATCAGTTGTATAGAACCCCCAGTGGTCGTTACATCACGTGCTCTCCTTCATGCCCCTCACCCAGTGACTTCATCCCCAGGTCCCCCTCCCCTCCAGCGACTCTCAGTTTGTTTCCTATGATTGAGTCTTTTATAGTTTGACTCCCTCTCTGATTTTGTCCTGTTTTATTTTTACCTTCCTTCCCCAATGCTCCTGTGTTCTGTTTCTTTAATTCCACCTACAAGTGAGATCATGAGGTATGTGTCTGTCTCTGGCTGACTTATTTCACTTAGCATTCTAGCTCCATCCATGTCATTGCCAATGGCAAGATTTCATTCTTTGTCATGACTGAGTAATATTCCAAGTACACACACACACACACACACACACACACACAGACATACACACACACACATACACCGTGTCTTCTTTATCTATTCATCAATGGATGGACACCCCCTCTGCTTCCATGATCTGGCTATTTCCCATAATGCTGCTATAAGCATCAGGCTACATGTATCTCTTTGAATTTGTATTTTTTTATCCTTTAGGTAAATACCCAGTAGTGCAATTGCTGGGTCGTAGGGTAGCTCTACTTTTAACTTCTTGAGAACCCTCCACACTGTTCTCCAAGAGTGGCTGTGCCAGTTTGCATTCCCACCAACAGTCCCCTTTCTCCAGACTCCCACCAACACCTGCTGTTCCCTGACCTGTTGATACCTATACACTGTCCTAAATTCACTGACTGTTCACCTTTTTCCACATTGACAAAATGACTTGAGCAAATGCACATGATCTGATTTCGTTTTGTTTTTTGTTTGCTTGGTCAGGTTTTTTTCAGGTGTACATCTTGAGTTTCTACCAATGTATACTCTTGTGTAAACACCATCCAGGTAAAGACATAAAATATATTTACGGCACCCCAGAAGTTTCCAATGTCTTCCGAGTAGAGGCCTCTTCTAGAAACAAGCACTGTTCTTACTGCCAGCATGGCTCCTTTTTTTTTTTTTTTAACAGCTTATGATCTACTGTGAATTGCATAAGGCAATATAAAGTCATTTATGTAGTATAATCGCAACCATGTAGGAAAATACTAGGGAGGAAGTGGTTAAGATGTTAATACTGGTTTCTGCTGAGTGATAGGAATAAGACTGATTATGCTTGCCTACCTGGAATTTTCTGTATGCTCTACAGTGAAAATTGAAACTAAGCTTTAAAAAAATTAAAAGAAAAAAGGAGGGCACCTGTGTGGCTCAGTGGTTGAACCTCTGCCTTTGGCTCAGGCCGTGATTCTGGGGTCCTGATATCGAGTCCCACATCGGGCTCCCCACAAGGAGCCTGCTTCTCCCTCTGCCTATGTCTCTGCCTCTCTGTGTGTCTCATGAATAAATAAATAAAATCTTTAAAAAAGCAAGTAAATAAAATTTAAAAATTAAAAGACATACAGAAATAGAGAAGAGGAGGTAGTATCGAGCATTTGGTCACCAAGTTGGGTAGTCTCCAAAAACTAGTTTACAGTAAAGTGGCCAGTAAGTCTGGAGACCACACATGTAAAGGAATCTGTTTCTTCATCTCCAGGGTTGATTCCAGGTCTCCCATCCCAGGTGACAAGCCCCACCCGAAGGTCCTGCAGCCTGGCTGGGCACCCCGGCACTCATCTTCCTGGCCGCCCGTGCTCCCCCCTGGTCCTGCTCCTCATTCACTGAAGGGTGGCACCTGGTTTGCCAGGTTTCCGCCCTCGGCTCCCTAACCAGAGACCTTTCTCTCCATTCCATGCTGGTCCCACCTCTACACTTACCTCTTCTGAAATTCTAGATTTCGAGCCCCCTGTTCTGCCTGCAAATTTGTCTCTCCGGCTGTTATTTCTCTGCTGTTCTTGGGTCTGTAAGACAATCAAGTGCCTTAACCGGCCATGATCCCTGTCCAGCTTAGAGCCCGCGGTCATTTCAGCCACTGTCTGGCCGGTGTCCTGTTCCAGTTGTCCCCCACACGTTGCTAACTGTGGCCACTTCTGCTGCCTCTTACCACCCAGCTGCCCAAGGAACCCCCGAGGCCCTGCCCAGAAATCCTTTCCCCTAGCCCACCTCCTTTCAGTTCTCTAAGGTTACTTTTCCAAACTGTCCTTGCCTTCCTCAGGCCGCCTCCACCCTATTACCCCAGTAGGAAGCCTTCTCCCCTTCCAGGGGCCGGATCACCAGGTGAAGGCTCCCTGGCACTGAGGCACAAAAGCCTGCATATTTTGTCCTCCCTCCTTAAAAATTTTTTTTAATTTTTTTATTTATTTATGATAGTCACAGAGAGAGAGAGAGAGAGGCAGAGACACAAGCAGAGGGAGAAGCAGGCTCCATGCACCGGGAGCCTGACGTGGGATTCGATCCTGGGTCTCCAGGATCGCGCCCTGGGCCAAAGGCAGGCACCAAACCGCTGCGCCACCCAGGGATCCCTGTCCTCCCTCCTGATGGTCCTGTCGGAAGCTGGTCTAGCGGCCCCGGCCCTGGTCCCCAGCCCGGCCGCCTTCTTGGGATCCAGCAGTGCTCCCTCACCTCCCATTTCATCTGCTCCTTCTCAGCCACATCCCCCTATCTTTAAAAGAAGTCCTCTGGACCCCCACCTCCCTCCAGCTGCCGCCCTACCTCCCTGTGCCCATTCACAGCCTCGCTGCCTGCACTCACCATCTACCTGCCTACACATGCCAGCTCCTCCGAAGCTGCTGCCATCAGACTACCAACAGCTACCCGGTTGCCAGTACAGAGGCTATTTCTGAGTCCTTAACTTGCCACCCCATCCTTGAAATAGTCTTTGCTTGGCTTCTGTGATCTCACATCTGCTTACGCTTCTATTGCTGGCTTCTAACTAAATTCATTCCCTGGCTCTTTGTTGAGGAGGAAGCTCTAAGCCACCCCCACCCCCGCCCAGTCCTTGGTCTTTCTCCTAGGCCTGCACCAATGGACCACTGTCATGGAAATCAAATGGCTGAAGCCAACCCTTTCTTCCATTCTGCCTTTTAACGGTGTCTTAATACCATTGGCAGGCCAGCTAGAAATGCCATCTAATGTCAAGCCCACCATTTGAGTAGAATTGCCCTGACACCTTTCCTGGCTGATTAACTGTCTTTCAGATTATAGATTTGTCTTCCAGATGATAGATTTGTCATACTAAATGCCAACCCCAAGCTTGTTGCATCTTGTGTCTTGGCCTGCCTTGGGCCTTTTCACCATTTAGCTCTCTGGACAAAAGTCATTTTGTTTTTATTTTTTTTTAAGATGCATTTATTTATTTGAGAGAGAGAGAGAGAGAGCATACAGGGGGAGGGGCAGAGGGGGAGAGAGGATCCTTAAGCTGACTCCTGCTGAGCGTGGATCCTGATGCAGAACTCGATCCCACAACCCCTGAGATCATGACCTGAGCTGAAATCAAGAGTTGGACACTTAACCCACTGAGCTACCTGGGCACACCAGAAGTCATTTTAATTTTAGACTAAATTAGATATAATCAGTAAATTAAAATCAACTTTTTTTTAAAAAAGATCCCATCTTCCAAAACCGTGTAACTCCTAGCATGTAGTCCAGAGCCAAGTAATGAAGTTTACCCAGTCCTTGCGTTGGAGTTTGAGCTTCGGGGTCAGGGAGCACCTGCAATCCAAGCTCTTCCACCTACAAAGTGACATTGGATGAGCGGCTTCTCCCTCTGGTCTCAGCCTTCCCACCCGTGAAACAGGCCTATGTCTCAGGGAGAGGATTAGGGAGCTAACCTCCATGCTGGCCACTCCGACCCTAACCAATCACATTCACCATTGGCCATTTCTCACTGCAGAGAGATTCACTTAAGGGGATTGAAGGTGAGAGGATTCAGCGACCTGAGGTTCGGACAGCATGTAACTCTGAAGGAGGTGGGGACTGCTTGCAGCTTCTCTTGCTCCCAATAGTTGGCCCTGTTTCCAGACTCTCGCCAGCTTCCTCTCTATAAGCCCAACCCTGGAAAATAGGAAACAAACCAGGTTTTTGGACCCCATTCTAATGGAGGCACAAACACAATTGTTAGTCACAGGTATGCCCACTGGTTGTTTTTGTTTTAAGATTTTATTTATTTGTGGGAGACCCAGAGAGAGGCAGAGACACAGAGGGAGAAGCAGGCTCCCCGCGGGGAGCCTGATGCGAGACTCGATCCAGGACCCTGGGATCAGGACCTGAGCTGAAGGCAGACCCTCAACCACTGAGCCCCCCCTAGGCGCCCCGATCTACTGGTTTTCTAATCATGACAAGTGTTACCTGGATGTTGAATAACACTGAATCTCAGGCAATCCCACAAGAAGCATGAATTACTAAATTGTGGCTGGCCCGAGGAAGGGAAAAGAAAACTGAAATTTTAGGGTGCCCGTTCAAAGCGCCCTTCGTACTGCTGGCGGTTCTTCCATACTCCATCTCATTTAATTTCTCAACAACACCGTAGGGAGCTTCTACGTAGAGAGATCGTGTCCTGCTTGATGCCTTTTGCGGAAACTACCTCCTATTGTTCATAGGTGTTCATAGGTCTATAGATGTTTACATCTATAGAAAGGGAATCTGAGGAAAGCGAAGTATTCTGTGAGTGGTTCCAAAGCCTCCTGCAGGTGTGGTTTCCTCGTCTGGGTCTTGATGGAACTCTGCACACCTGCTGCACACCGTGTAGCACCCCCTCCTCTCAGACTCTCTCTTTGGCGTCCATGGCGCACCATGGTCTCACCACCCTGGCTTCTCTCCCTCCTCCAGGGGCTCTTCCCCAAGCCTAGCACCTGGCGACAGCTGCTCAGCTGTGCTCTCACACCCCTACCTCCAGCCCTGAGCCCTCTTCTCTCTTCAGGATCCTGTCCCATGGAGCCATAAGAGCGGGACATTGGTGTTCAGTGTTAGTGTGGCCCAGGTCACTTCCCAGCCAATTCACAGCACATCACCTGCTTCCCAGATCAGGTCCCCTGCTCTGCCAGTGAACTCTTCACCCTCTTGCCCTGTGGGGTGTCCCTTTGTCTCCTCCTGCTGCCCCAGCTCCTGCTCCCAGGAATCATGTAGCTGTGCGATTCTGTCCTTACGTCTGTCCTCCTCTGCCCTCCACTGCCCCTGACTTAGTCCCAGCCTGGCCACTCCAGTCCTCTCCAGGATGGCTCCACTTCCTCCCTCCCTCTCTCATCTCTGAGGCAAGTCACCTTCTTAAAATGCAAATCCGATTGCACCATCGCACCCTTCTCCCTATAAAACCATTAACCCTGAATTGTATGCTTTGAAAGGGTGAATGTTACAGTGTATGAATTATATCTCAACAGACAAAAGCCAGGTTGAGAAAGTCTCACTCCACCTGGTCTGACCTCCACACCCCTCCTCACCTCCCCTCCCCAGCCCCTAGCCTCTGTTTCTTAGCTTTGCCTTCTCTCCAAGCTCTGAGCTCTCTGCTCTTACCCCTAAACTCTGCACTGTTTGTGCTGTTTATTCTTTGCAGGAGGCCATTGGCCCACCAGGCTCCGGTTACCCTCCCCCGGCCCCACCTCTGATCCCTGTCCTGGCCCTCTGGGTCTCAGCTGAAGGTGATGCTTCTCCCTGAGGCCTTCCCTGATCACCCAGCTGGGAGTCATGTGTTCCTCAGGCACCTTGTACTTAGTCTTGGGTATTTGTGACTGATCAGAGACACAGAGACATGCTGTCTGCCCTCCTAGAGCTTCGAATCTAAGAAGCAAGGAAGGCAGACATTAAACTGTGAATTATAGTCAATAAATTCATTGCAGGGGAGCCTGAGAGGGGGTGAAGGAATATTTGACCTCAGCAAAGGGATCCGGGAAGGCTTCCCTGAGGAGGTGACACTGGAGCACAGCTTTCAAGGGGAAGAGCTGGCCAAGCAATGAGTGGGGGGTGGAATGTTCCATGCAGAGGAAGCCATGAGACAGAAGGGATCCTGGGGGTTGAGGGTGTCTCAGGAATCACATCTCACAGCAGCATGTGTTTGCTACAACGTAACTTTGACCCTTTTCCCTCTGAGCAGCCCAACATGGTTCCCTCCCTTTGGGTAGGAAGCTCCCTGGTAATTACAGAGGACTCCAGCCACCAGGCTGGGAGGGATCCCACACTGCCCTGCAGAGGGGTGCAGGTCAAGGGGTCCCCACCGTCCCCAGCACCTCGCTGCTGTGCAGGTGAGCCGCCTTGCAAGCAGATCCTGCGGCTCTGGGGGTGGAAACACACAGTGCCCCCTGCGCCCTGCCCGCATCACATCCACCCGCAGAATGAAGGGTAGTGGTTGTTTGAAGTCTCCTCCGGAGTCCTGGGCTGGCTGAGATAAATAAGCAGGCCACTGGGGCGGCACCCGTGTGTGGCACGCAGGGAGGTGGCGCCACTCCGTGGTTAAGTGGGTGGCCCGCAACCGGCTTGGTTCGAAGCCCATCTTGGCTACTAACTAGGTAGTCCTGTGACCTTTGGCGAGTTACTTCATCTCTCTCTGCTTCCACGTCCTTGCTTTGCAGTGTCAATAAAAACAGCTCTTAAGCCTGTTGTGATGGCAGGTGAATGATTGATTGGGGCCGGTGAATGCAGCTCTCCAGGTCACAGGGGCCCGGCCTGTGTCATTGGCCCAGGCAGGCCTCGGATCATTTGACCATCACTCTTTCAGGCGGCTCTGCTGCTTTGTTTTTATAGTACTTGTAGCAGATGTGAGCATGTGGTGTATGTGTGAGCACATGCATATACAGTGTATCGCTCTTAGTACTATGTGCAGTAACCCTGCCTGTGCATTTACTGTTTATCCCACCAGAATGCTATGTCCCTGGGAGTCGGGAACCCACACATGACCCTCACTTACGCATCCCCAGTATCTGCAACAGGACACAGCACCTAGTAACTTTTTGTGGCTCACAGGTGGACAAACAGCATTGCTCATGATTCACGGAAGACATCGCTGGTCCCCACCAGTATCCATCCTGACCCTGCTTTAGTTGTGGGCGTCAGTAGAAAATACACCGTCGGGGATCCCTGGGTGCCTCAGCGGTTTAGCACCTGCCTTTGGCCTAGGGCGCGATCCTGGAGTTCCGGGATCGAGTCCCATGTCGGGCTCCTGGCATGGAGCCTGCTTCTCCCTCCTCCTGTGTCTCTGCTTCTCTCTCTCTGTCTAAAATAAATAAATAAATAAATAAATAAATAAATAAATAAATAAATCTAGAAAGAAGGAAGGAAGGAAGGAAGGAAGGAAGGAAGGAAGGAAGGAAGGAAGAAAGAAAGAAAGAAAGAAAGAAAGGAAAGAAAGAAAGAAAGAAAGAAAGAAAGAAAGAAAGAAAGAAAGAAAGAAAGAAAGAAAGAAAAGAAAGAAAGAAAGAAAGAAAAGAAAGAAAGAAAGAAAGAAAGAAAGAAAGAAAGAAAGAAAGAAAGAAAGAGAAAACCATCCCAGATCCCTCGCAGCCAAGGGTCCTGGTGTCACGTGCGTTGCACCAGTGAGACACGCTCCAAGGTCTGCCAAGGACAGGTGCTTCCATTGAGGCCCTAGCCTCCCTGTCTCCCCTTTGCCTCCTTCCTGCCCACCCCACAGGCTAGCAGCAGAGCAGCCAGAAAGGTAACAAACAGGAGGACAGAAGTGAGAGCAGCCAGATACCGTGACCTACCCAGTGGAATGACTGCACCACAAATTCTCTTATTATTTGGGATAATTCAGTCTTTATTAGAAGAGTCAGGCCCCAGCACTCAGCCTTCCAATCTTTGCAGCCAGGGTCATTCTCAACGACCAGCTGGGGTGGAGTAAGGTCCACACAGCAGGGCCTTCTGATGAGGGTGGGGGAACATTTCACCTCCTTTCCTGCTCTGGAGGACAGCTGGCAGTGTTCCCCAGCACGGATGTGATCAAGGGTATCTCTTTGGCTCTCTTCTCATAGTGCGATTGGGCAAGCAGCTAGGGGCTTCACATCATCCACATCCACTTGGTTCCCGAGTGCAGACATTTCAAATAGTAGGGATTATGTGTCCCGTTATTTCCTGCGTAATAAATACAAGTATGTAGTTTTTGCCACACTTTGTCAGGCGTCCTATGGCCATTGTGGATACAGAGATGAGCGAGTGGAATGCTGGAAGCCGAAAGCCCAAGTTCCCGCTAAACTTAGGCTCCCAAGAGGCAGGGAAGAGAGAGACCCAATTCTGGTGGTCTCTCCACTGTCTGGTTCTTCATCCCACTCTTCTTTACCCCAACCCCATTTCAGTGACCTCACTTGACATACTCATTCACCAGCTTTTTGGTTGTTTTTTGTTTTGTTTTGTTTTTTTATTTTAAGTGTTTGCCACATGCCTGGACTATCCAGGACTCAGGTGGCCTACCTGTTTGTATTTTGAACACCTCATCTTTGGTTTTCAAGATCATTCGGGTTTCAAACTTTGCTTTCTTTACAAGTAAACCTCCGTGTGCTCTTGCTGATCCCTCACAAAGTGGCTGTTGTCCCAATATCGTAAAGTCCCAAAGATCAACAATATCTGTGCGGTTTACCTGAACTCAGCTGCATGGGCTGGGCGCATTACCCTGCCATCAGTGGCTGGGTGTTAGAGTCAAGCCTAAATGAGAGATCCCCTCATTCGGCTCCAGGGTACATCCAGATTGGAATTTGGGACAGTAGTAAAATGCTTCAGACAAGACATAAACTTAGCCCCAAGGGTCGCAGCTTTAGGAAGTGCTGCTGTGGGAACACAGGTGTAACAGTTGAGATAGAGCATTGAGACAGAACTACATTACATTATCACCTTGGCGATTTTACTTTTGGGGGTCTTTAAATTACCCGTGTGTGTACTATTTCAGGGCAGAGGATTGGGCCATTTTGATACTGATGGGAAATATAGCTCCTTTCTCCAAAATAATACATATCTGAGGGGATCCCTGGGTGGCTCAGTGGTTTAGCGCCTGCCTTTGGCCCAGGGCGTGATCCTGGAGTCCTGGGATCGAGTCCCGCGTCGGGCTACTGGCATGGAGCCTGCTTCTCCCTCCTCCTGTGTCTCTGCCTCTCTCTCTATGTCATAAATAAACAAATCTTAAAAAAAAATACATATCTGAGCTTGCACACAGGTGCCAACACACACACAGAATATTTAGACACCACCTCTGCAGTTCTGCAGATCCAGCTTAAGAATCCACTTGTGGGGGTCCCTGGGTGGCGCAGCGGTTTGGCGCCTGCCTTTGGCCCAGGGTGCGATCCTGGAGACCCAGGATCGAATCCCACATCGGGCTCCCGGTGCATGGGGCCTGCTTCTCCCTCTGCCTCTCTCTCTCTCTCTCTCTGTGGCTATCATAAATTAAAAAAAAAAAAAAAAGAAGAAGAAGAATCCACTTGTGATTTGCCATTAAGGTGGAAGAGTCTCTATACCATAATCTGGTCCTTTATCACATACTGTTTTCATTTCCCTGTTCATGTGTGTGTGTTTTAGCCCACTGAGTGGGCGGCTCCCTGCAAAGACGTACATGTCTTTATTATCTTCAGTGATATGTGCTTGTAGGGACCCCGGTCGTGGGAAGTATTTGACAGTTGAGTCCTTTGAAGTCACAATATCCCAGCTATCACCCCACGCCCCTCCAAAACGAAAGAGGTCACCACCAGAGGACTTGGAGCCTACACTCATGTGTTATTTACTCTCTAGATTTTTGGCCCAGGCATTTTCTACTTACTCATGCAAGTACCCAGCCTTGGATTGGGAGAGAACGACGGAGTGCCTCGTGAAAAGCCTTACACTGCACACACGAGCCCCTAACTATTCCTAAAGGAATGTAGTCTATTATCTTTGAAGCACGTGGTCTGTAGGCCTCCCACAGCCCCCACGCTTGCCTGTAATCAGAGCTCCTACTTGTGCTACCCCATGGATTTTCTCTCAAACTGCACTCCTTTCCTGGCACGAGCTTGTGGACAAAATGTAGAACAGAATTTAACCCAATACTGATAAAATAGCAGCCATGTGGTTTTTCCTTTTTAAAAAGATTGTACTTATTCATGAGAGACACACAGAGAGAGGCAGAGACACAGGCAGAGTGAGAAGCAGGCTCCCTGCCAGGAGCCCGATACAGGACTCAGTCCCAGGACCCGAGGTCACGCTCTCAGCTGAAGGCAGACGCTCAACCACGGAGCCTGCCAGGCATTCCTTCCTTATATTTTCTGATCCTTCCCTCCACCTGTACCTCTGGAGGAACCACCTTTGATTGTAACCTCTTTAGAATTTGGGCAGGTTCTCCCTCCTCCCCCGCCATGCCAACTCTGTAGGCGATTACAGCCACCTGGTGGCAGTATGGGGGAATGGCAGATGGATGCCCCCCTCCAAATTTGGGGAGAGGAAGCCTCTAGTGTTAGGTCTTGGTTCTGAGGGGAGCCAGCCGAGAGCCAGACCTCCTACTGCTTGGCCTCACCTTGCCTCCAGGACACAAGGCCCCATCCACTCATTATTAGGGACACATGGATTCACTCAACATTTGAGGTCATTCTATCAAAGTTTATTGAGCAGCTACCATGCACCCAACACTGGGAAGATGACCATGAACAAGGTGGACCCGGCCTTTGCCCTCATGAGCTTCCAGCCTAGCAGCTGAGCAGCCAACCACATCTAGGATCTTAAAATTTTCATTGTAAGAAGTGCTCTGAAATAAGGGCGATGCTAAGAGACCATCTCATGGAAAGTCTTGCTTTCTACACCAAGATAGCAGAAAAGCTTGCCAGAGGAAGAAACCTGCAGGGTCAGCTAGGGGGTCGATGGGAGGAAGAGTGTGGGGGCAGAGGGAACAGTGTGTGGGGGTCCTGAGGCAGGAGGACATTCCATGGGCGGCAGGGACATGGAACAGAATAGAGTAATGCGAGGCGGGCCCAGGCTGGTTCACGCAGCGTCTTCGGACTGACAGGGCTTTATTGCCAAAGCACCTGGAAGCCACTGAGGAATCTGAAGGAGCAGAGGCAGATGCCCGGGTTTGGTTCTCAGAGCTCACCTGTCCTGCTGCATGTGGGGGCAGGAGTTGGGGGCTGGTTAGGACATCAGTACAGCAGTCTGGACAAGAGGGGACAGTGGCTGGGAGGAAGAGGGAGCAATGCCCCTGGGGCATTTAGGGGCTAGGATCTACTTGGAGGGTGACCAGGGTGCAAGGAGCAGGAGGCACTGAAGCGGAAGACTCTGGGGGAGGGGGGAGGGGAGCAGGTTTGGGCTGACCCTGGAGGCTGGCGCCAGAGCAGCAGCATTGCTTGGGTTCTAGAGTCGGGTCAGTGCAACTGAGCCAACAAGAGGCACATGAATCCACCGCAGGGTTGACTACACATCAGAAAGCTTCATCACTCACGGCCTCTTGGAGGACGGGACAAGGGGCAGCCCTGGGTCTCAGTGTGTTTGGAAAGTGCTGAGGCAGGTACCTGCCTCCACCTCCGGGCAGCCCCTCAGCCAGCCCCTCTGAAAATGCCCAGGCCTATGAGCCTGGTCCTGAGCCTCTGTGGCCCCTGTCGGGACATTCACCTGTCATTCTCATCCCCCTTCCCAAGGTTCAAGGGGACAAATCTGGCCACTGCCTCCCACGCGGTTGTCTTTTGATCACCAGTGTTCTGACCCAGTGAGCTTCTCTCTTTACATCACCCCTGTTGAGCTCCCTGTGGAGTTGCTGTCTTGCAAGTGGACCCTGTTTTCCTCACCTTCCCTAAGGGGCACAGGCCCATCATGAATATGTGCTACCATCTGCCTCCATTTTGATCCCCTATCCAAAGGCCCTTTCCCTATTCTCGTCTTCCATGGAGTCCGTATCCATCCACCTCTTTGCCTCAGAAAAGCCAGAAGATTTAGCTGTGGGCTACTGGGGGGCAGCCTGGCTAGCCATTGCTTAGCTGGTGGCCCTCCCAGCCTCCTCCCTGCCCCTTCCCTGCCATCACAGAGCTCTGCTAACTCCCTTCCCGAGACACTAAGGGCCGAAGAAACTGCGAACACAACAGGCTGGCAGGGTCTTGTTGTGCAATGAGATGAGGACAGCGAGGTCCTCTCTGCACTGAAAGAACGTGAACTTTGGATTTGGATTCGAGTTTGCATCCTGGCCGCTAACTTGTGTGCTTCTGTGCTACTAAATATTGTTGAGTTTAGGTAGCTCCCCTCTTACTTGCTAGAGGCAAAGCTGCCAGGGTCACCCATTGCTTACTAACCCCCAATAGGGGAAAAAAAAAAATCTAAGCTTCAAAAGACTCATGTATAAAATCGTGGGGATGGTGCCCATCTTAGAGTAGTCGTATTAAAAAGGGTGTATGAGGCACGTGGCCTTAATTACCTACTAACCGTTCACTTTCTTTCTTCCCTTTGGGGTTTCAACTATCAAGCACTCTTCAGGAGGCGAGTCAGCCAGTTTTGTAAGGCTAGCAATAGACATTTCCTGTTCCTGTCTGTGTAAATCCCATCTTCCTGCCGCACTGCCACAAAACTCCTTCCATCCCTCATCCCTGGGTAGGACTTCTTCTCTGACTGTCTAAAAGTTCTTCTTAAGCTCTGGCTGGCTGTCTCCCTCCTCCAAGATACTTCTCGTTTCACTCCTGAGAATTAAGTAACGTGCTTCCAACATTCTCCCTAACTCTCTCTGAGCAAATCACAGTGGGCCTAGGAAACAAGATGTGCACGCTTCAGAAGGACGCAAGAGCCACTGGCCAGTTCCCAGCATGGAATGGAGGTCTCAGCCAGCACTGCCCGCCACCCCCCACTCCCGGCTCTCTTCCTGCAGGGGCACAGAAATAGCAAACTCAAAACATGTTTTGAGTCTACATAAGCAGTCATCTCGTCCCCTATAGCTCCGTGAGGTCATCATTGAAGTAGAGCAGTATGGCAGGTATGTAGAGTGTTCCGTCCATATTGAGGTAATCAAATTCTTCATCCTCATCCCGGATCCCATTCTCTTCCAGGGTATAATCCATGTTCAGTTTCTTCCCTTCGTATTTCCATGTATAGCTGGCAGCATGTGCGTTATAAGGGAGATACCGGTGGAGGATTTCCCACATTGATTCCAGGGCCCCCACCTGCAGAACATGAAAGCACCCCATCCCCCAGGATTTCGGATGGGACACGTGCATGCATCATGTGCATGTCCCACGCTGAAGCCAGGAGCCCAAAAGATGACAGTGCTGAGAACAGAGAGCCTCTCTTTGGTGGATAGCATTTCTAGGCACTTCTCTGGTCCCCAAATGAAGCTGGGGCTCCAGCACGCAGTGAATGACCCCGAAGTGTCACCTGTCTCTAGGGCAGCCACTTTTAACAAACAGATGGCCCTAAAGGGTCAGAGTCAGTGCCCCCTCCCCTCATCCCTTTAACAGAGTTTATTAATAAGAGAGTCCGGCTGCAACTGCTCTCCAAAAGACAGCCTGGAAGTGCTTCCAAGCCACCACCGTGGCTAAGGTGTATGAAGGAGTCTCGGTACCCTGTGATCCGGCCACTACTAGGGTCCCAACCCTGGAGACCGCTCTCCAGGTGGTCCGCCCTCCCCGGTCGCCTCTAAAGATGGGAGGGAAGGGATCCTGCTCCCATTTTCTACGGAGACCCAACGGCCCGAAGATCTCCTGGCAGACTTGCTGGGATCCCCAGTTCCCTCCAACCTGCCCGCAGGCGCCCGTTCTCACCTCCAGCGTGTGCTCCTGCGACGTGAGCGTGTTAATGATGCGGATGCTCCGGGTCTTGGCCGACAGCCGCCCCACCTCGTAGCGCGTCCCCTGCCACCAGGGCTTCCCGAAATCGTTGGCCCAGTCGGAACGGGGCAGCTGAGGCGGGACGTGCAGAAAGCGGCCCCGGGGGGTGCGGTATCTCAGCGTTCCGGTCAGCGGATCTACGTGCTTGCGGATCTTTAAAGAGGGTTGGGGAGGGGGTTGCAAGGGGGAGGGGCAGTCAGCACCTCCGACTCCCGCCACCCCCGCTTCTCCCCCCACCCCACCCTCAACCCGCGGTCCGGCAGGGCTCACGTCTCTGGTCTTCGGGTCAAACCAGTGACTGATGTCCTGGCCCGCAACTTCTATGATGGGTTTTAGCAGCAGGTCCCCTGGGGAAGGAGCAGCCGCCGTCAGGGCTGGCTGCCCAAGCCCGCCCCCGCTCCCATGCACGCCCTGCCCCTGGTCCAGGGAGCGGCCCTCACCCTTGTGCTCCTGAGCCAACGGCGTCAGGTCGTACACGGATCCCAGGTAAGACACCCACAGGTCTTCCGGCAGGTTGTGTTCGGCCACCTCGGCCGGCGTAAAATAGCGACGCTGGAAAAACTCAAAGTCCGGCCCGTCCACGAGGCCCCGGCGCTGCATGGCTCCTGCACTGTCGGCCATCAGCTTCTCTGGTTGCTTCGTCGCCCCTCAGCACGCCCTCACTCACTCACTCATTCACTCCCTGCGCGGCATCTTTCCTCCTAGCGAGCGCGTTGCTCCGCTGACATGGAAACCATTGTCCCTTCCCGGCCACCGTCCACGGAGATCAAACACTCGGGACGAGGGGCCGTCCGTGCTCACGGGAAACGTAGTCTGAATCTAGCTTTCAAGAAACTGAGTTGCGTCCTGCAGAGGTTTGGGGGCGGGGGGAAGCGAAAGCTCCGTGTTCAGAGTGGTCTGGGCTGGAGGGGATATTTAGGACAGACTGTGTCGCGAGGCAGAAAAGCAAGGGACGATGGGGTGCAAAGCGATGACGAGAAAAGATCGTCTCGCTACATGCCAGGATTTCTGAAGGATTTGTATGAACCTAAAGAGGGAAAACTTCTCGCGATATCTTAAGGCATCCGGCGCCGTAGGCCGCAGTGAGCCACAGTGCCGGAACAGTGGGAGAAACTCGCGAGATCTCTGCAGTTGCCCAGGAGACAGGAGGAGGAGGGGAGGTGATCTCGCGAAAGAAAAGAGGTCGGGAGCACTCGCGAGATCTCGGACCACCGGACCCAAAAGGTTCTTAGGAAGTTGAAGGGCCCGGAGCCGGCCCCGGGGCAAATGGCCGGAGCTGGACCAGCTATGCTGCTACGAGAAGAGAATGGCTGTTGCAGCCGGCGTCAAAGCAGCTCCAGCGCCGGGGTTAGCGCGGGCTCGGGTTCTGGGATCGAGGGCCAGCCGGGGAGCAAGATGGGGGGGACGGAGGGGGAACTGCAGCTCCCGGCAGCCCCCGGGCTCCGTGTGAGCGCCCCGCGGGCTGTCGGGAGCTGTGGTTCCGCGGGAGGGCGGCCGCCGGGGCTGCGCCGTCTCAGCGCGTGTCCCGCCCCGCGCAGGACTCAGACGGGGAGCGCGAGGACTCGCCGGCCGCGCGGGCCCGGCAGCAGCTAGAGGCGCTGCTCAACAAGACTATGCGCATTCGCATGACAGACGGTCGGACCCTGGTCGGCTGCTTCCTCTGCACCGACCGCGACTGCAATGTCATCCTGGGCTCGGCGCAGGAGTTCCTCAAGCCGTCGGGTCAGTGCCCGAGGACATCCTCCCGGGACTGCGGCGGAGTCCCCCGGTGTTCTGGGGCGGGACCGGCTCTGGCCTACCTCCCTGATGCTCTGACCTCTTCTTTGCAGATTCCTTCTCCGCGGGGGAGCCCCGCGTCCTGGGCCTGGCCATGGTACCCGGCCACCACATCGTCTCTATTGAAGTGCAGAGGGAGAGCCTGGCGGGGCCTCCCTATCTCTGAACACGATCGCGCGTGCTTTGCACACCATTAAACCTGTAATGAAGTGCCTGGTGTCCGAGTGTGGCTGGGATGTCGGGAGCACTCTCAACTCTCCTTTGCCTACCTGGCCGTGTGGGGCAGCCAAAGGCTCCCTCCGGTTCGGGGGTGGGGATGCACTAAGGACCAGCAGGCCCCAGGGTGGGCCCCTCCATCTTCCCTCCCACGCTGCTGCTCCAGAATTGTGGCTGGAGGGGGTGTCATCCTGCTCCGGAAGGCCCATTGTTTCCCTTCCCGGCCTGGCAACACCCGAGTTCCTCCAAGCTGGGGTCAGAGAACGGGCTCGGGTCCCCAAGGGGGAGCAGGGCAGGCGACAGAGGCCTCTATTGAGGGGGAGGTGACTCTAGGGTCAGGGACGGAGCTCTGGGGTCTAGCCAGGAAGAACGGGCTAACGCGATAAGGGAGGCGGGGAGGCTGAAGGATGCGCTCTGGAGCCCTGGCCCCCCACCCCGTGTTGTTTCCTGCCTATGGGCACCAGGCAGGAGTGACAGGACGTGTGCAATCCCTCTGTTCACAGGATCCCGGGAACGCGTTCAGTTCACTCTTTATTTGATGTGTGGTCACTCCTTCCCCTCCAACCTCACCCCCCCAGCCCGTAAATACTAGAGGAGCTGCACCAGAAGAGGACACGAGGCTGAGTGGTCCCAACGACGAGGGCGGGGGAAGGGAAGGGTGGAGTGGTGGAGTGTGTGTAGGGTCCAGCCCAGATGTTCAGGATTCGGATCTAGGTAGCAGGAGGAACGTGGGTTTTCCGGGGTGTGGCGGATTTCCGCCAGCTTTGGGTCCGTAGATGCATAGCAGTTCTTCGAAGGGATGCTGGGCCCCGGCTTAGGCTGGGGTGGGGGCGGGGTAGGTCGGGCGACCCCTGGGCTTCAAGTTCTCGGGGAGACTGAGAGACGGGGGGTGGGGGGTGGTCGTCGGGGTGGCTCTTGACTCGAGAGGATCCTCAGACCCAGACCTTTCCTGACGTGGGGCCGGCCTGGGTGCCCGGCAAGGCCCGGGTCTGCCGCGGCTGCGGGGAGCGCCGGCGCCGGTACAGAGCTCGGCTGTAGGGCACGAGGCAGTCGGCCAGGCGGAGGCGCAGGCACAGGCGGCGGTAGCTGGCCAGGGCCAGCACGAGCAGCGGCACGAGGAGCAGGAATCCGGTGACCAGCAGGGCCGTGAAGCCCGGGTCCCGCAGGTGCGCGGTGCAGGGGGGCGCCTGGGAGCGCAGGAACTGCAGGAGGAGACGAGGCGTCGGGCCCTGGCCCGCGGACCCCTGCGCCCCCCTCCCCACGAGGGCCCGCGTGCTCACCTGGGAGTGGCAGAGGAAGCCGAAACCTAGCATGGTGACGGCGGGCAGCAGGATGGTCCCCAGCACCAGCGCCAGCAACAGGAGGTTGAAGGCGGCCACCAGCAGATTCTGGGCCGTGACCAGCACCGCGCAGGCCCAGCAGTCCAGGGGGTCCCGGGGCTCCGGGCCGCCGCCGGGAGCGGGGCGCTGCGCCCCGGGGACCTCCGCCATGGCCGGCCTGGCTCCCGCCCGCCGGGGCCGCAGCCCTTATAGCGCTCCTTCCTGCCCCTCCCCCGGCCCAGCCTCTCCCCACCCCCCCTTATCCTGGAATGCGGCGCCGGGATTAGGCACCCCCCCACCCCAGACCGAGGAGCGGACCGGCGCTCTGGACATTCCACAGGCGCCTGGGGAGGGGCTCGGCCGCCGGGGTCTGTGCAGTTGGTCCCATAGCACCCCCCCCCCCCGCCGGGGCGCGCCCCGCCAACATGAGCACGTTGTCAAAACCAAATGTTTTTCTCTGATTTTATTTTTAATATTAATATTCTCACACAAAAATCACCGAAAATAGGGATAGGGTTGGGAAGACCCCTCTGCCCCTCGGGCAGAGAGACAGTGCAGTGCGAGGGGCGGGACTGTAAACCCCCCACCCGACCGCAGCCCCAGCGTGGGAGAAAAAACCACCGACGAAACAAAAATCAAGCCCCAGAGAAACTCATCCCGGGGTGTCCCTGCCCCAGTGAGGCCCTGGCCCTGGGCTGGTTCACGCTTTGAAAAGAAAAGGGGGCGGGAGTGGGTAGGGAAGGGGAAGGTCCGTGTGTTTAAAATTGGCCGGGGCTGGGAAGGACGGGGTTCCTTTTCCTCATAGTTCTTTCTTTAAAACTTTAAATTTTTTTATTTATTTATTATTATTATTATTTTTTTACAAAATACCATTTCAGTTCCCACTTCTTCCCCTACAGTACAGGAGTCGCTCACCCTCAGGTGGGGTTGGGGTCGGGTCGGGAGTGGGGGCCTGGTCCGAGAAAGTGCAGGACGTCGGGGAGGGGAGCGGGTTTGAGCACCATGAGAACCCGGCTGGAGCCGCGGGCAGAGACGGACGGGCCGGGCCCAGACACACACTGGGGGGGCAAGGAGAGCCCGGCTACGGGCGGTCCCTGGAGGGGCGGGCAGGATGGCTTGGGGAGGGGGGTGCGGGAGATCGGGTTTTCCCAAAAATGAATAAATAGAGGTGAGTGGGACTGTTATAAATTAAAAACCAAAAAACAAAAAAAACCCAGAAAGTACAAATCATAACCGAGTGAATAAACAGAGACATGTACAGGGATCACAGCTAGCATTGGAAGTAAAAAAGGAGGTTCTGGGGGAGGGGTAAAGCCCATAGAAAGAATCTCATGAAAACCTCGGCTGCCGTAACGTCTATGTACATACACGAGCCGCGTGCATCTGCGCCGGGCTGCGCGCCGGGCGGTCTGGCGGCTGGCAGGCGTGAGGGAACCCGTATGTGACCCCCGCCGCCGCCGGAGCCTGGTCCTTGTGTCTGTTGCTAGAAAGGCCAAAGTCGGTGAGGGGAGGCGCTGGTGGGCGAGGGGCTGCCAGCCCTCTCCCCCGTCTCCCATTTTTTTTCCTTTTTTCCTCGTATTTGTTAAAAAAAAAACAAAAAACAAAAAACAAAAAACTTTCTTAATAAATTAAGTGAAGGGGAGCTGCCAATGGGGTGGAAGGGCTGGGCCCGACCCCCTTCCCGGCCAGAGGCGGGACCTAGGTCCAGCCCAGGCGTGTGCTGGTGGCCCCGCGGCGCCTGCGGGCGTGCGGGGCGTCCGGCCTCATCGCGACGTGCTGGCGGGGGCCTGCCGGGAGAGAGCAGGCGGCGGGCTCAGCGGGGGCGGGGCACAGCGGCCCCCACGCCTGGCCCACACCTCTTGCCCACCCGCCCCGGTGCTCACCAGCGTGAAGGCGTCGTAGGCCTGCGCCAGCTCCTCGGTGCGGTACTGCTCCAGCACCACCACGCCCTGTAGGCCCGCACTGCGGCGCCGCGCACAGGCCTCGCAGTGCACGAGGTACGTGTTGCGGCTGCCGTTCTCGCTCGTCACAAACAGGATGTTGAACACCTCCACCTGGGGCCGGGCGCAGGAGGCGGGCAGGGGGCCGTCAGCAAGAGGACAGCTCCCGGGGGAGGGGAAGGGGGAGGGGCAGGGGCGGGCCCACTCACGTCGCACTCGTTGCAGTAGTAGGCGGGCTCGTCCTTGACCCGGCCCTGGTAGGCGATCTTCTTCCCGGCCCGCACCAGGCTCTCGCGTTGCACCTGGCAGTGCTTCATGGACTGCAGGAGGCAGAACCTGCGCGCGGTGGGGGGGTTGTTGGTGGCGGTCAGGCCACAGGTGGGGAGGGGCCCGGTCCCCGACAGGTGATGGGGTTTGTATCTATTTGGAACCGGCAAGCGCCTGGGGGTGGGTCCCTGTGGTCTGCCCCGGGGGCCCAGGAACAGCGCAGGGCAGGGGGGCAGGGGTGGAATCAGACAAGTAGAATGGTAGAACGAGAGCCTGGCCAGGTGAGGTGGAGAGGGATTCCTCCCCCCGTGGGGCCCTCACTTGATCATCCTGAACAAGTCCGGGTCGCTGATTTTGACCGTACGAGCCACATTCCAGGATACGTGAATCATGGGCACGATGGATTTGACGTTCTTCACCTCGTTCCACTCGTATCGTTCCAGGGCCAGCTGGTACTGATAGGCTGCGGGCCGGAGGGGGACGCTGAGGCTGCCAGGCCCACCGGGCAGCGGGGATGGGGTGAGGGGCAGGCCCTTCCCCTCCCAGCTGTGGCCAGCTCCCACCACCCCCCTCCTCCACCCCGCGCTGCGATCACTCCCTAAGGGCCCCACCCTCTCACCGGTGAGGGGCCCCACGTTCCAGGCGATGTTGTTGCACCAGCCAGTGGCCTGCACCCAGTGCACGGTGCCCGCATTAATCCACACGAGGTCTCCGGGGCGCTGCACGAAGCGGTACACAGGGATGTTGGAAGCATAGAGGTCATCCAGGATTGGCCACCAGGAACCGGTCAGGTAGTCCACGCCGTGCCTGCGGGGTGGTCACAGGGTCAGGTGAAGTCCGGGGCACCCAGGGTCAGGTCTGCAGGGCAGGGGCCGGGGCGGCGCGCACCGGTCGCAGAAGGCGCTGATGGTCTCCCAGTAGTGTTCGTGCACCGCGAACCACTCGCAGTCGCCTGGCCCGATGTTGATGTTGACGGAGCAGAAGTTGTTGTTCTCCTGGTGGCCTGCGGGGGGCGACAGAGTACGGCGTGGCTGGCCAGAGCGGAGCCTGCGCTCCGCGCCCAGCCCGCCCTCGCGCTCTCATTGGCTGGCGGAGGAGCGCCGGCGGCAGCCCCGCCCCCGACCCCCCTAGCCCCTGCAGCGCGCGCGCCACGCCTAGAAGCGCACCTGGAGTTCGACTGCCAGGGACCTTCATGTACAGCTGCACGGTGTTCATGCCCAGGATGGTGTGGCCCACGTGGCTCAGCATGTTGCCAGTGGATGTGACCCGCATGAAAGCGGGCAGCTTGAGCAGCTCCTGCAGCTGGGGCTTCCACCTGCGGGGTTCAGGGTGCAACAGAAGTGAGGCGCGACCCCCACCCAACTCTGCCCACCCAGCAGCACAACAGGCCCGACCTCACCGACCTCTTGGCATCGGATAGGTCGATGTTGGTGCCAAACTTGATGATGTGATGGTTCTTCGGGTCCGGTGCACTGCTGCCGGGGGCAGAGAGCAGGGGTTGGTGGAGAAGCACCGAAGGAAGGAAGGAGTCAGGGAGGGGAGGGCCGAACCGGACCCACCTGGGAGGGGTTCCTGTGGTGCTGTCGGGCTCCTCAGATTCCTCATCCTCACTCTCCTTCTCCTCCTGCTTGGCCGCGAGGGTGTGAGAGGAGCGCAGGAGTGGGTCAGTGCCTATCCAGGGGGTGCCCCCCATCCCTCCGCCTACGATCCGGACCACCTGCCTCCACCACCCCCCTCACCTGCAGGGACTCCTGAAAGGATGAGGCCTGGTACTGCGCATACTTGGCAATGGTGGTATGGGAACGGGAGCTCTCGCAGGGCCAGATCTGCCGCGTGCCCGTCAGATCCCAGTTCTCATCGGAGGGCTGCTGCACCTGCGTGCGCACCTCCACCGTGTGCTCGCCGCTTGCCTCCACCAGCGTCTTGGTGGAGAAGAGGCCCAAGTCTGCAAGGGAGGACCAGGCAGTGCGTTGGGGCAGGGGCAGAGGGCGGGGGGTGGGCCTCTGACGGGCTCAGCCCAGGAAGCACGGGCCACAAGCCCAGGCCCACAGGCAGCTGGGAGGCTTGGCTCTGGGGGCCTGGCCTTCATCTGGGTCACCTGCAACCCCCTTTCTCCCACTGCTGCTGGGCCCCTCCACCAGAATTGTCGGTGTGCACACAAGAGCGCTCTACGCATGCAGGTTTCCTTAAGTTATCGTTGGCTTCCACAAGAGATTTAGTCACGTGACAGCCTAGAATATGTTTCAAATAACTCAGTGGGGAGAAGGGAGGGTATGTGGAGATAGAGGATGCTACCGGGATAGAAAAAACAGAATTTTTGTTTCTACGTGGTTTCCCTTTCTGTGTATGTACCTCTGTCTGAAATTTTGCACAATAAAAGGTTTGAAAAAGGGAAAACCCCAAACCTGTGGGTTCTGTATCATCTGTACCCTTCTCCTATAATCAACCAAGAAAACCAAAAGTGACTCTAACCAGGTCCTGGGATCCATCCCCAGTGCAAACAGCTGGGACAAACAGCTGGGAGACAAGCCCGAGGCCCGCAGACCCATCCCTCTGAGCACTCTTCAGATATGGCCTACAGGTGACCAAGAGCTCATGATAGGCCCTGGCAGGGGTCCCCAAGTACAGGGGCAGCCCTCAGAGGCCTCTTCCCCACACCCTCCTGTCCTCTCCCCACTCACTGAGCCGCAGGGAGCCCGCCAGGCCCCGGATCACGGTGATGGGATTTCGAGGGTCCGTACAGAACTGCAGTAGCACGGGTGAGAAGGCGTCCCGTTTGCTCTCCAGCTGAGGTGTGAGGAGATGGACAGGGGTGAGAGCCGGGTCTCAGGCTCAGGGCCTGAGGGTCCCCCACCCAGCCCCTGGCTGAGAACCCGGTGGCAAGGGTGGTTCTGAGCGTGCAAGAGGCACACGTACATAGATGCTGGGGGTGGGTGGGTTGAGTTTTTCCCGGGGTAGCTTCTCCTCAGTGTTGATCTTGGGTTTCACAGACTGGGCGGGGGAAAGGTAGGACTCTCGAAACTTCCCTTTCACCTTGGCGTTCCTGTGGGAGGACAGAGACGGAGTGCAGGGATACCAGGGCAACAAGGCAGGTGTGGGGACAGGTGGGGGAGCCTCCTGGGTGCCTGCCCCTGACTTACTTGCTGGCCCGCACGACGTCGGCAGCGCAGTGGCTGATGGTAAGGTCCGCCATGCGCAGCCTCCGCTCTTCCACCTCAGAGGCAATAAAGGTCTCCTTGTCACCGCTCTCCACCTTGATGAGGCGGATCTTCAGCTCCTTGGGGGGCCCCTCACTAAGCGAGCGCAGCTTCAGCATGTCAGCCCGGCTGACCCCAGGGGGCCCCGGCGCTTCCTCCCGGGCCTTCTTCCCTGGTGTGGGAGCGGAGGGCGGTGTGGGCTGGGCAGCAGGTGCAGGAGCTGGTGGAGGGGCCGGGGCTGCGGGTGGCTTGGCCTTGGAGGCCCCGCCGAGATCGGGCCGAGCCTTCTCACGCCCCTGGATCTCCTCACTCTGCAGGTCCAGGTTGCCCAGCACCCGGCGGCTCTTTTCTTTGGGGGCCTTGGCCTTGGTCTTCACTCTGCCCTCTCGGGGCCGCCGACCCGTGCTGTCCTTACAAGCTCGCCGGTGCCGCCGATGCTCCTTCTGGTGCTCCTTCTGATGCTCCTTCTGCCGCCGCTTGCCACTGCCAGGTCCTGCTGCTGCCACTGCCCCGCCACCCTCCTCCCGGGCCTGGGCAGGAGGCAACAGCCGCTCTGTCCCACTGTCCACCGGGCCTGCCGTGTCCACCGGGCCGGCCAGGTCTGCGGCGCTCCGGCCCACCCGTTCCACGAGGGTCTCACAAGCCCGACTGATCTCTTCTAGCACCTCAGACTCAGATCGAGCAGGAGGCAGAGGCAGGGGTGGGGGCGGTGGCGGCGGTGGGGCAGGGGCTGTGGGGCCTCGGGCTGGCTCTTCGCCCGCCCTGCGCTCCCGGGCCCAGGGCCCGCCTGAGGTAGAGAACTGAGATGACGAGGAAGCAGAGGGCTGCGGGGAGCCCCGGGCGCTGGGGGCCGCCGAGGCAGGCGGCGGGGCGGTAGCACCTGACGGGGGGCCGGGGGAATACTGCGTGGTGGGCAAGGGCCCGGGCCGGGTGGCAACAGCTGCTCCGGTCCCCCGGTAACAGTACTTCTGTCCCTCCAGCACGGAGGCCAAGGATTTGAGCAGGCTGGCTGGGCTGGCTGCTGGGGGTAGCGGGGGCGGCGGTGGGGGCTGGGGCTGGGGCGGTGGGAACTTCGCAAGAGGCGGCGGCGGTGGCAGGACTGGTGGTGGCTTCTTCTCTTCTTCCTGGGTGGCAGTGGTGGTGGTAGCGGTGGCTGCCGGGGCTGCCGTGGTGGCTGGGGCTGTGTCACTGGGGAATGAAGGCTGCAGAGATGGAAAGGGCTCCTTCAGCGGGGGCGGGGGGCCCACGCCTGCCTCCTGTTGCTGCTGCTCCTCCTCCTTGCGAATGGATTCGTCCAGCATCTTCATGATGTTGGCCAGCCCGTCAGGGAGGATCTTGAATTCAGCCGGCTCCTCAAACTGGTCCTCCAGTGGGGTAGGGGGAAAATCGAAGAGCCGTGGGCCTCGGGCAGGCAGCTCCCCAACCCTGGGCGGCACAGGCTGGGGGGCTTTATTCAGTGGGCCTGGGGATGGCCCCGGCCCCACCTCGGGGGTCTTTGGGAAGGAGACCCTGGGCCGAGGGCTCTCCGGGCGCCTGAAGCTTCCTGAGGTATTTTGGTGGCAGGAGGAGGGAGGAGCTGGAGGCAGGGCAAGAGTCAAGGGTGCAAGAGGTGGGTCCTGGGGGCTCAGTGTGGGGCTGGGGGGCCGCGGAAGGGGGTCCAAACTTCTGGCCAGATAGGGAGGCGGAGGGAAGGACACAGGCCCCGTAGGGCTGCTGCTGTGGCTGCCATGGTTGCTGCTGCTGCTGCTGGTGGCTGGGGGGGTGGGAGGGGTGTGAGAATCCTGAGTGCCCACAGAAAAGCGGGGAGCCGGAGGCCCCAAGAAGCCCTCGCGGTGGGGGAGGGGTGGTGGGGGAGGGCGGGGGCGTCCCTCAGCCCCAAAGAAGAGCTCCTCTAAGATCTCCCCATCCTCGCGGGCTGCCCGGCAAGCCGGGCCCTTCAGCCAGGCAGGAGGTGGTGGGGGGCGTAGGAGGCGGGGACAGGGTGGTGGAGGAGGTGACGGGGGTCCAGGTGGCAGGGACAGGTGAGGAGTGGCAGCGGGAGCCGCCAGGAACGGTTTCCGACTGCTGTGCGCCGAGGGCCCCAGGCGGCCTTGGTGGGAGGAGATGTCCAGCGCGGGAGTTTGGTAATGGTCAGCGCCGGGCTGCAGGCAGAGAATGGGGGGAAGCACCAGTCAGAGGGCTGTTCTGGCCACTCCCCATCTCCTTAGAGTTCCCGGAGGCCCAGCGCCTCACTCTGCCCGCTGCGGGCACTCACGATGCCTGGGTTCGGCTCCGCGCCCCGGAGACCGGTGTTGCTGCTGCTGCTGCTGCTGCTGCTGCTGCTACTGCTGCTGCTGGTGGTGGTGCCGGGGAGGCCAGGGGGCCGGGAAGGGGCGTAAGGCACGCAGGCGGTGGTTGCTGCTGGTGAAACGCTGGAGTCCATCCGCGACCTCTGAACTCTGCTCTCTCTAAGGTCACTTCCGGGGGGACGGGTGGCAGGCGGGCAGCCATGGCTCTCTGCTCCTGGGGGGCGGGGGCCGGGGCCTGGGGGTGCGGCCGGGACCAGCCGGTGGCCAGGGGGGTGCGTGGTATAGGCCGGAACCGGGTATGGATACGGGTGGGGCAGCGGGTGCCGCTGCTCCTGTAGGAGAGGAAGGAGGACCACAGGTGAGGAATGCAGGGCATGGACCTCGCGCTTGAGAGATGAAAAACAATAAACAGGTAGGTGCTTACCTGGCGTTCTGGGGGCACCGAACCCTTGCGGTCAGGGCCCCAGACGTCTCCGTGCAGGGTACTCCACAGCCCTGGCTTGGTCAGCTGAAATGGAGGGCTAGTGGCTAGGCCAGGCAGGGGTGGGGGGGGCGGTGGCGGTGGTGGCGGCGGTGGCAGTGGTGGTGGAGGCAACGGCAGCCCTGGGGGAAGGCCAGTCTAGAAGGAAAGGGAGTGTGAGAACCCCTGCTCCGCGCCCCAGCCCTGTATGCTGGCTGCCTGCCTGGTCACACACAACCATACCTGCTCTGAGCTGCAGCCTCTCCTGCGCTTGCCTCCAGGACTGAGGCCCTCGTCCCCCGAGGGGCCTGAGAGCGCTGCGGGAGGCACAGGCTGTACCACAGGGGGTTCAGCAGCTCGCTTCACTGGGGGGCCTCCCCGCTTGGCCCCATAGCTCCGCTTGTGCTGGAGACAAACAAGAGAGAGAATGGCACAGCTGCAGCCCCAGCCCGGGGCACCTCCCCACTAGCCCAGTCCAGCCCCCAGTCTCACCTCGAGGTGCAGCAAGTTCCACACTTGCTCCAGTGGGGGCAGGACCTTGGCTCGGTGCTGGCAGGAGCCAGCATGAAAGTTCCAGAACTGGGCCTGGGGGCAGAAGCGGAAAATGAAGATGAGGGTCCTGGTGCAGAGGCACAGTTCCGGCTCCCCCGGGGCCTGCCTCATCCCACCTGCTGTAGTCGCCCGATGCGGGGCCCCAACTCAGCCAAGCTTCCTCCGTATCGAAGGGCGCTGTGGTAGCAGCGAATGGCCTCCTCACTATCGTGCTCGGACTCGTACAGCTGCCCAAGCTGCTCCCACAGCCCTGGCTGAGCTGGCTCTCGGAGCAATGCCTGCACGCAGCCATGCAGAGATTCCAGCTTCCCATGGAGGGGTCTCGGGGTGGGGGTCCTAAAGAGCAGAAGGGGTTGTGGGGGTTGGTGAGGCTTGGGGAACTCTTCCCAGGGCTCCAGACTTACCACCTGTCCCCAGCACCTTTAACTCCTTACTCACCCTGGAGCATAATACGGTTTGTTGGGGTGCCCAGAGCTACTGCCATGTGAAGGGGGTAGGGGAGCAGAGAGTGGGGGCTGCCCGATGCTGGCAGAGCACCTAGAGAGAGAATGGCTGTTAGCATACAGCAAGATAAAGTAGTCCTGTCCCTACCTAGAAAGAAGGAGCCTGAGAGGCCAAAAGAAAGCAGCCAAGGGCTGTGCGGAATGGCAAAAACCCAGAGAATGACAGGGACTGAGGAGCCAAGGGGATGGGAAAAGGGGTGCCTGGAGACAGACCCCAAGTTCTCACCTGCCTCCAGGCAGCCATGCGCTACGAGGAGGGGGATGGGGCGGGCAGGAGCTCCAGGCCCCAGCACAGCTCAAGCCCCCAAGGGCAAAGGCTTCCCGTGCAGCGCGGGCCCCTGGAGGGTCCACTGCCCGATGCATCCAGCCTGAGCCAGGGAGAAGAGATGACGCTGTCAGTGGGGGCGCAGCTTGAGCCGGCCGGATGCACCCCGCCAACCCTGTCCCAGTCTTTCCCTTACCAGGTCAGCAGTGGCCCCAGGAGCCCTGGAGATCGGGCACGGCCCCCTGCCCCAGCTCTCGGGGGCGATGGTCCGCTCCAGCTGCTCTGACAGGAGTGCCCGCTGCCCCCAGATGGCCGCTGGGGCCGTTCACAGACAACTCTACAGAGGGGAGGAGGAGGAGTGAGGGGAGCTGGCCAGCACTCACCTGAGGCCCAGGGGCTGGCCAGCGGTCATCTGCACCAAGGGTCCCGCCCCGGCTTCCCCCAAGAACGGACCCCCGCCGCCCGCAGAGCCCCCAGCGGTCCGGGAGGGAAGGCGGGCGGCCGGCGGAGGGGAGCGGGCCGGGAGCCCGCAGCCCCGCGGTCCGGAGCCCCGGGGAGGACCGGCAGCACCAGCACCTTGGCGGCTTACCCGGCCTCCGTGGGAGCGTCCTCTCACGGCGTCGGCGAGCTCTTGAGATCCGGCCAATCACAAAACTTCCTCTCTCCCCAGACAGCCAATCATCACCCGTGTCTCCGCCTCAGTAACAGCCTGGCCGGGACCAATAGGAGCCAGGTTAGCCCGGCCGCCGCCGGCCGGGGGAGGAGGGGTGGCGGAGCCGGTCAGACGGGCTCGGCCCGGGGTGACCCCGCAGTGACCCCGCGGCTCCCAGCTAGAGTCTCCATCTCGGACCTGCCGCTCGGGCCGCCGGAGCCCGGGACCCCCGCGGGTTGACGGCGGCAGGTCGCACGCTTGGGCCGGCCTGGGGGACGGCGCTACCCACGGGTCCCACGCACCCACGGAGCCACCGGTAGTTCCCGCAGGAGCGCCCGCAGCGGCCCCCGCCCCGCCGCCGTGAGACCGACGACCGGCACGGACTCCCCGCGCGGACTAAGGCGTCGCTCCCCCTTCCTCACCTCCCCTCGCGCAGTGCCTCGCTCCCACCTCGAGCGCCCCTGTAACTAAGTGCTCGGGCTGGCCGGGTCACGGCGACTTCTCCGGTACCCGGGCCCGCCCGCGCCGCGAGCTGAGCGCTCCACCCCCGGCGCCTGACCCCATCCCATCCACAGCCAAGCCCCCCGCCGCCTCGCACCTAATTCCCCCAGCTCCTCCACTCCCCCCACCTCTCTACATCTTCAATACCTAGCGGCCCCCCAAACCGAAATCTTCAATCCCCCCAACTTCTGAGAAGTCGCGCACCGCGGTCCCGAGTGGCCCCTCTCGCGTGGCTCCCGTATCCTCTATGCCCTTCCCCGTCGGGGCCACGCGGTTCCCCACGGCCCACGTGGCCCCCGCCCCCCAAGGGAGGGGGGATTTCGGGGGTTGCCCGTGACGTGGCTACTTGCGCAGCGGAAGCGGCGTGTGTAAGTGTAAGGGGGGGTCCTTTGGGAGGGAGGAGGGCGGGGCCCGACAGGCGGTGACATCACCCCTGTCCCACTCTCACCGCCCACTCCCTTAAAGAACCCAGAGCCCGTTTCACTTCCTCCTTCGCCTCCCCCCACCCCCCGCCCCTTCCCGTTGGTGCCTCCACGACCCACGACGGGCGCAGTGCTCCCCTTGCAGGCACCTTCCCTTCAGCCCCAGCTCTTCCCGGTGGCCTCTGCGGGCCTAGGATCCCCGTCCCCGCGCCTCCGCCGCGCCTACCCGGCGTCCCCCAGGTAGGGAGCCGGCTCCGCTCCCGGGATCGGTCCATTGAGAGTCTAGAGTACAAAGAGCTGCGAGAGGCGAGCGTAGAGTACAAAGCGGCGGGGGCGGGGCCAGCGCTCCAGCTGGAGCGAGCGCCGGGCAGGAAGCCGGGGGAGAGCGCGGCCCGGGGCTGGGGGCGGCTGGAAAGTTCGCCCTCGCCCGGAGAAGTGTGCGCCGCGGGGAAATTTCCACCCAGCCCGCAAGGGCAGGCGGGCTTCTGCTGAAAACAGCTTCCCTCCGCCGGACAAGGTCGTCTGTTGATGTGCGAGCGCTTGGACCCCACCGGCCCCAGCACGTCCCTCCCCGCCGAGGCCGGCTCACGTCTGGGCGCTGCAAACCCCCCCTCCGCGGCTCTGGTCGAGTTTCTGCCCCCAACTCTCTCTCGTCACCACAAAGACTTTCTCTCGGTTCCCAAGCCCCGGGGCGAGTGGAGCGCTTAACGGCGGTCAAGGGGAGCCGCGACCAGGTTCCCGCACCCAAGTCCCGGGGCACGCATGGGAAGCCGGGGGGCGGGAGGGACGGGACGGGGGGGGGGTACTGGGAGTCCGGGCATCGGAAGAACAGGTCCCCGCTTGCGAAGAGATGCCCAGGGCGCCGGCAGTTGCCAGGAAATGCAGCTTCCCCCAGTGCGATGATGACACTTCCCCTCCACCACTTCCCCTTTCCCACGGGGAACTGACTCAGCTCTCCCTAAAGCGCGGAGCCCCGTCCCTCCAGCCCCTCTCCACCTTTGTCCACTTAGAATGCAGCAGCCCTCACCGGAGAACAAAAACTTCCTGTTCACTAAACACACACGTACTCTCGCCAACAACCTCCGATCCCTGTCCCCACCCGGGACCCAGGCGCCTGACTGTCCCCCCACCCCCACCCCGTGCCCCATCCGCCTCCCGTACAAAGCCCTCCCTCGGGGTCTGATTCAGGCTCGGGGTGGGGGGGGGAGAGCGTGAGTCACCCAGAAAACCTTCCCCTATTCCCACTGACTCAGTCCCCGCCTCCCTGAACACACACAGACACACAGTCAGAGGCAGACACAACTCAGCCCACACACCGCTCACCACCGGTCCCGCGGAAATTCCCCTCCCGTCTTCCCCACGACGCCCCCCCCCCGCCGCGCCGCCAGCCCCGACGCCCCGCGCACACCTGTTCCCCAGGCGCCGGCGGTGGCTCGCGGTCCACTCTCCCCTCGACTCTCGCTTGGCGGCAGGAATAGCCCTCCCCGACTCCCTGCGTCCGCACTAACCGAGGGGAGGGGACGGCCACGGGCAGGCACAAAGACAGACACAGCCACAGACTCCTCGAAGGCAGAAGGGAGGAAGACGTACGCGGCCAGGGCCAGGCTGGGGAGGACGCGGTACTTCTGGGGCGGACCTTCCATTCCGGCCTCTCTCGCCCGGCCCGCGCGGTGCCGGGCACCAGCCGCCCAGAAAGGGTTAACGCTTCTCCCGCCGAGGCCACGCCCTCTCCATCCGGGCACTCCCGGCCGAGCCCAGCTCCGCCCCTTCCATCCGGGCCCTGGACTCGGGGACTTTAACCGACCCCCTCCCCTGGAGACCCGAGAGAGAGAAAGAGAGAGAGAGGGGAGAGAGAGAGAGAGAGGAGAGAGAGAGAGAGAGAGAGGAGAGAGAGAGGAGAGAGACACCCACTCCATCAATCACACCCACTTAACCCTCTCCCGGCTCGAGCTCGAGAAGCCCCTCCGCGCGGCGCTCGGGAGGCGCGGGGCTGGGGGCCAGACGTGCGCACGCAGACTCACGTGCCGGCCACCGACAGGACCCCGCCGCCGCGGCCGTCCCGGCAGGCCGTAGTCAGGCAGGCAGACGCGCCGAGGTGGGGCCGGTCCGGGGTCCCGCCGCGTCCCACTCCCCGCCAGGCCGCATTCTGCCCGATGGAAGCGAGGGGTTACACGCTCGCTTCTTACCTGGTGGAGCGGAGGGGGGGAAGGCGGAGGAGGGGAGGGCCGCCGGCTGGGGCGCCGCTGTGACTCAGCCGCCCGGGCAGGCCGCCCGCTCGGGATTCCCTTCCCCAGCCTTCCCCCGCTGCCGGCCCCTCCCCGCCCCCACCGCGTAGTGACAGTGCCGGCCCCGGCCCGCTCGGTGTCACTGCGAGCCTTGTGTCTGCCTCTGACTGGACCGCTGTGTTCCCCAGTGTGTCTGACAAGTCGGCTGTGTGCACCTGCATATCTGCTCATCTGGTCCCCTCCAGTGTCTGTGTCTGACGCGCTCCTGTCATTATGCCTGTCTACATGACTCTGAGGGGCTGGCTCTGTCTGTGTGTCTGCCTGGCTCCTGTCTCGGTCTTTTGTCTGGGTCTGCCTCTGCATCACTTGCGTGATCACGTGTGTCTCTGCACATGCCCTTCTGTGTTTGCCTTCATGCTCCCGAACAGAGTCTGGGAAACACTGGAGCCGGCTGACCCTGCCGACTCCCTGCCTCACTCCCCTGAATCCTGCCGGCTTGCTGGATCAGTGGTCCTTCTGTTTGAGTCAAATATTTGGGCGTCTGTCTGCCTTCAATCAAGTTCTGTCCTATTCCTCAAGGTCCTTGCTTATCCTCACAGCTCCCTGCGGCTCCCATTATGATGATAATTGCTAGCATTTAGTGAATACTTATTACATGCCTGGCACTGTGTTAAGCACTTTACATACATTTTTAAAATTACCCCCCCAACATCCCAAACCTAAAGTAGGAGGTACTTTTTTTTTTTTACCCCATTTTACAGAGGAGGAAATCGAGGCTCAGAGAGGTTAGGTAACTTGGTCAAGTTCACTCTACAAGAGAGTGGAAGAGCTGGGCTTCTAACCAGGGCCTCATGCTTTCCATTCTTCTAGAAGGCCTCTGTCCTATTCTGGCTCCCTTGGTGTTATCTTCACAGGCTATCTCCTGGGCCAGCCTGACCCCAGGGTTCCACCCCAGACATCTCTACCATCCCAAATGCCTCATGGCCTCTAGAGCAGGTGTGGGCAGGAGACTGTGTAGCAGATCTCAGAAGCCATTCCTTTCTTGGCAAGAAAGCTCATTCAGTTAACACATTCATTCAACACAATTCCACTGAGGCACCCCAAAGTGCAAACCATCTTGCCAAATAGAGACACACAGAAGAAAACAGTCCCACTCAAAAATTCAGTGAGCAGTGGAGAAAAGCGACACACACTCAGAGAACTCAAGTCCCTGGCTTAGGTATCATCTTTTCTCCTAGAGAGTGAGGGGTGGAGGATCTGTCCTCCAGAGCCTCAGACAGGACCAGCAGAAACAGAGGCAAGCAGAGGAGATGGAAGATGGAGGGTGTGGGGGGGCAAATGCTGTAGTACAGTGGGGACAGAATGGTACAGAAAGGACTCTGGAAGGAAAGGTGAAATTCCACGATTGCCATGGCAACAGCAGGCCCTGGTGGTAGTGGCCTCCAGTGCCTCTCCCCATCACTTTCCAATCACCATCCGTAAACCAGACTTCAACAACTCTTACAGGGCACCCCTGCCTCAAGAAAACCCACCCCCCCCAAGGCAGCTCAACGTCTATCTTGCTGCCTGCAAACTCTGGCTCAATTCAATTCGATAAGCAACTGAGTTGTAGCACTGGGGGGTGACGGGGAGATGATTTTTTGGTGGTAGTGGAGAGGCTGGTGAAGTACGGGGGCTGAACCATTCAGAGGCAACAGAGGGGAGCTCCATAAACCAGGAAGGCTGAACCACTCAAGCACCACATGGTGGGGGGATGCTCAGAGTTGGACTGGACCATTCTGAGGAGTGGGCACGATACAGATCATACCACTGCTCTTCAAGCATGTGGTTCAGAGTTGGACCAAGCTGGTAGGGGGAGGTGTCGCTCAGGGGCAGGACTTACCAGATGGAATCTGATGTGCCCTGTCTCATTGGAACCAGTGCCCCAGCGGTGGGGTGCAGCAGACCACAGTGGGTGGGGTGAGTGGTACTATGGGGCTGGCATGGTGCCTGGGGGAACCTAAAAGGGAAAAAAAGCCAGTTAGAAGTAGGGTCTCCCAGACTGAAGAATTTTCCTGTGCTCCCTATCTTCTTATTGAGGAGAAACCTGGCACTGGTGGTCAGATGGGATGGGAGAACCTGTTTCCATGGCAACCAGAAAAAGCCATCCCCAAAGTGGTCCTCCAGCCTTCCCCTTTCGGAAGCAGCCTGGACAGGAAGGGGGGCCATGCCATGGCATCTGTGTAAGTCCATGGCAGACACCCAATCCACGATCTCTCTGCTGACTGAACCCTCCTGCTGGGAGCCCCTGGTCCCAGAGTAGCCCCAGTTGCCCCTGACCTCTGCATCTGAGTGGGGCCTCCATCCTGGCGCCAGGCCTACAGATCCTCAGCGGCCTTCTGCTCAGCTTCCTCCCTAACCTTATCAAGACACCCGTCAACCCCACCCTCTGGACTCTGCCCCCTCCCCTTCCCCCAGGCGGGTGCAGGCAGGTCTTGGCGAGGAGCACAGGTGGCCAGACTAGATGAACGGGCCCAGCAAGGAGGAGTCTCCCTTGGAAGGAGGCCCTGACTCTGGGCCTGGGTCTGGAAGTGGCCTCTGCTGAAAGCCACCCTTCCATCCC
Organism: Canis lupus baileyi; assembly: GCF_048164855.1. Taxonomy (NCBI): domain Eukaryota; kingdom Metazoa; phylum Chordata; class Mammalia; order Carnivora; family Canidae; genus Canis; species Canis lupus. The sequence continues at coordinate 56,370,888 of NC_132840.1, forward strand.
ACCCCTCAAGGCCATATCCTGTTTCTCCATCACCTCCTTCCTCTCTGTGGCCCAAGAAGGTGACAGAGGCCCACTCCCTCCCCTCCTCTCACAGACAAAAAGCTAGGCTTTTGAACAGAAGTCCAGGGTCAAGAATCAGGTGTCCGTCTAGGGTCAGGCCTAACTCTTGCCCTTTCACCTCCAACTCCCTCCTCAGAGACCTATGGTTGCTGCTTCTTTAGCCACAGCTGTCTGCCCTCAGGGTCCCAGACACTTGGGTTCCCAATCTAGTCCCTCCATTCCCTGGCCTTCCAGCCCGCATCCTTCCCCCTGCCCCAGGGACTCAGGCCTCCAGCCCCCAGCCTCCATGATGCAATGTGCTGCAAGCTGCCTGGGGTGATGACACAGCCCCAAGGGAGGTGCTACTTCTGACCCATGCAGGGCCCCTCCCGTGGGCCAGGTAGTGGTCAGTGGCAGGCGAGGGATGCCAGGTGGGCAAAGTTCTCACGCTAGAGAAGGAAGCTTGAGGCTGGAACCTTCTGGACAGGGACATTGAGAATGTGGGACAACTGTGTGTGTGTGTGTGTGTGTGTGTGTGTGTGTGTAGTCTGTAGCATTTGTGTTTGTGGTCCTGTGGCAGGGGAAGGGGGAGCTGGGAAGGGTCTAGCCTAGAGAGAGAGGAGTGGCAGGCCCTTAGGGCAGACCAAAGAAGGAGTGAGGGGCAGCCAAGGGGGTCACCGGGTGTGTATGGGGTATCTGGACACAGAGTGGGGGAGGGGCCACCAGCCATTTAAAGGGCCAGCCCCAGAGCTTTAATCCCTCACCAGCCCTGGCCCCAAGCCGGAGGCTGTAATTCATCTGTCCAACAGCTGGGGTGGGTGTGTGTGTTGGGGGGGGCATGTGGACGGGAAGGGGGAGCTGGGGGAGGGGCTGGGGCTTTCTTGTGCATGGAGCCAAACAACAAAAGGGAAAGCTGAAGGGCCAGCGCCAATGTGCCCAGGCCAGGCTTCGGACCTGCAAATGTGCCGGCGGTCCCCACCTGATGGCCCACAGACTCCAGTCTGGACTGAAGGACTCTTGGCCAAGGAGTCCAAGAACCCAAAGGTGGGGCCCAGGAGAAGGCCCAGGCTGAGTGCCCCCCTCCCCCGCAAGCTGTCACCCCTCCTTGCAGGTCCCAGCTGCAGCACCATCCCAGACCTGGCAGGCCCCACAACAGATTCAGCCTCAGATGCCCTGCTCACCAGCCCTGCCTCCCCAGACACGGCCTGCCGGCTCCCCCTCCCGCCGGCACCGGGTGGCAGCGGCCACACCGAGGCTGTCCCTTTAAATCATTACCACCCCTGATTGTGTGGACAAACCGAGGGCCCTGCCCCCCCAGGCAGGCGGCTGGCCACCTCCCCCCCAAGAGTCCCCAGAAATGTGAGGGCCATTTAAAGGGACACAGAGAGGCAGCCAGGTCTCCAGCAGCCCCCACCCCCACCCCGCACGCACTCATAGCCCCTTCCCCAGTGGGCCCCCCAAATTCCGGTTCTCTCCCCACCCCTGGAGACTGCTAGAAGGAGAAAAGGGGCCAGAGTTGGGGGGGGAGGGAAGGACAGGGACTGCCTCCTTACTCAGAGCCCCAGGGGACAGGTCGGAAGGAGAGCAAAGCGAGCCGGAGCCCCGAAAGGTGCCGCAGGCAGAGCCGGGGTGCACAGGCTGTGTGGCTGCATGAGACGGCGGCGCGGCCAGCAGGCGACAAGCCCAAGTGGGGGAGACGGTACAGGGAGGGCAAGGAGGCAAGGCCGGACGAAAACGGGGAAAGGGGTCATCCGGGAGGGTGTGGAGGAAAACCCGAGAAGGAAGGGCCAGCCAGGCCGGGGTTACCTGCTGGGTGTCTGTCCCCCGGCGGTGCCCCCGAAGTCCGGGTAGGGAGGGGGGGAGCAGCAGGGGGGGGAGTGGGGGCTGGGGGGGCGGGGAGACGGTCCCTCCTCTGCCTCCTGGGCCTGCCCCGGCGCTTGCAGCCTCTGCCTCCCTCCCTCCTCCTCCCCGTCCCTGAGTCCCGGAGTCAAACAAAGAACTGTAGCAGGCTCTCCCCAACCCCCTCCCTCCTCCTCCTCCTCCTCCTCCTCCTCCTCCTCCTCCTCCTCCACCTCCTCCTCCCCTCCCTCCCTCCCCACCAGCAGGCTCCCTCCTCCTCCCTTCCGGTCTCTTCCTTTAACCACCCGCCCCCCCCTCCAGCCCCCAGCACTCGGCTCTCTCCACCCACCCACCCAACCTTTTACACACCCCTCAGCCAAGCCCCGGCCCCGCAAAGAAAACTGTGGAGTCCCTCTGCCAAATTGAAAGGCTCCAGAGAACAACACGGGAGGGGATCGGGGTCTTGCTTAAAAATCAAGAACCACAATACAATTATTTTATTTCACGGCCAGAGGAATAATGTGAGCTGTTTCTTCTCCAAGAGAGGGAAAAAAATAATACTCCTAAAGAAAGCAATACAAATCTGACTAAAGCCCTCATCAAATAAAGTGCACAAAGCAGTGGACGCTAATCCCTAGCCCCCTCCCTCCCACCCGCCAAATTAACACCAACTCTCCACTCCTCCCTAACGAACTCCTGAGGTCCCAGCCAGGCCGAAGCCAAAGCCGGCCTAACAACTATAACCATAAAAAGAATAACTACCACCATTTAACAAGAATGAGCATTTCATAACAAGCATCCGTTCAGGATTTATTCTGTGCCAGGCACTGTGCTAAGTACTCTGCATAAATTATCTCACCACCACCCCATCGCCTAGAAGGTATGTACTGATATTTAAATTTTCCAGATTAAGAATATGAGGCCCTGGGAGGTGGTGACCTTTCCAAGTCCCTACAGCCACTAAGTGGCAGAGCTGGGAAGGGAATCTGGATCTGATCTGACAGCCCAAGCTCTAAGGTACCTGAAAAGAAAAACAAAATTTTGCCAATATCATAACCAAACCCCAAGACTTAAGAGGGAAGGGCACTTGGCAGCTATGAGCCAAATCTTACTCCCTCAGAAGGACTTTTTGGTCTAATACTGTTTCCTGACTCTTTCCTTCACGGTTGGGGTGTCAATGATTAAGGTCAGAGAGGAGCTGCCGTCCAGCGAACCCCCATTGCGCACACACTCTTCTCCCGGGAGTAGCTACCTTGCAACCACTCCCACTTCAACTCGGAATGAGGAGGGGGCAATAGGACCCTCAGCAAGGCAGCAGGTGGGAAATTAGAAAGACGCTCGGAGGCTCTTTCAAGGAGAGCAGGGGGCTGGCAAGGAACGCTCTCCGTACCAATGAGAGGAAAAGTGACCCGGGGTTCCCGGAGCCAGCCAAGGGGCAAAGTCTCAGGGCCACACCACACCCGTGCCCCTCCCCCTCCCAAAACTCCAGGCCAGGGTTTCCCACCTGCAGGCCGCTGAGGCCAAGGGAAGGGAGAGGGGGAAAAGATGGCACGGGGTTGGAACTGGACTCGGGGCAGGGGTGGGGGCGGCGAGTGGGCAGGGGAGGCGGCCTCTGGCCTGGCAACAGTCCCAGGGCACGTGCATTGGTGACATCATCCCAGGCCACCTCTAACACAGACCTTTGACCCCTAGGGCGGAAAGGGGCCTTTGGCTAAGCTTCCTGGGAAATAGCCTTAGGAATTCTGGGAACCCAAAAAGGAGGGGAGGGCAGGAACCCGGGCGGCTTGCCTTTATCTCGCGTACCCCCAGCACGGCTCCAGTTCCGGGGCTCGGGCTTCTCCGCTCCTCCTCCCCGCCTCCAGCCCCTGACCTCCCAACCCACATTTCTGACGGAGTCCCGACACGCCTCTCGCAGATACTGTGCCTTCTCTCCCCCGGGCGGGGTCTCGGGTGGGGGGCGGGGCGCCGGGTCCCGCGGGGCTCCGTCTCCCATCGGCGGGCTCCCCTGGGGCCCGGCCGGCAGCCCGCCGGAACCCGTCTGGGTCCCCAACTCTCCTGCCCCTCCCCGCGCCGTTCCAGGGCGGAGTCTGTGGAGTTGAAACCAGGACACGGCGAGAGGAAGAGTTATATAACCGGGAGAAGCCGGGAAGGACGCGCGGAGAGCAGGGCGCGCGGCCCGAGGGGAGCCCCGGGAGCTCGCAGAGCGCGAGAGCAAGCGCGGAAGGAACGTTAGGGGTGGGGGGATTTCGGGATGCACCAAGGAGGAAGCCACGCGGACGAGGGGCGGCAGGCCCGGCGGGAGTCACCCGGGCCGCCGGGGGCTTCCCTGCAGCGTCCTCCCCGCCGCCCACGGCCGCCGAGCCCGAGTGCGAGCAGCCGGGGAAGGGGCGCCGATACCCGGTCCGCTCCTCCTGAGGAGGCAACCGGAGGCCAAGCCCGGGAAAGGCGGCGGCGGAGCAGAAGGGGCCGGAAACCACAGCTCCGCCCAGCCCACCTGGGAGAGTGGGGCGCCAGCTAGGGTGCGGTGGGAAACAGGTAGCCGGCCCCTCCCACGCCGGGCCGGGTACAAACGGTTCGAGACCTAGCGAGCGAGGACGGGCGCGTCCAGACGTCTGGGTCCCCAGGGCCCGAGGAGCGCGGCCCCGGACTAGTTTGCAAACAACACAGCCAGAAACCGGGTTGGGGAGGGGGACAGTGAACAGCGTGCGCCGACTCGCCGCGCAGGCGCAGGGGAGCACCGGGGCGCGTGCGGAGGAGGGAGGGGGGGTGGGCGCGAGCGTGTGGGAGTGCACGTGCGGGTCCCGAGCAGCTCCCCCCTCCCTCCGCCACTCCCCCCCCTTTCCAGTCGCTCTACGAGGCCCCCTCCGTATTGGCTGCCGGGGCCCTGATGTCAGGGACGTCCGCCGGAGCGGATTGGCGGACGCGAGAGTTCGGGAATCCTGCTCCGGAGCCCGGCTCTCCGGTTACTCCGGCAACGAGGCAAGCAACCCCTTGGAGGGCGGCGGAGCGCCGCTCGCGGCCGCGCCTGGGGCCCGCCTCCCTCCGACGACCGCCGCGCCTCCACTGCCGCAGCCCGGCCCGCGGCCTCCCTCCGTCCTTCCCCGGCTCTCCAGCTCCCGAGAAGCGGTCGCCCCCCCCCGCCGGGTCCCCAGGTCACCGCCACCAGCTGCGGCGGACTGGAAGCGAATGCGCGTTGCTTAGTAACCTAGCCGCGTGCCCCCCTCCCCGCTATTTACCCGGGCCCGCGGAGGCGGAGACTGAGTCCCAGCCCCCTCCCCATCCTTCGCCCTTCGCCCTCCCGCCCACAATTTCCTGTGAGGGGCCAAGATGACAGGAAGTCGGCGGCGCACCTCGGCCCACCTCGGCCCACCTGTCCCTCGGGCCGGGCGGGGGCTGCTGCCGCTCTCCCGGCCACCGCGCCCACCCGGCTCCCGCGGTTCGGGCCGCGCGTCTCGCCCTCGCCATCTCGTGGCTGCGCGGCGAAGGTCCGCACGGCGCTGGGCTCGGGGCCGGGCGAGGAGCGGCCAAGTGGGGTCGGACCGGGAATGGAGCGGCTGGCGAGGGCCGGCGGACTGCACGGAGGCGGGGGTGCCGCGCGGAGGCTGGCTGCCGGCGCCAGGGGCAAGGCTGAGGCCACACACACACCTCACGGTGCGGAGAACTGGGGGACACCGAGGGAGCCCCGGGCCCGGAGCCCCATCCCCACCCGACCCCCGGGGAACCGTCGCACTGCCCCAGCTGCAGACTCTGACCTTCCCTCCTGCCCTTCCGTTAGGGGCCGCCGCGCCACGCCCCAGTGTCGTGGAGGGGAATCCCAGCCAGGGGGGACCCGGAGCCCTAGCAGGCCCCTCTGGACACTCGAACCCAAGGGTTCCGCCTCCCAGCTCTTCCCCACAGCGCCCCGCCCCCCTCTAGGGAATCCTGGCATCCTGCGCCCCGGTCGTCTCGCCAGGTCCTTTGCTGAGACCCGACCTTCCATCCCCAGCTCTACCGGTCCTGACTCAGGCGTCCCGCCCCCCTGCGCGGAGATGGGCTTCTCTCTCTCCAGACGCCCCCGCAGCCCCCCGTTACCTGGTTCTGGGGTGTCCCAGGTGCTCATGCTCCCCGAGGTCTCCCAGGGGGTCGAGCGGGCCCCCCCTCTCCCAGGCCAGGGCCGGGGGGGCCGCTCCGCCCCGTGGCGCAGTTGGATTTTCCAACACAAACACCGCCCCCCCTGCGCCCCAGCCCCGCCCCCTCCTCGTGGTCCCGCCCCTCCTCGCGCCCGAGTCCGTCTCCCGGGCCCCGCCCCGCCCCCTGCCTGTCCCACTCGCCTCCGCGCAGGTGCGGGGTAGGGTGCGGGATGCGAGGTGCGGGTGGTGCGGCGCAACGTGCTGGGCCCGGCCCCATCCCTGCCTGACAATCCCTATTCGGATCACGCGCCTTTCCAAAGTAAGCCCCACCCCGCCCTCTCAGGTCCAGCCCCGAAATTTAGCCACACCCCGATTTAGGTCCCACCGCCCTGCTGCGGGTTCAGGGCCACGCCCCCTCCATCTCCTAGCCTCCTACTTCCCTAGCTCCCTTCCCGGTCCTGTAGCAGTTCCCTGGAGTTCCCTTCCTCTGCAAAGCCCAGACTCCCTCCCTCCCTCCCCGAGCCCCCACCCCATTGAGAGGCTCGGTTAGGGCGTCTGGTTGAGAGTGTTTTACTGCTCTGAGTTCCAATACAGTTCTTCCACCTTCACGGCTAGCACGACTGGCCATCGGTCGCTGTTAGGCAACAAATTCAGCCACGGCCAACCCCCCAGTTAAGTCCGGCCTTGGTCCCTGGAGTCCCCGACCCTCCCTCCAGCGGGGAGGAAGAGGAGGCCCTCTCAGTTGTCCAGGCTCATGAGGAGAGCAGTCCCCCTCTTGATCCAGTGATCGGGGGGCATGGTCCCAGACCGAAGGTCAATGCCGATGACAAAGGAGGCTCTCTCGGAGCTGCCGGCCCGGTTGGGGTAGTAGTAGCACGGACAGGAGTACATGCCTGAGGAAAGACGGGGAGGGGGGTGAGAGCCCTAGAGCCTCTGGGAGAGCAGGCAGGAGGGGGGGCAAGGGTGGACTAGGACCCAAACTAAGGATGGGAAGGCGGGTCCCAGGGAGCTATCCCACCCTTGGCGCTCTTCTTTCGACTTTCTGTAGGCCTGAAGTGGATCGTGGGCATGAGGCAGACAAGCTGCATGGGTTCTGCCTCCACCAAGCAGGAGTTCTTCCTATCCCAGCCGGCACCCTCCAGGTACAGGCCACGGACCCAGACACCATCCTGGGAAGACATGGGGGCAGGTTTGGGGGGGAGAAGTCCACATCTTCACTTGCCAGCACCCCTGATTTCTCTTTTCTCTCTCTCTCTCTTTTTTTTTTTTTTAAGATTTTCTTTGACAGGGCAGCCCTGGTGGCTCAGCGGTTTAGCGCTGCCTTCCACCCAGGGCGTGATCCTGGAGACCTGGGATGGAGTCCCACATCGGGCTCCCTGCATGGAGCCTGCTTCTCCCTCTGCCTGTGTCTCTGCCTCTCTCTCTCTCTCTCTCTCTCTCTCTCTGAGTGTGTGTCTCTCATGAATAAATAAAATCTTAAAAAAAAAAAAGATTTTTCTTTGACAGATAAAACCCACAACCAGGGGGAATAGCAAGCAGGAGAAGCAGGCTCCCTGCTGAGCAGGGAACCCGAAGGCAGGGCTGGATCCCAGGGCCCTAGGATCACGACCTGAGCTGAAGGCAGATGCTTCACCAACTGAGCCCCCCAGAGGCCCCTCTTCTCCCATCTTAACCAGTTGTTTTTCACCTGTGCTCTCAGCACCCTCCAGACCTGCCTTTGTTCAGAGCCCTAAGCTCATCTGGCTCCCACCTTGGGTGGGTACACGAGGTTGCTGTCATCCACCGTGGAAACAATAAACTCCCAAGAGAGGTTGTCCACTGGAATCTGGGGGTTAAAGGTGAGCATAAAGGAGAACCCCTCAGGAGGAGAGCAAGTCTGTGTCCCCAGCAGCCACCCTGCATCACACTTGCCACACTGCTCACATTGTTCTGGCGAGCTGAGGACTGCAGCACAGCAGTGAGGAAGCCGGTGGGGAAGGTGAAGCCAGACAGCCAGAAGATGACAGGAGGCCGGGCACGGCTGGCCCACAGCTCAAACTGTTCCACACGCATGGCCAGGTCCCGGGTCCATGAAGCCAGGGGCTTTTGTGAGGGATATGCCTGGAGGAGGAGGCAAGTGTGTGTTTTTGCACTTATTTTCTCATGCATCGAAATCTTGATTTTTGAGCACTTGGAGCAGATACGAGAAGTATCAGCCCATTCCCCAGTTACAGTTGGGCAAAGCTCTCCAAAAGCCAGCTCCCGGGCGGGAAGCATAAAACAACAACCATTTCACAATGAGAGCAACAGTAAGACTAACCCGTTCCTGTTAACGAAGCACCTACTAACAGTCACACACAGTACTAAGAATCCTGGAAGCGTCCTTGGGGAGGTTAGGAACTTGCGCTAAGTTCCTAGGTTAATAGGTGTAAAGCCAGTCTGGGAAGAGCAGAGCCAGATTTCCACCTTGAATCTATCTGGCTCCAGACCCCAGGCTCCCTGCATCCTGCCATATGCCTCCCGGGACCCAGAGACTGAGGGCACAGGGGGTCAAGAGCCAGTGATCTTGCCTTTCCCCAGAGTGGAGGGACATGAGCATCGAAGATGCAGTTGAAAATCTCTTCCAGGCTCGTAGACATGACGATGAGGCCCTGGATGCCTTTTTCCAGGTCTGTCAGTGAGGACCTGGGCAGGATAGGGTGGGGGCTTAGAGATGGGATGGACCTGGCAGAGCCATGGGGGGGTGGGGGAGGGCATTGGCAGGGAGCTCTTTCACTCGCCCCTCCCTGCAAGCCGCAGAGCCCCTCTCCATCTTACAGGATGGTCTCCAGGAGCTTGTTGTATCTCTGGATCTCCTGCAGGAGGACCACGTTGAGGGGGGAGGGATCCATGGCCAGCAGTTTCCGGGTCCCCTCATAGTCGATCATTTCAGGGATCTTCTGTTTCACATCAGTGGCCAACTCGAGGACCTGGTGCGGTGGGAGCTGTGAGCAGAGGCCTCTCTGCCTCCTTGCTTGCCTCCCCCCTACGAGTGGACCCGCTCATACCTTCTCTTCCCGGCTCTGGCCCCCTACCCTGGTGGGTGTAATCTGGGGTTGCAGGGACAGCAGAGTCTCAAACAGAGTTCGGGCCTCGGTGATCTGGGAGGCCACATCCGCATTGGGGTGCTGGCCAAAGGCCTCGGGGGGGTCCATGCCGGGCAACATGCTGATGTACTCTTTGTAAGAGGCCAGACTCCCATCTTTGGGGATGACATAAGCCTCCAGCACCGACAACCTGGTGGCCCACAGCATAATTATCACCATGCAGTGGGCCTTGGGGGCTTCAGTGCCAGGCTGAGACCCTGGTCACTATGCAGGTCCCCGTTACCCTGCTCCCGCATATCTGCCTCTCCTCGGTCTCCTGGCCTCTCCTCCCCACAAACGCATCTGCCCCCCCACCCAGTCCTGCCACCTGGTCTGTCGGTGGCCTCTGGCCCCGGGTTCAGTGCTACCTCCCCTCACCGGTAAAAGGGGGTTGACAGAGCCTGGTCACAGAAATAGTCGTTGATGTAGGTCGTGAGCAGACGCCGGTCCCAGTCATCCGTGACGTGCCCACCGTAGTTGACACCAGCAATGAGATACTTGAGTGCGTCCCATGGTGTCTCCTCATACTCATCCAGGTATAGACTCAGCAAGTTCTCGGACACCTGTGCGTGCCCCCCCACCCCACGCACACTGTTATGGCAGGAACTCTTCAACACAGGCTTTTCATGCAGGCTCTCTGTCTGTGGCTCTTCCCACAGGGGGGCCCAGGGCAGGAGGTGGAAGGACAGAGGGCTGGGGGGACAGACACCTGTTAGTACAAACCTCAAAATCAGAGTCATTGAAGCCATAGATAATATTCCAGCCAAGCTGCAGGAACTTTTTGCGTTCCAGCAGCACAGAATGGAAGAAGCAGAGTGCAAACAGCAGCTTCTTATACTTGGCAGGTTTGGAGCAATGGGAAAACTGTGGTTCCGTCATCAGCTGGTAGAGACGTGTCATGTTGGCCTTCAGGCCCTGGGGACAATGCAGAACAGAGGTGGGGTGATGTGCATAATGCTCAGCCCTGCCCCTAGCACCACATTGTACAGTTGTGGAGGTTGCTCACTGCACAAGGGCGCTGGCTGAACGGGTGAGTGAAGGCTGAAATTCAGCCCTTGATCTGCATGCCAAGATGTGCACTGATTCACAGGATGGGGTGGGTGCCTTTCTTTAATTTGCATGCAGGCACTTGTCTCCCTCAGTTTTGATGTTCTCAGCCACATTGTTCTCCATAGTGGGTAGGTACCCAGAAATACAAAGGAAGATGAAGACAGAGACATGCAACTATCAATGAACAAAAATGTACACTGCCATGTGCTAAGGTTCAGCGTACATTAAGGGGCCATAGTATGTCATCAAGGAGGGACTGTCTGTGTGATGGATTTTTCAGGCTTTGTGAATGCCCTTGTGGGTCTAGGTGGATTTACCAATAGGAGGGACATGAGGAGGCTGAGGGGAGGGCATTGGTATCCTGGAGATGGAAAGGGTGGAAGGGATAAAGGGGAGAAGAAGTGAAAAGAGAGTGTAAATGAAGTCAAGTGCAAGGACACGGGTGGGGTCAGAAGGGGCATGAACAGATGGCACCATCTGGACTTGATTCACCAGGAATCAAGTCACGGGGCCACTTTCTATCTTGAGTAGCTCAGTGATATGTTGAAACAGTGCTTTTACGAGGACGCATCCATAATGGACGTGATGGAGTGTTGAAAACATTGGAGTAAGAAACCTTCCATTTATAACCTCAAAATACATAGAGTTTCTAGGAATAAATAAAAATGTACAAATCTTAGAGCACCTGGGTGGCTCAGTGGTTGAGTGTCTGCCTTTGGCTCAGGTCGTGATCCCAGGGTCCTGGGATCAAGTCCCACATCAGGTTCCCCACAGGGAGCCTGCTTCTTCCTCTGCCTATGTCTCTGCCTCTCTCTCTGTGTGTCTCTCATGGATAAATAAAATCTTTTTTAAGAAAGAATAATTTTTTTTAAAAAAATGTACAAATCCTTATAGAGAAAATGACAAAACTTTGTTGAAAGAAAGATCACATGTGGAGACATACTATAATCATGGAAGGGAAGGCTCGATAAGAAAGATGTTTTCCTCCAAACTGACCAATAGGATTTTTTTGAGTAGAACTTAACAAGCTAATTCCAACATTTACATTGGGGAATAAAGGGCCATGAATAGCCCAACAAGGAATATGGTATAGAGACTTGCCTTACCAGCCATCAAGGATTATTGTAGAGCTACATAGCAATTGAGACCATGCATATAGACCCCAATGCTAACAACCTGACCAATGCACAGGATAAAGAGCTCAGAAACCTTGTGTATATAAACATGATTTAAGGCTTAGCAGACACAGCAGGTCCAAAGGGTAATCGTGGGCCATTCAATGATGGTCCTGGGAGAACTGGTTATCTCTGTGGGGGAAAAACCCAAATTAGACCCCTCCCTACTCATTCCACACTTACAAGAATCAACCTCAAGTGATTAAAACACTGAAATGGGGAAGTCAAATTATAAAATGCTTTTTTAAGATTTTGTTTATTCGTTCAAGAGAGACAGAGGCAGAGACACAGGCAGAGGGAGAAGCAGGCTCCCTGTGGGGAGCCCGATGCGGGACTTGATCCCAGGACCCTGGGATCACGCCCTGACCCCAAGGCAGATGCTCAACCACTGGGCCATCCAGGGGTCCCTATAAAATGCTTTTGAAGACAAAGTATAGGAGAGCGATTTTACCACTGTGGAGTAAGCAAAGATTTCTTGAACAAGACCTAGGAGGACAAACCACAAAGAAGAAACAAGGTGAATTCCGCCCACCTCCTAAAAATTAAGGACCTCTATTCACCTAAATAAATAAACAAATAAATAAATGACAAAGAAAAAAGACAACCCACAAAACACAAAACTGACAGAAGGAGTAGGATGTGGAGCAAGGGGATCCTTGGGTGGCTCAGCGGTTTAGCGCCTGCCTTTGGCCCAGGGTGCAATCCTGGGGTCCCGGGATCGAGTCCTGCGTCGGGCTCCCGGCATGGAGCCTGCTTTTCCCTCTGCCTGTGTCTCTGTCTCTCTCTCTCTCTCTATCATGAACAAATAAATAAATCTTAAAAAAATAAAAGGATGTGGAGCAAAACAAGGAACCGTGGAACGTGAGCCCAGAGTGCTGAATGAGAAGAGCACACTGCTGTGCGTGTGCAGCTGGTGCAGTCCCTCCAGCCAGACACCTCAAGGAGAGCGGCTGTGTTCCAGGGCAGAGGGAGGGCGACGGGAGGGACAGTCATGGCAAGACGGGCAGGCGGGTGTGTGTGGAATTAGGATCCTTCACCCCTTGCATATGTTTTCTATTCTTTTGTATCTGCCTAATATTTAGTTAAAAGGAAAAGACCAGACAGCAGGCAGTGACCCAAGAATACACTCCAGAACCAGATCCTGACCGGCACCTGGAGGCTTCGGTTATGCGGACCTTCTTATTTGAAGTAAAACTTGGATGAATCACTGTCCCCTTGACTGTTGGGGTTGGCTTGTATGTCTAGATGCAAAAACTGGCCTCCCTCATGGGACAACAAAATTGCAATATCTGATCTAGAGTGGATCCTGTGTTGGGGGGCGAGGGAGGAACCGTATAGAGGACAAGATTGGGTCACTTAAGAAAATTAGAATATATAATAGATTTAAGTTAAACATCATTGGGGTGCCTGGGTGTCTCAGTCAGCAAAGCATCTGGCTCTTGGATTCCCGCTCAGGTCCTGGTCTTGGGGTCATGACATTGAGCCCCACATCCGACTCCACACTGAGCATGGACACTGCTTAAGATTCTCTCTCTTTCCCTCTGCCCCCCTCCCTTTGCTTGATTGTTCCCTCTCTCAAAAAATAAAAAAATTTAAAAAATCAGGGGTGCCACGAAAAAATGGGACAAAGAGGCACTCTCTGGTGGCGGGGCCTGGCAACTTCTTTTGTGAGTGTGGGATTTCCGGGGCTGGCTGCCTGGAAGCCATGTGGAATCCAGGCCTGGGACTGAGTGTGGTTACTGAGGCCGGAGATAAGGATTGGAGTTGAAGTGAGGGAGAGGACAATTTCTCCACCAAAGGAGGAAATGTAGCATGGGCCGAGCTGGGGGCCAAGGAGCAAGTGTGGAGCTAAGACCACAGGAGGACAAGGGACAAGGAGACACGAATGTGGTAAGTGACCAGGCAGGAGGTGGAGGGAGAACCCAAAGCTGGAAGAGCACAGGTCACAGAAACCAGGGGATAGACCAGCAGCTGTGTCAACGCCCAGGGGCAGCCAAGGATTGAAGTAATGAATGATGCGTGTTCAGATGATATTTGTTGAGCTCCTACTACATCCAAGCCCTGGCGCTAGTCAGGAGGTGAGCAAGACATTGAGAGGGGAAAAAATTTAGAAAGACATGGCCTCTGCCCTCGAGGAGCTTCCAGTCTCGAGAAGACAGGAGTCTATCTGAACCTTGCGATCGCGGGTAAGAGGACCGGGCAGCGGGGGCTGCAGGAACAGTGGCAGCGGGAAATGGTTTTATGAGCAGGGATCCCTGGGGTGACGGCCTAAACGTGCAGGGCAGGGGCTTCTCAAGGAACTGGTAATAGGCCCAGGAGGGGGTGGGGAGGACGTAAGGGGGGCTGCAGCAGGTGCTTCCAGAAGCCTTGGGCTGGGGGAGTACAGAGTCTAGAGGAAGAGGGACAAGACATTTTAAGAATGAACTGTGGAGGTGCAGCAAACAGAGCCAAGGGGACCCCGTGGCAGTGGGTGATGCCAGGAGGCCCCCTCTGGGGGTGGGGTGGGGGAGGGGGACACACACAGGCCGTGTAAGGACGGGGTTTGATCTTGGCTGAAAGCGAGGAAAAAGGGCTAAGGCAGTATACGCAGAGGTAAAGGCCAGCATCAAGATGGTTGTGGGCTGTGGGATCTTAGAGGATCAGCGTGGTTGCATTTAATGGTGACTTTGTCATTCTGGAGAGAAGCTTCCAACAGAGCTTGCGGGGGGAAGCAGGGAGGCTGGGGCCCAGCCCGGACCTCAGGGAGAGATGAAAAGAAATGCTGGGAGGCAGAAAAGTTCTATCCACTAGTTATTTACTACTATTCTTCCCCTTCCTCCCCTCCTCCTCCTCCTCCTCCTCCTCCTCCTCCTCCTCCTCCTCCTCCTCCTCCTTCTTCTTCTTCTTCTTCTTCTTCTTCTTCTTCTTCTTCTTCTTCTTCTTTTTAAGATTTTACTTATTCATGAGAGACACAGACAGAGAGACAGAGACACAGGCAGAGGGAGATGCAGGCTCCCTGCGGGGAGCCCGATGCAGGACTTGATCCCAGGACCCCAGGGTCACGCCCTGAGCCAAGGGCAGACACTCAACCACTGAGCCACCCAGGCGCCCCATACTCTTCCATGCCTCAGCTTCCTCTCTGTAAAGTGGGGGTAGCAGGACTTGCCTGATAATAAGGTGTGTGCATTTTAAATGAACTAATAAATAAACAACGCCTGGCGTGCAATAACGCTCAAGAAATGTTTAGGGATTACTGTTACGTTCTAGGGGTTTGGCACATGGAGGGAAGAACTAGGGTAGAATTTTTTGAGAGCAGGAGAAGCAAAAAGCCGTGGTTAAGGCTGGGACTCCCCGTGACGCTAGCAGGAAGAGCGCGGTGCCAGATGGCACGGTCGGCACTGGCTATCTAATGTCACGGTACCTTTGGTGGTTCTGTGGTCATCTTGATGCTGGCCTGCAAGATGGAGATGGGGAAGTCTGGGTGGGGGCTGGAGCTGAGCCAAAGGCGGAAGGAAGGGTGAGGATCTTCCACCTGCAGCTGTTCCACCAGTTTGTCCAGATTCGGCATCCAAGACAGGGACAGGTGGCAGTTGGCTAGGAACACCCAGTGTCCTGCAAGGAGATGCTGGAGTCAGTGGGAACCGTTCCCCGAGCCCCATCTGTCCCATGCTTTGCACCTGATGGTGTGTGCTTGGTGGGGAAGGGGTCCACACTCCTGGGTCTGCCTTTCCCAGGCCTCCTGGGGAAGTGGGGGCCACAGTCAGAGTCCTGGACTGAGCTCAGAGGCTCCGGGGAGCAGGACCAGTGCCAAGGCTGGGGGCAGAGGAGCCAGGTGGCTACTGACCCTGAATGACACCCTCTCGGAGGAGCCGCGCCGCGATGGGGGCCTGGCCCTGGCCCAGGGACAGGGCGTGGAAGCGCTGGGCCATGCCTGTGTGCTCTGCCAGCTGGAGCAAGGCACTGGTGGGGTCCACACCAGGGGACAGGATGAATACCAGTGGGGTTCGTGGAGTCGAATCCTCCATCACCTGCCGGGATCACAGGACGTGGCCTCAGGCAGGAACCGAGAGAGAGAGAGAGAGAGAGAGAGAGAGAGAGAGAGAGAGAGAGACTGCAGAGAAGCGTGAGGATGGAGGGACAGAAGGAGCCAGGGCGGGGTGGCCTGGGAAACCAAGCCACTGACCAGCTTCATGTTCAGCACAGGTGACTCGATGAAGCGGGAGCCCAGGTTGGACACGATGAAAGACGTAACACAGAAGGCCACGCGGTCCTGGCGCAGAGAGCGGACGATCAGCATCCGCTGCATCTCGTTGCAGGTGTTCTCCCACTCACCTAGGGATGAGGGGAGCAGCCGCAGGGACTGAGCCCCCTGGGGGTGTGGGGGTGCAGGAGTCTAACCCAAGGGGCCCCTGCCAGGGATGCTCCACCAGGAAGCGCAGGCAGGGCTGCGGCAGAGAGGGGCGCACAGAAGGCGGGAGAGAGCACCTGGCAGCATGGCCTTCTCCGGGGTGGCATTGGTGTACCACAGGTGCCAGTCCCGGGGATACTGCTCAAAGGAGTTCATGAGTCCGTGGAAGTTGGTCAGTTTGTCCAGTTCTGTGATGTTGTCCCAGTAGGCATCCGCCAGCCAGCTGGTACATGGGTTATCCATTTGGCCCTCCCGGTCCAGGACCTGGGCAAGGAGGGAGGAGGAAGGGATTGAGCAAGAACATCTCCAAACAATGACCGTTATTATTATTATTATTATTATTATTATTTTATGATGAGGAGTCTTGCATGAAAGAGAATGAAGGAAGGAGGACAGGAATCTGAGATAGATTGGAATCTACCTTTTTTTTGTTTAAAAGGATTTTATTTATTTATTCATGAGAGACACACAGAGGCAGAGACACAGGCAGAGGGAGAAGCAGGCTCCATGCGGGGAGCCCAATGCGGGGCTCGATCCCAGTACCCCGGGATCACGCCCTGAGCGGAAGGCAGACGCTCAACCACTGAACCTCCCAGGCGTCCCGATTGGGGTCCACCTGGATGGGGGAAGTCTAGGTGGGGGTCCAGGTCTCCGCCTGCAGTGACCGCGCAGTGCAAATTTAGGAAGCTGGCGCCCTCTGGTGGTTTGCCGGTGTTACTGTCCCTCACCGTAAAGCTTCCGGGCGGCAGCCTCGCCCCTTAGAGTGGTTTGTTCATTCCCTTCTTCAACAGATATTTATTGCTCACCAACTACGTATTTTCGGCCCTTGGGGCACATCAGCAAATAAACAGGATAGATATCTCGGCCCTCGAGGAGCTTATTTTTCAACACGGGAGGGCAGATAATGAGCCAAAACACATACCAGATAATTAAACCATCTAGTCGGTTAAAGATGGCAATGTCACACAAGAACAGAGTAAGTGGAGGAGGATAAAGACTGGAAGTTCTGGGGGGCGGGGGGCGATGAAGTATTAAATAAGAAGGGGCACCTGGGTGGCTCAGTCCGTTGAGCATCCAACTCTTGGTTTCAGCTCAGGTCGTGATCTCAGTGTCCTAGGATGGAGTCCATCCAGGCTCCATGCTCAGTGGGGAGTCTGCTTCTCCCTCCTCCTCCCCTACACCCCGTCCCTCACTGCTTTTCCCTTCCCCTCAAATAAATAAATAAAATCTTAAAAAAAAAAAAAAAAAAAAGTCAAGGAGGTCTCAGGGAATCCAGCGCAGCTCGAATCCAGTGTCAAAGGAGATGAAGGCGGGCTGCATGCACATGTGTGGCCAGAGGGACGAATGCAGAGGTGCCAGGGTGGGGCCTGCCTTCGGAGGGCTTCTGGGGCTGCCGCAGGTGGACAGAGGGAGGAGTTGGGTGGGGGGAGGTTTTAAAAAGTCTCTGGGCGGCCAAGTTGAGAGGGTGGGGGCAGGGAGCGTTGGGAGGCCTTTGCTAAAATCTGGAGGAGAGGTGAAGTGTGTGCAGCCAAAGGAATAAAAGGGAATAAAGGGGAAAGGAGATAAAATGAGTGGGAAGTATCAGAAAGGGAGACAAACCATGAGAAACTCCTAACTCTGGGAAACGAACAAGGGGTGGGTGGAAGGGAGGTGGGCAGGGGGTTGGGGTGACTGGGTGATGGGCACTGAGCGGGGCACTTGACGGGATGAGCACTGGGTGTTATACTATATGTTGGCAAATCAAATGCCAATAAAAAATATACAAAAAGTAAAATAAAATAAAATAAAATAAAATAAAATAAAATAAAGAAACCGGTTTGCCTTCGAGGGTGGAGAATGACTGGCCGGAGGAACCTGCCATTGCGGTCTGGCGTTTTTTTTGTTTGTTTGTTTGGGTTTTTTTTTCGGTCTGGTGTTTTTAAGGGCCTAAAGGATTTTGAGCAAGTCCGTTCAGCGTGGGAGTGCACAGGAGCAGGAGAGCTGGGTGCCACCAGGGTGGCGGTTTCGCCAAGCAGAAGAACCATGGGGGTGGGCAGTAAGGGTGCTTGCAGGGAAGAGAGCGGGATGTGGCACGGCAGTCAGGTGGGGGGAGGAGAGGATGAGCAGCAGTGAGAGAGGCAAGATCACACCAATCAGTAGGTCCCAGGTCAGAGGGGCCCCAAAGCTCTGCCCCTAATGCAAGTGAGGAAGCACGTGGCCAGTCAGCCCCCACGTCCCCAGGGAGGTGGGCGTGCACCTGCTCCCACTGGTGCTCCTGAGCCCGCTTGCTAGTGCCTTGGGCCTTCCGGTCGGCCTGGAGTCCTCCTCACATGTACCCCCAGTCCCCAACCTTGATGCCTCCGCCCGACTCACCACACCCCCTCGCAGAAAAAAGTTGTACTCATCCATATTGAGCTTGCCAGAGGTCTCTAGGATTTTGGCGCATATCTGGAAACTGAACAGTAGCTTATGGCGCTCAAACAGTGTGCGGCAGGTGTACCTGTGAGATGGGCAAGGAGGGTGGAGGAGGTAGGAAACACAACGTGAACACTTGCTGCGCAAACATCATGCAAATGCAGGCTTGCAGGGCCGCCGGGCAGGGCCATTTGCAGAAAGACTGGTGAGCAAACCCTGGTGCCCGATCTGAGGAGGAGGGTCGGGAGAGGAAAGGTCAGGGACAACTTCCGATTTCTGGCCTGGGTGACTGGGAGGTGGGTGTTGGTGCCACTCGGGGTTGGGGGGAGGCCCCTGAAGGAAAGAGGGAGGTGAGGGGTTTGGTGTGAAACGCGCTGAACCTGATAGGCCAGGGGGCCATTCATGTGGAGAAGTCAAGTTCACCACTGCCCAGAGGTGGTCCCCAGACCACCAGTAGCTGTAGCGCCCCCTGGGACCTAGCTACGGATGCGCAACCTCAGGCGGGCCCCAGGCCCCCTGAATCTGAATCTGGATCTTACCAAGATTCCTAGAGCTTCCAGGGCATTGCCCCTCAAGAAGCGCAGAGACAGTGGACACTTGTAGGTACAAGTGTAGGGCTCAGGGACAGCTGATGGCTGGGCCCAGGGGTCTGGCTAGAGCCCTAGGGGGACCCGCTGCCTAGGGAAGGTGTAGGGAGAGGGGAGCAGGGGACTGGGAGTGGTGGCCGCGGCTGGGACAGCACCAATGCGGGAGGGCAAGAGGGGCAGCAGCCACGCAGACGCAGTATGGTGCGCTGACCTGTACACTGCGTAGGTGTGGTACTCGTTCAGGTAGTCGATGCGGTCCTCCAGCTTGTTGCTGCGGTGGCTCTTGTCGATGCTGAGGATGAAGAGGCCAATGTAGGCGTCCAGCGAGAACTGGTACATGGGGTCGATTCGGCCCATGTCGTTGAGCACGAAGAACAGCACTGAGGCCCGCTGGGCGCAGGGACGGTAAGCCTGCAGAGGGGGGGCGTCAGGGTGCGGGGCCATGGGGCGGGGTGGGGGTTGGCCACGGGGATGACCCCCCCACGGAGGCAGGATCCCTCCCCCCCAGCTCACCTCGCGGGCCATGTCGATGTTGATCTCTGTGGTCTCACTGGTCTCCAGCTGCTCCGTCACCTCGGTGGCCGTCATCTTGGAGGTCCGAAGGGTGTTCACCAGCTGCACATCATCGAGCAGGGAGCCCGTGGCCTCGTTCAGCAGCCTGCAAGGAGCCCCGTGGGTGCGTAGAGCCAGAGATCAGGACACGGGTGTGGGCAGGCCTTCCTCCACTGCCCCCTGGGGCCCTGCAGGGCCTGCAAGGAGGCCAGTGGCGGGTCAGGGGCGATGGGGGTGGGGGCAAGCTCTCACCGAAGGATCTCATCTTCCAGCTCCTTGAGCTTCCTCTTGCCAGCAGCAATATTGATGACGAGTGAGTCCTTCTGCTCCTCCAGCTCCGGCCGCTCCTTCCGGACCACAATGCCCAGCAGTTGAGCCTCCAGGCCCTGGAAGTACCAGGATGTATGCTGAGAGCTGAGACTCTCACTCTGGTGACCTCACCCTTGTCGCCCCACACATCTCCCAAGCACTCATCCCCTGTGGCCTGATGCCATGGGCCTCCTTCTCCATCCCTCTACAGTGCCTCCTGCTTCACCAGTTGAGTCCTGCCACTGCCCCCCCACTTACCTGCTCTTTAACAGCAAAGTTGACAATGGTGGTCTTGGCAGAGGTCTCCGGGCTGTAGTGGGGGTTGGAGAGCTTGGTGGTGATGTAGAACCGGAAATTTGTATTGTACTCCACCTCCTTGTCGCCAATACGCATCAGCAGCCGCCCACCTGTAGCCACGGGGGTCAAGGGGGTCAAGGGTGAGGACCCACTGTGACAGTCATGGGCTAGCCCATCTCCCCACTCCAGTGACAACCCCCTCACCCCCCCACCCCTGCCCTCAGCAGCCTCAGCCCAGGGCTAACCGATTCGGGCAACAGATTTGTTGAGCACAGGGTTGAGTGTGGGATCCAGATACTCCTGCACATTCTGGAGCAGCACAGGGTATCCAAACTGGATGGCCTTTTCTAGAACCTGAAGGTAGTCCCTCATTTGTAGGTCAATGATCTGGAGACCCTAGAGAGCAGAGGGGACAGTGGGAGAGCCACTGAGGGACCAAGGGGGAACAGTCTCAGGGGCAGAGCCTCGGGAAGAGAGAGGGTTGGGGAGCAGCCCCCACCCCCAGCTTTGCACCTGGTTCCCTTCCATGTTCTTGATCCACTTCAGGGCCTGGGCCTGGGGGTCAATCATCAGTGCCCACCTGCAGGAGGACGGCCCTTCAGAGGACAGGGTCTGCCCTCATCCCCCTCCCATCACCTCTCCTCACCCCCCCTCCCCTCACCACCCAACCCCTGCCCCCAGGAGCATCCTAACCTGTTGCCACGGGTGACGATGATGCCATTCTCGGTGGAAAAGGCATCCGAGGGTAGCCCTTGGATGTTCCAGTCTCGAACTTTGGTAGGATTGGACAGGAAGTTATCAAAGGTGAAGCGAGGGGAGCAAGGGACCTGAAGTTCTGAGATCTGGATGAGGAAGTGCCCCACATGTCAGCCTGGAGACCTGAGCCTGGCACCCTGGCCCCTGCCGGGGATCCCGAGCCCTGCCCGAGCCCTGCCTCACCTTCCTCATCCAGATCTGGTTAACGATCTCGTCCCGGTAGTTGGTCAGGAAGGGGCCCATGTAGGACAGGAAGGCAGCAGCCAAGAGACAGTCACCCACCAGGTAGCCCAGATCCTTCTCCAGGCCCTGGGGGGCAGCAAGGGGGGTGTAAGCCCTGCAGGCTTCCTCCTTAAGACACTGTCTAGATCAAAGAGGTGCCTCCCCTGTCCTGAACCTTTGGCCCTGAGGGCTCTAAACTGATTCTAATAACTTTTGAGTCTTTCCCCCCCACACACCTTGTCTTTAACAGCAGTTCTGTTTACACTGTGGTGATAAGGCCTAACCCTTTCCCAAAGCCAGGAACTCAGTAAAGGCGGAGACAAGATGCCCCAGGACTGTTCCTACCAGGTGGGCCGGCCACAGAGAGGGCCCTGTTGTGTGACCCCTAAAGTGCACAAAGGTCTTTCCTTCTACTCTTCTCCTGAAATAGGGGGAGAACTCCCACCCCGCATTCAGACGTCCCTGCACCCATCCCCAGATGTCCCCCTGTCCCTTGACTGTCCCTCAGCCAGAAAGGGGTGGAACCCTGGGAACTGGTGGGCGCGGGGAGGGGGTGTGGAGGGCGGGCGATTGGTGGCGCTGAAGTCACCTGCACGGTCTCCTCCCAGCGCGCCTTCTCGCCAGCCAGCCCCGACACCAGCAGCCCGGCGCGCTCCAGCTTCACCTCCATCTCCTCGGACCTCTTGCGAAGCTCCTCTTTCTGCGCCAGCTTCTCATCATACTGTTTCTTCAGCATCTCCAGTTTCTCGGCCACCTGGGAGGGACCAGAGCACAGGGTCGAACACAGCGCTGGCCGCCCAACGGCTCTGGGTTCGAATCGCCTGTCTGGCATTTTGTGGCTGTGTGGCCTCGGGGTGAACTGATTTCTTTGTGCCCCGGGTTCCAGGCATGCAGAATACAGATACGAACACCTGCCCTCTAAGGCTGTTGTATACAGAAAACGAGATAAAGCATGCGTGATGAAAAGAATTTTCTTTCCCTTCCCTCTGCCACGGTTTCCTTAGGCCAGGAAACCACTTGTGGTGAAACCCAAGACTGGGCTGCAGGCGGACCTCTTGTGGCAGAATAAGCCACGCGAGATATGATGGCAGGAGAGGGTCAGATGGCACAAAACACCTGCCTGTCTATGCAGGTGTTTTGTGGCAGGACCTGGAGAAAGAAAAATCTAGAAATGGTCCCAGGAACTGTTGGGAGAGAGGGTGAGGGGCTCTGTTCCAGAGAAAGGCCCAGGTCTAAGGACCCACATAGGGATGGGGACCTGGGAGGAGCTTTCCCTACTAGAGAAGCCTCCCTAAGGGCACCTGGGGGGCTCAGTGGGTGAGCACCTGCCTTCGGCTCAGGTTGTGACCTCAGGGTCCTGGGATCTAATCCCACATCGGGTTCCCCACAAGGAGTCTGCTTCTCCTGTGTCTCTGCCTGTCTCTGTGTGTCTTTCATGAATAAGTAAAAATCTTTAAAAAGAAAAAAAAGAAGAAGAGCTCCCGTGGACTCATTGCCACCTGTAGGCTCTGCTGAGCTTGGCACCTGTCGCTCAGATCTGAAGTACAAGCCTGATGAGCTTCTTCCAGGATGCAGACGTGTGCCCGACTAGCTAACACAGTACTCGCTGTGTCACCCCCCCCCCCCCACTTTCACGAAGCGCACAGGTCTGGCGTGGCTGTAAGCACCTGGCACACAGTGCACACAGGACAGACATTGGTTCCCTTCCTGCTGCTCCCCCCCCCGGGACAGGCAGCCTACAACAGTGCGGAGCTTGCCCTCTTGCCCTGCTTCACAGACAGGCCTCGTCGGGTGGTTGGAAGGAGAGTGCAGTCCTGGCACAGAGCACTTAAGCAGTACCTGGGCCAGAGGGAAATGGGACACCCGACTCCCCAGGATGTCGTCCTTCAAGCCGAGTGGAGGTTCCAAACGTCACCTTCGGATGACCGCTTCTCTAGGTGGGGCCTCAGCGGCCATCCATAAGACAGCAGTAACATCTACAGAACCACGGGGTGAGACCTGGGGATCTGGAGGTTTCGAAAGGGGCACCCTGGCCCCTGCCCCGCACGGTAGGCATCATCCCCAGGTGAAGCCACACATCCTGTGGTCCGTGCTGTGTGCCACCTGTCATCGGTTCACATGAACCCTGCACTGGGTCCACACTCATCAGCAACGCTGATTATAATTGGGCTTCCCGTGGAGATGTCTGTGGAGAGGCAGGCAGCCCACAACCGTTCTGTGTTTCACTATTCATTTCGCATGTGCTGTCGTCTTCACGGTTTTTATTTTTTATATGAGAAATCTGTGCAGAAGGTTAAAGACCTAAATGATATGATGGAAGGGTCATAATGACAAGCAGGAGTCCTCTGGCTGCCTCCTGGTCCTGCCTTTCCGTGGCAAATTCTTTTTTAAGTATTTCTCTTATGTCTTCTGGCAGCTGCCTCTGTATCTTTGAATATTATACTTAGGCTAGTTTTTTTTTTTTCTTTTCTTCTTTTAAGTAGCCTCCACCTCCATCACAGAGCCCAATGCAAGGCTCGAACTCACAACCCTGAGATCAAGACCTGAGCTGAGATCAAGAGTCGGTCTTTTAACTGAGGGAGCCACCCAGGTGCCCCCTTAGGCTACAAATATATATGTATGTATTTTATTATGTATTACATAAAATATATGTATTTTATTAAATATTAATATACATTACATATGTATATACACACAAATCTGCAGTTTTAAAATTGTTGTAGTTTTAATCTTTTTAATTCAAAAATTATGGGATTCCTGGGTGGCCTAGCGGTTTAGCGCCACCTTCAGCCCAGGTCCTGATCCCGGAGTGCCGGGATCGGGTCCCACATCAGGCTCCCTGCATGGAGCCTGCTTCTCCCTCTGCCTGTGTCTCTGCCTCTCTCTTTCTCTCTCTCTCTCATGAATAGATAAATAAAAATAAAAACCTTTAAAAAAACAAACAAAAAATTATGAAAAATCTCGAACCTAAGGAAAAGAATCCTATGGTAAACACCTCTAGGCCCGTCACATTTTTTTTTAAATTTTATTTATTTATTCATGAGAGACACAGAGAGACGCAGAGAGAGGCAGAGGGAGAAGCAGGCTCACTGCAGGGAGCCTGATGTGGGACTTGATCCTGGGACTCCAGGACCATGCCCTGGGCCGAAGACAGGCACTAAATCGCTGAGCCACCCAGGGATCCCCGCCTGTCACATTTAACAGTTGTTCACATGTTGCTATTTTTAATCTCATTGCCTTGGGTTTGGCCAAAGTATCTCAAAGGAAGTTACAAACTCATGAAATTCCCAGCCTCAAGACTTCATGATGCTTCCCGAGAACAAAACCATGACATTTGCCACATGACCATGACCATAACCCCATTATCACACCTAACCACAACTTTGTCTTTCTTTTTCTTTTTCTTTTTTAATAATTTCCCTCTTTTATATGTCTTTTCATAAAGAGTGAATCCACTTCAAAAGGAAGGAAGCGTACACACGGTGAGGCATCCAGCTTCCTCCCAGTCCTGGGCTGCCCCCCACCTCCACCCCCCTTGCTGGCTGCTGGCTCCAGAAGCTTTCCAGACAGAGCCCACCAAGAATAAATACAAGCTCCGTGAAGGCAGAGCCTTGCTCGCCTGCTCAGTCCTCACACATAGAAGAGTGCCTGGCGCTCAGGAAGCGCTTCATGCCTGCGTGGATTTTTTTCCATGAAGTTAAATGCTGGCACATTACTGGTGCTTTACTATTTTTTTCCCTGTCTCCAAGTCGGCGCTCGTCAAGCTGCCTCATTCTCTTTAGCAGCTGCAAAAAGAATCTTGTGAATGACTGAACCATAATTTATATAACAAGTCTCTTTCTGATAGACATGTGTGTCTTTCCCACATTTTCTATTATTAACAATCCTGGGACGGATGTCCTTGTACGTGCGCAAGCACATCTTGACACGGCTGTTTCTTTTTCGTTTACGTGGTGAATAAGTCGCTCAAAAATTCAGAAGGCATGAGCGCCTGGACAGCGTCCCAACCCTGCCCTCCATCGGCCCTCCTCCCTCCTCCAGGTAGCCAGTGTGACCAGCTTCTTGAATATTCCTCCAGAGGCATCTTGTGGACACACAAGTACATTCCACACGGCTGTTTCCTGATTTCTCCATTCAAAACTATTTTTATTACATCGATGCTATGATGGAGGCAGGTGTCACCCCTGACCCTCCACACCGCCACCTGTTTCTCCCTGATCCTACTAGGTTTTTGTTTTGTTTTTTTAAGATTTCACTCTTTATGTATTTATTTGACAGAGAGGAGGAGGGTCAGAGGGAGAGGGAGAAGCAGACTTCTCACTGAGCAGGGAGCCCGATGCAGGGATCGATCCCAGGACCCTGAGATCATGACCTGAGCTGAAGGCAGATGCTCAACCGACTGAGCCACCCAGGCGCCCCCACTCTTTATTTTGTTTTTTTAAAGATTTTATTTATTGGGCAGCCCCGGTGGCGCAGCGGTTTGGCGCCGCCTGCAGCCTGGGGTGTGATCCTGGAGACCCGGGATGGAGTCCCCGCATCGGGCTCCCTGCATGGAGCCTGCTTCTCCCTCTGCCTCTCTCTCTCTCTCTCTCTCTCTGTCTCTATGAATAAATAAATAAAATCTTTTAAAAAAAAAGATTTTATTTATTTATTCATGAGAGAGACAGAGACACAGGCAGAAGGAGAAGCAGGCTCCCTGCAGAGAGCCCGATGCGGGGACTCCATCCCAGGACTCCAGGATCACACCCTGGGCTGAAGGCAGGCGCTAAACTGCTGAGCCACCCAGGGATCCCCCCCACTCTTTATTTTGTAAAGTACTCTACACCCAATGTGGGGCTCTAACCTACAACCTTGAGATCAAGAGTTGCACACCCCTCTCCTACCAGTTTTAATGCTTCTACTGTTGTTACCTTTGTAACGCTGAAGAACATCTTCAAACCCTGTTTTACCTTATCTACTACAGAAGCATTGCCCAATCTCCCCTGTTCCCCCACCTTTATGGTCATCTTTTTATTTTTACATGGTCGAGATTGATAACAATGTTCCCACTCAGAAGTCACCGTCTTCTCTAGGTCAACCGTAGTGGCCCAATGCCACGAAGAGCCCCAAACGTGCCTGTGACCAGGGTTGCTGTCGCATGCACCTGGTGGCTGGCTGAGCCACCTGCAGGTCACTGCACATGCCGTGCCGATTGTGAAGTATTTTCCTATTGAATTTCCTTGTGGGAATTCTTATCGGAAGGATCAGGTCTCGGGTCTCGTAGCTCTCTTGCAGGGTTGAGTTTGTTGTGGCTTTTCATATTCCTTGACCCTGTCTTCCCACCCTTCTACTGACTGTCAGATGTTGATTGTTTTTAATTTTCCCGGAATTCTTTCTTTTTCTCTGTTGGTGATTTTTCTCTTACCGTCCTCTTTTTTTCTTTTAAGATTTCATTTATTCATGAAAGACACAGAGAGAGAGGCAGAGACAGGCAGAGGGAGAAGCAGGCTCCCTGCAGGGAGCCCGATGCAGGACTTGATCCCAGGACCCCGGGGTCACAACCTGAGCTGAAGGCAGACACTCAACTGCTGAGACACCCAGGTGCCCCTCTTACCATCCTCATTCTGCTTTCTGGGTGTCATTTCTTCCTTAATTACCCTCTGATGATACCAATTTTTACCTTCAGTTTGCTTAAGTGCTTCTCCATAACCCGAATGATCTCTGGGTTTATTTTTTCTTCTGGGGCCATGCTTTGCTACAATTCCTAATCGTGGCCATGCCCTTGTATGCTGGAAGACTTCTTCAGGGCTTCACACACTCCTTCTCCAGGGGACGTGTGTGGCTGATCTGAGTGGTGAAATCAGGGAGAATAAGCTAGAATGCTCAGCCGAGCTCAGCCCCCTTCCACTCTGGCCCCCAGCATTGCCCAAGACCAGGAATGTGTGTCTGATGCCCAGGTCACGTCTAGCGAGGCCACTCACAAACCGTGTCAGCCACGTCCTCCCACATGGTCTCTACAGGGGATCTTCTGGCCAAACCCCTTTTGATTTATTTTCCAGTGTGTTTAGAACCCCAGGGGTAGAAGGCAGCTTCTCAGCTTGCTCAGATTCCTCGAGAGTATGTGTGCAGACTCGGAAACCCACTGAGAGGTTTTGGGCGGATGCAGGGGCGGCATGTCACGCGCACACTTTGGGATGTGGATGCAGACGATTTGTACGGGCTCATATTAGGCCGGGTGGGTTTTTGCACCGGTACAGTCTTCTTTTAAAGATTTTTTTTTTTAATTTATGAGAAACACAGAGAGATAGAGAGGCTGAGTCACAGGCAGGCTCCATGCAAGGAGCCCAACACAGGACTCGATCTCGGGTCTTCAGGATCATGCCCCGGGGCTGAAGATGGCGCTAAACTGCTGAGCCACCAGGGCTGCCCCGGTTGGCTTCTAACAGCTGTCGCAGGATGGTAGGGGGGTAGGAGGAAAGCCGTCGCCTCGATATTCTGACCTTGGCAGATGACGGTGGCTTTGTCCATGGGTGGGTGGTGGCTGTTTCTGGAGAGGCACGACTGTCCCACTGTGAGCAGTGAGAACCCGTCAAAGGAAAGATGTGGGCTGCAGGGGTGGGTGGCCTCCCGATGAAGGCTGCCATGGCTACGGCACAGAAGCCACCTGCCCCGAGTGGCTCGCAGTGGGGGCGGGGTATGGAGGCTTGAGGACAGCGAGGACAACATAGGACGTGCGCGGTTTTCCAACAGTAAGACGATGTGATCTGTGTGCGCTACGGGTTCTAGCTTTCAGTGGTGATTGCCAGGCCTGCGTGGCGCTAGGCCAGCTGTGTCGCTCTTCAATTTCTTTGCGTTCAGGGCTAAGGAGGCAATCGTGGCAGATGGATCTGAGTCCATGTGGTCTGTCCACAGGCTTGTGGGCCACCAGGATTCCGTTTGGGCTGAGATTCCAGGAGATGCAGGTAGGGTAGGCGGCAGGTGGGTGTTACCTATGCCTGGAACACTTGGGGCACTCAGATGAGGAGGAAGGCTGTGCCCTGAGATGCAGATGGCAGAGGACCGGTGCCCTGCAAGGCATGGTGAACATCTTCATGCCACTCGATTCTATGCTTTCTGATGGGCGATGGTGGATCTGCAGGGGTAAATCTTGTATTTTAACCGTGATAACTGCCATCTCCAAAAAGTACATACACACGTATGGATTTCCAGCCTGCCCTCGATGTAGCAAATGCCTTTTGGTTGGATGACATCTCATATTAATGTCTTGTGGGAGGCTCCCCCAGTTTAAGTTCACAGGTCACGGTATCCTGATAACTGACACACTGGTGGAGCTAAAAGCAAGATTTTCTCCATGAATTCTCCCTCCGGCAAACACCGCTGAATTTTTACTGTGGTCTCTGGGGCAACAAGAACGGCTGGTTCCCAGGAACATAATTTTATCTGGAAGTCATGTATGCCTTATTAACTCCTCCAATTTTTTTTTTTTCAAATGCTGCTCACAAGAGACTTGATTTGGAACTGCTGCAGCCTCTGCAGCCCTGCAGGCATGTCGCCCGGTTCCAGCGCGTGACAGCCCTGGCTGAGGCTGAAAGAAACGGGCTCTCCTCCCCATGCTAGGAACCCCTCGGCTGAGACTGAGCAGAAGAAACTGGATGGTTTGGGGACTTTAACTTGACAGTGTTAGATTCTAGATTTTTAACTCTCAAAAGCAAGATAATTTGATTTCAGATTTTAATTGGTTTGGACTCTAGTTCACATGAGGATGGAATCTTTGAAATGTAGTGTCGTTCTCCCCGCCCCCCAGGGTTATATTCAAATGTGTGGACTTTCTATGGATTATTCATACTATTACAGCATTTACCGCTGCCACACAGTCTCCCTGCACAGCCTGTGACACGCTGGGTTGGGTGGGGTGACCAGACATAACTGGGATGGGCAAGGGGAGAGAAGGCCAGCATTCAGCCCTGGGTATACAGTAGCTGTCTTGAGGTCGATGAGGAATCTGCTCAGATCCATTTCAGAGCCTTTTGGGGCAATACTAAGCCAGTGGTTTGTAACCCCGGCTGGGGGAAAAGAGGTTTTCAGGGTTCCCAAGCAAGGGAGTCAAGGTTAAGACTATGTACTCAAGATCTGAATCGATAAGCCATATAGCTGAGGTCGGGCCCTCCTACCGTGGCTAGCTCTGACAGGCTTTCAAAATGCTGATTTCTGGGCTCTTGCCAAGTTGTGCCCTAGCCTGTCTGGGGTGGGGCCTCAGCACCATGTCCGCATGGGTGAGGGCAGGCAGGCCGGACATGTGGCTCTTGCACTTCAGAGCCTGTCCAGGAACGGAAGGGAAATCTGGGGTCCTTGTCTGCTTCCTCTTATCAGTTAAGGGCTCTCAAGGGACCTGACACTGGGTGCCCTACGAATGCTTGAATGCTCGTCCAGCGCCTGATGTTGGCTGGTGACCCTGCAGGCCCCACTTTTCACATGTCAAGAGAACACTTCCTAATTATTCATCCCAGGATATGAATCATCCAGGGGTGAGAAACCTTTCCAAATAAATCTCCATCTCTGTGATTATTCACTCTCATTAGAGAGAGGAAAGGAGTGGCTGCTCTGAGAGGGGCTGGGAGGTGACACTGCCATGGGGAAAGGCGGGGAAGAGGGTGGGGAGGAGCAAGTGCAGGCAGGAGCAGCTCGCCCAGCCTGGGCGGCTCTGCCCCAACGGAATCAGAATGGAAAGAGGCCCCACGGGCAGCTGCCCCTCTGACATCAACTTCTGTCCGAAGCGGGGAGAGTGGGGCCTGGGGCCAGGAAGCCTGGGCTCTAGCCCTGCTCCAAACCGGAAAGTCACTTTGTTTCACTAAACCTTGGGGAGGTCCTCATCCCATTCCAGGGGGTTAGGCCTGCGTGATCTTCATTGGTGGTTTCTGGTGAAACATTCTGAAATGGTAGGACCAGCTTTGGATCCATAAAAACCTGGAACCGTGCTGTGGTTAAAGCTAGCGTCAACAAAGTTTGAGGACCCACAAAGATCCAAAGCTTGGAAACGATGAATATCTCCATCAGAAAGGGCAACAGAGGAGCAAATGCACCCTCCTGCAGGGTAAGAGGGAAGTGCAAGCACATGTGCCCACACAAAAGGAGCTTCCGTGCACAAGACGGGAAGGCCTAGAAGCTGCGTGTATAATGTGGAAAAAACGACAAAAATGTGCTTATGTAAGCATGGAACAGCGCCGGACGGATAAACATGGAGTTGTAAGGAGGCTGCTTTCCAGGAAGGGGAGCAGAAGGCATGAGGGAGGCCCCTCGCTCGATTCTCTCTATACATTTGGAAGTTCACAGCACCTGGATATTAAATCCTATTGAATCAGGGTAGGAGGCGTACAGAGAGAGGGGAAGAACTCTGAGCTCTTGACACTATCATTCTGCGTTCTGCCTCGTGGGAGGCGCTCGGCCCCGTGTCTCCTAGGAAGGCACCTGGGAGTTTGGCCTGCGCCACAGGGCTGCTCCCTCTCCCTGCAGCCAGCCAGGCACACCCCCACTGCTCTGGGCCTCCACTACCATGCTTCACTCCTGCCTGGTCCCCCATGTCAGCTACTCTATCTCCAGGTCCACCTCCCCAGGCCACAAGAGCTTACCAGGCCAGGGGTCAGTGTCTGGAGGGGCTCCCCTGGGGCAGGGCCTTTGCAACCCACTGCCAGGGACTCTGCTCTCTGAGCCAGGGCAGCCCGTCCCAGAGGGCACAGGGTGGGGCGTGCACGGGACAGTGAGGCAGAGGTGGCCGTGAAGCTCCCCAGAAATCGGGGAGGGCCGCTGCGGAAGGGACGGGCTGAGGCTCACCTCCCGCAGCTTCTCCTGGGCCTCGGCCAGCGCCGCCTGCTTCTCCTGCAGCTGTGCCAAGGCGGCATTCATCCGGATCCGCTTGGGCTCCACCACGCGGTATAGGCGCCCATACAGCTGCGGGTGGACAGCCGGGCTGTGGTGGCTGCCTCCCCACTACCCCGCCCTAGGCCTCCCGCAGCATCTCCCCCCACCCTCCACTGCCCCAGGGCTGCCCGCTCACCTCCATGGCCCGCACCCACATGCACAGGGACTTGGCGGCCAGCGACACCCGGCCGATGATGTCAGGCTGGAAGTCGGGCTGGGCACAGTAGGCCCCAATCTTCTTCAGAACCTTATCTGAGATGTTGTCTTTATCAAAGTGGATCAGGGATTTGATGAAGTTCTGCTCCCCTGGGGGGTGGAAAAGGGGGGCCTCAGCCTGAGCGCCTAGCAATTCCCAGGCGTAGCTGCCAAGGCCGGAACGTCTGACCTCATCCCGACATCCCCCCGAACCCCCAAACTTGCTCCATCCCTGGACCCTCCAAGCTGCCAGGACCTTCACCAATCTCCCTAGCTCCATCTGCCACCACTTTCCTTGGACACTCTCAGCTAAACCCCCCACCCGTCCCAACATGCACACATGCACACGCACATGTGCACACCTGCACCATCATTTCTACATGCACACACTGACATTTTAGGGCAGGGCTCACCACCAATGGCTTGCAGGCTTCATTCTACCAACACTCTGGTTTCACATTTTCTGATTCTCGTCCCTTGGGGGCCCCCAAAGGCATTGCTGTCTTTGGATTCTGACATGTGTTCCTAAATCTTTATAAAAATTTCTTTTTTTTTTTTTTTCATAAAGATGAGTTGTTTTCTGTTACTTATGACCAAAGAATCTTAACTGCTAGAAGTCTCCTCCTTCGTACTAGGCTCTATCTGCTCTTGCGGGTCAGAGGGACGCCTCACTGGTCTCTGACGTACAGCAGATGATTTAGAAAGCGCGGTGAACTGGCGTGGGTCCTGCCGTGGCTTCTAGCTTACCTAGCTGCCTCTTGGCCTCTGCCCAAGTGGGCTCGTTGCCACGGAGAATCATGACTGCCTGCATCACGATTTCCACTTGGGCGGGGGGCCGTCCATAAGACTTGATCTCCCCTATATCCTTCTTGTTCAGGGACTCCAGGGCCTGGGCAGAGGGACTCACTTAGGGAGTAGGGCCAGAGGCGACTCAGGTAGCAGGACAGGTCCCAGCTGAGGCCTGCCCACCTCTTCCCACTTCCCCTGGGACTTGAAGGACGAAGAAGACTGGTCCCATTCCCTCCCCTGGCCTTCCTGCTCTGATACCCGCATGGCTTCCTCCAGGGCTGGCAAAGCCTCTTCTAGATCCTTCTGGGCATTGTCAGCCAGGGTCTGGCACTTGACTTCCTCGATCGCAATCTTCTCACTATTGGCTGTGACCGCCTAGGGACAAAGAGGACAGGGTTTCGTCTTCACTTCGGGCAAAGGTGGGAGCCAGTGTTCGTGGCAGTGATGAAAATGAGGAAAGGCATGAGGACAGTCACTGGGCAACTGGGAAGCCCCTGCCGTGGGTGCTGGTAGTGGTAGGGTGGGGAGTGCGGCGGGGGGCAGGGCACGGGGCTCCCCACCTTCTGCTGCTCATCCGCTTCTCGCTTCTGCTGCACGATGATGACCAGGTACTCCTCACACTGCTTCTGGAACTCAGCCACCTTTTTCTTGGCATCCTCCAGCTCCAGGGACATCACTTCGACCTTCTCTCTGGTTTCATCGATCTTAAACAGTCCCGTCCGCAGCTTGTTCGCCTGGTCCAGCAGCTCCTGCCGCTTCTCCCCCAGCAACCTGGGGTGCGGAGGAGAAGGTGCTGGGGATCCTGGGCCCCCAGAATGAGGAGCGCCCCGGATGGGTCCCCATCTCCCTTTCTTTTGCCACCACTGCCACCACCACCATCAGGTCTTTATCATTTCCTGCCTGAATCACTGCTAACAGCTTCCCAGCTGGTCTCCCTGCTTCCAGACTCTCATCCCTCTGGTTTATTCTATGTGCCGCCTCTGTCAAAGCAGTCTGTTAGATGCTGTTGTCCTCACACCCGCTCCCTCTGTGAGGTGCTCCCCCACTGCTCCCCACTTGCAGTAAGCAGGGGCTGCAGCAAAGCAGCAAACACAAGCCTGTCCCCAGGGGATGGCCACCCCTCATCTCCACCCCGTTTTTCCCACATGGAAAGGAACGCGGGCTTGGTGTTGACCCAATTTCTGATTTTTAAAGAAAAGCTGGAAATCTGGATTTTTCTAAGCCTCCCATGTTGTTAAATGCTAGCAACTTATTTAAAAAGTTTTCAACACTGTACAGGCCAAAAAAAAAAAATCTATGCAGGATTATTTTCTGGATGAAGTGAGAAAATGTGTGCGAAGGGCTCAGCACAGTGACTGGCAACTGGCCACCTTGGTGCCCAGGGAAGGCAAAGGGCTTTATTTTGCAAACTGTGGGACTGCCAGTACCTGGAATAGTGCACAGCACGTAACAGCTGCTCAGAAGTATGTTAAGCGGATAAGCAGATGATCATCATTATTACAAAAGGCTCTTTCTTCACTTTGATGGAAATACTGAACCCAATAAACTAGGTGGGTTTCTTTTTACATCTGTCTTACATCTTTCAAAGCAAATTATTGCTGTGTCATGCACATGAAAAGACACTTGATTCAGCTTAAAAAATGAATATATGATTCTCAAGAGCAGTGCCAAGCTTAGAAGACATGAAAGGCGGAGGGGAGAGGACTGGTCTCTGTCTTATTGGGCGGATATGGCACTGGCCGTTGTGTGGTGCTTGGAGAAAGAAACGTCATGGCAGAGAATGAGGACAGAGCAGAGAGGGTGTAGAGAGGAGTGCTGGCCTGAGGGCCCTAGAGAAGGCCATGGGCCTAGGCGGCACCCTGGCTCTCATTAACTCCCCTGGTGGAATGAGACACCCATATCTGGGCCTCTCCACCTGGGTGCCTGGGTCCTCGAGCCCCTGGGTCCCCCACCCCCTGGGCTGGCTCCAGATATTTCCCATCCCATCATTCCAGCAAGTTCCCTGGGCCTCCCTGTCCTCCACTCCCCTTCCTACTTCTTGTATCCAGATACGAGCTCTAAGTAGTTGGTGGGTGTGACGTAGTTGTGTCTCCGAAGCTCCAGCAGCATCTTTTGAGAGTACTGTGCCACTGACCAGTGCATGGTGACGAAGATCTTGGCCACCTTCTTATGGATCTGAGGCCCGAGGAAAGGATGGGGGATGGACAAGGAGTGAAGGCCAATGGAAACCGGATGTGGGAGGGGGGCCAAGGCTGGGTGCAAGGTGGGGAGGGCTCACATTCTCCTGCGTCCCCAGGTCCACTCCCACAAGGTACTTCTCAGCCACCTCCAGTAGGGCCTCGCGGGGCCACTCTGAGAACCAGTTGATGGTTGTGCAGTTCACCAAGGCTGGATACTGGCGGATCCAGTTCCTGGGGAGGGGTTTTGAGAGGCAGTTAAGCCCCTCTGGGGAGGCAGCCTCCTCTCTTGGCCTCCTCACAGGTCCATCCACTTTTCAGGAGCCTCAGGGTCCCATCCCTGTGTCCTGATCCCGTTCCCCTCAGAGCTAGCTCAATGTGGGATTTAGGAACAGGTTCTGGCTCTAGCTGGGGATCTTGGGCAGGTGCGCTAACCCTTCGAACATCAGTTTCCTCATCTCTAAAATGGGAGTAACAGGAGGAGCTAGGGGGGCTCAGTCAACTGAGCATTTGACTCTTGAGTTCAGCTCAGGTCACAATCTTGGGTCGTGGGACTGAGCCCTGCTTTGGGCTCTGCGCTAAGCATGGAGTCTGCTTGAGATTCTCTCCCTCTGCCTCTCCACCCCCACACTTGCTTGCTCTTTTGCTCTCTCTCTCTAAAGAATAAATAAATAAAATCTTTTTAAAAATAAAATAAAATGGGAATAAGAGGAATACTAACCTGGGTTGTTACTGGATTCAATGAGGTGACACATATAAAATAGTGCAGCACCCAGTGTGCAATAAATACACCACGTACCACAAACATAAAAACACAACATGGGATCCCAAATTGCCTCTCCCTACAATTCTGTTTCCCTCCTCCTTTCTGCTGCCCTTAAAAATTGAGTCACACCAAAAATGGATCAACAGAACATGGTACATACATATAATGGACTATTATTCAGTCTTACAACAGGAAATTTTGAGGCTTTGCGGCATGCTACAACAAGGAAGAACCTTGAAGACACAATGCTGAGTGAGCTAAGCCAGATGCAAAGACAACTACTATATGATTCCACTTACATGAGCTATCTAGTCACTTGAAGAAACAGAAAGGGGCTGGTGGTTGCCAGGGGCTGGGGGTTGGGGTGGGGGGTGGCGTGGAGGAAATGAGGAATTATTCAATGGATATAGAGTTTCAATTTTGCAAGATGAGAAAGTTCTAGAAATAGAAATCTGTTGCACAATGATGTGAATATGCTTAACAACACTGAGCTATATGCTTGCAAAATGGTTACGGATGGTAAATTTTATGTTCTTTTGTTTTTGTAAAATCACAATTAAAATTTTAAAAACAAAACACAAAACAGCAGCAAGGTAATCTAGTCATTGGAAAAGGGAGTGGACACCTCCTCTGTAAGCAGCAGGAGCTCTGGAAAAAAGGGGAGGTCTGGGGAGAGGAGCCAGGCCATCCAGGGCGGGAGAGCCCGGATCATGTGGGAGACTCACTCGTGGAAGGCAGGGCCACCCCCCCAGAAGAGTGGGGGGCCAGGACAGGGGGAGGGAGAGGCTGTCACCAGAGTCACCTGAAGGGGTCGCCCACAGGGCTGAGGCAGAGCACGATGTGCAGATTGTTCCGCACACGCTCAATGAGGTAGGTGAAGAGGCTGTCCGAGGACTGGGACACCTGGTCGGCCTTGGCCTGCTCTGCGATAAGCATCTGGATCTGCACCAAAGCCACATGCGCACTCGAAGGGCTGCGCCACTTCCAGTGGCAGAGCCCTGGGAACCAGGGTAGGGGGGACGGCAGCGGGGGGCAGGGGAGCACCTTCAGAATAGCCCCCCTGCCCCAGGGAAGGGACTTGGTGGGGGGATAGAGGGGGCAGGAGGGACGTGGGAGGGATGGAGGGGGAAGGAGGGATGTGGGGGGAGATGGAGGGGGAGGGAGGGACGTGGGGGGACGGAAGAGGGTGGCAGCTCCTTCCTCAGGAGTGAGGCTGGAAGCGGCTGGAGGGTATGGAAGGGCTGGTACCTCTTCGAATTCATCAGTCTTGTAGAGGTTGGGGACCTCACCGGAGCTCAGGATGTTGTTAATGTCCTCCAAGAAGGACTCGTCTGCGATCTGGGTGTCCACGAAAAGGAAGGATGTGGCCTTGAGCTCCACTCCCGCCTGGCGGTACAGACGCTTGATATCTGGGTCAGAGGTGGGAAGGAAGAAGGGGGGATAGGCTGACTTCAAAGTTGCCCTCCACCCCCAGCCAGCACCTGGTAGTCTAACTGCCTGTCACTCTGGGCCTCCCCCCTCCCTGTTCAGGTCACCACAGGAAGTCAGGCAGCTGACCTCGCTCCTGCCCCCAAACACCCCCCCATCACCCCCACCCCCCCAGCTCAGGAGCCCAGCTGTACCTTCTCGGAACTCCTGCTTTCGGTAATGCTTGGTGACCTCGATCTGGAAGGTGATGTACTCGCAGATGGAAGAGGCCAAGCGGGCCAGGCTCTGGCGCCCACTGCCCCCAATGCCCACCAGGAGCATGTTGCCGCGAGGCTGTCCAATGACTCGCACGATCCGCGTGACTGGGGAGTCGAGACAAGTGCAGTGAGGTGGCCGGGCCACCTCCTGGGACCCCCAGGCCTTAAGCTAGAGACAGGGATGCCTGCAACTGAAGTCGAGGGACCCAGGGGTGTGTGTGGGGGGGGGCCTGGTGCCTAGACAGCCACGCCACTTGGAGCAGCCACCCCGTCTGTAAGGCACCACCCTCAAGCAAAAGCTGTTGGGCCAGAAGGGAAGGCAAGTCCCTAGCCTTGCAGGGGCACAGCTGGCCATTGGAATTCCGGGATGGGGACGCAGGCGCGGTGGCTCACTGTGCTCTATGGCCTCACGGAAGAGTACCAGTTGCATTGGCACCACAGCAGGGGACAGGTTGTACTCCTTGAGCGCCGTCTCCATGGCTGCCTTCAGTACCCCCAGGTCCGTCAGGTCCTCGTACACCTTGGGCTCCCGCATGAAGTCCCCTGGGCCGAGGGAAGTGGGGCTCAGATCTCAAATCCCAGCCTTCACCCCTCCCCTCCACCATGGCCCCAGCTCTGCCCCCAGGGCACCAGCTCACCGAAGATAGGGGAACGCCTGCTGGGACAAAGATTATGAAAGGTGAGGTCAAAGAAGGAGCCCAGCTTGTCGCTGATGATGGCCATGAAGGCCTCCATGTCTGTTGCATCCACCAGCCGGTCAGAGAAGACTCTGCAGGGAGGGAGTGGGCTGAGACCTGGGGACACAGAAGGGCAGCGGGCAGGGGCAGGGAGCGGGGCACAGGCATTGCACCTGAAACACTCATGGATCCAAAGTCTTGTGATGCTAGACTTGGTGTCGTGAAAGTCCTTGTTGGCTCTGAGCATGCCCTGGAACACCTGGGGAAGGGGCGTGGCCAGTGGGTGGGCGATGTAGAGGCCCTCTAAGGCTCTAGGGGGAAGGGGCAGGCTGATCTAGGGGGGGTACTGAGCCTAGAACCCCCCCTGTGAGGGGAGGGAAGGCCTCCATTGAGGCAGGGTGAGAGGCCAGAGTGTCACCTTGGAGATGTCACGGAGGTTGAAGAGGTAGTGGATCTTGGCGGGCGTGGGCAGGAAGCGCTGCACCACTGTGTTGTACACATCCAATGTGGCTTCGGTCACCACGTTCCCGATGGGCTTCACCTCCTCCTCAAAGTCCTGAAGCTTCTGATTGATCATGGTGCCAAATATCTGGATGATCTGGGACTCCTAGGAACAGGCCCCCATACTCACCTCCTTCTAGCCGCCGCTGGGACCCCAATGAGGGGAGCACAGTGCCAGGGTGAAGGGCCACTCAAAGGGGCACCAGAAAACCCCACAGGATCAAGAGAAATAATGTTTGTGTGCAAGATTTAAAAATCACAATCAGGGCTGCCCGGGGGGCTCAGCGGTTTAGCACCGCCTTCAGCCTGGGACGTGATCCTGGAGACCTGGGATCGAGTCCCACATCGGGCTCCCTGCATGGAGCCTGCTTCTCCCTCTGCCTGTGTCTCTGCCTCTCTCTGTGTGTGTCTCTCATGAATAAATAAATAAAATCTTTTAAAAAAAAAGTTTAAAAACATAAAATTTAAAAAAATAAAAATCACAATCAATGCAGGATATCCACAACGGACAAATCCCAATATATTATATGCAGAGGGCTCAGGATTGTTGCTTCCTTTTGCCTTGGGCTCTAGTATTGCCAGCAACTCTCGACGCCAAGCTCATGTGTGTAAAATCGTGGTGCTTGTTCACCATGAATTTTTGGCATCAGCTGCTTTCATGTTGCATTAAAATGTAATTTATCTTGATTCCCGAGGCTTTGGGGGGGCACCCCTGGGAGCCTTGCTCACCTCCCCAAATCCTGGCGCTGTTCTGGGCTGCCAGCTGTAGGATCTTTTTTTTTTTTTTTTAAGATTTTTTATTTATTTATTCATAGAGACAGAGAGAGAGAGGGGCACAGAGACACAGGCAGAGGGAGAAGCAGGCTCCATGCACCGGGAGCCCGACGTGGGACTCAATCCCGGGTCTCCAGGATCACGCCCTGGGCTGGAGGCGGCGCTAAACCGCTGTGCCACCAGGGCTGCCCCCAGCTGTAGGATTTATCTTCCTTTGTCTACTTGGGCCCCCTGAGCTATCTGCCCACAGGGGCCACTGGGACCCTCAGGCTTCACATTCCAGAGACTGCAGCTAAAGCTTGCTTCCTGTAGCTTTCATGGCTCAGGAGAAGCTAGGACTCCCACAGTAGCAGCCTTCCCCCCACAACCCATACACACGTCTACTCAGGGGTCTCCCGGCCCCCCTGGATCTGCCCCCTTGTTCTCTGGGACACGGGTGATTTTGCCTCTTACAGTACCCGCATTCCCCCATGGCCCCCACTGCCCCCTCACTGTGGGGAAGGTCATGTTGATGATGTTGAAGCGACTCTGCAGCCTCGGAGAGATGACAGTGCGTCCGCCCCCAGGGGGACCCATGGCGGCCATCAGGAACATGTCCTGGGGAGCAGAGATGGTCAGTTGGGTGGGAAGAGACAGGGGAGGGAATAAGGAGGGTGTCAGAGGAGCCGGAGGAGGGGAGTAAAGGGAGTGAGGATGCGTAGAGGGGAAGAAGGGCTGGGACAGAAGGGTGCAGGGAAGGTGAGGGAAGGAAGGGATCGGGGTCATTTCCTTGAGAATTCTCAAAGCATCATATTTCTTTGTCATTCACTATGATCCATGTACCAAAAACAGAAAATACAGGTAAAGTTAAAGAATATTTTCTAGCCTTCACCTTTTTCTCCTTTTCTCTGTGTGTGTGTGTGTGTGTGCACGCGCATGTGGAACGTGTGTGTGTGTTCTTTCTCAGAAACAGAAGAATATGCTAAGTGTTAGGAGAGTTTCTGGCCCCAAGTGCCAGATGGACGGGCCCCAGCAGTGAGGATGGAAGGGTTGCTGCCCATGGATTTGGGAGAAGGAGTCAAACAAGATGCTCAGAATCTCGGGGGAGCAGAGCTTGGCTGGAGGGAGATGCTGGAAACATGGGGGAATGGGGACCCCAGGCACTTGGGCTGTTGGGGGCGGCAGCAAGGTTGGCATGTGAGCTCACGGAAGGAGCAGAAGGGAGAGCAGAAGATCCTGAGGTCCCAAAGCACAGGGCAGAGTCCCCAAGGAGAGTCGATAATAGGGACGGACAATGTCTGGGTGGAGAGGAACCCAGGTTACAGGATTCTTTCGGGGGGTCCCCGGGCATGGGAACTGACCCTGCCATGGCAGGGAACAGAGGCCTGAAGAGCAAAGTCTTGGGAGGCTTACTCTGATGTACTTGATGGTCTGCTTGGAACGATCATACCAGAAGCCATAGTCGATCCAGAGGCGAATCAGTTCGAGGGGTGGCTGAGACCCAAAGGTGTCCTTGGCTGGCATGTTCAGGTCATCCATAAAGGTGATCATGCTTTTTCCCCCAAATGGCACGTAGACACCCTTGGTTCGCTTCTCTACCCTGCTCTCAATGATGCTCTGCACGTTATTGGATGTGGTCTGGTGGAAGGGGGGGAACAGGAGGAGGGCTGGGGTCTCACAGGAGAAAGACAGGGTTCAGAAGCAGTGTGGCCAGGCCCGGGACCCCAAGGGAGGGCCAAAGGCAGGCAGAGCCAGGGTCCCCGGCTGCACACCTGCGCAGACATGTTGACCGTGAGCACCGACCACTGGATGGAGGGCAAGGACTGCAGAACACTCTGGGCGATGGATGTCTTTCCCGTTCCCACGGGGCCCACCAGCAGGATGGGGTTCTGGTTGGCCACCAAGGTGCTCACCAGATAGTTGTAGCGAACAGTGTCAACAGTAGGCACCATGATCTTATAGAAGGGGGAGCTGGAGAGGAAGGTGAGCACTGTCCAAGGGCCCGGGCCACTCCTTTCCTGCTCCCGCTCTCCTCTGCCTCACCCGTCACCAACCCTGACCCCCGCAGAGCAGGCGTCCTCCTTCCCTCCTTAAGAACCCTGTCCTCGCCCTCTAGACCCTGCTGCCCCCCATCCGGGAGCCCCCCTCCCTCCTATAGCTCCCTTTTGCTTCTGGCCACATCTCCCACCAACCATAGCCCCAAGGCCGGCCCACCTGGGGCCTGCTCTCACTTGGGAGGGTAGCGCCAACTCTTAGGGAGCTTGTCCTCAAAGGATGTCCAGTTCCGCATCTTGGGATCCACAAAGTATTCGTACACCGTGTCCTGAGGAGGGAATGTGTGTGAGGCTACCATGGCCTTCATTAGTTCTCTGCAGCCTGGCAGGGGTGCCCACGGCCCACTGGGTGAGAAAGCAGCGTTGGCAGGCTGAAACCCCGGCAGAGCGTGGTTCCAGGGGTACTGCAGAGTTCTGAAAAAATAGGACACCGAGGGGGCGCCTGGGGCCTGGGTGGCTCAGTCCGTTGGGCATCGGCCTTTATCTCGGGTTGTGGTCCCCAGGATCCTGGGGTCAAGCCCTGCATCCCTGGGCTCGACCTGCTCAGTGGGAAGCCTGCTCCTCCCTCTCCCTCTCCCTTTTTCCCTCCCCCCTGCTTGTACTGTCTGTGTGTGTGTGTGTCAAATAAATAAATAAAATCTTAACAACAATGAAAAAAATAGGATGCTAGGAGAGCTGGGCCCAAGCGTCCTGACCTTATTGGGAAAGGAGCCCTCAATCTCCCGGAGGTAACTGTCGATCTTCTTGCGTCCCTCCTCATCCACGGAGGCGCACACTGACCAGATCATGCTGAATACAAAGGTCAGCTCCACCATGGAGATGTAGTTTTCACCATCGGCTGGGTTCACCTGGATGGGAGGAGGGAAGGGGAAGTAGCCTCCTCTTTCTGTAAGAGATGAGGGTGCGGGAGGGTGGGGTTGTCTATCCTGACAGATCACTGCAAGGGCGTGGAGTTCTCCCTTCCTGCTCTGCTTGTAAAACCACGTTGT
The DNA here is from genome assembly GCF_048164855.1 of Canis lupus baileyi. Taxonomy (NCBI): domain Eukaryota; kingdom Metazoa; phylum Chordata; class Mammalia; order Carnivora; family Canidae; genus Canis; species Canis lupus. Next base: position 56,412,188 of record NC_132840.1, read on the forward strand.
TGTGGATGACCTGGATTTAAAACACTGAGGTAAGCCTGAAGCTTCTCATAGCTCAGCAGTCACCCCAAGTCTCCTCTCTGCTGTTCTGTAAAGACACGGTGTCAGGGTGCAGTCAGCTGAGTGTCCTCTTGGTTTCATTTTGGGTCATGATCTCGGGGTCGTGAGATTGAGCCCTGCATCAGGCTCTGCACTGAGCAGGGAGTCTGCTTGACATTCTCCCCCTCCCTCTGCCCCTTCCCCTGCTCATGCTCTCTCTCCCGCTCTCACTCTCTCTCTCTCAAATAAATAAGTAAATAAAATCTTAAAAAAAAAAAAAAGACACAGCAGAGATGTCACCACACCATATCTACCCTAAAGAAGCGCCAAAGGCGCTCAAGGAGATAGGTCCAGGGGCATCTGCGGTGTCTTCTTTGTAAGTGCAAAAAATTGGAGATGACCTACACGTCCACCAGTAGAGGGATGGAAAAATAAAATGCCGTGTTCTGTGGTGGAATAGTATACAGTGGTTATGAGCAATGAAATCAATCTACACGGAGCAACGCAGAACTCAAAACCACATTGCCGCTTAGTAAGCATTTTGCAAACGCGCTATGTAACATGATATGGTTTTCAAATACCATATCATGGTATTTGGGGCCATGATAGGGCTTGTGCCACCTATTGGCTTGCACATAAATATGTACATAAAAGTTCTGTAACAGGGATCCCTGGGTGGCGCAGCGGTTTAGCGCTTGCCTTTGGCCCAAGCCGCGATCCTGGAGACCCGGGATCCAATCCCACGTCGGGCTCCCGGTGCATGGAGCCTGCCTCTCCCTCTGCCTATGTCTCTGCCTCTCTCTCTCTCTCTCTGTGTGTGTGACTATCATAAATAAATAAATAAATAAATAAATAAATAAATAATTCTGTAACAATACTACAAACACACTGCAGTGGTTACTTGTGTAGAGCAGGGGAGCTGGCAGGGGGCAGGCCAGGATTGGGAGGGGAGGGTGACCCAACCAGACTTGAGCTTTTTTATATGAAAATTTTTAACTTTTATAAAGGAAATTAGATTCAACTATCACTTGTGTAATGCAAAATGAATCTAAAAAAATGAAAATTTTAATTTAAAATGGACCACGTTCGCGGCAGAAACAGCATGTTTGTTTATTTTTAAGTAAGCTGCACGCCCAACGTAGGATTTGAACTTATGACCTTGAGATCAAGAGTCACACACTCCACAGACCCAGCCAGCCGGGGGCACCCCCAGAAATAGCGTGTGTAGACTCCTGCTCTCAACACCCACCCCGAGGGCAGGTGGCAGGTGCTGCTGACACAGGGGGTGTGGAACACACAAGGCTGTCTCGGGGACGGTGGCATCTGCAACCTGCCACAGGCATGAGTAGGGAGCTCTTGAGGATGGGTTCTGAACTCACATACCTAGAACTACAGATAACATGACACACAAGTTGTTGTCCAATCCAGAATATTGGATTGGGGCCTAGAATAACCCTCAATCACAAGACGTAGGTGGGAAACCATAGGAAGCTTTACTGTCCATCACATTTGATGTGGGGTCCTTAGTCGGCTCTTCTAGCTTAGCTCAGCACACAGCTCACCTCACCCCCTCTCCCCTCCCGACCCCACTCTGGCCTGCCCTCCCCAGTACCCCTGTGCCACCATCACTCTACCACGGGCCTTGTTCTGTCCCTTGCCTTCCTAGTTCATCTAGAGAGTTTCAATTTAGATTAACTGTACCAGGAACGGCACATACTGTTGTCCTCTAACTTCATATTAACAGCCTGGTTACCTGGCACTGTCCTTATAAACAAGAGGAACCGTTTCTAGGCAGTGATTTAATCTCAGAAAAATATCCAGTTTTGGTCCTCACCCCACAATCCTAAACTGAACAACATTTTTCCTAAATATCAGTCAGCCTGAAAATTTCGGAAACCCCCTTGTCAGAGGAGGCTGGGGGCTCCGTCCAGCTGAAACAGCATCCCAAGGCCTCCCCTATTCCAAAATTTAATATATATTTTTTGAAAGGATGGAGAAATGAAGAACCAAATGAACTACCCTCCCAAAATAATGGTCAGAGATCATAGTGAGATTTCACTGTGTACGTAATAAGCAAGTCCGAGTCCTGAGTCTGGCCCTCCACGACCGGCACACACATGCACACGCACACCCCGCACTGTGCCACCATGGGTGAGGTCACCCTCTGGAGGTCCCTGTTCCACTCAAGTCTATTCAAACTGAGGCTGAGACACACCATGTCCAGAGGTTGTTCCCATGAGATCATGAGCCCTTCCTGCCCTGGCTCTGCTCCAACCCCGCTCACCCCATTCTCCGGTGTGGCCAGGGCTGAGTACAGCTTGCAGAGGGAGACAATCCCGCTGTATTCCGGTAGGGGCACCAGCTCAGTGCAATTGTCTTTCTTGAAGGCCAGCATCTTGTTGATGAACTTCTCAAACATGCGCTGCAGGGGCTCCACCTCAGTCTGCAGGCAAACAAGAAGGGTTCTGCAATCGCTCTTCGCGCCTCGGGCCACATGGGCTCCTCTCCCTCCCACAGCTCCCTTCAGACCTTTGGCCTCTTATCCAGCCAGGACTGCACATATGGCTTCCAGCCCAGGTCGGTGTAGTCAGTGTAGACCATCCCGCAGCGGGAAACGGTGGCAGGAGAGGCCATGGCCAAGTTCTCCACTTCAAACACAAGAGACACCTATGGAGATATTTTGTCAGAGCTTCATCTTTCCCACCACTCAACCCCCAGTGAGAGAAACACCCAGAGGTCCCAAAATGTCTCTATCCAAGTGCCAGGTGTGGCAGGATGAATAAAGAAGGAAGGTTTACAAACGACTGGCTTTTTAAAAAGAATTTAGGGCTCTTTCAAGGTCAAGCTTACGCAAGACCACTCTCTGGCTGCACCAAGTGGATGGATGCAGCCCAAGAATCCAGAACCCCAGGCAAACAAGGGAAGGTGGTGTCCCCGCAGGTCCTTGGGGTCTGCATCACTGTGCACAGGGCTTCCTGGTACACAGGCTTCTCTTCTAACAGTTGTCCTCACAGCCGCTGGGATACTCTCCCTCAGCCACAGGTCTCTCTGAATCCAGGTGTTCTCTTCACCCCACCCCCAGAACCTTTCCCTCTGGGGGTGCCCCTGCCCCACTACCAGCCCTGCTGGGTCCGCACCTGCTCAGGCATCGCGATGCGCTCCCCATTGATGAGGGTGAGGACTTTGTTGTCGTCCATGACCGAGTTCATGCTCTCGATCCACAGCGTGTCCACGGGGCCGTCGAAAAGGATCCACTTCTCATCCGGCTTCTCATCTTGGCAGGAGGAAGATGGTCAGGAAGCCAGACCTACTTTCCCCAGATACCTCCCCCTCTGCGTCCCACACATTCATCTCCTCAGGGATGTGAGCACGTGCCTCCTGGTACCTCAGCACTCCCCAGGCATCTTCCCCCCAAATGTGGACTTCCTAGCCCCAGACCATCCCCCCACTCGCCCCCAAGACTCAGGCACCTGCCTGCCCACCCCATGGCCCTCTGGGCACCTGCGCATGCTGTCCGCATGACGCTGGACAGGACGCCATCTGTCCACTCGTTAGTGTTGAGGTCATATTCCCCATACAACTCCCCTAGGGACAGCGCCTTTGGGTTCAGAGGGAACTCCTAAAGGGACAAGGGGGTGGGGTGTGCGTTGAGCGGCTGGCAGACACCAAGGCCAAGGTCTCCGTCTACTTCCACCCCCACCATCTCCATTTGCCCTTGGGTCTCCCATCTGTCCCAGAAACCCCTCCCGGCTCCCAGCCCTGCCCTCCTGGACCACACTGCGCCCCTGGTCCCCGCACCCCCAATACCCCCACCCCGCCACCACGGTCTGCCCACCCAGCTGGCCTCCTCCAGGCGCTTCACTGTCCCAGCTCAGTACCCTGACGATGTTGAAGTTGGGCTCTCCAGCGCGGCACAAGTTGGACAGGGAGGATTGGAGGACACGCCACGAGGTGGTCTTGCCACTGCCCGTGCAGCCCACAATCATGGTGGAATGGCGGGAGTTCTTGGTCTCATACAGCTGGATGACCTTGGTGAGGGTGAACAGTGTGCTCTGCAGGCCCATGTCATGGATCTCCTGCTCGATGGTCTCCCGCAGCTGAGAGAAGTGAAGATACACAGACATGGAAGAGAAAGCCAGGGGCCAAGAACGACTCTCAAACCACCCCCTGCCCATCGCCGCCATCCAGGGTGGGGGGTGTCACTTTCGGGCTGTTAGAAACGGCTCCAGGGCCCCTGAGCTCCAGCCACCACACACTCAGGAGCAAGCCAGCTCACTGAAGGGCAGAGACCCCAAAGGGTCTGCTCTGGGCCTCAGTGTCCTCCTCCACTAAATGGGAGTGATGAGGGCGCATTCCTTGTCAGGGTGTTGTGTCATCTCCCTGCTTTCACCCCCTCCCACCCCAGAATCTTTCTTGTTTCTTGCCAGCTTAGTGACACATTTACAAGGATATATTCTAACCAGTACGTTAGTGGTTTCGAGTGAAAGGATCATCCAGGGTATCTAAACCATTGATCCACCAGAGAAGATAATTCCTGTACTTTGGAGAATCGTCTTCCCTCCCACCCCTTCGGTCCTACTGTTCTGACACGGCTCCTGCTCTGGCAACCTCTCCACACCCCTGAGGAGGGTAGAAATGTAGAGGCAGGAGGGGCGGGTGGGTGCAGAGAAAGTAGGAAGGCTCTGGGGGCTCCATAGAGTAAGAGACCCTCTGAGTCAGGAGCGTGGGGGCCGCAGCAAGAGTGCGGTGTTGGAGTAGGTCTACATGGTTTCGTGGATAAGGAGGCCCGGCCTGTGGATGGAACAGGGCCTGGGAGCCAAGCATCCAGCACCTGCACCCACATGCCCATGTGAGGTCGGTGAGGGTAACGAGGAGCAGATACCTTGCCGTAGTCAATGACAGGCAGCTCGACGTTGGGGAACAGATCTTGCACGATGGCATTGAAGAGCGGCATGTCACCCGAGGTTAGCTTGGCAATGTTCATGTCCCGCATCGAGAGCAGCAGAACCTGGATGGGGAAAGATGAAGCCTCCGGCCTGAGGAACCAGGGCCTAGGCACCCACCAGGCCCTCCCTCTGTAAAGGGCTGAACAAGGCACACACCTGAGTGAGTCGTCAGCAGTATGACAGGCAACGTGGGGGACAGGCAGAAGGGTGGGGGGGTCTTGATCTGGGGAAGGGATCTGCAGAGCTTTGGTGGAGGCACCAGGGGACCAGTGACTGTGGAGGGTATGGCCCAAGGGCTGGGGCCCCGATCTACCTCTTCATCAGACAGATCCGGTTGCAGGCGGCGCTTCTTGCCGGCGTAGCGCAGGAGGGACGTGAGAGCACGCAGGCCAAAGTCATAGTGGTCCTGCCTGGAGAGCTGCTGCACAGCCAGCGAGTAGAGTGTGTACACTTTCTTGGCCAGAATCTGGGGAAGGAACACAGAGAGGGAAATCTCGACCTCCCCAGCAGCCTCCTGCCTCCACAGGGACTATTAGCAGCCAGCCCTGGGATGCAGGGTGGCTGGCTGCAACCTGTGGACAATCCCAAGGAGAAGATGTTGGGAATGGTGGCAACACGGATCAGGGACTTGACCGAGGGGAGGCCTCCGCACCCCATGGACAGCAACCAAGACGTTCCATGGAGGACAGGCCGGCTATGAGTCTCCTGGGGCGCCTCCGTGTGGGAGTCACCGTGGAAGGGAAGCAAGATAATCAATGCCAGGACATCGAGGGCATACCTTACAGTTGCCAAAGCCCTCCCCAAAGAGGATAATCTCTGCGATAAGAGTAGAATCAGGCACCACCATGGCGATGGGGCGGAACATGGATTTCAGGTTATCCGGCAGCTCCGTGCGACCAGCATAGCCTGGAAAACAGTGAGTTTATTTAGAACCCAGACCACTCCCCACAGACCCACTTCTCACTCGGCCCTGTTCTCCCCAACCCTAGCTCGCCCCCCGCCCCCCCCTCTGATTCCTCAGCTCCAGCTCCAGGGTCTCCCCTCCTCGGGGGGGGGGGGGGGGCTCAGTCCAATCCCTGGTCCTCTCCTTCCTTTCTACGCGGCCCTGTTTCAAACTCAGATCACAGAGCTGACAATCTCCCACCTCTCCGAGCACGTGCATAACTCACGGCAGCCCGTGTCCTCACCACCCATCTCTCTGACTCATTTCAGTACTTGAGCCCCTTCCTGTTGGCCCTGCAGATCCCTCCCCGGGGCCCATCCTAGGGAGCACAGAATCCTCTGCATTCTGTGGAGATCCCTCATGTCTGCAAAAGGGGTGGCAGGTCGACCAGAACTTAGGGAGCAGGTCCAGCAGGGGGATGGCAAAGTATCCCAGAGGACTGGGGTGGGTGTAGACACAAATGGTTATCCACCCGTTTAGGGCAGCCAGGAAGACTGCCTCCCCTCCTCCAGAAAGTTGGATGTTTACCCTCCTATCATGCTTTCTTGTCCTTAGCCACCTTCCACTTGGGCTAAACATGCTTCCCTGGGAGGGGGGCAGCATGCAGCTATTTGCCCTGGACACCCAGTTCCGCTCCCCACCCCGTACCAGGGTTCATGGTGATAAAGATCCCACAGGACCACACCAGGTTTATTTCAAAGCCCTCAAAGTAGAAGCGGGTGAGGCTGGCGGCCAGGGCAGACAGGATGGACAGGATCTGCTGGGCCACCACTGACAGCACCTCCACGTTGATGCGGTTAAACTCATCAAAGCAGCCCCAGGCACCGGTCTGTGGATGGGAGGCAGAGTCGCTGGGGCCAGAGAAGTAGTGGCCCCTCCAATGGGGAGGCACTGGGAACCGTGGCTAGCATAGCCTGCCTGAAATGTCCTGATGGGTGTGGGGGTCTCTAAAACATCTGTGCTTGGCCGGGGAGAGGGCAGTGGGGTGGCATGTAGCCCCATGGCAGTCTATGGCCAGAACTTCCTGGCCAGACGGGACAATCTCAGAGAGTGCTAGAGCAGGTGGGGGCTGGGAAGAGCCCAGGGTGGGGAATTTGTGAGCACGGAAGCCTGTTCCCTGAACCGGTTGATATGCGTTACCTCATTGAGCCCTGACATCATTCAGGTTTTCAAATAAGCAGAAATTAAGCCTGAGCGAAGCTCCGGGAGGCACAGGGACCTGAGGGGATGACCTGAAGGATGAGGTGGTGGATGTGACAAAGCAGGGAATTGCACTGGGATTTAGCTGACCTTCTGGGACTGTACCATACATATGGGGCCTCTGGGTTGGGGTTCGGGGTATGGACCTGGGCCAGGCCTGAGTACATCCTGCCCATGGACTTATAATCCAGGCCCTCGGAGCAGTTGACCACGATGACGTATATGCCAAGCGCCTTGCCCAGATCCTTGACGGTCTCCGTCTTGCCTGTGCCTGCAGGACCTTTAGGGGAGCCCCCCCGATGCAGGTGCAGTGCTGTGGTCAGCGTCATGTAACACCTGCCAATTGAGGGCAAGAGTGGGTCAGACTCCTAGCAGCATCCCCACAGCATCTGCCGCCCTGCCCCGCCACCGTGTCATGGCACCCAGCCCACCTGTCTGTCAGGGGGGTGATGACGAGCCGGCCAGAGTTGCCCAAGTACTCATAACTGTACTGGAACTGCGTGTTGGTCTGGCGGATCATACAGTCGTCCAGATCCTGGAGAAACGGGGGCGGGGGGTGCTTGCAGGAGCCAGAGGGCCGACTGGGAGGCGGGAAGGCTACCATTACAAGAACAGGGGTTCTGTTTGGACTGCGGAGGGTTCATGGCCCGGATGAACAGTGGGTTTCATGCTGCACGACCCCCTTCCCCAATGTACACAGCAGCTGCCCGCAGTCTCTCTGGGCCCAGTCAAGTGACAGTCACGGTGGGCACCACCAAAAGAATGATTTGCTACTCCTGATCCAGGAGACGAACCAGAGTTAGGAACTAGGTTAGGCTACCGTGGTGGGACCGAGGATGGGGTTAGGGTACCATGGCATCAAGAGAAGGTGATTTAAAGTATGAGGCCCGCAAGCACCTTCTCCCAGTAGAAGCGCAGCTGGCTGAGCCAGTCAAAGGAGCTCATGTCCATGAGGCCACTCTTGTACAGCTTCTCCAGCACGTCCCGGGCATGGACTTCTATCGTCACCAGCGCCACAATTTTCAGCCGCATGATTTTGGTCAAGTTCCCCCTGATGGCTTCCGAATACTTGTTCAGCACCGACACCTGTGGGACAAGGAGGCGGGGAAGAAAGCAGAGGGGGCAAGGCAACCAAACCCTGACCACACCTCATCCCAGCCTCACCCGACTTCCCATCCCAGCGCTGATCCCAAACCCCCGAGATTCCTGACCCCCAACATCCACCAGGAAAGTGCCCTTCTGAGCCTCCCAGACTTTCATCGCCAGACTTCTGCCACAAGGCACCCTCGCTGTGACCCTATCTCTGACCCATAGGGCTCCACACCTGCTTCTTCTTCATGACCTTGAGGATTTTCTTGTCTCCTCGCTCCTTAGCTGTCAGCAGACACTTGGTGACATCTGCCGTCCACTGGATCTGACTGGCAGTGATCACCATCTGGGACACATGCAGAGGCTGGATCTGCTGGCCACCCCCGCAGCCCAGCTCCCAAACCCCTGCCTCTTTCTGTGCCCGGTGCTACTCCTCTCTCCATACACTTCATCTGCTTTGAAGGATGGGGCACAGGCCTACAGGCAGGAGCTAAGCATCTAGCACTCAGGGTGGCAAGGCCTTTGCCCAGAACAGGGGCAAGAAGCTTGCATTTGGTGAGACTCAACATTCTGTCTTGACATTTGCTGCTCCCCTTCAGCCCTTTCTTATTCCCCGGTTTCTGCTGACCCCAGCTCACCTGGCCAGCCCACTCCTTCACCCATTTGTCTCTCTTGTTAAGAAACTTCTTGAGGGCCAGGCGACAGTTCCGGAGAAGGTCCCGTAGGGTTACCCTCATGGTCCGTTCCACATCACCAAGCCAGGACTGGGGGGAGGGGACAGGGCCTTAGGGCCAGAGACAAGCATCCCCAGAGGGCAGGGGTTTAGGAAACGGGACTCCAAGGCTTTGGGCCCCAGAGACAAGCCCAGGCTAGGCAGCAGCTGGCTAGGATCCCTGAGGGACCTGGAGGCTAGGGGGCAGGCTGTCTGCTTTTCAGGTTCAGGGGAGAGCTTAGGGTTTTTAGCAATGGCAGGTGGGAGGGGGGAAAGTGACCAATGTGCCTTCACAGAAAGGTTCTCTCCTCACAGAGCCAAGCAAACTCTCCAAGGGGAAGAAGAGTCAGCTAGATTTTTAGACCCTCACTACCACTCACCTCCACGGGCCCTTCTAGAAGTACTGGGTGGAGGAAATCAATGTACTCGCCATCACCCGAGAACATTCCTACAGCTTCCCATTTGCTGCTGGGTCCCCCAACCTATAAAAATGGGAAGCTCTTAATGGTCTGGCCTGCACACTCATGATATCCACCTAGAAGTTCCTGGGCCCTGTGAAGGTAGTCTCTGCTCCTCCCGCCAACCCTAATGTTAACCAATCAGTTAACCAATTCTAAAAGGTTCTGTCCCAGGTAATCCAGAATCATTCATGTCCCCCTCCTGTTGGGAGGGGACGGTCCCCTCCAAGGCCTGGAGTACCTCTAGGTCATCACTGTCTCTCCCCCGCCCTCCATCCCATCCTGGCTGGCTCTGCTGACCTTCTGTATTCTCAGCAGTTTGATGTTGTCAAAGCATTTTTTGAGGTGGGGCTGGACAGCCTCTGGGTTGCGGGACTGGCCCAGAATCTCCAGGAGGTCATCATTGGACAGGAAGTAGAAACGGGGGAAAATATGGCGCTTGGTCTCTAGATACATATCCAGAGACTTCTGGATATCTTCCAGGACTGTGTTCATTTCTATCAAGGTGTCCAGAAGGCCTGGAATAAGAGCAAGGAATGACATTTGAGGGCCCTTTACCATGGCCCTGAGTGGATCTGGAGTGTGTGACTGTACCCACTTTGCCAGCTCTTGGATATTGGGGTACACATTGCTATAATGGTTGCTAGAAGCAGAGAAGTGTCTCCAAATCACTCTATCCCGCTTAGCCCATCCTCTTCATTAATTAATCATCAAGTGTCCATTGTACACTAGTCTGCATTTTTTACACTATGCATTAATTATACGGTATACAGGATTCCACTAATATAGCGACATGTCATCTCCCTTCAGTCTTACAATGACAGTTCCATCCCTCCAGCTCAGCCAGTCACCTCAAGAGCTGGATATTAGAGCCTGTTCCGCATGAGCACAATCCAACAAATTAGATCATTTGATTTCAATATATATCATATGCACACATCGAAAGAAGTCTGCAGGCACCAGTGTCCCTCAGGTAGAGTGAAAAGCGCATTAGACAGAGGGGCAGAGATGGCCATTCAAACTGCTGCCCTTTCACTAACTAGCATGTCTGTTTGAGCTTTTACCTCTTTATGGGTTAAATGGTAATAGTATCTACCCCAAAGAACAATTCCAGGTTCTAAGAAAAACAGATTCACGGTTGCAGGTTCTCAATAATCTTAGTTTCCTCCAAGCTTTGGGTTTTGATTGGTTTATTCCCTTGTTTTCCCAGTTTCTAGCTTTCTGGAGAAAATATGAATGCCCTGGAATCCAAACTCTGAGGAGATCCTCGTGCCTTCAAGTACAAAGTCTATGGGCTGCTGGGCCTCTGCGTGGCCCCTGAAGATCACAGGGTGACTCAGTAGCAGTGGGTGAGATGAATTTGGTGCTTGTGCTCAATGAAGGGATACTTGTTTCTCTGGCTTTGCTTATAAATTGTTCCAAAATGTAATTTTGCCAATGATCTCAAATATTATTTTCTAACAAATGCATGCTGTCACTCAACTTTGCATATCCTGATGCAGATATTTTATCAGAATAATTAAAATTAAGGCTTTTTAAATACATATACCCAAGGTTCTTGGGAAAATGAAAAATCATTAAGTTGGCCCAAGGGTAAACAAAGGTGTCTTCTGAACCTTGTGACAGAACTCTTCTCCTCAGGATGCCCACGCTTGGCATCCATCATCAGACCTCACTTCCTGAGTCTTGACCACACTCTACCAAAACCAACCAGCCTTTCTGTGTGTATGTCTCTCTTTCACCTCCTCACACGCCATCCCACTAGTTTACTCCACCCAAGTATTTGTTGAGTTTCACTCACTAAACTGTTATTTCATGCTCAGAAGAGGCAATGATGGTGCTGGTACAAAAGCCAGGTACCACAGCCTCTCAATAAATGAAGCATGTGGACACAACATCACACGTACTCAGCATCAACCCAGCCTCTGTCAGGACAAGAGGCTATGAAGCTCAACAGACCTGGATGGTGAGTGCTCCGGAGAGCATTGCTGTCCTTGCTCATCCGGTCCATGATGGTTTTCCAGTTGCTGTTGACCTGGTCAAAAAGGGCTGATTCACTAGGCAGCTGCTTACGGATGTCCTCTCCAAGGAAGATATTCTGAGGGGCCAAGAGTTGGGGATGAGAGGCTGTTTCTCACCTGTTCCCCACATTCTGCTCTCCACTCCCAGACCAGGAATGACAGCTAAGTGGAAGGTAAGGAGCATTAGAACCAAAGGCAAGATGCCCAAGTTCTGGAAGGACAGTTGGGGCTGGGAGGCCAGATCCTGGGTTCAAGAAGAAAAATGGAAGAAGGGCTAAGGCTGGCTGCTCAAGGAGGGAACTGAACCTGAGAGGTCATCACTAAGACTCAGACACTTGGGCCCAGGGAAAAAATGACTTGAGAGGTGGGAAAACATGGCCAGTAGAGCCAATATATAGGTCATATGCAGAGAAAGGAGTAAAGGTGGTTTACAGGAGCAGCTCAGGCAGGGAGTCCTGACCTCTAGGTACATCCACTGGCGCTGCACCGTGAGCACCATCTCAACAACCTCCAAAATGAGGGAGAGGCAACGTTCCCAGTGGTCCACGTCCTTCTCAAAGGCCTTGACAAAATGAGAAGCCTTCATGGTAGACAGGGCCACCTGGTTATCTTCCAATGCCTGGAACACCTCCTCTGTGCCTCTGCAGTAGAAAACATCAGAACTGTAGTCCATCCCCACGTGCCAAACCTCCAGAGGCTATGCAGCCCGGATCATGCAGCCTGTCCCCTGCCCTGCCACCCTGAGGCCCTCACTACCTGAGTCGGTGATGGCCTTTATCCTTATAGGGCACTATGTCCAGCTGAATCACCTTCCAGGTCTTGGCAATGTTCTGTAAAGCCTGGGAAAAGAAATTGGGGGACAGAACAATCCTGTTTTTAGTCCCTAGGGGGAACAGAACTCAGAGAGGCCATTGGATCCTGAAAAGCTGGCTGCAGAAGACTCAGGGAATGGGGGCTGTGGGAAGGGAATCAGTCATACCAACTCTATAGCCAGTTCTTTGGTCGCTGATGCAGAGATCTCCCCAATTTTCTCCACATGCTGGTCCCTCCCAAGGTCCACAATCTGCTCCAAGGTGAAGCTCTCAGATTCTTGATCAAACTCCCGTTGGATCTCGTCCCTGATCTGATCCCAGTGCCTGTGGCCAGGGACAGAAGGTCAGGTCATGAGGCCCGATATCAAAATCTACTAGAAAGTGTTCACATCAATCTGCAGGTTTTCTTTTTCCCATTGGGACAGAATACGCCATTTACGTATTTATTCACGATTCAACACACATTTACTACATAGGCCCTAAGATGCGATCTTAGGCACTGTAAGGAGGTGAGAGATTAAGGTGTTGATTCTCTGGGAAGGGAGTTCAGACTGATCACTGCAGGTTTACTGTAGACCGTGCACAGGGCCAAGCACTTTGCATGAAATGCCCCATTTAATTCACATATCCACTGCAAAGGAGGAACTTTGGTTCTTCCTTTTGGACCCAAGGAAGCTGAGCCTAGGGGAGCTTGAACAACTGAAGCAGGTGAGGTAGTCAGGTTGTACATAACCACCAGATGCTTAATGGTAAAGCACTATCAAAATCACTGTACTGGATGCAATGGGTAAGAAATGAAATTTTTTCCTTCTAAATGGATAATTATTAAAATGCCACTTATAAAAGAGTTTATTCTGTTCTCAGTGGCTTCAAAGGCCTCCTCTACAATGTAATGGATTCCACACACGTCAAAAGAGTAAAACTTGCAAAATAAAATTATAAAGTATTAGAGGAAAGTACAGAAAGAGTGCATGTTTAAATCTGGGAGGTTTGGGGTCCCTGGGTGGCACAGCGGTTTAGCGCCTGCCTTTGGCCCAGGGCGCGATCCTGGAGACCCGGGATCCAGTCCCACGTCGGGCTCCCAGTACATGGAGCCTGCTTCTCCCTCTGCCTATGTCTCTGCCTCTCTCTCTCTCTGTGACTATCATAAATAAATAAAAATTTTTTTTAAATGCTTAAAAAGAAATCTGGGAGGTTTTCTTCAACAAAGACCTAAAGCAAAAACCATGAAAGAAAGAGATACTTTTGGCTACAAAAAAAGAAAACCTTCCAGGGGTGCCAGGTGGCTTAGTCAGTTAAGCATCCAACTCTTGGTTTTGGCTTAGATCATGATCTCAGGGTTGTGAGATCAAGCCCTGCATCGGGCTCCATGCTAAGCAGGGAGTCTGCTTGAGATTCTCTCTCTCCATCTGCTCCGCCCCCCCATATTCACTTTCTTTCTGTCTCTCTCAAATAAATAAAATCGGTTTTTTTTAACATTTTTTAAATTTATTTATGATAGTCACAGAGAGAGAGAGAGGCAGAGACACAGGCAGAGGGAGAAGCAGGCTCCATGCACCGGGAGCCCGACATGGGATTCGATCCTGGGTCTCCAGGATCGCGCCCTGGGCCAAAGGCAGGCGCCAAACTGCTGCACCACCCAGGGATCCCATAAAATCGTTTTTTGAAAAGAGAATAAAGCCTTTTGGAGACAGAAGACATAAAGCGAGGGAGATGCAAGGGGGAGGAAATAGGGAAGGAGCCAAGAAGGCTAGAAAACCCAGGACGATGCATGAGACAGAGGACTGGGCAGGCCCAAGTGAAGGCCTCCTTAGGGTGTGTGTCTGTGGGCATCACCAGGTGGTGGCCCAGGCCAGGGGATGACCCTGAGGAGCAGAGGAGCAGCCTCACCTCTCTCTAAGGGCTGGGTTTCGAAGGTCCGAGATGACAGGCATGATCCTCTTGAACTGCTCTATTTTGGAGCGAGTGGTTTCAATAATTTCCCAGTTGCGATCCTGGGCAAAAATCAGAGGCATCAGAAGCCCTGACCACTGTCCCCACACTGTCCCCCTTCCTCAGCAGGCTTACCTCCTGCTCCCCCTCCACCCTCCACACACCTTGTACTCTTTGGCCAATCTGGTGAGGCGGCGGAACAGACCATGTGCCATAGTCTCCATGGCCTCTGTCTGTAGGGTCAGGAACTGGCCAATCTTCCACTGGTTCCAGTTCTCCTCCCAGTCCCGTGTGATCTCCCAGACTTGCTGGAGTGCATCCAGCTCCTTCATGGCCAAGAGCAGAGAGGTGCATTAAGTGACAGAACACCTGCCCTCTTCCCCGCTGATGACACTTAGGTCCACAGCTCCTCTCATTCTAAGAAGGCTTTCCCTCCACATAGTAGGGCTGCCTCCTCAGTTCAAACTTTTTCCCTACTCACTTGCCTTAGGATCTTGTCAAGAGACAAACACACGAAAAGATCCTTGATATCATTTGCCAAGAGTTGGACATGCAAATCAAAGCCACCTTGAGATACCACTTCACACCCAGCAGGATGACCAGGCCAAAAAATGGCATGGGGTGGGTGTGGATGAGGATGTGGAGAATTAGGAGCACTCACTTGGTGCTGGGGGGAGCATAAAACACTGCCCTCCTGGGGAAAAGAGCTTGATGGCTCTACAACAGATTAAGTGCAGAGTTGCCTCCTGACCCAGCAATTCTGCTCCTATGGCTGCACCCACGGGAACAGGGAGGGGGCCGCTGGCAGATACAAGAACACACACGTTCATAGCAGCTACACAGCTGAAAGGTAGAAACGAGCCAAATGTCCACACAACAGAAGATTTCTCAGCCATAGAAAGGATCAAAGCACCAACGTGTGCAACAATGTGGATGAGCCTCCAAAACATTATAGTGAGTCAAATAAGCCAGATCTGAAAAAGCCACATATTGTGTGGTTCCATTTATATGAAATGTACAGGGCAGGCAAATTCATGGACAGAAGATGAATCAGTGGTCATGGGAGGCTGAGGGGAGAGGGCTGTAGGTTTCCTTCCATGGTGATAAAAGTGCTTTGGAGCCAGAGATGATGACCTCACAACATCGTAAAATGTACAAAATGCCACTAAATCGTTTACTTTAAAATGGTTATCTTGCTTTCTGAATTTTACCTCCTTTTTTTTTTTTTTTAAGGTTCTCACGCTCCCATCTTCCTGGTTGGGCCCTCAGACCCCAGGCTCCTGCTCCCAGCGCCCAGCCCCTCTCACCACAGGGGCCTCGCCCAGCACACCACCTTCTCCAGGTTCTGCAGGTCCTTGGAAGCTGGCTGCTCGATCTTGAAGATGCCCAGATTGGAGCGGAGGCTGTTTTCTTCTTCCTGCATGGCATTGAGCATGGCCCGCACCTGGGCGATCTGCTCTAGGGCCGTCTGATATCCCACATTACTGGTGAAGGGGCCTGTGGGAAATTCAAGGTGAAGCTCAGGTTCCTGCTTAAGGCCATTGTCCTTTTGGGGGATCATCATGGCTCTCCTGACTCTTTGTGGGTAAATCTCCCTTCTTGCCTTGCACAACAGAGGTGGGCAGGAAAACAAGGGAATGCATTGAAAGAACAATGATTAGCCTTAGGAAAAACTCCTAATTGTGACTTGAGAATCAGAGATGGTGGGCCATGGAAAAGAAAACATGGAAAAGAAATACTGGGCAGTGTGTCGCTGACAGCAGTGCCAGGCCTCTATCCCTCCCCAGCAGCAGCCTTCCTCTGCTCATCCTTGTCCCTATCTCCCAGAGAATGAGGCTTTGAAAGATTGGGTCAAAACAGCGGTAAAGAGGGAGGGGTCAAAAACAAAGTACCTTTGGATTCAAAGTCTTCCAGAAGATTATGTGCTTTCTTCTTAAAATCATCAGCTGAGTGGATGAGGCCTGTCTTGAATTTATCCTTGTGTTTCTTCAGCATTTGCTCACTGTCCAGCAGGATTTGTTGGAATATGACCCACTCCCCATTGAGACTGTCCAGCATCTCCAGGACCTGAGGACATGAAGGAGGGGATGATGAGCCACGAGCAGAAGGTCTGTCCTCTTCACCTATGCTCTTAAGGGTTCTTTTCTGACCCTGTGGACCAGAGTCTGTGACCATGTTCTACATGCAGTGAGGCCCAAAGACATGAAGCCACAGCTTCTGGGACAAAGAGGAACCCATCACCTGACCCAAAATATCATTTGAGGTCTTTGGCTCTCTCAGAGGCCTTGGAATCTCACAACTTCTGCCCAGATCACTCCTCTGCTGCCCCTCCTGGTGGCACAGGGCCTGCTATGTGGGGGTTCACTCTTTCCCCCAATCCATGGCTGGTATGGGTCCAACTCCAGCAGACCGTCTGCCATGGGAACTCACGTTTTCCTGAACTAGCACCTCATACTTCTCAAGAATGGTGAATTGCTCATGTATGGGGGGGATCTGGGTCTCCAGGTTGGGCAGGTCATGCTGCAGGGTTTCCATGAGTTGCAGGCTGACCCCTAGTTCCTCCAGCGTCTGTGGGGGATGGCTGATTCTGAAGTCAGGCCAAAGAGAATGTTGGTGAGCAGAAGGGACCAGGCCTGCCCTCCCGTACTCCTGCTGCCCTGTGCCAGGACCCATACTTCTCTGCATTGTCCCGCAGGTAGGTGTGAAGCTCCAGGAGGCGCCGGGCTGCCATCTCCTTGAGCAGAGTCGTGAACTTGTTCTGCCACTCATTGCAGTGCTGCACCAGTGAGAACTTGAGGTGTGAGCAGTCCAGCAGCACAAACTGGATGTTGAGGACCGTCTCCTCCTTCTGCACGTTATTGGCAACCTCTGTGTAGCTGCAAGGGCCCATGTCCCCATGAGGGTGGGTTTTTTTTTTTGTTTTTTTTTTTTAGCAGACAAGCCTACTGCCCTGTTGCCAGTTCAAGTGCTGGCTTCCTACCCCTACACCCATGCAGGGTGCTCCTTGGGTCTCCCATTTCAATCCACTCCAGCCATATGGCTGGGATCGTATCATTTTCCCAATCCCTGCCTACTAGGCAGCAGTCAGACTCTGGCATTCAAGGCTTGAGGATCTGAGTTGAGTACCCAGTGCTGCTCCCTAACTCCATGACCTCAGATGGGTTATTGAAACTGTCTGGGCCCCACTTTCTTGTTTTTTAAGAATTTATTTATTTAGGGATCCCTGGGTGGCGCAGCGGTTTAGCGCCTGCCTTTGGCCCAGGGCGTGATCCTGGAGACCCAGGATCGAATCCTACGTCAGGCTCCCAGTGCATGGAGCCTGCTTCTCCCTCTGCCTATGTCTCTGCCTCTCTCTCTCTCTCTCTCTCTCTCTCTGTGTGTGTGTGTGTGACTATCATAAATAAATAAAAATTTTAAAAAAAAGAATTTATTTATTTATTCATGAGAGATACAGATAGAGGCAGAGACACAGGCAGAGGGAGAAGCAGGCTCCCTGCAGGAAGCCTGATGCGGGACCCAATCACCGAACCTGGGATCACACCCTGAGCCAAAGGCAAATTCTCAACTGCTGAGTCACCCAGGCATCCCCCCACTTTCTTATTTCTTATTATCACATGGTGATAATAAAAGAACCCATGTCATGAGGCTGTCAAGAGAATTACATTGTCTACTCTACATAAATCCCTGGGCGCCCTTCCTTTCCCGCCCCTGTGTTCTAGAACACTCACTGCTCAGTGAGCATATGCACATGTTATCACCTTCATGCCTCTCTCACATCATGTTCTCTACCTGAAATGCCCTCCCACTGCCCATTTCTGCCTGTGGGAATCCTACCCACTCCATAAAGCCCAGCCCCAGCCATTCCCTCCAAGTAGCCTCTCCTAATGTCCTGGCTGGAGTGCTCTGTCCTTCCACTGACCTGTGCTGATGCTCTGTACGCCTTAATTACAGTCCTTATCACACTGACACTTGAATAATGAGTACAATTGACGTGCTTTAGAGTTTGCAAAGTGCTTTAGAGTTTGCAAAGTGCTTTAGAGTTTGCAAAGTGCTTTCACATAGATTTCATGACCTCACAACCTTGAAAGGTAGGAAGGGTCATATCTGCTCCCCAGGAATCTGAGGCCCAGAGAGCAGAGTAACCTGCCTGTGGTGCCGCAGCCCATGAGGGGTAGGGCTGGGATCTCAAGCATCTTCAGGACACCACTGCTGCTGCTCTCTCAGGGACACCTTCACCTTCCCTACTGGGCTGTATCCCTTAAAAGAAAATCCTGTTCATTTCTTTATTCCTCACTTCCCATTCATGACACAGTGGGGTTTACTGAGTGAATAAAGAGAGGACAGAGAGATGGGAGCTCAGAGCAAGACTCAGGAATGATCTTCTTTTTTTTTTTTTTTTTTTAAGATTTTATTTATTTATTTCTGAGAATACACAGAGAGGAGAGAGAGAAGCAGAGACACAGGCAGAGGAAGAAGCAGGCACCATGCAAGGAGCCTGACGTGGGACTCGATCCTGGGTCTCCAGGATCAGGCCCTGGGCCAAAGGCAGTGCTAAACTGCTTGAGCCACCTGGGCTGCCCAAGACTCAGGAATGATCTTCAATGAAACTCTAATCTGCCTTCTTAAAATGGAGGTGCTCGCTTCTCACCCTTCAAAACTTTATGTTTCTTCTTTCCCACCAGGACCCTGTAGGTGACCCCTCCACACACACACACACACACACACACACACACACACACAAAGGCTTTTCCCCTAAATTTTGTCCAGCTCTTATGTGGTCCCCACCCAATGAGAAATAAAGGTCCTGGAGTGCCTGGGTGGCTCAGTGGTTGAGCGTCTGCCTTTGGCTTAGGTCGTGATCCTGGGGTCCTGGAGCCTGCTTCTCCTTCTGCCTCTCTCTGTGTGTCTCTCATGAATAAATAAAATCTTTACAAACAAAACAAAACAACAACAACAACAAAAACAAAGGTCCAATGCTCTAGCTCCTGATCTTCTCCCATAGTTGAGGACACAAATTTTCTACAGCTCTCCCTACCCCAATCCTCTTCCAAGGTTTGTAGGCCTGGACCTCCTCCCAGGATTCTATACTTCACAGAGACAGAGCTTCACAGCCACCATGACTCCTTACCGGGCAATGTCAGCATCAAAAGAAGAGACAGGGGGGTTGAGACGCTGATAGCGGCGAATAAAAGAATCCTTGTTGATCTCCCAGATCTCCCGATACAAATCCCAGGTCTTGAGGTAATTCTGTAGTAGGCTTGCGTTGTTGGTCACGCCACTGCTGATCTGGGCCTGGATCTTCTTGATGTCCTCATCTCGCTCTTCAAGAACCAGCAAAATGTTTCTCACTCACTTACAGCCCAACCCAAGCTCCAGCCTCTGTGCTGGCCACGGGACCCTCCTCACCACATCCCAAAAGAAATTTGGCTCAAACATGAACATTAATGAACAGAGGGAGAGGTGGAAAGTAAAAATAAGACTCCAGCCTAGGATTCAGATGGGCACCTCCTATCCTGCCCCAGTCCCAAACTCATCCTTCCTAATCTCCCACCCTAATCCCAAAGTCCTTGAGCATTGGTCTCCTACTCTCCACTCTGACTGCCACCCTTGCTCCCTTCCCCAGTCTGGTCCCTGATCTGGCCCCAAACCTGGCCTTCCCAGCATCATGTGTCTGGAAACATCATGTGTCCCAGCATCTTCCCTGGCCTCTCCTCCTGGCTCTGCCCATCCCTAAGTCTCTGATGCCCCTGCACCCAGTGCCCTCCCCACTGCCCACTCACCCACGATTACATGGATGGGGTCACGATGAAACTTGCGCTTGATGAGAATTTCTGGGAGGTGGCGGAAGACAGAGATGGTGGAGAAGAGGTGGTGGCCAATGTCATTGACTACACCTGCCAGAGTCTGCAGAGTTGGTGAGAATTCCACCTGGGGGGCAGGGGACACAGGGGAGAGAGCCTTAGCCTGGCTGGAAGAGACCAGCCTCAGGGCTGGTAAGGTTGAACACCTCAGAACCAGCCCTGGAGGGGCCATAAGATGAAGTCACAGCTAAGGGCTGAGGTTAAGGGTTGAGGGAAACTGAAAACAGAGTCTGAGAGTTTTGGAACATGAGGAGTAAAGGTCCTCACCTGTGCCACACCTCCCTGCGTGTCATTCTGCAAAATGACCAGGACTTGGAAGAGTGGGTTGGGTGTGGTCTTTCCATCCCCATTGATGGCCTTGGACAGTTCTAGTAGCGACCACTTCACATTCAGGCGTAGGGCATCCTCCATCATGTGGTCCAGCCTGATTGTGTACAGCATCCACTGCTGCTGAATCTGGGTGGAGAGGGAAACCCTCAGGGGAGATGGGGCAGGTCCTGGGGAATAGGAACCAGCAAGAGGGGAAGGAAACGAGCTAAAGAAAAAGGTAGGATTCTGAGTCCCAAAGGAAGAAGGTCTGCAAGAATGAAGGCTGGGTGCACCCAAAAGTAGAGCCGGGCATCTGAGAAGCACCCACCAAAAGTAGGAGGGAAGAACCGAGAGAAAGTTCTGATGGCACCAGGGGCCTCACCCAGCCCCAAAGCCTTGACACCAGGACCCCCCACCTCAGGGCCATCATTCTTGAAGACTTCGTAGGAGTTGGTCATGATAGCCACCACATCCTGGTGCAGGCTCATCAATTTCTGCTGCACAGCTGTCCGGTGCTCCTGCTGGTCCTCCTCAAATTCCAGGTCTCTATACACCCGCTTGTTGCTGATGTGCACCAACAGCGTCTCGGATATCTCTTGGGCTCGCCAGCCAATGGTCAGAGTGGAGGCCTTGAACTCATTCACAATGGTCTGCACCTAGAGGCAGACCACACACATGGGTGTGGGAGGGGTGCTCAGTTTGGGAAGGAACCCTCTGGGCCTAGTTCTAGCCTCCCACCTGTCCTATCACTAGACTTGCTGAGATTAGAAATAAAAATAGAAGTCCTGGGGCACCTGAGTGTCTTAGTTGGTGGAACATCTACCTTCAGCTTGAGTCATGATCATGTGTTGGGCTCCCTGCTCAGCGGGGAGTCTTCTCCTCCCTCTGCCCCTCCTCCCGCTCATGTACACTTGAGCGTGAGCACCTCTCAAATATATAAATAAAATCTTAAAAATAAAAATAAATAAAAGCCTTCCATAAGCACAGTTGGCTTCTTTCCCACCACCCCCTGGTCTCTCCAGCACTAGCCAAGACTCAGGTACTGATTATCCATGCAGCGACCTTTGGGTGAGCCTCACCAACCTCCAGAGGCCCATGATTGTGACCCACCTTGCTGGCGTGTATACGGCATTCTGTGATAAAGAAGGCACTGGCCCCCTTCAGGGCCCAATGCAGTTTCTTGAGTCCAGGGTGGATCTTCTTATCCAGGAACCGGATACGTTCTTTGAAGAGGGCCTGCTCATCTGGGGACAGCATGGCAATGATCCTGTGCATGAGAGGAGACCAGCAGCTGGCGGGACAAGCTCTACAGGTCTCTCCTCCACAACAGGAGACCTGGTGGAGAACTCTGGAAGCTCACAAGGCTGAACTGTGCTTTCCAATAAAACTTCTGGTGGTAGTGGAAACACTCTACAATTTGTGCTGCCCACACATAGTCACCACTAACTGTGTGTGGCTGTGGAGCACTTGAAACGTGGCCTGTGCCAATGAGGGACTCAATTTTAAAATTTTCTTGAATTCCAATTAATTAATTAAAATAGAAATAGCCATGTGCAACCAGTGGCTGCTATGCTGGACAGGGCGGTTCTGGACACCCAAATAAGGATGCTTTCTCCACTCCTTGCTCCACCCACTTGGACCTTAATGGGGCTGAGAAAGGCACTCAACCCAGAGCAAAGCCTCACTCCAGAGATAAGTATCAAGGGTACTAAGAGAAGGGGTCCCTGTGTGGCCTCGATTCAATGAAGCGGATGTTATCTCGTGCCCACAATCTTAATGCCCCCCCCTTCACTCCTAGAAGTGACCCGGGCCCACAGTACACATGGTCCCAGTGCCCTGTGAGGTTGGAGAGGACCTGGTTTGGGTTGTTTTGCCCTCTACCCTGAAGCTAGAAGACAAAAGTGCAAGGGACAGGAATAATCACAGGGCCACATGAGAGAGTAGGAGAAAGAATTTTCTTGAGATGGTAAAAAGTAAAGGATAGATCCCACAGGAGATAGATGACATCACGGGACAGATAAGACGCAGACGAGGCCCAGAACACACGCAGAAGGCCCGCTGAGGACTGCAGCCTTACCGATTGTAGTCTCGAGCCACCAGTAACAGGTTTTCCCGAAGAATGCGCAGGTCCTCTGCACGCTCGGCTACGTTCATCACATAATGGGGCGTCTCAAAGAGCAGCCGTTCCCAGTAGTCAATCTCCACAAAGAGAATCAGCAGGGACCTCAGGGAAAAAAGAGCCAGGCAACTCTGGGAAATGCTTTGGGGCCTGGACAGGAGCCAGCAGGGGCACCAGGGCAGTGGGCCAGGGAGGCACGGAGAGGGTTAGACATAGGAAATGAAGCAACGCCTCCAGGTAAAAGGAGGCTGGCTGGACTCACGGACCTTTGCTGCCCTCCCCAAACCATTACAAGAGGAAAGGGGGTTCTGGTGTGTTTAGGGCATAAGCTCCCTTCCAGGCAGATTGGAAGTTGAGAGGCCAATGGCTAAGGAGCAGAACCAGCATCCTCAGCCGGCCATGGAGACAGTGGAGAGGCCACTCCATTCCACTCCATTCCTGGCCACTCCATGCCCAGGGTGGTGTCTCCAAGTGTCTCAGGAAGGGGAGGTGGGACCGCAACACCAAGGTTGTGGAAATGGTTCCCCACCTGTCCCCTGGCCCCCCTCCATTATTCTGCACAGTTAAGCAAGTACCCTCCTCACCCCAGCATTAGATGGAAGTCTTCTTGTCTGGAGATGCTTTGCAGAGACAGGCAGACAGAGGGTCTTGGACTGGGGACCCCAAGTCCAGCGGAAGGAAGAAGTGTAGTGAGAGGAGGGGGCGTGACGGGCCCATGTGCACACTGAATGTTAAGACCACCGGCCTTCTTTCCCACCCAGCAATGGGCACTCGGGCAGCTCTGACCAGTGTCCAGAAAGAAGTCTGGAAGACGGTTTTCTGTGACCTCTGGCCCAGCTGAGAGGCGAGTCCCAAGGATGGTGACCTCAGGAGTCCCCTCAAGACAGCCCACCGGATAAGCCTGCAGTGAAGCTCACAGGTGATAAACCCCACGACCTGTTCAGGAGAGCTCCCAACCACTCTCCAGCTCCCTGCCCTTGAAGATGGACAACCAAGGATCACAAAACACTGGGCTCTGTCCTTACCAGCAGAGGAAGGTAGAAGCCAAAGCAAACAAACAGAAGCAAAGCAACTATGAGGAGAGACAAGGGGACAGGGGCCATGCAGAAGGATAAGGGCCATCCCACACCAAGAAAAAAAACTAAAAAAAACCTGTGAATATCCTGAGAGAGAGAAAAGAGACAAAAGAGCATCCATGACCCAAACCCCAGATGCTACAGAAGGGAACACCTGGAGAGCTCTCGGAGGTTCAAGAGGATAACAGGATGTTAACAAACCAACAAACCCATTAACAATGAAATCAACAGAAATCTCTTGGAAAGTAGAGAAAAAGACACAGAGATGGAAGGCAGAGAGGACTCTTCTGAATAAAGGAATAGAAAACCCTCCATTAATAATGTTTCTAGTAGGGCATCTGGGTGGCTCAGTGGTTGAGCGTCTGCCTTTCGGTTCAGGGTGTGATCCTGTGGTGCTGGATTGAGTCCCGCATTGGGCTCCCTGCAGGGAACCTGCTTTTCTCTCTGTGTCTCTCATGAATAAATAAATAAAATCTTTTAAAAATAATAATGTTTATATTTATATTAATTATATGTTGGAATGAGAATATTTGGGGCAATACTGGATTGAGGATTAAAATCGCTTTCAGCTGTTTCTTGTTCCTTTGTTAAATGCAATCCCAGAGAAATCTGCATTGCTCACGTGGCTGTCCTACCCAGGGAGTTCTGGCCCTTCCCTCCCGGCTGTCAGGCTGTCACTCCCGTGTCCTGCATCCGCCACTTCAGAGATCAGCCCTCAGACACCCCTCCCCGCCTGAGCCCAGCTTCCTCCTCGCTTCCAGCACTTGCCCTCCCAAAGGACCAGTTCCTTGACCTCACAAGATCTTCAGACCACTGACCACGGGCTCCCTTCCAGCCTGTGTGTCCCCTCCCATCACTGCCTCCTCCTGCACAGACCCTGCCATCTGTTACGTTCCTGGCCCTCCTGCCACTCCTCACTTGCTCTTTAGTGTAAGCCACCTGGCGGAACCCCGACCCAGGCTAAATCTGCTGCCATCCCCCCAGGGTCCTGTGTGGAGCTCCCCACCCTGTCCTCCCTCCTGTTCTCTTGGCAATTGCCAGCAGCACCTCCCCACCCTCTCAGGCCTGTCCTGCCCCATCTCTGCAGAAAGCTCACCTCCTACATCACAGATACAGAATCCACCAGGAGACTCCATGTACTTCAGGCTATAAAACCCAGAAGCCCATGTACTTGTGTCACACCAAGGCTTCACCTGTTTAGGGCAGAAGAGCCCCTCTTCCCACCTAAGGCCAAGGCCTCTTCCTGGGCTCCGTGTCCCAACACAGTTTCCTCCTGCTTCCTCAGACAGCATCCCCTCCCACTCTCCACAACCTGCCGGTTCCATCCCATCAATAGTCAAGGAAGGCCAAGTTTCTAGCATCTTGAAAAAAACAAACCAAAAACGGCCCCCCCACCCTGGACAACATATCTCCCCTGCAGGTACCTTACCTTGCATTCCCCCCCACCTTCTTTAAAGATTTTATTTATTTATTCATGAGACACACACAGAGAGAGGCAGAGACACAGGCAGAGGGAGAAGCAGGCTCTTCACAGGAAGCCCAATGCAGGATTCCATCCCAGAACCCGGGATTGCGACCTGAGCTGAAGGCAGATGCTCAACTACTGAGCCACCCAGGCGTTCCCACACTCCCCTTTACTGTGCACCTTCCATACAGAATTGTCCTCACGAGCTCCTCTGTCCCGAAAGCTGCCCCCTTCGCCTGCACAACTGACTTTGTCAAGTCTCTCCAGGACACCTTGTCCCCAAACCCCGCAGGCCTCCTCGGGCCTGGGCCTCCCTCCTCTTTCCACAGGCCTTAACCTCGTGCTGGACTCCACCCTGCCTTGCCTTCCTCGGACATGCTCTTGTGCTCTGCCCTGCCTTTCAGTACAAGGATACTTCTGTTCTAGAATCCCTTGGAAATCCCACCCAGCTAAGCCCTGGAGACCCCGGGGAAGAATCTGCTTGCCCTGCACTTCCCTTCAATGCAGGCTCCTGGATGTTCTTCACATCCAGCGCTCTCCCTGGGTGATCTTGTCCATGCCCATGGCTTCAGCTGCCTTCTAGAAGCTGCTGACCCCCCAGATCTACTTGGCTTAACATGAGCTCTAGACTTGTATGCCCAACTGCCTTCTAGATGTCTCCCCACCTTGGCCTACAAGCACTTCCCATGTGTCCAGAAACAAACTCATCATCTGCAGAGCAGATGCATGCAGGGAGCTCCTGTCTCTGTGAATAGCCCTGTCCCACACCCTAAACCAGAGCCAAGTGTCTTCCCTCAGCCTCACCTTCCAGCATCCAACTGACTACCAACTCCTTCAAGTTTTAGAGCCAAGCAAAGTACAGAAATTCTACCTCCAAGGCACCTGTAGCTCAGGCGTGGTGCTAAATGGCAATGGATGCTCAGGTGTACCAAAATCAAAGTTTTCAATATAAAAACCATAACCAGTTAAACATTATCATGGAGGAAAAGAGACCCATGACAATTAAAACAATAAAAATAAAATACAAAAATTAACCAATTAACAAGAATTCTTTATATATAACATTTTTATGCAAATTTATATATATTATGATATCTCTTGTCAAATAGTCAATTTATATGGAAAAAATTATTTATAGACATTTTATATGGATTTAAATACATTGAAAGAAAAATGCTATTCTTGGGTAGAAAGATTCAAACCTTAAACATGTTCATTCTTCTTAAGTTAACCTATAAATTTAACCCAATCCTTGTTCTTATAAAAATAGGAACGGAACTATTTTTGGAACCAAACAGATTGATTCTAAAGTTCTTATGGGAAATAAATATTAAAAATATCCCCAAAAACTCTGCAAAGGGAGAGGAATGAGGTCAATAATTAAAGCAGTTTGGTCCCTTCATATGAACAGACAGACAGAACAGACAGGACAGAAAAGTGAGTCCTGAAATAGACACAACTCTCAATGGGAATTTGTTATGTTATATAAATGAGATCGGGTCAACTGGCTAGTCATCTGGGGATTAAGAAACACAACAACCCAGTCACATGTGCAGTTCTCTCCCTACACCAAAATAAGTTTCACATGGATCAAACATCTACATGTAAAGAATAAAATCATAAAACGCCAGAAGAAAATTTTCAAAATTTTCAAAATTTGAAATTTTCAAATTTTCAAATTTTTGAAAAGAATATTTTCAAAATTAAAAATGCTTCAATTCTTAAAAAAAAATGCTTGAATAAAAATCACATGATTTGTAAAATCTGTGTGGTTTCTCTCTCCCTCTCTCTCTCTCTCTCTTTTAAAGGAAATTGCATTTTTAAATCACAATCAAAAGCCCCACAACCTGGAGTTTCTCATGAAACTCTGGGTTCTGAATATTACTGAAATGCCACTTGGAAGCACATGAGGTAAAAATTCCAGAATATTTTGTGTCTTCTCTACAGGTAAGGACTGAAATAATAATATAAGAAATATTATCATGGGATGCCTAGGTGGCTCAGTGGTTGAGTGTCTGCTTTTGGCTCAGGGTGTGATCCCAGGGTCCGCATCAGGCTCCTTGCAGGGAGCCTGCTTCTCCCTGTGCCTGTGTCTCTGCCTCTCTTTGTGTCTCTCATGAATAAATAAATTTAAAAAAAAAAAAAGAATATCACATTTGAAGTTTTGTAGAGGGTTATATTTCAAGTGAATAGGCCTCTCTCACATGAACGAACAGTAGATCACCAGGCATTTAAGGGAAGTCTCCAGAATAAAAGAGATAAAAGAGAGAGGTCAAAACAAAGGAAAGTTACTTTCAATCTAGGATTCCAAATACAGCCAAATGTCCTATAAGGGGAGGGGAGAAAAAATTGTGGTCAATCACATAAGAACACAAAAAATTTGCCTCCCATGCACCATTTCCCAGAAAGCTACTAAAGAGTGCACTCCGCCAAAAAGAGGGCATAAACCAAGAAAGAGGAAGACAAAGGAAACAGGAAATCCAACGAGAGAAGAGGCTCAGCAGGGAAGCTCCAGGCTGATACCCTGATATAGCAGGCCTCAAAACCAACCAACTGCACCGATGCAGGAGGAAAGGGAGTTCTAGCAGGGGTAGCTAAAATATGAAATCCATAACCTCCCTTACCAGTCAGAGAGTGAGGAAAAATATTACCAGTCTGGGAGAATTAACAATAGCAAACAATGTGCTCACAAAAATAGTAAGGCAATTGTCAATTCTGAAAAGGGCAAAGATCAAACAAGCAAGGGAAGACTTAAAACAAAATTCCTCTGCGCGGCAGTAAATGGGACTAACAGAGTCATGTTAAGCTAAACAGTGACCTACCCCAAACTTGCATTATAGCTACACTGGAAGGACAGAGGGGTCTGAGTACATATGGGAACGCTTCTGGCTACATGAACATATCCTCCTGTGTTCTTCAAACTTGTGTGTGTGCGCTACCCAACACCACATCAAAATGTCATCCTGACAAGATTTTCAAAAAACTTTAAGGCATATTGTCAAATTGCAATGCATCAGTCGATGGGAGGAACTTGGAGGATACCATCTTGATGTTGAGCTGGAACCCTAGGAGGAACGCATCCCACTCAGTGGGATGCTCAGTCTTTGCCAGAAGCGTGTCAGTTAATTTCCAGAATGCAAATTTTATTTTATCGATAAATAAAATTTCTTTTTTAAAAAGATTCATTTATTTATTTATTTGACACAGAGAGAGAGTGAGCGCGGACATTGACACAGGGCTCCATCTCACGACCCTGAGATCATGACCTGAGCTGAAATCAAGAGTCACATGCCCAACCGACTGAGCCATCCAAGCGCCCCAACGAATAAAATGTCTTTGAAAAAAAAAAATCCGCCTGGGGAATGATTTCTGTAAGATATTTCATAATTGATCCTCAGAGCAGTGGTCAGGCAGCAGAGGCAAGAGTGAAACAAGCTGAGGTCAGTGTTGACAGCCCAGAAAGAAGTGACCCCATAGAGAAAGCCCTATGTGATGGGGAAGAAAGGAAGAAGCGAAAGCCCTACACACAGAAAGCCAACACACATTCCCGTGTCCCCTCCCCTGCTCTGGGGCACCTGCACTGCACAGAAGGGCCTGCTGCGTACATAGGGATAGCACCCCTCTTCTCAGCCAGGGCAGAGACAACATCTGGGACATATTTGAGTTAAGTCCAATCTGGAAAGCTGCTCTGGCCGTAAAAACGTGGTAAAAGCCAGTTTGGACTTCAGAGTTCAAATATGTGGGATATAAGGTGGATAAGAAAACCCCTTGTGAGATAAAAGAGGTTTTATTAGGGCCTGGAAGGCTCCCAGAACTCAGAGACAGTCGGGTAATTCTGAGAGCAGTCAGGACACTTGAAAAGTAGGCTTATTTCAAGATCTTATCTAGACCTTGAATACAGAAGAGTCAGCCTGATAAAGTCATCTGCACCTCCTTGGAGGGGTGAGATGGTTTGGAAGAGCTGATCGGGTCTTGGATTTCTTTACCAGTCTGATGAACCCAGACTCTCCAAAGTCCTTCCCTGGGATCATGGGTTTGTTTTGGTTTTGGGGGTTTTTTTGTTTGTTTGTTTTTACCATACATAATTTACTGGGTTTGAGGCAGTTTTATCTTAAAACCACAAAAATGTAAAGCAGCTTATAATAGATCCCTCTAGTAAACAACCACCAAGGGACAGAAACACTTGTCTCTGGAAGAAGCAAGTCTCGCCATTATTTGGGTTTCAGTTAAACCCAGGCCATAAATATTTGGCCCAAAGTTGCCTTGTTAGGCTCTACTATAAAGATTACGCAAACAGTACTTTCAATAAATACCTAATGTGTTCCTCGACAGGAGATGATCACAGCAGACAGGAAAGTTTTCTCCTAAGCTTCTCTGACTCAGATGGACACTGCTCGGGCACCAGGCAAATGCACCACTGGGGAGGGATGGGAATAAGCTGTAGAGAGCCCACCCGAAGCCCTCTGGTACAGAATATTCAGAAGCCTTACGGAAATCGCACAACTTATAAGTCCATCAATCCTGAGCTGATTAAGTCACAGTAGACCCAAATTATAGGATGCTATACACCCCAGAAAATAACTACATACTTCTCTACATACAGAATGGAAACCCACGCACAAACCCGACACATACCATTAACCCTTTAAAAAGCAAGTTGCGAAAACCCTGTTTATAATGTGATTCTATTTTGTGTAGAGTGCATATTTTTGATCACCTGGTTATCAAGATTACCTCTAGAGGACAGGGCTGGGTACTGGATTTTCACTGTTTCCTGTATGTACTTCTATATCAATTTTTGTTTTACAGTGAGCATACACTATTTTTATAACTTAAAAATATCCACAAGGACACCTGGGTGACTCAGGGGTTGAGCCTTCAACTCAGGTCATGATCCCAGGATTCAGGATCAAGTCCCACATCGGGCTCCCCACAGGGAGCCTGCTTCTCCCTCTGCCTGTGTCTCTGCCTCTCTGTGTCTCTCATGAATAAATAAATAAAATCTTTTTTAAAATACCCACTAAAGATTTTAAAAATCAAAGAAAACAAATGTATGAAGTAGGGGGTAAAAGAGAGTGGGGGGGGGAAAAGACCAAATCATTAAGCATGGTTGTCTTTGAGGAAACTGTTCTCTCTTCTACTTTTTTGCATTTTGCAAATTTTCTAAACTTGTCAACACTTTTACAATGGGAAAATAAACCATTTTGAAAACTGTGGATGCACAAAACCGTGTATATAGTATGCTACTGTTTATACAAAAGGGTTATTTATGTAACTATATACTCTCGTCGCTGGAATGTTATGCCGCAAACTAGTGACAGACACGGACTCTTTAGAGAGAAACTAAGTCATGGGGTACAGCAGTGAAGCCCGATTGTTCTTTTTCTTTTGAATTTTGTAACATGTACCTTCTGTCACCCCTTGTAAAAGGCTAAAACTTTTCAAAATTAAAACTACTATTTTAAAAAATAATAAAATCTAAAAAACTATTCTATCACCTTGCTAAGTTTGTTTTGAATGTCCTGTGTTCACAGAAGCTTTATGAGGCAATTCTTTTCAAGGGAAAGTAATGTTTGCTGATTGTTGTTTGCTCGTCGTGAGGACTTCCACATATGCCATCTCGCCTTGTGACCTCAGAAAAGGATTTTTGGAGTAGATAAGGAGACTCCAGCTCAGAGGAATTCGGTGGCTTGCCTGAGGTCACAGAGCAAAGCAGATCTGCTCCAGGGTTCAGATTCTGCTCTGAGGACGTGGGGGTGGTCAACCTGTGACACCTCTTGACCTTTGACTCAACCTTTATCTTCTCTCATACTTAAAACGTAAATATGGATCATTAGTGCTAATGTGCTTCTGTTATTTGAACACAATCCTCTGATTCTGGGGGAGAATAAAGCAACTGCTGTTGGGGCTGTGCATGTTTATCCTGGTGTCAATGCAATCACGTCCAACTGTCTTGTCCATTCATCTGTCCGTTGTCTCTCTGAGCACAGTGCCTTTGGAGGCAGCCAGCTTGACAGAGCTGTGTGTCTTGCAGATTCAACAACGTTGTGTGCTTGCAAATGTCTCAGCCCGGGTGATACTGGCCTTGTCTCTACATACAGAATGGAAACCTCCTTGGAGGGGTGAGATGGTGATTCTCAAAATCATAGTGCTGGGGGCCGCTGAGTGGCTCCGTGGTTGAGCATCTGCCTTTGGCTCAGGCTGTGACCCTGGGGTCCTGGGATTGAGTCCCACATTGGGCTCCCCTGCTTCTCCCTCTGCCTGTGTCTCTGCCTCTCTCTCTGCGTCTCTCATGAATAAATAAAGAAAATCTTTCTTAAAAAAATCATAGTGCTGACTTATTAAGCCAGTCTTATATGCTGCTGCTTAGTCGTACCTCAAAAACCCTTGGGCCTTACCAAAGCCACTCTCTGGTACCCCTCTCTAGCCAAAGGCACTGTGGAGGCCAAGAAAAATTAAGGCCATTCCACCTAAAGTTTAGCATTAGCACAAGTACAGCCATCTTAGGCCCCTGTGAATAAGAGCTAAACTTTACTGCAGAATGTCCTCAATGTCCTTGGCAGGGAATCCCATATCAGAAAGACAACAGAGCCCACACCCGTGGTAGAAAGTCCCATATTAGAATGAGAACAGAGCTCAAGGCCCTTAAGCCCCATATCAGAATGTAAACAGAACTTGAGAAATTCCTCCACCCCTTCTGAAAATCCCCTAGACCACCCTATAAAAAACCCAGCTGTAACCCACTTTGGGGTCCAAGTCCCTGCTCTGCTGTGTCGGGTATACTTGGACCCAAGCTCGAGCTTGCTAATAAACCCTCGTGCGCTTGCATCAGTGTCGGCTCCTTGGTGGTTTCTCAGATTCGCAATCTTGGGCACAACAGGCAGATCTCCAACTTGCTCCATCTCTGGCCCTTTCATGAATGCTTCTGCCTCCCCTGACACACAGCACTACTTCTCCACCTTTGCTTCCTTCCTCACCCATGGCACGTCACCTCACCCATGGCAGCTCCATCTCCACCCAGGTCTCCTCTAGGAAAAGCCCTCCAACATGTGCCCAACAGATCAGGGCGTCCTGTGAGTTGAAGGCCCATGTGAGGAGCAACAGCCTAGAAGCTTGGGAAGCAGCTCCTCTTACGGGGCGCAGCTAATGACAACGGGGTGCCAAAACCCATCCAGTAGAAAGTGATTTCCTTCCAATTAGGAAAAAAACTGTCACAAGGAGGTTTGCAATCTCTGTAGACAGATGTCTTACATGGCTCCTTCCTTGTTTTTCTCTTCTGCATCTTCCACAGAACGGAAGCACGGCCTCCAGTTCACTTGCAGGGAGGCAGAGGGCAGGGGCTCAGCTCCTGGCACGTAGAAGGCACTTGCTACACAATTTTGAGTAACTTAATACGTGAATTAATTACATCTGAAATAACTGTCACCTGAGAAGGTCCTAACTGTAAAGCTGCAGGAGAGAGCACAACCGGCCCAGACCGCCAGCTCCACCAGTTCTCAGGGAGGCCCGCCCCTTGGCTGGAGGTCCTCGGGATGCCTTAGCTGGGCCATCACGGCCATCTAGTGGCAGGACACCTACATCACTGGGTTAATGGGTTCCTGGGGGCTGCTTTTTCTGCCGCTGTTACTCTGGAGATACACTCTAGAATCAAACATAGGCAGTGTGGGTACACCTGTTACAGCCTGAGAAAGAGCTTGAAACAAGGTGCGTGGAGTAGAATCTGGGTGGCTCAGTGGTTGAGTCTCTGCCTTTGGCTCAGGTTGTGACCCCAGGGTCCTGGGATCGAGTCCCGCAGGGACCCTGCTTCTCCCTCTGCCTGTGTCTCTGCCTCCTTCTCTGTGTCTCATGAATAAATAAATAAAATCAAGAAAGAGAAAGAAGAAAGAAAAGAAAAGAAAAGAAAAGAGAAAAAAAGAAAAGAAAAGAAGGAAGGAAGGAAGGAAGGAAGGAAGGAAGGAAGGAAGGAAGGAAGGAAGAAAGACAGACACATGGAAACAAGAGAAGGGAGGGACAAGCAGAGGGAAAGTAGTCAGCCTGGGTCTCCTACTTGTCAAAGTTGACGTCCAGCATGCCTGCCTTCTCCTGGCTGATTCGTAACAGTGGTGTGTCCAGCCGCCGAATACAGTCCTTGTCCAGCGTTAACGTCCAGTCTTGGAAGGTTTTTCGAACTAGTTCATCGATGGCCTGAACCATCTGTTGATAGGTATGCACACTCTCCTCTCCCGTACCAATGTGGGGCAGGAAGTGAGCGCTGGAAAGACACTGAGGGGGAGGGACAACAGGTGGCCAGAGCCCATGTGCCCCCCACCTCTATGGTCCCGTCTCCCACACCGCACACCCAATCCACAAGCTGTGTGGCTCGCCAGGGAGACCTCCTCTGACCACTCTGGGAACAGGACGGGCTGCACAGCAAAGTGAGAGGAGGAGACCAGGGCACAAGACAAAAGGCGTCAGTGGCACAAAGGGGAGGCACAGGGATTTGGCTCAAGAGAAGGTGGCAAAGAAAGTAAATTATAGGAGGTGAGGATTTAAGCGGGTCGAGGTTGAAAACCAGTATGAACCCTTGGTCCTAGCTCAGCGCTCAGGGAGACACCATATTCTTACCCAGAGCCAATGACATGACAGCCAGCTCCTCAGTAGCCTTAATCTACATTCCCCAAAAGGCCTTTTTGAGGGTTATTCCTGTTTCTGGTCCTTCCAGGACTAGGCGCCCTAAGGCCCCATCCAGGTCTCTGGATTGTGAGGTTATATTCCTCTTTGGGTGGCCCGGTTTCCCTGAGGTGACCCTCCTCCTCCTCCTCCTCCCCACTTTGACAGGAAACACCTCCACTGACCCAGACCACCAGCCACACTGGCCACCGCTGTGCATCCGAAGCCAGGGCCACCTCACCCAATGGCACCTGCCACTCCCCAGAGCCCCACTTAGTCTCCCATCATGGAAAGTCCCCGGGGAAACGCCCTGGACAGCGGGGGGCAATAGAGGGTGGCTACCCTGCCAGCATGTGGCTCAGCCTGCAAACTCCACCTGCTCTCTGAGAACAAGTTTTGGGGACAGCCAGGTGCTCACATTCATGACCCTGTCGATGCGATGCCGCAGGATCCGCATCCAGTGCGCCTGCCCAGAGTACTGGGCCATGTAGGGTTCCAGGTAGGGCCATTTCTTGTTCACCTCACGGTTCACCAGGGCCAGCTCACTATTGAACAGCATGTAGAGATCCACTGCCTTCTTGTCGTAGGTTCGCTTGATAGCCTAAGGAAGGAGAGAAAGAACCTGACAACATGGCCTCGGGTGCGGCTTCCCTCCGGGGACTCATGCTACACCCGGTCCTGGCCCCGTGGAAGGAGGCCTGCTCCCTAGTGATCCGCAAGCAAGGGGAGCAGAAGGAGGACGAGGCTCTTGGGGAAGAGCAGGAATGGGGTTGGAAACAGGAAGCACCGAAGAAGAGGGCGGAGGAGGCAGGGGAAGTGGCGGGGGGCGGGGGCAGGGGGAAGCACCTCCCGCGTGGCGAGCCTGTGGAAGGTGTCCAGCAGCAGCACTCCTTGCTCCACATCTCGGACTAACTCGAAGGCGGAGGTGATCAGGTTCTGAGTCATCACCTCCAGGTCCTTGACTCCAGTGCGAAACCTGCACCATTAAGGAAGCGTGGAGAGGAGCGCACACCCTTGGTCATCCTCTGAGTAAGAATCCCGGGTGCCCCAGACCCAGAGCTCCCTCCGTGCCAGCCACAAAGTGCATCATGTGCATTAATCATTTGCTCCTCAAGACAGCACAGTGAGATGGGTCCTATCAATAGCTTTATTTTTTAGATGAAGAAACAGAGGCTCTAACTGGGGGAATAATTTGCCCAGGATCGCCATCGCCCCCAGTCTGTGGCAGAATGGGGACTCTGGCCCTCAGAGCCTAACGGACCCTGGCTCTGAGCAGTGGCTCCTTCCCTGCACTCTCTCCCGCCTTCCCCATCTCGATCTGTCACCTCCAGGCTCTCCTTTGGACTCTGGCCACTCCTCCTGCGTGGTCTCCACGCCTCCCTCCCCTGCAGCACTAAGCCCCGGGATCCTCACACCTGTTGTAGTCTTCATGCCAGGAGGTGTTCTTGACATCCAGGATGCCCCCGCGAACAGCCCGCAGCATCTGCAGGTTCTTATAAAAGATATCCTCAATCTCCAGCAAGTTCCGTGTTATCTGGGGCCCCTGGGCGCCGAAGAAGCAAGGAAGGGGAGCTTGCTTGCCATCTTCCCAGCGAGCAAAATGGTACTGGCAGTCACATACCTGAAACCAAGTCGGTGTGAGGACTCCTGCCCTCTTTTCTGACCTGGTGGGTCCTGAGCTCTCAGGATTGGCTTAAAATGTCTAAAGACAGGGGAGGACCCGCCAGGTGCCAGGTGCTGCTGAGGTGAGTTTTGGCCACAGAATGAGCTATGAGATACCAGGGTTGTGATAACAGATGACAGTCTGACAGAACAGGACGGTGGCAGCGGCTCACACAGCCACACAGAAAGAGCTACAGTGGAGAAGCTCCCTGCTGACCCTCTGCCCCTCTCTCCCAGCCCCTGGCCAGGGTCTGGAGCCTGCTGTGACACCCCCACCCCTCACGACGGTCTGCCCACCTCAATGAGGTCCTTGCAGCGCTGCACAAAGGCATCCACCTGGGCAAATATGCTGGTCTGGTCCAGCACCCAGCCCCGACTGGAGAACCTGTGTTCGGAGAAAAATGGACCAAATCACAAGTTGGGGCACGACATATCAACCTGTCTGTGGGAAGCTAGAATCCAGAGTCCTGGGTTTGGGGGGTCTTAGGGAAGGAGACCCCAAGAGGCAGTTCTCCTGAAGAGCCGAGGCAAGAAAGGCAAGATGAGAAGAACCAGAGAGGAGATAAAGCACCTCTGGTCTAGAAGGTTTATACATGATGGAATTTCAGACTTCCAGGCCAAGAGTGGAAGAATAAACCAGAAAGGATTCTTGGAATCAGGGTAGAGAGGTTATGAGACTAAGGAGAACCAGGGTCCAGGGGCTAGAAGATCTGCATCCAGAGAGAAGACTGGGATCTGTAGGCTTTTAAAAAGTGCAAGTGAGAGGAGTCCCATCTACAGTCATTAGGAATGGCAGGGGTAACAGATGGGATGGTGGGGGACATGCGTCGTACTGGGTATGCATCTGCACAGCCCGTAGGTAGTGATCTTTCCAGGCCTGACAGCAGGCGATGCAGCCCTGGAGCTCCTCCTTGCTAGAAGTGACGTGGCCCTCAAAGATGCGGTCCAGGGAGATGGCATGGCAGCACAAGCGGATGATCTCATTGCTCATCTGCAGAAGGGGCCAATGGCCTCCAGTCACAGCCCAAATCTCCGACCCCGCCTCGGGTCTCAGCCTCCCAGTCTTGACCTGGCTCCCCACACCTACCTGACACGGGCCTTTGCTGCCGGCTGTCGGCAACCCCGTGAGGGTCTACCCATACTGTCCCCAGCTCAGCTCACCTCCCAGTGAGCGCTCAGCTCAGGGACCCACCTCGGTCACCTCAGATGACATTCGGGCCCTGTGCCTCAAAAGCTGGCTCTCCTTCCCAAATCTGCGTCTCACTCCCTGCAATTTCCACCTTGGGAAATGAGCAGAAGGGAGTCGTCCCCTCCTGCATGGCTCAGCCTGGGGTCTGTCCCCCCTGCCTCCCCCACTGCGCTCTACTGCCTCGCCTTCTCAAAGGCCCTCTTCCCACCTTGGCTACTTCTATCTGGAAGCAAGCTGTCCGGCCCAGGCCCCAACCCAGAGCACAGAGCACGCTGGGGGATGAAGAAGCAGGCAGAGAAGTCCGGGAGCCCTGCCTGACCCCCCCAGGCCACTCCTCAGTGCCTTTCAGCACATATGTCCCCCTGAACGCCTCCCTGTCCTTCAGCAGATCAGAGCTGCCCTTTGCCCCGGCCCCACAGACACGCACCTTTCGGAAGAGAGAGGTCAGTCTCTCCCGAGTGTTGTAGTGGGGAGAGTTGACCCAGATGATGCGGATGAGACTAATCAACTTGGGGAGCTTACTGGAGATGTCCTTAGGCCGCATGTAGGCCAATTCCTGGTAGGGCTCCTTCAGGATTGACAAAAACGTCAGGTTGGATTGTGCTTGACGGGAGCCATCCTGGCAATGAAGAAATGCTGGCAATGGACTTGTCCATTGGAGAGAACTGGTTCAAAGCAAGCACTGCTTACCCCTCTGGAAGCCTGGCCTGACCTGCCCCTCTCAAAACCTAATACCAAGCATCTCAGGCCTCCACGGACCCTGGGGACCCCACCTATCTGCTCTCATTCTTGTTCTAGTTCCAACCAGTGTCCTGTCTCTTCTTATGATGAGTCTCAACCCCCCGCCCCACTAGACTGAGAGTCCCCAAGCTCAGGCTTGTGTCCACTCCTCCAGTTTCTCCAGCTGAATTCAGAACCCGGCACAAGGTAGGTGCTCAACAGCTATTGATCAGCTGATGGAACAGCCCTCCCATCCACCCCCGGTTTCACCCCATGCCTTTGGCCACCCTGTTCTCAACCAGGCTTCTAGACGTCTCCACCTCACTGAAGCTGTTTCCTTACCATCTAGCTCAAAATCCTGCCTGGGAGGAGAAATCCTCCATGTCTAAACTCCACAGGTCACTGCAGCCTTCTCTGTGATCCCAATGTTAACATAATCAGCTTGCCATACTTTATACCAAATTTATTTTTTATGTGTTCATCTTGGCAATTCTCTTGGTTGGACCCTATGGGTTCCTCTTTGACCCCATGCCATCTGGTGATCCTGTTTTGTGTAAGCCTGGTTTTCTGAGCTAGACTGCAGAGGTTGGGCTCATGGAGGTTGGACTCCATGTGTATTTGTCGATGAACTGAGGTCTCCCTAACAAAACTATGAGCTCCTTGGGACCCTGTGTTCTACTACTTTTGTACTCTTACCCCAAGTGCAAGTCCAAACATTAGGATCTATCTTTGCTGTTAAGGATTACGCTGGCTCCCTCTTATTAGCACCTGACTAACTACTGTCCCAACCACCATCCATTCTCTGCTAAGCCTCCATCCTTTGGTCCACTCACAAACCTGGATCTGCTGGGCCAGTTTCATAAAAGGTGCCAAGTAGGATGACTTGGCGAGGCGCAGGATGGATTCAATGTGCTTCACTCCCTGCTTCACCAGCTGTTTACTGATGCCAGACAAGTCCATGCATCGATTGTGCCAGAACTCAATCTCCTCCAAAGGACCTAAATTTTCTCCTGTCTCCACAGACTCCTGGGCACTGAGCACCTCCTTTATCTGCCGGGTCCAGTGTATCATGGAGGCTGCAGGGGAGAGTACAAAACCTCTTGCACTTCTTTATGCTGCTTCCCAGTTGTATCCTTTCCTCTGTCACCTATGTAGCCCTCTTAACTCAGCTCTTTTCTCAGCATCTAGCCCTCCCCTCTCCCCCAACACACTGGCAACACCAGCCACTCACTCTCCAGCCGCTGTACCAGCTCTTTGTCCCTAACCACCACCTCGGGTGCCATGTTCATGGCCTCTGCAGGAATGTAGAGAACGGTGTGACCCTCCAGTTTATACCGAGTATCTGAGGAAAAGAACAGACCATGGAAGTTCACAGAAGGGAGAGAGTTTGTGCCACCCTGGTTCCAATCATGATTGATGATCTAGTATGGTGGATTTCAGGAGAACAGGCAAAAGAAACTATGACTCATTGTCTGGTCTGGGCAACCTTTCACAGCAGAAAACTGTATCTGTATTGGAAGGCAAGTTCTGTGCCCTGATATGCTCCACATAAAGGTACCCATTCCATGCCAGGCTGTATTCAGGATGAGTCTCCCACCTGCCTCATTTGCTCTACTGTCAGTGCAGCACCAGAGAGAAACGAGGCACCCAAGTCTTCCTGCTCACCTGTCAGGCAGGCCAAGAATCTATGCAGATGAGAAGCAAAATGATTTCGAATACTCTCAGGCCAGGTTGTGTTTGTAAAGATCTGAGGTGCAAAGACACCACTGAGCAGCCGAAGCAGGGCCGGGATGTAGGAACCACGCATGGTCCCAAACTGCACGGTTGCCTCAAAGTTCTCCGTGGTGATGGGAACTGGTGCGCAGCGAATGAAGTAGACAATCTGGTTCTGGGGCTGCATGAAAAGACAGGGGACCAGAGATCAGTCTCCAGACCCAGCACAATACCCAGCAGAATCTGAGGCATCTGTCAGGAAAGAACTCTGGCTGAGTTCTTTGCCACATTCCTTTGGGGTATCCTGATCCTTCACCAAATGTGTTGCAAGGTGCCTCCTATTTCTTTCAGGGACATAATAACGGAGTCTGTACCCAAAACTGTGGGAAGGAAATGCAGAGAGTAGGCCTTGCAGGTAGGGACTGTGTACTCTGTCCAACTTGGCTCCAGAACCAACACAGTTAACTAGAACATATTAGATGCTCAATAAAAGCTGGATGGGTGGATGGAAGGAAAAGGATAGAACGGAGGAAGCCTTTGAGCTATAGGATAAGTGGGGAGGAGAAAGAATGGAAGTAAGAGGCAACTGTCCAGGGTCTCCCGTTTCAGTTGTGTACGCCTGGTCCCCAAATTTTCATGTACTCTTCAATTCTGTTCATGGTGAGTTTCTGTGGCTGTTGTTGTTTACATCCAGAAATGTATGACCCTCATGTAGCTACGGCTTTCAAATTTCAAGTTTCTGACTTCTACATGCTGAGAAAAGCCGTTCGTCCCTAAGACCAGATCCACCTTTCATGCGTGCATGCTTTTGTACCCACTCTTTCTTTATAATTTATGTAATTTAAAAAACTGAAAATAAAGCACAAAGAGGAGATTAATAATCATCCATCTTCCCACTACCCAGAATTGAATTTTGGCATTTCGAGTGTATTTTTTTAAAAGCTTCACACTATTATTTTCGTTAAAATGATATACATATGTAATACCATATGATTTTACTCATGTGTGGTATTTAAGAAATAAAACAAACGAGCAAAGGGAAAAAAGAGAGAGAGAGAGATAAACCAAGAAACAGACTCTTGGGGCACCTGGCTGGCTCAGTCAGAAGAGTGGATGACAATTGGTCTCAGGGGCATGAGTGCAAGCCCCATGTTGGGTGTAAAGATTACTTATAAAAACGAAATTTTTAGGGGCACCTGGGTGGCTCAGTCAGTTAAGAATCTGCCTTCAGCTTGGGTCGTGATCCCGGGGTCCCAGGATTGAGGCCCCCACATCAGACTCCCTGCTCAATGAGGAGCCTGCTTCCCCCTCTCCCTCTACCTACCACTTCCCCTCATGCTCTCTCTCACTCTGTCAAATTAAATAAAATCTTTTAAAAATAAAATAAAGGAGAAGAATAAATCAAATGAAGCCTCATCATTTAAAAAATAACATACATAGTTTAGTTATAAATAACTGAAGCAATACAGAGGAGTACAGAGATAAAAACTAAACTGTCATCTAAAACTCCACCAGCCAGACATTAATGCTGTTAACACTACAGAAAACATTATTCCAGACATCTTTCTATAGATCGACACGTACAGAACAAATCGATTAAAAGTTATTTCAAAGTAGGATCACACTATTTTTGATTAAAAGTATTAGATTTAATTTCACTTGGATTTCATAGAATAAAAGGACTCTGGTGTGAATAAGATACAGGCACCCCTGAGCTTCAATAAGTATTTCTTCACCTGCGAGAGAGATTTCTTTCTGAAAGACCCCTTTCTAAAGTTATATGAGATTATTAAAAATACTGAGTTTCAGGGGCACCTGAGTGGCTCAGTCTTTTAGCATTCAACCCTTGGTTTCAGCTCAGGTCATGACCTCAGGGTCATGAGATCGAGCCCTGTGTTGAGCTGTATCCTCAGCCACAAATCTGCTTCTCTCCCTCTGCTCCCCACCCCAAACTCGCACTCTCTTAATTAATTAAATATTTTTTAAAATATTGAGGCTCATTTTCCACTACCTTCCAATGTTAAGTCCTAGTGACTCACTGCTTTGAGAAATAAGAACACTAGCACCTCATACCCTCCCTCTTGCTCAGCACTGCTCAGTGTTCATTATACTGTTACATTTACACTGTCCAGGCTGGTAGCATTTGCATTTCACAGCATAATCATAACACCAGTGGTTATTTAGTATTAGTTTTTATTTAAATGAATTGAATGTTCGTAGAAGCTCTATTCCTGAGTTGTTTACTTGGTTCACTTTTTTCTTTTTTTAAGTGATTTTATTTTTAAGTGATCTCTCCACCCAATGTGGGACTCGAGCTCACAACTCCGAGATGAAGAGTCAAGCGCTCCATCCACTAAGCTAGCCAAGCACCCCTGCCTGTTTGGTTCATTTCTAATGGATAGATATTCCACGGGTGATATTATTTTTGTTTTATAGAGTAGGGTTCTTTCAAGATTGAAAATGACTGCTCATTAGTGGCCTTTGTATTTGACCATCTTGGCTGAGAATAAAATGCTTGGGGCACACGGTCCTCCTGGAGAACTCTGTGAAAGTATTCTTCTGGGTGATTGGAGAAGTCTGCCACCAGCTAATGTCTCCTCCTGCTAGACAATTTGCTTTTTTGACTAGAGCACTAAGTAATTATTTCCCAAATTTTTATTTTGAAAGCAATTTCAACTCCTAGAAAAACTGCAAGAAAAGTGTAAGTGAACAACACACTTGAGTCACTAATCTTGAGTCACTAATTGTTGACATTTTGCCCTATTTGTGCTCAAGTTCACTCTCTTACTCTCTCTCCCTCTCCTGGCTGAGCCATTAGAGAGTGA
The DNA here is from genome assembly GCF_048164855.1 of Canis lupus baileyi. Taxonomy (NCBI): domain Eukaryota; kingdom Metazoa; phylum Chordata; class Mammalia; order Carnivora; family Canidae; genus Canis; species Canis lupus. Next base: position 56,453,925 of record NC_132840.1, read on the forward strand.
GCAGTAGACACCATGTGATATTGCACCCTTAAATACTTCAGCATATAGCTCCAAAAAATGAGGATATCCTCCAACATACCCAATCCTGTAAATGCCACACTCAGAAAATTGAACTTCATACAATACACAATACATATTCAGCTTTCCCCAATGGTCCAAATAACATCATTTACAGCTGTTGTTCGCCACCCAGGATCCAGTCTGGGATCACACATAGTCATGTCTCCTCAGTCCCCTTGAATCCTGTACAGTCCCTGAGTCTTTGTCTTTCTTCCATGGCACTGATCTAACAGTCCAGGCCAATCGTTTTCCAAAATGTCCCTTAATTTGGATTAATCTGATTGTTTCCTCGTCATTAGATTCAAGTTGAATATTCTTGGCAGGAAAGCTGCATAAGCGATGCTCCTAAAGAATTAATTTCTTTGAAGTTTACAGCATACCTAAGATGTGTCTTGGCATTAAACATGGTGTAACAGAATTTTTGGGAGAAAGTACATTATTTCAATTCCCAGATTCAGTTCTTTCTGTAGGTCAGGGAAATGCTTTGTATTTTATCTTTACATTTACACTATTTCATTAGTTGGTGCTCTATATTAGATCGCCTTGTCTTATTAACTTTTCTCTAATTATGTTGTCATTGGCTTTCTCTTCCTCGTGCACTGTAATTATCTCAAGCTTCTCTTCTGTGGCAATTCAGATTTGCAGTGATAGCTAGTCAGTTCCTTGCCACTTCTAACCTACGAGTTTTATAGTATGGTGCTTTATTTCCTAAAATCTGCTATCTCCCTTTCATCTCTCTCTCTCTCTCTCTCATGTTGCATTATTTTGTCTCTCTGCATTTTAAAAATTGAATTCATGCTCCTACTAAGTTGTACTAGGACATGATGCTGTTGTGAGGAGTCTCTTTCTGTTCCACATTTTGCCACTTGATGTAAGATGCTTGCAGTTACCATGCAATTTCTTTCCTCACGCTTGAGCAGCTCAGGGAATTCATCCTTTCTGCTCTAACACCCTGTGGGTGACTTCTTGACGTCCCGCTATGAGAGCCCAGTTTCTTCTCCACCACCTCCCCACCAAAGTGAAAGGGAAAGAATTGGGTATTTTATGTTCTATTCACTTTTCTCTAACCTAAGAGAATTGCGTGAGGGGATGGGTAGGTGGTGAAGACTAATTTCAAGCAGTGTAAGATACCTGGGCTCTTTCTCCTTTTTCAGATTTTTGTTACATGTCCAGCTAAGGTTCCCAACTTTCTGGGCATCCACCATTCCTGTGGGGAGCATGGTTTTCTTAACTCGGGGCATAGACCTTTCATTGGTCATCTACTCTTAAAGTTGATTAGATTATGCTCTTTTCCTTCTTTACACTTGGGTGATTTTTTTTCTTCTTCTAGTTTTACTTTTTTGACCATTTTATCAACAGTAGTAATTTTTTTTTTAACAGTAGTAATTTTTTAAGGAAGTTTCAATTGGCCATCTTAACCCAAAAGTATACAACTAAGTCCCTGATCTTTTTTTTTTTTTTTAATTTTTTTTTTTTTTTTTTTTTTTTTTTAATTTATGATAGTCACAGAGAGAGAGAGAGAGGCAGAGACACAGGCAGAGGGAGAAGCAGGCTCCATGCACCGGGAGCCTGATGTGGGATTCGATCCCGGGTCTCCAGGATCACGCCCTGGGCCAAAGGCAGGCGCCAAACCGCTGCGCCACCCAGGGATCCCCTAAGTCCCTGATCTTATTTAGAGTATATTTCAGTATATCAAATAAATTTTCTTCAGCTTCGTTAAGGCATAATTGACAAATAAAGATTGTATATATTTAAGGTGTACAACTTGATGTTTCGGTATCACAATAAAACTAATTAATATATCCAGCATTCCTTTTTTGTGTATGTATGTACAGCGAGAGCACTTAAGATCTACCCTCTTAAAAAAAAAAAGATCTACCCTCGTAGCAAATGTCATGGACACCACATAGTAATACTGTATAATAGATACAGTAGATACCTGCTGTATAATAGATCTCTAGAACCATTGTCTTGAATAAATGAAACTTGGTACCCTCCCTCGCCCAGTTTTATTGAGCTATAATTGACCTGTAACACTGTGTTAATTTGGGTGTACAACATGATTTATGTATTTATTGCAAAGTGATTGCCACAATAAGTGTAGTTAATATGCATCACCTCACACAGTTACAATTTTTTTCTGTCTCATCAGTGAGAACTTTTTTAACCTTAGCAACTTTCAAATACACAAGGCAATATTAACTAGTCACCATTTGTACATTATACCTCCAGAACTTACTTATCTTAAGACTGAAGTTTGTACCTTTTGCCAACCTTCACTCATTTTCCCTACCTCACTCTAGCAACCCCCAATCTGTTGTCTACTTCTATGAGTTAGCATGGGGTTTTTTTTCCCCCTAGATTCCACATATAAGTGAGATCATACAGTATTTGTCGTTGTTTGACTTATTTCACCTAGTATAATGCCCTCAGGGTCCATCCAAGTTGTTGCAAATGGCAGGACTCTTCTTTCTCATTGCTGAATAATATTCCACTGTGTGTATATAGAATTTTATCCATTCATCCACAGATGGACACTTAGGCTGTGCCCATACCTTGGCTATTGTAAGTAATGCTGCAATGAACATGGAGTATGGATAGATTTTTGAGACAGTGATTCCAGTTCCTTCGGACATATACCCAGAAGCGGACTGCTGGATCATATGATAGTTCTATACCCAGAAGCGGACTGCTGGATCATATGATAGTTCTATTTTTAATTTTTTGAGGAACATCCGTATCGTTTTCCAGAGTGGTGGCCCCAACTTAAATTCCCACCACAGCACATGAGTGTTCCCTTTTCACATCTTCACCAACATTTGTGATCTCTTGTCTTTTTGATGATAGCCATTGTCAAACAGGTGTGAGATGGTATCTCACAGTGATTTTGATTTGTATTTCCCTGATTAGCAATAGGGACAACTTTTTGAAATACCCGTTGGCCGTTTGTATGTCTTCTTTGGAAAAATGTCTCTTCAATACCTCTGATCAATTTTTGATCAGACTGTTGTGTTTTTTGTTTTTTGTTTTTTTGCTATTGAGTTGTTTGAGTTCTTTATATATTTTGGATATTATATATTTTGGGTATTAACCTCTTATCAGATATATGATTTGTACATATTTTCTCCCATTCCTGAGATTGCCTTTCCATTTTGTTGATGGAAGAAACTTTGCTGTGCAGCTTCTTGATCTGATGTAATTTCACTTGCTTAGCTTTGGTTGGTTGCCTTCGCTTTTGGTGTCAGAAACTTTGTGCCCTCTAACATCTCCCTGTTCTCCCCTCCCCTCAGCTAAATAAATAGTCCCCTTAGACTATCATAAATAAATAAAAATTAAAAAATAATTTTAAAAAAGATTTTATTTATTTATTCATGAGAGACACAGAGAGAGAGAGATATATATATATATCTCTCTATATATGACTATCATAAGTAAATAAAATTTTTAAAAAAATTTTGTTTTCCCTATTCCCAATTCTATTCACTGAATAATCCATTCTTCCCTACAAATTTTAAATGCAATTTTTATAGAAAATGCTTACATATACGTTTCTGTATTTTGTGTCTTTAATGTTGTGTATGTGATGCGTATTCCTGGCCCAGTACAAGTCTGTTTTATTTTTTAAAATTTATTTTTAAAGTAGGCTACATGCTCAACACAGGCCTTGAACTGATGACCTGAGATGGAGAGATGGGCACCACAACTCTGTTTTAATCTCTATGGTTTAATATGAGATGTTCATATTTATAGCTCTCCTCCAGTACTTTCATCTTCATCATGTTCTTTGTGATTTTCATGGATTTTTCTGGATATATCTTAAAATCTTTACACAAGGGATCTAGGGACTGTGGTACTTTGATTGGAGTTGCATTAAAATGGTGCACTTGTTTAGATGGAACGGTCTTTATAATTAAGATTCCCACCTAGAAACAGGATATGGCTCACTGTGTCGTCAGATCTGACATGGCCCACAGCACAGTCATTTTCTTTCATAGAAATCCTACACATTTTTGCAAATTTTTGTTCCTTTTATGAATGAGATCTTTTTTTTTTCTTCCATGAGGTCTTATAGCTGACTACTGCTCATGTGCAGGAAAAAGTTACAGTCTGTTTTTGCTTTTGTTTAATCTGGAACATTTCACAAATTGTGTCACTGCACAGGGCCATGCTCATGTTATCATTTCAATTTTTGATGTGCACTGCCAATAAAAGCAAAGCAAAAGCCTTTCTCTTTTCCAACATTTTATTTTAAAAATTTCAAATATGTAGAAAAGTTACAAGAATTTTACAATAATGATCTGTACACGCCCCGCCCAGATGCTACTCTATACCCGTCTTTTAACTGTCTCCCTACCCGTGGTTTACTCTTCACTGATGTATCTTCCACATTGCTGAAATAGTTATCTACCTACCCATGAAGGCCTTTGCTAGTTCCCTCTGGGACAGAAGCCAAATTGTATAAGCATAACACACAAGGCCCTCCACAAGCTGAGCCCTGCCTACCTTTCCACTATCACTTCCCAAAGCTCTTCTCCACACATAGAGTGTTCTTAACCGGAACAGCTCTTACCCAGACTCAGTGAAATCCTATTTACCTTTCATCTCCACCTGAAATATCACCTGCATCGCCAAGCCTTGCCAGCCCTCTACTGGCTCTATTAGTTGTCCCTATAAAGCTCTTATGAAGCTCTGCCCATGGCATCACAATATTTGTAAATTTTCTGCATATGCCTGTCTTCCCCACTAGACCATGAAATCACCAAAAGCAACACCCCACCGCATTCCTCTCTGTATTCCACCGCCAAGCAGGGTTCCTGACACAGCATGAGGCTCAAGACCTTGGGTCTAGCAGATAAGACTCAAAGACACTGAGATGCACAGAACTCTCGGCTCCCTGGCAAGAGCGCCTTGGAGTCTGGACAGCAGAGTACCCACCTGTACTGGCATACTCAGTTCTAGCTTCAGCCCTGCATAGGGGTCGATGAAGATGGTGAGGACGAGCTCTGAAGGGTCCCGGGCAAAGTGTTCCAGAACGGCATCATGCTCTGCTGTCCATACGGCATCCACTAGACCTGTCAGCACGGCTCGGGACAGGAAAAGGGGCTTCTACAGAAGGAGAGCAGAGAGCCAAAGCAGGTATGGCTATTAGGATGAGGCCTTTCTCCTGAGTACACTTGAAGACAAGGAGGATGAGAAGCCACACGGATCCAGAATGGTGAAGACAAGGCTAAGGATGAATTGAATGATAGGTTTCAAGCTTCTGAAGAAACAAGACAATAAGATTCCCTTGCTTCTACAAGTAAAACTAGAATAGATCACTGGATGAAAAGTGCAAGACATTATCTTCTCAAGATCTCTCCTTTATACCTATGGTTGTAAAAATGCATCGTCAAGCAATCCTCAACCTCGAAGTCAAACTAAATCAAGAGAACCCATAGGATATTAGCTTGAAGCAAGCAACCAGGAGCAAAGATGGCAAGCCAGAAAAAAAGGGATAAGGCTGCAGCCTCCTGGGACACAGAAGTAATAGGAGATATCCAGTAAAAGCTGATTAGGAGGTAAAAAAGAAAAAAAAAAAGTAAAAGCCAGAGAGGAAGAAGGGAGAGGAAAAGACAAAACTGAGAAACACCAAAGAATATATAACTTAGATGAAAACACTGTAACTGGTGATCAGAAAAAATATCATCTGTAGAACTCCACTAAATAATTCAGGAAACTTAGGGCATCTAGCTAGCTCAGTCAGAGGAGTGTGCGACTCTTGATCTCAGGGTAGTGAGTTCAAGCCCCACGATAAGTCTGTACAGATTACTAGAGAAAATAAAAAAGCTATGGGGCACCTGGGTAGCTCAGGGGTCGAGCCTCTGCCTTCGGCTCAAGGCATGATCCCGGGGTCCTGGCATTGAGTCCCACATCGGGCTCTCCACAGGGAGCCTCTTTCTCCCTCTGCCTATGTCTCTGCCTCTGTGTGTGTGTGTGTGTCTCATGAATAAATAAATCAGATCTTAAAAATAAATAAAGTTAAAATTAAAAAGCTGTAAATATTTAAGGAAACTAGAAGACATGAAGATGAACACAGAGAGCCACCCTGTCCTTCTCCCTGTTCTCCTGCAGGATGAGAAGTCTCTTTCACTTATAGTTTCCAAGCCGAGAAAGCCAGGTGCTCTAAAATTTCCCCTATATAAAGACGTAGATGAACCTATGAGGAAAACATAGCAACCCCAGGAAATGCATGAAAAAAAGGACAGGAGTGGACATGTCACATCATAGAAAATGGAAAGTGAAAATATGAAGAAATGTTCAATTTCACTTGAAATCAAGGAAATACAAATTAAAATAGCCAAGCTATAGCGTGTATTACTATGCTGCTAACACCTAGGTCTGGAAAGCGCTTGTTGCCAGGGTGTGGCCACAATGTGCAATTCATTTGATAAAGAGTCGGGTGTCACAAACTAAGCTTGTCCTAGTTTGACTCAAGGTGGGGAGACAAGGAAGGGAAAGCTAAGAGACCTGCCCCTCACTTAAAGCCCTCTTCTCCTGGGGACAGAGGCTGGGGGGACAACTGTGCCAGTGGACCGGATTGGCGGTAAGCAGGCTCCCAGCAAAGAGGAGAAGAAAGCAAGTGACAGACCAAAGACAATCCCTCGTGCACCATCTTACAACTAACCCTCTGATGCCCTGGTTGTGGGGGAAGAATGTTGGTATGGGGGGGGAAACCCTAACTTACCACGTCCACCTCCGGCTCCTGTAATTCCTCCTTCTCTACTACAGTTTCCTCCAAGGTTGGTTCTGGGGAGAATAAACATTCCAAAGTGAAGGCGTCCCTTTGAAACTTAAACACAGAGTCACAGTACGACCCAGGGTATCTCCCCAAGAGAAGGGGAGGCAGGTACTCAGACACTCAAGCACACGTGTTCACAGCAGCCGAAAAGTGAAAATAACTCAAGTAACTCAAACAACAAATGACGGGATGAACAAATACCAGTGGAACATTATTCAGCCACAGAAAGGAACGGAGTAGCCACAATGCTACACCATGGATGAGCCTTGAAAACACGACACTGGGGTGCCTGGGGGACTCAGCTGGTGAAGCGTCTGCCTTCAGCTCAGGGCATGATCTCGGGGTCCAGGGATCGAGCCTCGAGTTGGACTCCCTGCTCAGTGGAGAACCTGCTTCTCCCTCTCCCTCTGCAGCTCCCCTGCTTATGCACAAGCTCTAGTTCTCTCTAATAAATAAATTTAAAAATTTTAAAGTTTTTTTCAAATTACAAATATAGAATTACAAACCTGTTCTTCTTCTTTTCTGAATGGGAACTAAGAAACGTTTAAGGAAGCACAGGTTGTTAATACAGACCTTGACGGCGTGTCTGCCCTTTTAACCCACCTTTACTAAGAAACATTTCAGGCTCTCCTTAGACCAGCATCTGCTCTAACAAACCACCACAAACTGGGTGGCTTATAAACACCAGTAACTTATTTCTCCCATTTCTGGAAGCTGGAAGTCCTACCTGGGGATGCTGGCCTGGTCACTGAGAGCCACCTTCTGGGTCACAAACTCCTCATGGTGTCCTCACGTGGAAGAACTGGGCAAGGGATCTCTCTGGAACCACTTTCATGAGGCACTTATCCCATCCTCATGACTTAAGCACCTCTCAAAGCACCACCCCCCTACTAATCCCATTCCATTGGGCACTAGGATTTATTTCAATGTATGAATTGGGGGGGGGAGGGAAACACACAAACACCCAGACCATAGCAGGCCCCTCCATCTCCAACGGGACAGGCTGCAATGCCTCCCCAACTCCAAAGCTCACAGGGATTACTGTGTTTCGGGGCTGCTTTGGAGGCCCCGGACCCCTCTGAACCTCTGCTGGGGTTACTTGTCTCCACACCAAACGATAAAAAGGCTTAGAGCTAAGGGACTTGTGGAGTCTTTGTATTTGCTGGTCAGTGCTCTCATTTAGAATCTCCCTCCCTCCCCACACTTGAGGACCCTCCCAGCTGAGCCTCACTGCCTCTCCTGCTCCCTCCCTCTACTCCAGGAAGCCAACCTCTAGGAGCTGGTCTCATTTTCTTTCTTTCTTTTTTTTTTTTTAAGATTTTATTTGTTTATTTATTTATTTATCCATGAGAGATACAGAGAGAGAGAGAGAGAGAGGCAGAGACCCAGGCAGAGGGAGAAGCAGGCTCCATGCAGGGAGCCTGACGTGGGACTCTATGCCAGGTCTCCAGGATCACACCCTGGGCTGAAGGCAGCGCTAAACCACTGAGCCACCCAGGCTGCCCTGGTCTCATTTTCGATGCTTGCTTCCAAGAGAACTCAAGAGAAAATCTGGGTCCTAGGTACCTAGGTACCCTGCATGCCCTGGACCCTTCTTCCCCACCCATGTCTAATCTCCACTATTAATATGAAAAGGGGACTCCATTTTCTCTCCATCTTGACAGGCTGCCAGCTGTGTAAAGAAGCCCCATGGAAAAGAGGAGGGCTATACTTAGTTCAGAGTCATAGCTCCACTGGCCAGGGCTCAAAGGGGGACAGCCCCGTGACAGCCGCAGGGACCAGAACCCTTCAGAACCCTGCTGACCCACAGGGAAGGAGGCCCTCAGATCAAAGCCATGGGAGGCAGCCTCTTTAAACTCTTTTCTCCCTCCATGCAGATATCAGGCTGCTTTTCTAGTGGCCCTGAACCTGAACCCCCCTCCCTCCCCCCCCCCCCCCCAGTCTACCGAGGCCCTGCCAAAATAGAGGCAGAGCTACAAGAGCTTTAAACAGATGGGAGAAACGATCAGTCAGGCTTAGGACTCAAAGGGTGGCAAAGCAAGCTGGGTCGCCATGGTGATGGGCTTAATGGGAGAAAAACATTATTTGTTTTGCCACCCGGGGTGAAAACGGGGGGGGGGGGGGGGGGGGGGGGGGAACGGAGAGATCAAACCCTCTTCAGCGTGGCAGGAGCAAGGAGGAACACTCCAAGCGAGGAGGAAGGGGCTGAGAGAAAGCACTGGCTAGTGAGGTGAGCTCTTGGTACGTGGCAGGGGCAGGGGGAAAGAGTAAGAAAGAACAGGTCTAAGGCCGGCGAGGAGCAAAACACAGAAAAAGGACCCCAGCAACAGGCCTGAGATGCCACTGAGGCCCTGGCTTCTTACCCAGAAGCAACAGCCCTCGGACCCTCTCTAAACACAAAGGTTCTGCCTCCATGCTCCTCCCCAGCAGGTACCCACCAAGCTCCTCCTTGAGGGGCTCAGGCTCCACCTCAGGCTCCCCGGAAGGCAGCGTGGTCTCTGCAGCCTGTGAGGCCAGAGCAGCCTGGGCAGCTCTCTTGCGGGCCCCTCCACGGCTGCCACTGCCCCAGGCACTCACTTTCTGCTTCTTCTCAGCTTTGCTGGACATGGTGTGGGCAGAACCTGCGGACACGTGGGCAGTTGAGGGGCACACCCACAACCAGATCCACCCTCACCCGGCCCCCCACCCAGTACACTCAGTTCCTTGTGAATTCACAAACTGACTGAGACACTCCTCCCCCCAAGATCATCGTCTCATCTGGGGATACCCACACTCTGCTCCATGAGCCACAGAGGGTCTTGCAGACCTCACTCCTTCCCCTGGGGCAACCTGCTTTCTTCAGGGCATTGGGTCAAAAAACAACTGTCCCTCCAAGGCTTTAGGAATGAATGGAAGTGGAAGAGACGGTAGCCTGACAGACACCCCACTAAGGAGGGTTGAGGAGCCCCTGTCTCTGCCCAGAAGTGTGAGATCGGAAGATCATGAGGCAAAAATAAATAAATAAATAAATAAATAAATAAATAAATAAATAAATAAATGTACCAAGCTGAGGCGTGGTTGCACACGCCCTCAACCACCTTACCCCATGAGGGCCACAGGTGTGTGTGAGAGAAGGCCCAGGAGAGGTAAGACTGTCCCCAGCCTCCCCACCCTTTGTCCTTCTGTCCAGTCAATGAAGCACACCCAGATGATCTTCCTAGGTGGCTCCTGTCTTCCCAGCTTACTAACCTCTCTTACAGGGGGGAGGCATGATGAAACTCTCCTCCTACCCACACTAAAATGTGCAACCTCCCTAAGCAAAGAAAAACCCTATTTGTGACATGTCTCATTAGCTTTTCATGGCTGTGGGTGGGTAGGAACCTCCATCTGTGTGTACTGGAAAGGTCCCTTAGCATAGTTGATTGACTATGCTAACTCATCACGGAGACCAAGGTCAGCTGACTTCTGGTGCCCTGAGAACAGACTGGAAGAAGAAAGGAGAAAAAAGTCCCCCAAGGTGGAATTTCCAACTGTGTCTGGGGGAGAAGGCACTGGGGAAGGAGGAAGGCTCCGCAAAGTAGGCGCCCGGAGGCAGGAGCATCTCTGGCAGGCTCTCAGAATCCCAGGAGAGGGGGGCAAGGTGTGAGCGGCTGGGCATCCCTCCTTGATCCAGCTCCAGCTCGGCAGCCACCTGTGGCTTTCCTCCCTCGTCCCCACAAGCGCCCCAGGCATCGATCACAGGTTGTGAGCTTCCAATGTGAAGGATGTGTACTTTGCTCCAAGGAAACCAGTTCTAGGAGGCTGGCGCATCAATAAAACCAACTGTGGCAGCGCCGCGGGTCTCCAGAGAAGCGTCAGGCTGTGCCTCTTGCGGCCCTCGGAGCTTTCGCGGGCCAGGCCCGGAGCACTCGCCCCCCCAGGTCCACCACGGACCTGTCATCCACACCCAACCCTGACAGGCCCAGGGGACCGGCCCTGTCCTGCAGCGGCCTCCCGGGCGGCAGACTTGCCTACAACGGTCACAACGGCCCCCGCCCCCGCCACGCCTCGACCCCGACCGCCCCTTCTCCTCCCCTCCAAGTGCCCCTCAGCGCCCTCTGCCCCCGCCGCCCTCTGTCCCTCCACCACCACCACGGCCCCTTCCCACGTCTCCCTTTGTCCTCCCTGCCCCTGACACACACCTCACGACGCCGACCTCGTCCTCCCTAGGCCTGCTGGCCGGCCACTCCAGCTGCGAAGTGGCCCCGCGAGCCCCGCTCCCGCCCGCGCCGGCCACGCGTCGCCAAGGCAACCCGGCGCGGGGAGGGGCGAGCGGCGGGGGAGCGAGCCCGCGAGCCCGGCCCCCACGGCGCAGGCGCAGGCGAAGGGCAGCCCCAGCTCCGCCGCCGGGGCGCCCGACTCGGCCCGCCGGCGCCCCATTGGGCCCCTGGCCACAGGGCCGGCGAGTGGGGGGCCGGCCTCCGAGTCCCGCTGGCCGGGGCGGGGCGGGGGCGGCGTGTGGTCCGAGGACGGGCAAGACCGGCCGGGGCCCAGACTTCTAGCTGCCCTCCCTCGGGTCACCGGGACGGCCGGCCAGCCCCGCGCGTCCGACCCCGCGCCCGCGTCTGCGGGCCCGCTCCCCGCGCGTCCGGCAGGTGGCGCCCGGCGTCCCGCCTGCGGGGCCGGTCTGCGCCCTGGAAGGCGCTCCAGGATTTCGAGGCAGCCGCGGCCGCAGCTGGGTCCGGGGGAAAAAGCGGGGCTGGAGCACCCGTGCCCTGCCGCCCGTTCCCTCGTCTGCGCCCGGACCGGGGTCTCGGAGCACCGGGCTGCGCGGGGCGGGAGAGGCCAGGGAAGAACGGAACTGGAATTTAGGGGAACCTGGGGATCGGCTCTGGGAAGCGTCGCCCGTTTTGGGGGGAACGGGAGGCGGGGACTCCCTGGGGAAGGTGACCGGGCCGGGGAGGGGCTCGGTTCTCCGTGAGAACAAAGGCTGGGTCCTGGGCGAGCGGGGGGGGGGGGGGGGGCGGGGAGGGGGGCAGACCTCAGCGGGGGCTAGGGGGCGCTGCAGGCCGGGAGCCGCAGAGGGGGCGCCCGCGGCCCCGGGCTCTACCTGAGGCGGGAGGAGCTGAAGGGAGGAAGCGGGTCCGGGGGATGGGCAGGCACCCTCCCTGCTTCCATCAATAGTGCCTAATTAAGACAAAGCCCTCAGCGAGCCCACTGATTACATTTCCATGAGGAGCTAAATGGATGACATTTTCTTTGCTGGATCAGGAGGGGGAGAAGCTGGCACCTCCGTTCCCCCTCTTTCTGCGTGGTGTTCACACCTGACGGGTCTCTGATGCCAACCTGGCACAAGGCTCGGCTGTCTCAGGTGCTCCTAAAGGGCCCTGGGAGTCATCCACACCCAACACTAACCTCACCATCCCACCTGTCCTGATTTTCAGAACTGACACCCCCTGCCTTGGGGACCTCTCCCTACCCCCACCCCATTATCCTTTTTTTTTTTTTTTTTTTTTATTTATTTATGATAGTCACACACAGAGAGAGAGAGAGGCAGAGACGCAGGCAGAGGGAGAAGCAGGCTCCATGCACTGGGAGCCCGACATGGGACTCGATCCCAGGTCTCCAAACCGCTGCACCACCCAGGGATCCCCCACCCCATTATCCTTAAGGGAGGCGCATGGGCTCTGATTTGCGGTCCCCTGCCCAGACCAACGTCTTAGTGCCAACGTCCTAGTGCCGAAGACCACGATTGAAGTTGCCAGGGGTCCTGCCACACCCCAAACCAGCTGCACAGCAAGGCAAGGAGGGCTAAGTGATTCATCCTCTAACCAAACAGGCAGTGGGTGGCAGAGAGGTGACATGATTGGTCCGATCCCCCCAGGGAAAGATCCCCAAAGGAGTGAAGATTTGTGGGGAGGTATGAGGGGGGCTTCCACCGCAGGGCTCATTGGCTCTCTCAGAAGAGGAAGGTGGTGTGGACCCCATTTCTGACCACCCCCTACCCTTGGCTGTGCTTGGAGATCCCAGCCCCCTACATTATGCTAAATAGGTAATCAAACATCTTGCTTTGCTAATTACTGCTCAATCCGATTAAACACTGCTGAAGCTCATCAACAGAGGTGGAGGTAGGGGGAAGGGGTGAAGGGAAAGCAACCACAGCTGTGATGGGGGGGTCCTGTCCCCAGGGACTCCAGGGGATGGCCGAGCAACAGCCAGGACACCAAGGCACAATACCTCCCAAAGGAAAGGGACAGAAGAGTTGTACCTGGGTGCAGGACCCTTACCCTTCCTGCACCCCCAGCCTCAGAACCTTCCCTCCTCCCAGACCTTCATTACCCTCAGAACCCAGGCATCCGGCTATTCCCACAGCTCCCCGTGCACACCCCTGTCCCAGATTTAATAAGTTCTGTTCTCTCACTGTCAATATTTGATGTCTCAGAGCCATCTCCACGGAGAGAGGGGGACTCTTTCCTTGCCTCCCCCCTACCTTGGCCGTCTGTCTTTTGCCCACCCCAGTCTCTGGGAGCCGAACCTTCTCTAACTAGCTGACTTAATGAAATGATATTAAAGTCTTAAGCAACTCCCAAAGAATGGTTGTTATGGTGAAGGGAGTGGGCAGGACGCCTGGGTCCCTGAGGGGAGCAGGGGCCAAGGAGAGGGAAGACTGAGCCAGAGTCTCCCCAGTGGGGAGCAGCAGATTTGGGGTGAGCTGGCGGCTGGACCTCTGGATCTTGGCGGGAAGCAGGGAATGAGGGCTGGGGGCCCAGAGAAGATGGGAAGAGAGGACATTCAGGGAGTGGGGTCTCAGCCTGTTGTCCAGAGCATCCGTCAGGGATGGAGAGGCCAACGAGGGAGGGTGGGGGGGGACAGGGCCTCAGTGCCAGCAACCTCCTACTGACTGTGCCCTGGGCTGTCCCGTGAGAACCAGAGGAGAGTCTCCTTCAGCCCTGACTCATCCTTCTTCCCCCCTCTTCCCCCAGCAGACCCCCACAGGTGATTTGTAGCTGATGCCCTCACAATGCTTGGGGCCAGGAGAGAGTCAGTCTATGACACGAAGAGCCAAGAGCTTCCAGGAGAGAAGAAAATGAACAGAGGCCAAGAGATGGGAAGCCAAGGACCCCACACACACAATTCCCCCCACCCATCCCCATCTCACTCCCCTGGGGACCCTGGCCCAGCCCCAGTCCCCTTGGGGTGGTGGGAATCCAAGGACATTTGGCTGGGGCTGATTGATGAGGGAGGAGGCAGCCACGGGCACTGGGGCTGCTGTTTGCTGAGCACACAGATTCCTCCCCATTCACCAGCTGCCACCCCCAGAGGCTGCTCAGTCTCACCGCCACCACCAGCAGCACCAGCCATGGAGCTGGAGGGAGCTGGTGCCTGAGTTTCCAAGGGCACTGGGAGAAGAGGGAGAACCAGGACCCCAAATGCTTCAATGCCCCATGGAAAGCAGGGGTCCCTGGGACCTGGTCCCTGTGAGACCTGCCTTTAGGACTCTGCCTTCCCTGCTCCCTCCCAGACGTCTCCGGTGTCCACTCCTTTCCCAGCTGTCCCCAGTGCTCTGAGCCTATCCCAGCCAGCCCCCTGCCTCCAGACTGCCCTGCGGCATTTCTCCTGGCCTGCCTACAGATCTTGAGACTCACCCTACTGTCAGGGGGTGCCCTGTGTTCACGATTCCCCAAAAAGCCACTTAGGAAGCCCCATTTTTCGTTCTAAGAGGAATTCCACGTACCATGTCGACCATTCCCCATCAGAAATTCCCACTGCAGCTCTACACTCCTTTCCTTAAAAGCCCTCAACGTAACCCTGCTACACACACACACACACACACACACACATCAATCTCATTCATATCCTGCAAAGCATGAGTCTCTGCAGCTCACGCCCCAGGAGAGCCTCTGCTGTGGGGGCAGCTTTAGCACCTGTGATCCCCAGTTCCCCTGGTTTCTTTACTTCCTCTTTGCCTGCCCATTCTAGATGCTGTACCATAGCCCCCACAAAAACCTCAAAGCCTCGTCCTTGCCCTCCCAGAGCTTAAAACGTAGTTGAGGAAAACATAACTCACACACAACACACAAAGCAAAGAAAAGCAAGACCAAGTTAGACCAAGTTCTTCATTGTAGGCTCTGGACCTTAAGAGACTTGCTTCCCTCCAGACCGAGGCTGAGGCAGAATGGGACACATCTGGGGCGCATCTGGGGCTTCCACAAGGTTGTGAGATTCTTCTCGCTCTTCCCAAACACACCCAGAGGTCACCTCCGTGCTTTGCACTTGCTGTTCCCTCTGCCAGGGCATGCCCTTCCCACAGTGCAGGCCTTTGTCTGCATCACTCAGGGTCTGACCCAAATGAGCTCCTCGTCTGAAGCATCTCCCTCTTACTCTCCACCCTCTTCGTCCCATTACTCTGTTTGGTGTCTATCACTTGTCCTTGCCTGAAACTTTATTGGCTTGTCCCCCACCAACACATGGACTTCGTGCCAACCAGGGATGTGGCTGCATTTACTCTATATTCCCAGGAGCCCGACAAGCTACAAAGTAGACAACTTAATAGAATGTTGAGCGAATATATATGTGAACTCCCTCCAAAAAAAAGAATGTCATCCCACCCGTGTGCATTGTGTTGTCGTTGTTCCCCAGGGAACATGTTGGCGTATTTGTACCCAGAAGGAGCATGGGGTGGCATGTGTTGTTCTGTGTGGAGGTCACCAGTGCCTTCACAGAGCCTGAGAGCGACACAAGCTACCACACATTGGGGGGGGGGGGGCAAGCTGCAAGGCTTACGTTGTCAGTGTGTGCCTGTTTTGTGGGGGGAGCCCAGAGACGCCTGGGCTCCGAGGGAGTGTGTCGTGGGGTGCTCTGCAGACTACACTGCTCCTCGCCCCAGCTGTGCATCTGTCCCCAGGTGTCTTCCTGTCTCTCAGCGTGTTCTGATGTCTTGGCTGCTTTGGCGAGCTGTTTGTCACCGAGACTATTTATCCCACTTCTCTTCCCTCTTGTCTCTCCACCTGTGCTTCTAGATGTATTTAGGGGGGCCGTTCTCCCCGGGCTCCCTGGCCCCCTCACCACACACAGCCCTGCCCCAGTCTTGAACCCCTCCCTTTCTCACTGGGCCCTGTTGCTGGGCTCTGGGTTGCCATAGTGACGGTTGCCAAGTCCCTGAGGCTGATAGCCAGCGATGGGGCTGTCGGCTCCATCCACGCGGGAGGCTGAGGGGGGCTTCCCATTGTGTGGAGAAGGGGATGTTGCCATGACAACCAACCCCCACTAAGGGGCAGGGACCAGCCCTCCCACCCCCCTCAAGCCTCCGCACCTCTGGCTGCTCCGGGCGGGCTCAGGAGGACAGGAGTAAATTCCAGACAGCCCAGCACCTGGCCTCAGTTTGCAGCTCCCCTCCTAGAGCGCCTGTACCTCCTGGGGAGGGGGGGGCCCGGCGGGGGGCGGGGGGTGGCGTCTTGCTGGGACAGGGGGAGGAGGAGGGGTCCCATTGGACAGAGTGGGGCAGGAGGACCCCTTGACCCCCAGGCAGATGGGAGACAGCGGGAGGGGACCTAAAGTCAGGGGAGAGGCAGGCAGGGCAGAGGTTGTGACCCCTGCCGAATGGCTAGGGCGATGCTCCTGACGGCTGCTTTTGTGGCTGGAGAATGGGGCTGAGTCTAGGTGGCTGGGCACCCAGGATTTTTAGGGAAGAGCCTGGGTTATGGGCACACAGGGAGGCATGGGGCAGGCAGCGAGTCTTCTGGGGAGTCCCACCACTTCTCCTCACACTGGTCCCCAACAGCAAAACTCTCCAAGTCAGGGGTGCCTTGGGCAGGGGCAAGTATACCCCAGGTTATACTGGGGTAGGGAGAGGGAAGAAGAAGGGGACAAACTAGGCCTGCCACAGCTATGGCAGTCACCCTAGCTGACTTGAACCCACTCTATTCCTGACTGCGACTTGCCTCGCTCATCCCTGGTGCTTTGGTTTAGCAACAGACACATGTGAACATATATTAACCAATGTCCCCACTGGGTGCATTGGCAACTCCTGCTCCTGGCCAGGTTCCCCCCTCCATCCCCGGGAAGTGGCTGCCTTCCTCAGCCTTCCCACCCAGCCCATGTATCCCCAGGTGCTGCCCACCTCACCCCTCCAACCTAGCCGGCTCCCTACACTTCCCCTTGGCCCCATGTGATCCAACTCTCAGCTTGAAAGCCAGTCTACCCATGCGTCCTCTGTCCCAACTCACGCCTAGTCAGCCTACCCATCCCTCCTCTGTCCCAACTCATGCCTAGTCAGTCTATCCATGTGTCCTCTGTCCCAACTCATGCCCTGTCAGTCTACCTATCTGTCCTCTGTCCCAGCTCATACCCACCCAGTCATTCTCCAGCCTTCTTATCAACTTTTGAAGTCTTTTATTCTTTTTTTTTTTTTTTTTTTTTTTGGTTTTTGTTGTTCAAATTTCCCTTTTACAGTAAAACTACTGAGGTGACGGCCATCACCCGCCACCTCCCCCATGGCAATATCAACTTCCTGTCCTCTGGAAGGAGTGATTAGCAAAATCAGGAAGGAGCTGGGAGCTACAGTACCAGAGAGATGATTTGACCTCTGGTGGACAAAGTAACCATCTTGGCTGGTGATTGAGGTGGCCGACTTGGTGCCCAAGGGCAGCTCTGATCTAATGGAACAGAGCTAGGAGGAAAAAGAAGGCAACACCCGATTTGTGCACTACAGGGCAGGTAGAGGTATGAGCTGGTCACCATGGAAACGGTGGCGGTTGCTAAGTACCACCGGCAGCTAGACCAGTCAGTAGGCCACCATTTTGGTCACTAAGAAGGGAGCTGTGTTGAGTTTGAAGGGACGAGGAAGTGGACGATGTGATGGACAAGACAGCCCTCTGGGTTACTGGGGACAACATGTGGGTTCTCGATAGTCCTGTTGATTGACAGAGGTTATACTGGGGTAGGGAGAGGGAAGAAGAAGGGGACAAACTAGGCCTGCCACAGCTATGGCAGTCACCCTAGCTGTCCTAAAAGCAGCAGAGGGAACGGGGAAGGGAGATCCCGGGAAGTGCCACTGAAGACTAGGAAAATCCTCCTCAGTCCACCCTGTCTTCTTACAGCCAGTAAGTTCCAGCTTCCTCCTGCAACAGGAAGTCCTTCCTGTCCCCCCCCCCCACCGCCCCAACTTCTCCACAGAGTAAGAACCAGCCACCAGAGCACCCTCTCCCTTCCCAACCCCGCCCCCCAGACTAAGCCACTTCAATTTCCAGCCAGACCACTTCCTCTTTCAGAAGCGCTACTTCCTGTCCTGGATGAAGGCACTTCCAGTGCCCGCTGCACTGCTTCCGCCACTTGCCAGGCCACTTCTGTCCAGGCCCGGTCACTTCTTGTCTGGAGCCAGTCACTTCCTGTCCCAAGTGGCCCATTCAGTGTCAGACCAAAATCTGCGCACTGTGTGTGTCCCAACTAGTTCATATCTTGCTGCTGGCCACTGACAAAACAGGACACCTCTTCTCCTGGCAGCTGTCATGACCCAACCACCCCAGAGGGCTGGAGTAGGTAGAGGCCTGGGGCAGGGCGGAGAAGGAGGCCCTGCCGCCCATGCCCAGAGCTGGGGTGCAGCACCAGAGCCAGAGCCTTCCCCGCGAGGCCCGCATTTTTGGCAGACTGAGGGGAGCAGTTGGTAAGAGAGGTCAGAAGAGGGAGCTGAGGGGAGAATGCTTGCACCTCCCCCCAACCCACCCAGGGAGATGGGAGAGGCCTAGGGAGAGGCCTAGGATAAGAAGCCGAGAGGGTAAGAGGAGCCGGTAAGAGGAGCCTCGGGAGGGGACTGCTAGGGAAGAGGAACAGACCTAGAGACAGGAGAGGGAGAGAGAGACAGAGAGAGAATAAGAGAGAGAAAAGAAAAAGAAGAGAAAAACAGTGAGAGGCAGAAAGGAAGAGATGCCAACCAAAAGACAGACAGTCCCCGCCCCTAGATCTGGGTTTGTGAGGGGCACATGGGGACCAGGGATGGGGGGTGGTTCGCTGGGTCAGAGCAGGAGGCTGAGTCTCTGCGGGGGCACAAGGGGGAGGAGCCAACCAAGGGCAGGAGTCTCAAGGAATCCTACAAGTGAGGAAGGGAATGACAGCAGCAGGAACACAGGAGCTGATGGGGCAGAGGGGCCGAGGGGATGCTAGAGGTGTCCCTCCAACCGTGACTCACACTGGAGGAGCACCCCCGAGAAGGGCTGGATTCAAGAGAGCCAGGTGGGAGAGAGCCCTCATACCTTGTAGTAGATGTTGGGAGGGCTCTGAGGGGGCCCATCCTGCACGATGTACACAGGATGCCCATAGTCACCGCTCACCTTCTCATAGTGGGGGCAGAAGGGGGGGTCTGCAGCCCCACCGCCCCGCAGAGCTATCCCTAGCTCCCCAGGCTCAGCCTCCCGAGGCCCCATGCCACTTCCGCTGCCCAGGCCCAGAGACCCTCCCCTCCCGAAGGAGCCAGGACCAGGGTGGCGACTCTCCGAAGGCTTGGCCCGCCGTCTCCGCCAACACATGGCACCCCCAGCCCCTGCCACGCCCAGCAAGAGCAGCGCCAGCCCCCCCGCTGCCCCGGCCACCGCGGGCATGCTGGGAGGGGGCAGGGGGCCTTCAGCACCCCGGGAGGTTGCATTGCTGGTGGGGTCACCTGGCAGGGAAGGGGTGGAGGAGGAAAGAGGGGAGGGGCTGAAGGAGCCACCGGGGCATCCAAACACCCAGCCTTGGGGGGTCCCCATGGGCTTCCCCAGCAGTGCCCAAGCCCTCCCGGGCACCCCACCTTCCCTTCCCCTCCAATCCCACTCAGAATCCAGGTGTGTCCAGCCCTTCAGCTGGGTGCTGAGTAGTCTTCCCCACTCCTCTGACAGTACTGATTGAAGCACTGGCTGGGCTAATTAGTTCTAATTGAGTCTTTTCCTCATTTGACTTCCACTCCCCTCCCACCCTCCCATCCTCACTTCTCTTTCCTGTATCGACCCCCCACCCCTCACCCCACAAAACTGAAGGCAGAGGGAGAGGGCGAAGGCAGGGCAGCTGGGGTCTGAGAGCAGAGGAGGTGTGGGGAGTGCGGGGAAGGCAGGAGGCTGGACCCCTAGCTCCTACCTGGCATGTTGTCCTTCCCAGGCTCCAGGCCGTGGGCCGCCCCCCGGTCTCTCTCCATGGGCATTTCAGACACAGGCTTCCTGGGGGCCGCCCCTCCCCGGGGACCTGGAGATGGTGAAGACCCAAGACAGAGGGGCTAAAGACAGCAGCCCCCTGAGCATGCCTGTGCAGCTCCAACCCCAGAACCCCCACTCACTTTGTCCCACTCGGAGAAGCACCTTCATGCCTCTGGTGAGGCACACGCCTCCCTGCAAGCTCTCCAGGCCTTCCCGGGTCCCATCCGACGTGGCTGAGGGAGGAGAGCCAGAGGGAGAAGTTGGCAGCCCAGAGCCCAGCCCCTGTTCCATTCCAACCCCGTCCCCAGCCCTGCTGACACCCAGGGGGAGGGTATCATGGCGCTCTCTCTCTCTCTCTCTCTCTCTCTCTCTCTCTCTCTCTCTCGGCCCCTCTGCCCTCAATCTCGGGAGCACCTCCCCAGGGGCCCTGCCCTCTGCCCAGCAGTACCAATTATGTAGTAATCGTGGTGCGAGCGGAACTCATGGCCCCAGAGGTTAGGGCTATACTCCTGGAACTTGATGGTGAAGCGCAAATCCAGGTCTGGCCGGTCACAAGTGAGAAGCAGGTTTGGGGCAGGAGGTGCCTCACAGCGCCGGCCCTGGGCCCCCCCTACCAGGTACAGCTTGTAGAACTCATAATTAGGAGAGGAGTGGGGGCCAGGAGGCCGGGCTCGGGGGCAGAGCAAGTCTAGCCGGTCCCCGATCTGAGGGTAGAGCACATAGCCACCCTCCGCCTGGAACCTGTCAAGAGGAGGGCAAGGTGGACAAGGAGAGTTGTCAGAGGTCTGGCCCCCAGACCTTGGTCTCCCTCACCCCACATCCCTGCAGGACAGCCTTCGTCAGAGGGCAAAGTCTTGTTCTGACAGGGCAGGCACTAAGGACTCAGAAGCAGCAGGAAGCCAGGCTCAGAGGTCTCCAGCCCCAAATGTACTCTCCAGCCCGCCCTCACCACATGCACACTGCCATCTCTCGCTCCATCACTAGCCCCGTTGCCATGGCAACAGGATGCCAGTTACCAAGGAGCTGGCCTCTCTGGAACCACACAGCCCACCCATCCCAGGTGATTTCACTATACCACGGCAGTCAACCATGGGGGCAGAGCCTCCCCTCCCCCAGGCCACCATTGAATTTGAGGGGTTTCAGGGCAAAGGAGAGGTGAGGAGCAGGGCAGGGGGCCAGTGTGGAGGGGAATCCAGACCAGTGTCCCAAGTTAGCCAGGCGATGTGACAGGAGTTAAACGCCTGGTCAGGCAGTGGCCCTCCATGAGGCTAATGGGGAGCAGGGTCTGGGGGCCAGCTGCCCCAGACATCTCCCTGTTGCTCAGCAGCCCTCCTGCCCTGGGGCTCAAGACTTCCCAGGAAAAGTGCCCTATTGCTCCAGAACTGAAGGAGCTGACTCTCTTAACCACAGCCTCTGCAAGCCCACACCTCCCTCTGCCCAGGTAGCCATCAGCCTGGTGCAGCCACTACTTACTTGCCCATGACAGCAGCCCCTCCCTGTGCATCGACGGGGACAGGGACTGCTACTCAGTATCTTCCCAGACTCCCACATGACCCATTTTTCCCCCACCTCCCAGAGAGCCCCAGAACACCCTATGTCCCTTTTCTCAACCCTATAAGAATAAACCTAACTTAGATCCTCCTGGTTCCCCCTGACACTCAAACTGTAGCTGGGAGTTGGTGTAGGAGACTGAGAAAAGACATTTGAGATTATACCCAGAGACATAGCAGAGAGACAGGGAGTCTGGGACGTCAAGAGAAGACAAACAATGATCCTAGTTCTCCTTTAATGAGCATATAATACCTTCAAACACTTTACCTCTCTAATCCTCATAAAAGGTGTGAGGATTGAGGATACAGACTTAGAAAAGTTAAGTGGCTGCCCAAGGCCATGGAGCTGAAAGCAGCAGAGCCAGAGCTCGGACCAAGATCCAGGCTGTAGTGGGCTCCAAAGCCCACCCCCTTCCGGCGGCCTCACACAGCCTCCCCAGGGAAGGGGGGAAGTTTGCAAACCATAGAACTCTTTTGCTAACGCAAAGCGGGCTCTGCATGGAGGCCAGGGACCTAGATGACCTCCCAAGGGTTCTGTCCTACCCCGCGTGACTTGAAGTTTCGTGTGACCCCTGGCCTTTTTTTTCAGAGCAAAGCAAGCATGCTGGGGAACAGAGGGTCTGATGGAAGAGTTTGCAGCAAAGATGGGGGAGGGAGTCACAGGAGTCCCGGGGACTCTAGATGCAAGAGAGAAAGAAGGGGTTCCAGGTTTCTTCCAGAAAAAAGAAAAAAAGAAAAAGAAAAAGAAAAAAAGTCTCCAAGCCAGGAAGGCAGGTACATCTTCTGGTGGGGAGCTCCATCTGCCAAGGGCTCACTGACCCTCTGGCTGTGGGCAAGAGTTAGGGGGCAGACGGTGAGGAGAGAGTCCAGAAGCCCTGCCTGAGCTGCCGGGCGGGCGGGGGCGGGGGGGGGGGGACGCCCGGAGCCCCCTTCCCGCCCCTCATCTCTGCCGCCAGGTCCCTTCTGGGGAGGGAGGCACCCTGCCCTTTCCCTCTGCGCTCAGCGGCACCCACTCAGCGGCTCTCCTGAGAGCTGACATTAACCAGGCTCCCTTCAAGCCCAGCCCCCCCCCCCCCCCCAGGACACAAGTCCCTCAGCAACCCAAATAACCGCTCCACTACCCTCCCGGCGGCGACCCCTGAACTTTCCGCTCCTCGCCCCTGTGGGGTCCTTCCAACTCCCGACACATGGTTGTCGCCACCCACAGCCAGCTCTGACTGTCTGTGACCCAGGAGTCTGGCTCCCAAGATCACCTCTGTCTTGTTACCATCAGCTCGTTTCGCAGCTCCTGCACCCTCCCTCCCTCTGGCCTCCTCCGGGCTCCGAGAGCCAGCCCCCCTCCCCAAATCCCCACAGCGCCCCTGCTCCCCGCCCGAGGGGTGTGGGGTCGCCCCAACCCGGGGCCGCTCACCTCTTATTTGCCGAATTCCAGTAGACAGGCTCCAGGCTGAGCCCAGACACCAGCCCCAGGGCGCCGAGCAGCAGTAGGGCCCCGACTCGCACGCCCCCTGGCCCAGAACGCAGGGCCCCCATGACCCCGCCGAGGCCTGGGGGGGCGGGGCACCAACTCCCCCAAAGTCGCTTGCCCCTGCGGTGGCTGCCGCGGCGGGCCCCGGCGACACGGCCGCGACCACCCCGGCGGCGGCCGCCCCCCGCTCCCACACGGACCCGCTTCCTGCTCTGCCCGCGCCCCCGCCGCGGAGCGCTCAGCCCGCGAGAGCCCTTCCTGGGGCCGCCTGCGGGCGCCCGACGCCCCCGGCCCGCGCTCCGGTTCCCCGGGATCGCAGGGCCGGCCTAAGTGGGGGACTGGGGCGGCCGGGGGCCGGGCGGGGGCGGCATGGGGCGCCGGCCCACGGAGCGAGGGAGGGGCGCGAGCCGGAGCCCCAGCCTCGCCGGGATTGAGGGCAGCGGGCTCGGGGAGGAAACCAGTGCCGAGCCCGGGCGGGGGGAGTTAAAGGAGTGGCGGGGAGGGGGAGAGGATGGCGGAGGGAAAAGCCGGAGCTGGAGCCGGCGTCGGAGCGGGCGGCAGAGCCCGCAGCCCACGCCCCCCGCACCTCCCTCACCTCGCGCACCTCCCGCGCGCCCTGCCGCCGCCCCTTCCCCGCGCCGCGCCCCCTCGACCCCGCGCCCCTTTGTCCCGGCCACCCCCGCCCTACCCCGCCCCCGCGCCACCTCCCCGCTGCTGCTGCCGCCGCCGCCGCGTCTGCCCTCCGGCCCGCGGACCGCCGGGGCAGCTGGAACCTTCCGCGCCCAGATCCAGAAAGGCGCTCGCCCTCGCCGCCCCAGGAGCCCAGCCCCTCCGGCTCCCGCAGCCTCCGCCCCCCTCCGGCCCCCCCACCCCAGCCCGGAACGCCGCCGCAGCTCCCGGCAGGTCTGGAGAGGATAGTGATAACCTTGAAGGCTCCGCACTTTACAAAGTGGGTTGAGTTGGTCGTCACGACTACCTGTGTGCAGTGGGAGGGGCAGAGCTTTGGGGTCCCCAAGGTAGGGATGCAAGCTCTGAGGCACGGGGTGGGGCGCGCGGGGCCGACACCGGCCCAAGGTCACGCGGGCGAGCCCCGAACCCCAACCTGGGGCGCCGGCCTCCTCCTGTCCCGCTACCTGGGACCGGTGAGAGGCAAGAGTTCGGGGCGTGAACTGGGGCCCAGGCTGCCAGGCGGCGGGGAGAGCCGGCCTGGAGAGGAAAAGGAGTACCTACGGCCCCAAACCCACAGCAGCCGGAAGGGCTGTTTCCAATTATCCTGGGGGAAGGGAGGAGGATTTGCCTCTTCGGGTGTAACCCTCCTTTCGGCACCTCTGGGCAGAGGTGACATTCCTCCCCGCCTCGGGGGCCTCCCATCCCTGCCTCCTGCCTCCTGACGGGGAGGTCCCACGTCTAGGCCCCTGCCCACGGTCCCTTCTGAGCCCCCTTCTCAGTCTGGCAAGGCTGGGGGTGGGGAGCAGCCACTGCTGGAAATAACACAGTCGCCCCCCACCCCCAAAGCAAGTACATAAATGGAGAAACAAGACCAGTGACAGCTGCCCAGGGAGACGCTCCCGCCCTGGTCCTGCATCTAGCGGGAATACAGAAGGTGACGTCTGTGGCTTCTCGGCACCTTTACTCTCTCATGTGTGTCCTTGACTCTGGCGACTCAGTCGCCTGCATCCTGGGGGAGTCCAGGGGAAGAGAGGCGGGTGCTCCCGCTCCTCTTCCCCCAGAGCTGAGTAATGATGGTCCCTCTGCTGCTGGGTGATGGTAAATAGTGTGTTGCGCGTGTGAGCGGGTGTCTTGTCTGTCACCGTCTGCACGGTCTCACGCAGTCACACCCGACAGTCTGACACACAGCGCCTGCCACTCCCGCTCAGCCACGCTCACCCTGACCCCTGCCGCCCCCACCTTGGGAGTGAGATTTCAAACAGGTTCCCCCCTTCAGTTTACCGAGTTGCCTAGCAACCCGCCAGTCAATGGCACGAAGCCCCACCCCCACTCGCTTGACTTCACACCAAGTTCAGCCGCCCCATTGGCTCCTGCCTAGTCCCACCTCTCAACCCGGGTTTGGGAAACAATATGCCAGCCCCCACTGCCCCTGGACATAGGCACCCACTTGTACCCCCACGGGCCCCATCTCCATCATGTGCCTCCCAAAAAAAGACACAAAGACCCTAGAGCCATAGAAAACGGTTTTATGTAAACTCACACTCACTTTCCTCAGTCCCTCCCTGGCCCTTCTGGCCCTGGGGAGCATCAGCTATCCTGGTTCCATGTCCCCACCACACCACCAGAGCTGAAGCTGACATTCGAGGTGGACGTGGCGCATGGAAAGCAGGGGAAGGTCCACCTCCCGCTCCCCTTCGTCCTCACTCTCTGTGGGCTCTGGGAACACACGCTGACCGGAGGCGGTGGCCAGCAATGGCAGGCTAGGGTGCAGACTGGAGGGAGAAAGACCGGCAGGGTCATCAGCACCTCACCTCCCTCACAGACCTGAGCCCCACGACCTGTGGGAGTAAATGGTCACCTCACTCCGTTGGTACAGTCTTTCTGGGGCAGAAAACTCAGCAACGGCTCCGGCTTCCCTTCCTGTCCAGCCCCGCCGGTGTCCCACACAGACACAGCCCCACTGGTGCTCCCGCTCACCAAGAACTGCCCAGTCCTGGGAAGAGAGGCACTTGTTGACACGGAATCACCTCCTCAGGGCAGGAATCCCTCACCATCCAGGGCCTGGGACCTCCAGCTGGGCTCTGACATCCCTGGGGCAACAGGACCCTGGGCAGGAAGGTCCCAGTCACTCACGAATCCAGATCGAAGTAGATGCGCTGATTGGTGGTCACCTCTCGACTCAGCGACCACAGTGGATGGCTGGGCTGCCGGAGGTCCCAGCACAGAAGCTCAGCATCCTAAAGACATAGAGCAGGGGCCTGGAGTCCATCCCTCCCCTGCCCACTCCATTCACCCCCTCGAGACATCCTTGCTTCCCTCAAGGTTTACAGATGCTTCCTTAGCTTGGCTTAATTTTTTCCCACGTCTGTCCCCCAACACATCACAGATGACATCCCCATTACTGCCTTCTGTGCACCCTCTTTGGAATCTCAGGACATGACCCCTACCTTGCGGGCTCCTGAGAAGAAGCGGTTGCCATCAGGGTGAAAGCAGAGGTGAGTGATGCCTCCTTGGTGTCCTCCCAGCAAAGCAAGAGGGGAGCCATCATCACAGGCATACAGACCCAGGGAACGGCTATAGGAGCCACAAGCGTAGAGGGGTTGGGCTGGGCTGAAGGCTATGCAGGAGATGATGCCACTCTGGCCCTGCTTTTTGGCTAGGAAAGGAACAAAGTTGGGGACAGGGTAAGGACACCTGACATTAACCAATCTAATCAGCAGTGCACATCCATCTCCTGTCCCATGAGCTGGGAATCAACGACTCCCCTGTCCCGTCTGTCACAAGCAGGATAAAAGACCTCTGATACTCCCCAGAATCTTCTATCCCCGCAAAGGACCTAAATGCTCAAGACTTATTTCCTCCTTCTCAAATATGTATCTTGAGGGATGGAAAGCTGAAGGCTCACAAGAGAATGAAATTGGCTTCATCTCCAATTTCCTAGATACCAGGATTTTGGAGAGCAAGGGGTACATAGCTGACAGGGCATGGGCTCAGGAGTGAACCAGCTCTTTACCATACAGCTTGACCCCAGGAAAGTTTCACCCCCTCCCTAAATCTGTTTTCTCCTCTGCCCACTTAGTACAACCTGCCCCCTCCCCACCTTCCTGGGCTGTCCTAAAGATGATGTGACATGCCTGGTCCCCTAGCTCACACAAGGTCCCTCTGTACAGGTCAGTGCCCTTCTCCTTCCTCCTCCCTTGGGAGGCACAGATACTTACCAAACGTGGCTCGGACCTCACAGTCACGGCCAGGCCGGGCCGTGGAAAAGACCCGTATGGTCCTGTTGAAGCCACAGAAGAGCTGGGAGCCGTCAGGGGAGAAGCAGAGCGAGTGGGCTGCCGTCAGCTCGTCCTAGGAGCAGGAAAGCACTGCAAACAGGCCTAGCAAAGCCTCAGCTGTCCCCAAGGAAAGAGAGCTGGGGCAGGATGAGCCCTGGGACTGGGCGGGACAGTCCCTACCAGGTGGTTGTAGGCACGAAAGGAAGCCCGGAGCTCTCCAGTAAATGCATCCCAGATGTGAATGGGGTTCTCCCGGCTGCTGCTGGCCACGCTGAGAGAGACACGGACACTGAGGTCCCCGTACTGTCAAAGGAAGGGGAGGAAGCCAACTGGCCCTCTCCACTTGCATCTGAAGGGTACACCAAGCTGTCCTCCCCAGAGACCCCTGGCAGCCCCCAGCTCTCCCAGTAGGGGCTCCCCATGAAACTGGGGGGAGGGGAGGGCAGGGGGTAGACAAAGGACATCACTTACTAGGAGGTGTCTGGCTCGGATGAAGACATCAGAGAATACCAACAATAATCATAGATGGTGTCACCTTCCACCATTCGAAGGACAGGGACCTGGACAGAGATGCAGGAATGCTTGGGTCACCAGCAGTTTTATGACAGAGCGAGACGGTCAGCACTTAACCAAGTGGGAGAAGGCAGACGGCATTAGTATGAAGAACAGAATCCTGATCTCAATATTCAAGAGTCAGCTCAGACTTTAATGTCAGGTTTGGGCCACCAAAAGCCATGCAGATTTATCCTTTTACCTTTTAAACACTTAGAAAGAAGCAAATAATGTCCCAAACAGAAGCCAGGAACCAGCCACTGAAATGAATACTTACTGAACACCTAACTACATGTCATTTGATCCTTTAGAAAAAAAAATTAGTTAAATAAATAAATAAGGGATGCCTGAGTGGCTCAGTGGTTGAGCACCCGCCTTTGGCTCAGGGTGTGATCCTGGACTCCCGGGTTTGAGTCCCGCATTGGGCTCCTTGCATAGAGCCTGCTTCTCCCTCTGCCTGTGTCTCTGCCTCTCTATGTATCTCTCATGAATTAATAAATAAAAATCTTTTTTAAAAATTATTAAATGGTTCAAACAAAAGAAATATTTGTAAAAACTCCTGGGACGACTCCACACAGCTTAAAAAATAAAAGATAAAACAGTTAAAACTTCTTCCCAAGGAAATCCTCCCTCAGAGGTAAATACTATCCTGAATTTATCATTATTGTGCACTTTTTTAGAAATACATTTTTTTAAGGGATTTTATGTATTTATTCATGAGAGACACAGAGAGGCAGAACCACGGGCAGAGAGAGAAGCAGGCTCCCTATGGAGAGCCCGAGATGGGACTCGATCCCAGGACCCCAGGATCACTCCTAGTCGAAGGCAGACGCTCAACCTCTGAGCCACCCAGGCGTCCCTAGAAATATATTCATACAGGGGCACCTGGGTGGCTCAGTCGAGCGTCGGACCCGGCTCATGTCTTAGGATCACGGGATCTCAGAGTCCTGGGATCAAGCACCATGTCAGGCTCCTAGTAAGCTAGGAGCTGGCCCTTCTCTCCACTCTCCACTTCTCCCTCTCCTTCCCCCTCTGTACACACATTCTCCCTCTCTCTCTAAAATGAATAATGAGGGGCAGCCCGGTGGCTCAGCAGTTTGGCGCCGCCTTCAGTCCAGGGCATGATTCTGGAGACCAGGGATCGAGTCCCATACCAGGCTCCCTACATGGAGCCTGCTTCTCCCTCTGCCTGTGTCTCTGCCTCTCTCTCTCTCATGAATAAATAAATGAAATCTTAAAAAAAAAAATTAAAAATAAAATAAATAAAATGAATAATGAGGGCAGCCCCGGTGGCTCAGCGGTTTAGTGCCCCCTTCAGCACAGGGTGTGATCCTGGAGACCCGGGATTGAGTCACACGTCGTGCTCCCTGCGTAGAGCCTGCTTCTCCCTCTGCCTGTGTCTCTGCCTCTCTCTCTCTGTCTTATGAATAAATACATAATATTTTTTAAAAATAAATAAAAATAATGAATAAAAATCTTTAAAAGAAATACATTCATACCAAAACACTCCAAAACACAATGTATACCGTTGTCTTGCATGCCTTTACATTTAATACCAATGGTACTAGGCAGTACACATCCCTTTGTGACTGGGAGGCGTAACCATGGCGACACATCTAGCTCTAATCCAGACATCTTGCTACTGGACAGTACCCCGCTATCTTTCTCTATTGATAGTCACCGGTGTTTTTCCATATTTTGGCAGGTGTGCTTTGAACATTCTGGGGCACATGTGTGAGGGTGGCTCTGCAATTCCTGCTAAGGTACTAGGCTCTCTGGCATGTGCGTCGCCACCTCCGCTAGGTCACAGTTGGGTCCCAAGTGCCCACCCCAATCCACTGTCCTCCCAGGCGGCATGCGAGGGCCAGTTGCTCGGCGTCCTCTTGGTATCGCCAGACTTTTAACTTTTTCTCCACTGAAGGCTGTGGAACAGATTTTCACTGTGGTATAAATCTGCATTTCCCTCATGATCACTGAAGGTAGACACACACCCATGCTCACTGGTCACTTAAGTATCGTTTTTCATAACCTCTGCTCACTGTTATACTGAGCATTGTCCTTTCCTCTGATTTGAAGAGAATCTTTCAAACATCTGGGTGACTGTCTTTGTCACTTACTTGCTGGCCCTCGACATGACATCCTGCACCCCTGACTTCTCTCCACTCTGAACCCACATATCAGACCTCCTGGCACAGCTCCACTGGCACACCCCAAGGGCATCTCATACTCGGTGGGTCTATAACAGACCCAACTCCCACCTCCTTCCTTCAAACCTACTGTTCTCCCGGGGCTCCACATTTGTGTATCTAAGCCTCCAATCTGAGCACTAATCTTGACCACTATGGCTCTTCACTCTGCTTCCACTCCTGGTCCAGCCTGAGCAAGACCAAACAGCTGCTGGCAACATGAACCTTGCCAAGCCCACCTTCTGGGGCTCTCTCAAACATGTGCACTCCCTTCCCATGGAGTGGGAGTCCCAGGAAGTCCCATGGGACTTCCCTGGTCCCATGCAAAGTTACTGCCTTCCTGAAACCATTGCTGCAACACTACAAGTTCTCCAGGCCTCCCTACACCATCACACTCCAACCTACCCGTCGTCAGTGCTCCACACTGCAGCCACATGCAGGCCCTGGAGACCTTGTTAAATTAGAATTCTGTCCAGCATCACCTCCTGCTTAAAACATTTACGGAGTCCACATAACCCTCAGTGTAAAACTGAATCTCCTTACCAGGTGGCTACCCCTTACCCACCTCTCAGGGCTCATCCCTCCAGACTCACTCCCTTACAATCTCTACATCCCACCGTTTTGACTCCCCATCCCCAGAAGGTGCCAATGCACCATACCCTCAATCTGCAGGCTTTCACACATACTAGTGTCTGAGTCTGGAATGTTATTCCTTCACCTCCCTCAACAACTCCTTTTGGTTGAATCCTAATCACCCTCCTGGTCCTTTAGATGCTTTTTTCACTGGGAGGCCTCACCTAAAACTCTCCACAGAGCAGGGTGCCCCACTCCACATTCCTACAGCCCTCCATGCTCCTCACTCCACATCATACCCATCTGAGGAGGCAAGAACTGTATCTATCTGGCTCACCACTGGTTCCCCAACACCAAGTATATCACCAGAAATCAATAAGAAATGTTTTAATGAAAAAACAAAGACAGGAAACTCTTCCAGCAATATAAGAGCCCCAATAAAAAGACCTGAATTAAAGCAGGGTTAGCAGAGCGGGGAGAAGCAGATGGATCTGAAAGATTAGTGGGACTTGATGGACTCTGGTAATCAATTGGGTGTGGGGCATCAGGGAAAAGGAATTAAAAGATGAGACCTAGGCTTCTGGTTTGGATACCCGAGATCACCAAGATGGTAGAAAGAGTTGGAGTGCACAGGAGAGCCAGATGTCCTTGGTGAATAGAGACTCGGCATAACCCTCAAAGGGAAGGTTTTCACAAAGAGAGCCCCCCTTGGAACCTGAGATATGCAGGGCACCTGGATAGGGCTAGAGCAAGTGAAGGTCTCAGGTAAGAGCCTCAGGGTAGGGAGAAAACGGGGGAGGAGTGCCAAGGCTGGGGAGTTAGGAATGGGAGTTCCAGAAAGCTCTGTGGAATGTCAGAGACTGCACGTGGGTGGCTCAGTCAGTTGAGTATCTGCCTTCAGCTAAGGTCATGATCTCAGGGTCCTGCGATCAAGCTCTAAATTAGGCTCGCTGCTCAGTGGGGAGCCTGCTTTTCTCTCTCCCTTCACCCCTCCCCTTACTCATGCTCAAATTCTCTTTCCCTTCCTCTCTTTCAGATAAATAAAATCTTTTTAAAAAAGAAAGAAAAGTCAGAAATGGGAGGAGAGGAATTAGGAAACTAGGTTGGGAAGAAACAGGTATATGGAAACACTCAAAAACGACCTCCCCCAATTTCCCCACCTACACTAATCGTGCCCATTTCCAAATACTAAGCTTGCAGATATAGAAAGTGAAATTATCTAATGAGTGCAGCCGTGATGGAACTGGTACGTCCACACTGTGAACAGCAGTACAAAAAAAAAAAAAAAAAAAGGAAAAAACACGGGAGGTTTTGAAAACAAGTTGGCTATCTGTATCGCAAGACGTAAAACAAATATCAATACTCCTGACCCAGGGTATTTCTTACTCATAAATCTCTCTTATGAACAGAATCTCCATCAAAACACATGAAGGTGTTCACTGAATAATTGATGATACAAACTCCCAGAAACCCAACTGTCCAAAACAGGGGACTACGTAAGGGAATGATCTAGCATCGGCACCCAGCACAGCATCATACAACTGACACGTGACCATGGAGTCCCAAATCCTGCGGAAATCACTTAGAATACAACTGTTAAAAATCACTTAGATTATACAACTGTTAAAAAATTTTAAAAAGCACTATAAAAAAACCACCTACTATAGGATCATAACCTTGCCTTAATAGTGAGGTCTTAACGACCATTCTTTTTAAAATTGCAGTTCCCTCGCCCGATCCTCTTCCTTGCTTTATTTTTCTTCATGGCCCTTGGCAGGTAGATCTTTTACGTGGTTATTTCCTTATTCTCTACTCCCTGTGCTAGAATTTAAGTTATCACATAAAGAGGACAGGGACTTGTACCTGTTTTTGTTCCCAAATGATCCCTGGTACCTAAAATAGGGCCTAGCACCTAGAATGCTCTCAACAAAAACGTGTTGACTTAATGAATCAATGAAAGAATGGAACAGCTCCATCTAACACTCTGGTCTCCCCCATCACCTGACTTCCAGAGCACCACCCCCTGCCATGGCCTTCCCCAGACATCAGCCATCATTCCCACGATCAGGTCCCAGGCTGTCACCTCACAATCTCTACCATCTCCAACCTATCCAGCTGACTTGCTCTATTTCTCCCACCACAATTATTCTGCTTCATCAAAAACACATTTACAATCCACTTCCTTTATCTGCTTTACATGCGAGTCAACCACTACATCCACCCTCCTGAGGGTGCTCTCAAGACACCCTGGTCTTTCTCTGCTGGCAAACCCGAGCCAGGCCATCCTCCTATTCCATGCTTGACTCAACTAATACCAACGACTAGGGTTTGCTGAATACAAACCAGGCACAAGTTCATACATGTCACGTTAATACTTCTAATTCTCACAACTCCCCTGTGAGCACGATCCTCATCCCCACGTGACAAACAGTGGAAACACAGCCAGTTCACGTACTGGGGAGAGATGCACGATGAGGTTACCAGACTTCACTTTAAATGGATGGCGACACATTTCCAGTGGGCCCTGACCACAGAACAGCGACGCTGCCACGTTCCTTGATGCCTTGGATTCCTGACTGCCCAGGACCAATCATTCACACCTTCTGCGCTCTCCCCACAGACCCTCTTCCTTCTGCTGATAACCTTCCTTTATGCTTCACTGAAAAGCCAAGTGAGGAGAGGCAGAAATCTTCCAACCACAAGCCCTACTGCCAGAGAGTACTCTGCACCTAACGAGTCCTCTGCTGTGCTCTGGATCCTGTCCTCAGCCAGCTGCTCAGGGACCTGTCACGCCCCTCTCCTCTCCAGCATCAATTCCTCCGTCTACAGGGTTATTCCTGACCCTGCAGAAGCACCCCGTTAACCTTTCTTTGGCCCTGTATTCCCTCTGGTCACCATTCCATTTCTATTTTTTTTAATTTTTTTAAGATTTATTTATTCATTCATGATAGACATAGAGAGAAAGAGAGAGAGAGAGGCAGAGACACAGGAGGAGGGAGAAGCAGGCTCTGTGCCGGGAGCCCAATGTGGGACCTGATCCCGGGACTCCAGGATCGCGCCCTCGGCCAAAGGCAGGAGCTAAACCGCTGAGCCACCTGGGGATCCCACCGTTCCACTTCTCAACTCCCTTCCACAGGAAACTTTCCAAAGATTTGTCTACACCTCCTCCTCCACCCGCCCTACTCGGTTTCTGCCTCCATAACTCCTCTATAGGAGCTCTTGCCAAGGTCACTAATGTCTTCTTAGGTCATTCTCTAAGTTTGTCTCACCCTTAACAGCATTAGACCAGACTCTGCCTCTGCTTTTGTCACCCCTCCTGCACTCCACCTCCATCTGCTGGAGCACTCCAGGCTCTACTAGAGTAGAGCCTCTCTATTCTTCTCTGGCTACACTCTTTTTTTTTTTTTTTTTTTTTAATTTTTTATTTATTTATGATAGTCAGAGAGAGAGAGAGAGGCGCAGAGATATAGGCAGAGGGAGAAGCAGGCTCCATGCACCAGGAGCCCGATATGGGATTCGATCCCGGGTCTCCAGGATCACGCCCTGGGCCAAAGGCAGGCGCCAAACCTCTGCGCCACCCAGGGATCCCTCTGGCTACACTCTTGATACTGAATCTGTTCGCTAGATGGCAGATATCATCTACACACTTCTCCACTTCCTAAAGTACACCCCCCCGCCCCAATTTCTCTCTTAGCTTCACATGTCACAGATCTAAACACCCTTGATTTGTCCCAATACCTCTTCATATCTGTTTCCTCCTGAGTAAATCGTACCACTATCTACCCGGCTGCAAACACCTGGACCCTTGATTGCTTCCTTCCCTACACCTTTCATTTCCATTTGACCTCCACGTCCTACAAAATATACTTCAAATCCACCCACACTTCTCCATTTCTCCTGCTGCCACCTCAGGCCCCAGCCACCAGTTTCTCACCTGGACCAGGATAAATGCATCCTAATGTAGCCCCCTGATTTCACTCTTGTTCACCATAATCCATTCTCTAAATTTCAGCCATCATTTTACTTTTTCGTTTTAAAACTCTCCCCTGGTTTCCTAAATAAATTCTAAATGGCCTACCCACCAGATCGGACACAATGTAGGTCGTTCATGGGATCCATCTCACACTGGCCTCCGTCCAGGTGGGCGAGCCTTCCTCCTGTTCCCTGAACATACAAAGCTCCTTTCTCACTCTGAGACTCTGTAATGTCATTGCCTCTTCCTGGGATGCTCTTTCTACAGCTCTTGGCATGACTGATCCCATCATCCTTCACATCTTAGCTCAAACATCTCCTCAGAGAGCCTCCCTTCCTGACAAGTTTATCTAAAGGGGTCTCCTCTGGCTCTTCCCTCCTCATTCTGTTTATTTCTTTCACAACATTTATCATAATCTTTGACGAACTTTACTCTTTATTGGTTTACATGTGTGTTATCTAACTCTCACGTGAGAAATGAAACCAGCTCTTCATCTGCCTCGTTCAGCACTTTCAGCATCAGACACAGTAACTGATACATTAACGATCATTCAATAAATACGTGTAAGTCAATTAAACACTGCCACGAGAAATTTGTTACTCTTATGAAAAACACATATTCACCACTAAAGGAAGAATGACCACCTCTTTAAACATGAACATGCCACCTGTGTACATTCACGAAGAAACAATGTTTGTGAACATGTGGACTCAAGTTTCTCCATCTACACAGAGGGCTGAAATGCTCAGCGTCCCGTGAAGGGGCAAGGTAGCCCCTACCCTTACCATCTCTGCATATTCCACCTGTTCCCCCTCATTGTACAGCTCTGGGGGCAGGTTATAAATCCGCAGGATGTTATCCGCACTATTGGTCAAGATGCAGGAACCATCAGGAGCCCTGTAGGAATAGAAAAGAGTCAGAAAGCTGGACAGGACTACAGGCCTACACTTTCCAAGTGCAGGGCTAGGGCCCAGGCTACCTGTAGGGTGGGTCAGTGTAGGACCCTCCCCTGCCAAGGCCCTGAGGAAAGCAGAAGACACATAATCCTAGATGAGTTTTAAGCTCAATCCAAGAGGAACTCTTACTCCTTCTCCCAGATAATCAGGGTTTTTATCAATGGTGAAAATCCTGGGCATGGTGATCTTCCCCGCCTCCTTGTCCTCACTTACCACTTACAGCCTTTCAAGAAGTTCTCGGGTTGGGTGAACTCTGACCAGGAACCACTGAGAAACCGAGGGAGCTGGGAGAAGCAGTAGTTCCGGGTGCTGGAAGGAAGATGTAGGGAGAGTGGGGGACAGCAAACCCAGGTGGGCAAAGCACGGAGAAAGCAGGCCCGCAGCGGTGGGGCTGCCGACCCGCGGGTACGCGCGCAGTGCACTCCCACGCACCTTCCACGCCGCGGCGGCCCTGCCACCACCACCTACCTGTATCCTTCGTCCTCCGGGGCGAGGTCCTCAGACACTCCTTCCACCGCCTCTCCTGGCCCCAATTCCGGCCCGTCCGCTTCTTCTGCGGGAAGGCTCACGTTTTCACCAACCTCTGGCTCCTCAATTCGAGGGCTCAAGTCGGTAGGAGCAGAGAAGCCCGCCTGCAGGGCGGTGGAGGCAGAAACGGGGCCGCCCTCCCCTGGCGCCCGGGAGCCCGCCGCGGGATCCGGGAACGAGCGGGCCGGGCCGTCCCCAGCGGGAGGTACCGGCGGTGGCAACAGTTCAGAGTCCGGACTCTCACCCGTCGGGGAAGCCCGAGGAGATAGGGGAGCCGGAGCGGGGGCCTGGTCCGCAGCAAGGCAGTCCGGGGCCGACCGGGGCGCCTCGGGCGCGCTCATGCTGCCGAAGAAGCGCGGACTCCGGCCCCCGCCGCGACCCTCGTCCCTCGAGCGCCCAGCTGCCCTGCCGATACGACAGCCCACACCGCCTCAAACTTCTCGGCTCCCGGACGCAGCCCCGGAAAACCCGTCCGGGGCCCTTCCTCCTTCTTCCGGGAGAGGGCGGAAGACCCCGGAAGGCGAGCGGGACCGGTGGACGCGCCCCGCCGCAAGCACAGCGTCCCTCAGCCCCCGCGGTCACTAAGAGCCACTTGCTCTCGCGGGATTTGGCCCCGCCTTTCCATTGGACCTCCGCATCCCGGGTCAGATTTCGCGGGAGGGGCGGGGCAAGCACGTGACAGGTCGCGGAGGCTTACCGTTCCCATCAAGCCGTAGGGTTCGTGGTGGTTGCTGGGTGTTGTAGTCCGAGAGCCTCTGCCTCGGCGAGCAGTGCCTGAGCTCCCCCTGCCGTCTCCCTCCGGCACTCCTAAAGCACCTACTACCCACCCTCACCTGCGGAGGGCGCTGGCGCTATGTTTGATTTTACAGCTTTTGACCTTTTTTTGCTTCTCATTCCGCCAAATTCCTCAGACTTCCGTCTCTTTTCATTCATTCAATAAGCATTTATTACTGAGCTCTTCCTTGCTACTAGGTGCTACTAGGCACCGAGAAATAAATACAATGAATAAGATAGTTGACAAGGTCTCTGCCCCCCCGCCCCCTCCCCATGGCTTACGCTGCTGTGTTACTAAGACAAGGAACAAATCTTTGCAGAAAACGGTAAGGGCTGCGAAGGAAATTAAACAAGATGGTGTGACACAGGGTCTCTGAAGGAATTCGTTGGATTCGGATAGTAAGGAAGTCTTTCCTAAAAGGTGACGTTCTAGCTGATGAGAAGAGCATATCCAGCCATCCGGGAGGGGAATGACAGGTGCAAAAGCTCTCTCCCTCCCACCTTCATGTCTGACACAGGAGCAGGTGTCTCCTAAAATGGTTTCCACTTATTCTGCCATCCCCGCTCCGGCCTGCCGACCGTCCCCACCCCCAGTGTAAAGTAGCTGTAGCACCAACCCAGTGAGAATCCGGACTGGCTCCCGGCCCTCCTCCCGGGCTCCAGCCCCACCGCCTCCCCGCGCCGGCTAACTGCTTGCCCTTACTTGTCATGGCGACTGTCCAGCTTTGTGCCAGGAGCTTCGCGGGGGTTGCTGGGATTGGGATTTTCCCCTCCCATGTGCTCGGACTCACTGGCGCTAAAAGTTTTGAGCTTCTCAAAAGTCCAGAGCCACCATCCTGGGCGCAGGTAGCCGCCGGGCTCCGGGATCCTCTGGCGTCCGGCCTCGGAGCGTGCTTCCCAGGACGGTGACACGCTCCCCTGAGGTTCGGGTAAGCTCCTGACTGAGCCAGATGAGTCCTGTCTGAGTCACCGGCTCTCGGCTCTGTGTGTTTTGAGCTTGGGGAGAATTGGGGTCTGGGGGTGGGGCACGCGATCAGCGATCGCGGGGGAATGGAAGTTTGGCTGGCGGCACCAATATCGGAATGCACCGCTGGGAGGCCTGGGTGCAGATGAAGGGGCTGTTGGGAGCAGCCGGACTCAGCTTTATAGGAGGGGGACGTGCAGCCGGCCGAAGGGGTTCCTCCTCACCCTTCCCCTCCCTTTCTCTCCCCGTGCCGGGTGTGAAGAACCCCGAAATAAGACGCACAAAGCATCAGGATCCGAGATTGTTTTTTCCCCGATCTCGGGATTTTGGGGACCCCCGAGATCTTCGAGCCCGCAGCATCCCTGGAGGGTCCTCTCGGGCTCCGTCCCGACATGATCACATTCGGGGGGGTCGATCCAGGAAGCCCAAGCCGCTCAGGTCCCAGAACTTCCGGACCTTTGTCCTTCCCGGAGGGATCTCCCCAGCGGCCCCTGGCTCCACTAAATGGAGACGATCCTAGTAGACTGCCTGGCGTGGACGTGGGTAGCGCTCCACGAGCAGTCTGCCCGCGACGCCCGGCGGGACGGTCCGGGTCCAGGAGGCCCGCGAGCTCTGTTATTGTTTGGTCGAACATTTACATTTCTGCCCCTTGCCGCAGCGTTTCCGGTTTTTTTTCCGGAGCAGTTCACTGTTCCCCCGAGGAGAGGGAAAGTGTCATTTAGACTGACGTGCTCAGGGAGGCTGCGCGCCGCCTCCTCTACTGGCTTTCTTTTCTTTTCTTTTCTTTTCTTTTTTCTTTCTTATTTTTTCTTTTCTTTCTTTTTTTTTTTTTTTTTTTCCCCTGAACTCCTTAGCTGCTACTTTTGGCAGGCCGGGAGGGAGGGTCTGTTTGGATGCAAACCTCGAGCCTTCCCCCACTCCTTGAATGGTGCGCCCCACCCCATCGCCTGCAATCTGGGCGGGCGAGGGACGAGGTCTCCAGAAGCGTGCCGACGGCAAGTCCCGGGTATTTTCGAGCACGAGTACATTTGAGAATGACAACGATGGCAGAATGCGACGATGCGCCGTTTGTGTGGGGCCGAGACACGGTTTCTCTGGCATCCGGCTCGGGACTCAGCCATTCCGAGTTCCGACGCAGAGCGAACGTCGTGAGGGCGGAAGGGGCGGGGCTTGAGGGGGCGGGGCCCGCCGAGCCGAGCCGAGCCGAGCCGAGCCGAGGGGACGGGATACCGCCTCCCGCCTGTCAGTCACTCCGGGCGCGCGGTGCTTCCAGCCTGCGCTCGCTCACCTACCTGTGCACCTGCTCGGTACCGGCCAGTGCACGCGGTGCTTGTGTGCGGCTTGTTCTGAAATTGAGGTAGCATTTACACTCACTGCAATTAGACAGGTTTGGGCTGCTAACCAGCAGCCTGTCAAATGACACAATTTACACATTGTCATCGCCCCAGAGAAGGTTCTTGGGCCTCTCCCCTCTGGGGGTCTCTGACCCTCATCTTGGAGTTCTGTCACTACTTGTGCCTGTTGAAGAGAGCGTCGTGTAAATAGACCCACATAGTGTGTGCTCCTTTGTGTAGGCTTCTCGCCGGCAGCATAATACCTGTGACACCCATCCTTGTTCCTGTGTAACCAGTACTACTGTATCAGTAGTGTATCAGTGTTTTTTGCACCTTTGTATTTTTGTATTTAGCACATCTCACTGGATGAATAAACCGTGAGGTTTTTTTTAATCCATGTTCCTTTCGGTGACCGCTTGGGTTGTTAACCGTTCGGGGTTATTTTGAATAAAGCTGCTATTAACATTCTTGTACAATTCTCTTTGTGGTCCTATGTTTTCATGGGGTTGGTTTTGGGTGTTTTGTGTGTGTGTGTTTTGTTTTGTTTTGTTTTTGTTTTTTATAACCGTCTGGGAGTGGAATTTGCTAGGTGAGAGAGATCTAAATTTGATTTTTAAAATTAGTATATTTCAAAGTGGTTGTTCTGTTTTATGTACCCACCAGCAACAGCTGTCTTTCCTCACATCTGGTTTTGTCAGACTTTCTAATGTGGTGCATCATTGTGGTTTTCAGTTGCAATTCTCTTAGCTGTGATCAGTTTCCACGTGCTTATTGGCCATTTTAACTTGCGTTCAGCTGCATGCAGTTCTTTATATATTCCGGATAGGAGTCTTTTGTCAGTATCTATTTTCTCCTGACCTGTTTCTTGCCTCTCTGTCAGCCTCTAAGGCAGAGCAGCAGCAGATTTATCTTCTGTCTTTCAAATGTGTTCTGTGTGTTTAGAAAATCCTTGCTGACCCCAAGATCATGAAGATATTCTAGGATATTTTCTTCCAGAATCTTTAGGGTTTTAGGTTTTATATTTAGGTCTTTGAGCCATAATTAATTAACTAATTAATTAAGAGTAATTTTTATCGTGATGTGAGGTAGGGGTTCTGTTTTCTTTTGGGGTTTT
Organism: Canis lupus baileyi; assembly: GCF_048164855.1. Lineage (NCBI taxonomy): Eukaryota > Metazoa > Chordata > Mammalia > Carnivora > Canidae > Canis > Canis lupus. The sequence goes on from NC_132840.1 coordinate 56,493,800, forward strand.
CCTAGATGTATATCCAGTTCTTCTAGTGCCACTTGTTGAAACAGCCCTCCTTCCCCCCTCACTGGATCACTTTTAATTGGAGTGCTTGGTCTATTTAATTTAATGCAATTATTGTAAGGTTTGGGTTTAAGTCTACTGTGTTAATGCTATTTTCTATTCTATTTCTTCTTCTCTTCAGACACTTGAGGAAGAAACAATAACAATCTTACAAAAACTTTCAGAATGTAGAAGAGGTAACATCTTCCCAACTAATTTCATGATATCCTGAGAATCCTCATATCAAAACCAGACGAGAATGTTACAAGAAAACATTTAGACCAATATTCCTGCCAGCATATATACATATGTGTGTATATATACACACATATGTATATATGCAAAAATCTCACAAATCTTAGCAAAGTAAATCTGATTATCTATAAAACGGATAAATACATCCTAATCAAGTGGAGTTTATCTCTAGACGGCAATGTTTTAACATTCAAAAAATCAGTGTAATTTGCCACATAAACAGATTGAAGGATAAAAATCCTATGATCATTTCAACAGATACATAAAAAGCAGTTGACATCACGCAACACCTATTCATGATTTTAAAAAAAGAAAGAAAAGAAAAGCCAACCTCCCAGCAAACTAGGAAAGGGAAAACTTAGTCTGATAAAGAGCACCCCCAATCAAGTTACCATCAATACGTAACAGTGACAGACTGAATGCTTGTTTTCTAAGATGAGGAACTAGGAAAGGATTTGATTCTCACCCCTTCAACATTATACTGAAGGTGTTAACCAGGCTAATAGAAGAAGCATTGAAAAACTCACAAGGGGCACCTGGTTGGCTCAGTCAGTAGAATACATGACTCTTGATCTCAGAGTTGTAAATTTGAGGCCCACCTTGGATGCAGAGATTACTTAAAAAATGAAACCTCTTAAAAAGAAGAACTATCATGACTGATAAAGGATTATAGCAAGGTCACAGGTTACAAAGGCAATATACATAAATTGTATTTTTATGTAATAACAACCATTGAATCTGAAGTCGGAAAATGAATTATAAAAGCAGTGGCATTTACAAAGCATCCAAAAACATGGCATACCCAGGGATAAATTGAAGAAAGACGGACAAGAGTTCTATGTTAGAAACTGCAAAATATTGCTGAGCGAATTTAAGGAAGATTTTTATTTTATTTTATTTTATTTGTTTATTAATGAGAGACACAAAGTGAGAGGCAGAGACACAGGCAGAGGAAGAAGCAGGCCCCACGCAGGGAGCCTGCGTGGGACTCGATCCCTGGTCCCCAGAACCACACCCCAGGCCGAAGGCAGTGCCAAACCGCTGAGCCACCCGGGCTGCCCGGAAGATTTAAGTAACAGTACCATATTCATAGATGGAACACTCAATAGTGTTGAGATGTCAGTACTCCAAGATGATTTCATTTGATCCCCATCAAAATCCTAGCTGGTTTTGTTTGTAGAAACTGACAAGCAATTCCAAAATGAAAGTGTAGTACAAAGCTGGAGGTCTTAAACTAGCTGACTTCAAGAATTCTGTAAAGCTACCATAAGACAACAACCATGAACTGAATAGAGCCCAGGAAAAGACACATAAGTGTAATCAAATGGTTTTCTACAAAAGCTCCAAAATGAATCCATGGGGGAAGGAAAGTCTGAAGAGAGTGCTGAAACAAGCAGAGCTGAGTGGATTCTGACCCCTACCTCATACTATACACAATTTGAGATGGATAGTAGATCTAAGCATAAAATATATTAACTTTCAGAAGGAAACATGGCAGCAGTGTCTTATGCTTGGTAGGGCTGGGTGACAAGGTTATATCAAAATGTGTCAAACTTTGTTATCTAAATGGCAAAATTAAGATTGTGCATTTCAACTTACATAGATTGTAACTCAAAAATATCTGTGGGCTTCTGCGGAGCCACTAGAAGTATAGGGGAGACAATACAGGCAGAATGTTGATTATTCTTGAAGCTAGAGGAAATTATAACACTTGACATTTTGTCATGTTCATATTATAATAAACAAATAATGTATGAATACCATCTTTTTAAATTTTTCTTCATTAATCAAATAAGGTCGCTTTGATGGTACCCCCAGTCTCATGAGTGTAAGTTTTAATTCTTTTTATCTGTCTTTCATACTTTCACATATATATGTTGGTAAGAAATAAATTCAGTTGACCCTTAGAAAACACAGGATTGAACTGTGTAGGACCACTTATACATGGGTTTTTTGGATAAATACAGTAACAGTATTGTGAATGTTTCTTTTTTTCCTTGTGATTATATTAATAGCATTATCTCTAGCTTACTTTAAGAATATAGTATATGGGGGGCACCTAGGTGGCCAGTCTGCCTTTAGCTCAGGTCACTATCTTAGGGTCCTGGGATCCAGCCCTGCATCAAGCTCTCTGCTCAGCGGGTAGTCTGCTTCTCTCCCTCTCAAATAAATAAAATCTTTTTTTAAAAAAAGAATGTAGTATATAATATATATATATAATATGTTTTAGTTACTTATGTTATCGGTAAGGCTTCTCAATAGTAAGCTGTTAAATTTTGGGTCAGTCAAGAGATAACACCTGGATTTTTTTTTTTTTTTTTTTTTTTTAATTTTATTTATTTATGATAGGCACACAGAGAGAGAGAGAGAGAGAGAGAGGCAGAGACATAGGCAGAGGGAGAAGCAGGCTCCATGCACCGGGAGCCTGACGTGGGATTCGATCCCGGGTCTCCAGGATCGTGCCCTGGGCCAAAGGCAGGCGCTAAACCGCTGCGCCACCCAGGGATCCCCTGGATTTTTTTTTTTTTTAAGATTTTATTTATTTATTCATGAGAGACACAGAGAGAGAGGCAGAGACACAGGTAAAGAGAAGCAGGCTCCATGCGGGACTCCATCTGGGCACCCCAGGATCATGCCCTGGGCCAAAGGCAGACACTCAACCACTGAGCCACCCAGGCGTCCCTGGATTTTTTTTTTTTAAGACTTTTTTTTTTCTTAATTTTTATTTATTTATGGTAGTCACAGAGAGAGAGAGAGAGAGAGAGAGAGAGAGACATAGGCAGAGGGAGAAGCAGGCTCTATGCAGGGAGCCCGACGTGGGATTTGATCCCGGGTCTCCAGGATCGCGCCCTGGGCCAAAGGCAGGCACCAAACCGCTGCGCCACCCAGGGATCCCTTTTTTTTAAGACTTTTTAAATGTATTTATTCATGAGAGGCAGAGACATAGGCAGAGGGAGAAGCAGTCTCCCTGTGGGGATCCTGATGCGGGACTCGATTCCAGGACCCCAGGATCACGACCTGAGCCCAAGACAGAAGCTCAGCCACTGAGCCACTCAGGTGCCCCAACTCATGAATTTTCTATAGCACAGGGTTCGATGCCCCCAACCCCCACATTATTCAAGGGTCAACTGTACTCATTTTATATTTTTAATTCACATAAACTACTTAGGTTACCATGTTTTTCTTTTTTTTCCCCCTCGAATTGTATTTTTTTAATCAATCTGAGCTATATCTATCTAGTTACGTACACACAGATACATTCATTTCCTTAAACTGCTGCAGTAAACTCTTGTATTTCATGTAGCCAATCCCTACGGATGGATAGTGATGTTTCCTGTCACGGAGAACATCACTGATATGAACGTATTTGCGCAGAACTCCTGCTCCCTCCATACAAAACTCTTCTAAGGGAGTCTTACCTAGAAGTGATTCTGCAAAGTAGTAAGTTGTTGAGTCTTACCAGATACTGCCTTGCTGCTTTTAAGAATCATCGTGTTTTCCCAAATAGCTTTCAGCCAAAAAAACCTTTTTGCACCAAACAAATATTATTATTATTATTATTTTTACAGACTCTGGATGAAGCCAGAGGAGCATAATTATTTAGAGCTTGGACAGTGGCTTTTGAACAGCCCAGATTCAAATCCCTGGCTCGGGAGTTTTCTGAATCTGAATGAGTGAGTTAATTCCTTCAACCTCAGTTCCTTCAGCTTGAAGATACCCACTGCTATGGTTTCTTGAGAGGATTAATGAGATAAGCCACCGGAGCAGTGAGCCCCTGTGCGGATTACAAACAACAGCCATTGTTAGGATGGTGGTGGGGTGGGCAACTGGATGAGGTCCCAGCTGAGTTTGGCCTTCCCACCAGGGATATCTATGAGTCCTGCCTCCCCAGCCATTTGGAAGGTCTGGTTGAGCTTCTGACAATTTAGTTTAATGGCCCTTGATCCTCATCCATGGGAAGTACATGCTCCAAAAAGGTTTCCTGGTGATAGTGCCTGCTTTTTTGAGAAAAACAGAATTTACTTGCTGCCAAGGACCAAGAGAGGGAGAGACCTCCTTTGTCTATGAGGCTGTCTCCCTCCCAGTGGGATTGGGACCTCGGGCCTAGCATCCCAGGACAGCCCCTCCTGGCATATTTACTGAACAGAGATCCCTGAAAGAGGGGCACTAGCATTAATGAGGCAGGACTACAGAAGCCCCACCCACTCAATTACAAAGTTCTGGGTCTAAAATAATAATCAAACTAATAGAATGGAAAATCCTATAAACAAACACATCTGTTGAGCTCTTACTGTGCCAGGCACAGAGGTTAAGTAACCTCCCCACCTATTAGGTGGTGGGCATGGGATTTAGGCCTAGCCTGTCTGCCTCAGAGCCCATGCCCTGCTACAGCTGCTCATGTCTCCCCATCCTAGGTATTTTTCACTAAACAAAGATGAGCAAAACTCAATTCCTGCATGTAAGGAAGCCAAAAGGCTAGCCCTTGGGATGGGTAGAGTTGCACAGCAAATATAAGTAATGATACGATGTCAGACCTAGGGCTTTGACTTCTGAGCTCCCTTCCATAAAATCTCAAAAGCTTTTTTTAAAATTTTATTTATTCATGAGAGACACAGAGCGGCAGAGTCACGGGCAGAGGGAAAAGCAGTCTCCCTACAGGGACCCCAGTGCGGGACTCGATCCCAGGACCCTTTGGCTCACAACCTGAGCCAAAGGCAGGTGCTCCACCACTGAGCAACCCAAGCACCCCACGAGTGGTCATTTCGAATAAAAGCTCATCCATTTGCCTGTGTGCGGTGGGCGAGTCCCTCCACCTCTCTGAGACCAGCTTCCTCACCTGTTGGGCAGCCAGGGTGGTTCTGGGACAAATGAGATAACCCACAAGAAAGGATTTCACAAACTCTGAGGACATAAGAAAGCAGGCCTTCAATCCAGGTAGAGGTGAATGTTCATGGAGATGCTAATGGGAAGAGCTGCTGGGGGTGAGGGTGGGGCCGGTAGGCTTGTCAGTGCTTTACAAGACAAAAAGGTAATGAATAGGGACTTTGGTTTGCAGTGGGTGTGTTTTTTTGCAAAACTCTTGACAAACTCGGGAGTTGGGGAAGATGTCATGAGATGGTGGCAGCGCAGCCTAGTACAGCGCCAGGGCCCAGACTGGGACCTTCCCTCTGACCTGCTGGCTCCTGGGGACACCTCACAAGGTGCTCCTGGCTTCGGCACCATTCACTTGCTGACCACAGTGAGCCCAACCAGGTGAGAGGCATTTTGCTAGTGCTGCAGTGAGCCGGACAGGTAGCTCACCTGCTTCTCCCTCTCCCCCTCCCTCTGCCACTCTCTCACTCTTGTTCTCTCTCTCAAATAAATTAATTAATCAAATCTTTTTTAAAAAAACTGGTGACAGCGTTTGGCTGGCAGTCTTTGCCTGGGTGGTCTGGGCAGACATCCCTGAGGAGCTGTGACATTCGGGATGATCTGCTAGAAGGTGACTCCCCTGCAAGCAGAGGCTGGACCAGGGTTCCCAATAGAGGGAACCCCGAGCCAATGAACTGGGGTGTGTGTGTGGCAGCAGAGAAGGGCAGCCACTGGCTGGAGAATACTGGAAGACAAGGTCGGGGATGCCGGCCGGGAGGTCCTGAAGACTCTGCAAGCCAAGGGTGGAATGGAGATAGCAGATCCTTAGGAAGCTTCGTGATGAAGGGGATCAGGTGGGGAATGAGGGGGTCCATGCAGGTATCTTCGTCCAGGTGGAGGGTGTGGGCTGACGTTCTTCATCCTTATAACCAGGAAGGCTTGTGGACTCTGTAATGAGAGGGCTAGAATCCCCTTTCTGGTTATCTTTGTACCTTGAGGATGTGTGGGGGTAGGCCGCCCAGGGGTGGAATGGGCAGGAGCAGCCCTGCTCCTGGGGAGGCCCAGGTGGGGGAGCCAAGGCATCCCAGGCCCTGGTATAATGTTGCTGGAAGGGTCCCTCCCACCTCGGGGCTGAGGGACCCGGGCCCGGGCTTGTCTCCCGCTGACCCCTCGCCTTGCCCTCCACAGCACCCACACTCCCTTCCCAGGAGCTGCGATGCAAGAGCCACAGTCAGAGCTCAATATCGACCCCCCTCTGAGCCAGGAGACATTTTCAGAATTGTGGAACCTGTAAGTGGAGGGCAGGCCAGGCTCCCCACCAGCCCTCTGGGACCCCTGCCCACCCACCCCAATCCCAACCCCCAGCACCCCCCCCCCCCGCCCCCCCAAGTAGAAGCCCAGAGGAAGCAAAACCAGCACTGACTTTCTGCTCTCATCTTCCAGGCTTCCTGAAAACAATGTTCTGGTAAGGACTGGGTGTGGGGAGGTCCAGGGCGGGGGTTGGGAGCTGGGGACCTAGGGACCTGACCCTTGACTCTGGTCTTGCCCCCTACAGTCTTCGGAGCTGTGCCCAGCAGTGGATGAGCTGCTGCTCCCAGAGAGCGTCGTGAACTGGCTAGACGAAGACTCAGATGATGCTCCCAGGATGCCAGCCACTTCTGCCCCCACAGCCCCTGGACCGGCCCCCTCCTGGCCCCTATCATCCTCTGTCCCTTCCCCGAAGACCTACCCTGGCACCTATGGGTTCCGTTTGGGGTTCCTGCATTCCGGGACAGCCAAGTCTGTTACTTGGACGGTCAGTGGCCCTGCGAGGCGGGTTTCCATGGGGCTGGCCGGGGCCTGGCTGTGGCCCCTGGGTTTCTCTGTTTGGGATTTTGAGACTCCTCTCGGTCCGCACTGTCAGTCTTCCTGCATTACCTATGTATTCTGTGACCTTTGGCCTCAGCTCTGTGTCAAAGTTGACATTTCCCCCCTTGACCTTGGGCTTTCACCTTTCCTGTCATGGGGCAAAGGGACTCTTCTTCATTTTCCTTCACTTGTTCATTCCTTGGCTTTTAAAGTAAGCTTCTGGGAGATGCCTGGGCAGCTCAGCAGTTGAGCGTCTGCCTTTGGTTCAGGGTGTGAGCCCCAGGTCCTGGGATCGAATCCCATACCACTTCTCCCTCTGCCTGTGTCTCTGCCTCTCTCTGTGTGTCTAAAATAAAGTAAGCTTCTGGAATAGACCCCGACCCCTCTACTTCTCACCACCCACCCCGGGCACACATGCCCTGACCTGTCCATCTGTCCTTTTCTTACAGTACTCCCCTCTCCTCAACAAGTTGTTTTGCCAGCTGGCGAAGACCTGCCCCGTGCAGCTGTGGGTCAGCTCCCCACCCCCACCCAATACCTGCGTCCGCGCTATGGCCATCTATAAGAAGTCGGAGTTCGTGACCGAGGTTGTGCGGCGCTGCCCCCACCATGAACGCTGCTCTGACAGTAGTGACGGTAAGCCATCGGGGGCTACAGATGGGACAAGGCTGCTCCCCAGAGGGCCCAAAGCCCTGATTCCTCCCCGATGGCTCTTAGGTCTTGCCCCTCCTCAGCATCTCATCCGAGTGGAAGGAAATTTGCGGGCCAAGTACCTGGACGACAGAAACACTTTTCGACACAGTGTGGTGGTGCCTTATGAGCCACCCGAGGTCTGGTTTGGCATCTGAGGGGTCTCTGGGAGGAGGGGGCTGGAGGGATTTGTGAGGCGGGGGTTGAGGGGGCTTTCTCCTCCTTCAACCTCCCCGCAGCCCTGTGAGGAGTGCAGAGGCAGGTGGGTCATCCCATTCTGCGGTTGGGAAAGACTGAGGCTGATAGACTACAGGCCTGCCCAGGGCTGAGTGGCCCGACCCTGGGCCTACCTTCTACCTCAGGTTGGCTCTGACTATACCACCATCCACTACAACTACATGTGTAACAGTTCCTGCATGGGAGGCATGAACCGGCGGCCCATCCTCACTATCATCACCCTGGAAGACTCCAGGTAGGGACCTGCCTGCCACCCTGCTCCTGGCCACTTCCTTACTGTACCCCCCTCCATCCTTCCCATCCATTCCTGTCCCAATGTGGAATCTCCTCTGCCATCCGCCTCCCCTGGTTTTCTTTCCTCTGGCTTTGGGACCTCCCTGACCTGTGGCTTCTCAATAGTCTGTAGGCTTTGGCTCTACGTAGGATGAGGGTGGCTAGGAGTCAGTGGGGCCCACCACCCTCACGGCCCCCTGCTTCTCTCTTCTCACCTGGGTAGTGGAAACGTGCTGGGACGCAACAGCTTTGAGGTACGCGTTTGTGCCTGTCCCGGGAGAGACCGCCGGACTGAGGAGGAGAATTTCCACAAGAAGGGGGAGCCTTGTCCTGAGCCACCCCCCGGGAGTACCAAGCGAGGTAAGCAAGCAAGACAAGAGGAGGTGAAGGAGGGACACCTGGGTGGCTCAGGGGTTGAGCATCAGGCATGATCCCAGGGTCCTGGGATCGAGTCCCGTGTCAGGGTCCCTGTAGGGAGCCTGCCTCTCCCTCTGCCTATTTTTTTGCCTTTGTGTGTATGTCTCATGAATAAATAAATATAATCTTGAAAAAAAAAAAAAAAAGAGGAGGATGTGGGGCAGATACAGAGGGTGCAATTCTGCTCAAAACATACTCTTCTCTTGTCTTTTCCTCCTCTCTTTCCCAGCACTGCCTCCCAGCACCAGCTCCTCTCCCCCGCAAAAGAAGAAGCCACTAGATGGAGAATATTTCACCCTTCAGGTACCAAGGCTGGGAGGAACAGATAAGGCAGGCTCTTGCCCCCGCTTAGCGGGATCAGATGAGGGAAGAAAAAAATGTGAATGGAGCACATGTGAGGCTAGGCCTGTTCCTCTCTCCATCCTTTTCTCTGGTCCTGTCCCTGATTCTTGAAGTTGATATTCTTGGATTGAAGATTTGTTTCAAGCTGAGGGCCAAGAGCACAGTTTTCTTTTGACTGCTCCGCCTGCAATTAGCACACTTGCCATCAAGGGGCAGCGGTGCCTTGACAGTGGCTGCGGGCTGTGCCTTGCTGCAGATTGGCACTTACACCTTAGTCTGAGTTAAATGGTACTGTGGCTTCCCCCTCTTATTCTTTCTCCTCCTCCCCCCCACTGCCACAGATCCGTGGGCGTGAACGCTATGAGATGTTCAGGAATCTGAATGAAGCCTTGGAGCTGAAGGATGCCCAGAGTGGAAAGGAGCCAGGGGGAAGCAGGGCTCACTCCAGGTGAGTGACCTGGGCCGGCTTGCAGCCCCACCCCCTTGCCTTCATATGTTGGAAAGCCACAGGATTCCATTCTACTCCTACCTTCAAGGTGGAAGGGAACTGATCCCCTCATGGTTGGTCCCACCCTGGGCAAACCTGCTTCTACCATACCCCCAGTTGGATCCTGTACTCCCTTTTCTGCCTCGGGAGGTCCCCAAACCCCTTAAGGGACAAGCATGGGTGTTTGTCATCTCCAGCAACCCCTAGTGCCAAGTGGGGTCTCCAATAGGGACCTGATAACCGTGTGGGAAAATACTGGACACAGCAGGATTGGGCCAGACCCCCAGCCCTGCCAAGGATGAGCAGATCCGTGTGGCCTTGCATCTCCCCTTCTGGGGCTCGGTTTCCTTGTTCATCAGATGGGGTGAGGGGAGAGGAAGCGAACACACAGAAGTTCCCTGGGTGCTCAGTAAATGTGTCTACAGCATTTTAACTTAAATTACCTCATTCCAAAAAAAAAAAAAAAAAAAAAATTCCCTTACTCCAGCCTTGGACCCTTCCAAGCCTAGATCTAGGACAAGGAGCCCCGAGGCTCCCACTTGCTAATATCGTCTCTTCCCCTCCACCTTGTGTCCCCAACAGCCACCTGAAGGCAAAGAAGGGGCAATCTACCTCTCGCCATAAAAAACTGATGTTCAAGAGAGAAGGGCCCGACTCAGACTGACTTCCCCTGCTTCCTGTCCTCCCCCAACACGCACACCCTCACTCTCGTCCTCCTTCCCTGGCATTTTTGGAATTGGGAGCTTGAGCACACCTATTCCGGTGTGTTACTTTGCATGGTACAGATGTGCCTCAGAAACACCCTAGATTCTTCCATTTGCCTTTCCCGTAAGTCTCTACTAAAGAAGTTGGCCTGCACAGTTGGTAGGTCGGGAGATAAAGGACGTTCCAGCCTGGTTTTTAAGTTTTTTACTGTGTAGAACCATGGGAGAGGTAGGAAAATGTTCCTGAATGTTGGGAGCATTTTATAGCCCCTAAGACACTGAGTCATGAGCCCAGTTCTCTATCATTGTAGCCAGTGGCTGAATTTTTCCTAATTTCACAGGCCATTTTTATGAATTGCTAATTAACCATACCTACCTCACTGAGCTTGTGAGGATGAATGAAATAATGTCTGTCTGACCCCAAAACCACCTTTTATCCCATGTCTGTGACTTAGTGCCTGTGTGGGTGCTCATTCCCTGCCCTGGCCAAATCCTGTCCAGCCTTTTTGGGAGACCCCTGCACCTAAGATGAAATCTCACTCCCATCTCACACCCTGCAGAATCCCATCCCTGGTGTAGGATCTTTGTCTACCAAGGGCTTTTACTGCTTCCCCCCCCCCCCGCCCCCAATTGCTCAGGATCAATTTCTTTTGCACTCTGTGAGGCACATCTGCATTCATGCATTGATCACCCCCACCCCTCCTCCTCTTCCCTTTTTATATCCCGTTTTTATATCAATCTCTTATTTTACAATAAAACTTTACTACCATGTGTGTGTCCGCGGGCTGCATGGGGCCCGCCATGCCGCAGGGATGAGGAAGGAGGTGACGTTGGGAGGCAGCCACCTGAGTCTCCAGGGAGTGTGGGCTGGGGTGGGGGGGTGCCCAAGGCCGGGGCTCTGGAGAACAAAAGCTGGAGACTGGGTCAGTCTGCAGGCTGCATGACAACAAGGGAGGGGGGTACTCCATTCATAACCCGAGAACCAACTGTCCCTTCCTCCTCCCCTTCTGCCAGGGCTGGCATAAAGTTCTCTCCTGCCCCTGCTTCTAGGATTGGGCTGTTACCCCCCTCCTTCGGCCTCTCACCAAGGATTATGGGATTTAAATGTCTGATTTAGCAAGCCTGAGCCTCTGGGGTGGCCATCTGCTCCACAAGAAAGGGGCAGGATACCTGGGTCCCCGAGGGAAAGGTGGTGGGTGCTGTTGGATGAAGATAGGGGAACAGGGGAGGCCTGCCAGCCAGGGTCCCAGGAAAGTGGGGGCGGCTAAGGTGAGGGCTGGAGTGTGGGGCCGGGGCCTTCCCGACATCCCCTCATCCTGGGCCTCATGCCAGGCAATTCAATGAATTGAAGCTTTAAACTCTGCCAGGAAAACCTTTCAAAGGGCTTCTTGGGGTAGGGAGGAGAGCTGAGGTTGGGGAGCTCGGCACCCCGCCTGTTCTACTCAGTGCTGCTGGCTCCCAGGGAGGGGGGCTGGGAGCAAGCTCTCCCCATCACCCACTGCTGGTGAAGCCAGTGCTTGAAGGGATGGTGAGACAGTGGGGACATGGCTTGGCCCACCCCCTCCCTGGAGGCAGAGGGCGGGGTGCTAAGGTCCAGAGAGGCCTCTGGGGCCAGTGTCCTCTCTGCCTTATCAAGCAGCCTTAAAGTTCCTGTGGGAGTACCTTGGCTTGCCCCAAAGGTCCCAGATGGCTGTGCAGCCACCAGCCTGCCTGGCCTCAAAATCACCTTCTTCCTCTTTTTTGCCTGGGCAATGCCAAACACTCCCCAGGAGACCTGGAACCATCTCCAGAGACAGTTCTCCATCTCTCTCCACCCACTGCAGCCTTGGCAAACCAGAGCTCTTAAAACCCCTCTCACTCCTAGATGGGTCACCTTGAAGCTTCCTTATGACCAGTGTCCAGCACCCCTGACTCACATTTCCCTAGACTATGTGTCCCTGGCTGTTTTCATTTCTGCTCTGCTCCTTCTGAAAACAGATCCCTTCTGGCTCTGCTGAAACCTCTGTGAGCTGATAGATCACTGGCTGGGCATGAGGCTGGGTTTGCAGGCCAGTTCTGCGATGAGTTGTGTGACCTATAATGGGTCCCTAACTTTGGTCCCACCTGGCTGTTTTCTTACCTCATGTTCATTCAGTCATCAGTGGGCATTTGCTGGTGTTTTATGCTGCCTACCTCTGTTCTAGAATGTGGGGGCCTGTGGCAGACATGGCCCCCGCCCACAAGTTCCAAACCTAAGCCCTATATCACTGGAATTTGGAAAACAAAAACTTACCTCCCTGATTCCAAGAACATAGGGTTCCCGGGACACCAGGGTGACTCCATGGTTGAGTGTCTGCCTCTGGCTCAGATCATGATCCCAGGTTCCTGGGAGGGGCTCCAGCATCAGGATCCCTGCAGGAAGCCTGCTTCTCCCTCTGCCTGTGTTTCTGCCTCTCTTTCTGTGTCATTCATGAATAAATGAATAAAATCTTTTTCATTTTATTGAAAAATGAAAAAAAAAAAAAAAAAGGAACACCGGGTTCCCAAAGCTGAGACCCAGCCAAAGTGGTACTCTGAGGAATGTGTATAGCCGCAAATGCTTTCATTCCAAAACAGCAACAAAAGGAACGTAGCATGCAGACTAAAAAAAAAGATACAAATTGTTGAGAGACCAAGCAAACTTGGTGGAAAAGGTAAATCTAGTTAAAAGTTTAGGGGAAAAAAAGATAAATTTTAAAAAGGAGAGAAGAGTGTGTGGCTGGCTTAGTCAGTGGAGCTCTTGATCTCAGGGTCATGAGTTCAAGCCCCACATTGGGTGTAGAGATTACTTACAAAGTACAATACAAAATAAAATAATAAAAATTTAAAAAGAAAAAAAATAAAGAGCTTGATGAAGAAAACAGCAAAGACCATTGACTGCTCCAATGCTACTTAACTATTCCATGTCACAAGAAAAGAATGAAATGTCTAATTTATGTAAAGTTTTTGTGGTTTAATTAATAGAAAAATCTGATAAAGGCTAAAAATGGGCACCTGGGTGGCTTTGTTAAGCAGCTGCCTTTGGCTGGGGTCATGATCTCAGGGCCCTGGGATCCAGTCCCAGATCTGGCTCCCTGCTCAGCGGGGATTCAGGGTCTCCCTCTGCCTCTACCCCGCCCCCCTTGTATGTACTCTCTAACAAAAATCTTTTTGAAAAAGACCATAAGGAGGATCCCTGAGTGGCTCAGCAGTTAGGCACCTGCCTTCGGCCTAGGGGCGTGATCCTGGAGTCCCAGGATCTAGTCCCACATCAGGCTCCCTGCATGGAGCCTGTGTCTCTGCCTCTCTCTCCCTGTCTCTCATGAATAAATAAATAAAATCTTTTTAAAAATAAAAAGACCATAAGTAATGCCTGGGTGTCTCAGTGGTTGAGCATCTGCCTTTGGCTCAGCACGTGATCCTGGGGTCCTAGAATCAAGTCCCACATCCGGCTCCTCACAGGGAGCCTGCTTCTCCCTCTGCCTATGTCTCTACCTTTATCTTTGGGTCTCCCATGAATAAATATATGAAATATTTTTTAAATAATTAAAAATTAAAAAGACCATAAAAACTCAAAAGCTAAATTAACTTACATTGATGCAAAACTCTAAAAATCATACAAGAATACATTGATGAATCAAAAGATGAACACTGTACGTAAAGGTTTATTACAGGAGCACAAGGTTTGTTTAGTAGAGAATCTATCAACGTAATTCATTACATTAACAAGTTAAAGAAGAAAAATATGATCATATCAACAGATGGTGAAAGGAATTTGATTAAATTTCAGCATCCATTCCTTTAAAAAACATCTTAATTAAAAATAGTGATGGAATACCAAGAGGTATTATCCTAATGGTTAAACACTAAGATTGAAATAAAGAACCATACGGGATGCCTACTGACAATGTTATCATGCATTCAAGAAGTTCAAAAAAAAGAAGCCAACATGGGTGAAATATTGCTTTGCCTTTTTGATCATATGACTGTACCTAAAAACTCAAGAGACTATGATAAAGAATTGTTGGGGCCGCCTGGATGGCTCAGCAGTTTAGTGCCGCCTTCAGCCCAGGGCCTGATCCTGGAGACCCTGGATCGGGTCCCACGTCGGGCTCCCTGCATGGAGCCTGCTTCTCCCTCTGCCTGTGTCTCTGCCTCTCTCTCTCTCTCTCTCTCTCATGAATAAATAAATAAAATCTCAAAAAAAAAAAAAAGAATTGTTGGAACTAAAAGTAGACACACAGTAGATGGGGAAATATTTTTTATCTTCTCAAAAAAGTACTGAGAGGGACGCCTGGCTGGCTCTGTTGGAAGAGAATGAGACTCTTAATCTCAGGGTCAAGGGTTTGAACCCCACGTTGGGTGGGTGTAGGGATTACTAAAAAAATAAAACCACCCCCCCCAAAAAAAAATCAATGCAGGAAAACCTACTTGCTTTGCTAGACATCAGAAAACACACTGTAAAACCACTGGAATTGGGATCCCTGGGTGGCGCAGCGGTTTGGCGCCTGCCTTTGGCCCAGGGCACGATCCTGGAGCTCCGGGATCGAATCCCACGTCAGACTCCCGGTGCATGGAGCCTGCTTCTCCCTCTGCTTGTGTCTCTGCCTCTCTCTCTCTCTCACTGTGTGCCTATCATGAATAAATGAAAATGAAAAATAAAAAATAAATTTAAAAAAACCACTGGAATTAAATCAACATGGCTTGGTGTGTGGAGTGGTAGACAAGCCAGGGGCAGCAGGTACTGAATCTGAAAGTAAATCTCAGCATACAGGAAATTTGATTATATGGCCAAAGTTGGCAATTCAACTCAATGGGAGTGAATCATAGATTTTTTTTAAATATATTTTTTATTATGTAAACTAGGCCCAACCTGGAGCTCAAGCTCACCATCCCAAGACCAAGAGCGAGTGCTCTACCCACTGAGCCAGCCAGGTTGCCCTAGATTTTTGAAATAAAAGCAAAATAGACAAAACTGGAAAACCCAATAAAATTGGACTCCTGGTTTACACCACACACACAAAAAACAAATATCAGAGGAATTAAAGTGAACATTGAAGTTTAAATGAAATTAATATCCTGCTCCCCACCTCCAATCTAGAAAACATGAGTATACTCTAGTGACTAGAAACCCAGAAACTGAAAAAAAAAAAAAGGCTAAGCATGTTGGACTATCTTAACACCTAACACTTTTCAACAAAGAGGCAAACAATCGCTTGGGGGGAAGTTCTCAACGCAGAAAACAGTTTATATCTCTAGCTATCAGAGAGCTTGAACAAATTAAGAAGGAAAGAACAACCACTAGGAAAAATTTTACACAGCCAGCTTAAAAAAAATAATAATAAAGCATATATTAGAGCTCAACCAGGTGAAATAGTGGCACGCAAAATGTATTGAGTGAAAAAACCAGAATGCACCTAAGGGTATATACTAGGATCCAGTCCTGGCACAATAGCCAAACCCAGTGATCTGTGTGCATGTGCACATGTGCATGTGTGTACTATGCACTCATGATAAAATTGTGCATGTATGTGCCTATGTCATAAAGCTACTCTCATGGTAAATCCTAAGACTATTTGTAAACCAACCAACAAAAATAAACCCCAAGAAAGCTAAAAATTAGCTCTAGACTCATCCCCATACATCACAACAAATATTTTATATGGACCCATGCATCCTTTTTTCCTATGCTTGCGTGTATGCTTTTTACACAACATTGAGATCCCAACAGTTATATTGTTCTGAAATCTGTTTCTTCCGGTCAACTTTTCTCATATCCCTGGGCATTTTGCTGACATTATTCTCTCTCCCCAAACACCCTATGCTTTTAAGCCTCTAAGAAACCTGCCACCCGAAGCCCACAACAGAAAGTCCAGAATTTTGTCCTTGCTGGCTTGCTCCCCTCCCTGGAAGCACGTTTGTGGAGGTCTACCTGGTATGAGTTTCTTGTACTCCTCACCTCTCCCGTTAAACTGGGAGGCTCCTTGGGAGCAGGAACTCTGCCTCTTTCATAAGTCTGTCCTCACGGTGCCTAGAATGCACACAGTAGGCACATCATAAGTATCACTATACAAAGTGGTGTAGGCTTCCTGCCTCTTGCACCAAATGATCTCAAAGATGGTACAGATGAAGGAATGATCTGGATGCTTGGATATTGGACGGAGAGGTCAAAGCTGAGAAACAGGCCTGGGCAAGCCCTGGATCACTCAAATCCACCACCCCAGACCCCCTTTCCCAGAGCCCTTCCAAATGCTTGAAAAGGAATAACCCGCACGCAGGGCTCCGTGTATGATATATATTTATATATATAATTGCTCTCATTTTATTGTACTTTATCCTCTTTTTACAGTAGATCTGACACAGGCATTAAATAACTGCAGAGAGAGACCACTGGGGTGAGGGGGGAATGCAGGAGAACATGGGGACCCGAAGGGAAGAGACTCAGATCCAGCGAGAGGGAAGAAGGGAAGGGTCCATCTGAGGGTGGGGTGTGGAGGGTGCAGTGTCAGAAAAGAAATGGACAGTTAGAGAGGGCGGAATGAAGGGCACTATCGCTCAAGAACACCAGAGGCCCCTCATGGAATGTTCTATGGGCACTATGGGGACGTTTAAAAATGCCGAGGGGCCTGAAGGAGATGGGGGGGGGCAAGAAATTCAGAGCCTTAGACAGAGGGGCTATTTGCAATGTTCAGGCTGTCATGCAGAGGAGGAGGAGGAGGAAGAGGAGGAGGAGGAAGGAGTTAGTGATTAGTTGATAATGTGCTCAGAGAAGCCAGAGAGAGGATGGTGGGGGTAGCTCTGGGCCTGGGGGCGGTGGGGGAAAGGAGGTGAAATAGTCCCACAGCCAGCTGACGTTTCCAAGGTGGCCACTGGGGACCCATCCAAAAAGGCTGCCCCTCCCCCAGGGCTCCGGGGAAGTGGAATTTGAAGGATATTCTGGGAAAACAAACAGGGAGAAGTGAGCCATCGGCAAACACAAAGGCATATTCAGCCTAGGTCAACCCCATCCCTCTGAGGACTGCCTATTTGGGTGACAGGAGAATATTCCAGAAGAGCCAACAGGGACTCCTCTTCCCAACCCTCCTTCCCAGCGCACGCTGTCACCAAAGGGTGAGAAGACAGATGTCCCAGAAAACAGGGAAAAGGCCACGGAACCACCTGGTCCTTGATGACAAACAGCTGTCTTTCCAGAGGAGGGAATGGGGATGGAGGGGAGGTGGGGACAGACCTGCCACCGCCACCACCACCATCGCCGCTGCCAGAGGAGCCGGAAAAGTCAAAACCCACGGAGACAAGTGACTGTGTGGATGAGGCAGAAAGTGTGGGAGGGACAGAGAAAGGTGAATGGAGTGTCTGCAAGCTGGTGTGAACAGAATGTGTGTGTTGTGGGGGGTGGATGAGTGTGAAGGCAGGTGTGAAGGGGGTGGGTGTGGTGAGAAGGTGTGAAAGTGGGCAGGTGTGAAAGTGGGCAGGTGTGAAGGTTGAAGGTGGGAAGGTGTAAAGGTTGAAGGGGGCAGGTGTGAAGGTAAGATGGTAGGCAGGTGGGAAGGTGTGAAGGTGTGAAGGTGTGAAGGTGGGCAGGTGTGAAGGGGTGAAGGGGTGGGTGTGAAGGGTGGCGGGTGTGAAGGGGAGCGGGCAGGCATCTCTGGGGATGGGAGGGGAGGAGACAGCCCACGCACAGCTAGAGCAGAACCAGAACAGTTCCTGACTGGGGCCGCCCTGGGACCGGTCTCCTGCCCTGACCCAGCCAGAACCGGGAGAGGTCGGGGGCTGAAGGCAGGGACTAGCAAGGGCCATCAGGCTGGGTTCACAGGTACAGAACAAAAGGGCGTGAGGCTCAAACAAGTCATAGCTCTGTTATAAAAAATACCTTTGGGGTGGGTGAGGGAGGGATCAGGCAGGGTCAGGGACATTCCAGAAGCATCCATAGGAAAGAGGTGGGGGGGGGGCGGGAAGAAGGGGCCTCAGGTTTTGTTGATGCGGAGTTTGAAGGCCACACGGCCAGCGAACTTGTCTCGCTCATCATCTGTGGCGATGTTGGCGGCATTGATTCGGCACTCCACATTCACCTCCACATTGGGGGTCACGTTCAGGAACTTCACAGCCACCAGGGGCTGCGTGTAGTTCACCTGGGCCAGAGGAGGAAGGCAGAGGTCCAGGCCCATGGCAACTCAGTGTCCTCCCCAAGGACCCCGTTCCACCCCCCCTCCCCCGGGGAGGCATCAGTGGGGGCCTCCCACGGGACTTACGTGGAACCTTTTGCCATAGTAGGGGAAGTACATGAGGTCGATGTTGCCATTGGCAGGGAACATGACAAAGTTGCCAAGATTCTCAGCATCTTCATCTCGCTGTGGGGGCACAAGGAGGGGAGGGGGAGAGCACGTTAGGGATGCCAAGAACCCAAGAGCTCTCTAGACTTCCCTCCATTTTTCCTTTGCCCCCAAATAATTTCTGTCTTGGATCTGTTTCCCTTGGGCTGTGAGCCTCTCTGTGTGTGTGTGTGTGTGTGTGTGTGTTTGCCTAAACGCAGGAGGGGGCATCCTGTCTCCTTCATCAGACTGGGAAGTCCTGAAGGGTGCTAATGACGTTGAAGCGGCCCACTGCAGTCCCCACACCACGTTCTTACCCTGGTCTCAGGAATCAGTTTCTGGAGCAGAGCCAAGAGAGAACAGAGAAATGAATCAAGGCTCAGTAGGAAGGGGAGGGTGGAGGCAGTGTGAGTGAAGAAGGAGAGAGACTTTCTAGAGCGGAGAGAGGCGGGGTCCAAGGACAGTGAGTGGTGGCAGATGGTGCTAACTACCAGACACCTAGAAAGAACCGGGAGGGTGAGCAGAAGCCACAGTCATCAGGAACTAGATGAGAAGATGGAAGGGCTGGGGCTAGAAGCCGGGGGCCCAGGCTTGGGTGGAGTCAGAGAGGTGGGTGTCTATCCATCTACACAAAAGCAGGTTCCTGCATCCTAGAGAGAAGCAAGGGGGTGGGAGCCCCTTGGCGTTTGAGCCACATTGGCACCCACTCTTACCCCCTTGTCCCTATAGTGACGGGGCCTCTGAGAGAAGAGAAGACACGGAGAGATAAGTGAATCAGGTGGAAACCATGAAGGGCAACAGGTGGGCAGGTGGACAAGGCTCGACGAACTCACCTTCCCCACACAGGTAACATTCATGCTCTGATTTGCTCCTGCATAGAAGTTGATGACCTGGAGGGAGGAGAGAGAGGGTGAGGAGCCAGAGAAAGAAGATGGAAAGGACACATGCGTTCAGCCTTCCCTCCACGGATCTCAGCCTCCAAAGGCCCCATCTCTCTTGTTGTCCCAGCCACTCAAACATCCCAAAATCTCTCGAATGCCCATTGGGGAAAGAAAGCAACTGCCAGCAGAGGGTGGCCCCAGCCCACTTCCTGCGTTCTCCCTGGTGACCAAGATCACACATACCCGGTTCATCTTGATGAAGACACAGGGCTGCCCCGTGCTGTACCCATAGTGGGTGGGGTCCCCAATGCCGGAGCAGTCCCCCAGCTGGGTCCGGTTGAACTGGCAGGCACGCTTTGGGTAGTTGAGAACTCCATTATCTGGCTGTTCATAATAGCGTCCAGGGCGGCAGACATCATTCTTTTGGGCTTGGATGGAATCGTTGTAAGCTAAGGAGGTGGGCGTGGGGAGAGTCACAGACCGGCTATCCTGCTCCCAGGGTCCCCCAGTCCCCAGCCCAAGCTCCTACGCGGCCACACTCACGCTCCAAGAACTTGTTCAGCTTCTGAACATGCTGGTCCCAGCTTTCAGTGTCACTGACATTGACAATGACATCGAGATTCTCGGTCTTGGGGCGAATCATCAAGCCTGTAGCCAACATGGGCAGGGGCGGAGAATATATATATATACATACACACACATACACAAATGGATATATATGTATGGACCACACACTGAGGAAAGACGACAGAAATAAGGAGCTGCTGCAGGATGATGGGTGGATGGGGTAAAGATGTGAGATTGTCTTCACAGGAGGAAGATCTAGCACCTTCCCAGATCACAAAGGTCTCAGGTACAGGAAATGAGAAGAAAGGCAGACTCCAAGCACTTCCCTGCATGTGGTCATTGGGTCATCAGAACCAAGTCTCTGTGAACCATGAGTTATTTTGGGGGGAGGCTTGGCAGCACAGGAGCAGTTAAAGGCTGGTGGGGAGCCGCATCACTCACCCGGTGTGGCCAGCCGGTCCTGATACTTGGGGGTATGGTCAGACACGGTCTGCAGCATGACCCACATGGTGAGGGTGAACATAGCCGTGAGGAAGCCATAGAAGACGAGGTAGAAGAGGAGGATGAAGGCTAGGGAGGAGGAAATGGAGTCAGGGGGTTCCAGGTCCCCTGTGATGACTACATCTGTCCCCACACACCCTTTTCCCCCTCAGAGATTCAAAACCCGGACGGGTCACAGAGTCTTGGGGACATCTTAGAGCCTTCCCCCTGGGAGCAAAATGAGACAAGCTGGAAATAGGCAGTTGTGTCTGGCTTCCAGCCACGGCTCCCAGCCCCCTCCGGTCCTAGGGCATAGTGAAGCCCAACCTTGTGGAGGCCACAAGAGGCCTAAATTCTCGTTGCTGGGACAACCCCAAGTATAGGCCACAGTCATTTTGCATCAAATTATGTTCCCAACTTCTCGAACCATTCATGGCCCTGAGAAGGCCCAACATCTGCTACTGCTACATCAGTACTGGTCCTTAAAGCTGTCCAGCGTGATGACTTTAAGCTGACACTGGCCACCACTCATGACTAAACTCTCACACACACCCCAGGAGTGTGGACCCTCACACTCAAATAGCAAATTCTCCTCTCCCCTGGCACCCATGGAAGTCAAAGCTTGGACGCAGTTCCTGCCCACCTACCACATCTCTCAGAGCTGCCCAGAACCTTCAACAGCCACCCCACCCCCAGTTCACGCACAGCACCCACAAAGCAGAGGTGGAGAGCACTTCCCGTGGAGAGCAGGTCCTTGCTGGGCCTGACATGTAAGCCCCTGCTGTTTCCACCACCCCGGACCTTCAGTCTTTCCATCTTAGAAGACACCTTCCCCATGAAGCTTCCCCAGACTGCCCCCCAGCAGTCAGGGACCCCGCCAATCCCAGGGGCTGGACTTCCAGGTCCCATAAGGCAAGGAGGACACTGGACCCGCCTCAAGGGCCCCCAGTTAGGGGGTGCTGATGGGAACAGCATGCAGTCAGTGTGGATGAAATGCAAATTCAATTGCTTCGAATCCCCAGTTTAACAATTATTTTTGGAAAAATGGCACCCTTCTCCCGCACTCAAGCCCAGCACCAGACTATCGACTAGAGACCAACCACTCCCTCCACACCGCCTGAGTCCCTCTATGGGCTGGGAAGGCGCCCGGAGCCACGGCAAGCCCACAGACACGCTCTGCCGGAGGATGCACGCTTCTCACCACCACTGGTATCTACTCCTCCCTGCGCCTTGCGACATCCGAGCCCGAGCCCGAAGCATGCAACCTCCACAACCTCCCCGGACCACCCCTCCCTGCCAGCCCCCCACCCACAAAGCAGCCACAGAAAGCTGAGAACGCTCAGCAGTGGAATACTGACAACTTCCGCTGTGAAGAGCCCCCCCACACACACACCCCCAACCTCTCCAAGACCCGCCCCCTCATGAATGTTCCCAGGGTCCAGGGGATGGGCACGAGCTAAAAATAGACGGGCTTGGCTAGCTAGTGAGAGCCAGAGGGAGTGAAGGGGCGCTTTTCTGAGGACGTGGGGGGTGGGGGGGCGCCCGTGCGGAGCGGACCTGCCCGGAGAGGGAGCGCGAGCGCCGCGGTGCGGACACGCGCGCACAGCCCGCGACCCCCGGGCGAGGGGGCTCGGCGGGGGGCGGACAGGCGGCGGTGACCTACTTTCTCCGCCTCCGCAGCGGCCGGCCAGGGAGATTAGACCGGCGATTGGGCCCCCTCCCAGGCGAGAGCCCGGCAGGGGGGCCGGACGCCGGGGACCCGGGGCGGGAGCCGGGGCCGAGCCCGCGGGACCCAGTGCCCCCCGGGCGTCGCCCGGCGGACCCCCGCCCCGCCCCTCGCGCAGCGGGCCCTGCGTACCCCAACTGGTCCCGGTGCGGCCCATGAACTGGTGCGTCCTCGGGTTCCACACGAACTCCTTCCACTCCTCAACCACCTGCCCGCAGCTCTTCTTCTCCTTCTGGATGACCATCTTGGCGGCGGGGGGCGAGTCCCGCGCGGGGCGGGGAGCTGCGGAGAAGCTGGGGTGCGGCGCGCAAAGGCCCCCTCACGCTCAGGAACGCGCGGGGAGCAAAGGCAGCGGGGGCGAGGGAGACCCTCCTCAGATAGGCAGCTGCTGCAAATTCCGGGGTGCACCGCCACGCGCTGCAGGCTGCTGGCAGCGCGGCGTAGGATGCACGGCTCCTAGGCCCCCCAGCTGCGATGAAAAGGGGGACCGTCAGAGCAGGGGAGTTTGAAAGGGGAAGGGGTGCGTTGCAGCCTCACCCCCCCAAACCTTCTAGAAACAAAATGAAAACGGATGCAAAAATAGACGGCTGCAAAACCCGAGCGAAACGCAGAAAAAATAGGGGGGCAAGGAGGCCAGGGAGGGGTGGGGGAGGGGGCTGCCCCTAAATCCGAGATGCAAAGAGGCTGTGGAAAGGGCCGGGGCACCGCTCAAGGCCCTTCCGCCAAGCGGAGACCGCCACACCAGCGGTGGCTGGGCCGCGGGGGTGGGGTAGGGACGCGCAATTGGGGGACGGCCAGGGATGGGGGCCCCCCAGGCGGAGGCTCCGCTCCTCAGCAGTGCGGGGCCAGCGGTCGCTGCGCGCAGTCTTTATACTCCGCGGCTGTGGGGGTGTCCGCCCCCTTCCCACCCCCAGAAGCCCCGCCTCCTCGCCGCTGGCCCGGGCGACCTCATGCATATGCAAATATGGAGAAAGGGATTGGGTCCGCCCCCCTGCCGCCTCTTTAGGACACGGAGGTCTCTCCCCTCCCCCCGCCCCAGGTACTGGACGGGATCAGATGGACGGAGCGGATGGAGGGCGTGTCGGGGCGGAGCGGAGGGAAAGATAACCCCGGAGAGATAGGGAGCCGGAGAGGGAAGCCGATCTCTGCCGAGAAGGGGCCCCAGGCCGGCCATTGGAAACTAAGATCTGGAGATGGACAGGGCCAAATGCGAGAAGAATGGAGAAAGAGCCAGAGACCAAGACAAACAGAAGACACCTGCCAGGATGCTGGACCAGACCACACAGAGAAGGACAGACGTCACTACCGGAGGGAAATTCTCCTTGGGGGAGCAGCTACCAGCCCCCACAACACCTCCTTCTCCACTTCCCCAGCCCCTGGTCCTCTCGGAATTCAGGGGCTTCCTCATGTCCCCACCCACCCTCTGGGCAAAGCCCTTCCCAACATCACATTCCTGGGCCCTAGCATGGCCCTGAGACCCCAGCCCTGGACACAGGTCTGCTCAGGTATTGTGTGTCCCCCCAATC
Organism: Canis lupus baileyi; assembly: GCF_048164855.1. Lineage (NCBI taxonomy): Eukaryota > Metazoa > Chordata > Mammalia > Carnivora > Canidae > Canis > Canis lupus. The sequence goes on from NC_132840.1 coordinate 56,517,426, forward strand.
CCCCATGTCTGAACTCCCCCTTCCCCATTTACCCACTTGAGTCCAGGAGCATTTATTGAGTATCTACAAGAGACCTTGCACAACTCTAGCCCTGGGGATGCAAAGTCATGATTCTCCTGGAGCTCAAGAGACCCACAGTCTAGTAGGAGGGCTACCGGAGCCTCTAGAGACCACGGCTTAAGAATCATTATCTGTCACTTTTTATCTCAAATCTTGTCACTTTTCCTTGGAGAGATGTTTCTTCTTTCAACTCTCACCTCCTATCCTTGGCTCTAGTCCTTAACGATGCCTGTTCTATCACCCTCCTCTTTAAATTCTCTCCCCCAGCCCAGCTTCAGGGACTTGGGATCTGCTCAATGAGGCTGGTGCTCAGAATGGCCTTGTGCTCGGTTTAGTGCTCTGCTATCACCATCTTGTAACTCTTCATTTTATCTTTGAACTTGTCATTTGTAAGTGAAGTTGAACGGGACAGTGGAGTGTGTGTGCGCAGAGGAGATACTTGTACCCTGCCATTTGTGAGGCTCCATGGGCACAGAACTCCAGCAGACCCACCACACGTGGGGGCTGGGCCAGATTCAAAGGGAAGAAAGCTGAGCATTTTAGGCATACACCTGAATAAGCGGAGTGCTAATAGCTGAGAGGCCACGCTTTATGTTGGAAGCAGGTGTTGCTTGGAACACGGAAAGAAGGGAATGAGTGGCCTTCTAGAAGACATGGGTGGTTGAAGCATCTTATTCTATTCTTTTTCAGGTGCGCAAGCTACTTCCTGACTCAGCAGACCACTTCTGCTGACCACGGTGACATGGGAGGAAGGAGAACTCTGAGCTGCCCACAATTCCTTTTCCTTTCAGTCCTTCTGTGCTCATCAGAAACCTGAAGGTAGATAAATGTTAATTTTTCTTTATTTCGAACAACATTAAATAATAAAACCTCGTGAGAATTTGAGACAAGAACACCAGAAGAAAAGGAAAGCCTTTTCTCTTTCAATGCCTTGAATGGCACTTTCCCCCCTGCGTTTTGAACAAGGGATTCCACATCTTCATTCTTGCACTGTGTCCTGCAAATTATACAGCTGGCTCTGCTTCGGTCTCTTCTGCAGCAGGCTCTGGATTAATTTTCTCAAGATACAGTTTTAATTAGGCCACTCCTCAGCTCAAAGATCTTCAATGGCTTCCTGTTACCCTGCAGGACGGAGTCCTGATTCTTTTGTCTGTTCTTCGGAGCACTCCACAATCTAGACCCAGCCCGTGTCCCCAACCTCCTTTCCCTCTAGGACCCGACTAGTCAAGTCCTCTGCTGGAGCTGAGCCGGCCACTCCCAGGACAGGCTGTGCTTACTCCTGACTTCACACCTTTGTCCATTTCATTCCCTCATCCTGGAAGACAGCCCACCCTTCAGAGTCCAGCCCCAACTCCCATTCATTCATTCAATGCGTAGCTAATGACCATTTACTTAGAGCCAGGCACTGTTCTGGTCCCGGGATTCCCATTTCAATAAATAACAAAAACAAGCAAACAAATAAAGCAGTGCATTATAATATTATGCAGAAGAAATAAAACAGGGTGAGGTGCCAGAGAACCCCTGGATGGTCCGGGAGGGCCTTACCAAAGAGCTAAGGGTCAGCGTGAGACCCAAGTAACTCAAAGGACCCATGGGGACCTGTAGAAGAAGACTCTTCCTTCCAGAAGGAGGAAAGTGTAATGCAAAAGCTGGGCTTCGATGAAGGAAGAAGGGAGGTAAGATTGGTTCAACAAGAGATCTGAGAGGTAGGCAGAAGCCAAATCATACAGGTCAAAGGGAGTAGTTTGGATTTTAATCCAATTATTGTAGAAGCAATTCTAGGGTGTTAAGCAGGGGAGTGATACGATTAAATTTCATGAAAATCACCATGGCTGCCATGTGGAAAGAGGACCACGGGAAGCAAGGAGACCAGTTGAGAGGGCTTTGCAGGAGCCAGTGCAGGAGACATGGGTGCTCTGGACCAGTGTAGCAGGTTTGAGGGTGGAGACAAGAGGATAGGTTCAGGATTTACGTTGGAAGTACCATCACATGAATAATGGGGGTGACAGAGAGAAATCAAGCCTAATGTCTCAGTTTTCATCTTAAGTAACTGGACTGAAAACCTCTGTGGTGTATTTTATCTTTTCAATCAGACTGCAAGCATTTCTAGAACAGGCCTTGGCCTTAGCCTTCATATATGTCATCCTATGCCCAAGCAACCCACAGAGCTCTGGAAGATAAAGTCTGATTACTGAATTGCACTTCAACATGGAATGGCCCCTTCTGCTAGAAACCTCAGGGAGGCTATCAGGCAAACAGCATAGAAATGAGCCAGGCTCCATCTGGAGAGATGAGGCCTGGATCGTACCCTCAAACCACATGCCCTGGCAAATACAGGGGTGGGGATAGCCTCCAGACTGCTGGCTCAGTCTCTGTCCTGTACACCGGTCCCTTGAAAAATAATGTATTTTTGGGGTGAGGCCGAGCTACCTGTTGCTCCCATGCACGTCTTCTTCTCCTACAGGTACGAGGGAATACGCTACTAAGTGCAGCACTGGTATTCAGAGGGAAATAAGCTAAGGAAGGAATGGGGCTCAAAGAGCCATCACAAACCTCCAACCTCTTCCTGGAACCCAGCCTTCCCACCAGCATCTCCAGGAAGAAGGAAGGGAACAAGAACTCCCACACCCTCTTTCCCATATCCAGAGGCTATCATGAAGTCTGTGTTCCTTGATCCTCCTCTCCACCACCCCAAATCCCAGGGATTCAGCTATCTGGGTCCCAACAAGATGAGTCTTTTCAGAGACAAGAACAAGGAAAGAAGATAACTCCAACACACAGATATGGGCATGTTGGCAGGAGGGCTATCATTTAATGGGCACAGAGTTTCGCTTTTGCAAGATGAAGAGTTCCAGAGATGGATGGTGGGGAGAGTTGCCCAAAACTGAAAAACGTAATCCCACTGAGCCATACAAATAGTTAAGATGGTACATTTTAGTCCATCAGGGTCAAATTAAAAAAAAAATTTGTTTACAAAGATGGTAAATTGGGGGTGCCTGGGAGGGATGAAGTTGGTTGAGCATCTGACTCTTGGCTTCATCTCAGGTCATGATCTCAGGGTTAGGAGATTAAGCCCCAACTCGGGCTCCACGCTCAGCTCAGAGTCTGCTTGTGTTTCTCTCTCCCTCTGCCCTTTCCCCCTGTAGAGCTCTTGAGTGCGCTCTCTCTCTCTCTCTCTCTCTCAAATAAATAAAATAAATCTTTTTTTTCTAAAAAAAGGATGTATGTTATGTATATTTTGCCACAATTAAAAAAAAGGGGGGGGGAGGAACATAGATGTCCTGCCACTGACCTGACCAAGCCCCCCAACTCCTCAGGAGGACATACAGGGCCTCTCACCACCAGGCCCAAGGAAGCCTCCTTGGGATGGCTCAGATGAGGATGTCTGCCTTCATCTGGTCGCAGCTTGCCCCTGGTCAGCCGCATCACACCACCTTCTTTGTCTTTTACACCCGGCAGGCTCCAACTTCTTTTTTTTTTTTTTTAAGTTTATTTATGATAGTCACACACAGAGAGAGAGAGGCAGAGACACAGGCAGAGGGAGAAGCAGGCTCCATGCACGGGGAGCCCGACGTGGGATTAGATCCCAGGTCTCCAGGATCGCGCCCTGGGCCAAAGGCAGGCGCCAAACCACTGCGCCACCCAGGGATCCCAGGCTCCAACTTCTATTTCAAGAACTGTGCATGAGGGATCCCTGGGTGGCACAGAAGTTTGGCGCCTGCCTTTGGCCCAGGGCATGATCCTGGAGACCTGGGATCGAATCCCACGTCGGGATGGAGCCTGCTTCTCCCTCTGCCTATGTCTCTGCGCCTCTCTCTCTCTCTCTCTCTCTGTGTGTGACTATCATAAATAAATAAAAATAAAAAAAAAATAAAATAAAGTAACTTAAATCTTAAAAAAAAAAAAAAAAGAACTGTGCATGAGGTTCATGGTGACAACAGAAGCAACATCTCTCATATACTGAACACTTCCTACAAGGCCGAACTCAGTGCTGGCAAGGCCTTGGGCCCACATGACTCATCAGCAGCTCACAGCAGGCCTACAAGTAGAGTCATTTCCCCATTTTGTAGATGGGGAAAGTGAAGGGTCAAGAGACCTAGGCATGGGATCCCTGGGTGGCGCAGCGGTTTAGCGCCTGCCTTTGCCCCAAGGCGTGATCCTGGAGACCCGGGATCGAATCCCATGTCGGGCTCCTGGTGCATGGAGCCTGCTTCTCCCTCTGCCTATGTCTCTGCCTCTCTCTCTCTCTCTCTCTGTGTGTGTGACTATCATAAAGAAATAAAAATTAAAAAAAAAAAAGAGAGACCTAGGCATTTCTTCAGGTTCATACATTCAATAGTTGACCTCTTTGATGATCCTTGGTAGAACTTTGCAGCCACTTCATGGGGATCTTTATGAAAGCATTTTATTTTTTACTTTTTAAAAATTTTTTATTTGTTTATTCATGAGAGACACAGAGAGAGAGAGGCAGATACACAGGCAGAGGGAGAAGCAGGCTCCATGCAGGGAGACTGATGTGGGACTAGATCCTGAGTCTCCAGGATCACTACCTGAGCCGAAGGCAATCACTCAACTGCTGAGCAACCCAGGCATTCCCATGAAAGCATTTTACACGTCTTTCTACTTCCCTCCCAAGACTCTGGCTCTCCAGGACCAGGGTGCACCTTATTCATCTTTGGAATCCCTCTGGACTACCCAATACAGTATATATTACAGTATGCCTGGCATACTGTCAACAGCCAATACTCTCTGGTTAAAAGCAGGGAAAGGAGAAGGAGGGAGAAGGGGAAGGAGGGAGGGAAGAGAGAGCATGCAGGGTGGAGTGAGTAGGTAGACCAGGCCTGGAAGATGCAGGTTATGCTGCCAAGCTCCGGAAAGGTTGTAGGGGTGTGGGAGAGCCAGGGGACACTGGGCAGGCACTGAAGGTGCCCTTGGTGGGGGCCTGGCAGCCTCTGCATCAGAGCAAAGTCAGTCTTAATGAAAGAGTGTAGACAGCTCTGGATGGTAATCAGGAATCCTGAAATCTAGGGCAGACTGGGGAAAGAGGTTGGGAGTGTGGTGCCCTGGACAGGGTGGGGTGTGGGGAGGAGGGAAGGGCCAGCCCCTGGGAGAATCCTCAAGGACAAAAGTTCAGGACATTGCTGCTCAGAACCACCCCTTGATGGGGACCCTAGTGTTTAGGGTCCTTTAATCCTCCCCGCTGGCTCACACCTGAGGCGCCCACGAGACTGGTTTCTTTTCATTATTCAGGTCTTTGCTCAAGTGACACCACCATAGAGAGACCATCCCTGACCACCTGGCCAAGGCTGCCCATCTACTACTGTCCTCTGTGACGTTACAGGATCTTATTCCCTTTAGAGCACCAAGCACTACCTGAAATGATCTTGCTTACTTACTTTTTTTGTTTATGGCCTGTCTGCCCTGCCCCCATCCTGGGAGCTCCATAGGACCGGGGATGGTGGGGGCACCTGGGTGGCACAGTTGGTTTAAGCCTCCAATTATTGGTTTTGGCTTGGGTCTGTGATCTCAGGGTTGTGGGATTGAGAGCCCCTTCTGGGGCTCTGTGCTGAGCATGGAATCTGCTGGAGTTTCTCCCTCTCCCTCTGCCCTCCCTGCCTGGTGCTCTCTCTCCTTCTCTCTCTTTCTCTCTCTCTCTCTCTCTCAAATAAATTAATTAATTAAAAAAAAAAAGAAGAAGAACAGAGATTGTTTCTTTTTCATCAATGCATTGTCAGTGTCTAAAATAGTGCCTGGTACACAGTAGGTTCTCAGTAAATACCCGCTGAATGGACATATCCATGGCCCAGGCAGACCCCAAACATTGCTCAGGGAGTTGAATCTGGGCTTCCTGACCATGTTGAGGACTCTCCACAACACTCCACCTGCTGGAAGCATCGGTAGACCAGCAACCTCAAGATTGGGAGGGTCCAAGGAGAAGCCTAGGCTTTGTTTCTTCCACCCCAGAGCCTCTCCTGGAGCCTCCTCATCCAGGGGTCATTTAGGTCCTGGCTGATCCCTGCAGAAGGGGACAGCAGGGCCAATGAGTGACTCACCCTGTTGCTGGGGTGACTGGGAGAAAAATCATTTTAAGAAGCCAGGAGGCGGAGATCCCTATGGGTTCTGGAGATGGGGGATGGGTTAACAGCCCTAGAGAGGGTTTGAAGTTTTCCCAGGAAGCTAGGGGCTGAGACAGGAGGGTGCCCCTAGTACCCTGGGATTCTGCAGAGGTCTGGGGGGCTGAGGGCTGAGTTACCATATTCTTTGAGGGCAGAGATATTCCTGACTCTGTTTCTCCCAGCTGGGACCAGCCTAAACCAGCTCTTTGTTTAATGGAGTAGAGATGAATTCATCTAGGAATGCTGCAAGTAGACCAAGACTGGAAGAGATGCAGACTGCTTCTTCCTCTGCTAGGACTCCTTTTTTCTTTTCTCCCAGCTGCTCCCACCCTCTTTCCCAGAACCCCTGCCCTGTCTCTCAGTGGCTCTCTCACTCCCCCTGCTGCCCCTTCCTTGCACAGCAGTGGCCCATCGAAGGGACAACAGAATTCCACTGCTTTCCTTCCCTCCAGACCCCTCAGGAACCCCTGGGCTGGGAGAAGGCTGAAGTTATACAGGGAGGAAATGCCCAGGAAGTGGGTGGGCTCCTGGTTCCCAGAAAGTGACCTGCACTGAAGTGTGTGTGGGGGCGGGGGGGTGAGTGGGTGCTGCTGGAATCTCAGCCTGAGAAGTCACAGCTTCCTCCCTAGCCCTGAACCCCCAGACTAGGTTAGGGTCCCAAGCTTTCATGATGATTCCCTTTATGGTGCTCATCACTTTCCAGTCATCCGCTATGCCTTGGTCTTTGCTGAATGACTGCCTCCCCCAGGGGACTGGGAGCACCACGGTTGGTTTTACTCATCAATAGGACCCACTGCTCAGCACAGCGACAAAGTTGGAGACGCACAGCTAATACTTGTTGAATAAATGAATGAGCGACATTCAAGGAGATTCATAGGTGGGGATTTAATGGGTGGTGTCAGTGCCATTGCTTGGGATCTGGGGACAGCTGTGAGTCCAGATGTCCTGACTTCGTCTAAGGGCCCGGTCCATGTCCAGCTTCTGGCCTTGTGCCCAAAGGCCATCCAAGCAAAAGGAGGCAGAAGAAGCCTCTCCTAGAGGGAGGGCGCATGGAGGGGTAATTAGGGCAGCTTAGACCCCCAAACAGCCCCCCATTTTCGCAGCTCTCTGACTTAAGTTTTTTAAAGTGCTTCCTCCCACTGCCTCTATATCCCCTCTCTTCTTGTGGCCTTTCTTCTTCCTTTCCAGACATTTCCTTCCCCCTAAAAACACATACTTGCCTGTCTTCTCCTCTCCCTCTGGCTACTTCCAGCTGTGTGCTGAGGAACATGAACAGCACCGTCTTACCTGGCAGAGCTCCCAGGAATAGGAACCCCTGGGGCTGGGCCCACAGGTTGAGGAGGAAGCCAAGGTGCAAGGCAGGCAGAGCAAGGATCTCCTTCTTATAACCCTGGGTCAAGATCACCCTGGACACAGCCAGCTTCAGCTGAAGAGGGAGTCCCAAGACCAAGGGCAGATCCAGCTCCAGCCCCGACCCAGAGGATAGCACCATCTTCTGCAGAGTGTGTGGGACAGGGGTGTGAGTGGGGGGGTGAGGGGGAGAGAGAAGGAACTGCATCAACTCCTCGTAACCCCACCCCTTGCCACTGCAATGGGGCCTCTGGGCCATACCTTTCATCTACCGACCATTCCTACCACCTAAATGCTGCCTCAATTTTCCTTGCTTGATACTCTAAAACCACACTACCCCCCACCCCCACCGCCCGGTAAATGCAATCTAAATAAAAGCCATTTGTAGGGGCGCCTGGCTGGCTGACTTCCTACAGCGTGTGACTGTTGACTTCAGGATTGTGAGTTCAAGCCTCATGTTGGATATAGAGATTCCTTAAACATAAAATCTAATGAATAAATAAATAAAATGCCATGTGCTTACTGTGAGCAGCTTCAAGATGTGTCTTTAGCTTTCCTCACATTAACAGTTTGGAGTCCCCCTTCACCCCACCCCAACCCTGTCTGCCCCCAGGCTCCAATGAATACAGGCAGCACCCTCTCTTACTTGGTCTTGGAGGTAGAGGCTGAGCCAGGAAGGGTTTTCTGGGGTCCCCAGGGCAAGGAGGTGGCCGGAACCTGCTGCCAGCTGGAGTCCCAAGTCCAGAGAGAAGGCCCAGGGCTCTGCGTGAGGCTGGGGAATGTCTGGGGGCAGGGGAAGAAGTGATCCACCTGAGGACTCAAGGCTGGGGACTCATGGAAGAGGGTGGCTAGTGATGGAGGGAGACAGGGGAAGTCAGACACAGAACTGACCATAGAGGAAAAAACAGCCTTTTACCTTGGAGACTGAATTCTGCACGAGTTCCTGGAGGGAAGAACGTCCCAGGTTGGGACTGGACAGCACAGCTTCTGAGGCTACTAGCAGGGGTAGACTCTGAGGTCTGGGCCTGTGGGTCCAGCCAATTACCCTGGCGCACGCAGCCATCCAGGGCAGGGACCAGCTGGAGCAGGTGGACAGAGGGAGGATGCGGGGGTGTCGTGATCAAGACATGGGAGTGCCTCTCCACCCTCAGTTTATTCTCCTCCAGACACAGCATTTGGCCTCTACCACCCAACTCTCATGCCCTTGGCTCTCTTTAAAAGTGTGGCCTTATCTTTCTTTAAAAAAGGGGGTGGGGAAAAAATAAAAATTAAAAATTAAAAAGGGGGTGGGGGCAGCCCTGGTGGCTTAGCGGTTTAGTGCCACCTTCAGCCCAGGGCATGATCCTGGAGACCCAGGATTGAGTCCCACGTCAGGCTCCCTGCATGGAGCCTGCTTCTCCCTCTGCCTGTGTCTCTCTGCCTCTCTTTCTCTCTCTCTGTTTGTCTCTCATGAATAAATAAATAAAATCTTTAAAAAAAAATAAATAAAAATAAAAAAATAAAAAAGGGAGTGGGACAGCCCAAGTGGCTCAGCGGTTTAGCTTCTGCCTTCAGCGTGATCCTGGAGACCTGGGATCGAGTACCATGTCGGGCTCCCTGCACAGAGCCTACTTCTCCCTCTGCCTGTGTCTCTGCTTCTGTGTGTGTGTGTGTGTGTGTGTGTGTGTGTGTCTCATGAATAAATAAATAAAATATATTTTTTTAAAGTGTGGCCTTAGAGCCCCACGGTCACCTAGCCAGCCACACTTTAACAGCTCTGGTCTGTGATCTCTAGCCCTATTGTCCTAGTTACCGGCAAACGGAGGTTGGAGATGGGAAACAGCAGTCCCCCCAGTGCAATTCTGATGATGGGCTGGGGTTTGTTGGTGGCTGGAGGCCCAGAGACCTGTCTCAGGCGCAGCACCTCCTCCCCATCCACAGTCAATAGCAGTGAATCCTCAAGGATCTTCACTTCCACCTGCAGGGAGGAGCGGAGCCGAATCAGGGGCCCCTGGGTCTGCCTCCACCACTCTATTCAGAAGCAGTCATGTATAGCAGAAAGAACATGGACTTCTGGAGTCGGCAAGCATCCTTGGCTCACTCAGTCTTTGAGCCTCAGAGCTCCCCTCCAGGAAGCTGGAGATGAGCATAGCAACTCCCCCCATAGTGGGGGTTTTGTGTGGATTGAATAAGATGACAGAAGGACAGGGATGCCCAAAAACCCATTTCTGTTCCCTTTCCATGGACCAGCTCAGGACACCCCGCCCCTCAGGACCAGATCTAGCTTACCTGATGCCACGTGCCATCATCTAGCCGAGGCCCAGCACCCACTGTAAGCTGGGCCAAGTGATTGTGCAGTTGGATCTCAGGCCTGCCATCTCGAAGTCCTAGCACAAACCAGTCATCCTTTGAGTTGGTATCGCCATAAAAAATCACTCCCTCTGGATCCCAGGTTCGAAGCTCAAAGGAGGAAGAGCTTCTGGGAGGACAGAGAAGGACAGACTGTGTATGAGGCATGTCCTCTAGGGGTAAAAGTGGGGTGGGGGAGACTAAAGGTCAGGGATGGAGACAGGAAAAAGAGAAGATCCACAGGAGAGAAGGTAGGGTCAGGGGACTCAGTTAAGGGGGGCTAGGTCAACCTCATACTTCTTGATCTTGGTAAAGTTGAAGGTCATGACAGTGACAGGCTCTCCTCCTGAGCCGTTGCTGAGGTGCACAGAAGGGAGGTCCTGTATCCTCTATCAGAGAAAGAAAACAAACAAGGTAGACCGAGGACAGGAGGACACGAGAACACTGCCACAGCATGGGGGAGGGGAGGCGAGGAAGGGAAGGCAGGAGCAGAGCCAGAGTGTAGCTCATTTAAACACACACATGGGCTAAGCACCCATCCCAACAGTCCTGCACCTGAGTGGAGAGACCCTGTCTCAGGGCCAGTCCCTGGTGGCCGGGAGGTGGAAGCAGCAGCAGCAGTATCAACAGCCACCCAGGCAATGTGGCCAGCGGGCCTCTGCAGTCCATGGTCAGTTGCAGTCCTTTCTGTGGCTCAGAGAACTCTGGGGATAATGTGTGGGGGCAGGAAGCCTTTCTGTAGTTGGTGTTGGGTTAAAGGTTGCCCTGGGGGGAAGAAGGGGGGCAAGAGACCGGGCACTGACCCTCTGGCCCCTCTGACCCCTCTCAGGACAACTTGGGGGAGGGACAGTATTCCTCCACTACACTCCCCCTGCTGGGAAGGTTTATGAGCTAGGATAGGATACTTCCCCACTCCTCCTTAGAGCCTGGCCTGGGACCTGGAACCTTCTGCCCAGCTGAGGAGATGCGTCTACCGGCCTGAGGTCTAGAAAGAGTCCTGCTCTGCACCCCAAGAAGCATGCTCTGTGCCAACTACAGCTGACACGTGGAATACCCAAAATCTAGCTGGGTGAGTCTGGGGACATCACTCTCCAATGGTGCTTTAGTGTCCTTATACATCAAGTGTGAAAATAGGACCTACTTTATGGGATTACTGTAACCAGGATTCATTGAGATAATGCAGTGCTTGTTGTCTGCTCTGAGCTCCTCCCTCAGGATTTTCCCAGGGCTGTGAGGCTAGCCTTAGAGGAAGGCTCTGGCCCTGAGAATGATTTAGTGACTACTAAGAGGAGGCCCGGCCCCCACTCCTAATTATCTCCTCTTCCCCATTTACTTGGAAGTTTCAGCATCTACCAATAGAAATTCATCACCCTCTCACTGACCCGTTTTGAAATCCCAGTGCACCGGAGAGAAAACACCTGGAGTCACTCAAGATCTCCTCTACAAAACACGTCTCGGAGCTGGGGGGACTTGGCCTCCAGTGAGGGAGCGAGAGTGAAGGGTACAGCCGGGAATCACTGCACATTTCACTTAGGGAAGTCCGGGGGATGTGACTTTTGAACTGCGGGGTTTCACCCACGGAGGCTAGGACACCCAGGCGACAACAGCAAGCTAGCGGCCAGTCCAGCCTTGACCCCTGCCCTGGGGCCCAGTCACGGGGGCGGGCGGTGGGGGGCAGGGCCAGGGCCTCCGGGCTGGCCTGCTGTGCCAGCTGATTGGCTGGTGGGGCGCGTCCCGCCGAGGTAGGGGTGCGGCGCGGAGAGGGCCCCTCCCCCCACCCCACCCCTGGGCGGAGCACTCGGCAGGCCTCCGGCGGGTGCAGGGGTGCGGCGTCGAGAGGACCCCCGCCCCTCGCGCCCATCGCTCCCCGGGCCCCAGCTGGCGGCGCCCCCCCACCCCCACTCCTGGGCGGTCCGGGGTCCCGTGCTCACCCTGCCTGAAGGACTGTAAGGGAGAGTCGCGGACTTCAGACCCAGACGATGGCGGGGGTCCAGATGGCTTCCGTGCGGATCCGAGAGGCCAAGGAGGGAGACTGCGGACACATCCTGAGACTGATTCGGGTGACGGCTGCGGCCCGGGAACGGGAGGGGGTGGGAAACAACCCCGGGGCAGGGGTGCGTGGTGGGGAGGCGGGGTAGCCGCGGGAGGGGCCCCCCCCCCAGCCCTGATCCGGCGTCCGTCTTGTCACCGCCGCAGGAACTGGCCGAGTACGAGAAACTCTCGGACCAGGTGAAGATCAGCGAGGAAGGTAGGGACCCCGACACCCGCGTTCAGGCCCGGGCTGGGGCGAGAGGACGGATCGGGGGAGGGATGGGTTCTCCAGGCCAGGTTCTCTCTCGGTCTCTTTGCCGCCCCTCCCTCCCCTGCAGCCCTGAGAGCAGATGGCTTCGGAGAGAAACCTTTCTATCACTGTTTGGTGGCGGAGCTTCTCCCCGCCCTCGGGGAGCCGCAGGGTAAGAAGAGCCGGACCTCCGAGGTCCCCTGTCCTGTCCTGCCAGGTGCCCAGTCCCTGAGCCCTCTTCTCTGTTCCTCTCAGGGCCCTGTGTGGTGGGCTATGGGCTGTACTACTTCATCTATAGCACGTGGAAGGGGCGCAACGTTTATCTGGAAGACATCTACGTGATGCCCGAATATCGGGGTAGGAGAATATCGGGGTCGGAGGCGGAGGCTGGGGCCAGCCCCATTCCTGCTCCCTGATCGCGGGCCTCTTCTGATTCCCTTCAACTGAAACAACCCCCCTTCCCCTTTTTTCCGCTTTTTCTCCCACAACAGGTCAAGGGATTGGCTCCCAAATAATCAAAAAGGTGGCTCAGGTGAGGCCCTTGAAAAGCAGGCGGGTGTGGGAGGCACAGGGGTCAGGTGTAGGGTCAGAAAGGCTTTTCTAAAAAAAGAAAAAGAAAAAGAAAAAAGAAAAAGAAAGAAAACCTTTTCCTTTCTTTAGTAAAGATTTTGATTTATTTATTCATGAGAGATAGAGAGAGAGAGGCAGACATGTAAGCAGAGGGAGAAGCAGGCTCCATGCAGGAAGCCCAGTGTGGGACTGGATCCCAGGACCTGAGCCAAAGACAGATGTGCAAACTCTGAGCCACCTAGGTGTCCCACCTTTTCCTTTTTGAAAGGAAAAGTAAGTGATGTCTTCTCCCACAGGTGGCCCTGAACAAGGGCTGCTCCCAGTTCCGCCTCGCTGTGCTGGACTGGAACAAATCAGCCATGGATTTGTACAAGGCCCTAGGAGCCCAGGATCTGACAGAAACTGAGGGCTGGCACTCCTTTCGCTTCGAAGGAGAGGTGATGAGGGAGCTGGCAGGAAAGTGACACCATGCCTTGGGGGGAATCTCTCTTCGTTGATCCTCTCCTTCCCCACCAGCTCAAGCACTCAGAGACTTGTGTCCCCTGGCAGAGATCTCCCTGAGGAACGGGAGGTTGGGTGTGCAGAATCGGGGGAGAGGCCTTTCCACCTCCTTGTTGAGGGTGAAAAATAAATGAGAATTACTATAAGCATGGTGCTGGCAGAGCCCTGGGTGATTCCATAAGCTTCAGCTGCTCTGGGATCCTTCCCGAGCACCTTGGTCTGGTCTCCTGATGGCTGGATGCCACTGCTGGGGGTAAAGGTGAGCCCGAGGTGACTTTCACTCTCAGCGGCCCAGACTTTTGGCTCTGGCCTGTGGAATATAGAGAAAAGAAGAACAAGCGGCCAGCTAGGCACATCAGGCCCATTGGTCCCATTTGGGACCCAGACAAAGGGTGGCTGGGGTGTGTGGACTTCAGGTGTAGGCCGTGAAGTTGAGGCTGGAGGCTGGCTCAACAGATGGAGCGGGCTGCCACCTGCTGGTGGTGTTTCCGGGGGTGCTGGGAAGGGCCATTTAACTCAACTTTGGGGAAAAAAAATCAGCTTGCTAATGCTTTTTCTTTTTCAAAAGTCACAAAGTCCTTATTTTCCAGTTCAGCAAAACCAAAACAAACCTTTAGCACCCATGGAGACAAGGAAGGAAACAAGCTCATGTCCTACTTTCACAGCATTTTATTACACCGGTAATGTGGATTGGCTGCACGAAAATTGGAATGACCGTATGAAATAAAAATAGAACCCATAGCCTTACTTGCATAACTATTATTAACCCTTTGGTATCGATCAATTCTTTAGATTTTTCAGTGTCCATATATACACATAATGAGTTAAGTGAATAGAGATGGGATCATATACTTTTTTTTTTTTTTTTTTTTTTTTTTTAGTGAGCTCTACACAAAACTTGGGGTTCAAATTCACAACCCTGAGATCAGAAGTCACATGCTCTACTGACTGAGCAGGCCAGGCACCCAGGAATCATATACTTCCTAATATATCAGAAACATCTATTTTCCATCTATTAAACATAAACCTGTCATTTTTTTTTAAAGATTTTTATTTATTTATTCATGAGAGACCAGAGAGAGAGGGAGAGACACAGGCAGAGGGAGAAGCAGGCTCCCTGTGGGGAGCCCGATATGGGACTCAACCAGGACCCTGGGATCTTGACCTGAGCCAAAGGCAGACTCAACCACAAAGCCAACCAGATGCCCACATCTGTCATCACTTTTGATGGTGGCATATTATATTCCTTTTGTTAATGACCCATTGGTTAAGTGGTCATAATTTAGACAGTGAAAGGGGGCAGGTAGGTAACATAAATGGGTAAATTGTAAGAAACAGGATCTCTAGACTTCTATGGAAATGTAGAGAAGTGAAGATTCATCATAAAATTCAAATTTAAAAAAAAGGATGCAGCCAAACAGAACACATCAGGGCCTTGATTCTTCCTGAATGGTGCCAATTTGGGGCCCTTAAAACCAATTTAGAGCAAATGGGCCTTTAGGACAATCTTAAGAGATAATGAAGGTGGTCAACCCCTCCTATAAATGGGAGCCAGAAAAATCCAGTACTCTTATCCTTGGCTTATCTCAATCTGACAGGGATTTATATATATATATACACACACACATATATAATTAATGTATAAATAATATACAAATAAATACAATGCATATAAATTATATATAATTAAATGTAATATAAAATATATATATATTTAAGGATTTACTTATTTATTCGAGACAGAGAACACAAGTGCACATGAGCTGGGGGAGGGACAGAGGGAGAGGGAGGAAGAGAATCCTCAAGCAGACTCTGCTGAGCAGGGACCCTGACTCCAGGCTCAATCCCAGGACCCTGATATCGTGACCTGAGCCAAAATCAAGAGTCGGAGGTTTTACCAGTTGAGCCACCCAGGCACCCCAGGATTTATATCTTTCAAGGATGACCAACTTATCTAGTGATGGGGCTTTTTTTAAACCTTAAATATCATTAGAATGCATTATTTCTGGAAAGATGCACAAACAAGCACAGAGAATGCAGTCGCCTCTGAGGAGAGGACCTGAGTGGCCAGGGGACAGCTTTTTCCACTTGCCACTTTGAATTTCCTGAATTTTGTGCCATTCTCATGTATCACTTCAAAAAAAAAAAAGCATAAACTTTAATACTTTTTTTTTTTTTTTATGATAGTCACAGAGAGAGAGAGAGGCGCAGAGACACAGGCAGAGGGAGAATCAGGCTCCATGCACTGGGAGCCCGATGCGGGATTCGATCCCGGGTCTCTAGGATCACACTCTGGGCCAAAGGCAGGAGCCAAACCGCTGCACCACCCAGGGATCCCTAAACTTTAATACTTAATCCAGAAGAAAAGGGCATGAACTAGGAAACAATACTGCCAAAATTTATCTTGCCCCATCTCATTTTGCCTTTGCATTTCAGAGTTTACGACTTTCACGTTATTCTCTTGCCTTGGCCCCAGTCTTGGCCGGTTTTCACAGGATGTCTGCAATCCAGCATCACTCTGTTCTACGGCCACAGGCTCGCCTTGGGCTCCTGCCCACTCATCACCTCATTAGCCTCCCAGGAGTTGATTCTGTTAGATGTGGAGCCTGATCAGTGGTATGAGGTGTAAGGGCCTGGGTTCTGACCACAGCAGCAGTGAACAAACTGGAGGGCACTGAGGGGGAGGGCTTTTTAAACAGATGGGATCCCTGGGTGGCGCAGCGGTTTGGTGCCTGCCTTTGGCCCGGGGCACGATCCTGGAGACCCGGGATCGAATCCTACGTCGGGCTCCCTGCATGGAGCCTGCTTCTCCCTCTGCCTGTGTCTCTGCCTCTCTGTCTCTATGTGACTATCATGAATAAATAAATAAAATCTTTAAAAAAAAAAATTTAAACAGAACATAGAGGGGTGCCTGGGGGGCTCAGTCGTTTAAGTGTAAGACTCTTGGTTTCCGCTAAGGTCATGATCTCAGGCCTGAGATCCTGTCTGCGTCATGATCAGGCTCCACACCCAGCAAGGAATCAGCTTGAGATTCTCTCTCTCTCCCCCTCTGCCCCTCCCCCATTTGCGCATGCTTGGGCTCTCTCTTTTTTTCTCTCTCTCTCAAATAAAATATTTTAAAAATAAATAAATAAAGGGAGCATAGAGGGGCAAAGGGCTGGCTCAGTAGGTGGAGCATACAACTTTTTTCTTAAGGTTTTATTTCTTTATTCATGAGACACAGAGAGAGAGAGGCAGAGACATAGGCAGAGGGAGAAACAGGCTCCCTGCGGGGAGCCTGATGCGGACTCAGTCCTGGGACCACGGGATCACGCCCTGAGTCGAAGGCAGATGCTCAACCACTGAGCCACCCAAGTGGCTCAGCATACAACTCCTGATCTTGGGGTTGTGAGTTTCAGCCCCACAGTGGGCATAGAGATTACTTTAATATATTTTTTTAATTTTTATTTATTTATGATAGTCACAGAGAGAGAGGTGCAGAGACACAGGCAGAGGGGGAAGCAGGCTCCATGCACCGGGAGCCCGATGTGGGATTCGATCCTGGGTCTCCAGGATTGCGCCCTGGGCCAAAGGCAGGCGCCAAACCGCTGCGCCACCCAGGGATCCCGAGATTACTTTAAAAAATAAATAAAATCTTAAAAAAAAAAATAAAGGGAGGTGCACTTGGGTGGCTCAACCACTGAGCCACTCAGGGGTCCCTAAATATATTTTTAAAGATTTTGATTATTTATTTATTTATTTGTGAGAGAGAGAGAGCACTCATGCACATGAGTGGGGGGAAGGGCAGAGGGAGAGAGAATCACAAGCTAACTCTTGAGTGTGCAGCCTGACACAGGGCTCAATCTCAGGACCTCAGCCAAAATCAAGAGTTGGATGCTTAACTAACTAAGCCACCCAGGCACCCCACCCCTGATAGTTTGTTTAAAAATGTTTTTCTCCTTGCATAGTCTTTATTTCTTCTAAACTATTTTTTTCTTTCTCAATTTTTTTATTTTTGTTTTTTTGCAGGTAGGGGGTGCAGCTCTGTCTTTCATTTTAGAGGCTTTCCTCAAACATCAGGTAGTCCTCAGTTGTGTGCTCATATTTAAGATTGGCACACTAAGGTACAATTGAAAACTGTGTGAGTGTGTGTTTATGTGGCAGGTCCCTCCCTAGGCCTGTTAAATGTGGACTTTACTAAGGGGCAATCCACTAGGCCATTTCCTTGAGGAATCCCTAATGCCAGTATCTTTAGGTCTTTTTTTCTCATCTGATCAGATTTCTCAGAAAATTCTTCCCCACTCCTACTTGGAGGGTAAAAGATTGGCCATATGTATTCTTAGAGTGGGGTGAAGAAGAGGTCAGGGGCAAGTGTCAACATTCAGTATGTAAATTTTCATGTAGTCCCCATTTTCAGTATCCAACATTCTTCTATCAACCTATCCATCTTTCTAGCTCCTCTTAATTTTGGTGTATTTAGAAGTCCAAAGACAAGCTGGGCCTTTTCTGTTGACACATCCTTCATAGTCTGGCCAGAGTAATCTTGCTAAAAGGCACGTTGGCTGAAAATCCTGTAATGGCTCCCACTGCTCTCAGCAGAAAGTCCAAACTTCTAAATTTGTTCCACTTCCTCCAAGCTCTGGCCCAACACTTCCAGCCTTGTGTTTCCTGTCCAGTTGGTTCTAACTATGTTAGACTCTTTCCAGTACCTCACTGTACTCTCCCCTTTGGGCCTTCTGCACAAGCCATTCCCCATCTGAAATGCTGTTCCCTCTTTTCCTACTCCGATCTTTTGTCTGAATAAACAACAACTACAGCAGATAAAGAAAAGTTAAACCCGAGAGGATGGTTGGTGTCAGAGGCTTGGAAGTTTGCGATGGTACCATTTCTAAAACAAAATTCAGTCACTGCTATTGCTTAAGAGCCCAAACCCAGGGCAGCCCAGATGGCTCTGGTTTAGCACCGCCTTTGGCTCAGGGCCTGATCCTAGAGACCCAGGATCGAGTCCCACATCAGGCTCCCTGGATGGAGCCTGTTTCTCCCTCTGCCTGTGTCTCTGCCTCTCTCTCTCTCTCTCTCTCTCTCTCTCTCTCTGTGTCTCTCATGAATAAATAAATAAAATCTTAAAAAAAAAAAAAAAAGAGCCCAAACCCTAACTGTTCGGTCTGACAGCCACCGTCATGATCATCTGCTCCATTTAAACTCTCTCCCTCTCCTTGTCAGAATCGCTGCTGTTCTTTACCATCTCTCTACTGTCTCTGCCACCCTACTTACCAATGCTCGGATACTCTTGAAGGCACCTCTTCTCTCTTTTTTTAATTTTTTAAAAATATTTATTTATTCATAGAGACAGAGAGAGAGGCAGAGACACAGGCAGAGGGAGAAGCAGACTCCACGCAGAGAGCCTGATGTGGGACTCGATCCTGGGTCTCCAAGATCACGCCCTGGGCTGCAGGCGGCGCTAAACCATTGCGCCAACAGGACTGCCCTCTTTTTTAAATTTTATTTATTTTTTCTTTTTTTAATTTTAAAAGAGATTTTATTTATTTATTTGAGAGAGAGTATGAGAAGGGGGAAGGGCAGGGACGCCTGCGTGGCTCAGCAGTTTAGTGCCTGCCTTTGGCCCAGGGGATGATCCTGGAATCCCGGGATGGAATCCCACATTGGGCTCCCTGTATGGGGCCTGCTTCTCCCTCTGCCTGTGTCTCTGCCTCTCTCTCTCTTTCTTTCTCTGTGTCTCTCATGAATAAACAGATAAAATCTTTTAAAAAGTGGGGGAGGAATACAAGGGGGAAGGGCAGAGGGAGAAGGAGAAGCAAGCTCCCAGCTGAGCACAAAGCCCTATGTGGGGCTCAATCCCAGAGTTGACCACTGAGACCACGACACCTGCAGAAATCAAGAGTTGGAGGCTTATCCAACTGAGCCATCCAAGTGCCTCTGAAGGCGCCTCTTCTTTTGCCAGCCCTTTAAATACTGCTGTAGTTGAGAGTTTCATCATGGACCAACTCATTTCTCAGTTGACACTTCTCTTTAGAGATTTATTTTTGTCTTGTATCTTTAGCTATGACTAATATACTGATGATTCCTACGTCTGCCTCTCTAGCCAAGACCTATCCTGGACCACGTACCTGTGTGTCCATGGACCTGCAGAACACTGATCCTTTCATTTCAGTTGATATTTGCCGTGCAGGGAACTGTGCTAGATACTGGGTATACAGTGGTGGCCACAAACAGGCATGGAACCCAGTCTCTGACCTCACAGATGGCAGAAGACAGACGTTGAACAAATTATTAATAGTACAACCATGATGAGTCCCACAAAGGAGTATAGGATGCTTTGGTGGTGTGAGGTGGAAGGCCTGACCTAGTAAAGGCATAGTGGAAGGCTAAAGAAATTATATTTAGGGGCATCTGGGTGGTCAGTGGTTGAGTGTCTGCCTTTGGCTCAGGGCATGATCCTGGGGTCCTGGGATCGAGTCCTGCATTGGGCTCCCCACAGGGAGCCTGCTTCTCCCTCTGCCCCTTTCTCTGTGTCTCTCATGAATAAATAAGTAAAATCTAAAAAAACAAAAACCTATATTTAAGTAGAAGGAGAAGTTTGTTGAAGACAAGGGATGTCTACCTGGATGGTGGACCCTTAAAGAGCAAAACCAAACTCAAAGTCATCAACGTGTCATCCAAAATTTTGTCTCCTGAATTCTTTCTTCCATGATTGGCAGCATCATTCACTCGGAGACACTAAGTACAAATCTGAGAGTTGTCTGGGGATCCTCCCACTTCTTTACTGGCTCCTAAGCCCACCTCTCACCACCCTCTTCACCAATTTTTATTGATTCTATTGTAAATTTAACAGGCACCAATCAACTGGTACCTCTGTTATCCACAGCCACAATCCAAGTAGGTCTTCAGCATCTTTCTTACTTACCTGCAATAGTTACTCACCAGTCTCACACCTTGGGACCTTGGGACCACCCTTACTCTTTAATCCATTCTCCACAGTTGAAGCATGCAATTCTTGCCACATTACACAACTGCTTGAAATCTTTCTGTGGCTCTTCAGTATTCATAAAGCAAAAAGCCTTTCTCTTTAATCTGATTTACAAGTGCCTCACAGACCACCTTCCTGCAGCTCCCTGCTTCAGGCCTATTTGAACTAGTTGTGGTTCCCTAAAGGACAGGCTCTTTCTGCTCCTCTGCATCACCAGCCATATTCTGATAGCTCGAGACTACTCTTACTGCGCTTTCCCTCTAGCAAACACTTACTCAGACCTCATATCTCAATTCAGGTTACTTCTTCTGTCTTCTTCTGGTCACTCTGAAGACCCTTGGAATTCCCTCTAAACCTAGTCCTGGTCTCTATCACGTCTTCGGTCAATCCCTATGCACTTACGGATTGGTTTAAATTTGTTTATCCTTCCCTTCCCGGTATATTACAAAATCATTCTTTTGGGGACTATATCTTGTCTTTGTACCCCTAGTTCTTAGCACAGCGACTGGAACACCGTGAGGGCGAAACAAATACTTCGCTGAATGATTAAATGCACAACACATGATTCTAATTTCTGTGCTACTTTATATCCATTTCTACAACTAAATTTTTTCTTTTTTTTTTTTTTAAGATTTTATTTATTCATGAGAGACACACAGAGAGAGGCAGAGGCACAGGCAGAGGGGGAAGCAGGCTCCCTGCAGGGAGCCCGATGCGGACTCGATCCTGGGACCACGGGATCACGCCCTGAGCCGAAGGCAGATGCTCAACCACTGAGCAACCCAGGTGGCCCAACAACTAAATTTCCTATCTTAGTTCAGGAATCTAAATTTTTCCCTCTACGACCCCTTCTTACTCCACTCCATTTTTTTTTTCCTATTGTGAATATCCTCAGTATTTGGATACCAAATCCAGTAGCTAATCTAAGTCGTCTTTGCTTTTTTGGTACCGCCTTGAAATCATCCTTTAACGTTTCATTGTATGCACGATCGGCATCTTCTCGAGGCAACAACGCGGTCCCTAAGTCTCCAGCTAGAGTTACAGATGCTCCTAAGAGTCTATACGTGCGTCCGGACGAAGCCCGGCGCAAGAGCACCGGGCTGCTTTTTTTTTTTTTTTTCCTTTGGAGCGTGCGCACCAAGAAAGACAAAGGTGGGGAAAGTGACCAAGCAGTCATCCAGGCGCATGCCCGTCCCCAGCTCGCCCCAGCCCGGGGATGCTCCCGGCGGGGAAGTGGGTGTGGCCTGACCCGGAGCGGCAGAAACCCAATCCGACCGAGTGGGCTCGGCCCCTCCCTCCGCACGATTGGTTCGCGCTCAGTGTTGTGGGGCGGGGAAAGGAAGAGATGTGGGCGGGGGGGGAGCGGATGGTGAAGAAAGGAAGCCGTCTAGTTCTGCGCAAGCGCAAGCGAGCGACCAGCAGGGGGCGCGAAAGAGCGTAGGGGAGTGTGGAAGCCCTGATGCGCTGGCGAGCGCGAGCTGGGTCGCCAGCCTTGACGCCTGCGCCGTGGCCCTCCGGGCCCCGCGCGCGGCGGGCGGGTGCCCGGTGCGCCTGCGCAGTAGGCGGCAGCGGCAGGGGGAGGTGGAGGCCGTAGAGCGGCAGCGGCAGCAGCGGGTCCCGGGACTGAGGCAGCAGCGGGGGCGGCGGCAGGCGGAAGCTGAGGTGACGAAGGCAGCGGCGGCGGCGGCCGTTTCCCTCACGGTGGCGGAGACCAAGGCGGCGGCGGCGGACGGGGAGCGGCCCGGCCCCGGCCCCCTGCTCGTTGGCTGTGGCAGGGCCGCCGTGGGGCCGGCCCGGCTCCCGCCCCCGGCGGCTCCCCCTCCGGCTCCTCCCCCGGGGAGACGCCGGGGGCCTGGCCCGGCCCGGACTCAGACCGCCGCTGCAGCCGCCGCCGGGGCAGTCGGAGGCGGCGGCGGCGGCGCCATGGGCGGCCTGGCCTCCGGGGGGGACGTGGAGCCGGGACTGCCCGTCGAGGTGCGCGGCTCCAACGGGGCCTTCTACAAGGTGAGGCGGCGCTCCGGCCGGGGACACCCGTGTGCGGCCCCCTCCCCCCGCCGGGGCGGGGGCCGGTGGGGCGGGATCGCGTTTCGGGAGCCAAGTCCTGACCCCGCGAGCCCCGGACCCACGCTCCCGTCCGCAGCCCTCCTGGGGGGGACCTCTGCAAGTGAGCCCCCTTTCCTCCGATTTTCGCTCCCTCTATTAATTACACTTGCTTTTAACCACCCCCACTCCCCAACCCCCACTCCGTCTTGGAGAGAATGAACATCGGGGCATTATTGTGCTCGGATCGGCACCCGGTCGTTCCCCCCACCCCACCCCACCCCACCACCAGGAGACCCCATTTCCCCAGCTTCTCGTTGACTTTTCTTGTTTCCCTAGTAGAAGACATACCTTAAACCTTCATCACATCCCCCCACCCCGCACGGTCCAAGCACATGGAGAATTCTCTTTATTCCTCCCTATTACCCTCTTGGGAAGGCCGTCCCATATTAGATCCTTTTATCTTCCTCCGAGAGGCCTCTGCCTCCTGGCTCTGCAGGACTCACCCCACTTTCCTGCTGTATTTCTGCTCCCAACCCAAGGAGAAACGGTCAAAATCCATTGATGACATTTGCTATCGTTGACCTCAGCAACTCTGGGTTGTTGTACCAGTCAAGTTGCCTCCTAGCCGTAAGGTGGCATCTTTCCCCCAAGTCTCTCACTCCAGCCCTTTATCCCAAGGCTGGCTGGTCTGCCATTCCAGGAGGGTGCATTTCTTTTTTGTATCTCACTTTGACTTCAGCTATCTTTAGATCATTCCTATAGTTTCTTCCTCTGGAGCAGGGTGAGCTTCACCTTCCTAATCACATGAAGAGATCTTCTGAGGGATTGCCACTTGGAGAAGACTTCTGGTCAACTCTCAGTTTGGGAATCTGATAGCTTTTTTTTTTTTTTTTTTTAAGAAGGGGATTTATCTTTAAAGGATCCTTGTTTACATCCACTTTTGCCTTGCCCAGGATGTGGTTCCTTAGAACTCCTTTTGCTACCACCATTTTTATTCTGAAACCATTTTCTAGGATATTGTTTTCCCCTTTGGATTAAGCCAGAGGGAGACCCCTTCTTGCCTCTCAGGAATTTTTCTTTGTAACTGTTATTTTTGATCCTCTTTAGATTTTATGCCTGGAATCATCCCAGAGATTTTTCTCATTCCTGTCTTCTTTCATTTTACCCTGAGGAGCAAGAGCAGGGATATCTTCTTATCACATGGGAGGGAGAGTCCCCTCTCTTTTTCTTTCAGGCCTTTCCTCCTGTAAAAGACCTCTGCATCTTCGTGCCCTTGGAAATGACTTTCTCCAACTCTATCCTAGAAACTGGAACAGAAGTCCTGTAACTGTAAGGGTCTTGTCTTTGCCCTTAGAGTGGAAGGTTTCTGCCCTGGCTTCAGTTGATAAGTTGAGTGTAGTGATTTTTTACCCACCCTAAATGCTTATCGATTTCTGCCTGGCTTCCCTCACCAAATTTCATTCTATTCAGAGCCTGTGGCAACACTTATCTCTTTATTTTAGATTATCCTGTCAGCCTTAGTCTTTGGTTTTTTATCCTAAACTTGTGTATCCCCCAGGAACCACCTTATTCCATGTCTGAAGGAAGTTCCCAACTGACCCCTTCTGTCGTTTTTTTCTGCATACTTTTCTAACTCAAGACTTTTTCTTCTAGCCTGCCTCCATAGTGTTTCTGTTTTCTTGGCAGAAGTCTCTAATTCCTTTCTGATTCTGATAGAGTATGCTTGTCTCTTGTATCCCTTTTCTTCAAATTTGCGTACCTTTGTTGAAATACCCTTCCTTGTAAGATTTTAGCCCCATTTTCCCCAGTATCTTGTTCTTCATTTGGGTCTCTCCCACCCCGAATTCTGGGTTTGAAGAAAAATGACTCTAAAATTGAGATAATGATACTTGCTTTTTTCTAAGAAGCATAGGTACCAAGCATTGCTGGGAAAGATTGGTATCCAGTTCAGATGAACTGTGTGAGACTGGGGACACATTTCTCTTTACACATACAAGTGTCTAACAGAAAATCTCTCAATCTTTCCCTTTACCCCGTGGGCTATGACAATGATAGACTTGGGTGAATTAGGGACAGGATGCTTTGAATCAGAGTTTGGAGTTGAGCTGAAAGCCAGGTGATGTGGATTTTGTGTTCTGGCCATGTTAGCATTTTCTGCCTCATGGGTCAGTTAAAAACAACAATAAATTCCTAAATTCAGACTAATCTTTCTTCAACTTTCAGTGCCATATAGATACTTATCCATTCTGACCTTGCTGCTGATTTAATATTCATGACTCAGCAAACTTTGGTGTGGGTCAAGGAATGTTTACATTGCTTCTAGAACTATAAATTTGGGGAGGCCCCTTTCTCCTGTCTCAGAATTGGGTCCTGTTTTTGATCATCTTCCACGATAGCACTGCACATGTCAGATCTGGAATATAAGTTATCCTGTAGCTATCCCACCAACTCTTCATTTTCTCCGGTACCTAAAAGTGTTTTAGTCTCTAGGTTGTACTCTCCTCATGAAATATCTGTTCACCTTTCAGGGCACAATCAGCCAACGTTCCAGACCTTGCCTGGATGTCCACATTCCTCTTCCTGTCTTAAGGAATACAGCATCCCCAGCTTCAAGCTGTGGTTTTTATCCAGACCCCTCCTGTTTTTCTCCCAGAACCCCCTCCTTTCTTTTGAGAGTCCAGGACTAGAAGATAGGGTAGAGGTGGGGAATAATTTTCTATCTTATTTAAGGAAACAAGTATCTAGAACGCTTGGGTACTCTTCCTCTTTCTGGTCCTAAGCCCTTTAAGCCAAAGCCGGGATATGCTGCAGCCACTGAATTGAGTCATTCTTTGGATCTAGTTGGCTTTCTAGAGATTGATTCACCTGCTCCTGCTCTCACCTGCTTATCTCTCACTTTCTACCACTGGTATCTTTGGAGGAAAAAAATGGATGATGTGGGTGAAGTTAACATGAGTTTGGGAAGAAAACTTGTTCTGGTGAGTATTTGAAGGAAAAAGACCCTAGAAGTTTAAGATTGTGTGGTGTTTGGTTGAACTGCTGAGTAATGTGAGGGGAAACTCCATTCTGAGCTATTTCTGCCTTGGGGACAGATAGTGGTAGCTAGGAAAAACAGGGTGGTAGTGCTACCTCTCCCTGAGGGCTAACCCTAACATGTTGGGGGAGAATGGGATTAGAACCATGGGAATATCCTTTGCGAATAAGTATATCTAGGAGCGGGAATCTCTTCTTAAAGGAGGCAGACAAGTGATTCTCTTCTATCTCCTCCATGCTTTTTATCTCATCCCTAAAATGTTTTGAGAAGAGCTAATCCTCTCTTAAACTATTTTTCAAGTTTAGGGACAGACATTTTGGATAAAGAATTGGATAAAGAAAAAAAAAGAATTGGATAAAGACAGAAGGAGCTAGGTAAAATGTTTCTAGAAATCCACACAGACCCTCACAGAGGGAGAAAAGAAAAGGAAAGTGATGCTGTTAGGAGGGGAGGGTGGAGGATGCTCAAGGAGCTGAGAACCCAAGGGGGAAGAAGGACTCAGGCAAACAGTGAGGAGTGAAAATGCCTCAGAAGACTCGTGTGTGGAATAGCAAGCTTGGGTATAGGTGGAGCTGTACAAAGAGTGGAGAAAACATGGGGAATGGCAGAGAAAACGAAAGCACAGCTGAGCAGAAGGGCAGGCACCAGGAGGACCAGATGCCTTGGGCAGTAGTAAAGCTCTGCATAGTGAGGCGCCGCAACAAGATCTGATCCCAAAAGAAGAGAAGGATGGCCAGCTGGTATCAAAGAATGAAATCTGAGTTTTGGTTTTCCCACCGTAAGGAAACAGCAGTATAGTAAATGTTTACGTTCAACCAGTTCATTGAGGTGGTAATGATAGAAGTGTGCATTTTCGGTGTTTTCTCTCCTAAGCTCAGCTGTTACGCATAGCTGCAGAGTTCAGGAATGGTTCTTGTGTGTTAGACTTTTTGAAATCCCTAAATTTTTTTAAAAAGATTTATTTATTTGAGGCAGGGAAGGGCAGAGAGAATTTCAAACAGACTTACTGCAGACTCCCCGTTAAGTGTGGTGCCTAAAGCCCGGCTCGAGCCTACCACCCCAAGACCATGACCTGAGCCAAAATCAAGGGACAGACACTCAACCCATTGAGCCACCCAGGCGCGCCAACCCCTAGTTCTTTGTTAACAGTTTTATTGAGGAATAAATATTGAAGTGCATATGTTCGAAGTATAAACTGAGAGGTTTTGACTTAGATACCAGTCTACATATCTATATAGATACGTGTCAAACCATTACCACAATCAAGATATTTCCATCACTCCCAGTTCTTTCAACCACCAATCTGCTTTCTGTCTGTTGGTAATATGTTAATTTGCACTTCCCTGATTTTTGACAAAAGCAAAAAGGCAATTCAGTCGAGAAAGGGTAGTCTTTTCAACAAATAGTGCTCAACCGGACTGTCCACGGGTAAAAAATGAACTCTGCATATCTTGCACCATGTACAAAGTTTAACTCAGAGCAGATCATAGATCTAAATGTAAAATAAAAACTACAAAACTTAGGACGCCTGAGTGGCTCAGCGGTTGAGCGCCTGCCTTTGGCTCCGGGGATGATCCCAGATTCCCCGGTTCAAGTCCCGCATCGGGCTCTTTGCATGGAGCCTGCTTCTCCCTCTGCCTGTGTTTCTGCCTCTCTCTCTCTCATGAATAAATAAATCTTTTTTAGAAAAAAAGAAAAAAAAACCTACAAAACTTGTAGAAGAAATAGGTGAAAGCTTTGGGTGTTGGATTGAGCAAAATTTTCTCAGGAAACCAAAAGCTCAGTTAGAAAAGAGCAAATTGATAAATTGGACTTTCAAAAACAACAATCCCTAATTTTGAATATGTGAAAATTAGAGAAGGTAGAAAAATTGGGAGCATAGGATTGAACATAGAGCTTGCCTGTCTTTGTTGAGATAGTAGGAAGTGGACCAGCTATTCAGTCATCCCTGTTCCTCTCCCAAGTCATGGTCTCAATTTGGGGTGTGGGGGTCTTACCCTTTTCAGATTCGTAGCAGCGTGTCATAGTCTAGCATTCAGAAATCTCACATATCCTAAGTCCTGATTTCTCCTTCTATAAATTGTGTTCATCCTTTTGAACTTCAACAGTGTTCCAAGAATTCACTTAGGACCCAGGCACGAAGGCACCGAGTTTGCTCAGGTCTCTTGCTGCGTTGGGGAGCTATACCCTTTTCTCTCTTGGCAGATCCTGATGTCCTCTAGGTGTTCCAGGACAGCCTCACACTGTCTCATGGGATATTCTTAGCCTTGCTGAGTATTGTTGGTATTTTAATTGAACTCTGGCAAGTTGCTCAGCACAACAGGAGGCAGATAGATAGGGAGGCCCCTGTGGGAATTATAGTAGACCCATCAGTCTCCAGGCTGTTCTTATGCAGGTGATGTTTTCCCCTTCTGTGTCATTTGTCTCATCTTATTTGTGGATTTTGCCAGTTGTCTTTCCATGTCAGTGTCATTTCTTTTGTCCCTGCCTCAACTTCATATTCTTGCCCCAGTCCCCAGTACAGGTAAGTTTTTCTGGTCCTATCTTTAAATTTCTTGTGTCTCTATCTAAAACTCTAGGTAACCGTCTCTTTTCCCTTGATGGTAGTAAATTGTCGTTTTCTTTCTTTCTTTCTTTCTTTCTTTCTTTCTTTCTTTCTTTCTTTCTTTCTTTCTTTCTTTCTTTCTTTTCTCTTTCTTTTTTCCCTTCCCTTCCCTTCCCTTCCCTTCCCTTCCTTTTCTTTTCTTTTCTTTTCTTTTCTTTTCTTTTCTTTTCTTTTCTTTTCTTTTCTTTTCTTTCTTTTCTTTTCTTTTCTTTTCACTTTGTTCTAAAATCCATTCTAGGGCTTTGTGAAGGATGTCCATGAAGACTCTGTCACCATCTTCTTTGAAAACAAGTAAGACCTTGGGAATAGAGAATCCAGCATACTAGGTCCTAGAAGGAGAGTGGAGAAGAGGGGGCGGCTGAGTCCTATGAGGCATGTAATAGGTGGGGGAGAGCCAGGGGTGTGGGTGGTCAACTTATATAGACCCCAGGAGAGGAATGGGCTGAAATGTGTGTGTGTGGGGGGGGAAACGGTTGACCTAGTATTTGGATTCTAGCAGGAGACAGAAGATACAGTGGAGCAGGGCTTAGAATTTAGCCTCTAATCACCAGAGAAGGTGGGAACTGCCCAGCAGAGGCAGTAACCCCTTCCTGAAGAAATAGCAACATGATCCCAAATAGCTTTCATGTCACGGTTTCCCTTGCAGCTGGCAGAGCGAGAGACAGATTCCTTTTGGGGATGTCCGGCTCCCACCTCCAGCTGACTATAATAAAGAGATCACGGAGGGGGACGAGGTGGAGGTAAGAGCCAGGGCTCCACCCCTTCTAAATGTCACTTTTTCCAGGATTCTGTGGTCTCCCTTGCCCTGAGACCAGTATCCCAGGCTCTCCTCTGGTTGGTTCACTCTCCTCCCTCTGAAACCCAGCCCAGTAGGCTGTGGAAGAGAGAAGTGCACCAGCTCCCTTTCCCTGTTGTGATCAAACTCAGGGAGCTTCCCAGTTTCAGGGGAGTTACTTTCCCGTTATGGTGACAGCACCCTCTGGGCTTTTAATTAGCTCCTTCCTCGTGTCTCCTTTGTTGTGGTATAATGTGCTTCCCAGGGTCTGAAAGTTGCGTTCATGATGTTTTCATTTTTTAATTTTTTTTCGTTCGTGATGTTTTTAGCTGGGCCTCAGTATCTCTTTATTTTCGGCTCCAGGTTTATTCTCGAGCCAATGAGCAGGAACCTTGCGGCTGGTGGCTGGCCCGGGTGCGGATGATGAAGGGAGATGTGAGTGATGGGAAGCACGGACCATAGTCACAGAAAAGGGGGGGGACAGACGCTCAGGTCATCCACACTTGTTTCTTCCTTTCTGCCAGTTCTACGTCATCGAATACGCTGCCTGTGATGCCACTTACAATGAGATTGTCACCCTGGAACGGCTCCGGCCAGTTAATCCCAATCCCCTTGCAACCAAAGGCAGCTTCTTCAAGGTTACCATGGCTGTGCCTGAGGATCTGAGAGAGGCGTGAGTCAGGGACATCGGGATGGGGGCTCCGTTGACAGTCCTCCTGTTGGCCCACCTTTCTCCCAGGCCCCTCTTATTTTTGTTTATTTGTTTTTAAAGATTTATTTATTTATTTATGGGGTGGGGAGAGAGAGAGGCAGAGACACAGGCAGAGGGAGGAGCAGGCTCCATGCCGGGAGCCCGATGTGGGACTTGATCCCGGGGCTCCAGGACTGTGCCCTGGGCCAAAGGCAGGTGCCAAACCACTGAGCCACCCAGGGATCCCTCCCAGGCCCTTCTTGTACTGTCAGTCTTCCTCGTCC
The DNA here is from genome assembly GCF_048164855.1 of Canis lupus baileyi. NCBI lineage: Eukaryota > Metazoa > Chordata > Mammalia > Carnivora > Canidae > Canis > Canis lupus. The sequence continues at coordinate 56,547,031 of NC_132840.1, forward strand.
TCCCCCATCCTTCCTCATCTCATTTTTGTCATCCCCATCTCTCTGAACCTCTGAACTGCACACTGTGCCCACTGAGCACTATTCTCTTCCTTGGCAGCTGCTCCAATGAAAATGTCCATAAAGAGTTCAAGAAAGCGTTGGGAGCGAACTGCATCTTTCTCAACATCACAAATAGTGAGCTCTTCATTCTGGTGAGTTATTTGACCTGACTTAAAACGTAAACCCTCTCAGTGATTTTTTTTTTTTCCTCCCCTTTTAACTCCTTTGCAGAAAGGAAGGGGCTCAGATGTGCTTCTGTTTATTTGTCAAAGAAGACTTTTTGTATGGCTCCTGACCCCTGCGGGCCCAGGCCATGTTTCCTGAGTCTTCCCTCACGTATGACCTTAAGTTTTTTTTTTTTTTTAAGCCTGGCCATCCTTTTGCAGTCTGGACCTTCCCTTGCATATTTGGGCTCTGAAAAAATAGACTATACGATTCTCACCCCTCCCTCTGCCTAAAATCACTTCTCTTAGGTACCCTGATAATAGTAGGCCCTTGTGAAACTGATAGTGATTTTTCTCTTCTCTCATTTCATTTCTTAACTCCTGTCCTTTTCCAGAGACTGAGGCATCCTGGTTCCCAGTCCTGGGTCTTCCCCGTTGTGTATTCAAAGTCAGTTTCAATGATTTTGTCCATTGGTTTCTTCCCAGTCAACTACAGAAGCCCCTGTGAAGCGGGCGTCTCTACTGGGTGACATGCATTTTCGAAGCCTGCGCACCAAACTCCTGCTCATGTCCCGCAATGAGGAGGCTACCAAGCACCTGGAAGTAAGTTTAGGCCTCACTTCATACTGCTGAATGGTATTGTTATCATCCTGCCTTCCCATCCCATCCTCCCCCCATGCTCTTGTGTTTACAGAACAAAAAGACTAAGGTCTTTCTGGGCCATTAAACCTGGGTCTGCTATTTTTTCCCAGACTCCTCCAGATGGCAGAGCTTCATCATGTTATAATAGTACAGTTGTTTTCATTTTTTTCTTAACCATGGGACCCTTTGATCAAGTGAAGTTTTACTTGAAAACACAATGCCTAAAACAGATCAGAGAAGCTCTGCCTAAGTAGAAGAAGGGAGTGTGACCCGGACCTCCACTGGCCTCCCCCAGATCACCTCTGGGAATCAAACGGCTTTGCAGGGTCTATTTGAGAACCATTTGTATTCTGGAAGGACCACTGTCAAATATTGACCTTTGGCAAATCATTTGATTTCACTGAGCTTTATCTGTGTGACAATGAGGTGTTTAGACTAAAATATTTCAACAAGGTCTTTTTGAGTTCTGATATCTTAGGATGGTCAGATTCCCTTTGCTTAGGTGCCATACCATCCTATACAAATAGTGTGTGTGTGCACATCCATTCCGTTTATCAATAGAACTGATCTTTTTGGTAGGCTTTTCTCCGAGCCTGTGCACATTGTGAATCATAGTGGTCTGTCACTTCTCCAGGGATGCTACTCAGGGCACTGGCAGAACTTCACCATTACCCCCAGATGATACAAATTATGTCTGCTCAAGTTCCCAACGAGCAGATTCCCTGGTGACAAAAGGTAGACTTCAACTCTTCTTAGGACCTGGTTGTATTGATCAGTGTGGTAAAGAGTGCCAGATATGGGGCGCCTGGGTGGCTCAGTTGGTTGAGTGTCCAACTCTTGATTTTGGCTCAGGTCACGATCTCAGGGTTGTGAGATCGAGCCCTGAGTTGGGACTCCGTGCTCAGCACAGAGCCTGCTCAAGATTCTTTCTTTTCCTTTCCGCCCTCACTTTTTCTTTCTCTCAAATAAATAGTCTTTGAAAAAGATAGTTAAGTTGGCCGTACATGTAGTCTTGTTTTTGAGAGATCTTGTTTTTCTTCTTTTTTTCTGTTTTGTTTATTAAATTATCTTGAAATAATTGTCTGCATAAAGGAAAAACATAGTATATTAGGTACACTTGTACCCGTCAGGCAGTTTAAGAATAAAACTCTTGGCAAACTTCTAGAGAACATTTGTAAATCATCGTAGAGCCTCTCCTTTCCTCCCTAATGCAGTTATTTTGAATACCCAGCGTGGTCCCTTTTTGTCCATCCCCTTCTTGCCTGAGGTAAGTCCTTGCCATAATACAGTCCCACCCATCTTGGAAGTAGGATGTAGTGGACTGGGATCAGGAATGACCCCTTTCAAATAGCTTTCCTGTTTGGTGCTTCTACCTAGGACTTCCTCTTCCAGAACCTTCCATGTCTTTCTGCCCTTGTGCCCAGGTATCTGAGGACTGATGGAGAGAGGAAGTGGTAGTGTGGTTTCCATAGCTCTTTATATGCTTTCTCAGCCTCTTGCTTTCTACTCAGTTTTTTGGGTTTTATTTTGGGAGTTGATATTAGTTTGGTCAGAGTAATTGTTCCTTACTCTTACATTTACCTTGTGAAAGAGCCTTTCACACCAGCCTTAATTAATCCTTCTGATAGTCTGGGAGTGGGATGAGTCAGGTGGAACAGTTCAGCAGATGACAGAACAGAGACACTGAGTGTATTGTGTTTTTTTTTTTTTTTTTTTTTTTAAAGATTTTACTTATTTATTCATGAGAGACGCAGAGAGAGAACCAGAGACACAGGCTGGGGGAGAAGCAGGCTCCCTGCAGGGAGCCCCATGTGGGACTTAATGCTAGGACCCCAGAATCACGCCCTGAGTTGAAGGCTCAACCGCTAAGCCACCCAGGTGCCCCGAGGGTGTGTTGTGTTTAGCGTCACATAACCAGATAGTGTCAGAGCCAAATCCTGAACTGTGGTGGCTCCCAGCCCAAACCCTGCCCTCGTTTACCTCCCTCACCCCCACCCCAAGCCATTGGTGTTCGCCAGGTAGGAGTGGAATGGCTGGTTCCTGAATTCTCCATACAGGTCCCAGGGGTCTGTGGATCCAAGGTGGTTCTGGCTTGCTTTCACATATTTTTGTCTGCTTAAGTCCTGCAGAGTGTTAGGGACCCGGGACAGGTGTCTGGGGTTCCGCTGCCACAAACCCCACTGTGCCTTTTCATTTCAGACAAGTAAGCAGTTGGCGGCGGCCTTCCAGGAGGAGTTCACGGTGCGAGAGGACCTGATGGGACTGGCAATTGGGACTCATGGTGCCAACATCCAGCAGGCCCGAAAAGTACCTGGGGTTACTGCCATTGAGTTGGGTGAAGAGACCTGCACTTTCCGCATCTATGGGGAGGTCAGCAAAAGACAGCTGCTCTTTAGGTCCCTTGGGGGTCGAGAGAGGAGAGTGTGTGATGAAAAAGAAATCTGAATCCTGTGGATCTCCCTCCTTGACTTTGGTGGCAGTGCACTTTCCCAAAGGCAGAGAGTGGCAGGAAAATGAGTGTCTGGGTAACAACTCCCTACTCCTCTCCCTGTAGACTCCTGAGGCGTGTCGACAGGCCCGAAGCTACCTTGAGTTTTCTGAGGACTCTGTGCAAGTGCCCAGGAACCTTGTTGGTAAGTTGAGGGTGTGTACGTGTAGGAGAGAGTACAGGGTGGGAGGAGGGAGATTCCCAAAAGCTGTTCTGGGCTCAGCACCTCAGTTTTCACAAGGAAACTTCAGTCTGTCATAGGAGTGACAAGAACGGAAGAACAGGGCAGCCCTGGTGGCTCAGCAGTTTAGCGCCGCCTTCAGCCCAGGGTGTGATCCTGGAGACCTGGGATTGAGTCCCACATCGGGCTCCCTGCATGGAGCCTGCTTCTCCCTCTGCCTCTCTCTCATGAATGAATAAAATCTTAAAAAAAAAAAGAATGGAAGAACAGATTCCTAGGGATTATAGTATTTTGTCCCGTGAAAACTCCCCTGAAACTTAGAAGAAGGAGAATAAATTGAACAGAATCCAAATGTAGAAGTTGATTTTATCTTCTCTGTTTTTACTCTTCTTTCTTTCCTTCATTTCTTAAAAAAATGTCCTAATTCCTCCTTTATCCATTCAGGCAAAGTGATTGGAAAGAACGGGAAAGTGATTCAGGAGATTGTGGATAAATCTGGTGTGGTGAGGGTTCGAGTAGAAGGTGATAATGACAAGAAGAACCCGAGGGAGGAGGTATGGGGCAGCTGCATCTAGAAATTGGTTTCCAGAAGGAGATGGGATTGTTCTTGAAGCCCTTCTCTGTGGGCTGGGATTTCTAGGGTGGAAGATGGGAGTTCCCAAGCGGTAGAGGATGGGAGCTTCTGTTTCCCCATAGTAGATGCAGAGCCCAGATGATCCCACACAGTGAGCTTCCATAGGAGAGGGTGGAGTCAGTACGTGTGTTGACTGTCCTGCTAACACCACCCCCCTCTGCTCTCCAGGGGATGGTTCCTTTCATATTCGTGGGCACCCGGGAGAGTATTAGCAACGCCCAGGCCCTGCTGGAGTACCATCTCTCGTACCTGCAGGTACCCGAGCCGGGAGCCAGGGCCCAGAGGGTGTGGGTGTAGCAGGGAGGCTAAGGTGCTGGTGGATAAGTTAGGAACTGTGGTGCCAGTTTGTCTCTGAGGAGAACAAAAACCACTGAGTGCAAATTGGGGGCTGTGGGGTTGGGTCCCGTAATTTTCCTGTTCAGCCAATGTCTCTCTTGGTTACTGAGCGTTTCGGTATGTAGGGGCGGTCAGGGCAAAGAAGCCTGAGTGAAGGAGCCTGTTCATCCGTCTTACATTTATTCCTCCTTCTGTACCTTTCTCCGTCTTCTGCCCAACCAGGAGGTGGAGCAGCTTCGCTTGGAGAGGCTGCAGATTGATGAGCAGCTTCGGCAGATTGGGCTGGGCTTTCGCCCTCCTGGGAGCGGGCGGGGCAGCGGTGGCAGTGACAAGGCTGGGTATACCACGGACGAGAGCTCCTCCTCTTCCCTCCACACCACGCGGACCTATGGGGGCAGCTACGGGGGCCGGGGCCGGGGCCGGAGGACAGGCGGTCCTGCCTATGGTGAGACGCCACAGGTCTTGTGGGGGAGAGGTGCAGGTCTGGGGGCAATCTCTAGGACAGGGTGACACATGGAAGATGGGACTGACTGGGGGGGCTGAAGCCAGGGCGGGTGGGTAACCCTGACTGAAGCCCTCTGCACCCTGCAGGCCCCAGCTCAGACCCATCCACAGCTTCTGAGACCGAGTCAGAGAAGAGGGAGGAGCCCAGCCGAGCTGGGCCAGGTGACCGGGATCCCCCAACACGCGGGGAAGAAAGCCGGAGGCGGCCAATTGGGGGCCGGGGTAGGGGACCCCCCCCTGCCCCCCGGCCCAGCACAAGATACAACGCTTCATCTATCAGCTCAGGTACTGCTGTCAGCTGGGGTTGTGGATGCAGGCCAGACGGACAGGGGACAGACCCCTGTAACAACCTCTTCCTCCTCTGACCAGTGCTAAAAGATCCAGACAGTAACCCCTACAGCCTACTGGACACATCTGAACCGGAGCCCCCAGTTGATTCTGAGCCTGGGGAACCCCCCCCAGCAAGTGCCAGGCGCCGCCGCTCCCGCCGCCGCCGCACAGATGAGGACAGGACCGTCATGGATGGGGGCCTGGAGTCCGATGGGCCCAGTATGACTGAGAATGGCCTGGGTAAGGGCTGCTCCGGGGGTCTGAAAGGTTCAAGCTGGGCAGTAATCGAGGTGTGGACGTGAGATGCACCACTTGAGTTTTCTCTGCCCCACAGAAGATGAATCGAGACCCCAGCGTCGGAACCGGAGCCGCCGCCGCCGTAACCGTGGAAACCGGACGGATGGCTCCATCAGTGGAGACCGTCAGCCAGGTCAGCCAACACTGGGTGCTGGCATCATTCCTCAGATCTGGGGGACGGGGTGCCCTGTGCCAGGCAGTGGGGCTGCGTGGGTGTCTAGGGGCTGGACACCTACTTCCTCCTGAAACCGTCCTCTGCCTTCCCCAGTGACCGTGGCCGACTATATCTCCCGAGCAGAGTCTCAGAGCCGCCAGCGGCCCCCCCTGGAACGCACTAAACCCTCAGAGGACTCTCTTTCAGAACAGAAGGTAGGCAGGCCGGGTGGGATGGACCCCACGGCGTTTTCCTCCTAGGGCAGGGGGCACAGGGGGTGCAGGGAATTCACGGACAAGGCTATGTCAGATGGAGTTTGGGCTGCGTGTGCAGCGGGAAAGGTTGGGCTCGGACTGTCTGGGTTCCCTAAAAGTCCCCAGTCAGGGCTGGGGTGCCAGCCAGCCGCCTAGAGCCCAAGGCTGGGGGCGGGGAGGGCATTAACCTGAATTTCCACTTACCGATTCCTTCCTTCCTCTTCTTTTCCACTCTCCCCTCAGGGTGACTCTGTCAGCAAGCTTCCTAAGGGCCCCTCAGAGAATGGGGAGCTCTCAGCGCCCCTGGAGTTGGGTAGTTTGGTGAATGGGGTTTCATAAACCCTCCAGCCCTCATCCCTCCCTTCTCCATCTCGCTTGCTGCCCAACACCATGGCCCTCACAGGCCCGACTGACCTGCGCTGGAGCTGCTCTTTATCTAGGGGGGAGGGGGGTGGCACAGCAGCTTGGGTCCCCCCTCAGCCTCCAGGAGCTCGTGGAGGGGTGTGTAACAGGGTCATACCCCCTTCCTCTTGTCCGCCCTACCCCCAGGGTGAGGGGAGCCTCTCTCCTTCCCCATCAGACTGGATGTGCCTTTATCCTCTAATGCCCCAATCTCTCTGAACACCCCCGTTCTCCGCCTGCTGGTGCGGGGTGCTCCTTGACCCACCCAGATTTGACAGTTCAGGGGGGCTCCCCTGCTATCCCTCCTCCCATCCTGTACCCCCCATTTCTGGGGCCTCATCACTGTGGAAGACGGGGATAGTAAGGGTCTAAGTGGGTGGGAGGCATGGGGAAGGTTTTGGAGTAGAACCAGGGGTGTGTGTGAAGGGGGGTGACAAGGTCCCCCGGGGGAGGGGGACCAAACTTGTCTGGTGGATGAGAAGGCGTATTTATTTTTCACTGTACAGTATTTAAAAAGAGAATAAAAAAATCCAAATGGCTCCATGGTTCCTGCACCTTCCTTGTGCCCACTTGGGTTGTTTAGTTTCTCTAGGATTGACCTGCCTCTGCCTAGGCCCTTGTTGGCTGCTTCTCTGGGCTGGCTGCTTTGGGAATTCCTGGCATTCCTGTGTCCCCAGGGCCCAGGTCCCTTCCTAGTCCAGAACACAGTGGCTGGTGGCCTGGGTCTTGTTGCCTGTCCCCTCCCCCAGGTGCAGGGCGGGCGGGCTGTCAAGGGAGCTGGGCCACTCCTCTACCCTGAGTCATGGTGGCTAGGTAGGGCTGCTCTGGGCTGGAGCTGTTCCTGCTAAGAGCCGAGAGCCAAGGCCGGCTGCCTAATCCGATTACTTGAGGCCTGGGGCTTGGGCCGGGCCTGGGGCAGAATGGGGAGCCAGGCTTCCACTGGCAGCCTTGCAGAGTTCGGTGTCCAGCTCTCCTTTCTGCTGGTTCTCTGCTCTGGACTCACCTACTCTGCTGACCACTCGGCCCCTGGTGGTGGGATTGGGAGTGGGGGTGTCCCGGGGCCCCTGGCTCCCTACCTTCAGACTGAGGTTGCAGATACCACCTGCCGTGGAGAAACCAAGGTTTGGGGCTGGAGTTGGGAGGGCCTAAATTTTCTCACCTGGAGAAAGGGGCTGAATCACCACCTAAGCACCTGCTGGGATGACTCAGGAAGCAAAAATGGTCCGTCTTCTGACTGTCTTGGCCCAGGGGCAGGTCAGGGGTTTGAGGAGCAATAGGCACCAGAAAAAGATTTGGGGTAGGGGTGGGGTGTTCTGACTTCCTCCTGGTTCAATTGTGACCCTGAGGGCTTTTGATTCCCCTGTGCTTGATCCCATTGTGCAAAGGAATTGACTTTAAATTGCCAAAGCTCAAGAAGGGAGGGGAAGGCGTTCAGAGCTTCTCTGGCTGGAAGGCTTGACTTCTGGGTCCTGGGTGGGGAGGGGGCGTGGTGCCCCAAGGGGAGCGTTGGGGGCTGGGGAGAACAGGACACCTGGGTTTGCCTAAGGGAGGGGGACGTTGGCGCCCTTAAGGAGGCGCGGTCTGCTGGGAGGGAGTGGGGAGGAGTCTGGTTAAAAGCTGTTCCCGGGTCTGGCCCACCCGCCAGCCACAGACGCTGAGGCCAGGTGAGAGGGGCCGTGGCGCCCGAGCCCGGGACCGCTCCGGAGACCGAGCGCGCCTCGGTGGAAGGCCACCTGGGTTTGGAGGACCTCGCGGCATCCAGGACCCAAGTGCAACCTGCCCGGTGCGCCGGACCAGGCAGCGGATTCGGCACCGGCTCTCCAAAGTGCCTGATTTGTTGGGAGCAGGGGCTCCGTTCTAAGGCCTCTGAACTTGGGGACACCTACTTTTTAAGGACACGATTTGTCTGGAACGACTCCAGACTAGAAAGACACTTCCGTTTTAAGGACACCGGTTTGGGCATCCACGCTCCACTTTAGAGGGGAGGGCGTGTAGGACGGCCTCTCAGGGCTTCCCTCCACCCCCCACCCTCCCCATGGCGCTTCCTGGCTCTTCCCACGATCAGGCCTGGAGCCTGGCGCCTCTTGCTCCCCCGGCCCCGACCACCTCGTCCTCGGGCTGCCAGGAACGGGAGGGTGCTGGGAGCCCAGGGGTCCCTGGGGCGCTCCCGCTGGAGAAGGTGAAGCGGCCCATGAACGCGTTTATGGTGTGGAGCTCCGCCCAGCGCCGCCAGATGGCGCAGCAGAACCCAAAGATGCACAACTCGGAGATTTCCAAGCGCCTGGGCGCGCAGTGGAAGCTGCTGGGCGAGGACGAGAAGCGGCCCTTCGTGGAGGAGGCCAAGCGGCTCCGGGCCCGGCACCTGCGCGACTACCCCGACTACAAGTACCGGCCTCGACGCAAGACCAAGAGCTCGGGCGCCGGGCCACCACACTTCGGCCAGGGAGGCGGTGGCGTGGCTGGCGGCGGGCCCCTCTGGGGGCCCGGACTCATGACCACCCAAGGCAGCAGGGGCTTTGGGTACCAGCCACCCAACTACTCGACAGCCTACCTGCCTGGCGGATACGGGTGAGTGCCCAGGAAGCAAGTGGAGGGGCTGCAGGGAACCCCCACCCCCACCCAGTGCCCCACTAGGGTGGGAGCTTTCTGGGGGCCCAGGGTTTCCACGGAGGGCGTCTCCATCCCAGCCTGGCAGCAGCGGCCCCTCAGGATCAAACTACAGACCCTCTGGATGTGATTGTGCTCTAGTTACCTGAATTTCCCGTTTCCTCCCTGCTCCTGGCCCTCCTGTGACCCGGCTCCCTCTCCCAACCCTCGGGGCAAGGAGAGGCCAGGCCCAACTCTACCCCTTCCTGGCCTGCCGCCCCAAAAGAGGAAAACAGGCACAGCACGCAAGCCTGCTGGGGAGCGTGCCTCAACAGGGCATGGCTGCGGCACTGCTCTTAAGCCCTTAGTCCTGGGGTCTGGTTCTGAACCTGCGTTGCCCAGTGGGCCCGGCTAGGGGCTGGGAGAAGAGTTCTACTGTTTGCCAGAGTGGGGCCCACCCACCCCCACTTGTGAATGGGGGCCCTGCTGACCCCTCCCGCCCCGAGATGGGCTCTAACTCCAGTGTCTCTCTCTTTGCAGCTCTTCCCACTGTAAACCAGAGGCCTCCTCGCCGTGCTCCCTCCCTCAGAGTAACCCTAGGCTCCAGGGAGAGCTGCTCCCTCACTTCAGCCCCTATCTGCCCCCGGGCTCGCCCACTCCGTACAACGCCCCCCTGTCAGGGGCCCCCATGCCCCTGACCCACCTCTAACCCTTGTGGACATGGACCTCCCAGGAAGGGCTCCCTTCTCCTCCTCCTTCACCCAGAACCTCCCACCCCCACCCCAGGCTGCAAACCTTTCTTTAGAACTCAATGTTCCTCCAGTACTGAGGAAGCCTGTGCTCTGGTGTCTGCCCTGCCCCCAAAACACAACACACTTCTTTTTTGTAGGACGAACACAGTTTTTACTATTAAACCACGTCTCAGAGTCTTTATTCCCCCATCTCTGTTCCACCCTCCCCTCGCTGCAGCAGGAACCAGCAGTCTCCGCTCCCTTCCGCCTGGACCTGCCAGAGCAGGAACCTCCTCACCCCACCCTGGGGCCCTACCTGAGTCACTCTGTCTCCTGCCCCCCACCCAGCAGTGGGGTCCTGGAGACGGTCCCAACCAGGTTCGGGGAGGGAGGCGGCCACACGCCTACCACCCGCCCCCATTCCTTCCACTGGTCAGGCCCTGGGGAAGACGGGTAGCACAGGGCAAACTCTCACCCCAGAATACCTAAGTAGCTGGGAACTGCTGCCAAAAGAGGAATCTCTGCCAAATGATGAAACGAGTTCATCGTACACGCAGGGGACTGTGCACACTAGGTGTCAGTCTGAAAATCTCCCCTGCCCCCTTCCCCCCAGGATCGCGTTCCCACTAAAACCCTGGCTCACTAATTCACAATTGTAGAGGAATGAATGATAAATCCTGCCAGCTGACTGGTTTGGATGGGAAGGACCCAGAGGGCGGGTGGATAACTCGAAATGGGGAGTGTGCTATAGTAGCCAGCTCTGCCCTACTGCTTTTTCTTCTCGTGGGGAGCCTTTGCGTTCCAGTAGTACAGCAGCTGGGCGGCGATGAGGCCATTGCAGAGGGAAGAGACCACGAAGGTTCCGGCCATGAGGGGGTCTCCAGTCTCCTAGGTGAGAGGCAGCCGGTGGGGGGGGGGGTCACTTCCACACAGCCCAAAGTGCTCAGAGGGAGCAGCCTGAAGTCCCCGGCTGAGCCAGGACGGGATTTTAGCGCCCTCTAGAGGGGAGAAGGTGAGCTCACCTGAATGGAGGTGAAGATTCTGGCCAAGGAGCCCCCAAAGAGCAGAAAGACTGTGATGGCTGAGAGCTGGCCTGTGTGCCCGTTCTGGTAGTTCGTTGCTGCCTGGATCAGCTGGGGAAGAAATCAAGAACCTTTGTTCTGTTATCTGAACTCTTCCATGTTCCCGCCACAGACTTCCCATCGCCCTCTGTCCAACACCCCCATACCTGGGGCTCCCACTCTGCTCCTCATCCAGTCCCCACCTCACTCCCTCTGCCCAGCATCCTTCCTTCCTTCCTTCCAGTACTCACCCGCCCCACTACCACAGCAGGCACATTGGAGGCCTGGAGCAGGGTGATTACGGCCTGCGGTGTCAGTGGTGACAGGAGCGCAAGCAGGACCAGCGCATAGCAGGCTAAGAAAGTGACACCTGGGGGCCAAGGAGGTAAGGAGCCCTGGTCAGCCTCTCCCACTCCTCTGGCTTCCCAGAGCCAAAGTTCCCCATCAGGGCCCCCAAGAGCCACACCCTGCTCTCGGGTAAACCCCGGCACCTTTCATAGTTTGTCCTCTGTAGTGCAGGACCAGGAAGCAGATGGTGACTGTCTGGAACAGCAGGAACAGAGCTTCACCCCAAGAGCTGCAGAGTCAAGAGTTGGGAGGAAGAAAGGCGGGCCTGGAAAGGGGCAGGGAAAGCCTCCATGGCCCGTCCATCTGGGGACACAGTTCTCTGACGCCCTCCTCAGCCCCCACCTGTCTAGATCCCGGGCACCCCTGGGATGCTCTCCTCATCACGTCCACAGGTGATGGCCAGATTTCCAGAAAGGCTTAAATAAGCCCTCTCCCCTGCCTCACCCTAAATCCCACTTGCGAGCATTCACCCTTGGGGATTGAGGGTAGGCTCCCCTCACCTGAAGGGGAAGTTGTTGGTGATGCTGTAGACCATGGTCCCCGTCAGTGCCACTAGTTCTAGCATCACTGACTGAAGGCTCAGCCCTTCGGCGCTCTTGGCTTTCAGGATTTTAAACACCTGGGGCAATTTTACTAGAGAAAGGACGAGAAAGGCAGAGGTAAGGAGCCCACATCCCTTGGGAGCCCCACACAACAGCCATGGGGCAGACTGGGAAGCATGTCACCTCGACTGGTTAAGAGACCCACCCCATTTCTGGTATCTCAGCCCTCCACCTGAAGACAGGGTACATACCCAGAAGTGACCCGGCCACAATGCCCAGACCCAGGCTCTTGCTGAGAAGAATCTTGAGGCAGGGGACTGAAAAGAGAAAGCGGAGTAAACACAAAAGCAGCCCCTGGAACCCAGCTCAGGGCTAAAGGCTTTTCAGGCTGCTGGGGGTTGCTGCTGCTCCCTAAGACCTGGGCAAACCCAAACAAGGAAGATCAGGGCTGTCCGATGGCAGGTGAAAAGGCCAGGGGGCCTTCCTGCCCCAAATCCTATCACTGTCAGGTGACTTTTCCAAAATAGACGGATTTACGTCTAAACTCCTTGACTTCCGAGGCTTTCCATTGCTTCTCTGCAGAAAGCTGGGCAATGCCCAGGAGACCTCCCATCCTTTCCCCTCTGAGCAACCCAGGCGCTCCACTTCGCGTGTGTTGCCCGTCCAAGGACAGGCCTCCTGCTCCCTCGTGCCCGAACTCCTGGCCCCTGCTCGGGGGCTTGCTGGGAGGCCCTGGTACACCCCTCCAGCCCAGCGAGAGTCATGAATGCGACCCAGACAGGTGCACAGTGGGAGAGTGGGGGGCCGGGAAGAGACTGGGCCTGACGTCTGCGGTGGGCTTTGTGTGGACCTGCCTCGCAGACGGAGGCCGGCAAGCAAGTCATCCCAGGATTAGACCACCAGCAAATGCTGAGGGCGGAGGGCGCCTCTGCAGATGCCCCCGAAGCCTAAATTCATCAGATGCCTTGGAGTAAGCGCGGGTTTGCTCAAGGTCTACTAATCTATTAAAGACCGTAACGACCTGGTCAGATTTTAACTTCGTTTTGTGCAGTCTGTGTCTTTCCACCTTTCACGATCACCAAGAAGTAATGATGCCGCCGCCCTCTCCCGGCCTCCCGCTCAAACATGGCGAGCCCCCTCTATGGACGCCGAGGCACTTCCGCCCCCCGCCGCAGGGATTTCCGCCCGGCACGGCGTGGCAGGGGTCGCCACCGTCCGGCCCGCAGTCCCGCCCCCCTGATGGCCCGAGGGCGCTCGGGCAGAACTTTTGACAAAGATACCGAATAAAGCTCACCGTGAAGCAAGTCCCACTGGACGAAAATTTGGTCGTAGCATTTCTCAGGTAAGAGAAGCGGTACAAGCGCTCGTTTGAGCAGGCCCTCCTCCTCGGCCGCCATGTTGCAAAGCTAGCTTCCGCCCGTCTCTCCGGGCCGCCATGGAGCGACGCTGCGCATGCGCGCCCTGGCCTTTTACACCCCCACCCCCACCCCCGCCCGGCCCTCTTTTCCTCGCTCTTTCTTCACGCCACCCCACCCCGTAAAATAGATCTCGTGCAGCGACCACGTTTCGGAAGCGCCCTGCCAGCTCGAGTCTTACGGCATGCTGAGGCGGCGCGCCTGCGCAGTTCCATTTCTCGCGCCTTTGTTTATGCTTCCAGTTCGGAGGCAACCCCGCGCCTCCTACCTCTCTATCCGCTCCTTCTGTGCGGCGCCATCTTGTCTTCCCCAGCCGGCTCCACCTTGTTCGAAGTTGAGAGACGAGGAGCATGGGTGTCCGCAAGGGCTTTGGGTGGGGGCGCCATGGCTCCCTATCTCCTGTTGTCTGGGCGGCTCCAGAGGGAAGGACAGCGTGCGCCAGGCAGTCCCCCGGAGGCGCCGAGCTCCACGCAGCCCCGTGTTCCTCCCTCCTGGCTGTCTGCGCCCGCAGCTGCTGAGCCGGGAGGGTGAAGCAGAGGCGATGGCGGTGAGAAGGCGAGCCCCCAGGCCCGAGGGTTCTGTCCTTCCCACCCGCCGGCCCCTCCGCCTTGTGCGGCCCTGAGCAAGCACATCAGCAGCGCCCCCCCCCCCCCCGCCGCCCCGTAAGGAAAGGCCGCTGGGGATTTGTGACCCCAGCTCCCAGCCATTCCGGTGACCCCATGCCATCAGCAAGGTCTCACGGGCTGCCCGCCGGGTGCGGACCGCGGCTGTCTGGGAGACCCTTTGGCTGTCTGGGAGACCCTTTCTAGATCCTGGACGCCGGCTGCCCTGGGGGTGCCACCCACTCCCACCGCAGGGGAGGGGGGCGGGCTGGAGGCAGGCGGCTCCTGGGAGCGCCCGCGTGATAGGGGGTGGAGGTCAGAGTCTGCTGCTGCTGCAGCCCGTGGCAGAAATAGAAGTATCCCTGGACACGGGCACCGTGTTCGTGTTGCCAAGGAGCTCCCACACAGCCTTCGGAAAGGAAGTGACCCAGGTGTGACCTTCCCCGAACACTCCTCGGCTACTGCTACCTGCTGCACTTGTATTTGTGAAACTGGTTTGGAGGGCCTGGGGAAATGAAGCAGCCAGAGGCCCCAGAAAAAGAGGAAGGGGGATGCGGCAGATTTCGACACCAGCTGTGGCAGGCTCTAGGGAACGGGGTCACAGAGCATAGGATGGTGTCCATCTCTCTTCCCCTGCTTATTGTCTGGCTCCCTGAGACCCTACCATGGAAGGTGCAGAAAGGCATGTGACAAGACAGCTTTTAGTCCTGGCAAGAATGGGGAAATCCGAAGACAGTGTTTCGAGCAGGTTTTATTATGCTGGGGATGGGGGAGGAGAACTATGTCATGTTTATGACCCTTTCTCTCTCCTGCATCCCTTCAGATGGCATTAGTTCTATTTTTGTTCCAGAAGACTGAGAAGGAAGGTAACTTTGTTTCTGAGTCAGTTGGGTGATGAGAATGGCCCCCTCCCCCCCCCCCCCCCCCCCCGCCGCCAAGCTTGATACTGGTATCAAGGATGGGGACATGCTCAGAGGGGCTGGTAGGTGGGTGGGCGTCTCCTGATAATGCAGAATGTAACCAGCGCCAGGGCGAGGAGGCCGAGTGAGATCACGCCGACGATGAGGGGCAGCAGGTTGAAGTGTTCGCTGGGACAAGAGAAACCTGGCAGAAAGGGAGGGCGGGCAGGCATCAGGGTGGTGGTGGGGCACAGGTGGGAGGAGGATGGGAGGAAGGCGTGGGGGGGACATGGGGAAGTAGAGTGATGAGTGCCCTCGAAGCTCCTAGGGAAAGAGGGCAGAGTCCTGCTGAGGAAGTAGGGCAGTTGCCCTAAAGCTACAAGGCTGAGAGAGAAAGGAAAGTTCAAGATCTCATAAAGGAGGCGGGTGGCCGTCAGAGCAGTGGGAGCCTTCTAGGAGGGAGGACTAGTTCTTACTTGGCCCAAAGGCCCCTGAAGGGGGCAGCTGAGCAGCCTGCAGCTTCAGGTGGAGCAGGTCAAGGCGCAGAGCTGGCGTAAGAAGGATGCTTGCATTTCTGCAGCTGAAGCTCTGGCCCAGGGGGGCTTGGAGAGCTCGGAGGGATGCGTTCTGACCTGAGAATGTCCACTCTGAAAGAGCGAGGAAGGGTCAGCTCTGGAGCCTTGTCCCCGCCACCCCGATTTAGATCCCCTTTCAGGAGCCCGGACATTCAGGGCAAGCGACCCGAGGGCGGGTGACTCACGCGCCGCCTGCGGAAAGGACACGTTGTACTGCAGAGCCAGGTAGTCGAGGTAGACTGAACCCTGCTGCGGCTCCTGCGAAGGCGACCAGGAAGGCTGAGAGTGGCCGGAGCCCCCAGCACAGCAAAGGGTGGGGGGATAGGGGGACACGAGGGGGCCGGGGTGGGGAGGTACCTGTGTGAACCCGAAGCTGAGCTGCCCGAAAGGGAAGGAGAGAAGCAGATGGGGGCGGGCCCCGTCACAGTCCCCCCAGGGCTTGGTACTGTTGGGGTTCAGCACCGAGATGCCCCAGGCCTGTAGCGGTTAAAAAGAGGTTTTGAAGGCCGCAGCCGCCCGGGGTTCCCTGTTTCCTCCATCCCCTCCCTGCGTGCCCCCTTCTCTCTTCTTCCTTCTGCAGTGCGGTGAGCGACCTCACCCCTGCCCCCACGGGTGGCTCTACCTGGCCTCCGGCCTGGGTTGGGTACACAACCCCGATCTGAATCCGGGCTTGGAGCCGGGCGCAGGGCTGGGAACCCGTAGTCCAAGTGTAGTCTCCTATGGCGTCCTGGGGGCCAGGGCCGGGACTGGGAGGTGGTGGCCTTGGCCCTGGCCCCGGCTGGGTGTAGCTGGTGGAGGTGTGGGGTTTGCCGGTGCCCGTGGTGCCCGTGGTGTTGCTTGTGCTGTTGCTCGTGGTTGGGTGAATGGTGGTGTTTCTGTGCCCCGGGGTTGTCGGGGCCTGGTGAGTGGTGGTGTTGGGCGCATGGCTGGTGGTCTCCGCGGTGGTGGTGCTGTGGCTGGTGGTCCCAGGGCTTCCTGTGCTCTCTGTAGCCGTAGGGGTCACCGTGAAGGAGGGCAGCAGGGTGGCCGACTTTTTATGGGGACAGTCGCTCCGGGTCCCCTGGGCTTGGAGCAGAGGGGAGGGTTGGTTAGCAATGGGGCAGTGTCCCCCTGAGCCCCTTCCCCTCGGGCCCCCCCTTACCTGCTAGCAGCCCCACCAAGGCCCCCAAGAAAAACACGGCTGGCCTCATAACCGATCGGCCTCACCCCAGTCGGTGCGGGACGGTGTGTTCAACACCAGCCTGTAGCCTCTGCCTTCTTTTGGAAGAGGAATTAAGTGTCTGACTTCCTGTGGCAGCCCAGTCCACCCCCAGCCTGACTCAGGCACCTCAGCCCCAGCCACCAATCACTTAGTCATTGAACCCCTGTCACCAAGTGAGGGGATGGGTCACCAGCCTCAATATCACAGGTAGATGCGGAGTTTGGGGACAGTTGGTCCTTGCGGACCTACTTGTCTACTTCAGCCTGTTTGGTGGGCCGGAGGGGTTACAGAACCAGCGGGGAACAGCACCCCACCCCTTGCTTATGTCCTCCAGTTCTAGGGGTTAAGTGTTTCTATTCCCTCTTTTCCATTTGTCACTTCCTCTTGACAGAACATGTGAGGCACTTATGATGGTGCTTGCGTCTTGGCCTTTAGAGTGGGTCACTAGCCAACAAATGCTACCCCATTAGCGGGTCAGCAGGGAGAGGATAACAAAAAAAGGAAACCCAAGGGAAACTTGAGGGACTATGAACTGGGGGTGGAGTGGTGGCCCCAGCCAGGGAGGCCCTGGGACACAGGTGGGAGGGAAGGGGAGGCAAGAAATGAGAAGCCCAAACAGGCAGTTTCCAAGTCATTTTATTCAGAATTTTGTGTTTGTTTTCTGAATCAATAAATACTATACAAAACAATGTAAAAATGGCTACCACTTTTTCTCCCCTGCTCCCCCCCACCTGGGGACAATCCTCTGGGCCATTTAACTCTGGGATTCTCCAGATTTGGTCCAGCAAATGAGGTTGAGTGACACTATGGCCCCTGGCAGCCTCTGAAGAGGCACGTAGCTGGGGTGGGGGAGAGCCTCTGGGGTTTGGAGGTTGACTAGGTTACGGAGATGGATTAGTGTTTTTGGGAGAAGAGACGGCGCCTGGAGCAAGAGCCTGCCCCAAAGAAAAGGGTGTCTAAAATGTTCACGTTCCTTCTTTTGCCTCAAAAAGTGACATTTATTCAAAGAAAAAAAAAAGGAAAAAAATGACAAGATGTCCATCCCTTGGCTCCCTTCCCTCCCCCCTCCTGCTCTTCTGCCCCCCCCAGACTGAGGCCAGGGTCAGGCTAGGTAGCAGGACCACCCCTCAGATGAGGTCAGCAACATTGAGGGGCATTTCCTCAATGGAGGTGTTGTAGAAAGTCTCGATGTCTCGAAGAGTCCTCTTGTCTTCTTCTGTCACCATGTTAATAGCCACACCCTTCCGGCCAAATCGTCCACCACGGCCGATTCTGGTGAGAATAGGACAGGTTCAGTCTGGCTCAGGATGGGGGCAGGACAGAGCCTGAGCTCAGGGCTGGGGGAGGGAACATTTTAGATCTGCACTTACCTGTGGATATAGTTTTCCCTGTTGGTAGGAAGGTCATAGTTGATGACTAGAGACACCTGCTGCACATCGATGCCTCTGGCCTGGGTCGGGAGAGGACAGGTCAGCAGGAGGAAGGGTGGGGGACCAGTGCGCGTAGCAGGGACCGCTGTGTGTGTAGGCAGCCAAAGGGAAGGCAAAGGAAACAGCAGCCCCTCTTCCCAGCACCCTGAGGCATGTCACATTTTATTCCAAGTTGCTACTTTCCTGAGGGGGGCACAAGCAAGCCCCCTGGAGAGGGAATCAGCTTGGGTCCTCCCTCCTTCCCAGGGTTCTCCATTCCCTACTCACCAGCAAGTCAGTGGTAATCAGTACTCTGCTAGAGCCCGAGCGGAACTCCCTCATGATAACATCTCGCTCCTTCTGGTCCATGTCTCCGTGCTATAGTGGGGACCAGAGGGGAGGGCGCGTGTCACAGGCGCACAGGCTCGGAGGCCCAGGCACACGGGCACTACGGGGAACAAGGGAGAGAACGCACCATGGCAGACACGGTGAAGTCTCGGGCGTGCATCTTCTCGGTGAGCCAATCCACCTTCCTTCGGGTGTTGATGAAAATGACTGCCTGTGTGATGGTCAGAGTCTCGTACAAGTCACACAGCGTGTCCAGCTTCCACTCCTGGGAGGGGGAAGGAGATCAGTGAGGGGCTCTACCCAGGGATGTACAGCCAGGCAAGCCCCCCCCCTGCACCGGGCCCCACCTCTCGCTCCACGTTGATGTAGAACTGGCGGATGCCCTCGAGGGTCAACTCTTCTTTCTTGACCAGAATCCGAATGGGGTCCCTCATGAACTTCTTGGTCACCTCAAGCACGTCAGAAGGCATCGTGGCAGACAGCAAAACCACCTAATGGGAAAGAGCAGCCTTGGGGTAGGGGATCCTCCAGGCTGGCCCCCCCTCCCCTAGCAAGCAAGTAAGTTGTCGCCTAATGCAGAAGCTAGGGCATGAAAAGGCTTGAGGCCCCCGGATTCTTTGTGGCTCCTGCAGCATGTGCTGCTGCTGTGACCCCCACCACACAGCCACCTACAAAGGAAACCTTGACCGCCCACTAGAGTCTGTGAACCCCTTTCTCACCTGGGTGTTGCTGTTGAGCTTTTGGAATATGTCATAGATCTGGTCCTTGAATCCACGGCTTAACATCTCATCAGCTTCGTCCAGTACAAACATCTTGATATATTTGGGAGCTACAAGAGGAGAAAACCCCAATGGACAGTAGTGAGGGAACCAGGAAACCAAACTTCAAGTTCCTGATCGAGAACACTAAGGAACAAGAGATCTGCTCTCAGGATACGAAGGCTGATCCTTTGCCAAGACTCCCACACGAGGCCAGCTGACAGGCCAGGGAAGTAGAACACTCCCCGGGGCTGAGGACGGGGAAGCCAGGCTCAGATGACACGCATGGGCTCATCACAGAGCAACTCTTTCCCAGGTGCATGCTAGCCCGTCAGAGGAGGACACTGCGAAGGGGGGGGGGGGAAGGCACGAGTGGGAGGGTTAAAGAGGACAGCCAGACTCACATAGGTATCTCCGGTTCAGCATGTCAAACACACGACCCGGGGTGCCCACGATGATATGAGGAGCCTCCATCTGAAGCTTCTGCACCTCAGCACGTACATTGGTCCCCCCAATGCAGGCATGGCAGGAAGCACCCATGTAATCTCCTAATGCCATGACTACCTTCTGTATCTGGACTCAGAAAAAAAAAAATGTACCCAATTATGAGCTATGATCAAGGCAGGTCCCGTTTAAGATGCTTCTAGTAAAATAAAAAATAAGTAAGTAAATAAATAAATAAAATGCTTCTAGTGTTCTCTCCAACTCAGACGTGCACCATTAAACTCACTTTTCAGACAAGAAACAGGCAGATACTTCACTTAAGATCACACTGCCAGTAAGTGGCAGGCTCAGGATTTGAGCTTGGTCTGGCTCCTAAGAATACAAGGATTCACACTAACAGCCCTTTCTAAAAGCCATGACGACCCATTGATTTGATCTCACTCCAACTAGTTTTATGAATGGAAGGCCATCTACCCATGTCCTACTGAACTCCTGCCACAGAACCTGTGCTAGGTGACACGTTCGCTTTTTTTATTTTTTTTTATTTTTTATTTTTTTAAGATTTTTTTTTTTTATTTATTTATTCATGATAGTCACAGAGAGAGAGAGAGAGAGAGAGAAGCAGAGCGAGAAGCAGGCTCCATGCACCGGGAGTCCGATGTGGGATTCGATCCCGGGTCTCCAGGATCGCGCCCTGGGCCAAAGGCAGGCGCCAAACCGCTGCGCCACCCAGGGATCCCCGTTCGCTTTTTTTAAAAGAGCATGTTCTGCACATACATTAAGGCCCTACTGAATTCTTCCAGAACTCTTCACTTACAGTACCTTACCTCAATTCACCGATAAGCATAGAATCATCCTAAACTCACCATAAAACTAATATCCTACTTATGAGACTAGCATTTCTGACCCTTTCTCCACCAAGACCCAAGAAAGGTCTCATTAAAATTTTATGTGCCCTAGGCATGAAACAGCTCTGGCCACCAATCCAGGCATCAAGCTAGGATGAACACAGGACTGCCCGTCTGCTTTGCCCCTGGCTGATATAAGAGCACCACCACCACCAAGGTGTCTCTTTGCCCATTGCCAGGGGGTTTGTTCATAAAACAGCCACCAAACTTGCCCAGCCAGCCAGGCTCCACCTTGCAACCTTTTCATTTGACTCAGGAAATGGGTGGAGAAAATAATGCTTATTGTGTTTGGGTAGGAAAGACCTCGTAATTAATCCTAACAAGCTCTCAAACATCCGGAAGTCCTCAACTTATTTCTTTACACAGTCCCCACCCCCCCAACCATTCAGTTCTTAAATAGATAGTGGTCCTGAGGAACACACATCTATGCTTTTTTTAATGACCACATTTCTAAAGCAGTCCTTCAGGGGAGGAACAAAAAAGCCTACATACTCACCTGCTGAGCCAACTCCCTAGTGGGTGCCAGGACCAAGGCCTGTGTAGCCTTTAGATCCAATTCAATTTGTTGCAGAATCGATATGGCAAAAGTGGCTGTTTTCCCAGTCCCAGATTGGGCTTGAGCGATCACATCATAACCTAAATAGATCGAGAAAAACAAGACATGAGAATACATACATTTCAGAGTCATGAGATGTTCAAGGCTTTACTTTACCCACAAGAAGCCAATGGAGCCATGTGCCAAGCATGACGTGCTCCACAGACTTTACCCCATGACAACAGAGTGCCCACACAGAACATTAACTCATTCAGTACTGCACAAAGCTCAGAAACAGGTACCAGCAGAAATCAAACCAGCCATGCATGTGGCCAGGGCATGAACACAGACCAAAAGCCAAGCCTGGATAAACAAGGAGTTGCTCGGTCCCCGACTGATAGGAGACAGGCACCAACCAGATACCACTGTACCCAGTTTAGGGACAGCCCAGAACCTGTCCTGGGACAGGAGGCTTACCCTTGATACAAGGAAGAATGGCTCGCTGCTGGATGGCAGAAGGCTTCTCGAAACCATAAGCATAGATGCCACGGAGAAGGGACTCGGAGAGGTTCATGTCATCAAAGCTGTCAACAATCTCATTCCAGTTACTCTGTAGGACAGAGAAAAATCACAGTAGTCAAACGGGGGTCTGTGTTCTCGCAGAACAGAGGGCACCTTGGTACCAGCCCCAGAGCTGCAGATCCCTGCACCTCTCCTCCCTCTGGGGAAGCCAGCTGGCTCTACCCGGCCTGGGCAATCAGTGAGGGCCAGTCCACTTGTGAAACCAGAGGCTAAACAGGGCAGGAGAGGAGACCAGACTCCTCCGGCAACCTGGTTCGTACAACCCAGGACGTAGATACTTTATACCAATCATCGAAAAGGAATGAGAATTGGGGAGAGGAAACAGGAACAGGTTCCTGTTAGGGGACAGGAACCACCCCTCCCGAGGTCAGGGGAGGCTGCTACAGACCGTCTTTTCCAGAGAGGGGGAACAATGGCTCAAAGCTCCCGGCTCACCTCGATGACGCCTTCGGGCTCCATCCCATCGGGGCCATTGTCTCTGGATCTGTTGGTGGAAAGCAGATGCACACCAACTGAGACGAGTTAGAAATCCGCGCGGCCGGGCTCTCCCCAGCAAGCGGTCCCGCCCGTGCCATCAGCCTCCACTCCCCGAGGACACAGCCCTTCCTCCTCCACCGACTCGGGCCCCGGCCCCCGCAGGCCACAGGGAACGCCGCCGCGCCCCCCGGGACCCTGAGGGGGTCCGCGCCCCCGCCCACGTGTCCCGGGCCGGCCGGAGCGCGTGCGCCTCCCCCCGCGGCCCCGGCGCGCCGGAAGTCCCGCCCCTTGCCTCCCGGCTGCGAGGGGAGGACATCCCCTTCCCCCCACGTCACTCCGCCCGCGCCCTCCCCCACCCCTCCAGCCCGTCTCCCCCCCTTGCGGTGCCCGGATGTGGGAGGCCGCGGGCGGTGGCGGCCTCGCGCACAATGAGCCCCAGCAGAGCTAGAGAAGGGGGAGATTGCACAACACTCAGCAGCGAAGGGGGCTGGGGGAGGGGAGCCCCTCAGGCCGCCATGTGCTCGCTCCCTCGACCACCCGGCGGCGTCTCCCCCCGCCACGGAACAATCCACAGCCCGCCCGCCCCGTCGCGAAATGGCGTCGCCCTCCCATACCTCAGGCCGCTCACCCCTGAAGGAAAGTGGACCTGCCCATCCGCAGTTTGCCAATTGCCCGGCTTGTGCGGCAAAATGGACCCGCCCGCCCGGCGCCGGGTGGGCTCCCGGTGCCTCACGCGGCCGCTCCTCGGGGTCAGGCTCGGTCCTGGCCGTCAAGAAAACCAGCACACTGAACGGCCGGCTTCTCCCGCCCCGACCCGGCTCTCCGCGCGACCGAGCGCCCGGCTCAGAGGACCCGGGCGCCCCCCGCTCCGGCGAGTGGTCCCGTCAGAATCCCCCAGAACCCCGAGCGCGCGCGAGCCCTCCCTCGCCAAAGAGGCGTCCGGACCCGCCGGCCGCCGCCGCCGCCGCCGTCGTCCCCCGCGCCGGGTCGCGACCCCCGCCTGGCGCTCGGGCCGGGGCCTCGCGCGCCGCGTCGGGGACAGCGGCCTCAGGGCAGGCCTCGCACGCCGGGCCCCGAGGGCCGGACCTCCCTCGCTACCCCCCCCCCCCGGGACCGGGCCTCCCGGCGTAAGGCCGCCCCGCACAACCCCGGGAGGGAGAGGCCCGGGGTTGGGCCTCGGCTTCCCCCGCCCCCCGCGGGACCCTCGAAAAGGAGCGGCTGGGTGAGTAGCCTCGATCTCTTGCAATAAGGATTTCTTACCGGGAATCCTGACTCGCAGACATGATCCTTAGAAACTAGGGCGGAGTGCCCGCCTATCGACAACTTATAGAGCGCCCGACCCCGCCCCAGCCATCGCATTGGCTCGGCCGCCTCGGCCCCGCCGCCGGCGCTCAGCGACTCGGCGTGACGTTAGTTCGCCGGCACCCCGGCACGCCGCCACCATTGGACAAGCTGAACGCCTATCAAGATGAGGACCCGCCCCTGCAGCCCCATTGGCTATGCGGCCCGCCTTTCTCGCCGGTGCGGAAGTGACATACGGGAGTCAGGCCTCGAGGCCCGGCAGCCATCTTGGGGCCCAGCGCCCCTACACGTGCGGAGGCGAGAGCGCCCGGGTCATGTGCTCCAGCGGGCCCTATCGCGCGCGAGGGGCGAGGTCTCAGCCTCCAGGGACTTCCGGGCTCCCGGGACCGCCGCTTCCCTTGGCCTCCGCTCCAGGTGCGCACGGGACCCGCACCTTAGTCGTTCGTGTTGTGCAGCAAAGGTAGACGGACTCCGCCCCGAGCCGTCGCGAGCGTGCGGCGCGGGTGGAAGCCGAAGGCGTGCGCACCTGGCAGGGGCAGGGGCGGGACGGGGGCGCCTCCGGGCACTTGTGGGGGCTGCCCCGAAGTTCCCTTACCTCTGAGCCCCAGCTTCCCTGCGGTGGGGGCTGAGGGTGGGGTCCGGGGATGACCGGTCCCGGGGGAGAGGGGGAGGACGGGGCATGGCGGGCCCCGTGGTCTCGACACCTATGGCAGTGTGGCCAACGGTGACTGCTGAGCCCGAGCCTGACAGATGGAAGACCAGCACTGTGTATCTCCAAAGGATCCTTTATTGACCAGAACAGGACCGTGGCATTTATATATATATATATATAAAAAAAAGTTTGAAGATCTGGCAGGCAGTAATCCCTTTGCCCGCCCACCACCCCCAGCACAAGATTTTCCTGCCCCCGCCCCTGCACACATAAAGGGGATGACTGCCCCACCCAGGCCACAAGGCGACGCTCCGCCCCAGCAGAGGGGGGAAAGGGGGCTGTTCCGTGGCCACCCCCTCAACATCGGAAATCAATAAGTATTCTCTCAAAGAAAAAAAATAACAGAAATCAATTAAACATTTAAATATGAAAAACCAAAGGGAATCGGGTGGGGAGAGGCAAGAGAGGAAAGGAACTGGAGTTTCATGGGAAAGAAGGGTGCCCCATGTCCCCATGCCCATTAATGAATGGGCTTGAGGCCTGGGATACGAGGCTCACACAGTGAGTTTGCAGTGACACAGCTCCTTGTAGATCTGCCGACGAAGTTTGGGCATGTCCTGCTGGGTGAAGCTGAATGGCTGAGACAGGGCCAGGTGCTTGCAGTACTGGGTGTTAACAAAGCAGGCCATAAGAACCATCTACTGAGCATCCCCCCAGGTCAGGACCTGTGCTGTGCTGCACAGGAGCCAGATCCACCTCACCAAACCTTTCACAGAACATCCACATTTCACACACAAAGCCAACGTCCCATAGCCTAAGGCTCAAAGCCTGACTCTAGAGTCACTGTTCTCGATACCTGAAGAAAATGCTTTGCACTGGGGGTTGGGAAGCAACTGTACCAGGGCCAGAGACCAAGGACCAAGAGACCCAGGCCAAGTGTGGGCCCGGGGAAGCCGGGAGACCAAGGGGATCCGAGTTTCTGCACACTAACACCTAAGGTTCCTCTCTGCTTCACAAGTGCCTGTGAGCCAAACCAGAGAGGTGGAACAGCCTCCCACCTCCTTACCAAACCTTTAACCCCACCGATCTCTGCTTACCTGTAACACAAAGGCACCACAGTCACTGTCATTATTCTGCCTGGCCACGTTCTAGAGAATAAAAAAGAAGTCCTTCACCTGGACGCTCCTCGGGGTGTGGCTTCCACTTCTTCCTCCTACCGCTCCTCTACCACCACCATCACCACCTGTACCCCTCCCTCCAGACACTTACCATTTTGAAGTAACCTTTCCAGCCCTGGTGGAAATCCAGCCGGTCTTTCTTCACTGCTTCTGCCTGTAGGTACTTGGCAATATGCTATGGAGACAGGAAAAAGAGGAAGTGATGCCTCGGTTTCCCAAGTGAACCTAGGGTACAGTGGTCCCAGGCACCAGGCCTGCCCTTCTGCCCACTATGCCTTGCCACTGGATTCTCCACCCCACCCCCACCCCCCCACCCCCCCACCCCCCCCCCCCCCCCCGCCTTCCCTCTCAAACCTTAGGGCAGCGGCGGTTTAGGGTGCGCTGCGAGTCAAAGTAGGTGATGGTGCGTCGCCTCACGTCAACAGAGATGAGGGACCAGTGCACCTCCAGGTGGATGGGGATTAGCAGGAGCTCCTTATTGAAGATGTCCACCTAAGGAGGGTGGTGTCAGAGGTCAGGTTGGACAGCAGGAGCCACCTGCCCATTGCCGCGAGGGTCCTAAAGAGTGGAGGCGGAGACAAGGAGCCCAGTGGGCAAGCACACAGCTGAGCCCCTCCACTGTGAGGTGAAGTTCAGCATGTGTAGATTCCAGGGGTGAGGGAAGAAGGCAGGTCAGAAGACCTACTGTCACAACACACCTGAGACCCCAGGATGGCCAGGTACTTTCTTTCCACACATTAAAGGCACGAGTACTTAATAGCTAAAAACCCAGGCTCAGGATTCTGGAGCCAGCCCGCTGGGGTTTAAACCCAGCTCCTCCATTTCCTAGCTTGTGACCACGGGTGAGCTACGGAATGGCTCTCCGTGCCACCGTCCTCTTAGATGTAAGAGGCTGCGAATAACAGTGCCTATCTCACTTGTTTGTTACCAGAGTTAAATTAGTTCCTGTCCATGATACGTTAACAGCACCGCACAGGACCTAGTAAGGGGTCGGCCCGTTACCACAACCACCCTGTGAGGGAGTTCTCAGTCAGCCTAACGATGGAACTGCAGCCTGGGAGAGTAGGGCACCTTTCTGACGGGCACAGGAGAAAGGACACAGGGGACACAGGCCACGTTCTTTCCACTGTGTTATCCCACCCATACTGGGAGAAGCGGGCCTGCCAGGTCACTGCAGGTGTAAGCCCCTGAACCCGGGGACAGAAACTAAAATGCCAGAGCCAGTCCCACTTCACTCTAGACCAATTTTTTCACCTTTGGCGGGAGGGCAGGGACCCCAACTAGAGGGGAGAAAAGATACCCACCCCTACCCCATCACCAAACGCGTTCCCTCATTTTCCCCAGTAACTTCTGCCACTAACCCAGGCCTCCCCAATTCCTAGCTCTTCTTCATTCCCACATCCAACCCATCTGAAAATACCATGGTTCTACCCACAAAACCTATCCTAGAGAAAGCCACTTCCATTTCTGCACTCAGCGCCCTGCTCCAGGCTTCTGTGCTCCCCTCCCTGGCCAGTCTGCCTGCTTCTACTCTTCCCCCCACTTCCAGTCTACATGAAGCAGGAGTTGAAAACATGAGGGACTTCCCAGGCTCCTTAAAACTTTTCAGTGGCTTCTCCATGCACATCAAGAAAGATCCTCCTCTGCCTCTCCTCCATGCCTTACAGGATCAACTCTGACCGGATTTCTTACTACACTCCCTCCACTCAGATGCTCCAACTATACAGGACACCCACATGGGCCTTCGGTGCCTCAAATGCTCATTCTCACTCTGGGTCCCATGTACTTGCTACTCCTTTGCCTAGACCACTCCTCCCCCAGATCTGCAGGGCCAGCTCCTTGGCCTTCAAACCTCAGAGAGGAGAGGCCTCCCCAAACCGCCCAATCTAAAGGGCCTAGCTCCCGGGCTACTGCATTACCCTTTCAGGTGATTCATAGCACCTAGCACTAGCTGAAATTTAACCTATTTATTTACCCTTAACTCCATAAAGGCAAGTTTTCCTTACTCAACACTGAATCCCTTGTGCCTACGACTACCTCACACATACCAGAGCCTTATTAATACTTGAAAGACTGAGTGAGCAGGCTTTGAGGAAGGGCTCCTAGAAAACAGAACTCTAATCCTCTACAGGCAAGGTGTCACACCAGCGTATATGAATTGATAACTCACGTTTTTGGTCCACCTTTTCACCCCATCATAACCCTTGGTGCGGAGTTTATCATAGAAGAAACTGTTGAAGAAATGCACCTGTGCCAATGATACAAAAGACCTGGATGGAACTGAAAGAGCTCAGGCCCCCTTGCCAGGTCCCCTCCACCCTGGCCGCTTGCTTCCTTTCATTAGGGCTCCAAGGGCCAGTTTCAATAACCTGCACTCCAACTCACTGAGGGTAAAAAACCAAAGCCTTTTTAACCTTATCTTACTGCTTCCCATCCCAATTTGTGGAGTTAGCCACAGGGAAAAACCCTACACTGGGGGAAAAGAATTAGTAAGTTCAGGACCACGATTACAAATTTGAGGAGCGCCTGGGTGACTCAGTCAGTTGAGTGTCTGACTCTTGGTTTCGGCTGGGGTTGTGATCTCGGTATTGAGAGCTCAAGCCCCTCGTTGGGCTCTGCACTCAGCAGGGAATCTGCTGGAGATTTCCTGCCTTCCCCCCCACTCTCCCTCCCTCCCCCCTCCCTTCCTTTCTCTCTCAAATAAACAAACTTTAAAAAAGAAAGATTACAGATTTAACTGACTGCCTTCTACCACCTCTCCCCCAAAACCAAGATCCTCTTTATGGATGAAGAGATAAAGGGGACTGAAAAAGCTGCTTCAAACTGCAGAAGGGCTTCTGGGGACTGAGGTACCTGGTTTGGGCCTACCTTTTCAGGGACCGTGTCCATGACCAGGTCTCCATACATGTTCATCACCTGGGGAGAAAATTGGAGGCAACTTGCCATGGAGAGTGCAGCATAGGTATAGGGCTCCCCCAAACAGAGGGCCCCAGACACCCTGCTCCCTAAATCCCCTTTTGGGCCCATTTCTCCACTACTCCTCACCTGGTCATTGAGCCAGTTCTGTCCATACAAGGTCCCCAGGTCATCCATGGTCAGTACATGCCGCTTATAGGCCACTCGGAAACCCCTCACCATGGCATTGCCTGGCATCCGCTGGTACGACTGGATCAGCTGCAGCACCAGGCCCTTCCTGAGTAGGCCAAGGGTGGAGTCACACAAGAGACAAGGGGGCTAGAGCATACAGAAGTACTTTTCTACTGCCCAGAATAAGAACCTAAACTAAGTTCTTATTCTTAAGAATAAGGGGGCACCTGGGTGGGGGCACCTAGGTGGCCCAGTCGGTTAAACATCCGATTCCTGATCTCAGCTCAGGTATTGATCTCAAGGTCGTGAGTTCAAGCCCTGTGTTGGGCTTCACACTGGGTGTGGAACCCACTTCAAACAAAAACTAATCCTTTCTTTGGGCCACACATCCTTTTGAGGACCTGCTAAAGGCCTAGTCTCCAGAGAGGCACAGGAGTATCAGGTATACATAATATTGCAGGATCTCAGGTAAAGACTCCACCCCAGTCAGTTTACAGGGGCGTGGCACTCTGCCTACAGGTTCCTCCCCCTCAGTTCTACCTTCCTCCATCCGCCTTGTACATCCCTATGGGAGAAAAGGCAGCAGCAACCTCTCCATACTCTCAGGGCCCAGCCCTCTTCTGACGACATCTCTTTCATGCCTCACCTGGAAGGTGTAGAGAACTCCTGCTGAAAAATGTCCTCCAATTTCTCTACCACCTCATCAGTGCTAAGAGGGATGAGGCTGCCATAAGTTTGAAGGAATTCATCCAAGATGCCTGAGCGGAAGGAAAGAGGAGTGGCGTGAGGCCTCCAGATTCCAACTTAGGAGTTGGCTACTAAGCAAGAGACTGGGTCCTCTAGGGTCCCTTACTCTGTACGCAGGTCACATGCTCCTCCCGCAGGGGGCTGTGCTGGCCAGCCTTTTCCCCAGGCCGCTCCACCTCTTCTGCAGCACTCAGATCTGAGCCCTGAAAGAGTTCCTGGGCCACATGGTCCCCGATGCTACACACGTTGCTGATGAGGATGCTGGCATCAGGGGGTGCCAGACCTCGTTCCCCTTCTGGCCCGGGTGGTCCCCCAAAGCCATTGGGAAGAGTACAAGAGAGGAGGCCTGTAGGACGGGGAAACAGGATGGAGATGAGAAATTGGCTCAGATCAAAGAACAGTGGGATAAGATTAAGTGACCCACACAAATTATAAAACCACGAGGATGAACTGAAACGTATCTACCCATATAAACCCTAAGGATGAAATGAGCATGTCTGAGAAGTTATAAAGAAACAGAAAAGAAAAAGTACTACTCATAACACAAAAGCAAGACAAGACTAAGGAGATAAACTTCAGAGATATCTATCACTATTAACCTGGCATCTAGTATAGGACCCTGCAAACGCTCAATTAATAAAAACATACCCCGAAATTGTTTGGTTGAGAATCCATAAAAGAAACATTCTGAGTGAGAATGGCACACAGAACAAGACAGGCGATGTAGTCCACTAGTCAGAGAAATCTCATCCCACCACAAGGAGAATGGCACCCTTTGCAGACACACATGCAAGGGTCCCCTTTATTCTCAAAGGGCAAATGAGGAATTTTAAGTGTCTAAAACTGTCCTGACTTTGGTAAACCACGTCTCCCTTTCTCATCTATACACAGGACACCTACTTAGAGACTCTGTATTCCAGCTTTGAGCATCTCCCCAGACTTAGTTGCTGCTCAAAGAGGCGCTTAAGACATCTCACAGATATTCCGGACTCACTCTGCCATCCTACTAGCCTTCGGCCCAGCTGTCACCACAGCCAGAAGCTCCTGATCCTCCAGGATCTGAACCCGCCCTACCCTCTCCCTCCACCCATTCCCACCTTACCAGAGTCAGGATCCAGAGGAGACTTTGGAGTCCACCTTAATCCATCTTCCTCCACTGGGGGCCCAGAGGACATTGGTGGAGACCCTCTCACCCCATCCTCAGCCATGAGAGCACCTAGCAGACCCAGCCGGGGTGGAGGTGGCCCCCGAGGGGAGTCAAAACGACAGCAGGGAGATGGCACCTGTGGTGTCGCACCCCCTTCCTGGGGTGAAAGATGGTTCTTGGGGTGTGCGAGGCTCCGCCGCCGGCCCCGGTGGCGCCCCCAAAGCTTCCAGTGGAATGTCAACGAGGTGCTTTTTGGGTAGAACAGCATCCGGAAAGCTCTCTTGGCTCTGCGGCGGCGCTGTGAGCAGGTTTTTCGATGAGTAGGGCGGGGAGGGCGAGGTCGCTGGGAGGCCCCCAGCTGACCCCATCTTGGAGGCAGCCTCCAAGCTGCCACTTCCTCTTCCTCATCTTCGTCCTCATCTTCCTCCTCTTCTTCCTCCTCTTCACTAGCTGAGGCATCAAAAGAGGGCCGAGGGACAGGGAGGCGTCTGGCTGGCGCTGTGGTCCCGGACCCAGGATCTGGCCCAAACCCTCCACCTGATTTGAGTCGGGGCTTGGGGGGTGGGGGCCAACGAATACGCTCCCGTCTGGGACTTGAGTAAGCTGGGGCTATGCCAGGTCCAGGAGGCTCAGGCCCCCAAGACCCGGACCCTTGTATAGTCTCTTTCATCTTCCAGTAGCCTGTAAAACAATGGTCAGAGTGTCAGAATCCAAACATCCTATACCCCAGATCTTGCTTCTCTTCCTCAGCATGCCTTCTCTGGAATCAGATGCAAATAATCTAAGGAGATAGGGCAAAACGCAAAACTACTGACTGCTGACATTTCCGGTTAACACGGTTCACAAGGGGCCCTTTAGAGCCTGTGCCATCATCTCTCCTCTGACCAGACAGAAGCAAGGGAGACTGGCTAAGCAGCAGGCCTCCGGGATCTTATTTCTCAGATCCCCAGGCTAAACCCAGTATTCTCAGGCTCTGCTTCTCTATTTTACTGCCAGGGGTATCCTAATTGAGAACCTAACGAGGGACGTGGCTCAGCACGAGAATGCTGACATGACACGGAGACAGCTGAGGAGAACACAACTTCCACAAGGAAACCGCGGTCCGGAGTGGGAAGAGAGTTCTCTACCACCCTGGAATGAATGGGGGGCTGGGGTGGGCAGGGTACGGGCATGCTCAGGTCGTCTCGGGAGGTCTCGGGGGGAACGGGGATCCCAGGGCTACGGTTCAGGGAGTAAAATCCAATGAAAACGGAAGAATGTTAAAGGAAACTGAAAGAGAACCCAACCGGTGCTCAGGCAGCCGGATCAAGGCGCTGGGACAGAACTGAGCCGCGTGAGCCAGGCTGGCCCAGCCCCCTCTCCTGGTTCCCGGGGGCCAGAATGCGTCCCACACCGGTTTGGTCCTACAGGCTCAGGGCAGTTCGGCGCCAGAGGGCCTTAAGAAGCCCCTTCAAGGGCCTCCTGGGCCCCCGTTAGGTAGGAATGAGGTCCAGGATTGGGAGAGGCCGCATCAGGGCTGGGGGAAGGGTAGGGGGCGTCCTCACCGGGAGCGGGGAAGCCGGGCTGACGGACCCGAGGGCGGGCGTCTCCGGCCTCAGGCTTCCCGGCTCATCTCTCCGGCGACGGCGGCGGCCCCGCCACTCCTGCTGTCTTCAGGCGCAGCCCTCTCAATTCAGGATTCCAACGCTTCTGGGCCGCGCGCCGCGCCGCGCCGCCGAGCCGCCCCGCCGCGGCCGCCTCTTGCTCTGCTTCAGCCTCCACCTCCACCACCTCCCCCTCCTCCTCCTGCTCCTCCTTCCCCTCCCGCGAGCCCCAGGCCCACCGGCGCTGGCGGCGCACGACTTGTACGTCACACCCGGCAAACAGCGCCGGCGCGGCCAGCACGCGCCTAGTCCCGCCTACCCGGGGGCGCAGACGCCACGGGACGGTCCCGCCCCCCGAGCCCTGCGCCCGGCTGCGCCTGCGCACGCTAGCTGCTCGGGGCCGCGCGCGGCGGTCCCACCGCTATCCCGCCTGCGCGTGCGTGCTGTCCGCTGCTGCGTGTCCCGCCGGGAGCGCTCCTAGGCGCTTGCGGGCCCGGACCCCGGGGCGGCGGGACCTGGGTCCCCTGGGGGCGCAGGCGGGGTGGGGGGAGGGCAGCGAGGGCACTGGAAGCCGTTTATTCTCTTTTATTGAAGTCTAAGCGGGTCTTGAGCGGAAAGAAGAGCCCAGAGGAGTGAAGGCAGGCCAACCCTAGGGCGCACGCTTGACCCACGCTCCCCGGCCGCCCAGCCCAGCCCACAGGGGCCCCCACGCCGGCGGGCGGACAGCACGAAAGGCAAAACTTGGCACCACCCGAGGGAGGAGTGTGGCTGCACGGGGAGCGTCGTCGTCGGGCGCCTAACAAGCACCCCCTCCCCCGGAGATCGTGGTGGAAACCGGGGCGCCCCACAGCCGGGGAGGGGAGTGGGGGGTGAGGCTGCTTGTGCGGCGAGGAGGCAGCGGGTACCTGGGGACAGGTGTGGCCTGGGGAGCCACGAGTCTTTCCGAGTGGAGGGAGGCTGCGTGGACGTCTGCCAGCAGGCAGGCGGACTCTCCCAGGCTGCCGCTAGGTGGTGGTGCTGTTCTGGAAGCCTTCCAGTGGGACCCAAAGTGGGTCTAGACACGGCCTGGCATTGCCCGCCGCCACCCCTACCTCCCCCAAGAATATGGGGCTGGATGGGGGACAAAAGCAAGATGTTACACCTCTTTAATATCCGTGAAAGCGAAGTCTAGAAGGTGAGGGCGCGATGAGGCAAAGGGAGGAAGGGAGATGGATGAGCCGTCCAACCCAGGGTTGAGGTCAAACCCAGAAGAGGCCTCTGCTCCTGTTAGCTCGTGGCTGTGTCCAGTATTACCCACCCTCGTCTTCCGAGCTCAAAACCACCATCCGTATCATAATCACAGTTTCACAAACCCCAGGAAGGTTCCATGCGGAGAGAGGCTAAGTTTCGCCCTTCCCCGGGGGATTGTGACACTCAGAATATCGCCCTGGTGCAGGTGGAAGACACCTGAGAAACGGGAGAAGATACACACTAGGTGAAGCACAGTCCTGCGGTGGACCCTCTGGTGCCTCCCCTCCCTTCTCCAGCTCAGCCTTCCTCCTGCTTCCTGGCCAGCATCCCCCAGATCCACCTCTGCACCGGGCTTCCAGGCCCCGCTCCCCCTGGCCTGGTGGCCTGGTCATTAACCCCCCTGGGGTCAGAGCCGCCCTCTGTGCCCACAGGCCTCTCACCCGCACTGTAGCAGCTATTGTAGGCCCAGTCGGGGTTGGAGGGCATGCTTCGGATACATCGGAAGAGAGTCTCCTGCCTTCCCTGGCCCTCCCGAGACACCACCTGACCCATGGTGAAAGTCACATCATGAAACAGGACCTGGCAGGGAATGGAGGAGAAGCTGAAGGAAGTGAGAAAGTATGGCTCAGTACTGGGAGGCTCGGGAGCCTGGACAGGGGAGCCAAGGAATGAAGGAGGGTCTTCCAAGTGCTGTGAACAGAGGGTTTGGGAACCCTCAGGACCAGGGCATCCAAGTCCTGGGAGAACAGACCTCCTGGCCCCCAGGCAAGGCTTAGGGTATGTGTGGGATTACCTGGCTATACAGCAGATAAATTCCAGAGTCCCAGACTCGAACAACATATCCTTGGGCCTCCAGACCTCTCCCACGCTTAAGAGCCGGTTGCCACATCACCTCTGTCACATCAGAGTCCTCTGGAGGTGAGGAGTGTGGCAGTCAGGAGTTGTGCACGTTCTCAGAGACTTTTCACCTCCAGGATTCTCTCAAGCTCAGGTGCCAGCTCCAAAGTTCCCCGACCTGGCCCCTCCCCCAAAGCCATTATTTAAAACAGTGCTCACCCTTGGAGGTGATATTGATGGGGACAAGGTGCAGAACCGAGTGCTTCTCTGAGGAGAGAAGGAGGAGATCTAAGCAGCCCCGTCCCCCTGTGATCAGCCCTCCACCCTCACCCTGGCTCAGGGCAACAATCTCGAGGTCCCCATGCTGCTTGATCACCTCCCACCCCTGCTGCACCCCGGAGGCCTCACTCTTCTGTTTATGGATGAGTGCAGCTCTCTTTCTCCGGGATCTCTCCCCATTCTCCCAGGCTTCCAGGGCATCAGGGCTCTGCTCATGGGAAGAGGGTCAGGGTTAGGCTAAGAAGCAAGGGCCCCCAACAGTTCTTCCTCCCGGCCGCCCCTCCACGCCCACCCCTGCCCCCGCCCCAGGAGCGCCTCACATCACTCCTGCACTTTTCCCCAGCGACCTGAGTCTTGGCGCTGGCTGTCCTCCAGGATCTGGTAGACATGAGAAGCATTAATCTTTAACAATTTCCTTTCCTGGAATGGCTGCTCCCTTGACCTCCAAACCTGGGACCCTCTCTTGCACCTACTCAAAACTTTACAGACCGGGAGGCTAGACCCAAGAGGCCCCGACCCGGCCCTGCCACCCATCCTCAGCTCCCCTCACTCACCTGCTCCTGGAGGCTCAGCCATGGATACCCTTCCTCCTTCTCAGAGGGCCCTCCAGTCCTCTGCAGCCGAGCCACCTCTCTCCTTAGATTTTGCAGCTCTGTTTGTTGGGTCAGCAGGGCCATGGCACAAGCCACGGCCCCCAGAGCTGCCCCCCAACTCAACCAGAGGGCGACTGAGAGTGCCGGCTCTCGGACTGGGCCCCCCATGTCTCCTGGGGGCCCTTTGGGGGCTAGCAAGGAAGGAGATGAGGCTGGCATGAGCTGGGGACCCTGCCGAAGGCTGTGGCCTCAGGAGTGGGGTGGCGAGGAGGTGGTGGGAAGGGTGGGGGTACAGAAGGGAAGAGGAGCGTTACGCAAGGGAGGAATAAAAAGGAACTTGAGAATGAAAAAAGGGAGGAGGAGAGCCAGCAAGGGGCACTGTTGGTGCTCCTGGCACCCCGCCGTGGGGCCAGTGTTGTGTTGAGACGCCCCCTCCTCCAGCGTCAGGAGAACTCGGTGTCAGTCTCTCTAGGAAGGACAGGACTGCCAGTGACACCCAGGAGGAGCGGCCGGAGCATAGGAATCCTGGGACGGCCCCAGAAGTGGGGGAGGGAAGGTTGGCTGGCTACGGGGCATGGTGCCAAGAGCAGGGATGGAGGGACAAGCTGGGCAGCCTTGGGGGTCACGGGTGAGGGCGGGAGACCCTCTGGCTCAGACACCCCAGAGATCCTCGGACAAGTCGGCCAGGAATGACTGAAGGTGGAAAAGGAGAGGAGGGGGGCAGATGGGAAGGAGAACCAGGGTCGCGGAAGCAAGAGACGGGCTGAGTTCTGGGGTTAAGGCCAGGCCGGGTGTGTTGGAATAAGGCCTGTACTACTCCCTGTGCTGAACTTGGCAAGCAGGACTTCCTGTTTCCCGAGAAAAGCTCTTACATAAGGCTCTGGTCAGAGAGAGAAAGAGAAAGCCCCAAGCACCCTACCACTGTAGGATTCCTGCCCTGGCCCCTGGGGTGCAGGTTCTCATATTCCTGGGCCCCAGCGTCCTGCCGACTGACCCTGGGCTCCCCTTGGGGCCTGCTCCCACCCCACAGGCCGCCAGGCTTATGCCAGCACCTGCTGAATGTCCCGAAGCTGCCAAGAGGAAGGGCTCCTGCTCCTCCCAGCCTGGGATTACCTGCAGGAGGAAGCCGGCCTCCTAGGTAAATGAGGTAGCTGCTGCTGGACCTTGGGCAGATTGATTTTTTTTTCCTGGCAGCTTGCCTTTTCAGTCTCTGCTCATGCCTCAGGGGTCAGAGGCATGTGGGTCTCCACTCCTGGGCCTGTACCTTGCCCTGGCATCCTGCACTCCACTCCTAGGTACCCAGGCCCCCTTCCCATGGAGCCCCCAGCTCCTCTGAGCGATGTTCCCCACACCCCAGTAAAGAGAGAGACTGTGGTTTATTCTCTTTAATATCCACTTATTGACATCTTGTCACAATAATAATAAAAATAATATCTGTTTTAAAAATCCACAGGGAAGGAGCTCATCCTGTTCTCAGCCCTCGCGTATGGGAACTCCCGGCCTCCGTGTCCCAGTCGCCCTGGCGTCTAGCCCTGATTAGTGCCTGAAGTGGGGGGAGGTTAGGGACCCATTCTCACCCAGAATAGACACAGTGTCCTTTGGCTGGTGTTGGGGGGGAGGGGGGGTGGCGGGGGTTGGCCAAGAGTTAGGAAGTCAGGAGATAAATGGGGGCTTCAAAAGACCAGGGGTTCAGGGGCCAGTGAGGTGGAGGATGGGGGTGTCAGAGGGGAAGAGGATTATGTATGTGGCACGGAAACAGGTGAACAAGTCCAAGCAGCCTGCAGAGGGCAGGCAGGTCAGGGCAGGGGGTGGGGGGAGCTGCAGTGGGGGCGCCCCCAGGGCGCCTCAGTTAACCTGGAAGAGTCCGAAGTAGGTAAGGAAGGGGGCGGCCTTGAGATGGGCCCAGGGGAGGGTGCGGATCCGCAGGGAGGACCCGGGCCGGAGGGGCAACAGCCCAGACACTTGGCAGAGGCGGAGCTGGGGGCCCAGGCTGCTGGCGGCTGTGGCGGAGAACTCTTCCAGGCAGCGCAGGGCCAGGGCGTCATCCACCAGCAAGTCCAGCTTCAGGTAGACAGCCTTCCCCTCATCAAAGTGCACCTGGGGGCCGGCAGGAGGCCGCAGAGTCCGGGGTCCTTGGTGACCCCAGGATCCCATCGGGCCCCGACCCTAGGCTCCCCACCCCAACCTGCCCCCTGAACCAAACCCTCTCCGTCTCCCTCAACCTGGGGCCCCCGCTTCCTGCCCTACCGTGGAGCCAGGTGGGGCTTACCTGGCAGTACAGGTAGTAGAGCCCAGCCCGCGTGACTATAAATTCCCCGCTCTGGCGGTCATAGCGCAGTGGGTTGGAGCTGTTGATTTTGGCCTCTTCCCAGCCACTCACCGTCCCATCCACACCTGAATGCAGGGGTTCAGAGATTGGGGACAGTCCCTTTGCAGGGCCTTCTCATGATCCCCAGGGACCTCTGCAAATTCATAGGCCTGGGGGGGCCCTCTTACCCCAGGAGATGAAGAGACGGCCCTGCGGCCCAGGGAGGAGCCACAACCCCTGCAGCATCAGAGGAAATCATGGGAAGAAATGCCACACTTGTGTGACCAGAGCAGTAAGGAGCAAGTTGTCCCCAGCCACCTCTGGGGGGGGAAGAGCCGGGTGGAAGGAGAAGCGCGGGGGCTTCGATATTTTGTGTCTCTACCGTGTGCCTCTCTCACTCTGAGAATGCCCACATACTGTACCTGAGTCATACAGTACCTAATTAAAACTAGGGCAGCCCGGGTGGCTCAGTGGTTTAGCGCCGCCTTCAGCTCAGGACCTGATCCTGGAGACCTGGGATCGTGTCCCGCATCAGGCTCCCCACAGGGAGCCTGCTTCTCCCTCTGCCTCTCTCTCTCTCTGTGTCTCTCATGAATAAATAAATAAAATCTATAAATAAATAAATAAATAAATAAATAAATAAATAAATAAATAATAAAACTAATCACAAGGGGGATGCCTGGGTGGCTCAGTGGGATAGGCATCTTGACTTCAGCTCAGGTAATGATCTCAGGGTCCTGGGATCAAGCCCCACATCGGGCTCCCTGGTCGGTGGGGAGCCTGCTTCTCCCTCTACCTCTGCCTGATGCCCCCCACCCACTCATGCTCTCTCTGTCAATTAAATAAAATCATTGAAAAAAAATTAAAAATGAAAGTAATCAAATGGTACACAAATGTCCATCAAACAATGGCTGGATAAGGAAAAGTCTGGCGTAGCCAAGCAATGGGGTATTATTCAGCCACCGAAAAGAACTGCTACCATGTGGATGAACCGAAAACATTATGCTAAGTGAAAGAAGCCAGTCCCAAAGGACCACATATTATGAGGTTTCTATGAAATTTCCGGGTAAATACATAGAGACAGTAAGTAGATTGGTGGGTGCTTAGAGCTCTGAGTGGTGGTGGGTGGGAGACATAGGGGTGCTGGCTACAGGGTACAGGGCTTCTTTCCATGGTGATGCCTGCATAACTGTGTGAACAGACTAAGAGTAAATAACCCACCGAATTGGCACACTTGAAGCGGGTGAATTGTATGGTATGTGAAGCATAGCTCAATAAAACTGTACCGCAAAACAAATTAAAAAAGGCTAGAGCTAATTCTCTTTCCACCTCTGCCTGCTGCTCTCCCTGCTTGTGTTCTTTCTCTGTGTCAAATAAATAAAATCTTTATTTTCTTTTTTTAAACCGATAGCAGGATGTCAGGTGGCTTCCTGGGTCCTCCCCAGGGCCACCCTGGTCTCTCTCTCCAATCTACCACGACACAGGCCAACTCCCAGGGCTCCTGCCATCCTCTTGTTCCCTCTGTGCAAGGGCTCAGCTGACAGGCCTGCCCTGGCCCCCTCAGTTCCAAACAGCCAACCCCAGCCCTGCCTCTCGTCTCTTCCCCAGGCCACCCTGGTTCCTGCATAGCCATCAACGACCAGGGAAATCATCCAGTTTATTTACGTATGTGTGAGTGAGAGGTCTGGCCATGGTCTTACTACCGAGTCGTGGCACTGAGAGCTGGGCCTGCAATGAGTGGGCACCAGCAAACACTGGTGGGAGGACAGAAGGAGGCGGCCAACAGGGCCCACAACTTGGGCAGGGTCTGGATCGGGCTTGGTCTAGATCCACCGGACACTCTCCGGGGCTTCACTGGGCAGCTGCCTTCCCCAACCCTCCCTCCTCCGCACCAATCTGATGCCCCAGTTCCCAGTTCCTGCCAGTGCTGCCACCTAAATCGCTCTGTCCCATCTCTCCGCCCCCAAGCCAGGCCCCTGCCACCACCACTGGGATTCTTCTCAGCCTCCTTCCTCATGCGACTCCCTGGGTTGGCCACCTTGCAGGCTCCAGCTTCTTCCCAGCAGGACCAGAGAGTGAGGTCTCTAAATCACAGATGTGAGCCTGCCTCTACTTGCTCTGACCCCAGAATGACTCCCAGACCCCATCTGTGGCTCCGCTAGCACTTCCCTTCCACCAGGCTGAGCTGCTCCTGGTCCCAGGCTGAGCCTCATCATACTCTTGCAGAACTCAGGACATTGGCACCAGTGCTTCCTTCTCCCTGGAAAGGCCCTGAACCCCTTCCCTTGTCCATCGGACGTTCACGCATCAGGGCCCATGCCTTCTTGGGGAAGGACTTCCTGACTCCACTGTCTTCCTTCTATGCTCCCGTTTCCCTGTGGCTGCTTTTGTGATGGTTCTTGTCAAGGTGAACCACAGTTCACAAATGAATATGCTCGTATCCTCTTCTAGATGGGAATTTATTTGAGAATAGGCCTGGGGGTGCTTCCCCAAGAGCACCGAGCCCGGCCCTTCCAAAGAGCAGGTTCTCAATGCTTGTGTGTCTAGTTGGTGGAGGAATGATGTCTGGGTAACTACTGAACTAAATGGCCCCTGGAGGGGTTGGGGAGGACACTGGCCTGGGGCATGAAGGGCAGCAGAGAGGAGGAGCGAGGGCATCCCCCACTATAGATCCAGCTCGAGGAAAGGCTGGAAAGGCTGGTTGTGGCCAAGGGCGCAGTGTGGCTGGGACCGCGGTGTCACCGCCACAAACCAGAAATGGCCATTCTTTATGCCTGGCAACTGCTCTTCCTCATGGAGCTCGAGCATTGACGCAAGATTTTGTACCGTTTCTCCTCTCTCCTCAAACCTCTTGCCCATCTTCCTCACTCTCCAGAGGACCTAGAACTCACCAGGCCAGGGCTCCCTCTCCTCCCCCGACCAGAGCTAAAAACTGACCTGTGCTCACATTCTCCACTAACCCTCTTGTGATGGTGGCATGATGTGTCCCTCCCTTCATCCTGAAACCTCCCTGCCCCTCTCCCTGGGCGCTGCCCTACAGGTTCCCCTCCCCCCTGCACGAGGTATGTCCACACTCTAGGTAGCTTTAAATCCTGGTTCCATGGGGGCACCTGGGGGGCTCAGAGGTTGAGCATCTACCTTCCGCTCAGGGTGTAACCCCAGGGTCCTGGGGTCGAGTCCCATATCAGGCTCCCCGCAGAGAGCCTGCTTCTCCCTCTGCCTGTCTCTGCCTCTCTCCATGTCTCTCATGAATAAACAAATAAAATCTTAAAAAAAAAAAAAATCCTGGCTCCCCACTGAGTACCATCACCGCCTCAGACGGGTTCAGTAACCTGCATCTGTAAAATGGGGCTGATCAAAAGATCTTCGTTTTAGGACTGTTGGGAGTTCTAGATGAACAGAACATTCAGTAAACGTTAGCCAGGAGTCCTGTAGCACCGCTTAGCACCAGGACTAAATTTGTTCTCCATCCATATCTCCCTCCAGCTACTGGCCCGTTGCTTGGCTCATCACGGAGAAACTTCTGGAAAGGGCTGGCACTGTTTCTGATGGCTATTTCCCATTTTCTCTTAACCCAGTCCATGCTGGCTTCTATCCTAACTGCACCACTGAAACTGCCCTGGCTGAGGTCACCAGTTGACTTTTAAGGTTACCAAACCCCCCCCAACCCCCCCAACCCCCCAACCCCTCCCTGCCCATGGTCAAATCATGTGACCTCTCTGCTGCATTCAGCACAGATGGCCACACCCTCCTTGGTGAGAAGGCATCTTCTCTCAGATCACAGGACACTCTCCTTCCCAGTTTCTTCCCTTCTGTCTGGCTGCATCTCTGCTGGATTCTCCTCTTCCGCTCCACTTCGGGATGTCTGGGGGCCCCATGGCTTCACTCTTGGGGTCCTTCTTCCCCCGGGTGTCTCATCCAACTC
The DNA here is from genome assembly GCF_048164855.1 of Canis lupus baileyi. Lineage (NCBI taxonomy): Eukaryota > Metazoa > Chordata > Mammalia > Carnivora > Canidae > Canis > Canis lupus. The sequence continues at coordinate 56,587,745 of NC_132840.1, forward strand.
TATGGCTCTAAACACCATCTACATGGCCACGGCTTCTGACCAGATGCATGCTGACCCAGCCTCAGCTGACTACGTCTAGCCATCTCTCCGTGGAACTCACTCATTCATTATCACTTCTCCACTTGTTCAGTGAGAGAGCTAAAATTTCATGATTCATTTACATACCTCCCAACCTATTTATTCCCCGGTTAACCCCATCTTGATAAACGGGATCCTTATTCCCAAGGATGCCCACGTTAAAAATCTAGAAGTCACTTTTGATTCCTTCTCTTCCCTTACCCTGCACATGCAACTCAAGAGCAACCTGTATCCTCCAGCCACACACCCTATCCATCTACTTCGCTCCATCTCAACTGCCAAACCCCCTAGACCAAGCCACCGTCATGTCTTGCCTCCTGGCCTGTCCCATGGAAGGACATTCCAGGTGAGGGAACAGAGTATGCAAAATCCAGAAGAAGGACATTGGTGGGGCAGGGTGTCAGGCCAAGTGTGGAGATTGCATAAAAGTGTGCGACCAGATCACGGGGAGGCTGCAGCCAGGCAGGGAAGCAATGGAATAATGACAGTGAGTTTGGAGGGCCTCAGCTTGGCAACACAGTTGGGATGGAGTATAGGGGTGGGGAGAAGCTGGGATGGGGAAGGGGTAGAGACTGGATGTGAGGTTCTGATGTCAGTGGTGCTGAGATGGGAGGTGGGGTGGGGTGGGGTGGAAAAGAAGCACAGTAGAAACATTTTGAGAAAAAACTATCAGAGCGTGAAGACTCAGAATACACGGGGGTGGGAGGAGAAGAGGGAAGAATCAAATGTGTTTCTTGCACAAGAGTGAGGGCTGGTGGCTGGGTGGGGGGAGCCTGCCTGGCTTCTCACACCTGGATCACAGGCAAACACCAGGTTTGGGAGCTGAGAAAACAGAGCCCCCAGGATGTCCTTGACCTGGCTTCTGGTGTTCCCAGGCTGAAGGCGGGTGGAGGTGGGGGGGGGGGGGCAGTGGGAAGTGAGAGGTTTTGAGGAGCCCCTTTTCCAGGGGCCAGTGCTGTGGGGGTCAGGGGAGAGCTCAGAGGTGGGAATGGGGTCTCACCGGCCTGTCCTCCGTCCTGTCCCGGTTGTGGATGAACTGTAAGGCATAGGAAAGGGTTGGTGAGACCTGCCCTGCCCCTCTGTCCCCTGTCCTCCCTGGGCATAGCTCACCCATCGCTCACCTTCATAGTGCGCTGCAATGGCTCTGCGAGCCCGCGTTTTCCGGCCTTTGGATGCTGAGATTCAAAGAAAGAGACAGGGGCCAAATAGTCCTCCCTACATCTGAGGGGCCACCCCCCAGCACCCCCGTACCCTCAGAAGCCCAGCATTCTGACTCTTGTCCAGACTCCAGGCCTCAGAGCCTCACGCCATACCTCCCTCCATAAGCAGAATGACTACATCATTTATCACCCAAACTGGGTTGTTTCTGAGAGCAAAAGGGTGCTATTAATAATCACACAGAAATAACAGTTGTAAGCCGGGACAGTCGCCTGCAAATCTGGACATACGGTCACATGGTCATCCCATTCACAAGTTTCTTTGCTTACTGGGGCCCCAGTCTCTGTTTCGCCTACCTTCTCCCCATCAGTTTTTTTTTTTTAATATTTTATTTATTTATTCATGAGAGACACGCAAGGAAAGGCAAAGACACAGGCAGAGAGAGAACCAAGCTCCCTGTGGGGAGCCTGGTGCAGAACTCGATCCAGGACTCTGGGATCACAACCTGAGGGGAAGTTTCCCAGGCAGCCCCCTTGTCTCCATCAGGACTCCAGGGGTACTCCTAACCCTGGGCCATCCCCTCTTTCATATGTGGCGTAGGGTCTCAAATGAGAAGCAGGTCCATGTGATGGAAGGGGTTTCAAGGAGAGGCCCAGAACTCTAGGCTTGCATCTCAACTGATTAGATACATGATTCTGAACTCTAGCCCCCACCCTGTCTATTCGTCAGTTTCTCTAACCCCACTTTGAATGAGGATAATGGTTTTGGCGCTGCCCACTCCGTTGGGATGAACAAAAGCAATAATGGGTGCAGAACCCATCACTGACCGGCCACTATTATTATTCCTGAAGGTAGGATGAAGGGATGCTCACCGTTCCTGCGAGTCCGGACCAGCCGCTTCAGGAAGGGCCCAGGATCCTGGCTCTCCTCTGTCTGGGAATTCAGTTCCTAGGGGAATCAGGAGCAGGGCTAAACCAGGGTCTTGCCGGGACTACCACAGCCCTAAACTGAGACCGACAGGGGGCCCGGTCGGGAGAGGCACCAGCCAGCAGCCAGCACAGATGTCTTAGGGAGCCAAGGGGAGGCAAGGTCCTGGGGTCAGGCCCCAGCCCTCACCCTGCTCCCCAGACCTGCCGCACCTTGCCGGCCTCCCCACAGCCCCACAGCCCCCCAGCACACAGAACAAGCACCGACCCTTCAGCCCAATCGGCACACTGCACACGCGCCCACACCCAGTCGGCGTGCACACTGGGTACACACCCTGCACACATCACCAGCATCCCTCCTCCGCGGCAGGCTCCCCCCATTTCATGCCCCCACAGCACCCACAGCCAATAAACACTCCGGACTCAGGTGACACCAGCCCCTTCCACACGGCCGTCACCATCCCTCCCTCCCTCCCTCCCTCTCGCATACCCAGGCACGGCGGTGCACACCCCCCGCACACACGCGGCTGGCACCGTCGGGGGCGCCCCGCAGCCTCGGCTCGCACCCACTGCCCGCGCCCGGCGGCCCCCACGGCCACTCACCGGCGGGTCCGGGTCCTCGTCCGCCACCAGCTCCCCCTGGGAAGGCTCCTGCCGGGAAGGAGGCAGCGTCACCCCGTCCTTCTCCACCTGACATCTCACCCGCCACCCCACTTCCTGGCCCCGAGCCCTCGGCCCACCCGGCCCGGGCCGCCGCTCCGCCGCCCGGGCTCGCGGCCCGCCCCCGGGAGGGTGCACCGCGGGGCCTCACCTGGGCGGGCGCCGATGCCCGGCTCCCCAGGCTGACCGCGGCCAGCAGGAGGCCGAGGCAGGCCAGCGCCAGGCCCAGGCCCAGCGCGAGCGGGGCCAGCAGGGCGGTGCCCGGCTCCCCCCGGCGCCCCCTCCGCCTCTGGCTCCGACGGGCGGCCATGGGGGCGGGGGGCTGTGCCTGGCTCGCCGCCCCCCCCACCGCCCGGGACCCGCGGGGGGCGGGGGGAGCCGGCGGGCGGGGCGGGCGGCCGGGAGGGAGGGGCGACGGGCGCCCGGGCGGGGAGCGCGCAGGAAGCCGGACGCGGCGGGGCGGCGGGGCGGCCGAGTGCGCTCCCCGCGCCGACCCCCGGAGGAGGCCCTCGGGGCCGGGGTGCGCGGAGGGGGGGACCCGGGCGCGGTTGTGGTGCCGGTGGAGGGGGGCGGCCGGGCAGCGGGGACCCCACCCAGGCTCGGGTGCCGGGGGGGCGGGGGGCGGAGAGGCGGCTAGACCCCCGGCGCCCCCGATCGGGCCGGTGGCGCCCTGGGCCCAACCGGCGACGTGGGGCTCGGGACCGAGTGCTCTGGCCGCCGGCTTAGGGCCGAAGCCGGTTCGGAGTTTCTCGGCTGCACCAAAGACAATACTTCCGTGCCCAGGACTGGGAAGGAGCCTGAGGACATCACTCACTCGGGTCATGTGCTCACTTCTGTCGGCGGATCAGTGGGGAGTTGATTAAAACTCCGGCTCCCGCGCTGGGAGGGAGGGCCGCCCCCGCCCCCGCCCCCGCCCCCGCCCCCGCCCCCGCGCGCGGTTAGCCGGTGCCCCAGACGCCTCTCCCTCTGGAAGCACGTGGGCCGCTTCAGCTCGTCGCGGGGCTTCAGTGAGCTCGAGAGGAGCAACGAGAGCCCTGTGCACGAGTTGCGTAAAAGCCGGACCCCTTTTGCCTTGAAAACACTTTTGCAAACTGGAAATCCCTCGAGGATGCATTTAACCTGCAACGTGCCTTTCTGTGCATCTGCAGTGAAAAGTGCTAGAAAGCAATTCTGTTTCGAGGGTAACAATTAGTTCTCAGGCGAAGCCGTGGTTCTGACCAAGGAAGTTCACAGAGAGGCTCATCTCCCTCCTCTCTCCAACGCCACCTTCGGGTCTTGTGTTCCGGATTCTGTTATGGATTCATTGTGTTGTGGAATCTGCTGAACCGCCTCCGGCCGCAGGGTCTCTGACACCTTTATTCCACTTACTTGGCACACTCGTCCACTCTGTCCCAGGGTTAGTCATTTCTGACAGTTTTCCAGACCCATCTTTTCTCAAGAGGATCCGAACTGCCTACTCATGTCTCTTCTGGTACCTTCTCTTTCTCAGCTGTCGCAGTTTGTAATGAGAGATCTGGCTCCTCTCCCCATCTACGTTGTAAAGTATGAAATCATATATTTCCTGATTTCTGCTTATTGTCTGTTTCTAGGCAATAGACAAATTGCACCAGAGTTTTTATTCACTTATGTTCCTGGCACCTCCTGAAATACTGGTTCCCAGCAAATATCACTAGAGCACCCTGTTGATAAGACAAAGCAGAGTATATTGCTGGTCCCTCAAAGGCCTGACAATGCCTCATAAGGAGACAGGCAAACCTATGATATTTATGGAGACTTTGAAGTCTGGTTTTTTGTTTTTTTTTTAAGATTTTATTTATTTGAAAGAAAGCACAAGCAGGGCGAGCAGCAGGCAGAAGGAGAAGCAAGCTCCCCCCAAAGCAGGGAGCAGGATGCAGGACTCCATCCCAGGATCCTGGGACCATGCCTGAGCCAAAGGCAGATGCTTCACCAACTGAGCCACGGAGACACCCCTGAAGTCTGGTTTAAAGGTCTTTGCAAGCTGGGGTAAGAGCAGGGGTTGATTAGGGTTACAGTGGAATCCTGAAGAATTTGCATATCCAAGTGAGAGGCTCAAACAGTCTTAAGATATAAACTGTTGGTAGATATTTCTATGGAAAATCAGCTGATTTTTTTAAAGTAATCTCTACGCCCAATACGAAACCCAAATTCATGACCTCCAGATCAAGAGTTGCATGCTCTGCCCACTGAGCCAGCCAGGCACCTCTGATTTGGTTGTGGGGTTTGTCTTTGTGTGTTTTGTTTTTTGTCTTTAATAAGCTCTAGGCCCAACATGGGGCTTGAACTCACAACCCTGAGATCAACAGTTGCCTGCTCTACAGACCGAGCTAGAGCTAGCCAGGTGCCCGAAAGTCAGCTGATGTTTTCCATTTAAGAGTTGATGAGTCTTTCAGGAAGTTTCTGGAATAAGCAATAAAGTTAATTTGCAACATTCATCTTCCTGGGTGAAAGTCTCCTGGAATACTATACTAGTTAACGCCAGTGAAGACAAGGGTAGTCATGTTAACAGAGATGTAAGTGCCCCCCCCCCCCCCCCCCCCGACTGGTGGTTTCAGTTGTCCCCCTGCAGCGACATAATCATAATGGATGCTTAATAAACATCTGTTGGTTGATTGAGCTAAAAGCTCCGGGGGGACAAGGACCACATGTCTTCTCTTCTGTTTATCCTCCGTGCCTCCTGCAATGTCTGGCACACGGGGTACACTCAGTAAATATTTCTTTTTTTTTTTTTTAAGATTTTATTTATTTATTCATGAGAGAGAGAGAGGCAGAGAGAGAAGCAGGCTCCTGCAGGGAGCCCGACATGGGACTCGATCGGGGGTCTCCAGGATCATGCCCTGGGCCAAAGGCAGACACCCAACCGCTGAGCCACCCAGGCGTCCCAATATTTCTTGAATGACTGAATGGGCAAATACTACATTTGGATTTCTAGTGGGTGACATTTGTAAAAGAGAGAAGGAAGAAGCACAAGACACTTTGGTGGAAAGCCCAGAGGGAATTCTGAACACTTTTGGGATCGATATAACTTAATGGTACTGCTCAGCTGTGAGCATCTGCCTTCCGCTCAGGGTGTGATCCCGGGATCCTGGGATCCAGTCCCACATGGAGCTCCCTGCAGGGGCCCTGCTTCTCTCTGCCTGTGTCTCTGCCTCTCTCTCTCTGTATCTCTCATGAATAAATGAATAAAATCTTAAAACAACAACAACAAAGAGATCGAACCAATTCCCTGAGGGAAGTTAAACCTTCTTGTATGGATGCTGGCAATCCAGAGTAAATGTTTTTTTATTATTTTAGTTTTTGGGGTGATCCATAATCTGACAGCTGACCATCAGCCCTCTCCACCCCAATCGAAGCTCTTCAGTGGATGTTCCTCATCGTATCCTAATCCATGAAGAATTCCTAGGCAGAATTTCCAACCAGAGAAAAACAGTGTAATTTACATAGAAATCTAGAGGAAAAATAGTATAATTTACATACCAGAAGGGGAAACTCAGGATATCATGGTATTTTTTTTTTTTTTTTAAGATTTTATTTATTTATTTGAGAGACAGAGCATGAGTGTGGGGTGGGGAGAGGGAGAAGCAGGCTCCTCACTGATCAGGGAGCCTGACAGGAAGCTCGATCCCAGCACCCCGGGATTATGACCTGAGCTGAAGGCAGATACTTACCTGACTGAGCCCCCCCAGGTGCCCCAGGATATGTTGGTATTCTTTATGAAATATTACCAATGATCACCACACATATGAGAATCAAGACCATGCAAAGAAAGACAAAATAAAAAATGGGCACTAGAGAAAACAGACACATGCATAACTCCTTTATTGTGTTTCACTTTCTTGCACTTCACAGACATTGTGTTTTTTACAAACTCCAGGTTTGGAGCAACCCTGAATGGACCAAGTGTTGGCACCATTCTTCCAACATCATTGGCTCACTTTGTGTCTCTGTGTCACATTTTGGCAATTCTTTTTTTTTTTTAATTTTTATTTATGATAGTCACACAGAGAGAGAGAGAGAGGCAGAGACACAGGCAGAGGGAGAAGCAGGCTCCATGCACCAGGAGCCCGACGTGGGATTCGATCCTCGGTCTCCAGGATCGCACCCTGGGCCAAAGGCCGGTGCCAAACCGCTGCGCCACCCAGGGATCCCTCTTTTTTTTTTTTTAAGATTTATTTATTTATTCATGAGAGATACAGAGAGAGAGAGAGAGAGAGAGAGGCAGAGACAAACAGAGGGAGAAGCAGGCTCTTCGCAGGAGCCCCACATGGGACTCGATCCCAAATCCCGGGATCATGACCTGAGCCGAAGGCAGACGCTCAACGGCTGAGCCACCCAGGTGTCCAACATTTTGGCAATTCTTGAACTTTTTCACTATATTTATTATGATCAGTGACTTGCTGAAAGCTCAGATGATGGTTAGCTTTTCTCTTATTTATTTATTTATTTATTTATTTATTTATTTATTTAGATTTTATTCTTACGTAATATCCATACCCAATGTGAGGCTCAAACTCACAACCTGAAGACCAAGAGTCGCACTCTCCAGCAACTGAGCCAGCGGGATGCCCCAGCATTTTTTAAGCAATCTAAGCTGTTAGTTACTAGCTATTGCACATCTAATAGACCATAATATAAACATAACTTTTATATGCACTGACAAACCAAAAAATGTGTTTGACTTGCTTTATTGCGATATTGTTTTATTGCCATAGTCTGGAACTGAACCCACGAAAACTCAGGTATGCTTCCAATGCATAACTGAAAAATAAATAAATAAATAAATAAATAAATAAATAAATAGATAAAATATTTTCAAAATTAATTAAAAAAAAAAAAGACAGGGATCCCTGGGTGGCGCAGCGGTTTAGCGCCTGCCTTTGGCCCAGGGCGCGATCCTGGAGACCCGGGATCGAATCCCACGTCGGGCTCCCGGTGCATGGAGCCTGCTTCTCCCTCTGCCTGTGTCTCTGCCTCTCTCTCTCTGTGACTATCATAAATAAATAAAAATTTTAAAAATACTAAAAAAAAAAAAAAAGACAAAACATCCATTACACAAGAAGAGGATGCTATGTGAAAAAGAACAATCAGAAAACAAGAAATGTTTCCCAGTGGCTAAAAATGTGGTTGCCTCAACAACCTCCTTTTCAACTCATTTCTTACCTCAGGTAAAAGACCCTACCGCCAAAGCGTTCCCTGAAGGGAACCGAAATTACCCCTCAGGCAATAAGGACTGCTGGGAGCCAGCAAGACCCCACCCATGAACAGCCCCAAGATAGTGATCGACTTGACCTTTTCACTGCCGCTTGCACTGCTTGCACACACACACCAACCTTGGCCCCAGATACTCCTCACCTAACGCTATAAGGATTTTTAGCACTTGGGAGACTGATTGAGACGGTGTTGGCTGTCTTCCTGGGGTGGGCCTCACTGAAATAATTTTTTTTTTTAATATTTTACTTATTTGGGATCCCTGGGTGGCGCAGCGGTTTGGCACCTGCCTTTGGCCCAGGGCGCGATCCTGGAGACCCGGGATCAAATCCCACATCGGGCTCCCGGTGCATGGAGCCTGCTTCTCCCTCTGCCTGTGTCTCTGCCTCTCTCTCTCTCTCTCTCTCTCTCTCTCTCTGTGTGTGACTATCATAAATAAATAAAAATTTTTAAAAAAAGATTTTACTTTATTTATTCATGAGAGACACACAGAGACACAGGCAGAGGGAGAGAGAAGCAGGCTCCCTACGGGACTCGATCCCAGGATCCCAGGATCACGCCCGGGGCTGAAGGCAGATGCTCAATCACTGAGCCCCCCAGGACCCCTTGAAATGAATTATTTTTTGTTTCCGCACCCCTCATCTCTCTGCCTTTGGATTTTGTCAGCAGCAAGTGGCTGAACCTGTTTTGTTTGGAACTCCAGAGCCCAGTGCTCCTGCACCTGTGCTTCCTGGCTCCCATCTGAGAGAGAAGAATCTCCTTCTAGCATTCTGTATGGAGCCAGATGATCCCCAAGTGTAAGGACAAGAGAAAGACAAGTGCTGACAAGCCAAGTTGGCATCTACACACTCTTGCCTAGAACACTGGGGCTACATTCCCCAAAATGTGGGAGGACAGCAGAAAAAAACAACAGGATATTCAGGAAATAGTGACTCTAACTCAGATGAGGGTCAGGATGACCCCTGTGCGGTTCTCACTGGTAGAGGAGGCAAGATGGGATTTGAATTGACTAAATGTCATGAATCATAACCTGACTAAAAATAAACAGAGAGGCCTGGCTGGCGCAGTCAGTGGAGCCCACTCTTCATCTCAGGGTCGTGAGTTCAAGCCCCACATTGGGTGTAGAGATAAGTAAATAAACTTCGAAAATTTTTTAAAAATAAATAAAGGTGTGATATAGGTAAAGAGTACCAAAAGAAAAAAAAACAATTAGAATTTCTAGGGAAGTACTGAAGAAGAAACTCTTTTGTGTCCCCCCTTTTTTCCTCAAGGTTTTATTTTGAAGTCATCTCTACACCCACTGTGGGGCTCGAACTCACAACTCCGAGATCAAGAGTCACTGGCTCCACCAATGGGGTCAACCAGAGACCCCAGGAAACTCTTCATTTAAATGAAAATCAAGGTATATTATGACATGATTGTATTTCATTGACACACTTTTATTTAATGATCTTTAATGCTTGAAACAGTCTCCTGGATTGTGGGCTTGAATGCAGGAAGTAGGAAGTGTAATCCCACCCATTGTTCAGCCTGGTTTTGACCAACATTCCCAAAGCCATAAGAGTACAAGCACTGCTTCTCGGATATCAGCTTTTAGAGTCAACCTGTAAAAAATCCAGAACACCTGGTTATGGTTGCAGGAACGATTGTCAAGCCTCAAAATCTTGAATTTGTAAATGTGGGCTGAGAAAAGATTGCCAGAGGAAGTGAGGAAGAGGAGTTACAAGCCGGCTTCTCTGGCCAAACACACAAAAGTAGACAGGACAATAGGGTTTTACCTGTATGACCGAAATAAGTAATATAAAACCAGAAATAATTAGACACATATCGTTAGGAAGAGTGGAAGAGGAAGTGGAGCTACTCAAGTGCCTCGTGTTTTGTGTTGGAAAGTCGATGTTCACGAAAGATGATACAGAAGGGAATTGAAGGATGCGCATTTTAGCTAAGATTTTGGAAATAATTTCCAGAAGAAATAGGAACAGAAACCCTTAACAAGGCTTGTTTCCGGGTCGCAGGGTTGGAGTGGGGTGGGACAGGACGGGGACGGGTGAGGTAGCATTGCTTTCCAACTTAACAGTCTCTGTTCTGCTGGGTCTGCTTTCAAGCAAATGCAGCATTTTGGTTCATAGAAAAACATTATTGGGGCGCCTGGGGGGCTCAGTCAGTGAAGCATCTACCTTCGGCTCAGGTCATGATTCCAGGGTCCCAGGATCAAGTCCTGTATCGGGCTCCCCGCAGGGAGCCTGCTTCTCCCTCTGCCTATGTCTTTCTTTGTCTCTCTGTGTCTCTCAGGAATAAATAAGTAAAATCTTTAAAGAAAAAGAGAGAGGGAAGAGGGAAAAAAAATGTAAAGCAGAAAAGCCTAGCCGAGCAAGAAAAAGCCTGGACTCACACCTGCTAATGGAAAAAAACAGAGATTGGACCCTTGGAGGCATCATCCTCAGAGCCTTTAACTTTGGCTTGAAAAATTAATTCAGTACGCTTAACCTTTTTGTTCTTGGTCTGCGGCCAAAATGAAAATTAACTTGCATTTGGACACCGACTGGAAAGTGGCTTGGGAAAAGTGGGAAGCGTAGGAAAAATACTGAAGGGAAATACGCCAGTCTGATTTGTTTTCCTCTGGCCTTTTATGCTTTCCTTCTCAAATTTTCTACCATTATGAGAGAAAAATCAGGCTTTTTTGTTTTTGAAGGCCCGGTTTGATTAATATCATTCACGTGCAGAGAATTTCCCACGGTCTGGGCCAGGGGGCTGGGAAGGCTCTGCTGGCTGTCCTATTTTCTTTTCTTTTCTTTTCCTTTTTTTTAAGATTTTATCTATTTATTCATGAGAAACACAGAGAGGCAGAGACACAGGCAGAGGGAGAAGCAGGCTCCCTGCGGGGAGCCCGATGTGAGACTTGAACCCGGGACCCCAGGATCACGCCTAGAGCCAAAGGCAGACACCCAACCGCTGAACCACGCAGGCGTCCCTGGCTGTCCTATTTTCAATGCCAGCAAAAGTTTGTTGAATGTGTTAAAAAGAAAAGTCCTCAGAGGCCCCCAAATGGTCTCATTTTGGGGGGCTCCATACACCATCTCACTGCAGTTCAACCTCCCGCAAGAATGGAACCCAGCGGTCAGCAAGGGGTTTTAGGGTCCGACCAGAGTGGGCCACGGGGGCTGGGCCCCGTGCCCTGAGGCTGAGGCCCTGTGCGGGTTAAGACACCTGGCTTTTCCCCTAGAAAGCTGGCCTTCTACAGAACATTCCTTTTCTTTTGCTAATAACTTTCTGGCCCCACCCTCCCCCGTTATAAAAGCCTTGCATTTTGTACAACCCCTCTGAGAGTCTCTCCTTGCTCCCTGGGGTGCTGCTGCCCTACTCATGAAGGGTTTAATAAAGCCAATGAGGGGGCGCCTGGGGGGCTCCATCGGTGAAGCATCTGCCTTCAGCTCAGGTCATGATCTCAGAGTCCTGGCTGGGATGGAGCCCTGAATGGGGCTCCCTTCTCAGCGGGGAGCCTGTTTCTCCCTCTGCCTCTATCATCTCTCAAACAAATAAATAAGACCTTTAGAAAAACATCAATGAGCTCTTAAAATGTACTTAGTTCAATTTTTTTAACAAGAGTTTACAAAGACGCTGCATGAATTTTTTTAAAGATTTTCTTTCTTTCTTTCTTTCTTTCTTTCTTTCTTTCTTTCTTTCTATCTATCTATCAACCAATCAAAGAGAGAGCAAGTGAGCACAAGCCAGGGAGAAGCAGACACCCCGTTGGGCAGGGAGCCCAACTCGGGTCTGGATCCTAGGACTCCGGGATCATGACCTGAGCCGAAGGCAGATGCTCAACCGCTGAGCCCCCCAGGCGCCCCCTCCTCCTCTACTGTCATTGCTACTCTGCTTTACTTCCAACACCTGGTAAGTGGGTCTCCACACACCCCCACCAGTTCTGTGACAGCCGCTGAACACCCTCACCCCATTCCAGGTTCTACCTGGAGGGAGCGTGGGATCCCACAGGGTAAGGAAGAGCTCAGTCCTGTAGGGCTGTCCCCAGCCCCACACACTTTGGACACCAGCGAGCATCTGGCACCTGTAATTTTTTTTTTTTAATATTTTATTTATTTCTTCATGAGAGACACAGAGAGAGAGGCAGAGACACAGGCAGAGGGAGAAGCAGGCTCCATGCAGGGAGCCCTATATGGGACTCAATCCTGGGACTCCAGGATGACCCCCTGGGCCGAAGGCAGGCACTAAACCGCTGAGCTACCCAGGGATCCCTGGCACCTGTACTTCTGACCCACTGGCTATCTCATCAGAGGCTCCCGTGCCTTCCTCTCCAGGTCGATGACCCGGCTAGAGCAGCTCACTCAAGAAAACAGTGTACTTGCTAAGATTTGATGATGAAAAGCTACAACTCCGAACAGCCAGATGGAAGAGATGCTCCGGGCAAGGAGTGTGGGAGGAGGAGAGCCACCCTCCCAATACCTCTGCGTCTTTAGCAACCCAGAGACTCCGGCACTTTGGGGGTTTCATGGGGTTGCGTTACCAGGTTCGGCTGATCAAGTCATCACTCATGGGGGACTGAGCTCAATTGTTAGCTCCCCTCTCCTCCCGGAGGTTAGGAGGTGGGGATAAAAGTTCTAACAGCGCCCCTGGGTGGCTCAGCGGGTGAGCATCTGCCTTCGGCTCAGGGTGTGACCCCAGGGTCTGGGATCAAGTTCCGCATCCGGCTCCCCTTATGGAGCCTGCTTCTCCCTCTGCCTGTGTCTCTGTGTTGTCTCTCTCTTTGAGTCTCTCATGAATAAATAAAATCTGAAAGAAGAAAGAAAGAAAAGAAAGGAAGGAAGGAAGGAAGGAAGGAAGGAAGGAAGGAAGGAAGGAAGGAAGGAAGGAAGGAAGGAAGGAAAGGAAAGAAAGAAAAAACAAAGTTCTAACCCTCTAATGGTGAGGTTGATTCCTCTGGGCCACCAGCCCATCACTAAGGGCTTCTATTAACCTAACCTCATTAATATAAACTCAGGTGTGAAAAAAAAAAAAACAAAACAAAACTCAGGTGTGGGTGACAGGGGCTGATTGGGACACTCCATTCATCTTTATGGTTCTGGAGCCATTTCAGGAACCAATGACAAAAGACCAAATACCTCAACAGATGTGCCCATTGTTCTCACACACTGGGAGATTCCAAAGGTTTTTAGGATCTCCCTGCCAGAAATGGGAACAAAAATGAAATCTCTCTCTCTTTCTCTTTTTTTTTTTTATAACACCCAGCACCTCAGAGTGTCCCGCCATGTTTTTCTTCTGATTAAATTCCGGTTGCACATTTTTGGCAGGAAAGCCACAGCAAAGCTATTGTGTGCTTGATGCCTTACAACAGGAGACACAAAGCCTCAATTCATCCTATTACCGGCGATGTTTACTTGGATCCCTTTGGAAGGCAGCTATGCTCACCACTATACCACCAACGCCTTGGATCCCTTTGGTTAAGGTCTGGTCCGCCAGGCTTCTCTACCCCAACGTGACCATTTTTTCATCTTCATAACGAACAAATGGTCTGTGCAAACACACTTGGGACTGCCCTCCAGAATCGTGTTCTCCAACCCACAGCCACCTGAACATTTGAGTATACGTTAGTGACCCTCGCCTGAATCAGCTATTACTCCATGGGTCTCAAAATAGATATCTTCATTCTCCCTCTACAGGTCTTAACTACATTCTACTGTGATTTCCCTTCTGCCTCATTTAGTATTTGTTTTTTTATTTTTAGTACAACCATGTCCTTGTTACTCATGTGTTGGTTTTCTTTTTTTAATGCAGTATAATCCATTAAGTCATTATCCATTTTCATACTTAAATTGTTCCAAATTGGGATGCCTGGGTGGGTCAGCAGTTGAGCACCTCCCTTCTGCCCAGGGCATGATCCTGGGGTTCCAGGATCAGGTCCTACATTGGGCTCCCTGCATGGGGCCTGTGTCTCTGCCTCTCTCTCTCTGTCTCTCATGAATGAATGAATAAATAAATAGTTCCGAATTTATTCAGTGGGAGATTTTGCCATCTGGTTCCTGGGTCCTCCTCAGTTTCTGAGCTCTTCTTTCCCCACTTCTTGCCTTTCTCTCTCTCTCTCTCTCTCTCTCTCTCTCACACACACACAATAAGAAGTTCCAGGCCCTCTATGTACTTCCTCAACACCATCCCTGGGATCAGCAGCTATTTCTGCAAGGAACTCTGTTTCTTGTCACAGAGAAGGCTATTGAGAAACCAAGGTGACAGGAGAACTTTGTGCTCCTCCTGGAAGGTCGCTGATTCTCAGCCCTTTGTCAGAGATAGGCTGCGTAAGTGTTGTGTACTAAATCTCTAATGTTACTTCTCATTCTGGGCCAGCACTCCGGGGGCTCGCTCCCCTGGCTCCGTACCCCCCACCCCTGCATCTGTATCTCCTCCCCCTGTCTTCCTGTTCAGGACACAGTGTCTCCCTCCTTGCGTTCACTACAACTGATTATCTATTGCCTGTGTCCCTCGCTGGAGTGTGAAGTTCCCCAGGTGTGGAGCCTAAGTCTGCCCCCCCTTTTTTTTTCCTTTTTTAAGATTTTATTTATTTATTTGACAGAGAGAGAGCATGAGCAGGGGGAGAGGCAGAGGAAGAGGGAGAAGCAGATGCCCTGCTGAGCAGGGAGCCCATGCAGGACTTCATCCCAGGACCCTGAGATCATGACCTGAAGGCAGATGCCCAACCAACGAAGCCACCCAGGGGCTCAAGCTAAGTCGGCCTTGTGCACCACTGTATCTCTAGTGGTTTGCTTGGTGCCGGGCATACAGTAGGCACTTCGTGTATTTGATGAATGAATGGCTTCTTTCCCTTGGTTGGACCCAAGGAATTCCTCAAGCGACCTTCCAGGTGCTCTGCATGGGCTCTCCCTGGTTAGGACCTCCATCTGCGTCCTAGCCACCTGCGCTCACCCCCACCATCATCACATCTCATCACGTCATTCATCCGACTCTCCCTTTGTCAGCTTCGTGGATGCAGGAACTTGACTTATTTACCTTTGTCTCCCAGAACCTGGCTAGTGCCTTGCACACAGTGGGCACCCCCTGAATATTTCTTGCACCAGTGAGTAAATGATTTTGCTCTGATGCCACAGTCGGGAGGTGTAGGCCCCAGAGTAAAAAAAAACTGAAATCAGAATCAGAATTCAGACTTCCTCTCCCCGCAGGCAATGTGACTTTTTGGAGGAGGGGAAAGAAGACCTGGCTTTGAGGACGGGGTAGGGTTTGGTGAATGAGGAAGGGGGGGTAGTTGGCATTTCAAGGCTAGATGGGCAATCGCCAGCCTGACCTTCATCTCATTCTTTTTCCATTCTCTATGTCTTTTTTCTTTTTTTTAAGATTTTATTTATTTATTCATGAGAGAGGCAGAGAGAGAGGCAGAGACACAGCAGAGGGAGAAGCAGACTCCTGAGGGGAGCCCGATGCGGGACTCAATCCTGGGATTCCAGGGTCACGCCCTGAGCCAAAGGCAGATGGTCAACCACTGAGCCACCCAGGTGTCCCGTACATTCTCTATTTCAGAGATTCCTGGGTCACATGGTTTTACTTTTATCGCAGCTCTTCATCCATTTCATATGTGCCTTTGTTTTTTTTTTTTTTTTAAATATAAATTTTTTTTTAAATTTTTTTTTTATTTATTTATGATAGTCACAGAGAGAGAGAGAGGCAGAGACACAGGCAGTGGGAGAAGCAGGCTCCATGCACCGGGAGCCCGACGTGGGATTCGATCCCGGGTCTCCAGGATCGCGCCCTGGGCCAAAGGCAGGCGCCAAACCGCTGCGCCACCCAGGGATCCCTCATATGTGCCTTTGAAGTAAGACTCAACCCAGAGGAGAACTGAGTGTCAGGAGCGGGCCAGACTCTCAGGTGCTGTAGGCCCTGGGCCCCCTACTGGCTCCTTGGCCCCAAGCTCAGACTTGGATGTGTTGGCCCCTGGCCTTGGCACCTGCCTCAGCCTTGAGCCCAAGCTGCAGCTTGACTCAGCTCTGGCTTGGCTATGATGGGCCAGACCAGCCAGCCTCCCACTAAGCAGGAGAGAATATGGTAAAAGCAAACACACTTCCTGATACCTCAGTGGCACCTGCCTCAGACCCTTTTGGGATATCAAATGTAAATGCACAAATTAGTTTAAAAATTGTTTAAATTTTAAAAAGCATCACATCTGCGAACAGCCACAGTTGCTAACCTATTGGCCAAAAGTGAGTTGGGTAGGGATCCCTGGGTGGCGCAGCGGTTTGGCGCCTGCCTTTGGCCCAGGGTGCGATCCTGGAGACCCGGGATCGAATCCCACATCGGGCTCCCAGTGCATGGAGCCTGCTTCTCCCTCTGCCTGTGTCTCTGCCTTTCTCTCTCTCTGTGTGTGACTATCATAAATAAATAAAAATTTAAAAAAAAAGTGAGTTGGGTAATAAGAAACCTAGGTCTGGTCTCCCCTGGTCTCTGGCCTTGGGTAGGCCACCCAGCTCTGCAGGTCTCAAATGGGAAAATGGGCTGGAAAGAAATCAGGCCTGGCTGGTGGCAGGATTCCTCTTTTTTTTTTTTTTTTTTTTAAAGATTTTGTTTATTTATTCATGAGAGACACACAGAGACAGGCAGAGACACAGGCAGAGGGAGAAGCAGGCTCCCTGCGGGGAGCCTGATGTGGGACTCAATCCCAGGACCCCGGGATCACGACCTAAACCGAAAGCAGACGCTCAACCACTGAGCCACCCAGGAGCTCTGGTGGCAGGATTCTGCAGGAGTGCAGAGTTGGGGTCACCCCATGGCTTACTTTAAAGCAGTGTATTTTGAGACACCTGGGTGGCATATTTTTAACACAGAGAGAGACAAATGCGTGTCTATATATCTGTGGGGAGAGAGAGTTTTGTACTTGTGTATATAAATATATGTATGCACATGCCTGTGTATAAATGTCTCGCTGTAGAAATATAAGGGGTCTACTGAGCCAGACACGGGGCTGGATCCTGAGATCATGACCTGACCCAACATCCTGAGCCCGAAGCTTAACCAACTGAGCCACCCAGGCACCCCTCTCTTCTTTTTTTCTTCTGTAGGCTCCCTGCCCAGTGTAGGCCTGGAGCTCACGATCCTGAGATCAAGAGTCTCAGGCTTTCTTTCTTTTTCTTCGTGTTCCTGACTCCCACCTGGATCTAGAGCCTGAAGCTAACAGTGGGAGCCCTCGGAAAGTCTCAACAAGTCTTGTGTGTACTCCTCGCCATGGCTCAGCTCCAGACACGCTTCTTCACTGACAACAAGAAATATGTGGTAGATGATGTACCCTTCTCAATTTCTGCAGCCTCTGAAATTGCTGACCTTAGTAACATCATCAGTAAATTGCTGGAGGCCAAAAATTAGTTCCACAAACATGTGGAGTTCGATTTCCTTATCAAGGGCCAGTTTCTCTGGTTGCCCTTACTCAAACACATGGAACTGGAAAACATCTCATCAGAAGAGGTTGTGGAACTGGAATATGTGGAGAAGTACACTGCACCTCAGCCAGAGCAATGCTTGTTCCACGATGACTGGATCAGTTCAGTCAGAGGGGCAGAGGAATGGATCTTGACTGGTTCTTATGATAAGACTTCTCAGATCTGGTCCTTGGAAGGAAAGTCAATAATGACAATTGTGGGACATACAGATGTTGTAAAAGATGTGGCCTGGGTGAAAAAAGATAATTTGTCTTGCCTACTACTGAGTTCCTTTATGGATCAAACTATTCTCTTATGGGAGTGGAATGTGGAGAGAAACAAAGTGAAAGCTTTGCACTGCTGCAGAGGTCATGCTGGAAGTGTGGGTTCTATAGCTATTGATAGCATGGGAACTAAATTTTGCAGTGGATCCTGGGATAAGATGCTAAAGATCTGGTCTACAGTTCCTACAGATGAAGAGGATGAAATAGAGGAGCCCACAAATCGACCGAGAAAGAAACAGAAAACGGAACAGTTGGGACTGACAAGGACTCCTATAGTGACCCTCTTGGCCACAAGGAAGCAATTTCCTGGGTTCTGTGGTCAGATGCTGAAGAAACCTGCAGTGGGTCTTGGGACCACAAAATTAGAGTATGGGATATAGAGTCTGGCAGTCTTAAGTCAACTCTGACAGCAAATAAAGTGTTTAATTGTATCTCCTATTCTCCACTTTGTAAACGTTTGGCATCTGGAAACACAGATAGATATACCAGACCATGAGATCCCCCGAACTAAAGATGGTTCTTTGGTGTCGCTGTCCCTGACCTCACATACGGGCTGGGTCACATCATTAAAGTGGTCTCCTACCCATGAGCAGCAGCTGATTTCAGGCTCTTTAGATAACATTGTCAAACTGTGGGATACAAGAAGTTGTAAGGCTCCTCTCTATGATCTGGCTGCTCATGAAGACAAAGTTCTTTTTTTATTTTATTTTAAAGATTTTATTTACTTATTTTTTTTTTTAACAGTGGGTTTATTTATGTTTTTAATTTATTTATGATAGTCACACACAGAGAGAGAGAGAGGCAGAGACACAGGCAGAGGGAGAAGCAGGCTCCATGCACCGGGAGCCCGACGTGGGATTCGATCCCGGGTCTCCAGGATCGCGCCCTGGGCCGAAGGCAGGCGCCAAACCGCTGCGCCACCCAGGGATCCCTCCAGCATCTTTCATTGAATCTTTACAACAGACTCCTCTGGGGATTGTATGATGCCCATTTTATGGATGAAAACGGTAGACTCTGAGAACTCAGACAAATAAGTAGAAAGCTGGGAGTCAAGGGCAAGAGCCAGGTCTCTGATTTCCGCCTGTGGCTCCTCCCTGAAGCCCTTGGGCAAGTTTGAGGGTGCATCTGAATCACCTCAAGGGCTTGGTAAAATACCCTCTTATTCTGATTCTGTAGGTCTAGGAGGGAGAATCTGCATTTGGGGTGATGCCACCACTGCTGGCATGGGACCCCTGCTCCGGCGAAGGGAATCCTGTGTTTCCATGTCCTTCTCAGGCCCTGCTGGAGGGGTCTCCTGGACCTAGGGTGGCCCTCGGACCAGCTGTGGACTTAAAGCCTCCACTTCAAGTTCTTATCTGTGGCCGAGCCATAAGAGTTGTTTTTTTGTTTTTTTGGTTTTTTTTTAAGATCTTATTTATTTATTCATGAGAGACACACACAGAGAGAGAGAGAGAGAGAGAGAGAGAGGCAGAGACACAGGCAGAGGGAGAAGCAGGCTCCACGCAGGGAGCCCGACGCGGGACCGATCCCGGGTCCCCAGGATCACACCCCCGGCCGAAGGCAGATGCTCAACCACCGAGTCACCCAGGGATCCCAGCCATCTGAGTTTTTACAATAAAAAGCCACCCCTGGCATTCATAAGCAGAAAACGAGCTTATTGGAAGGCCATAGGTGGCTTCTGGAATCACCAGACAGGCTGGATAACCAGGGCTGGGTCTACTGCAACAGGGACAGGGGCCAAAGCTCACCGCTGATCTCGCCCTGGTGAGGACACGCCTGCCGCGGGTCCTGCGGGGGCACGCGCGCGCACACACACGCACACGCACAGGCACAGCCAGGAAGGCCAGCATCACAGGCCCTGGACGCTGGGGGGCGCTGCCGGCCCCAGGATGCTTGACGCTCTTGCTCCGTTACTTTGCCTCACCAGCCCTCTTAACTCAAGTCTGAGGGGACAGGGGGCCACCTGGCTCAGCCTGAGTCACGGCCTCCCTGTCAGCTGCGAGGGATACTGGGAAAGCAGATCTCTGGCTTGGAGACCTCCGAGGGTGGGAAGGCCTACCTCCCACCAACATGCATATGGCAGGAAACTCTCCAGACACGATGACTAGGTCTTGGGCAGCCAAAGGACCCCAGATGTCCACACTGCTGGTAGCTTTGTTCTTGGGCTTTTGGCAGATTCTGAGCCTTGCTTATATCCTTACGTTCTTTTTACTTACTTTCTTTTTTTTTAAGATTGTATTTATTTGGGATCCCTGGGTGGCGCAGTGGTTTAGCGCCTGCCTTTGGCCCAGGGCGCGATCCTGGAGACCCAGGATCGAATCCCACGTCGGGCTCCCGGTGCATGGAGCCTGCTTCTCCCTCTGCCTGTGTCTCTGCCTCTCTCTTTCTCTCTGTGTGACTATCATAAATAAATAAAAATTAAAAAAAAAAGATTGTATTTATTTATTCATGAGAGACATAGGCAGAGGGAGAAGCAGACTCCCTGCAGGGAGCCCAATGTGGGACTCCATCCCAGGACCCCGGGGTCATGACCTGAGCTGAAGGGAGACACTCAACCACTGAGCCACCCGGGTGCCCTTCTTCTTATGTTCTTGAGTCACTTGGGCTAGGCCGCCAACAATTATCGAGGCCCTCTTTCTGTTTCCTGCCAAGTGATTTACTGAGCCCTCACCTGCATGCAAGGAGCCAGGCGAAGCAATTTTCCAATGCAATTTTCATATTCAGGAAATCGTAGTGGGATACAGGGTGTATATTCTGTCTGAGCTGACCATTCTGGGACGATCCATCAGGCTTCGCCCTTAACCTGGCGCTGAGGGCAGGCCACATTCTGCAGGTTGCTGAGAGACTGCCCATCCCAGAGCCTTCATTCACCTGACCTATGGGTTCAGGGCCCACTGTGCATCCCACTGTGTGGGGCGGGGGTGGCCGATGACAAGGACCAGGCCAGTGTGTGCACGCCACCCAACGTACCTGCAGGACAGGCTCACAGGGTCACACCAGGAAGCAGAGCGGTGGCCACTTAGTTCTGTGCCCAGGGGTTCTCAGTGAGCTGCTCAGCTGAAGCCTGAAAGGTCACTGCGCTTAAGGAAAGAGCTTGGTCCTCCATGTACAAAAGGTTTCAGAGGAGCAGAGGTTTCCATGCGGGCCTTGGACTCACCAGCCCCTCCCCACTCACATCCGTCCTGCACCCTGCTGCTGAAGAATCTTTCAGAAGTGGCATTTTACTGTGTCATAGGTTCCAATTCTCATGAGTTTGCCTCATCCTTCTGGTCAGGCTCCTGTGCCCAGTGCCGGCGGGGCCCCCCCAGTCCTTTGGTCTTCTTCAGCTGCCCCAGACAGGCCAGACACCCACTGAGGTCAGATGGCCTTGCTCATTCTTGTCTCTGAAGCCAAGCTGTTCCTTCCAGCCAGAAGCCCTTCCAAACCTTTTCTCACCAAACCTTTCCTGGCCTTCCATGCTTAACTCAGATTTCCCTTCTTTCTGACCACCCAGACTTTCCCTCCCTCCATGGTTGTCTGTCCCGTTGACTTGGCTAGCCCATCCATCCATCCATCCATCCATCCATCCATCTCAACAAGAATGAGTGGAGGTCTGCAGGTGGTGGTTGCTGTGCTGGGTGTTTGTCCTACACCAAGAACAAGAGGCTCCTGTTTTCTTTCTTTATTTTTTTTTTAAGATTTTATTTATTTATTCATGAGAAACACAGAGAGAGGCAGAGACATAGGCAGAGGGAGAAGCAGGCTCCCCACAGGGAGCCCGATGCAGGACTCGATCCCAGGACCCCAGGGTCACACCCTAAGCCGAAGGCAGATGCTCAACTGCAGAGCCACCCGGGCGTCTCAAGTCTCCTGTTTTCTTTTTCTTTTTTTTTTTCAAGTCTCCTGTTTTCAAGATGATAAATCCCCACCAAGTAAACACCTCTCTACATTTGTACAAAGGGGCCTGTAGGGGAAGATGTTCCATATGGGCCATAAGAAAATGTCACAGGGCAATGGGAGTATGGCCTCCTGGGAAGGACATTCCTCATGCAGCAAAACCAGAGTTGCAGTGAGCCAGGGAGAGAGAATTTTATGAGCATTCCCAGCTACAACTATAAAACTCTTGGAAGAAAATGCAAGGGGAAAACTTGGCAATAATTTCTAGTCATTAGGAAAATGCAATGAGGTATCACCTCGCCCCCACTAGGAAACCCACAAGAGGCCCACGAGATAACAGGTGCTGGCAGGATACGGAGAAGGGGGGACCCTCGTGCCTGCCTGTGGAGATGGAACATGATGCAGCTGCTGGGGGAAACAGCACGGCAGTTCCCCAACAAATTAAAAATAGAATTCTCATATGATCCAGCAATTCCACTTTTCAGTCTAAACCCCAGAGAATTGCCAGTAGGAATCTGAAGAGGTATTTGCACAGCAGCACTCGCAGCAGCATTATTGCTAATAGCCAGAGTGAAAGCAACCCCATGTCCATCGATGGGGGAATCTATACGCAAAGCACTGTACTTACATACATGGAATGTCACTCAGCTTTAAAGAGGAAGGACATCCTAATACCTGTGACAACACGGGTGGACACTGGGGACGCTGTGCTGAGTGATGTAAGCCGGTCACAAAAAAGACAATTATTGTATGACTCCACATGTATGAGGTACCCCACGTGGTCAAGGTCACAGGAGCAGAATGTTGACTGGGGGTGCCAGGGGCCAGGAGGGGATGGGGAATTGATGTTTAAGGGGGACATAGTTTCAGTTTGGCGAGATGAAGAGTTCTGGGGGCACCTGGGGGGGCTCAGTTGGGGAAGTATATGGCTTTGGCTCGGGTCATGATCTCAGGGTCCCAGCATCGAGCCCCCACATTGGACTCCCTGCTTAGTGGGGAACCTGTTTCTCCCCCTCCCTCTGCCGCTCCTGCCTGTGCTCCTATTCTCTCTCTCTATGTCAAATAAACAAATAAAATCTTAAAAAAAAAAAAAAAAAGATGAAGCATTCTGGAGACAGATGGCCGTGATGGGTGCCCCACAGCACAAATATGTTTAACACTGTTGAACCTGCACACTTCAACATGGTTAAGATTTTTTTTTTATTTTGGTTAAGATTTTAAAAAAAGAATGTTTACAGTGATAGATTTCATGTTCTATGTATTTTAACCACAATTTTAAAATGTTGAAAAACAATAAGAGGGGATCCCTGGGTGGCACAGTGGTTTAGCGCCTGCCTTTGGCCCGGGGCGCGATCCTGGAGACCCGGGATCGAATCCCACATCGGGCTCCCGGTGCATGGAGCCTGCTTCTCCCTCTGCCTGTGTCTCTGCCTCTCTCTCTCTCTCACTGTGTGCCTATCATAAATAAATAAAATTAAAAAAAAAAACAATAAGAAATACGTTGACAGGGGCGTCTGCGTTGCTCAGTCAGTGAAGCCTCTGCCTTCAGCTCAGGTCATGATCCTGGGGTCCTGGGATTGAGTCCTGTATCGGGCTCCTGCTCCTCAGGAAGCCTGTTTCTCCCCCTGCTTGCGCTCTCTCTTTCTCTCTCTCTCAACTAAATAAATAAAATCTTAAAAAAAAAAAAAGAAAGAAATGTTAACATAAATCACATATAGTGGGGGGACTGGGGAGGGGAAAGGAGCATCACTAGAAGGCAGATGGAGGCCTCGTGGTGGGAAGGACCCGGCTGAGCATGAGAGGGGAAAGCGTTTCCCCAGACTGTGTCCTCCACAGTTTGGAGTTTGTCCTGTGGACAGAGGGAAGCCATTAAAAAGGCTTCAAGCCAGCGAGGGAGGAGACTCTATCTGCCAAAGATCCTGCGGGACAGCCTCTTAGGGGCTCTGCAGCTGGCTGGGGGGGGCAGCGGGGGAGGCGGTGGGAATGGAGGTGCGGCTGCCGGGAGAACGGCCCGGCCACACCCCTTGGAGAGGGTCCCAGAGAAGAGCTCTGGCGGCTGAGCATGTGGGGGATGTAGGTGCCGAGCATCCGGACAGGGACCTCGGGGAGGAAGGCATTTGAGACCAGAGCTCTACCCTGACCCTGCCAGGTTGGAGTGCCTTGGGAGGTCCCAGCAGGGAAGTCGCACCGGCACCTGGTGGCGGGCCTGGAGCCAGGCTGAAGGTATAAGCCGCAGTTTCAACGAGGGCTGTGGGAGAAGAGGAGGGAGGGAGGGGAGAGGCAGAGTCGGGCTGAGGGCTGAGCCCCAAGATGCTCAGGAAGGAAGCCTGGAAGGGGGGCAGCCTGCGGAGGAGGCAGGGAGGCGGGGAAGCAGGGCCAGCAAGATTTCACAGGGAGGCTGGGGCAGCTTGAGGGGGTGATAGGGGAGCGGCAGCTGCCCCCCCCCCCCCCCCCGCCCCCGGGGACAAGGTGACGTGGGACAGGACAGGCAGGGGCTGGGGGAGGCGGTGGCTGAAGAGGGGCCATGGCACCAGTGGGAGGGTACTATTTTAGTAGATTCGATTGTTTTTTTGTTAAATATTAAAAATCTTCCCCTTTCTGTTTTACTTGCAAAAGGAACGCATGCTCCCGGGAAGGAGAATTTGCAGGTGGTGGAGACCCTAGGATCTTTCATTAGTAAAGAAGTCAGTGGTGCAGAAGGCTGGCCCTCTGAGGGGACCCCAGCCAGAGTTTCCCAGTGTCCAAGTATGGGTTTTGTCTCTTTTGGTTGTTTTTTCTTAAGATTTTATTTATTTATTTGAAAGAGAGAGGGGAAGAGGATGAGAGTGGAGAGAGGCAGAGGGAGAAGCAGGTTCCCTGTGGGGAGCCCGATGCAGAACTCGATCCCAGGATCCTGGGATCACGCCCTGAGCTGAAGGCAGACACTCAACCGCTGACCCCCCAGGCACCCTCCAACATGGGACTTGAACTCACAACTCAACCTGGATGCCCTGCCTGTTTTGTGTGAGGGGGCCCCACAAATCTGCTTCAAGCATCCCAGAAGCTAATGTAGGAAGAGAGGCTCTATCATTAACCATTCCAACAGTCCCTGAGATTAACAACCAACCAACTGTTCAGGAAAAGTTTTCCTGCTCTTGGTATGAAGGTCATGGATGAATTTCTCCTGAAATCCCCCTAAACCCCAGATAGCTCAGCGGTTTAGCGCCACCTTGGGCCCAGAGTGTGATCCTGGAGACCCAGGATCCACTCCCGTGTCAGGCTCCCTGCATGGAGTCTGCTTCTCCCTCTGCCTGTGTTTCTGCCTCTCTCTGTCTGTCTGTCATGAATAAATAAATAATATATATATTTTTAAAAATTGAAATCCCCCTAAAAGAGTGGGGTAGAGAATGACATCCTCACCAGGCTTTGAGAACAAGAGTCATGGGGCATTTCTCAAAAAGACCCTTCTTCCGTGCAGGCTGCAGCCTCACAGAAGAGTCCTGCAGCCCGGGGGTGGGGGTGGGGGTGGGAGGGTGGGCTGGTGACAAGCCCTGACCTCTGCAGAGCTCCCTGCTCCTGCAGCTTCCTCCAGGCCATGTCCTAGGAGAGCCAGGGTAGTCAGAGGCTGAGCAAGGAGTCCTGCCTCCCTGACCTCATTTCTCTGACAGAGCCTGGAGCCTGACAAAGCCTGTGAGGTGGTGACAGGGACACCAGGAAGGCCCCGTGGTTGGTGGAGCAGACTCTGCTTCCCATAGACACAAGGAAGGAGTTGGTTCAAGAACTTTGGGGAAAGCTGAAAGCATGACAAAGACTCAGTCCTGAGCAGAAGGGCCCCTGCCCCAAGTCTCCCAGAGACTAAGGCTAGGGTGACCAACAGTACAGATTGCCTGGGACCGAGGTGTTTCATGGGACCCTGGACTTGCAATGCCAGGCAAACAAAAATGAGCTGGTCACCCTTGAAAGGGGCTCCTTCAGATAAAACCAACACTGCACAGAAAACCTCTTTCTAAAGGGATCCAGGGAGCCCTGTAATGGGAGCATCAGGTACAGGCACTCAAACCTTACAGTGGCTGCAGGGACAGGGAGCAAATAAGTTGCTGCATAGGTATCCAAGTATGCAGAGGGGGTTTGGAGATCCAGTTACAAAGCCCTATCTAGGGGCACCTGGTTGGCTTAGTCAGTGAAGCATCCGCTTTTGGCTCAGGTAATGATCCCAGGGTCCTGGGGTCCAGCCCCACATTGAGCCCCACATTGAGCTCTGCTTGGTGGCGGCCTGCTTCTCCTTCTCCCTCTGCCTGCTGCTCCCTCTGCTTATGCTGTCACTCTCCTCCCTCTGTCAAATAAATAAATAAAATCTTAAAAAAAAAACCCAAACACAAAGGCCCTATCTAATTGGGTGCTGGGAGTCAGGGAATGGTCAGGGAAGGCATTACTGAGGAAGGTAAGTCTGATTTGGCACATGAAGGATTAGTTACAATTAGAAAGGTATAAACCCTTTAAGTTGCTGGTCAACCAATTTTTTAGAAAGTAATATATGGTTGTTTTTTTTTTTTTTTTTTTTTTTTTTTTTTTTTTTTTTAGTAATCCTGGGGTGCCTGGGTGGCTCAGAGGTTGAGCATCTGCCTTTGGCTCAGGACATGATCCCGGAGTCCTGGGATCGAGTCCCACATTGGGCTTCCTGCAAGGAGCCTGCTTCCTGCCTGTGTCTTTGCCTCTCCCTCTGTGTCTCTCATGAATAAATAAATAAATCTTAAAAAAAAAAAAAAAAGTAATCCCTATGCCCAACATGGGGCTCAAACTCACAATCCCGAGATCAAGAACCTAATACTGGGGCAGCCCCAGTGGCGCAGCGGTTTAGCGCCGCCTGCAGCCCAGGGCGTGATTCTGGAGACCCAGGATCCAGTCCTGCATAGGGCTCCCTGTATGGGGCCTGCTTCTCCCTCTGCCTGTGTCTCTGCCTGCCTCTCTCTCTCTGAATGAATAAATAAATAAATCTTTTTTTTTAAATGTTTATTTATTTATGATAGTCACAGAGAGAGAAAGAGAGAGAGGCAGAGACACAGGCAGAGGGAGAAGCAGGCTCCATGCACCGGAAGCCCAATGTGGGATTCGATCCCAGGTCTCCAGGATCGCGCCCTGGGCCAAAGGCAGGCGCCAAACCCCTGTGCCACCCAGGGATCCCAAATAAATAAATCTTTAAAAAAAAAAAAAAAAAAAAAGGGGATCCCTGGGTGGCACAGCGGTTTGGCGCCTGCCTTTGGCCCAGGGCGCGATCCTGGAGACCCGGGATCGAATCCCACGTCGGGCTCCCGGAGCATGGAGCCTGCTTCTCCCTCTGCCTGTGTCTCTGCCTCTCTCTCTCTCAATCTGTGTGACTATCATAAATAAAAAAAATTAAAAAAAAAAAAAAAAAAAAAGAACCTAATACTGAAAAAAAAAAAAAAAAGAACCTAATACTGTACTGACTGAGCCAGCCAGGCACCTCTAACCAATTTTTGATACAAGGATACGGGTGCCAAGTCAGTCAAATGGAAAAGATAGTTTTTTTAACAAATGGTCCTAAGACAAGTGGGCCACATGAAAGAATGAAGTTAAAAAAAATAAAATAAAAATTATAAAAAAAGAAAGAATGAAGTTGGACCCTTACCTCACACCATATACAAATGTTAACTCAAAATTGATCACAGATGTAGATGTAAGAGCTAAAAAGTCATAGAAAAAAAGAGACCTAAGTTTTTGTGACCTTGGGGTAACCTTCTTTTTAAGATTTTATTTATTTATTTATTTATTTATTTATTTATTTATTTATTTATTTGAGAGAGACACAGAGAGAGAGAACATGAGAGCTGGGAGAGGCAGAGGAAGAAGCAGATTCCAACTGAGCAAGGAACCCAATATGGGGCTTGATCCCAGAACTCTGGGATCATGACCTGAGCTGAACGCAGACGCTCAACCAACTGAGCCACCCAGGCACCCTGGCAGTGTTTTCTTATATATGATACCAAAGGCATAAATAATCAAAGAGGGGTACCTGGCTGGCTCAGTCAGAGGAGCATGTAACTCTTGATCTTGGGGTTGTAAGTTCATTCCCCAAGTTTGGTGAAGAAAGAAAGAAGAAAAGAAAGAAAAAGAAAGAAGGAAGGAAGGAAGGAAGGAAGGAAGGAAGGAAGGAAGGAAGGGAGGGAGGGAGGGAGGGAGGGAGGGAGGGAGGGAGGGGAAATCTAGATAAACTAGACTTTGTCAAAATTAAACACTTTTTTTGCTTCAAAGGACACCACACAAAGAAAGTAGAAAGAAAACACTTGAAAGGGAGAAAATATTTGCAACTCATATATGATAAGGGACCTTATACAAATATCCAAAGAACTCTTACAACCAAAAAAATAAAAAGATAAACAATCCAATTTTTATTTTTTTATTTTATTTTTTTTTCAATCCAATTTTTAAATGGGCAAAATTTTTTTTTGGGGGGGGGCAAAATATTTTTTGAAAGATTTTATTTGGGAACCCTGGGTGGCGCAGCGGTTTAGTGCCTGCCTTTGGCCCAGGGCGCGATCCTGGAGACCCGGGATTGAATCCCATGTCGGGCTCCCAGTGCATGGAGTCTGCTTCTCCCTCTGCCTATGCCTCTGCCTCTCTCTCTCTCTCTCTCTCTCTCTCTGTGTGACTATCATAAATAAATTTTTAAAAAAATAAAAGATTTTATTTATTCATGAGAGACACACAGACAGAGAGAGAGAGAGGCAGAGACACAGGCAGAGGGAGAAGCAGGCTCCATGCAGGGAGCCCCTGGTGGGACTCAATCCTGAGACTTGATCCCGAGACTTGATCCCGAGACTTGATCCCGAGACTCCAGGATCAGGCCCTGGACTGAAGGTGGCGCTAAACCGCTGAGCCACCCAGGGATCCCCTAAAATAGGCAAAATATTTAAATACACATTTCTCTAAAGAAGGCATAAAAATGGGGGCGCCTGGGTGGCTTAGGCAGTTAGGTGTCTGCCTTCAGTTTGGGTCATGGTCCTGGGGCCCTGGGATGGAGCCCCGTGTCTGGCTCCCTGCTCAGTTGGGGAGCCTACTTCTCCCTCCTATATTTTACTCTCTCTTGCTCTGTCTCACTCTTTCTCTTTTTATTTACAAATACATAAAATCTTTTTTTAAAATTTTTATTTATGATAGTCACAGAGAGAGAGAGAGAGAGAGAGAGAGGCAGAGACACAGGCAGAGGGAGAAGCAGGCTCCATGCACCGGGAGCCCGACGTGGGATTTGATCCCGGGTCTCCAGGATCGCGCCCTGGGCCAAAGGCAGGCGCTAAACCGCTGCGCCACCGAGGGATCCCACAAATACATAAAATCTTAAAAAAAAAAAAAAAAAAAAAAAAGAAGAAGAAGAAGAAGGCGGGATGCCTGGGTGGCTCAGCAGTGGAGTGTCTGCCTTCTGCCCAGGTTGTAATCCTGGAGTCCTGGGATTGAATCCTTCATCCGGCTCCCCACAGGGAACCTGCTTCTCCCTCTGCCTGTGTCTCTGCCTCTCTGTGTCTCTCAGGAATAAATAAATAAATAAATAAATAAATAAATAAATAAATAAATAAATAATTTTTTTTAAAAGAAGGCATAAAAATGGCCAATAAGCACAGTTCCTCAAAATGTTAAATACAGACCAAGTGATTCTACTCCCTGGTGTATATCCAAGGAAATTGAAAACAGAGTTACACAAAAATGTGCACGTGAATGTTCAGAGCAGCATTATTCATAACGGACGAAAAGTAGAAACAACCCAAATGTCTACCAACTGATGAATAAATACACAAATGTGTTGTAGCCATACAAAGGATTATTTGAGCGTAAAAGGAAATGAAACCCTGAACTGTGCTACAACACGGATATAAACCTTGAGAACATTGTGCTAAGTGAGAGAACCAGACACAAAAGGCCTCATATCCTGATTCCATTTATACGAAGCGTCTAGAACAGGCCAGTCCATAGAGACAGGGTGTGGTAGTGGTGGTTGCCTCTGATTGGGAGAAGGGGGAACAGGGAGCAATGGCCAACAAAGTTTCTTTTCGGTGTGATGAAAATGTTCCAAAATTGGCTAGTGGTGGTGATGGTAGCACAACTTTGTGAATATCCTGAAAACCACCAAATTTTACTCTCTAAAAGGGTGAATTTTATGGTATATGAATTGCATCTCAGTAAAGCAGACATCATTCAAAAAGAGCGAGAGAGGGTCACCTGGGTGGCTTAGTTGGTTAAGTGTCGGACTTAGCTTCTGCTCAGGTCATGATCTCGGGATTATGAGATCGAGCGCCGCATCAGGCTCCGCACACAACACGGAGCCTACTTAAGAGTCTCTCTTCCTCTGCTCCTCTTCTCTCTCTCTCTAAAATAAATAAATAAATCTTTAAAAATAATAATTAAAAAACAAAGAGTGTGAGAGACTTCGGATTTCTGGTCCAGGACGTAAGGAGCTTGGAAGTTGTCACTCCAGCTTACCAAGGAGAAAGCTGAACAAAGTAAACATTAACAGTTCTTAGATTCATCAAAGAACTGAGGTCACAGTGTGAGCTGCTCCCCCCGCCAAACTGGACAGATGGACAGGCAGATACAAAAGAAATAGAACTTGGCAGAGCAAAAGCCCATGAACAGAAACCTCCACGAGAGCTGTGTTCAGCTTTGGAGAAAGCCGAATGGTACTTGAGGAACTGCTGAAGGCTCAGGGTAGATAAGCTCAGTGTAGAGAAGCCTGAGATTTAGAGACACTGGGCCCAGGCGGGATGGGGGGAGCACTGGTGTGTGTGTGTGTGTGTGTGTGTGTGTGTGTGTGTGTTGGGGGGGGCATTCTTGGTGAGATTTTTGTTTTTAAGATTTTATTTTTAGGGGTACCTGGGTGGCTCAGTCTGTTGGGCAACTGCTTTCTGCTGCAGTCGTGATCCCATGGTCCTGGGAGCGAATCCTGAGTCGGGCTCTCTGCTCAGTGCAGTCTGCTTCTCCCTCTGCCCCTCACCCTGCTTGTGAAGTCATATTCTCTCTCTCAAATAAATAAATAAATAAATAAATAAATAAATAAATAAATAAAATCTTAAAAAAAAAAAGGATTTTAAAGTAATCTCTACACCCAATATGAGGCTCGAACTCACAACCCTTAGATCAAGACTTATGTGTTCCACTGATGGAGCCAGCTGGGGAACCCCGCTCTTGGTGAGGTGGGGTTTTTTGTTTGTTTTGTTTGTTTTGTTTTGTTTTTTTAACTCTAGGAGTCCTACCAAGTTCTTCCAGTAAAGATGGAAGAAAATCCCCTTCTGCTTCAGGCAGAGGAATTGAAAAGGAGCCATTCTGGAAATCATCCAGAGCATTCCTTTTTTTTTTTAAAGATTTTATTTATTTATGAGAGACACACAGAGAGACAGGCAGAGGGAGAAGCAGGCTCCATGTAGGGAGCCCGACGTGGGATCCTAGGTCTCCAGGATCAAGCCCTGGGCCGAAGGCAGGCACTAAACCGCTGAGCCACCCAGGCTGCTCCATCCAGAGCTTTCTGTCCTTCCTGACAGAGCCCGCCCTCCAGGGAAACTAGGGAGCCTAACCAGTTGAAGTGTAATCAGGACCTGATCCACCTGAGAGAAGGCAAATACCCTACTCCAGCCCCTCAGGCAGGCCCGTACCTCCAAGGGGGAGAAAAAAAATTGAGAAGCTTCACCTGAAACTAAAGTGTGGAAGGCTCTGTGTCCAGTAGATGGGATGGGTCTAGCCTGTGACTCTTGAGCTCTGAGTTGTGAGTTCAAGCCCCACCTTGGGCACGGAGATTACTTAAAAACTCATAAGCTCAAGACAAAATGAACTCTGGTTAGAATCAATAAATGAGAGGCGTCTGGGGGGCTCAGGGGTTGAGCATCTGCCTTCAGTTCAGGGCGTGATCCCGGGGTCCTGGGATCCAGTCCTTCATCGGAGTCCCCACAGGGAGCCTGCTTCTCCCTCTGCCTGTGTCTCTGCCTCTCTCTGCGTGTCTCTCTTGAATAAATTGATAAAATCTTAAAAAAAAAAAAAAAATCAGGGTTGCCTGGGTTGGCTCAGAGGTTCAGCGCCTGCCTTTGGCCCAGGGGGTTATCCTGGAATCCTGGGATGGAGGTCTGCCTCAGGCTCCCTGCATGGAGCCTGCTTCTCCCTCTTCCTGTGTCTCTGCCATTCTCTCTCTCTCTCTCTCTCTCTCTCTCTGTCTCCCTCTCATGAATAAATAAATAAATAAATCTTTAAAAAAAATCAATAAATGAGAAGTTTATGGCCCAGGGACTCAGGCTTCCTAAAGACAGTGGGGCCACAGCACCCCTGCCCCCACACCCCAGCCACATGGGGAGGCCTATTTATAGCAGTCCCCATCACCCAGCACATGATGTCTGGCTCCCAGACAAAACTTTACAAGCCATACTAAAAGTCACAACTCGGTCCAAAGAGACAGAGCAAGCATCAGGACCAGACTCACACAGGGCAGCTGTGAACATTTAAAACCATGGCCGGCCCTCAGGACTTTCTTTTTCTGCTTCCAATAAGGATCCATGTCTGAGTTTGCCATTTTGGAAATTTGGAGACAAAACAGACAAGATCACATTTTTGGTGCCTTCCGTGGGAGCCCAACAGGGCCCAGGCTGGCAGGGAGCGTGCCCCCCCGCCTCCCACCCCGGGGTCACCCCTCTGCTTCACAAGTTCCAAATGTGATCTCCTGCATAGAACTTTCCAGCACAGGAGGCATCCGGAGTTGCTGTGAGTCTTGCGTTCTGTCCCCTGTGATGCGACTCACGGTCACGAAGGAATATGACCAGACTTCCTTTCCAGGACAGAGAATAAAAGTGGCAGAGGTCAAGGATACTTGCCTCATTCCAGATCTTGAGGATGTTTCTCCATTCTGTTTTCTTTTTTTTTCTTTTTAAAGATTGTAAGTAACCTCTATACCCAGTGTGGGGCTTGAACTCATGACCCTGAGACCAAGAGTCACTCACCCCACTTACTGAGCCAGGCCAGGTGCCACTACATTCTGAATGCGTCATCTTAATGCTTCACCAGGGAGGGTGATGTTTCCGAATATTTCTGGTAGATTCTCTCTATCATGTTAAGGAAGTATACTTTTATTCTATTTGATAAGACTGTTTTGTAGGTTTTTCTAAAAAGTCATGAATAGATATTGACATTCATCAGATTTCCTTACTGAATTTATCGGTGTGACCATTTGGTTTTCTCATTTTAATATTTAGTTCTTAATGAATTATGTTTCTAGAATTTATTTTTTGACATTAGGTGTGGTGCACAAAACTGGATTACTCATGACATGTTACTGTTCCATGCATGACTGTATTTTGTGTTCTTTGTCTGTTTCTTACTCTATTTTTTATTTAATATTTTTCTTTCATTACTATTTAAAGATTTTATTTCTTTATTTGACAGAGAGAGACAGAGAGAGCATGCCGGGGGAGCAGCAGAGGCAGAGGGAGAAGCAGATTGCCCGCTGAGCAGGGAGTCTGATACAGGGCTCGATCCCAGGACCCCGGAGACCACAATCCAAGACGAAGGCAGATGCTTCACCAACTGAGGTCCCCGGGTACCCCAGAACTTGTTCACCTTATAACTGAAAGTTAGCACCTGTTGACCAACATCCCCCATTGCCTGTATCCCCCAGACCCTGGCAGCCACCATTCTATTCTCTATATCAATGAATTTGACTTTTTAAAGATTCCCCATGAGTGAGATCATGCCATTTTTGACTTTCGGTCTCTGGCTTGTTTCTCTTAGCAGAGTGTCCTCCTGGTTCACCCATGTTGTTGCAAATGGCAGAATTTCCTTCTTTTGTAAGGCTGAAGAACACCCCATTGTACATGTACACCACATTTTCTTTATCTGTTCATCCATCAATGGAACATTTGGGTTGTTTCCGTGTCTTGGTTATTTATTTATTTATTATTTATTTATTTATTATAGTCACAGAGGGAGAGAGAGAGAGGCAGAGACACAGGGAGAGGAAGAAGCAGGCTCCATGCACCGGGAGCCCGACGTGGGACTCGATCCGGGGTCTCCAGGATCATGCCCTGGGCCAAAGGCAGGTGCCAAACCACTGCGCCACCCAGGGATCCCTCCGTGTCTTGGTTATTGTGACTAATGTTGCAATAAATATGGGGGTGCAGATATCTTTCTGAGCTAGTGACTTCATTTCTCTTGGGTACACACCCAGGATTGGGAAGTCTGGATCATACGGTAGTTTGACTTTTAATCTTTTGAGGAAACTGTCTAGTGTTTTCCATCGTTGTTGTACCAACTTACATCCTCACCAAATATGCACAGTTTCCCCTTTCTCCACATTGTTGCCATCACTTATTATCTTTTGACTTTTTGATAATAGCCATCCTAACAGATGTGAAATGATGCCTCATTGTAGTTTTGGTTAGCATTTCCCTCATGATCAGTGATGCTGAGCATCTTTTTTTTTTAATATTTTATTTATTTATTCACGAGAGACACAGGCTGAGGGAGAAGCAGACTCCCCGCTGAGCAGGGAGCCCAATGCGGGACTCGATCCCAGGACCCCAGGATAACGACCTGAGCCAAAGGCAGACTCTCAACCACTGAGCAAGCCAGGCACCCCCTCTTCAGTGCCTTTATTTTTTCCTCTTTTTTTTTTAATATTTTATTTATTTATTTAGGATAGTCACAGAGAGAGAGAGAGAGAGAGAGGCAGAGGGAGAAGCAGGCTCCATGCACCGGGAGCCCGACGTGGGATTCGATCCGGGGTCTCCAGGATCGCGCCCTGGGCCAAAGGCAGGCGCCAAACCGCTGCGCCACCCAGGGATCCCTCTTCAGTGCCTTTAATCTTTAATTTTTTTTCTTCCAGCAGTGTGCTAGAACTTCACTGGATTCTAGACTCCTGGACTCCCGTTAAAGATACTTTCATCCAAAAAAAAAAAAAAAAAAAGATACTTTCATCCCTGGTTGGTTTTCAAAATCAATGTTCTGCAGGAAGATGACATAGAAAACCCCTCTCCTGGGATCCCTGGGTGGCGCAGCGGTTTGGCGCCTGCCTTTGGCCCAGGGCGCGATCCTGGAGACCCGAGATCGAATCCCACGTCGGGCTCCCGGTGCATGGAGCCTGCTTCTCCCTCTGCCTGTGTCTCTGCGCCCCTCTCTCTCTCTCTGTGACTATCATAAATAAAAATTAAAAAAAAAATAAATTTAAAAAAAGAAAACCCCTCTCCTGCCAACTTGCTGACGTCACTTGGAATGACTGTCTTTTACTTTTATCACATATATGGGTGGTGCCACAATATTGCCTCATATTAATTCTTTTTGTTTTTTTATAAAGATTTTATTTATTTATTCATGAGAGATACAGAAAGAGAGAAGCAGAGACCCAGGCAGAGGGAGAAGCAGGCTCCATGCAGGGAGCCCGATGCGGGACTCCATTCTGGGACTCCAGGATCAAGTCCTGGGCCGAAGGCAGGCGCCAAACCACTGAGCCACCCAGGGATCCCCTATTGCCTCATTTTAAATATTAGCTTTACAAAAAATAGGATCATGTTATCTTCTGACATTTTTTTCATTTAATATTATATTCCCAAGATTCGCTAGATTTGACTACATTGTTGTAGTTCAAACAAATGTATAATATTCCATTTTGTGAATATGCCACATTTATATATTCGTTCTCCTACCTGTAGACTTTTGAGTTGTTTCCATGTTTTTCTTTTCCAAACACTGTTTCCACAAACATGTTTTTTATACATGCCTGCTGGTGCCCAGATGAAAGTTTCTCTGAGCATATAGCTAGAATTGGAATGCTGGGTCCTGGGGTATATATAATGTCCAACTTTGATTTGAATTCCCTAGTTACAAAGAAAGTTGGGGTTTCTGGGTGGCTCAGTTGGTTGAGAGTCTCCCTTCAGCTTGGGTCATGATCCCAGGGTCTGGGAATTGAGTCCCACATCCGATTCCCCACTCCATGGGGAGTCTACTCTCTCCTCTCCCTCTGCCCCGACCCCATGCTCATATTCTCTCTCAAATAAATAAAGTCTTAAAAAAAAAAAAAAAAGAGGGATCCCTGGGTGGCGCAGCGGTTTGGCGCCTGCCTTTGGCCCAGGGCGCGATCCTGGAGACCCCGGATCGAATCCCACGTCGGGCTCCCGGTACATGGAGCCTGCTTCTCCCTCTGCCTGTGTCTCTGCCTCTCTCTCTCTCTCTGTGACTATCATAAAAAAAAAAAAAAAAAAAAAAAAGTTGAACATCTCCTCATTGTTGCTTGTCTCTGAAGTTCCTATTATGTGTTTTGCCTATTTTTCTATCAGATGATTTGTTCTTTCCTTATTTGTTTTTAGAAGTTCTTTTTTTTTTTTTTTTTTTTTTTTAAATATTTTATTTATTTATTTAGGATAGTCACACAGAGAGAGAGAGAGAGAGAGAGAGAGGCAGAGACACAGGCAGAGGGAGAAGCAGGCTCCATGCACCGGGAGCCTGACGTGGGACTCGATCCTGGGTCTCCAGGATCGCGCCCTGGGCCAAAGGCAGGCGCCAAACCGCTGCGCCACCCAGGGATCCCTGTTTTTAGAAGTTCTTAACACATTCTTTGTCAGTTGTATATGTTCCAAAACTCTTTTCCCAGTTTCACAACTTATTTTTTTTCACTTTCTCCATAGTGTCTTTTGATGAACAAATGTTCTTAGTTTTAATATTTTTGGAAGTGATCTCTATACCCAAAGTGGGGCTCAAACCCACAACCCTGAGATCAAGAGTCGTACACTCTACTGACTGAGCCAGCCAGGTGCCTCTTAAGTTTAATTTTTTCAAATGTATTTATTCTTTTACAGTCAGCAATTTTGTGTGTCTAATTTAGTGAATTTTTCCCTTGGGACTCCTGGGTGGCTCAGTGGTTGAGCGCCTGCCTTCGGCTCAAGTCGTGATCCTGGGGTCCTGGGATTGAGTCCTGCATCAGGCTCCCCACAGGGAGCCTGCTTCTCCCTCTGCCTGTGTCTCTGCCTCTCTCTGAGTGTCTCTCATGAATAAATAAATAAAATCTTTAAAACAAAAAATAAGATAAAATAAATCTTGATCTTTGATTGGGCAAGTCCCCCTTTTTTGCTCCTCCATTCACAAGTATCTCTCCTCCATTCACAAGTATCTATTCTTGGCTGTTTGCTTTTCACTATAAATTTGAGAATTAGCATGTCATGGTCCACTCTAAAACACCTAATTACAGACATAGAAAGCAAATTAGTGGTTGTCAGTGGTTGGGAGGAAGGAAAATAGGAGGGACTGCTAATGGAGGGAATAGAGTTTTCTTTTGAGAAAGATTTCTCCACGCAGCATTCAATGCCAGAAGATGATAATGGTTAATTTTTATGTCAATTTGACTACCTGTAGTGCCCAGACTAATCACGATTTCTGAGTGTGTCTGTGAGGGCGGTTCTGGATGGAGTGAGTATCTGAATCTGTGAATTGAGTAAAGCAGATGGCCTACCCCAGTATATGTGGGCATCATCCAATCCAAGGCCCAAACAGAACAAAAGGCAGAGGAAGGAGAAATCCACCCCTCTTTTTCCTGCCTTGCTTGTGTGAGCTCATCAACTCTCTCATCTGCTCTGGCCCTCAGACTGGGGTCAACACCCTCAGCTCCCTTTGTTCTCAAGCCTTCAGACTTGAGCTAAACTATACCACTGGCTTCCTTGGGTCTCTAGCTTATAGATAGCAGATTATGGGAGTTCTCAGCCTCCATAATCTATGAGGCAATTCCTGACAGTAAATCTCCTTTGGTTGTGTTCAGTTTCTTTGGATTACCCATACTAATACAGAAATCAAGCAACGTCTACAAAATTCTTTTTTTGTGTAAAATTTTATATATTTATTTAAGAGAGACAGCAAGCATGAGCTGGGGGAGGGGGGCAGTGGGAAGAGGGAGAAGGAGAAGCAGGCTCCCCATTGAGCAGGGATCCTGAGATCACAACCTGAGCCAAAGGCCAATGTTTAACGGATTGATCCACTCAGGCACCCCTGTCTATAAAATTCTAAGGGAAAGAAACATCCAGTCAAGATGTGCTTCCATTTTAAATGCTACAGGAGGGGCGCCTGGGTGGCTTAGTCCATTGGGCATCTGCCTTCAGCTCAGGTCATGATCCCAGGGGCCAGTGATCAAGCCTTGCATCAGCATCATTGGGCTCCCTGTTCAGTGGGGAGTCTGCTTCTCCCTCTGCTCCTCCCCCTGCTTGTGCTCCCTCCCCCCCAAATAAATAAATAAGTAAGTAAATAAATAAATAAATAAATAAATAAAACCTTAAAAAAATGCTACAGGAATATATTCTCAAAATTTAGAAATACAACAAAGCACTGATGAACTCTTTCTGAAAAATGTACCAGGGATCCCTGTGGCTCAGCAGTTTCGCACCTGCCTTCGGCCCAGGGTGTGATCCTGGAGTCCCGGGATGGAGTCCCGCATCGGGCTCCCTGCATGGAGCCTGCTTCTCCCTCTGCCTGTGTCTCTGCCTCTCTCTCTCTATGTCTATCATGAACAAATAAATAAAATCTTTGAAAAAAAAAAAAGAAAAATGTACCAGACAGATCAAGAAAAATGATGACAGGGATCCCTGGGTGGCACAGCGGTTTGGCGCCTGCCTTTGGACCAGGGCACGATCCTGGAGACCCGGGATTGAATCCCACGTCGGGCTCCCGGCATGGAGCCTGCTTCTCCCTCTGCCTATGTCTCTGCCTCTCTCTCTCTCTCTCTCTCTGTGTGTGACTATCATAAATAAATTTAAAAAAAAAAAAAAGAAAAATGATGACAGTAGAGAAGTAGAAGTAAGAAGATAGATGAGCCATTTAAATACAATAATTAGGGGCACCCGGCTCAGTCTGAAGGACAGTGTGGGACTCTTGAAATCAAGGTCATGACTTCAAGCCCCACATAGGGTGTAGAGATTACTTAAAAATAAATACATAGGGCAGCCCCGGTGGCGCAGCGGTTTGGCGCCGCTTGCAGCCTGGGGCGTGATCCTGGAGACCCTGGATCGAATCCCACGTCAGGCTCTCTGCATGGAGCCTGCTTCTTCCTCTGCCTGTGTCTCTGCCTCTCATTCTCTCTCTGTGTCTCTATAAATAAATAAACAAAATCTTAAATAAATAAATAAACTTTGAAAATACAAGAGTAAGTCTACATAACCGGACAGATTATATTTGTAGAAAGAAAGAAAATATTACAAAGCCTGACAAATTAAAAAAGAGAAAAGCCATAACCTGGAGGTAGGATGTCCATAACAGTGGTCTAGATATCCTAAGTACTGTCCTAATTGAAAAGACTACCATCCCAGGGGTCCCCTGACCTGCTTAATCAGTAGAGCAAGTGACTCTTGATCTCAGGATGGTGAGTTCACGCCCCACGTTGGGCATGGCGCCTACTTAAAAAATAATAATAAAATTTAGAAAGAAAAGACTACAATCCTGGATGAGATATTTTGTTAAAAAACACTACTGAGCTGGCACAATTAGAAAAGTATTCCTACAGAGGCCAAAATGAAGTCAAATCAGGAGGCCTAGTGGATAAATGTAGGCCAAAGTCAGCTTTTCTTCCCAAGGGTTTCTGTGAAACACAAAAGATCTTGAGTTTTGCCTAGATTATTCTTGGATGCATGGGACAGGGGATAAAGCCCAGGGCTCCGCCAAAATAGTAGTACATTTCTACATATGGTGGGGACCTCCTACAACCTCAGTATAAAGGCATACAAAAACCAGAACCAAAACACATTATAGGGGACACCTGGGGGGCTCAGTGGTTGAGTGCCTCCCTTCGGCCTAGAGCATGACCCCAGGGTCCTGGGATCAGAGGCACATCGGGCTCCCCAAAGGGAGCCTGCATCTCCTTCTTCCTGTGTCTCCTGCCTGTGTCTCAGCCTTTCTCTCTGTGTCTCTCATGAATAAATAAATAAAATCTTAAAACAAACACATTTCAGGAAAGGAAGGAGCAAGGGCACTTGCCTGTCTTAACTTTGAACGGAAACAAACAAAAAAGGTCTCTCCTGAGAACCTGAAACCACAACCAAATTGTCCTATGGTTTGTCCTCAATTTCATCCCACCTAAGTAACCCAAGGAAAACTTTTTTTTTTTTTTTTTAAGATTTTATTTACTTATTCATGAGAGACATACAGAGAGAGGCAGAGACACAGGGAGAGGGAGACGCAGGCTCCCTATGCAGGACTCAATCCAAGGACCGGGGTCATGCCCGAGCCAAAGGCAGACACAACCGCTGAGCCACCCAGGTGCCCCTACATATAAATTTGTCTTTGCCGATATTTTCAAGTAATCTCTACACTCAACGTTGGGCTCGAACTCACAACCCCAAGATAAAGAGTCATGTGCTCCACTGACTGAGCCACCCAGGCACCCCTCTTTACCAATATTTTCTTTTTTTTTTTTGAGATTTTATTTATTTATTCATGATAGACATAGAGAGAGAGAGGCAGAGACACAGGCAGAGGGAGAAGCAGGCTCCACGCAGGGAGCCTGATGGAGGACTCGATCCGGGGACTCCAGGATCGCGCCCTGGGCCAAAGGCAGGCGCTAAACCGCTGAGCCACCCAGGGATCCCCAATATTTTCATTTTTAATGAGACATTGTCATTATGCTTCCTTTTACTTCTTTAAGCATAGTTTCCTTAAGTTTTTAAGAACATATTTATATTGGCCACTTTGACATCTTTTTCTGTTAAATGAAACATCTGGGGCTCTCACAGGCAATTTCTGTTGCCCGCTTTTTGTGCTCTGTGCATGGGCCACATTTTGCTGTTTCTCTGAAAATCTTGTAATGTTTTTCTTGAAAACCGACATTTTAAATTTTTTTTTTTTATTTATAATAGGCACACAGTGAGAGAGAGAGAGAGAGAGAGAGAGAGAGGGGCAGAGACACAGGCAGAGGGAGAAGCAGGCTCCATGCACCCGGAGCCCGACGTGGGATTCGATCCCGGGTCTCCAGGATCACGCCCTGGGCCAAAGGCAGGCGCTAAACCACTGCGCCACCCAGGGATCCCCCGACATTTTAGATAATAATGCAGCAACCATAATTCCCCTCTCCTCTCTCGGGGTATTTTTGTTGTTTTTTTTTCCTGGTGTAGTGACTTGGCTGGACTGTTCTAGGGTAGGGAATTCTATTCCCACCCTCACCTCCCAACCCCAGTGCAGAGGCTTTGGTGTCAGCCCTTGGAAGGCGCAGCGCTGATGGGTTCACGGTCACCCTGGGATCACAGCAGTTTTATTATTTTTTTCAAGGATTTTATTTATTTATTTGAGAGACAGAGCATGAGCAGGGGCAGAGGGAGAGGGAGAAGCAGACTCCCCATGAGCAGGGAGTCCAACTCTGGCCTCTATCCCAGAACCCCAAGAACATGACCTGAGCCCAAGGCAGAGGCTTAACCAACTGAGCCCCCTGGGCGCCCCGAAACAGCCAGTTTAGCAGAGTGGTCTTTGGGTCTTTCCCCAATCTCTAAATTAAGCTGACTACCCCATTTGGTATCAGATCTGGTTCTTAACCTTCAGGTTAACCAGCTAGTTGCTCTATTGTTTTGGACAATGTCCTGGGGGCATAAATGGATCCCAGGTGAGATCCACCAACATTCTAGCTGGGGTAGTTTCTGAGGTGAGTGGTTGAGCTTTGTTTGGAACCCCAGAGAGCTTTCAGGGTGTTTTCCCCACCCTGTTCTCTCCAGGAACTACCTGGCCTACCTATAGCTCGGGCTCTTAACTAAAAGGAACTGCTAGCCTCCACCTCGTATTTGCTTACCGCCAAAAGGCCCATTGTTGTATTTTTTATCTACTTTTTATTTTTTGAAGTAGGCTCCACACCCAGCCTGGGGCTTGAACTCATGACCCTGAGATCAGAGCTGCAGGCTCTACCTATTGAACCGGCCAGGTGCTCCCAAAAGCCTCATTGTTTAAGAGACTGTCGTTAGTCTTGCACATTCTGTTTCAGATAAAGTCAGTTCTGGGCGTCTGGGTGGCTCCACACTTGAGCATCTGCCTCCAGCTCAGGTTGTGACCCCAAGGTCCCAGGATGGAGTCCCGCATTGGGCCCCCTGCAGGGAACCTGCTTCTCCCTCTCTCTCTCTCTGTGTCTCTCACGAATAAATAAATAAAATCTTTTAAAAAATAATAAATTAAAAAAAAATCTCAAAAACATCCAGAGAGGGGAGCCTGTGTGGCTCTGTTGGTGAAGCATCTGCCTTGGGCTCGGGTCATGGTCCTAGGGTCCTGGGATTGAGCCCTGAGTTGGGGCGGGGGTAGTCCTTGCTCAGTGGGGAGTCTGCTCCTCCCTCTCCCTTTGCTCCTTTCTCTGCTCATGCTCTCTCTCTCTCAAATGAATAAGTAAAATCTTTTTTTAAAAAGATCCATTTAAGAGAGCACAAGCCAGGTGGGGAGCTTCAGAGGCGCCCCTGAATAAATAAAATCTTTTAAAAGAAAAGGCATCGGGATCCCTGGGTGGCGCAGCGGTTTAGCGCCTGCCTTTGGCCCAGGGCGTGATCCTGGAGACCCGGGATCGAATCCCACATCGGGCTCCCGCTGCATGGAGCCTGCTTCTCCCTCTGCCTATGTCTCTGCCTCTCTCTCTCTGTGTGTGTGTGTGTGTGACTATCATAAATAAATAAAAAAAAAAGAAAAGGCATCTAGAGAAAAATAACATGAGGAAGTAATGATTCTGCAAGTTTATCAGAAACTATGAAAGCCAGAAATCTAGGACATCTTCAAAGCCCTGAAAGATGATACCTAAAACACAAGCGACAAAATAAAATACAAGTGGAACCACATGAAACCTACAAGCTTCTGTGTGGCTAAAGAAACAATCAGCAAAATGAAAAGACAGCCTACAGAATGGAAAAAATATTTACAAATCATATTCCAGGGATGCCTGGGTGGCTCAGTGGTTGAGCGTCTGCCTTCGGCTCAGGGCGTGACCCTGGAGTCCTGGGATCAAGTCTCACATGGGGCTCCCCGCAGGGAGCCTGCTTCTCCCTCTGCCTGTGTCTGCGTCTCTCTGTGTATCTCTAATGAATAAATAAATAACATCTTTTAAAAAAAATCATATTCTGATAAGGGGTTCATATCTAAAATATATAAAGAGTTCATAGCCAATGGCCAACAAAACCAAACCCAAATAGTCTGATTAAACACGGGTAAAGACCTGAATAGACATTTTCCTAAAAATATATGCCTGGCTGATGGGCACATGAAAAAGTGCTCCAAAAAAAAAAAAAAAAAAAAAAAAGAAAAGAAAAGAAAAAGAAAAAGTGCTCCATATCATTAGTAGAAGGGAACTGCAAATCCAAACCACAATGAGTTATCCTGCCATTCCTACTAGAATAGCTATCCTCAAAAAGACAAGAGATAAAAAAAAAAAAAAAAAAAAAGAAAAGAAAAAAAAAGACAAGAGATAATAAGTGCTGGTGAGGATGTGGAGAAGAGAAATCCATCCATAGACTATCGATTATTATCCTTCAGTATCTTCCAAAAGCTTTATATTTGGGATTTCACATCTAGGTGAATTGTAATCTACCTAAAATTGACTTATTTGGTGGAAGGAAGTGGTTTCCTTGTTTTCCACATAGAAAACCCATTGTTGGGACGCCTGGGTAGCTCAGTGGTTGGGCGTCTGCCTTTGGGCCAGGGCGTGATCCTGAGTCACGGGATCAAGTCCCACATCACGCTCCCTGCATGGAGTCTGCTTCTCTTTCTCCCTCTGGCTGTGTCTCTGCCTCTCTCTCCCTCGCTAATAAATAAAATCTTTTTTTTTTTTAAACTTTTATTTATTTATGATAGGCACACAGTGAGAGAGAGAGAGAGGCAGAGACACAGGCAGAGGGAGAAGCAGGCTCCATGCACCGGGAGCCCGACGTGGGATTCGATCCCGGGTCTCCAGGACCGCGCCCTGGGCCAAAGGCAGGCGCCAAACCGCTGCGCCACCCAGGGATCCCCTAAATAAAATCTTAAAGAAAAAAGAAAACCCATTGTTCTGGCAAAATTTATGAAATAACTCATCCCGTTCAAATGACCTTCTCTGACCAAGTCATGTTCATATGTAATTCCATATGTTTCTGGGTTCTTCTGTTCCTTTGGTCTATTTTCTCTTCCTCTGTTACTACATTATTATTATTATTATTATTATTATTATTATTATTATTTTAAAATTATTTTTGCTTTTTAAAGATTTTATTTATTCATTAGAGACACACAGAGAGAGGCAGAGACA
Organism: Canis lupus baileyi; assembly: GCF_048164855.1. Taxonomy (NCBI): domain Eukaryota; kingdom Metazoa; phylum Chordata; class Mammalia; order Carnivora; family Canidae; genus Canis; species Canis lupus. The sequence goes on from NC_132840.1 coordinate 56,631,600, forward strand.
TAGGCAGAGAGAGAAGCAGGCTCCTTGCAGGGGGCCCAATGTGGGACTTGATCCCAGGACTCCAGGGTCATGACCTGAGCCGATGCTCAACCACTGAACTACCCAGGTGCCCTAGCAAACATTTTTAATTTGGGCAAAACCACTTGAAGAGATTATGAAGCAAATGGGAATTCTTATCTACTGCTGGTGGGATTGCAAACTAGGAGAATCATGTTGGAAACCAATATGGTACCTGGTACACATCCAGGGAACCCGTTGAGCAACTGTATTTCCAGAATCCACCCTGGAAACCACGGCTGTGTGTGCATTGGGCAGGGGCAGGAGCTTTCATGGTGGCAGTGTTGGTAAATAAATATCTACCACCAGTAGCATGGATAAAGTATATATTTATTTGATTTTTTTCAAATTTATTTTTTATTTTTTACTTTTCTTTTAAAGATTTTACTTTTAAGTAATCTCTTAAGCCCTGTTTGGGGAGGTTAAGGCCCAAAGGCAGCCCTTAACTGACTGAACCACCCAGGTGCCTGATACAATTGACCATCATCACTATGGTGTGCCTTTCATCCTCCAAGACTTACTTGATTACAGGAAGCCTGGATCTCCCACTCCCCTTCATCCATCCTCTCCTCCCTCTCCCTTCTGGCAACCATCCTTTGTTCTCTGTATTTATGGGTCTGATTTGCTTTCCATTTATTTAATGTTTTCATAATGTATGTTAATGTTGAGGGACAACCTGTCAGGATAATTTCTCATAGAGAAATATCAGTGATATGACACTTGGAAGATTTAGGAATTCGTTTAATTTTTTTGTCCTTAAAAAATTATTGCATCTATCACATAGTACGTGCGTGCTATGGACTTAATCTTTGTCTCCTCAAAATTCCCATGCTGGAAACTAATCTCTAATGTGATATTTGGAGGTAGGGCTTTGGGGAGGTGCTTAGGTCATGAGGGTGGAGTCCTCAAGAACGGGATCAGTACCCTGATAAAAAACCCCAGAGGGAGATTCCTTGGGTGGCTCAGCGGTTTAGCGCCTGCCTTTGGCCCAGGGCACTATCCTGGAGACCCGGGGTCGAGTCCCAGGGGTCGAGTCCCAGGGGTCGAGTCCCACGTTGGGCTCCCTGCATGGAGCCTGCTTCTCCCTCTGCCTGTCTCTGCCTCTATGTCTATCATGAATAAATAAAATCATCTTAAAAAAACAAAACAAAACAGAGTTCCCTCACTCCTGCTCTGTGAGGACTCGAGATGTCCATCTGTGAACCAAGAAGCCAGTGGCCTTGACCTTGGATTCCCCAGCCTCTAGAGCTGTGAGAAATACTTGTAAAATGTATAAACTAGTATAGTATAAACTAGTCTATGATATTGTCATAATGGCCCAAACTCAAGACCATATGCAGATAATCCCATTCTTCTTACACTTTTTTTTTTTTTTTTTAAGATTTTGTTTATGAGAGACCTAGAAAGAGGCAGAGACACAGGCAGAGGGAGAAGCAGGCTCCATGGAGGGAGCCCGACGTGGGACTCAATCCTGGAGACGATCCCAGGTCTCCAGGATCACGCCCTGGGCTGAAGGCAGCACTAAACTGTTGAGTCACCCGGGCTGCCCAATCCCATTCTTTAACAATTTCTAACCTATCATTCTATACGATCAATGCAAGAGATGTCTAGAATTACATTCACCATGTTGATGCTTGTTTCTTGGTGGTTGGATTTGGGAAGCGCTGATATTTGTTTCTTTCCAAAGTGTTTGGGTCTTTTTTTTTTTTTTAATTAAAAAAATATTTTATCCATTTATTCATGAGAGACAGAGAGAGAGAGAGAGAGAGAGAGGCAGAGGGAGAAGCAGGCTCCCATGCAGGCAGCCCGATGTGGGACTCGATCCCAAGTCTCTAGGATCAGACCCTGGGCTGAAGGCAGCACCAAACCACTAAGCCACCAGGGCTGCCCTGCTTGGGTCTTTTATAATGAACATATATCCTTCTTATCAAAACAAATAATTTCTTTTTATTTAAGATTTTTATCTATTCATGTGAGAGTGAGAGAGATTGAGAGAGAGGCAGAGACACAGGCAGAGGGACAAGCAGGCTCCATGCAGGGAGCCCAATATGGGACTCGATCCTGGGACCCTGGGGTCACGCCCTGAGCCGAAGGCAGATGCTCAACTGCTCAACCACCCAGGCAATCCAAGTCATTTCTTTTTTTTTTTTTTTTAATTTATTTATGATAGGCACACAGTGAGAGAGACAGGCAGAGACACAGGCAGAGGAAGAAGCAGGCTCCGTGCACTGGGAGCCTGACGTGGGATTCGATCCCGGGTCTCCAGGATCACGCCCTGGGCCAAAGGCAGGCGCTAAACCGCTGTGCCACCCAGGGATCCCAAGTCATTTCTTTCAAAATAATTTAAGGTGTTAAATACAGCAAAATGGAATCTATAATCTCCATATTAATAGTAACTTCCTATTCTTTGAAATGTTTAAATTTAAAAAATTAGAAACATCCAAAGTAAAGAAAAAAGAACCTGCAGAGAATGGAGAAAGTGGATACCCACGTTAAGAAACTAAAGAAAGACAATATGGAATGGCCCCAAACCACAAATTATCCCCAAATCCTTTAACGTCTGCTTTCAAACACACTACTAAGGGTATCCAGAACCTTCTCATGGCTGGTTTGAGGCCAAAACAGAAACTGGTTAGAGGGGACTTGAGAAACATGTAGGAAAAATACCAAAAGAAAATGTGCCTCCTGGTGGTGGTGTGAAGGACGGTCACGTTCCCGCTTCTGTAGGACACGGATCCTTCCAAACTTTTCCAGATCACGTATTACGAAAATAGAAGTCTAAAAAGCTGTTGTGTTCCATGTTGCTTTAATGAAAGGCAGGGGCCATTCAGGTTTGACCACAAAACTAGTGAAAAGCCACATGCGGCATCTGGTAGGTACTTGTTCAGAGAAAAGCTGTGCGGTCTGCTCTGGGTTGCCAGCCTCTGGCAGGGGTCAGCGGAGACACCATGGGAGCAGCGCCCAGGGAGGCAGCGGGCCACATCTGCCTGCCTCTCAAAGAAGCAGTAATGCAACACGCGTTTGGCCAAAATTAGTAAACTTTATTTAAACTTCAAAAAATAAAATAACAGACGAAAGGCAGCTTTAGCTTTGTTCTCGAGGATCAGATAGATCGCCCCAGAGCAGGAACTACCCCTGCCAAGTTAAAACACCCTTCACCCCCAATCAAGCCACAGACAAGGAGGAATCCTGTATTCGGGGACAGGCCTGGGGTGGGTAGAGTAGGAAGAACACCACAGCCAGGTGAGTGGGTTCTGAGACAGCACAAGTGAGGAACAAGACAAAGAGCCCCAGAGGGAACGGGCCCAGAACGTCGACCAGAAACTCTGTCACAGGAGCTACGGGCAAGGGAGGCGGGCTGGGGACCTGGGCCCCGCGAGGGCACCACCTGGGCTGTCCTGCGCCCCGCTCACCCTCAGTTCTCCTCATCACTGTCATCTGGGCTGATGGCTGGGCTGGTGAGGCTGTAAGTGGGGCTGGTGGGTGAGTAGCCAGGGGAAGTGGGTGAGTAGGTGGAGCCTTTGGGGGAGGTGGGTGAGTAGGTGGGGCTGGTGGGTGAGTACTTGGGGGAGGTGGGCGAGTAGGTGGGGCTAGTAGGCGAGTACTTGGGAGAGGTAGGGGTATAGACTGGAGAGGTCGGCGAGTAAGTAGGAGATGTTGGGGAGTATTTTGGGGTGGTGGGTGAGTAGGTGGGGCTGGTGGGGGAGTACTTGGGGGAGGTGGGTGAGTATTTCGGGCTGGTGGGGGAGTATTTGGGGGAGGTCGGGGTGTACTCTGGGGAGCTGGGGCTGTAGGAGGGACTGGTGGGGGTGTACTTCGGCGAGGTGGGGCTGTAGCTGGGGGAGCTGGGGCTGTAGCTGGGGGAGCTTGGGGTATAAGTTGGAGACTGTGGTGTGTATCGTGGGCTTGATGGGGAGTAGCTTGGTGAGGTTGGGGAGTAGCTGGGGGAAGTTGGAGAATAGCTCGGAGACGTTGGGCTGTAGTTAGGGCTCGTGGGCGTGTAGTTGGGACTAGTTGGGGAGTAGCTGGGTGACGTTGGGCTATAGCTGGGTGACGTCGGGGTATAATTGGGACTGGTTGGAGAATAGTTAGGGCTGGTTGGCGAGTAGCTCGGAGATGTCGGGGAATAGCTTGGGGATGTGGGCGAGTAGCTTGGGGATGTGGGCGAGTAGCTTGGGGATGTGGGGGAGTAGCTGGGAGAGGTGGGGGAGTAGCTGGGTGAGGTGGGAGAGTAGCTGGGCGAGGTGGGGGAGTAGCTGGGCGAGGTGGGGGAATAGCTGGGCGAGGTGGGGGAGTAGCTGGGAGAGGTTGGGGAGTAGCTGGGAGAAGTTGGGGAGTAGCTGGGAGAAGTTGGGGAGTAGCTGGGAGAAGTTGGGGAGTAGCTGGGAGAAGTTGGGGAGTAGCTGGGTGATGTGGGACTATAGTTGGGACTAGTTGGAGAGTAGGACGGAGAGGTGGGGGAGTAGGAGGGCGAAGTAGGGGAATAGGAGGGACTCTGGGGTGTATAGCCCCCAGGGGAGCGAGGCTCATAGGCAGGCGATGTCGGTGAGTAGCTGGGAGACATAGCGCCACCTGTGGAGAAAAAAGCGGGAAGGAGTTAAATGATGGCAAGTCAGCCTAAAGGAAGGACTTGGAGGAATTCAACTCTGCCGGCTGACTGACCAGACAGGACAGCTCACCTGGTGAGGGGATGTAGGGGCTGGAGGGGCCCGGTGACCCAGGCGAGCCCGGCGTGGGAGACCAGGCAGGAGAGTAGCCTGGGCTGAAGCCACTGGCATCTGACGCAGCACTGGGAGAGAAGCCGGCTGCCCCCGGCGTCATTCCGCTTCCTAGGAAGTGAAACAAAGCTCAGTTAAAACTGGAACTGGAACCTGGTGCTAAACCATTCATAGATGACCTGCTCCTGGGTCAGGGTCTTGTACGTAGCAGAACAGCTCCCTCACGACACAAGGGTTTGTAAACAAACAAACAAACAAACAGACAGACAAAAAACTGGAGCTGGAGCCCAATACCTGCCCCCAAGCTCCCCGCCCCTTCAGTGTTCCATCAGGGTAACCCTTCACCATCGAGCTCACCCCACCACGCTTGCCCTGACCACCCAGAGGGCCCTCTTCCTGGGCTGGGTCACTCACCGACACTAGGGGACCAGGCACCATAGGCTGGAGTTGCCCCCTGGTTCCAGGGAGTCATGGCAGGAGAAATTCCTCCCATGGGACTAGGTGCCGATCCAAAGAACATGCCAGTGGCTGCAAAGAAGCACAATGACTCAGGACGCGCCCTGGGGACCAGCCCCCCACCCCCACCCCATCATGCACCCCAGCCAGCTGGCAGCAGCCGAGGCCCTCATACTCACGTCCGGCAGCCCCCAGGCCAGGGATGTTGGTGGGGATCTCCATGCCATACTTGCACTTCTCAGCATCGAGCAGGAGATCAAAGCAGCCGGTGCCAGCCGGGGCCAGCTGACCCAGCATGATGTTCTCAGACACCCCCTTCATGGGGTCACTCTCTCCGTGAGCAGCTGCTTCCATAAGCACGTCCACCTGAGCAACCGGGAAACGGGGGAGCCCCATAAGACGCCTCCACACCCAGTGCTCCAGGGCTGCCTCACTACCGCCCTGCACCCACCCCACCCTGGCGTACCCTCATCCCGCACCTCCCCCACCTCCTTCCACCTGCCCAGTTCCATCATTACCGTTTCCTCAAAGGAGCACTTCATGAGAGGCCCAGTATCCTGGCGATTGACACCATGGCGGGTGATGGCCATCAAGTGGCCCCGGCAGGTCATGGTATCACACAGGAGTGCCAAGTGGCGGTAATTGACGTAGGAGCCGTCAAAGGAGATGACGTGGTACAGCTCCCGCTCCAGGGCCTTCCGCACAGCTTCAATGCCCAGCACCTGGCATGGGGTGAGGGGCGAGGGGTGAGGGCCGAGGAGTTGTGCTCATCCCCCAGCTTCTGCCACACAGACCCGCAGAGGGATGGTCGGGAGGCAGTGCCGCCCACACTCGACAGTAGACTCGGGCTTGGAGAAACGCAAGCAGGCAAATGCCAGGAGGGAGGGCAGACGGCCACCACCAGCAGACACCCAGGGGTCCTGGCGGGGCTCCGCGCACTCACCGTGAAGATCTCCACAATGTCGTTGGACGTGGTACGGACAGGGTCCACGTCCTTCTCGCTCAGCACCCGCATCAGGCTCACGCCGTCCGTCTCAAGGATCCACTCCTGCAGAGCCTTGAATTCCCCGTCTTCGGTGATAATGATCTTCTTCTTGTTGTCCGTCTGTGGCAGGTGCATATACACCTGCGGGGGACAGCATGAGCTGGGGGGGAGGAGGGGCCAGGGGAGAGGACATGGGGGAGCGGGGGCGGGGGCAGGGCTGACCTTGCTAATCTGCTCAATGCCCTGCAGGGTCATGTCAGTCAGCATATTGGACTCGATGCAGCGCAGGAAGACGTCATCATCCATTTTGTCCACCACCTCTTCCTCCTGAGCCAAGAGCAAGGCCAGAGTCCTAGAACCTTCCCCTCTTCCCAGGCTCAGCCCAAGTCGCAGCCTCCCCAGGGACCGAAGGGTCAGGTCAGGCCCCAGACTCTGTCCTTTGTTCCTCTGATGTTACTTTTTATCACGTTGTTACAATCCTAAGAGAAACCTAAGGGAGGCACCTGCACCCCACCATCCCAACACAATTTCTGCGCGGGTGCTTGCATGCTCCCAGGGCCCCCGACAGCGTCCAGCATCTCCCACACTCGTTCTCACGGTGGACCTGGCCAGGCTGCCGCTTCCCACACCAATGAGCTCGTTCACAGAGCCGCCTGTACTCTGTGGAGAACCAACAGTTTCCACATCTACACTCCGACAGCTCAACAGTAAGCTGCCACTTTCTGTCTTGAGTGCCCCAGGCACCCCATCCGTGAAACACATTTTAGGAACCATGCCTGGGAGTGAAGTCACCAGTCTGGCATGGCCTCAGGTCCTGTGGCACCTGCTGTCACACCACTTCCCAGAGGACACGCCACCTCTGCTCTCCGCCCTCCCGCAGGAGCCTCACAGGGGGAGCACCCAGGGATCCCCCACGTCAGCGCCACCTGTGTGCTCCACATAGCTACTTTTTCAGTTTTCAAATGTTTTTGCTGTTCAGGGTTCTGAAAATCACCACTAGCCGCCACTCCCCATGCCCACCCCAGCCGGTGTGACGGGCACCTCAACACTGCTTTTGCTTCAACTTCCTTGACTTTTTCGGTCCCAAACAAGGTTTAACAGTACCCTACTGTGGACTATCCATTTCCTCTTGGAGTCCCTTTACCTCTTGCATCTTGTTTTCATCGCTGTTCATGATGCGGATTCGGAGCACCAGCTTCTCAGCGTTGTCGTCGTTAAAGATGCAGTTCAAGTCATCGCCGAAACCTGCAGAGAGAAGGAGCCATGAGAATGATGGCGGTGGCCGGTCACTGCTCCTCTGCAGCTCTCCCCAACGGGGCTCTCCTCTGGCTTCCCCTCCTTCTCATAGAACCCTCTAGAAAGAGAGGAATCGCGGAGAAGACAGGCAAGGAGCCCAGGCAGGACTTCCGAGTTGGGCCCACCTGCCCCAGCCTCACCAGCATTGATCTTCTCAGCAATCTGCTCCATGGTCAGCTTCCGGTCTGTCATGTGCTTCCGGTCCAGCTCCACCCGCAAGAGCCAGGGCGAGATTCGGGCCACGTCAAAGTCCGGCATCTCATAGTAGACATTCACCCATTCCTGATCCTCTGCCACGACAGTGCTCTGGGGGTTGGGGTCGTAGTAGATGGCTGTGTTGGCGGTCACCTTCCTCAATGTTGTATGTTCCAGACGGCACAGAATGTCCTGGGACAAAGAGGGATTGGGGACACAGGCATGTGGGTGGCTCTAAAGACCTCTCCAAATCCTCCTGTAGAGAGAATTTATTCAAGGGGAAGAGATCTCCTCTTCCTTCTGCTGGGAAGCCCACCGACCCAGGCTCTACCTTGGCTCTCTCAGCATCTCGAGCAGACTGGCCCAGCAGGAAGACAGTAAGTGAAGGCGTCTTTGGCTTCTTGGAAATGTTGATGAGTTCCTTGAGTCGGGGCACACCCAGGGTCACGTTTTTGGCAGACACACCAGCATAGTGAAAGGTATTCAAGGTCATCTGGGTGGCAGGTTCTCCAAGGGACTGTGCAGCCAGGGCTCCCACCATCTCCCCAGGATGGGCCTACAGAGTAAGGAAAGCCGGCGTCAGAAAAAGCAAATGTGTCCCTTCTGGCGAGTAACAATGAGCTGCCATTAGGGCAGTGACAGATGCATTGGGGCAAGGCAGAGACTCGACAAAGCAAAGCCTGATTTGTGCGTCCCCTCCTCTGCTTCATTTACAATCCCACGTTTGCACCCGGTGTGCTGCACACCCAGGAGGTCCTCTACCACCTGAAACCCTAATTTCTAAAGTAACAAGCTAAGTATTCACATTGTTATTGGTGGGGAGCTCCCCAGGAAGCATTATTTTAACTGCGATTACGATCACCTACCGTAAGACCTGACCTCTCATTGAGACTCCTACAGTAACGCGGCTGTGAGGGCAGGCTTCCTTCACTCAGTACTATGTACCAAAGGTTCATTGTGGTCCTCTTACACTTCCCACCTCAGTATCTTTACCAGAATATTCCTTCGTGTGGCTATAGCAGTTTCATTTTCTCCCGTCAGTGGATGGGAATTTGGCGGTTTCTCCACAACTTGACTGTTATGTGAACAACGGGGCCATGGATATCCCTGTGCCAGGTTTTGTGTGCACACACCTTCCAGTCTCTTGGGTCTATTCCTAGGAGTGGAACTGCTGGTTCAAATGGTACCTGTGGGGATCCCTGGGTGGCGCAGCGGTTTAGCACCTGCCTTTAGCCCAGGGCTCGATCCTGGAGACCCGGGATTGAATCCCACGTCAGGCTCCCGGTGCATGAGGCCTGCTTCTCCCTCTGCCTATGTCTCTGCCTCTCTCTCTCTCTCTCTGTGTGTGACTATCATAAAAAAAAAAAAAAAAAAAAAAAAAAAAAACAGAGTTACAAATGGTACCTGTGTCTACCCCTCAGAGGAACAGCGGACTGTGACGCCCAGTGGCCCCCCAGTGGCACAGAAGAGTTCCAAATGCTCCATCCACAGCCTCCCTAAACTCAAGGAGCACAAAGCGGTGGCTCACTGGGGCTTCATCTGTATTTCCTGGATGGCGAATGATGCTGAGCATCTTTTCTCATGTGTTTACTGGTCACTTACGTATATTCTTTGGGGGAAGAGGTGTACAAGCCCTTAGACATCTTTCTGTTGTCGACGTGCAGTAGTCCTTTATGTATTCTCTACACGTGGCCCTTATCACATAGATGATTTGCAAATCTTTCCTCCTCCCATTCTGGGTTATCTTCTGACTCTCCTGCTGGTGTCCTCGGAAACACAAGTTTTTAATTTAGATGAAGCCGAAATCATGTTTCTGTGCTCTTTAGCGTATGCTTTTGGTGTCATACCGAAGACTCCACAGTCTAATCCCAGGTTGTGAAGAGTTGCCTTTGTGTTTTCTTCTAAAGCTTTTTTACAGATTGAGCTCTTATATTTAGGTCTTTGATGCATTTTGAAGTAATTTTTGTATATGGCGTGAAGTAGGGATCCAACTTCAATCTTTTGCATGTGGATGTCCAGTTATTCCAGCACCATTTTTTCCCCCAAGATTTTATTTATTTATTCATAAGAAACAGAGAGGTAGAGACACAGGCAAAGGGAGAAGCAGGCTCCCCACAGGAAGCCCGATGCAGGACTTGACCCTTGGACCAGGATCACGCCCTAAGCCACTGAGCCATCCAGGCGTCCAGTATCGTTATTTTTTTTAAAGATTTATTTATTTGAGAAAGAGAGCAGCCAAGTGAGCATGCATGCTTGGGGGAGGAGCAGAGGAAGATAATCTCAAGCAGACTTCCCACTGAGCTCAGAACCCAACTTGAGGCTCTATCCCACAACCCTGAGACCATGACCTGGGCTGAAACCAAGAGTCGGATGCCTAACCAACTGAGCCCCCCAAGAACCCCTCAGCACTGTTTGTTGAAAAGACTATTTCTAAGCCATTAAGTTCCATTCATCTATCTATGCATCTTCATGTGATAGCACACTATCCAGAGAACCAGAGCCTTACAGAAAGCTTGGAAATCAGTTAGGTGTGAGCCCTCCAATCTTGTTCTTTTTCAAAACTGTCTGATTCTTCTGGGTCCCCTGCATGTACATATGAATTTTAAGATCAGCTTATAAATTTCTGCAGAAAAGGCAACTGGGATTTGACAGGCACTGTGTTGGATCTGTAGATCACCTTGGGGATTACCACCATTTAGCAAGATAAATCTTATAATCTGTGAACACTGGATGACCTTCCACTCACTTAAATCTTTTTTCAATCACATTTTACAGCATTCCCTAATGCATTTTAATTATTTAATTAACACAACTGGATTTACATCAAAAGTATTCAGAGGTACGCCTATAATTACAATGCTTCTCTCTTCCTACTACCTTGTAAAATCCTCAAAGACAGTGATAGGGGCACCTGGGTGGATCAATCGGTTAATTCATCTGCCTTCAGCTCGTCATGATCCCAGGGTCATAGGATTGAATCTCATTATCCGGCTCCCCACAAGTGGGGAGCCTGCTTCTCCCTATCCTCCTCTGCCTCTCTCCCTGGCTTTCGGTCTCTGGCTGTCAAATAAATGAAATATTGTAAAAAAAGAGAGAGAGACAGAGAGAGATATCCTTAGGGAATGAAGCAGAAATCCCCCCACATACAGGACTCAGCCCAGAGCAGCCCCTCAGTGATCAAGAGGTATTATGCGGCAGGCAGTGGGCAGAGGCAGGCTGTGCTCAGAGCCCAGACAAGCCCACAGGTCAAAGAAGGAAAGCAGGGCTGAGGCAAGAACACTACTCACAATGGCTTGATTGAACTTGGACTCGATCTCTCCAAGCAGCCAGTCGAAGGCCTCCCCGCTGAGCCGGAACTCCTCAGCCATGCGGCGGGAGCACAGTGTGGAGCGCAAGTGGATGTTGAAGAGAAGTGTGGCATTCTCCTGAGCTTGCCTGCTCAGGGGGTCATCCCCGTTCACAATTACGAGTTTCTTGCTCAATTCCTTGACTCCTGGGGACCAGAGGAGGTATAGAGATTCCAGAGTGAGACCCCGACCACTCCCATCCCGCAGCCTGGCCCCAAGGTCCCAGAGCAGCTACTCACCCTCTACCACCTTGATGGGGTGCAAGTCGGAGGGAAGGCGAGGGTTGATGTGGAAGATTTTCTGAGCGTTCCAGATCATACGCAGCAGGTTACAGGGGAGGACGACCTGAGGCGCGATGAAAACAAGAGGGGGTCATGAGCTGGGCACAGCCACTTGGGGACAGCAGCTCTCCAGCCCGGCCTTCTGCCCACAGGCACCTTGCTGTCGCCAGTCGGGAAGATGACCCTGAGCACCTCCCTGTCCTCACGCATGCGCTCGAATTCTCGCTCTAACTCGTTCTGAATGTGCGCATTGCTCAGCACGTCCTTCACCAGGTCCTCCTGCAGAGTGCGCCGCAGGGCCCTCTCGTTTGTGTAGTCAAAGCGGAACCTGAAGGTGGCAGGAGGGAGAGTCAAGGGGCCGCTGGGCCCCAGGGCCTGATCCCTGCAGGCAGCAGAGCAAGGCTCCCAAAGGTGCACAGCCTGAACAACAGGGCTTTGAGGCAAGAATCTAGGGCTGGGAAGTTCAAAGTCTAGGCCCCAAGACTGCCTGCCCGGCTGAGCTCACTTTGTATGGTCACCAGGGACAGGGTGCGGTGGGTCTTGTAACTGCTCTACCCAACTGCCACGGCACAGCTGCTGCCACCAGGAGTGGACAAAGGGCTCTAAGACAGAAGGCAGACTGCAAGGTATGCTCTGGGCGAGCAGGGTCTCGGTGCAGGAAGGGGAGTCCTAGGAGGCTGGTTTTGAGCCCCAAGGGTGAGATCCACCCGCCTGCAGCCTCCTCACTTCTTCTCAAAAGCCTTGTTGGATGGCTTAAGGGTAGCCAGGTTCTGGAACTCGACGCTCTCGCCAGCCAGGCCGTCCTCGCCATAGCGCAGCTGCACCACCTGGTTGATGGAGTTTCGCACAGTAGCATCATACTTCACCATCACCGACTCCATGGACTTGATGAGCCGCCGCTGGATGTACCCTACAGGGAGGTGTCCAGGTTTGGGCCCCAGGGCAGCACGAGCCTGACCTCAGAAACAAGCCTTGCCAGCTGCTCCAGGGCTTTTACCCACCCAAACCTTGGAAGAGCCAGCTACTGCCCTTGGTCCCCGAAGCCTCTCAGTGAAATCCATGCTCCCCACCAGCTGGACCCAGTGCCAGAAGAGTCCTCTAGGAAGCAGCCCCTAGGTGACTTTGAGGATCTAACCCTGGAGCAGGAAGCGCTGCCTGGCATTTCCCAGCTCCTGAGCTTCAGCTCCTATTCCTTCCGCAAGAGATAAGTTCAAACACCTGGGATTGGGAAGCTTTAACCTGAGAACCCCCCACCTCACCCCAGGGGGATCCTTGGCCTGCGGTGCCCCTGGCAGCAGCGCGAGGGCCTGAAGGCCTCACCAGTTTCAGCAGTCTTGACGGCCGTGTCGATAAGCCCCTCGCGACCCCCCATGGCATGGAAGAAGAACTCGGTAGGCGTGAGGCCGGCCAGGTAGGAATTCTCCACAAAGCCTCGGCTCTCTGGCCCGTAGTCATCCTTGATGAAATGAGGCAGGGTCCGGTGCTTGAATCCAAATGGGATCCGCTTGCCCTCCACGTTCTGCTGCCCGACTACAGCGATGACCTGGGGAATGAAGGTGGAGTGCACCTAACTCCCTTTGCGCTAGGAGTCAGAGCTCCCAGCCCGTTCCCTGCAAACAATCCCTTCTCCCCGTGCTCCCAGCCTTCTCTGTGGCCCACATCTGGAAAGACCAGGCTCCCCACCTGGGAGATGTTGATCTTGGAACCTTTGGCCCCAGACACGACCATGGACTTAAAGTTGTTGTACTCAGACAAGGACTTCTGGGCAGAGGAGCCAGTCTTATCTCGGGCATCGTTGAGAATGCGGTTCACCTGGTTCTCAAAGGTCTGCCGCAGAGTGTTCCCGGGGGTGGGCTCCAGCTCATTGTTATGAGCCTTCTCAATGACCTGGGTGTAAGGGAGGCGGTGGGGCTCAGTGTCGGCTCTGCTCCCCCTCTTGGACATCCGCTCTGCGGTCACCGACATTCCACCCAAAGTCTCTGAGCGCCAGTCACTCAGTCTCGGCCTGGCCTTCCTGCTCACCTCTATCACATCCTGCTTAGCCTTCTTAATAGTGTTCTGAATGTCCTGGTAGGTCTTTGAGTCCGCAATGGAGTCCCCAATGCCAATGGTATGACCTAGAGAGAAGAAGCGTCATCAACACCCTCTTCAGGCTTCCCCAAAACCTGCGATGGAATCACAACCAAGAGAGTTGTTGGAAGGCCCCTAAATCCAAGGAAGAATGAGAAAAGGATGGAAGAGAAACGGTAAGTGGAGGGAGAGGCAAGATTTAACGAGCCTCTACTCACCCTCGATGAGAAGCCAGTTGTTAATGACTGTCTGAATGTTGGAGTAGAAGAGACGAGTGACGTCATGGCCCATCTCCAGGTAAGAAATGTGGACCAGCGAGCCGGCTGACGTACCCAGAGATTTCTTACACAGGATGCCCATGATCAGCTCCCCGTTCTCCACTACCACCTGTGCACAAAGCACCCCAATCAAGTCCCCTGCGGTGGCGCCCATGTACAAATCCTGTCCCCACAGGCAGAGGCCAGGTCCTACCTTGGTGTCCCCTGGAGAGATGTGTTTGTAAGGACCACTGTCCTCGTCGTCGGGATGGGTGCTGTGGGTGCGGATGCAGTTGATGTGGCCTGGTATGATGAGGGAGAAGATCTGTTTGCCTGTCCACAGGGGACGAGGCTTCAGGATGGCCGGCTGCGGGACCTTCCCATCCCACGTGGACAAGAACATCAAAAGGTTCATAACTTCCCCCTGTGAGGCGAAGAGCAAGACCAGACCTCAGAGCCGCAGGCCTCACTGGGCAAGGTCACCTACCCATGGGTGAAAGCCAGGTTGGGGAGGCAAAGAGATGCTGGGGAAAGTGTTTTCCAAACTTTCAATTAAAAATTTATTATGATAGTGAGAGACTTTGGCTTTCTCTTTTTTTCTTTTATTTATTTATTTATTTATTTATTTATTTATTTATTTATTTATTTATTTATTATTATTTTTTTTATGATAGTCACACAGAGAGAGAGGCAGAGACACAGGCAGAGGGAGAAGCAGGCTCCATGCACCAGGAGCCTGAACATGGGACTCGATCCCAGGTCTCCAGGATCATGCCCTAGGCCAAAGGCAGGCGCCAAACTGCTGCGCCACCCAGGGATCCCTCTTCTTTTAAATAGTAAGTACAAATTACTTTCAATAATCATGAAATTAGTAAAATTATAACAAAACCACTTCTTTTTCCCTTCACCTTCCCAGAAGTAGCTGAAATTATGTGATGTTTTAAAGCATTAAATGAGGGGAAGATAAAATAAAAAAAGTAAGTGGGGAGCTAAAACTTTACATAAACTCTTTCGGTCCGACCTTCCTAAGCTCTCCCCTCTCCTGCCTCACACATGAGTCAGTGTGGAGCAAGTCAAGGCAGAAGTTGTAGCTCTTCCCACCATCTTTCTTTTTTTTTTTTTTTTTATTTATTTATGATAGTCACAGAGAGAGAGAGAGGCAGAGACACAGGCAGAGGGAGAAGCAGGCTCCATGCACCGGGAGCCCGACGTGGGATTCGATCCCGGGTCTCCAGGATCGCGCCCTGGGCCAAAGGCAGGCGCTAAACCGCTGTGCCACCCAGGGATCCCCTTCCCACCATCTTTCACCTCACCACCCCAGGTCACTCTGCCCGTCCACACTGGGCTCCCTCCCTAGGAGCACACACCCGCTCCAGGAAGACATCTCTCTTTGTGAATTTGCGCACAGCTGTGAGCGTGTCCTGCACGATGCCCATGACGGGGCGATTGCTCTGGGGGGTGACAATCATGCGCGGCACCATGGCGAGCTCCTGGATCTCTGCCCGAGTCTCCAGAGACTGTGGCAGGTGCAAGTTCATCTCATCCCCATCAAAGTCAGCATTGTATGGAGTTGTTACACTGCAGTGACAGAGAAGCCGGGGTCAGGAAGATACCACAATGACGCGTCAGGGAGTGGCTGGGCCCTACCACCCTCCCTTGGCCAGAGGACTAACCTCAGATTTAAGCGAAAAGTAGACCAGGGGAGGATGCGGACCCGATGCCCCATCATGGACATCTTGTGCAAAGTCGGCTGCCGGTTGAAGATGACAATGTCTCCATCGCACATGTGCCGTTCCACCTAGGGAGGGAATGAAGAGTCTCAGAGGAAGGAATCTGCTAAGAAGGAAAGTATGACGGTGGAACTGAAACGCTCTACAGATAGAAACATGATAGAATGGTGCTACTTCATGTGGAATACAGATCAACTACTCCCTTCAGGCCAGATGCCAGGTTAAGGCACGGTACCCACCAGCTTCAGGGAACTCAGCTGCAGGAGACTCTACACATGAGACCTTCTGTTCTCCTCCCTCGATCTCCCTTCCCTGCCATATACCCTTAGGTTTGTGGGACCCCCACCCTGTAGGCCCATGGCTGGCAGCTACAGCTTGCCTAGGACAGCAGTGGTCTTCTAGAGAAGACCCTACCAAATAGGACAGCATCGGATGGCCTCCTCCAGCTGGCCCCCGCTCCGGGGAGCTTCCTGCTCGGGGCAGGGAGAGGCGCCCCGGCCTGTTACGTGCCTTATAGCCAGTCTGCAAATGAAGGTCACTGGGCTTTGGGTGGAAACGCAGGTCAATGCGATCGCCATTGTCTCGGATGATGTACTTGGCCCCTGGGTACTGGCTGTTCCCCCTGCGCACCAATTCCTGAAGTCTGGGAAGGGCAGAGGCACAGTGAACAGGTGGCTCCCCAGAAGCCCTTGTGGCCACCCTCACCCCCCAAGCTCCAAGTGGAAGCACTCTCTGCTTCTCACCTATTCCCCCCACATGCCCCCCAGCGGCTCTCCAGACAGAGCTCCTGAGGTGAAGCCCACCTGTCGATGTTGAAGGGCGTGACGATCTCTGCAAAGGTCATGTTGGCAGCAATGGAGCGAGGCACACCGACCTGGTCGATGGAAAGGTTGGGGTCGGGAGTGATGACGGTGCGGGCTGAGAAGTCCACTCGCTTGCCCATCAGGTTCCCTCGGACTCGGCCTTCCTTGCCCTTCAACCGCTGCTTCAGGGACTTGAGGGGACGCCCAGACTTCTGCATGGCCTGTGAGGAAATGCAGGGTGGGGGCACCCCCGTGGTCAGCACAGGCCCCTCCTCCAGAGCTCAGGAGCCTCCCCCTGAGGGGAGCGCCCCCTCGACCTGCACCGTCATCGCAGCCACGCGACCTGGCCCGTGCCCCACTTCCATTCAGGTGCAGAGTTGGGAGCACATGGACTCACCCGGGGCAGGCCAGGCAGCTCATTGTCCACCATCGTGGCCACATGGAACTGGAGGAGCTTCACATCCTCTGCGATGACGTGGGCCGCTGCACCGTTTTGCTCATTGCGCCGCAACTGATTGTTGATCTTCACGATATCCGCCAGCTTGTGGGTCAAGTCATCCTGCAGCAGGAAGTCACAGCATTGTCACAGTCCAGCCCCCACTGGGCACTTGGCACACATGTACCAGCCCACGGTGCCTCCCTCATGCTTGCGGCACCTGGCAGACAAGCCCGGTCTCTCACTTCCCACCCACAGAAGAACCTCTGTGATCTTCGATCATGTCAAGGGCCTCGTTAGTAGGCATGGGCACCCAGGCACCCTGCCCCCCAACATGGGCTCCTGCATGCCCTGCCCCCAGGCAAGGAGCTCCCCACCTCGGCTAGCCAGCCTGCTGGCAGGCAGGGTCCCA
Organism: Canis lupus baileyi; assembly: GCF_048164855.1. Classification (NCBI taxonomy): domain Eukaryota; kingdom Metazoa; phylum Chordata; class Mammalia; order Carnivora; family Canidae; genus Canis; species Canis lupus. The sequence goes on from NC_132840.1 coordinate 56,648,643, forward strand.
GAGCTGCTGACCTGGTTGCGGGCAGAGCCCTGCATCACCACGGCAGGCCGCACAGACAGCGGGGGCACGGGCAGCACAGTGACAATCATCCACTCAGGCCGGGCGTAGCGGGGCTCCATGCCCAGCACAAAACACTCTTCGTCTGAGATGCGCTTGAAGATTTCATGTACTCGCTCAGGACTCAGCAGGATCTTCTTCTCCTGGGAGTCCTCATTGACATGCTTCCACTCGGCATACAGCTCCAGGCCTGAGCGCCGGATGCGGGGCTGGTATCGTCCGCAGCCCCCATGGCCCTTCCAGAGACAGAGGGGCCATCAGAGCCTGGAGACACTGCACGCGTCCACCCTCCAGCAGTCCCGGACCACGGATACCTTTTCTTTGGTCAAGTCCTCATCACCCTCGGGCTGCTCCACCCCGAACTTGTTATCCATCTCCTCACCGCCTTCGCAGATGTTCTTGCCCTTGCACAGGTCATACACGTGGGTGAGCCGCTTCTTGGGCTGCCCCTTGGACTTGGCCAGGATGTCCTTGATCTTTGGGTTGTTCTGGGGGCAGACCAGAGCAGGCTCAGTCAGGCCGCTCCTCTGTCCACCCCTCCAAGCCACCTTGCCCCCAGGCCAGGGCCCAACCCCACTCACAGAGTCCACAAGCAACTTGGAGCAGAAGAAGCAGACACAGCGCAAAACCTTCATCGTCTTCACCAGGAAGCCCACGTGAAACACGGGCTTGGCCAGCTCGATGTGGCCAAAGTGGCCAGGACACTCTGTCATGTTTCCTGTGGGGACACACACTTCACGGTCTTGTCCCTACTCGCACCTCAGAGACTAGTCCCCAGGTGTCCACCCTCAGGCCTGAGGGGACCCAAGCCTCCTGCCCTCCCACGGGCATCCCACGCCAGGCACCCAGCACTCACCTGCACAGGTTTGGCAGCGGCCAGTCCGCTCAATCACCCCCTGCCTTGGGTCCATCAGCCCCCCAAGCTTGGGGCGGCCTCCCTCCGTCGTCTCGGGGTATTTGATACCGCCCTCTGTCACAGACATTCGTTTCTACAGAAAAAAAGGCCAGTAACAACTAAATTGGATTCCTAGTTTCCAGCCTTCACATACTAAGCCCTCAAAGAACCACAAACTACTTAGAGCAGGACCACACAGGTCTAGCCTGGGGCTAGGGGAATGGGAGGGCTAGAAGCCGAATATCGGGGGTTTTGGTCACTGTCGGGGTCCTGGTCACTGTCTGACTGGGAGAGGGTGCTCAGACTAGCGTGCAGCTGACCCTGGCCTCGATACAAGCTGCCTACTTCTTGGACTCAAACCCCACATGTCCCTCTGGGCTCAGTTCCAGGTCATTGACATTTTTTTAATCACAAAAAGAAATAAGCTGTTTCAAGAAAAAAAAAAAAAAAAATCCATGCCTTGCTTCTTCTCCAAAGCTGAAATCAAGCCCAGAATCAGAGTCTCTGGCAGGGGACCGTACCTCGCCCCACACTAATCCAGCTCCTGAAGCCCGGCACTGCTTGCCCCTGTCCTTGCCACCTCCCTCTTCCCAAGGCCCCAGCGGCCCGAACCTGTCCGTGTTCAGGTGGAGAGCCCAGGCTAAGATGGGAGAGGCAGGTGCCAGAGCAGAAGGGCGCCCAGTACCCCAGAAGTTGGAGGCAGAACCCTGAGAAAGGTGGGGCCAGGACTCCAAGGACCCCCTGGGGGAAGGAGCTGGCGGCAGAAGAGCTCAGAAGTAGGAAGGCCAAGGGTGGGCTGAGGAAACCCTGAGTTTTCGCACACTAAAACCAAGGCTTTGGCATGACCTGCATCTGGCCCACTGACATCCCAGAGGGAGGAACTTGAACTTAATAAAAGCTTTGGTCGAGGTGTCACCCTCATGCCGGGCACCAAAAGCACTCAACACACCTCGTTTTTCTAAACTGAATCACTTCCCTTCTAGAAATGAGGTCTTGTCAGTTAGATGGGAGAAACCCAAGGGGAAGTGACTTGTCCAAGGTCTCCACCATCGGGAGCCAGAAGTCAAGCCCAGCCCTCTCTGGGCCTGAACACACGCCACCCCCCCATTCCAGGCTGCAGCACAGATGCTACTCTTACAAGTGGACACAGCCTCTGGTGCCAAGTGCGGCGCTGGCTGGTTCGCCCCATCTTCACAGCTCACTGATAAAATACGCATCACTGTACCCATTTCAGATTACAAAACCGAGAGGCCCAAGGATAGGCAGCTGATAGCAGTAGAGCCAGGATCCACAACCCCCTGCCCCAGGCATTCTTCCCACCGCATGGTGCTGAGCAAGCGGATGCAGGAGTTGCCATCAGCACAGCACAGCGACCCTCTCACAGTCCCGGAACCACTCCTGATAGACCAGGAGCTGCTACGAGGCCATCTGAGCTGCAATGAGGCCATCTGAGCTGCAGAACTCGGGCACATGGCAGCTAGGGCACTGAGGCTCCTGCTCACCCACCTCTTGGGGTACTGTCCTGAAGTCTCCTTCCTAGGCTCCTCTGCCCCTGTCTGCTCTTCCAGCTCTGCTCCTCCCCTGGGGTTTAGCACATCCACATCCTCACCGTACTCCCTTGCCGCCCCATGAAGCCTGCTCTATCTCCATGTTGCCCAGACCTCTGCTTCCAGGCCTCTCCTTTTGTCTGAACTTGGGATTCACTAGTGAGCTAGCTACTGCATCAAACCCAACATGTCTAAGAGTGAACTCCCTTCCCCTCACAAATCCATCCTTTTTCCTCGCCCCCACCTAAGATCACGGCACTCAAGTCCGAAAGCCACACCTGCCCTTCCTCACGCTTAGGCACAAAATGGTTAACCAAGTACAGGCTGGACCCAGAGCCCTCTGCTCTGCAATCCCAGCTCCATCACTTACAGGCTCTCTAACTACATCTACCTGCTTAGGCCCAGGACATAACAGGTGGTCAGGAAGGACACCATGATCGGACCATCCATGGGCATGGGCTGTGGCTGTCTGCACCTCCTCAACCCCTTGTCTCCATGCCTCTAGCCACTGCCTTAAGCCAGGCCTTTTACTTTTTTTTTTTTTTTTAAAGGTTTCATTTATTTATTTGACAGAGAGAGAGAGGGAGCACAAGCAGGAGGAGTGGCAGCCAGAGGTAGAGGTAGAAGCAGGAACCTGATGCGGACTCAATCTCAGAACCCTGAGATGACGACCTGAGCTGAAGGCAGATACTTAAAACAACTGAGCCACCCAGGTGCCCAAGCCAGTCCTTTTCTCTGGGCTTCACCACAGGGCATTGCTTAGGTGGCCAGCCTGTCTCTCTCTCATCCAACCACACATCTGGGGCGCTCTTTCTAAAACGGAAATCTAGGAGGGATGCCTGGGTGGCTCAGTGGTGGAGCGTCTGCCTTTGGCTCAGGGCATGACCCCGGGGTCCTGGGATCGAGTCCCACATCGGGCTCCCAATAGGGAGCCTGCTTCTCCCTCAGCCAGTGTATCTGCCTCATGAAGAAATAAAATGGAAATCTAATCTTTATGCCCTCTTGTCTTCAGAATGACATCCAAACTCAGCAGGACAGCTTACAAAAAGGGTTTTAGGATGTTTCCACCTTCCTTCCTCTCCCCCATCAGAGGAAAGTCCCCTGCGGTCCTCCATCCCCCAGAGCATGTGCTGCCCTCCCCCCATGTGGGCTCCCTCTGGAAAGCCCTGCCCCCAAGGCTAACTGCTGTTTTATTTTTTTTATTTTTATTTATGATAGTCACAGAGAGAGAGAGAGAGGCAGAGACACAGGCAGAGGGAGAAGCAAGCTCCATGCACTGGGAGCCCAACGTGGGATTCGATCCCGGGTCTCCAGGATCACGCCCTGGGCCAAAGGCAGGCGCCAAACTGCTGCGCCACCCAGGGATCCCTAACTGCTGTTTTAAGACTCAGTGTAGACATAGCTTCTTTCAGGAAGCATTTCCAGGGTCTGCTCTGTTTCCATAACTCCTCTCTCACTGCACATCTCACAGTGCAATGAAATTATCTATCGGGGGGATGTGCCTTCCCTGAAGATTACAAGCATCTCTCGGCAGACAGCCTTTCTCCGTCGTCCAGGATCCCATGGCTTCTGATGAACACTGGGTAGACTGAACTCAACTGCTTAGGGCCCTCGGCTGCAGGGAAGTGCCTTCAAAGACCTTGGAAAAAAGTGAAAAGGCTGTCCCCTGCTAGTCGGGCCAGGAACCCCCCCCTAATGGGTCTGACTAGCCACTGCTGAGCAGAAGCCATATGGTCGATTGATGCAAAAGGTTCTGAACACCCACAACACTCATCAGAATGACCTGGTGAAGTCTCAGAAAGACGGGGTGGGGGTGACTGAATTTGCAAAGCTGGAACCCCATCAGCTGCATTGCGACTTCCTAGAAATGCGAACTGCTCTGCTCACCTCGACTGAAACTGAAGTGAAGCTTGAATGTGGCTGCCAGGAAGGCCACCAGAGAGGGAGCAGAGGGAAATCCCACTCAAAACTTTGCACGTCCCTCTGCTCGGAGTCCAAGCCACCTACCTGCCCAGGACTACTCTACTTCTAGGTATTGACATGGGGCCAGGGGGTGTCCTGGAATATACTGGACTATCTCCCTACCGCAAAGTAATGAACTGTCATTTTGGATTATATATAAACTACGTTAACCCCCAACCCTTCCTCCAACACTGGTTCTTGCTACCTTAAGAGTATCTTGCTGTTTTAAAACCTTCTTGGCCTGGGTGGCTCAGTGGTTGAGTATCTGCTTTCAGCTCAGGGCGTGATCCCAAGGTCCTAGGATTGAGTCCTGCCTCAAGCTCCCCGCAGGGAGCCTGCTTCTCCCCCCGCCTGTGTCTCTGCCTCCCTGTGTGTCTCTCATGAACAAACAAATCCTTTTTGGAATAAGCTAGGGTATAAATACATAAAATTATGCTTTTCACAGTAGACAGTTGCTTTTAACAGTGGTCAACCTCTTCAAACGTCATCGAGCGCCCATCTCCACTGATTTTGTACCAGCTCTGCATAAAGCTCTAGCACCAACCCTCCTTGCTGCCTCCCTCCAGACTGAACAACATCCAAACCCACCACCGCGTCCAAACACAACAGCTCTGTCTCGCAGCCAGTTTTAAGAGCTCTCAGTACCTCGAAACACACCTTACCCCAAGACTTCTGGAAAACATTCCGCTCTTAAGTACTACCTGTTCCATGAGAGTCTCCTTACCCACCAATCCTCCTACCCAAAGCAGAATTACCTGTTATTCCCTCAAGATATAGGAAGCAGCATAGTATAAAAGGCAAGCAACGCAGGGCAAAATGAAAGCCTCCCATAACCCTGCACACCAGAGACGACCTCTTTTGTGAACAGTCAGCCCTCCACATGTTTTAATAATGCAAAAATGTTCCTGTTTTTACATGAACAGGGCCTCACTCTGCATCCTGGTCAGTAACGTACTTATCCAGATCCCTAAACTTCATCAGTCCACGGTGCCCTTTAGCGTCTCAAGTATGTCAGCAACTTTTCCAGCCCTCTCTGGGCCAAAAGAGATCCACTTACAAAGCACCCAGGGCTAAACCACTGCATAAATACCTATGTCCTATCAACTTAAAGGCTGTGGGATCCCTGGGTGACGCAATGGTTTGGCGCCTGCCTTTGGCCCAGGGCGCGGTCCTGGAGACCCGGGATCGAATCCCACATCGGGCTCCCAGTGCATGGAGCCTGCTTTTCCCTCTGCCTGTGTCTCTGCCTCTCTCTCTTTCTCTCTCTGTGACTATCATAAATAAATTAAAAAAAAAAAAACAAACACTTAAAGGCCGTGTATAAAAACACACGTACATTGAGAAAAAGACTCTGATATTTTAAAAAAATGTTTTTATTTCCCAAAAAAACACAATGACTTATGATACCTGTTGGACCCTGTGCAACTTGACAGGTCATGGGAGTAGACTGGACAGCACCACCCCTATTTCTTGCTCTAGGCTGATTTTTTTGCCCTGTAATTAGGAACTGCTTAAACCCAGCTCCCCAAAGATATGACGTCACTGAAAGGGATTTGGCGCCATCTAATGTTGAAAGGCAACTATCAGGAACTCCTAGCTCCCCAGCCGTCAGACACAGAGCTGAGCTTCTCTATCTCTTGAAAATTTAAAATCTTTCCCTGGGCCCCTGTGAGTTTGCTGCGGTGACTCGGCAGGGCTTGGGAACAGGGGATTTAGCCTGTTGGGAAGATGTTGTTCTAACCTAAGCACACACCCTGAATTACCCCCATAGAATTCCTATTAGTAAATATCTGGGCAAATTATAATTTCAAACAATATCATTTTCAGACAATGATGTGTTAAAAACCCTTCTACATTAAAAGATGTACAAAAGGGCAGCCTCGGTGGCGCAGTGGTTTAGCGCCACCTGCAGCCCAGGGCGTGATCTGGAGACCCTGGATCGAGTCCCACATCAGACTCTCTGCATGGAGCCTGCTTCTCCCTCTGCCTGTGTCTCTGCCTCTCTCTCTCTCTGCATCTCTATGAATAAATAAATAAGATCTAAAAAAAAAAAAAAAAAAAAAAGATGTACAAAAGTACATCTTTCTGTACTTTATTTTGAAGATTTTATTTATTTATTCATGAGAGGCACAGAGAGAGAGAGACACAGGTAGAGGGAGAAGCAGGATCCAGGCTGAGAACCCAACGTGGGACTCAATCCCGGGTCTCCAGGATCACACCCTTGGCCGAAGGCAGCGCTAAACCGCTGAGCCACCTGGGCTGCCCTTTATGTACTTTCCAATTACTTCATCCACTCATTTAACTAATTCTTATTACATCACGATCATGTGCCAGGCCCAATTTGAGATGCTGAAATTACACAGGTGAATACAGGGTCCCTCATAAAAGTTACATTCTCCTGAAGGAGCAAGAAACAAAAAAACTAACCCTTTCAGACAGTGACAGGCTATGAGGTAAAACAAAGTCAAGACGGAGTAGAGGTCACCTCGCTGGCTTGGTCAGAAAAGTGTATATTCTTGATCTTGGGGTTGTAAATTCAAGCCCCACATTGGATGTAGAGATTACATAAAATATAATACCATAGCAGGGATTAGAGAATGCAGGAGAGATGCTATTCAAATAGGGTAGTCAGGGGACACCTGGGTGGCTCAGGTCGTGATCCGGGGATCCTGGGATGGAGTCCCGCATCAAGCTCCCTGCAGGGAGCCTGCTACTCCCTCTGCCTGTGTCTCTGCCCCTCTGTCTGTCTCTCATGAATAAATAAATCTTAAAAAAAAAAAAAAAAAAAGAGAGAGTAGTCAGGAAAGCCCTCCTACTAACATGACATCTGAGCAGAGAACGTATGGATGCTAAAGGAGGAATCAGCCTCAGTAGGTCTGGGCAATGTTGTTCTAAGCAGCAAGAAGAATAAATACTAAAGTCCTTGAGGCAGGAATGAATTTGTGGTGTTGGAAGCACAGGCAGGTTGGTGTGGTCAGAGAAGAGCAAAAGAGTTTGGTAATGAGCTGGAGAGGCAAGCAGGGGCCAGATAATGCAGGACCTTGATGCAGGTCAGAGTAAGCAGTTTGGATCCTTTGGAGAGGCTTCCCTGCAGGGAGCAGACAGGATAAAATGAGCTCTCTAGCTGCTCTGCAAAGGGAACTAGGGGCTAGTATTCCCTGGGAAAGATGCTGGTGATGGGGAACATGATGGTCCAGATGGAGATGGTCATAAATGGCTGGATTCCAAGCACATTTTGAAAGCCAGAGCTGACAGACTGGCAGATGGACCAAGTGGAAGTTGTGAGAAGAATCAGACAGCTTTTAGGTTTTTTACTGGAGTCAGTGGATGAATGGTATAGCCACCGTGTGCTTGGGGAACCAGGCAAGACCTGGGAAAGAGCTTGCTCGAGAGGAGAAATTAAGAGTTGTTGTTGTTGTTGTTTTAATTTATTTATGATAGTCACAGAGAGAGAGAGAGAGAGAGAGAGAGAGGCAGAGACATAGGCAGAGGGAGAAGCAGGCTCCATGCACCGGGAGCCCGACGTGGGATTCGATCCCGGGTCTCCAGGATCGCGCCCTGGGCCTAAGGCAGGCGCCAAACCGCTGCGCCACCCAGGGATCCTTTTTTTTTTTTTAAAGATAAATTTTTAGAAGTGGTAATGCTGGACCAAGGAATATGCATTAAACGACTTGAAAGGGCACCCTGGGTGGCTGAGCGGTTTAGCGCTGCCTTGAGCCCAGGGCCTGATCCTGCAGGCCAGGGATCGAATCCCACGTCGGGCTCCCTGCATGGAGCCTGCTTCTCCCTCTGCCTGTGTCTCTGCGCCCCCCCCACCCCGTGTCTCTCATGAATAAATAAAATCTTTTAAAATAAAAATAATAAAAAAATAAACGACTTGATCAAACTGTCCGACTGTCCTGCAAAAAGGTTATACCAGTTTCTCTACCATCATACAAGCATGCCTATTTCCCAATATTTTTGCCAGCAGAGAAAAATCAAATAAAGGGAAAAACTTTAATTTGCATGTTTTTATTAGTAAGCGGAGTATTTTATTGGCCATTTGTACTACTTCTGTGAACTGCTTACTTGCATCCTTCATCTATTTGCCTAGGTGTGTGATGTCCTTACTGATGAATAAGTGTCCCTTGTGTTTTTTTTTTTTAATGTTTATTTATTTATGATAGTCACAGAGAGAGAGAGAGAGGCAGAGACATAGGCAGAGGGAGAAGCAGGCTCCATGCATTCATTGGAAGCCCGACATGGGATTTGATCTCGGGTCCCCAGGATGGCGCCCTGGGCCAAAGGCAGGCGCTAAACCACTGCGCCACCCAGGGATCCCGTGTCCCTTGTATAATAAGAAATCTAACCTTGTCCATTACAGGGCAAATATTGTTTCTCAATCTGTTTTGTAGCTGTCCATGGTGCCTCTGATAAAGAGAAGTGGCTCTGATTTTTACATACTGAAATGTGCCCTGCTTTTCCTTATATATAAATTGCTGGGGCGTCTGGTTGGGCTCAGTTGGTGGAGTATGTGACTCTTGATCTCCGTGTTGTGAGTTCAGCCCCCACATTATGGTGTAGAGATAACTTAAAAATAAAATCTTGAGGGCAGCCCCTGGTGCCTCAGGGTTTAGTGCTGCCTTCAGCCCAGGGCATGATCCTGGAGTCCTGGGATTGAGTCCCACATTGGGCTCCCTGCATGGAGCCTGCTTCTTCTTCTGCCTGTGTCTCTGCCTCTCTCTCTCATTCTCTCTCATGAAAAAAATAATATCTTAAAATAAATAAAATAAAATCTTGAAAGAAAAAATGTTTAGCTCAGTGCCTAGTACACGATAGGCACTCAATAAAATTCACCTGTAACTCATTCATTACCATTAAAGGGCTCTGCCCCTGGAATTGGCCCCCATAAGCCTTCTATATCTCGCTGGTGCTTTCCAGCTTTGTTTTTTAGATTTAAACCTTAACTCCAGTGACGCCTGGGTGGTCCAGTGGTTAGGCGTCTGTGTTCGGCTCAGGGTGTAATCCCAGGATCCTGAGATTGAGTCCCACATCGGGCTCCCCACAAAGACCTGCTTCTCCCTTTGCCTACCTTTCTTTGCCTCTCATGAATAAATAAAATTATTAAAAATAATAAAAATTAAAAATAAACTTTAGGGCAGCCCTGGATGGCTCGGCGGTTTAGCGAGATCAAGTCCCGAGATCGAGTCCCGGGATGAGTCCCATGTCGGGCTCCCTGCATGGAGTCTGCTTCTCCCTCTGCCTGTGTCTCTGCCTCTCTCTCTGTGTCTCTCATGAATAAACAAAATCTTAAAAAAAAAAAAACAAAAAACTTTAACCCCACCTAGAATTAATTCTTTCGTAGGGCATGAGCTTAGGAGGATCTAACTCCTGACTTAATTTTTACATGGCTGTGCCTTGTCCTCCAGCAAAACTCTCCACAAACAGAGCCATTGAACTCCATTCTCTCTAGCCAACTGGTTCCCTCTAGTTCATCCCACAGGAGTCAGGTCACCAAGAGCTCTGCCCCAGAACTACCCTCCTCCCTCATCTCTCCTGCTCCCTTTCTCAGCTCTCCCCCCCAATCAGTTCATCACAGGGCAACCAAAGTACTCAGAGTTGGGATCCCTGGGTGGCGCAGCGGTTTGGAGCCTGCCTTTGGCCCAGGACACGATCCTGGAGACCCAGGATCGAATCCCACATCGGGCTCCCGGTGCATGGAGCCTGCTTCTCCCTGGGCCTGTGTCTCTGCCCCTCTCTCTCTCTCTCTGTGTGTGACTATCATAAATAAATAAAAAATTTAAAAAAACAAAGTACTCAGAGTTTGGGTTTTCTTTTTTTTAATGTAAACTTGATGTCACTCTCCAGCATATAATTCTCCAAAGGCCTATTAAAAATAGAATTAAATCCAGGGTCCTGGGGCACCTGGTGGCTCAGAGCATCTACCTTTGGCTCAGGTAGTGATTCTGGCATCCTGGGATGGAGTCCTGCAGTGGTCTCCCTACAGGGAGCCTGCTTCTCCCTCTGCCTATGTTTCTGACTCTGTGTCTCTCATAAATACATAAAATCTTCAAATAAATTTAAAAAAAACAAACAAACCCAGACTCCTTACCATAACTTACAACACCCCACCTGGCCTGCCCCAGTCTCCTGCTTTTCCAGGCTATTTCCATAACTCTCTTCACCCTTCTAAACCCGTCACACTGGCACTTCTTCCAATCCTTGGGACACATCAAGTTCATGCTTCCCTCAGGCCCTTTGCACTTGCTGCTCCCTCTCTCTGAAAACCTCTGGTCCTGGAGCTCTGGCTGCCTCTTCCTCATCCAGGTAATGTCACCTCCCCAGAAGGGGCTTCTCGGACCCTGACACCACCCCGTCCAGAGGAGCCTCACACCTCCTCGGCAACTCCCCTGCGCCCCATTCAAAGCACCTGCCATTAACTGAACTGTCTCCTTGGCTCCTTTGTTTGCATGTATACAGTCTGCCTCCCCTACCCCTTCCCACAGTGTGTGCCAACAAGAGGCAGGGTCCTCCTCCGCCTCGTCCAGCTCTGCAACCTCAGCGTCTGTCGTGTCTATCACACAGCAGGTGTTCAGTTAATATTTGTGGAAGGAGAAAAGGCGGGGAAAAGATCTGGGGTCCGGCTTCGCATCCGAATTTGCAAAGCCCCCCACCCCATCCCATCCCAGCCTCAGGATTCATCTGCTCTCGTTCGGCGTCGGTGCCCCCCATCCCACCCCCCCATTCCCGTCCCGGATACAGAGCCGCAGCACCTGGCTCCGGCGGCCTGAACCCAGGCGGCTACCGTCGGGCCCTGCCCGCGCCACCGCGGGGAGCACGGGGAGGGCAGGGCCGCTTACCAGTTCATCCGGACTGAGGACTCCGAACTGCACCCGCTTGATGGTGCGCAGCGGGCATGCGCTGTCCCCGGAGGGGGGGCCACCCCCGTGCATCGCGGAGGCCGACGCGCTGCGCAGGCGCAAACCTCTCTACAAAAACCCTGCGCCGCCTCCGCCTAGGTGCTCAGACCCCGTCGGGGCGGCCACCGGGAAGGACCTCCCCGAGTGGGGAGGAAAAAGCCGGAGGAGGGAGAGGTGGGGGAGGGAAGGAGGCGGGGAAGCGAGAAGGAGCGAAAGGAGCTCTCCTCCCCCCTTCCGGAAATTTTTCGTCTCCCAAAAAGGAAAAAAAAGAGGGAGGGGGGAAGGAAAAGGTTTCGGGGGTAGAGGGGGGAGGAAGAAGAAAAAGGGTAACGAATAAATAAGTAACCAGGCTCCTGAACGGCAGAGGTTACGGCAGTTTGTCTCTCCCCCTTCCGGGAGCCGCCTTCTTTCCAACCGTCCCGGCCGCGCTCTCGGCGCTTCTGAGGAGCGAACTGGCCGAATGACGCCCTTTATAGATTCGCCCCTGCATCCCCGCCCCTTCCTTTCCCGCCCTCCCTTGCGCTACGGGGTCGCCTGCGCCGGCCTGCACGGAGCGCGCGCTGGAGTCGTTGGTCGGCCCTTCCCCGGTTGGGCGACCTTCCGAAGGGACACGGGGGAGGGGAGCGTGTTCTGCCCCGCCGCCTCCCCGCTCTGGCTCCCGCCGCCTTGAGATTTAAGGTTTGAAGGATCGAGGGGAAATACAGGCCGCTTTTATTCTAGTTCGGGCCGTGGTTTCGTCCTCAGCCAAAGTCTCCCTTTAGTATTCCGCACCCCCCCGCCTCCCGCTGGAAAATGGTCTGTCCTGAGAATCGGTAATGAAGGAGGCGGGGCCAGCCAGGTTCTCCCTAGAGGGTTCCCGGAGGTTGGGGGGGGGGCGCTGGGGGCCGTCCCCTCTCATGAATATGCAGTAGTCACATTGAATATGCATGAGCCGATCAAGATGGCGAGGCCAATGGCTTGTCCGGAAGTAGCTGATATTTGCCGAGCGGCCTCCTGGGAGTGGTGGGCTTCTCCCGGCCTCCGAGCGAGCGCGGTGCGGAGCTCTGGTCCTGGAGTCCACCCCCCCACACACGCCTCCCCGAGCCCGAGCCGCGCTCCAAGGGGCTTCAGCTCGGGGATCCCTCTCCAGAAAGAGGCTGGCCACTGTCTCCGGGAGAGATCACGGGACCGCGACAATCCAGGAAAAGCAGATTAGCCATGGGGCGGGACACACGAGTCCTGGGGGATTCAGGGTCAAAGCGGCTGTACGTTAAGAAACCCTACCCACTTATAGAATATTTGAGATCCAAGATTTGCGGTGGCGGGGGTGGGGGCGAGGAGCGGGGGTTGGGGGAGGGGGGCAGGGATCCCAAGGGATTCTCCAATGAGAGCGGAGTAGGACTTTCACTCTCCTTCCAAAGCAGAGATGACACCAACGGCACAGCCACATTCAGAGTGATCCTTGTTTGATGTCAATGTCACGTCACCACCCGGGGTGGGGGTGGGGGGAGCATAACCGTGAGGGAAGGAAACTGTCCGGGAAGAAAAGGCACACTCCCTCGCCCCAGCTGCTCGCTGTGTGCTCTGTCCGCTTGCCTGAAAGCCCCCAACACTCCATCCCCCATGCTTTTCTCTCTAGGGTAAAAGCCTCCCCTCCGGGGCCCCGCATGGCATGAGGCCAGGTTTGCTGCTCGGATCTCAGCCCTTACTTATGATCCCCCAGCCCCAGCCTAGACTGTACATCTCCGGGTTCTCACACTTGTTCCAGGTCTTCTATCTAGGCAGCCCCTCTCTGCCAAGTCTCGGGGTCACCCTCACCTACAAGGGGTGTCCCTCTTCTGCACCAGTTCTTTCCAGTCACTTGCTCTCCTAGTGTTTGTATTACAGTCTCTCCTCCTCCTATTTCCCCCTGCCCACCCCCCCAACCCCCAGGCTCTCAAGTCTGATCTCATTCCTCCACCTGCCCTTCCCTCTCACAGCTGAGGTTCTGGGCGGTGATGATGGCGATGCTGCCCAACACCACCCCTGCCCCCATGATGTCAGAAGGTGCCACGGTCTCATAGAGTACATAATACTGCAACATGAGGGCCACCACGACCTCAGAGTGCAGGACGGCGCACACCAGGGCGGGGTGGGCCTTAGTGACTGCATAGCTCACACACACAAAGGAGACCAGGGCCAGGATCCCCACTGCCCCCACGCAGCTCCAACTCAGAGGATCATTGGGCAGCACAGGCGTCTGCAGGACAAAGAGGCCCGGCACAGACCCCACCAGCCCCACCAGGCCAAACAGGAAGGCCACTGTGGGTAGGCAAGAGGGGAAGTCCAGGGAGCGATACACCAGAAGCCCCAGCGACAGTGCCAGGCCGCCCAGGAACGCTAGTACGTAGCCCAGGGCGGTGTAGAGGCCCGTGGTCCCCTCCTGCAGTGTCCCTAGTCCAGGTCCCACAATGATGATGAGTCCCAGGGTGCTGCCCAACAGGCCACACCAGTCGTAGCCGCTGAGGCCCTGGCTCTCGAGGCAAAGGGCGAGGAGGGCAGAGCAGACGGTGGAAGAACCTTTGCGGACCGTGGCCGCGTTGCCAGCAGGCACCACCTGAACGGCGCTGTAGGCGCATCCAATGCTGAGGACGTTGAGCAGGGCGTGGAGGCAGGCCCGGCCCCGGACATCAGGAGGCCCCAACAGTGGGTCACCACGCAGTTTAAGTATCAGGGCAATGGGGAGGTGGAAGAGACAGCGACAGATGAGCAGCTCCAGCGAGGGTAAGTGAGAAGCCTGGTAAGCCATACGGGAGAAGGGGCCCACGAAGCCAGCGGGCAGGCCCCCACCCAGCAGGGCCACAAGCAGGCCCTTGGTGGCGTCGGAGGGCCGGCAGCGCTGGTGCGAGGGGAGGCTGGGCGGAGTGGAGGGCGGTGATGGCTGGGTGAAGTCGGGCAGGTTGAAGTAGGGGTGACTGCCAGCCTGTGAGGGAGAAAGGAGCTCGGGCATTAGGGGGACCCGGGCAGGGCGGAACCCAGGCTGGGGTCAGAGACCTCGCAGGACAGTAGCGGGCCAGGCTGCCTTGCTGAGGAGGGCTCCCAGCAGCTAGAAGGGGCCTGTAACTGGATGAAGTGGTACAGTGTGGGCCTTGGGTCTCTCTAAAGCACGAAACGGGGTGAGTGGTCCTGGAGCATCGCGTTTCTCTGGGTATGCTGTCCAGGAGAGAAGAAAGAGAGGACTCAGGGGTGCTCTGTCGGTTTGGGGAAGGGGAGGCAGCCTCAGATGCTGCGTGTCTGTGTGATGTCACAGGTTCCGGTGGGGGGACATCTGGGTACACCATTGTGAGTTTCATTTGTAGGTGTCTCCAGGACAGCCGGGAGGTTTAAGGGGAAGACAAAAGGGAGTGGCCAGGAGCTACAGGGAAGGGGGCTTTGCCTCCCTGACCCCCACACTCACCATCTATCCTTGGACTTCCTCCTCGACTCCTGGCTCAGGGGGCCTGGGCCCTTCAGAGCTCCAGCCCTTGTGACCTGGTTGGAGTGGGAGTGGGGTTCTTCCCTGGAACCTTCCTGAGGTGGGGGTGGGAGGTTCTTCCCTGGAACCTTCCTGAGGTGGGGGTGGGCCTAGTTTCTCATTGTTTCCAACCTGGCTTGCTTTGTCTGTCTCTCCGGCCCCACAGTTGGTCTCGTTCTCTTTTATGAGTAGCTCTGTGATGAGACTCCTTTGGCTTCATATTAAGTTATTTACTTACGTCTCACCTTGTTTCAGAACCGTTTTGCGGGAAGGAGCTCTGAGGCCTGGCTTCTCTGTGTCCCGAGTTTTGAATTTTTGAACGCCAGGGAGGAGTCTCTGGGACTGTCCCTCTGGAGTTTCAGGAATGTGTGTTTCTTGTGCGTGAGCTTGCACCTGGCGTTTTGTTGGTGCCCTCCCAGGAGGCACGCGCCAGGGCCTCTGCATTTATGCAGAAGTACATAGATGTGGATATTCCTGCCGGTGGGGACAAAATAGGAAGCTGCGTGTCCATCTGCACTGGTAGTCATTTAGTGTGCTTGCTGTGGAGGGCTGGGGCCTGCCTGGCCGCCAGCCTGCTGGGGGGCCCTGTGCATATCTGGGGAGGGTGGGCATGTGCCTGGGTCCAGGGCTGCTCCCTCCCCCGCGCCCCCATGAGAGTGCTGAGCCCGGGTCTGTGGGTCCCCCTGGGCCGGATTGTGAGCCTGCCATGTTGTGTGTCTGCGAGAGGGTGTGCGTGCTCCGGGACCCGCCGCCGAGTGAAGGGCGTGCAGGGGGCGGGTGGGGGGGGGCGTCCCTTGCCCGGGAGTGGGGGGTCGTGAGGGCCCGAGGGGCTGCGGCGGCCAGGCCCACTCGCCCGGTGCCCAGCGGTCCGGCAGCCCCGCGCTCCTGCGCCGTGCCGGTACGGGGATCGGTCTGGGCCGAGGCCGTCGGGCGCGCTCGCCCCGGAGCCCGAGCCCGGAGCCCCGCGTCGGTATCGGCTGCGCGGCGCCGGCCTCCTCTCGGCGGCGGCGGCGCTGGGGGGGGTACTGTTTCCGGGGGTGGGGGTGGGGGTAGGACCGGGGCGGGGGGGAGCCGATGATGTCAGCGGCGGCAGCGGCGGCGGCGGGGCCGGGCCGGGGCCGGGCGCTGGGGGGGGCCGGGGCAGGAGCCGGAGCCGGAGCTGGAGGCGGGCGAAACCGGAGCGGCCGGGGGCGGCCACGGGGATGAGCCGGGCCTGGCGGACGCGGCGCCATCGCAGTCAGGTGGGCCCCGGGGCGAACCGGGCAGGGCCAGGGCGGACCGGAGCCAACGGCCGGGCCCCCTCCACGCTGCCCGGCGCAGCGGGGGCCCGAGCCGCGCCCCGCGCGGTGCCGTCTCCCCTCCGGGCTTGACCTGGGGGCTCGGGGTCGGGGGCTGAGCTTGGCCCCGCCTCCAGGCGCGCGCGGCGCGGGGGGCGACTAAGGGGGCCCCGGTGCGGCGTCCGACCCGGCGGCGGCGGCGGGGGGCGCGATCGGCCGGGCCCGGGGAGGGGGCCGCGCTCCTTCCCCTCCCCAAGGGTTAATTCTGCAGCCGGGGGCCCCCCCCCGGGGGGCAGGTTGGGGGTGGGGTGGGGCGGGTGTGAGCCCGGGCCGGCGCTGCAAAGCTGCTGGGAGGGCGATGGCGTAGGAGCCAGGCAGAGAGGGGGAGGGGTGGGCCGCCCGGCGCCCCGGAGTTGGGGTGTGCGGGGTGCGCAGGGCGAGCGGGGGCCCCGGAGCCGTCGTGCCTTCGGGGCAGGCTTGTGGCTGCGAGCCCTGGAGATTGTGTGTCTCCTGCTGAGTTGTGGGGCAAGGTAAACCTCTCCCGGGCACCACTGTTTGTTGGTCTGGCAGCCAGGGGGTCCGGGCAGGGCCCTCCCAGAGCCACGGGCACAGAGAGCCTGATGGAGGGGTGTCCAGTGGTGCGGGGCAGAATTACAAGATGTGGCCCCCTGGCTTTGGGTGACAGGTCCGCATTGGAAAGCAGGGCACAATCCATGCGGAGTTTGTCAGATGTGTGGTTTTATGTATGTTTTTTGCCAGCATGTGTTTTCTTGCACGTATGTGTCTTTTGCTGCGCACATGAACTATTTATGAACTGTTGTTTTCTGCATAGCTGGCGTGGTTAATGTGTGTGCTGTGGAGGGCACCAGAGTGCAGCGTGTATGTGCCTGTTCCAAGGGGCCTGTTGTGTACCTTTGGGTCGGAAGGTGTCACGTCCGGGTCCCCTTTCCGTGGCCCCGCCAAGGTGTGGTCTGGTGTTGGCAAGGATGGCCCACAGGATGTGTCTGTGGATCTGTGTGTTGAGTGAGTTGCATGGGGGCAGCACGTCTGTAACTCAAGTCCTGATGATCTGGGGCCTGGGAGAAGCCCCAGGGTGTGTCCCAGGTACCTGTAGGGCAGCAGGGCACCGCCGTGTGAGGGGCTCCAGGTGGAATGTGCCGGTTGTGTTTATGGGATCGTGGGCAGCTGGGCGAGGGGAAGGTTGTGTGTCTGTAACATTCTCTATGGGATTCTTTTGTGACGTTGTTTGTGGGAGCCTGTCCGTGCTCTTGGACTGGGCAGCGAGCTGGTCAGAAAACACTTGTGGGGAGGGAGGTGGCGTGACAAGGGCAATGTGGGCCTCAGACTTGGGAGATCAGCCACTAGCCGTGTGCGTGTCTGTCTTCTGCGCGTTTCAGTGGCCGTGTGGGGCTGCTGTGGGGCTGTGTTACGAAGGAGGCAGGCAGATAAACATGGGGCAGAGCAAGGGCAGCAGGCGGGAGGCCTGGGTGGTGGCGAGGTGGCCCAGTCAGGCTCTGTTCGGGGTCTGAGTGCTTGCCCCCCTCGAGGCCTGCCCAGCGTGTCAGGGTCACCGAGAGGAGAGGCCTGGTGGCTGCAAGGAAACCACATTTGGACAGGGTGGCTTCTTGGACATGTTTATGTAAAGGCCGGGTGTGACTCTTGTCACTGAAATGGAAAAAAGAAACACGAAGTTTTCAATCCCATCCTCCTGCTTCACCCTCTCTCTGCCCCCCTTCTGAGTACCTCTGCTTTTCCTGCTCCTCTGTGACGCACACGGCACTGCTTCTGCCACTGTGGAAGGGTCTGGGAATGGAATTCGCTCACTAGGCAGATTGCTCAGAACAGGTTTTCCTCACCTTTACTGCCTGGGCCCTCATGTAGGGGTGTGTGTGTGTGTGTGCGTGCAGTGTGCTGCACCTGGCCTGGCTGGGGGAGGGGTTGGTTATGTAGGGGGATGGGGCTGAGTGAGCCCTGGCTCCCGGTCTATAAAATGGGGCTAATTCCCTGCCTATCTTCCAACAGGGGTGCAAGTGGCGCCTGGAGTACATACCTGGAAATTAGGTACAGATTGGGGGGCCGTGCCCTTCTCAGGGCCTGGCTTGTAACAATAGCAGTAAACCCTTACTGAGCACGTACAGCGTACCAGGCACTGTTCTCGGTGCGTTTTACATATATGATCATTCATTTACTCTCTACAGCACGCCGTGGAAGTAGGTGTTCTAATCATCTCCCTTTTTCAGATGAGACAGCTGAGGCCCAGAGAAGTTAAGTAATCTGCCCAAAGCCACTTAGCTGGGAAGAGGTAAAGCTGGATTTGAACCCCGGCAGTCAGGCTCTAGATCCTGTGCTCTCTGACGCTGTTCTCTGTTGCCTTTCTGAATGAAGCCTTCTGTGGGCCTCTCTCTGCACCCACCCCCATGCACACACACTTCTCCCCAGTTTCTGCAGAACTTAGCACCCAGTACCAATCTGTCTCAGAAGACCTGTGTGCTTAGACAATGACTTGGGGAGTCCCAGCCTAGGGAGAGCTGGCCACGGGAGCACCAAATGTTGACGAGCCAGAGCCAGGCGCAGGAGAGATAATCCCTTGTCCTGTGAGTCAGGGGGAGTCAAGAGGGGGGTAGTACTGGAGTTACATTTTAGAGGGTTTTAGGAAGAGGCTAGGTAAAGGTTGCATTTCTGGCAGAAGAGCCAGCACAGGCAAAGACAGGGGTGCTGTGTAGCCGGTTGAGGTGGGAGAGCCCTGTGGGTGCTTGAAGGGAGTCTAACTCAAGGCAGGATTGGGAAGGAAGATTGGAACTGGACCCTTGAATGGCTGGCAGAGCGATTTGAATTATATTCCCAAGCGAGTAGGGACCAGGGAAAATTACTGAGCCCAGGACTGATACTGCCTGAGGTCTCTGCGGACAGGGACCCTCAGTGAGTGGAGGGCTAGGGGGTGGGCGGTAGGCCTAAAGGCAGAGGAATAACCTTGGGCCAGGCAAGTGTTAACCAGGGCCTAAGCTAGTCCAGGGGCCAGAGGCGGGTTGGAGGGAAGTCTTCCAGGGCTGTTCCCAAGCTGGGCCGCAGATCCGACCCTGCCTGGTGAGGGCTGGCCCTGGGAGTGAAGGAAAGGGCGGAGTCAGGCATGACACAGTTAAGGCTTAGCACGTGAGACCTTATGTGGTGATTTCTGTAATCCACCGCCAGGCCATAGGCCCCTTCAGGGCAGGATCTGGTGGTCTGACAGAGGGAAAAGACTTAGCATCTGGGTTCAGACAAGTCTGGATCTGAATTTTGAGCCTGGTGCTCCCAAGCGGTGTGACCTTGAGCAGGGTAGATCCCTCTATGAGTCTCAGTTTTCTCATCTGTGAAATTGGGGTAACATAAATGCCAACTCTGGGTGGCCGTTCTGAGAAAACCATTCAGCGAGACAATCCATGTCAAACCCTGGAAGTATATGAGGCAAAGCGTGAGCCCCCCAGAAGTGGTCATGTCATCCTGCTCTTCCCCAGCTGCTGGCCAGCTCTGTCCAGCACTAAGGGTGGCTTCTTTCCTGAGGGTGGACAGACCCCATGAAGGCTTTGAAGAAGGCAGGTTCATTCGTTCACCAAAATATTTTTGAGGGGATCCCTGGGTGGCTCAGCGGTTTAGCACCAGCCTTTGGTCCGGGGTGTTGATCCTGGAGTCCTGGGATCAAGTCCCACATCAGGCTCCCTGCATGGAGCTTGCTTCTCCCTCTGCCTGTGTCTCTGCCTCTTTCTCTCTCAGTCTATGTCTATCATGAATAAATAAATAAAATATTTAAAAAATATTTTTGAAATCTCCCATTATGGGACACCTGGGTGGCTCAGTTGGTTGGGCATCTGCCTTCAGCTCAGGTCACAGGCCTGGGGTCCTGGGATCGAGTCCCATGTGGGGCTCCCTACTCAGCAGGGATCCTGCTTATCCCTTTGCCTCTGCCTCTACCTGCTGCTCCCCCTGTTTGTGCATGCTCTATCTCTCCATCAAATAAGTAAATAAAATATTTTTTTTAAGATTTTATTTACTTATTCATGATAGTCACACAGAGAGAGACAGAGAGGCAGAGACACAGGCAGAGGGAGAAGCCGGCTCCATGCACCGGGAGCCCGACGTGGGATTTGATCCTGGGTCTCCAGGATCGTGCCCCGGGCCAAAGGCAGGCGCCAAACCGCTGCGCCACCCAGGGATCCCAATAAAATATTTTTTAAAAATAACAGAAATCCCCCATTATGTACCAGGAACTGGTCTAGGCATTGATGAGAGCAGTGAGCAAAGCAGTGACAACCTCCCTCCCTTGGAGCTTACGTTCTAGAAATAAATGAACACTATGCTTTGCTAAGTGCTAAGGAGGCATCATAGAGGAGAGGCATAGGAAGTTGAGGCATGTGGGGGCAGCCATGAAGGCCTCCAGGAGAAGGCACCTTGAGGCTAGGCTTCTAGGAGGTGGGACGCCGAGGCATGGGGCCATCTGAGGAAAGAACGTTTCGGAGGCAGAGGGAACAGCAAGAGGCAAAGCATGTCTGGTGGCGGTGCTCAGAACCCCAGCTCAGTCACATCTCTCAGATCACATAGCCAGTCAAGGGTGGAGAAGAAACTGTGAAAACAAATAAAAAACTTAAAAAAACACAGAACCACCAAACCTACCATAAGCCTGATTTCTGCCCCCTCTTCTCTATACCACTTCCCTCCACCGCTTTCCGGGACTGAGTTTCCAAGATAATAATAAGAGCTAGCATTTCTTGGGCACTTACCAAGTACTCTTTTAGGTACTGCTGGTTAGGAACTGGTTTAATCTCTACAAACAACTGTGCCATGCAGGAACTACTCATTATTCCCCCCCTCCCCACAGACAAAGAAACTGAAATATAGAGAGGTTAGGAAACTTGCCCAGGATCACATAACTAATGTCTTTACTTTTGTAAAACCCCGTAAGGTTATGACTGTCAGTGATGGGCAGCTGAACTCCAGAGAGCTGGTTCCAAACTCCAGCTTGGTTAGCAACGAGACGGGGTGGGGGTGGGGAGGCTGGTCACCCCACCATTGCGTCCTCTCCACTTTCAGGGGAGGAGTTTGGCATATTGAAAGCCTCAGTTTACTCATCTGTACGGTGGGGCAGATGACGGCCCCTGCTGTTGCTTATCTGGGGTTCTTTTGAGTGTTGAAATGAAATGACGCAGATAAAATGCTTAGCACTGTGCTAAGTATTTCATATGTGGCAGCTACAAGGACCACGATGGTGATGCTCCCAGGTGATTTCTAAGGGCCCCACTGGCCTTGGACCCCCGCAGTTCTAAGGAGCCCTGACAGGCTTTCCGCAGGTGCCTTGGCTGTCAGCATACAGCCACACAGCAGTAGGCGCCAAGCCTAAGCGCCTGTGCAGGTGGGCAGGCCTGGCCAATGGGAGGGGCGGGGCCTGGAGCTCACCTGCACAGGCCTGCTACCTGTGGAGGAAGGGGGGGCCCTCCTCGAATTTTTTTTCCCTTCCTCTGATTTTCACAAAGGTACTAGATGGGCCAGTGGGCCCCTAGTGGATGCTGTTGAAAGAAAAACAACTGGTTTTCTATATTATCTCCTCACAGCACCTGTGAGTACAAATGGGGGGGGGGGTGAGTTTTACACACCAATTCTCTGACACCAGCTGGGGATCCTACAATTTGATCTGATCCTAATATCATCTACCTGGGGATACAGTTCGATCCCACAGATTAAGGGGACTCACCACCATGAGACTGCCCGTTTCAGATGTCCTAAGTCTGGGCCTCCCATACTGCTGACCAACCAGCTGTAAATGGAGGTTTCCCACGACCCCCTCTTCAGCTCAGAGAATTTGCTAGAATGGCTCGTAGAATTGAGGGTGATACTTGCTTAGGTTTCTTGGTTATTGCATAATAAAGGATACGATAATGCAGGGGAATAGCCAAATGAAGAGATACATATGGTGAAGTCTAGAAAGGTCCTGAGCACAGGACCTTCTGTCTCTGCGAGTTGGGGTACACTGCCTTCCTGTCACATGGTCTGACCCAGAAGCTCTCTGAACCCCATAGTGTAGAAATTTTTATGGAGATTTCATCCTGTTGGCATGATCGAGTATTAACTCAGTCTCCGGCCCCTCACCCCTGCATGGAAGATGAACTGAAAGCCCCAAGCTTCTAAACATGGCTTGGGCTTTCTGGTGACTAGCCCCCAACCTGAAGCTCCCCAGGAAACCCCCAAGGTCACCTCATTAGGCACAAAAGATGCTCCTGTCACCCAGGAAACTCCAGAAGATTTAGGAGTTCTATGTCAGGGACCAAGGTCAGAGACCAAATATTAGCACAAAAGATGCTCCTATCCCCCCTATCCCTTGGAAAACCCTAAGAGTTTTAGGAGCTCTGTGTCAGGAATGGAGATGAAGACCAAATATACATATTTCCTATAGTATCACAGTATCACAGCTATAAACCTGCTCTTCATCCTGACAGAGCCAACAACACAGGCTTCTAAGTCAGACTTGCTGGTATCAGACCCCAACCCTGCTACTAACCAGTCACACGTCCTAGGGCAAGCTACCTGACATCTTAGCTTCAGTCTGCCTAATTAAAATGGGGAAGCTGGGGCGCCTGGCCAGCTCAGTTGATGGAGCACGTGACTCTTGACCTCAGCGCTATGAGTTTGACCCCCATGTTGGGTGTAGAAATGACTTAAAAATAAGATTTTTTTTTTTTTTTGGTAGATTTTACTTATTCATGAGAGACCCAAGGGAGGCAGAGAGAGACACAGGCAGAGGGAGAAGGAGGCTCCTTGCAGGGAACTCAATATCGGACTAGATCCCTGGACCCTGGGATCACGCCCTGAGCTGAAGGCAAACGTTCAACCCCTGAGCATGTCCCTAAAAATAAAATCTTAATAGGGTAGTGATGAGGAGCAGAGGAGGTCATACAAGTGAAGCATTGGCTCTTGGGGACCCCAGCAGGAAGGACTATGCTTATGGGGGTGGGGGAGCTTTCCCTTTCTCCTCACTTTACGACCTGAACTGGACACCAGTCCGCATGAGGTGGTGTTAGGGATGCTTCTGCAGGATTCTCACCCCATCTGTGATCCAGCAACTAAAGGGGTGACACTTGGCCCCGTACTGGTGTGTACCTACCAGTTAGGGTTGTTAGGACTTCTGAGTATTACCCCTCTTTACCACCTTCCTTCTTCTCCAGGAGAGGAATCAGAGCAGTCTTTTTGGGAACATGAAACAGGCTGTGGCAAGGAGGCCTTCCAGCCCAGATAGTGTGAGTCATAAGCAGGAAAAGAGCATGGTTTTTTAGTGGAGAGAGGGATTCGTGAGGAACTCCTGATGCAGGGTACTGCAGAGGACGTGTGGCCTGGGGCATTGGGAAGGAGAGC
Source organism: Canis lupus baileyi (assembly GCF_048164855.1). Lineage (NCBI taxonomy): Eukaryota > Metazoa > Chordata > Mammalia > Carnivora > Canidae > Canis > Canis lupus. The sequence goes on from NC_132840.1 coordinate 56,672,129, forward strand.
ATTCCCAAGTTTCATGAAGGGTGGACAAGAGGGGTCAAGAGCCCAGCCCCACTCTGTGAACAGGCACCCCCCTGTTATTACCAGCTGTGTGTGACTGTGGCTCTGGAACTCAAGACCTTCTGTTGAAAAATGGGACCTCAAGCCCTGACTATGCCCACAGGGGAAGTGGCTGTGTACTTTCTGTAAAGTGACCAGCACAACTCAAACTTGGGTTGCCTGCTACTTCTTTCGGATGGGCCTTCCAGCAAGAGATGAGGTGAGGGGTTGCATGTCCTTTCCCCCTTGTCAAGCCAAAGTCTTAACACCACCAGCTTTCAGAGTAAGATGTGGGATGCAAGCTTCATGCTGGGTCTGGCGGCCTTTTCAGTGCCCTCCAGAGATGGGAGCAAGCTGTCGTGTGTATGAATCTGTGGTCTTTGGTGGTCACCTGGCACCTCCTCTAAGATCTATGGGGCTAGGGTGTGTGTGTAAGTGTGTGTGTGTGGGGGGGGAGTTCTCTGCTGAATTGACTCTCTAGCAGTTGGGTCCAATAAAAAAGCTCTAGCAAATCTATTTTGATATGTAAATGAGACTATTATAATGAAAGACAACATGCAAATCTTTGATTTTCTTTGAGCCCGGAAGATTGGGCCAAAGGGACTGTGAGAGCGATCCAAGAGGCGTCCCTGGACCTATGGGATCTAACTACGCCCGCTGTGTTGTTTTGAGGTGAATTGGGAATATGCAAATCATCTTGTTCTTATACTCCTCTGGCCGGCAGAACAAGGCTTTGCAATAAAGTGTGTGACCTCCAAGGTGCAACTGGATGCTGCCAAACCAAGAACCCAGCAGGCCCCTGGGAGGGGGTCAGGGTCTGCAGAGCATCTCGGGTGTCCTCTCTCGGACCTCAAGTGCTGTGCCAGCCCCACCTCCTGGATTCCCTTCTCGCCAGCTCCCTTCCTGAGGACGCGGTTTGTTTCTTCAACAGAAGGAAGAGGCCCCACACCAGGGAATCACTGAGGCACCCCCGCTCTGCTCCATGTTGGCTGTGCTCTCAGGTGAGACGTGCTGCAGCTGCGGCTGTGGGAAGCTGGAAGCTGGACGTGAGACAGGGCAGCCGGTTTCCCGAGACTGGGGAGTCCTGCCAGGTGGTCACTAGTCGTCGTCCTCATCATGGGGAACTGCTGCTTCCGTCTCTAATCTGTGACTTTGGAGGCTCTGACCCCTTGACCTTCATTGCGACCTGAGCTACCCTTGGCCACCTCTAGTCACAGACGTTTGACATGCTAGGGCTGGATGCTGGCCAGATTGGTGTGGCTAAGGTTAACCCCTGCCTTCTGTGGCTGGCAGTTTGTCCCTCTGCCCCCAGCCTCTGATCTACAGCCTCCAAGGCCTCTCCCCTCCACCTGGCCTCTGACATGCTCCCCTGGCCTCTTCTCCGTCTAGGCCTGCGCCATGCCCCCCCCAGCGGAGGTGACAGACCCGTCCCATGCCCCCGCCGTCCTGCGCCAGCTCAATGAGCAGCGTCTCCGTGGCCTCTTCTGTGACGTCACCCTCATAGCTGGAGACACCAAGTTCCCTGCTCACCGCAGTGTCCTGGCTGCTTCTAGTCCTTTCTTCAGAGAGGCCCTGCTTGCTTCAGCTCCACTGCCCCTCCCACCAGTTACTGGGGGCCCTGCCCCCAACCCTGCCACCACCACAGCTGCCTCTTCCTCCTCCTCCTCCTCCTCCTCCTCTTCCTCCTCCTCTTCTTCCTCCTCCTCTTCCTCTTCTTCCTCTTCCTCATCTTCCCCACCTCCAGCCTCACCCCCTACATCCTCCCCACCCCGGGTCCTGGAGCTGCCAGGGGTCCCGGCGGCTGCCTTCTCTGATGTCCTCAACTTCATCTACAGTGCCCGGCTTGCTCTACCTGGCGGCGGAGGGGACGGGGCAGCGGTGGCAGAGATTGGAGCCCTGGGCCGACGTCTGGGCATCTCCCGCCTGCAGGGCCTGGGGGAGGGAGGTGATGCCTGGGTACCTCCGGCCCCTGCCCCCATGGCCACCTCGCAGTCGGAAGATGATAGCTTTGGCCCAGGGCCCAGACCAGCCGGGGAGTGGGAGGGGGACAGGGCTGAGGCCCAGGCCTCTGACCCACAGCACCCCCTGCCTCGGCGGCCCCTCCCCTGCCCACGATGCGGGAAAAGCTTCATCCATCCCAAGCGTCTGCAGACCCACGAGGCCCAGTGCCGAAGGGGGGCCGGCCCTCGGGGGCCTGCAGGGCTGGGATCGGGGGGCCCAGGCCCCAGCGGCCCCGCGGGAGTGGATGCCTCAGCCCTGCCTGCCCCGGTGGGTTTCCGAGGCGGCCCTGAGCACGTGGTAAAGGTGGTGGGCGGCCACGTGCTGTACGTGTGCGCAGCCTGCGAGCGTTCCTACGTGACCCTGTCCAGCCTGAAGCGCCATAGCAACGTGCACTCCTGGCGGAGGAAGTACCCCTGCCGCTACTGTGAGAAGGTGTTCGCGCTGGCTGAGTACCGTACCAAGCATGAGGTGTGGCACACTGGGGAGCGCAGGTGAGTGACCTGGGGCCTGAGGTGGGGCCGTGGCTGGGTGGCAGTGGTGGTGGAGCGGTCAGGATCACCCCGCAGGGACCACAGGGGGAAGGAGGGGGCAGGGGCGGGCAGAGCATGGGGCCCAGGGAGTTGCCCCGAGACTGGCCTGCTTGCCCCTGCTCACCTACTTGAGGTCACTGGTGCAGCCACCTCCCTCCAGCCTCGGTTCCCTTCCCCAAGCACCCCTGGGTGCCCAGATGGGGCCTGGTGCCATGGGGAGGGCCAAGGCCAGCGAGGAAGTTGCCCCGCTAGGAAAAGACAGTGGGGGAACACAGGCATGCCCACTGGGTAGTTGGAACATGTATTTCTGCAACATGCCCTTGCTCGTAAACCATTTCCCAGATCCGTCCCCAGAGCCCCGAAAGGCGGCTTCGTGAGTTAGGCAAGGTGTGTGGTTACTCCCTGGTTTGCAGATGGACCAGCTGGGGCCTAGCGTCTCACAGCTGGTGGGGGGCACTGAGCTAGCACTGGTATCTCTGGCTGGCAGGATGGGACAAGCAGCATGAAAGGAGGGTGAACGAACGGCTGGGGGAGTCATAGGTGTGAGCGGAGGACATGGGAAGCTGAGGCCCTGGCTCCAGGGCCCCTGACTCAAGTATCTCTGTCCCCGCCTTGTTCCCTGCTGTCCTGGCCCAGGTACCAGTGCATCTTCTGCTGGGAGACCTTTGTCACTTATTATAACCTGAAGACCCACCAGCGAGCCTTCCATGGCATTAGCCCGGGCCTCTTAGCCAGTGAGAAGACACCCAATGGAGGCTACAAGCCCAAGCTCAATACCCTCAAGCTGTACCGCCTGCTCCCCATGCGGGCAGCCAAGCGGCCCTATAAGACCTACAGCCAGGGAGCCCCTGAGGCTCCCCTTTCTCCAAGCCTCAACACACCGGCCCCTGTAGCAATGCCTGCCAGCCCACCGCCGGGACCCCCACCCGCCCCCCAGCCCGGCCCCCCACCCTCTGTAATCGCTTTTGCCCACCCGGCTCCCTCTGTCATTGTTCACGGGGGCAGTAGCAGTGGTGGAGCAGGGGGTGGGCCGGCCAACACAGGGGGAGCCCAAGCCGCCTCGGTCATCACTTACACTGCTCCCCCGAGGCCCCCCAAAAAACGTGAGTACCCACCTCCTCCCCCTCAGCCTGCAGCCACACCAACCAGCCCGGCCACGGCGGGCAGCCCGGCCACAGCCGCAGGCCCGGCCACAGCCACGGAGGAGGCCAAGGGCCGCAACCCACGGGCTGGAAGGACTCTGACCTACACGGCCAAGCCAGCCGGCGGGATTGGCGGGGGTGGGGGTCCCCCTGCGGGGCCTGGCCGGGGCCCCTCTCAGCTACAGGCTCCACCTCCACTATGTCAGATCACCGTGCGGATTGGAGAGGAGGCCATTGTCAAGCGCCGCATCTCAGAGACTGACCTGCGCCCGGGGGAGCTGAGCGGAGAGGAGGTGGAGAGCGAGGAGGACGACGACGATGAAGAGGACGACGACGACGACGACGACGACGACGAGGACGACGAGGCGTCGCGGGCTGGCGGGGAGGACCAGCTCTGGCGGCCCTACTACTCGTACAAGCCCAAGCGCAAGGCGGCAGCGGGCGCGGGCGGCAGCGGGGTTGGCGCGCTGTCCCGGGGCCGCCGGCCGCCGCGCTGGAGACAGAAGCCCGAGCGCAGGGGCTGGGAGGAGCCGGCGGCCGCCGAGGGGCCCGCGGGCCGCGGCCGGGCCGAGCGGAGGCACCGCTGCGAGGACTGCGCCCAGACCTTCGCCACCCTGCGGAAGCTGCGCAAGCACCAGGAGGCGCACGGCGGCGGCTCGCACGGCGCCCGCGGCGGCCGGCGGTCCTCCAACCGCTTCGCCTGCCCGCACTGCGCCAAGGTGTGCAAGACGGCGGCCGCGCTGAGCCGCCACGCGCAGAGGCACGCGGCCGAGCGGCCCGGGGGCGCGCCCACGCCCGTCATCGCCTACTCCAAGGGCGGCGCCGGCACGAGGGCCGGGGATGTTAAGGAGGAGGCTCCTCAGGAGATGCAGGTCTCCTCGTCCAGCGGGGAGGCGGGTGGCGGGAGTGCGGCCGCCGACGGGGCCTCCGAGACCGCCTCCCTGCAGGACCCCGTCATCTCGGGGGGCGAGGAGCCCCCGCTGGTGGCGGCGGGGGGCGCCTACGCATACCCGCCGGTGCAGGAATTTCCGCTGGCTCTGATCGGGAGCGGCCGTGAGTCCGGCGGTGGGAGGGGGAAGGCGGGTGGCGAGGGGCCGGTGGGCGCCGGGGAGGGGGACCGCGTGGAGGGGATGGGGGCTGCCAAAGTCACCTTCTACCCGGAGCCCTACCCGCTCGTCTACGGCCCCCAGCTCCTGGCTGCCTACCCTTACAACTTCAGCAATTTGGCCGCCCTCCCGGTGGCCCTTAATATGGTCCTACCTGATGAGAAGGGTGGCGGGGCCCTTCCCTTCCTTCCGGGGGTCTTCGGCTACGCAGTCAATCCTCAAGCAGCGCCCCCTACGCCCCCAACCCCGCCTCCCCCCACTCTCCCCCCGCCAGTACCCCCTAAGGGAGAAGGGGAAAGGGCAGGGCTGGAGAGAACCCAGAAGGGAGATGTGGGGTGAGCTCTGGGCCCACCTCCCCCTTCACCAGATGCCACCCTCCCTGAACCCCCTGCCACTACCAGCTCCCTGGCTTCCCTGCCCCCTTGGGAGCCCCTCCACACTCTTGTGCAGGGACCTGGGGGCCCCTGGAGCTCAGGGGTCAGGCTGCTTTGTGTGAGATTATAGTTTTTCCCATCTCCTGGGAAGGGATCTTGGGCGGTTCCCCTCTCAGTTCTCCTCCAGGGAATGGCCTCCACGAGGCGCAGGGCCAGCTCTCATCCCTTCTCTAGCCCTCGGGGCAACTGAGCAATATACTTATATGAATCTCTACTCACGGCCCCCACCAGCTCTGAATGTCTAACCCACCCTCCTGATTCGTAAACCCCGAGGGGAAACCATCTCTTTCACCTAGTGATCTCCCCTCATTCTGAAGCTTTCTCTAAGCCCCTGCCTAGATGCTTCCTAGCACATTCCATTCTTCATGGCCCAGGGCCTGGACCAGACCATTGTGATACCTGACACCTGCCCACCTGGGAGCATGGCTTCGGTTTCCATTCTCCCCAGAAGTGGGTTTCTGTGTCCCTCTTTCCTTCACGTCGAGATGCCATGCCTTCCTTGGCTTTCATGCCTTTGGATCTTCCATATTCCTCCTCATTCTCCTGGACTCTGGAGATGGCCTCTTCCAATCCAGGTCAAGGAGGTGTTGAGGGGAGGGCTACCCATCTGTTCCATGGCTGAGCACTTTCCCAGCCCAGGGCAGCACTAATCTTGGCCCTGTCTTGACCCCCAAATCCAGTGAGCCCCAGATTCTTCCAAGGCAAAGGGGTGAATAGACTGCACCTCTTCCTGCCTCTACCTATGGCCTCTTCTGGGCTGAATCAGATTTGGGGGCCAGGATGGAGAACCTCCATATGGAATGGGGAAGGGAATCTAATTCTCCGTTTTTTCCTGATGGTTTCTCCCAGACTAGACCAAATAGCCAGAAAAGTGATGGGGGTTGGATGGGTGGGTAAGCCCAATTTGCACATGACCTCCCATCCTTACCTTTACCTCCGTCTTCCCCAGTGTCGCTTCCCTCACCGTTCACTCCAGGTGGTTTTTGGGGAACCATCCTACTCCCTTGGTGGGCTTTGGGGTATCCCCACCAACTTTTCCTCCAGAATAGCACCTTACACCCCATCTTTGACTCAGTTCCCCACACCCAAAGATCCCAGCCTAGGGATGGGGTGCAGGGACCATCAACAGTCCCTAATCCCTAATTTGCACTAGTTAACCCTGGTCAGGGGTCCGTATGTTTCCTTCCAGTGGGGGAGTTGAAGAAATGTTTGCTCCTACTTCTCTTTGACGACCGGGCATCCCCACTCTGTGATTGGATGAATATTTCCTATCCCACCCACTTCCTGCCCTCCCCCCCAAAAAAAAAACAGCTCACAAGGGGAGAGCCAGTTTGGGGGAGCAAATCTGATAAATGGGAATTAGAGGAGTGCAGTTTAAAAAGGGGAAAGGCTGCCACTATTTAGATGGGAGCTTTATCCCAGCTACTGTTTTCCGGGGCCGAGATGGCTGCCCTCTCATGCGGCTGAAAGGGCAAGATCATGGCTTTTGGAGGGAGGTGAGCTTGGGGGGGAAGGACCAGGAGCATCCTCCTGCCTCCTCTTACCCTCCTCGTCTACAGGAAGGGGGAGGGTTTTGACAGGCTCCTGAATGTTAACCACGGAGGGGTCACTCCTTTACTCCTCCTCTGTCTCTTTGCACTTTTCTTGGTCTTGGCCACAGTCCGAGTGAAGAGTTTCCTACTGAATGTACCAAGTTCCAATTTTTAAGGGGGTAAAAAGCTTAAAACGGGAAAAATGCAAAAAAAAAAAAATCACTAAAAAATTCCCACAAATCTTGTTTCTGGCACTTTAGAAAAACTGCGAAAAAAAACATAATAAAGAATACATATATATATCTACACACAAATTTTATATATATATATACACACACACACATATATATATATACACACATACACACACACACACACACACGCACGCACACGGCGGAACCACAAGAGACAGAAGCCTTGGAGGCAGGGGGCAGATGTGATGACAGCTCCCCTATATCCTTAACCTGCACTCCTCTGAGGCAGAAAGGCACAGGGAACAGAAGGAGTTGAGGATGGACCGGGGCATTTGAATTTCAGAACAGGTCAAAATTCCAAAACCATGGACATTTGGGGAGAACTGAGATTGCAGACATTTATTTTTCTCGGGGAAACCTGTTTTAGGAAGGTAGTTTCCAGAATTTGGTGGTTCTGGGCAACAAACGAGATTGTGGCAAATTGGAGATTAAAACATATGTATCCAAAGCTGGGGAACGTGAATATTGTGAATTTCAGATGTTGGAAATTTGGGATTTTGCCATTTCGTCTTTTTGAAAATTACTCAAGTCTTGTCAGTTTGTGCCCTCCTTGCCCATGTTCCCTGGGGAGAAGGGTGATGGTGGAGTGGAAAGGCCACTGGTTCTGTGCCACAGCACGCAAGGGTTAGAATTCTACAGACTGTAGCTCTATACGTAGTGAGGACCCAGATTTAGAGAAACTGACCAATATTTATCTCCGCATTTGTGTGTGTGTCCAACTCTCTAGGCCAATAAACCAACAAGACAAACAAACTGTGCTCTGCAGTGGGATGCCAAGTGCACTTCTTTGCGTGGCTGGTGGGTCGGCTGGACAGGGACACGCTTCCCTTGTCCCCCAGGGATCCTGGGGGCTGTGGCTGTATGATCCCTCCGAGGGCACAGCTTCCAGCAGCTGAGGAGGTGTGAGGGCTTGGCAACCCTGCGTACTTCATGGTAATGGCTGCAGCCACCAGAGCTCAAGCTGACTTTGGTCTGACCTCCAGGCTGAAACATTAACTCAGTCCAGTTCACACACCCTGCTGGGCCCAAGAGCCTCATGTCCCCCTGCGCCTTAGACCTGGTGCAGCCCCCTCTCCAAATTGAAAAGAAACAGGTGCAAAATGAGCCATGGTCATGAGACACAATCACCTGTCTTTCTCCACTCCTAGCCTCTCATTGTCTTCAACTTCTCATCCCCCTCTCCCCTCCCCTTGATTCTGTATAATGTTATGGAGGGGCAGACAAGTAAAATGAGAAAAGCTGGTCAGGTGGGTGGGGGCTTGGAGAAATTCTGGTACAAATACCTTGACAGCGTGGGCCGCCACTCATCAGGGTAATCAGGCCCGGTGTTACATAGTTTAAAAAATTTTTTCTTTTCCCCAGAGAAGCCAGAAATCCAAATTTCTCTGCTCAATATCCAAATTTTTAAAGTGGCTAACACACTAAAAATTGTGCAGGCCAACAACACAGGCCAAACACGCACACCAGCTTACAACCTCTGATGTATACCCTGTACTGCTTTTGTTCCCATCTTCTCATATGATCCTCAGACTAGGGGGCAGATACTATTATTAGCCTCATTTTACAATGGTGGAATCTTAGGCTGAGAGTGGTTCAGTACCTTATACAAAGTTTGAGCACCAAAGCTGGAATTTGAAGGTTGTTTTTTGCTTTTTTTTTTTTTAAAGTGAGCTCTCATTACAAATGCATCCTTTTAGAAATAACTTTTCAAAAAAATCCTATGGATAACACTTATCCGAAAACAATATGTTACAAGAAGGTAAAAACAAAGAGAATGACCACTAGTCCCAACATGCAAACACAGGCACTATTCATTGGTGCATTTCCTTCCCAGAAAGAAAGAAAAGAAAAAATTCCCTAATCACTCAACAAATGTTAAGCACCTGCTATCCTATGGGTCAGGACCCGTGCTAGGCGCTGGGGATATTACAGTGAACAAAACACAGTTCCTGCCCTCATAGGTAGGGCGTACAGTCTACTTCTTGATCTTTGTTCCATTCTACCGGCAACCTAGTGTTACTCTCCAAAGAAACTTCTACAAGAAACCAGAAAACAGTGCATTTCTGGAGGGGCCACGGCTTCCGCCCGCCCCGTCCCACTTGGGCGCTCTCCCCACCAAGGCAATGGTGTGAGAGGACTGGATTCCAAGTGGAGCTGCGAGGTCCTGGCTCTTGGCCCTCTGTCCTCAAGGAAAAGGGTCCGCAGGGGGCAAGTGATAGGAGGCGTCCAGGAAGATGACGAGGGTCCCAACGCTAGTGAAGATGATGAAGGTCCACAGGAAAAGGCGATCCACTACCATGGCCACAAATTGCCAGTCTTCTTTCAGCTGGGGGTAGGCAGCGTAAACTCTTTTTGAGCTCCAGACCCCCAGGGGAAGGCCTGCCCTGTACCCTTGCCCTCGTCCTCCTACGGATCGGACGCAGGGGCGGGCCGCTGGGTCGAGGAAAACGAAACTGCGGCCGCTGGACGGAGTGAGGAACCAGTCGGAAGACAGGGGCGGGACCAAAGAGGCAAGCTTCCAATCAGAAGCAAGATTGGGCGATGGGGGCGGGGCCACGGTCCCGCCGGGCCCGCCCCGCTCAGCCCTCATGGGACTTACCGCGTCGTGGTCCTCCTGTTCCTGCAGCTGCCGAGCGATGTAGCTAATCGAGGAAACGACCTCCCGTAGCTCGGGAGGCAGGCCCACAGCCGGGTTTGGACCATCGACAAGTCGCCGCAGGTCCGGGGCAGACAATTCAGGCTGGAATCTGGAAGAGGCGGGACAGTTTGGCCACGCTCTGGGCTCCGTTCCGACTCCCTCCTCCGACACTCATTAGTTTTCAGAACGTAAGAAGGCCCTTTAGGCTCTCCCCGCCGGCGGCGATCTCTCCTGCCTTCCGCAATTCCTCCCATCTCAACACGTTCCACTGTCCGCCTTTCAGCAAAGTTGGCGGCGGAAGGGATACTACGATTCCCGTGATGCTCAAGGGCATCTTCCGGGACCCTAAGCCGCCTGCCTCTGCACAGGCTTCTGGGAACTGTAGTTCCCTCTCTCCTTTCCTCGTAGGCGACTGGGAGGAGTGGGTACTACCTGTTGGGTTTGGGGAAGAGAAAATCGTTCAGTGGCTTCCGGATGAAATATTCATCTGTTCCCCGACCCCAGCCACTTCCTGGAGAATCCCTGAGGGCTACGGGAGGTGGCTCTGGCATCAGGTCTCTCTCAGGTTTGGGCCTCTTCAGACCCAGGTATAGAGGGAGTTTGTGGATGAAGATCTGCTGAGTAGAAAGGCGTGTTGGCGGGGGGGGGGCTCTCATGCTTTCCGACGGGAAGGGAAGCAGCCCACCGGTCCTATCCCCGCGCCTGCGTGCGCGCGTCCCTCCCAGCTACCCAGACAAGGAAGTGCAACCACACATCACATCAAGAGCTCCTGAGTGGCCTGGGAGGCGTCCTGGCCCGGGGGCGGGGGGGGAGTCCCGAAGGCTTCCACCCTGATAGAACCTGACCCTGAGAATGTTTCCCTGCAGCCCAGAATGGGCAGTATGGACGAAGAAAATATGGGATCTGTGGCATGACAAATGTCAGGGGGGTAAAATTAACTGTGCAACGTTTCAACACCCAACAGGCCTTAACACTTGAACACTCTACCAGGAGTTGTAGTTCTCCCTCAGGTCTATGAAGTTGGTAGGCAGGTTGCAGGAGCCACACCTGCGCAAAAAGACAAATGCTAGGACGGAGGATTAACATGGATTGGAGGAGGACATCTTACCTGGCGGACCCAAGTGGGCATTTGGTGGGTGTGGGGTGAGCGATGGTGCAGGTTGAGGACCACAACGCTCAGGATGACGGAGAAAGTGACGAGGATCATGGTAAACATGAGGTACTTGATAATGATGGGGACAGACAGGGAGGTCTCAGGAACTTTGTCTGCCAGCAGCAACAGGAACACAGTGAGGGTGAGCAGGGCAAAGATGGAGAGCCCCATCTTTTCTCCTTGCAGGGCAGAGAAGAAGGCGGAAACATTAGACTTTGCCAGAAGGCAATTTTCGTGGCACAATCAGTGACCGTGTTTCCAGCCCACTCAAGGACAGGCTTCTGGAAGGGCCAACTGCATGCAGATGATTCCTACAATTAAACCTCCAGCCCAGATTTGTTCTCCTAAACTCCAGATTTATAGCCACCTGCTGATCTAAACTCTCTGCTTGGACAGCCAGTAGACATCTCAAATTAACACATCCCAAACCTAATCCCCTGATCACCAACCCTTCCCACTGTCTCCCCCATTTCATGAATGAGAAATCCATCTTTCCTGGAACTCAGGCCAAAATCCTGTTAGTCATTCTCCACTCCTCTCTCTGTCTCTCTCATCCCATATCCAATCCATAGCAAACCCTACTGGCTCTATCTTCAAAATATATTCATACAAACAGCCATCACCTCAGCTCTGAGTTAGGATGAAGCAAAGTGGAGGCCTTAATAATATTTCCTCCTGCTGACTGTTCTCAACAGAGCAGCCAGATAGATCCTGCTAAAATGTAAATTAGATCATATCACTTCTCTTCTCAAAACCTTGGAGTGGCCTCTCACGTTCTTTAGCATAAAAGCCAAAGTCCTCAGTGTGGTTGACAAGGCTTTCCCCATTATCTGTCTGACTTGATCTCCTACTGTTTTCCTCTTGCTTATATCACTCAGTTATCCTGGCTATTTCCTGAGTATGTGAGGCTCACTCCCCCTTGAGGGTCAGTGAAGGTCCCCCTCAGTGAGTGCATGCACTGTTAACTCCAGCTGGTACATTATTCCCCCAGATTTCTGCCTGCCAGGGTCGTTCACTTGGTCCCATCCCAAGCAACTGCCAATGCTCCCTTCAATTCTTTATTCAAATATATGATATATATTTTAAATATTTTGTTATTTGTTTGTTTGTTTATTTATTTGAGAGAGAGAGAGAAAGCATGAGTAGGGGGGAGGAGCAGAGGGAGAGAGAGAAGCAGGCTCCCCCAAACCCAGGACCCTGAGATCACGACCAGAGCCAAAAGCAGATGCTCAACAGACTGAGCCACCCAGGTGTCCTCTTTGTTCAAATATTGATCAAATATTTTCTTTTTATTGAGGCATTCACTGACCACTTTTTTTTAAGATTTTATTTTTATGTAATCTCTACACTTAACATGGGAGTTCAACTTACAACCCCTAGAACGAGAGTCACATGCTCTATGGACTGAACCAGCCAGATGCCCCTGACTATTCTATTTTAATTAATTAATTAATTAATTAATTAATTAATGAGAGGGAAGGGGCAGTGGTAGAGGGAAAGAGAGAGAATCTTAAGCAGGCTCCCCGCTGGTCATGGATCGCACAACCCTGGGATCACGACTGAACTGAAATCAAGAGTTGGACGCTAAAAAAAAAAAAAAAAAGTTGGACGCTAAACCAACTCAGCCACCCAGGCACCCCCTGACTTCTATTTTAAATTGTAACCCTTACCCCCATTCTAATTCTCTATAACCACTTTTCTTGCTTTATTTTCCTCCTTAGGACTTGTCCTCTTCTAACATACTATCAACTAGATATATTTGTTTATTGACTGTCTCCCCGCTGGAATATGAACTCTACAAGGCCAGGATTTTTGTCTCTTTGACTCACTGATGTATCCCAGGGCCTAGCCCATTACAGATGCTAAACAAACATCATTGCATGAATGAATAGACCAACCTTGAAGCTTTTTTTAGGAACCAAATAGCAATCTGAAGGATCTAAAAATGAAACAAGGTATATATGGATATGCCAGGTGGCTGATTATTCCTGTGGCATACAACAGGCACCACAAACTTCAAGGAAGGTATTGAAATAAAAAAAAAAAAAAAAACTTTTATGCTCTGCTCTACTTAAGTCCTATAATATTGGGTTCCAAGATTTGCCCAGCTCTGGGAGCAAGGAGAAGTTACATTTGGAAGTGTGTTCTAGAGCTGGATCACTTTCCTTCCCTAGACAGAGAACTTGGTGCCAGAGAGGAGGAAAGCAAGCTTTAAATACCAGAGTTAAGGATTTCAGTCTCTGAATCAGACTGGCACCAACCAGGGTTGGAAAGGCGACACTACCTGTCTCTAACTAACATGGGGCAAATGACTTAAACTCTTTCAGCCTCTTTGTCCTCCTCTCTAAAGTGGGAAGACAATTCAGTACTCACCTCACAGAGTTATTGTAAAGATCACAATTGAGTTAACATAGGGGCGCCTGGGTGGTGCAGTCAGTTGAGGGTCTGACTCTTGGTTTTGGCTGGGGTCGCAGTCTCTGGGTCATGAGATCAAGCCCTGCTTCTGGCTCTGTGCTCAACGCAGAGTCTGCTTGAGAGTCTCTCTCTCCCTCTGCCCTTCCCTCCCCTCAGCTCTAAAATAAATAAATAAATCTTAAAAAAGGAAATAAAGGAGTTAATGCATGTAACATGCTAATTGTACTACTTACCGCAAGTGCTCACACATAATAAAACTAATACCAACACTTATATAGAACTTACTTGGTACCAGGTGTAGTTCTAAGAAACTCAATTAATCCTCAAAATAATCCTATTAAGTAGGGACTCATACGAAGGAATTTGCCCAAGGTTACTCTGTGACTACATTATGCTGCCTCCTGGAAAAATGTTGCTATTATTTCCAAGGAAGATAAGAGGCCAAGGGACTAGCAGGTGGCTGAAAAAATGGGGGAGGCGGGTGGGGAGGCTACCAGGAATGGGGAAAAGGAGGGTTGTTCTAACTCCAGGAGTTTGTTGGTCCCAAGGATGAGATCTTAGGATTCTGAAGGGAAGAGTTCAGGAGCTCCCGGGATGGAGAGAAGAGGGCAGTAGAGGGGAGGCCCAGCCTGAGGTGGGAGGGGAAACCTGGATCCTAGGAGGAGACCCTGATAGAAGGGAAAACCTGGGCAGGATGACCTTCAAACCACCCTTGATGGCGTTGGCCAAAACCCTTGCCTGGATTCAGGGTGGAGAGGAAGAAGCTGTACAAGCGGTGAAAAGGCAGGGCTGGGGGCCTCTCCCTCCCTTACCTGCATCTGGTGGCAGGTAGAAGACGAAGATGGCCAGGAGGGTGATGAGGATGCAAGGGGCAATGACGTTGACCAGGTAGAAGAGAGGCTTCCTGCGGATGATGAGGTAGAAGGTGACTTCTTGCCGCTGTCCTTCCCCGCCCCGCCTAGGATCCACCGGAGGCTGCACTAGCCGGGAAGGCTTGTGGATAATTTCCCACTGGCCATTCTCTGCGAGGAAGCAGAGGGGAGGAGGGAAGTCAGGGATGCACATGTGAAACCTGTCCTTACTGCTGCCAGATCTGGCTTTGTTCTGGCACATCCTTGACCCGAGGGGCTGATGTGATGAGGCATTAGCCTGTGGACACTGGGCTGGGTAGCCCATCTCTGGTGAACTTGAACGAGTCTCCATTTCTTTTTCCCTTTTTAAGATGTTATTGATTTATTCACAAGAGACACACACAGAGAAGCAGAGACACAGGCAGAGGGAGAAGCAGGCTCCCTGAGGGGAACCCAATGAGGGACTCGATCCTGGGACCCCGGGGTCACGCCCTGAACTGAAGGCAGCCGCCCAACCGCTGAGCCACCCAAGCACCCCACATCTCCATTTCCATATCTGCAAAATGTAGATTCTCACTCATCTTGCCCACCCCACAGGGTTGTCCTGGGCATTGCTGAAGGAGGATATTTGTCAGCCTGTTAGAAACTGACATCATAAAGCCCATGGACGTGGGAGCCACAGCCACTCACCAATGAAGGTCCCTTCATGAATGTGCACTTCCTGCAGCTCCTGCCTGTCAGGACCCAAGCCCGTGTGCAGGCTGACCTCTGAGCTGTCATAGCTGTAGGAGCTGAACACCATGGTGCAGTTCTGCCAGTCGAAGGGGAAGTAGGTGACCTGGATGGAGGGGGGAGTCACCAGAGCTGCCAGAGAGCTGTTCACGGCTGGGGGCTTTGGGAGGTCAGTAGGCAGGTAACAGAGAAGTAGGGTCAGAGGAATTGGAAGGTTATTAGGGGAGCCCACGGGCAATGGAAACGGGGTCGCTGAGAAACACTGCATGTCAGTGACAGTGGACAGAGAAGATGAAATCATGCAAAATCAGGAGGGCGGGAGCGATGGGAGGCTTATGGGGTTTTTGCGGAGTCAGTGTTTCAGGAGAGGCAGGGTTCCCAGGGGGAGTCCCCGGGGCACCTGGATGCTGCAGCTGCTACGGTAGAGGCCTGGAGGCTGCCAGCGCACGGAGCCGTCTGAGGACACCACGACGTTCAAGTCCAGAGCAACGTCGAAATTGCCGTCGTTGCTGCGGGTGAGGAATGGGCTCGGCCTGGACCCGGACCCTCCCCCTGGAGACCCCGCCCACTCCCTCAGTCTCGCGGAGGACCCTACTTGTTCAGGAGCACCACGTCTGGAAGCCACACGGATCCAGCCGTTATGCGGAGTGAATCGATACCCTCGTACTCTGCAGGGTCCCAGCTCAGCCTGTAGTCAGTCCACTCCTGTGGAAGCAGAGGCTGAGGGGCTGTCCAGGATTGAGCCTGGAAGGGGACGTGGGATGTCCAGAGGGAGCTGGGGAGGGAGTACAAAAGAGGGGAGCCGGCAGGCTTGGGCTGTGGTTCTGGAAGTCGGAGTTCTGATTACGGCTGCACGTTTACTCGTTGGGATCCCATCAGCTAATTTCCCCTTCCCTCGAGCTGGGCCCCAAATTTTGGGTCTAAAAACGAGGAGGGTGCACTAGTTAGCCACGAAAACGGTGTTTTTCAAACTGCAGTTCGTGACCCTTTAGTGGGTCAAATTAGTGGCCCCCCAAAAGTGTTAAAGTAGAATAAGAAAAGCATGGGATGCAACTCTCATAGTAAAGATAGGTATTGTTTCCTGAAGTTTCTGTCTCTCTTATATTTTCCGAGGTCCTGGTGCAAGAAAATACTCTTACTGAGGCGGACATTGGAGGAAATTGTAAAGGCAGCGGGACGCCCTTTCCCACCCCGCGGGGGTCTGCATACCAGGTCTAAGTACACCTTTGTGCTCATCTCCTCATCCTTCTCGTTCTAGAAGGGAAAAGTTTAAAAAGAGTAGAGGGGATGTGACTAGAAAGAAATGAAGGGGCTCCGCGGGTCAAGCTCTCACTGGAAATCCCTCTTTTTCTGAGTCCCCCTTTCTTGGCTACAAGCCCCGCCTCCTGGATGCTGCATGGTGTAAGCCCCACCTCTATCTCAGAAACTTCCGGCGGTCTACACCGCCAGCCAATCCAACTACCAGGCCGCCCCCCGGGCCCCACCCACAGCCCGTAAATCACCCAACCCTGCATCTCCGCCCGCCGTTATTTCCCGACCCGATGCGGCCGCAAGCTCCGCCCCAGCCTGCGACCCCGACCCGGGACCCGCCCCCCAGCCAGTCCAGGGCGGCAGCCCCGGTTCCACCCGCAGCCGGTCCAGAAGCCACGCCCACGGCTCGTCCATTGGTCCGACGTCCACCCAATGGGGTCTGCCAACTGCCCGTCCATCTCCCGGCCTGGCTCCGCCCCAGACCCAGCCACGCCCCCGCCACGCCCCCCGCCGGTCCTAGGGCCCGAGCTCAACCCCCGCGCGCGCCCTCACCAGGCTGATGAGTTGCGCCAGGCTGAGGCCGACACTGACCCCCACGCTATCCCCCACCTCCCGCGCCGGCCGCACCGAGCTGTCGTAGCCCAAGAAAAGCTTCTCGCGGAGCCGGCCCTCCACCTCCGTGCCGCGGGCGCCTGGAGGAGAAGAGCAACCAGTAAAGCCACCGTAACCGGCCACGACCCCTGCCCGTCACTGCCCCCCCGCCGCCCGCCCCGAGAGGCTCAGACGTACCCGGGGCGAGTGGCACCCCCAACGCCCCCAGCAGCAGCAGCAGCGCCCCTGCGGTCATAGCTCGGCCGGTTGGTTGCTCAGTGAGTTCGCTCGATTCACCAACGCGGGGGGGGGGGGGGAAGTGACGAGGCGCCCAGGAATGTGCACCTGTTGTTGGGGGGCAGCCGCCAGCCCATCCTCCCCGCCCCACCCCTAGGACTTGGTCCCGCCCCAAGCAACTGCCAATGCCCGCCACCCATAGATGACAGACAACATTTGAGTTGTATAAATCATCTTTAATGGAGAGAGCATGGAGTGGAGACCCCATCGTCCCCTGGGAGCGAAGCCAGGAGAGGGGGTGGGGCCTAAGGGGTCTGTGTGGGTGAGGGGAGTAGGCACCCCTCTTGCAACAAGCCAGAAATAGAAAGAGCCTGAGGAAAAGTGACTTGCCTCGGAGCCTGAGCCCTTCCCTTTATGGTCTCCTGTCTACCCTGCCCAGGTCTCGAAGCCACTCAGTCTCCCTCCTAGTTGACTGGTGGGTTCCTGATCTTTTTCAGGCCTGCCCCTAGCTCTCCATGCTGTTCAGAAAAATCTAGTCAGGCCCCTTTTGGGTACCTAAAACTTAGCTCAGGTTATAGCTGTAAGGTAAAGCAAATTCTATTCAGTTAGAAGCTCTGGGGATATATGAGGTCTGGAGCCCAAGAGGGGGCTCCTCACCCTCCTTGGCCTGACTTCTACAGGAGAGGGGTTAAACTTATTGCTGAACTGGGGTCTCTGCACGGGGGGGGGTGTCAAGGCTGTGCCCTGTTTGTTCTTTTCATTTGAGATCCATTACCTTAAAGACCTCAGCTTTAGAAGGGACCCAGAAGGTATTCCTGTGGAGGTAGCTAAGTGTCCATGTCCCTACAACCCCGGCACAGCCAAAACATGCCGTGGTTTGGGCCCCTTGGCCATCCCAGCTTCTCTACTATGAGCCAAGGATTTCTTCCCGGACTCCTCTGCCCTCCTTCAGACTCCGTTTCCCTGGCAGGACCCCAGCTGAGCTGGAGGAGCTAGAAATTACGTGTAAAAATAAGGTTAGCATTCTATAGGAAGACTCGAGTTTTTAGAAAATCTAGGAAAAACAAGAGGTGTTTCTTGATTCATCAACAAAGCTCCCCATGAATCAGAACTAGGTTCTTTCCAGAGCTCATCTTTCACAGGTATTACTAGAGAAGGTAGGAGGGTGGGTCTGGAGCTCACTCTATATGGGCATTTTTTTAAAGATTTATTTTTATTTATTTATGATAGACATAGAGAGAGAGAGAGAGGGGGGCAGAGGGAGAAGCAGGCTCCATGCCAGGAGCCCGACGTGGGACTCGATCCCAGGACTCCAGGATCGCGCCCTGGGCCAAAGGCAGGCGCAAAACCGCTGAGCCACCCAGGGATCTCCTCTATATGGGCATTGATATGGCTATAGAAGCCCAGGTTCCATCCTGGAGGGAAGGGCTGAGAGTCGGGGTCTATGTCCTAGAGCTGATTCAGAAGGAAGTATGGCTCTGTATGTGTCTAGAACACTGTGCTCTAGAATTGGGGGTCTTTGGGATAAGAAAGTTAAAACTGTGGTGATCTGAGACTGGTCCTAGTTCAGGCCAAGGCCAGCAGCTGGACAGGGCTCAAATCCAGCCTCTCTCTACTTGGAAACCGGGGGTCCAGCTGGGTCAAGGACAGAAGCCTGATGGATCCAGAGCAGAGCCTGGCAGCATGCCAGCATGCCAGCACAGAGCCTTAGTGCAAAAAGGGCCCTGGCTAGGATGCCTGGTGTTCCAGAATCTCTCCAGAACAAGGCAGAAGGTGGAGTGGGGCAAAAAGGAAATTAATCCTGAGCTCCTGTAGGGCTATAAATCTATGGCTCAGTGGCAATGAAAAGGGCATAGTGCTCCCGGGATGCGCTGAGCCCAGGGTGGGGAGTGTTTGTGTCCTGGTTCTTTCTGTCAGTTTGGGAACCCCCCAGCGCCTTCTCAGGAAAAGGCTTTTGGGGGTGGGGCTGTGAGTGTGGAAGGAAAGAAGTGATTGGCCAGGACCATTTTCAGACATCCCCCTCTCTGAAATCCCAGGAGCTGAAGCCTGGAAGAGGCGAGGAGTCACAGCCAGCCCCTTGGCTCCTGCAGGATAGAACATCTGCTGGGGCCTGGCTGCTCAGGGCATGGGTGGTGGTGGCAGGGCTGGGAGCAGGGCTGGGAGACAGGCTGTGGTGGTGGCTAGCTCAGTGCAAGTGCAGGGAGCCTCCAGTCCACAGACTACATTTTAGGGGGCAGGGGGACTGGGAGGTGAGGTCTCAGGGACACTGTGGAGAGAAGGCTCCCGGTACATGGCCACTGTAAAGGGAAGAGAGAGGAGCAGGAAGGAGAATTAGGCACAGAGAGATCGAGAAGGAATCAGAGGCTCAGAAAGGGAGCCCTTCTCCTCCCCCCATCCTCTGCGAACCTCAACCCACAGGAGGAGGGCTCCCCAAACCCTCAAAGGCCAAAGTCTTCTTAGCTTGACTTGTCATAACAGGTATTCCCCCCCCCACCATAAGGCAAGCAATATACCAAGGTTGTGACAAGGTATGAACATATACAGCAGCGTGAACATACACACAAGCTTCGCGCTTGTGAACCAGGAAAGGATCAACAGGTGTCCTCTGTTAACGCCTGTGGCCTCTGACTTGTGTGTCTGCTCAATGACCACATCTAGGTCAGCACCCTCCCATGTGGCCCACCTTCTCTGGAGTCCATACTCACCCTCCAGGAGCTTGGGCACGAAGTGGGCGGCGGCCTTGGTCTTCTTGACTCGATTTCCCTTCATGACTCGGCCCTCCTTGTCCAGGCCCAGGTACCAGGCCCGGCCAGAGCGGCGCTGGCGATAGAGAGCAGAGGCGTACAGGACATAGTAATTCTCAAAGACGCATTCCTTAAAGCGACACTCAGCTGTGAAATGTGGCTGGGGAGACAAAGACCCAGAGAGGCACACACAGAGAGACAAAAAGACACATCACTGGACAGAAGGGAGCCCTGGGAAGAATGAGCCAGGACAGAATCCATACATTTTGGGCTGGGAGGGCCCACTTCTCACGCCACGCAGAAACTAGGAGAAAGGGAGCATGGGGGAGAGTGTGGTCACCCCCCCCTACCCCATGGAGGGTTAGAAACCAGATCAGGGTGGTGGTGGTGGAGCAAACCCCAGGCCACTCAGCTTCATCGTCTCACCGAGCTATAGAGAAGCCCCTCTGCATTCATGGCCATGTAGTGACCCAGCTTGGCACTCTGGATGGTGACCACACGGAGCCCCACGGGGATCAAGTTGAAGTGGGCTGGGGGTGGAGAGAGGCGGCGTCAAGCCCTGGGGCCTCAGACCCCCAGCCTGGCTCCCCACAGCCCAGTTCTAAGGCTTCCCTTAGGGGGCAAAGAGCCAGAGAAAACAGCACCTGAAGAGGGAACAGGACGGCCCCTTCCTAGCCCCACTCTGTGTCCCTTCCCACCCAGCAGCAGGGTTCCCCTCTCACTAAAGGAGCTGGTGTCCTCTGGGGTGCCCTGGATGCTTCCGTCAGGATTTGCCTGGAGGTAGAAGCCCTGGCGGCAGAACAGTTTGGTGACAATGCCTTTGAGCTGAGGCTCTGGAGAGAGAGAGAGAGAGAGAGATTCATCTTTGAATATGACATCTCTGTTACCCAGAAACATTCCTACACTTGGCGGGATCAGAGGAAGGAAAGAAGGGAGAATGGGAGGGGAAGCCAAGGGTCCCAGGCCCCCAGCTCTCTGACTCTCTAAGCAGGCTCTCCTCCACCTCTCTCTGCCTCCGGAGGAAGCCCGGGTGTGGGTCCTTGCCGCTTCCTCTAACCCTCAGCTTTCAGTTTAATTTATTGAAATTTATTTAAATGGCTTAATTCCTACTCCACAGCTCCACCAGAAGTGGGGGAGGGGAAAGGAGGGGAGAGGAAGGGGAGAGAGCCACCGGGAAGCAGAGGATGGAGGGAAGTGGGCAGGACCGGAGAAGGGACAGGGGGCTAGTGACTGGGGCGGAGGGGCGGGGGGCGCCCCCTCAGAAGTGGGGATGGGAGCGGGCCCGACGCTGACTCAGCACCTGCTGCTGCGGCTGCCGCTCGCTTGGCGCGGGCCTTGCCTTGGCCCAGTGCCGGCCTGTCTGACACTGACCCATCTGTCTGTCTGTCTGTCAGTCTGCGGGCTCGCGGGGGCCCGGCCCTCCGCGAGGCTCGGCCCCTCCCCTGCAGCCAGGTAACCCGCCGGAGATGGGGGACGCTCCGCTGCACTGAGGGGTAATGGGGCCGGGGAGCTAGTGAGGCGGGCGGAGTCACGTGGGGGCCGGGGCCCGCTCCGAAGGTGGGCTGCGGACCGTACCACCTCGGAGGGCCTGCGGCGGGGTGAGGAGGGCACGAGGGGGCTACCCCTCGGGGAGCCGGCCGCGGGCGGGAGCCGGGCCAGAGGGACTCCCGCCGCCCGTGCCTGGACGGGGACCACGCGCCAACCCTCACAACTCTCCTCCCCTGCCGCTGGCTCCCGGCCGACTTCCTCGTACCCCCTCGCAGGTGGTACGACCCCCCAGTCTCCGAGCGGGTCTCTCGGCCCGTGCTGGGTCTGAGTTCCTCGCGGCGGAGGGTCCCCCGAGCGTGTGCGAGCGGGTTTCGGAGTCGCCGGGAGAGGGTGGGTTCTGGGGGTATGGCCGGCTCCCCTCTTAGAGCGCAGGTCACCGAGGAGGGCGCTCGGAGGGGCGGGCTGGCGAGGTGGCTGCAAGGACACCCGGGGGAGAGCTGGGGAGATTGGCGCCCAGCCAGGCGGGCACGGCCAGCAGGAACGGAGCCAAGGCGTGGAGGAGCGGGAGAACCGGGGCGGGGGCGGGGCTGCCGGAGCTGCAGAAACCCTCGGGGTGACCCAGGCGTCCGGAACCCCCAGGCCCCTCCGCTCGGCTTTGAAAGAATCGCGAGAGCCGGCACGTAGGCAGCGGACGGTGGGGGTGGGGACTCCTGCGTCGGATGGGGGGGGCGACCCGGGGCCGCGAGGCTCGGGAGCCCGGACCTAGCCCCTCAAAGCTTTCCCCTTGTCTTCGACAGCAAGGAGACTCGGGGTTATGGGCAAAAGAGAAGGGAAACTGAGGCACGGTGTGGCAGATACTGTGTGGTCCCGGCCCACCCTCCTTGACTTTCGGGGACCACCCCCTCAGTCGGGCCCCATCCTTCGGAGTCCCTGGCCTCAACCTCCCAGGCGGAGAGACCCCAGGCCCGGGGACCCCGCTCCAGACACTCACCAGGGCCGCGGTCCGGCCGCGCGGGCCGCCCCCCGCACAGTCGCACCTTGGACAGCAGGATGAGGAGCTGCTTCTGGCAAAGGGACTTGGTGCCGCGGGGACACACGCGCCGCTGCGCCGACACCGGCCGGCTGCCCCCCGGCTCGCGGACCTCCCGCTTCTGCCGGATCAGGCTACTGGCCAGAGCCGCCATGGCGCCCCGGGAGGAGAAACCCCCAAACTGGCAGGCGCCCGGAGCGCGCTGGGCTCCTCAAAGAGAAGCCCGCTCACCAGGGCATGCTCTTGACGCTGAGGTCCCAACTCACCGCCTCACCCACAGGACCCGAGGATAAGCCCCAGGCCTCCCCACCCTCCAGCTGCTGGCTCCCACCCTTGGGCCCCGTTCTAGCTCCACTCTACCCAGCAGCCTGTAAATCTCTGTCGACCCCACCCTCGACTTTTGGCCCCTACCGAAAACTACTCCCTCTCCTGTTCTTTCCTTACCCGTCCCCAGATCCCTTAGGCCAACGTGAAGACCCTCAAAATTCCCAAGATGTGGTTCCACTACCCCCAGCCATCTTTCCACCCTATTTTGGGGACCTGCACTGCCAAAATCCACTTCTATAATCTAAAGGGTTCAAGTCCTTAGCTTTGAATATATTAGCTCAACCCCATCCCTACTGGGGCACTGTCAGTGTGAGGGAGGGACCCAACCTTCGTGCCTTTGCCACCCTCTAAATGGAAAGGATCCTCCACTTTTTTTCCAGTTAAGTCCCCCAAAACTATGTCTGGGAAAACCCAGGCTGTCCCCGTTCAGCGACTAGGGGTTCCTGGGCCCTGTCTCTGGACAATACCTTGTTTTCACCAAGTCACCCCCATTTCTAGTGGCACATGGTACAGCTGCTGATCCCCTTTCCTCACCTTGTTACCCTCCACTCCTTTTGAAATCACCTCCAAATCCACCCTTCCCAGTGGATACACCAAGTGGTTGTCTGGAGGGCCTCTGTCACCTCGAAATAGGGAGCATCCGTTTTTTTTTTTTTTTTTTTCTGATTGCCCCTTAATTTCCTCGGGGACAGCTGGTGCTGTTTAGATCCCACGCCCCCTCCCAGAGGAGTGCACCCACGTTATTACCAGTTCCCGAATGTGAACAGGCCCCCTACGAGTCAGAGTGCATCAGAGCTTTCTGCGACAGGGCTTCTCATCTTCCCCGGGACAGCCTAGAGCACCCCCTCTTCCTTCCCCGACGCCCCTCGACCTGTCCTGTCTCGTTGATCCGGCGACGGGTGGCGCTGGCTTCTGTTCCAGGCTCCTCCCTCCCTGTCCCTCGCCAGCCGAGCTTCCCCCAACGCCGGGCTAGGCGCCCCGGACCCCCAGGAAGGAGGAAGGATGTCTCCGCAGAGCGCCCGGGTCCGGCGAAGTCAGAGCACTGGGCCGGGCGGCTGGACCAAGCGGCGGCAGCGGCAGCGGCAGCGAGAAGCTGAGGCGGCGGCGGCGACAGCAGCTCTCCCTCCTCCGAGAGCCGGCCTGGGGGCGGGGCAGGGGGCGGAGACGCCGGGAAAAGGGGAGTGCAGCCGGGCGGGCGGAACCCCAGGGTTCCTCGGAGGCCAGGAGTGGGGACGGTCTCGGAGGCGGGCGGAGCCGAGGCAAGGCCGCCCGTCTTGGGGGTTCAGAGGAGGAGACAAGGAGGTGACTCCACTGAACGGAGCCCTAGATGGGAGGGGAGGTTGGGCTTCGGATAGATGGAATGGCGGACGCTGGGAGAATGGAGAGAGGGTCCCTCCTGCCCGGCTTGGGAGGGCAGAAACGAATGAGGGAAACGGGGTAATAACGGAGTAGGCGAGGGTGGTGGTGAGAGCCAGCCCTGGGCGCAATCCGGCCCTCAATCTCTCCGATTTTGCGTGAGCCAAATTGATCAGTCCCGGGTCTCCACACCTTCCTTTTGCGTCTTGTCAGCAAATATACACCCCCCCCCCACCCCTTCCCAATTGACTCCTAAGAGAAAAGACCAGAAAAACTGGGGAAGATGGTTGCCAGAGGATGCGCCGGGCTGGGAGGTGTGCTGGCAGCAGATCTGAGTAGAGATGCCAGAAATGGGACGACCTAGGCCAGGAACGGGGCAGGAGGATGGGGAGAAGCCCCGAGGAGGCCTTCCAGGCTGTGCTCTTCGGGCCCAAGGCACTCAGCGCGTGACCTCGGCGAGGGGCTAGCAGCCCCCACCACATCCCGCTGGCCAACAGAAGCACTTGTCCACGCGGGTAGGAGCAGCGTCTTTAATGGGCCCCGCCTCCCACGCCGGCCAAGCCGCCCCCCTTGCGTGCAGCCTTAGCCTCCTCCACCGCGGCGCGCAGGGCCCCGGCAGGGTCCCCGCGGAGCCGGGCCAACGCCCCGAGCAGCGCGGCAGCGCCGTCCCCCGCGCGGAGCTTTCGGCCGCTCAGAAAATAGTGGGGCAGTGTCCCGGCCTCGAGCACACGGCCCAGTTCATCCAGCAGCCCGAGGCAGCAGGCGCCCGCGTTCTCGGGCCGCGCGAGATAGAGCGCGGGCAGCCGCTCGCACGCCCAGTAGAGCAGCGTCCGCAGGAGGTAGGGCGCCGCGGCCCGGGTCCCGGCCACCAGCGGGCGCAGCAGCGCCTGGGCCGCCGCGTGCGCCTGCAGCAGCGGAGCGGGGATGCGCGCCTTGAGCGCCAGCTCCTGGCGGGCGAAGCAGAGCTGCCAGCCGCAGGCGCCCGGCGGCTCGGTGTGGCCGCCTGGCACCAGGTAGAAGGATGCCGACTCGGAGGCCAGCGGCCCGGCCCACGAATGGCTCCGGGCTCCCTCGGGCCAGCCGGCCACGGACACTACGGGAATTAGGTCGAAGAGCAGGAGGTGGCGCGGGGGCCCCGGCGTCGCCAGGAGGACGGTGGTGAACCCCGCGTGGCGCGCTGCGTGGACCAGACGTGGGGCCCCCGGGACCGGGAACAGGGACTCTGCGACCGCGGCCAGTGAAGCGAAGAACCACGCAGCCACCTGGGCGGGGCAGAGTGTGGGCCACGCCTCCCAACGCTCCGAGGGCCAGGGGATGGGGCTGACGACCGCTGCTTTCCTGAGGTCACCATTCAGGGTTTTCAGTGGGGTGGAAAGCTCCAGATCGATTACGTCTTGTCCCTCTGGTCCAGATGATTGATCCAAAGACACGGTTGGCTCAGGCTCAGTGCCATCGTGCGGCTGGTCTACCGGGCTTTGCCGGTCCTTGGGACTTTCTTCGCTTTGGGTTCGGTGGACTGAATCACGTCCTCCTGGGGCTGGGGGTCCCAGGCAGTCCTGCCAAGCCTCGCGGACTGAGGTTCCCCGTATCTGCTCTGGGAGGCGTAGCCGCGCGAAACAGGACTCCGCGTCCAGTTGCAGCTCCTGCCCAGTGCCGTCTAGCGAAAACACGGGCACTAGTAGTGTAAAGCCGGCATCGTAATGAGGCCCCCGGATGTAGGGGCCTAGGGGTGCAAGTCCCAGATCCAGGGAGCCCTCGCGAATCCCACCACGAAGCAGCAAGAGCTCTGCTTGGGGAGGAAAGCGCGGGTCCCGACGGTGTACGAGACCTACAGGATAAGACGGGTTCGGGAAGGCGTGACTCAAAGCCCGGGCGGGGTGGGGAGGGGCTGAAAGCTGCGAGCTCCCGAAGGCAGGGAGAGTTACTCACCGAGCAAAGAGAAGACAAAGTCCTTGGCCCGGAGGAGGTCTGGCCCCGGCTTGGGCGCGTCACTCCAGCTCTCCTGCACACCCAGCTCCTGGATCAGCTGGGTGAGTTCCTGCAGCTGCGCCCCGGAGCAGAAGTCTATGTCCGTGAGCGGCCGGGCTGGGGCTGGGGGTGGCGGCCCCCACCAGGGCGCACTGCCCCAGACCGCGGAAGCCATGTGATTCAATCGTTTGGGGGCTAGGGGAACCACGGACGGGGCGGGGTGGGGGGGAGAGACGTTTAGACGGCCGTTCCTCTGCTGCTAAAAGATAGCCGGCGTTCCTCTCTTCCCGAGGCCGCGAGTGCGCCCCAGGCACAGTTCGTCAGTGGGTCTGCAGCTGAAGGGCTGTGAATAGAGTCTTGAAAACGAACAAATAAATGCTTCCTCCGTCGTCGCCTTTTACTCAAATGCTGGTCCCCGCCTCCAAGGAGCGGCTCACCTGACTCAGCAGGTGTAGCTGTTGGGCCCTTCCTACGGGACGTGAGAGCCAGTCTCCGCCGCCGCCCCTCGTCTCCCTTCCCTTACCTCTTCGGAAGAGGCTTGTGGTCTGCGGCTGCCCTCTTCGGGATAGCTGCAAGGGCTGGGAAGGGAACGGACCGAAGGATTCAACAGGTAACTTCTTCCTGTAGCCCCAAGGCCACGCCCCCAAGTTGCGGTCACGCCCCTTTCTGGCTCCCGGGGGTGGTTCCGGACCCGCCCCGCCTCCCGCCGGAGCCCGGGCCCTCTCCGCCCCGCTGAGATCTCGCGCTGTCCTGGGGGTTGTAGTTTGTCTTCCGAGCTGCCGGGGCTTTCAGGCCACGCCCCCGCCTCCTTTCCTGTTCCGCTGAAGTAGTGCCTGATGGAAGTTGTAGTTTCTAGGGAGATCGCCTGTTCTCTGGCTTTCATGCCCAGGTCTGCCCCGCGCAGACATTCCGTGGGGTTGGAACAAGATGGATCTGAATAGCAACTAATAATGGGAGACATGATTAGGGGCCTCCGCATCTCGTGTGAGTAGAAGAGCCCAGGTCATTTAGATCTAGGAGAGGGTTCGGCCATGCCATCATTAACTTCATTTTAGAGGTGACACTGCAGCCTGCAAAGGTTGCACATGGTACAGCCGAGACAGAGAGGCATTGGAAAGGGGCTCCCAGCTAGGCGGGGAGGCATCTCTTTGGAGTCCGTGTCAGGCACCGTCTAGTAGGTGGTGACCCAAGAATAAACCTCTGCCTCAGGGAAGGGGCATACATCTTGGTGATGCCCATGTCAGACACACGAGCGCTGGCAGGGACACACTTTGGGATCTGCCAGCTCATGCATGGACACAGAAGAGTTATCAGGACTGAAAATCAGGTCCAGGTGAAAGGAACATGATTAGGAGAAGGACATTGCTTTCAGTGATCACTGCTGTCTGGGACACAGCTTTAGTTCGGGATGAGACTAGGAGCCAGACTGAGAAGATGGAACCAAAGGAAACCAGGGAGGCTCACAGATCAGACCCATCCACTGCTAGACCAGGATGTCTCACAATCCCTTCCCACACCCCTTCCCTACTTCCGAAGTGAGACAGACCTAAGTCCATGGCAAAGGACTGCGAAGGAGGGGACTCCCAAAATCCAGAGCTCAATTTGGGAAGCCCTGATCTCAGGGGTTTCTAGTCACTGTCGAAGAAAGCTATTTTCCCTCAGCAACTTCCAGCCCCAAAACACAGCCCGGAACTGAGGAGGCAGGTTTCCATATACCTGGTTGTGACACAAGAGACCAGATGGGGAGAACTGAAGGTTGGGCGCATTCTCACAGTCTGGGGCATCCCTGCATCTTCCCTCCTCCCCAGAGGGTGGTCCCTCACGCACACACACCCTGGGTTCTGTGGGAGTTTTGAAGGTGCTGGGTTTGAGTGACAAGGAAAAGGAAAGTTTCTCTAAACTCTAAAGCGTTGCTGTCCAATAGGATTTTCTGCGATGGTGGAAGTGTTCTTAATGTGTGCCGTCCAATATGGTAGCCACACATGGCTATTGAAGACTTCACATGTAGATAATGAGACTGAGGAACAGAATTTTATTTTATTTTTTTTTTTTAAAGATTTTATTTATTTATTCATGATAGTCACACAGAGGGAGACAGAGAGGCAGAGACACAGGCAGAGGGAGAAGCAGGCTCCATGCATCGGGAGCCCGACGTGGGATTCGATCCCGGGTCTCCAGGATCACGCCCCGGGCCAAAGGCAGGGGCCAAACCGCTGCGCCACCCAGGGATCCCAGGAACAGAATTTTAAATTTCCTTTTTTCAGGGGGCAACTGGGTGGCTCAGTGGTTGAGCATCTGCCTTTGGCTCGAGGTGTGATCCTGGGCCCTGGTACCAAGTCCCGCATCACGCTCCCCACAGGGAGCCTGTTCTCCCACTGCCTGTGTCTCTGCCTCTCTCTTCTATGTGTGTCTCATGAATAAAAAAATCTTAAAAATTTTTTTTTCTTCTTTTTCAAAGTAGGCTCCATGCCCAGTGTGGGACTTGAACTCACAACTCTGAGATCAAGAGTCACCTGTTCTACTGACTGAGCCAGCCTGGTGCCCCTACATTATATTTAATTTAATTTCCATGTTAACAACCATATTTGGCTAGTGGCTACTATATTGGGCAACACAGCAGTAGGCCTTGGGGATGATGGGTTTCGCCAAGCAGCAATGCAAGAGCAGCAGGGGCAGGGCTAGTACGAGTCCCCATCAGGCCCTGTGGGTGGCCAGCATTAGGAACGGGGCTGGGGTGCACGGGGTCCTCAAAACAACCACAGAACACTTCTCTTGACTCTTTATTCCGGATGCACCTTTGTCTCCTCTTTTTCCAAGTTCCGCATCACACACTGATACCCCCACTCCTTGATGGTCTCCGGTAAGTTGCTGGATGCCTCTTGGCGCATGCGCCTGGGAGACAGAGCTTCACACTTGTCCCTGCCCACCCCGAACTGTCTCTGGCGGGCATCAAAGACCACATGCCCTACCCGGGTGCCTGACCCAGGGCAGTAGGGCTTCCAGCTGATTTTCGGAGGCACTGACATCTGGCGATAGTTGTGGCAGGCTGAGGAAACTATATCCACAGGACGGTATACCCAGTCTTGGCTACCTGCTCGCCGGGAGGACGGCTGTAGCTCTATCAGCACAGGTACCTCAGAGAAGGTTTGCAGGTCATTGTAGATCATCACCTGAGGCTTAGTAGAGCTGGAGTTCTGACTAATGGGGACAGAAGTCCAGGGGAGGTGCTGTTCCACATCCTCCTTCCGAGGGGCTTCCTCAGGTACGAATGACTTCATCAGGCTCAATGTTGACTTTGGGTTCTGAGGTTGACCTAAGACTTGGACTGAGTCAGTACCTAGAACAAGGCCTGGGTTCCTGTGGTGGCTGGGATTCGGGATGAGGCATGAATCCTTGTGGTGGCCTGATTCCCCAATAGGGCCTTGAGTCTCGGGGAGGCGATGGTCTTTGGTAAGGGCTGAGCCCTTCTGAGGGCCAGGATCTTGATTCATTCCTGGGTAGTTATGGAAGTTTGGGTCTTGGGTATATTCTGGGCTCCTGTAAATTCCAACGTCTTGTGTATGGCCACATCTCCTTTCGACTTGAGTGGCTGATGCAAAGTTTGGATTCTTATGGAGATCAGACTCTTGAATAAGGTCTAGGCCCCTGTGGACTCCAGATTCTTGGAGGAGGCCTGAATTCTTATAGTCTCCTGAGTCTTGGGTAAGGCCTGAGCCCTTATGGAGACCAGAGGTTTGAATCAAACCTGGGCTCCTGTTGACTCCACAGTCTTGGGCAAGGTTTGGGCTCTTCTGTGGGCAAGAATTTTGGGAAAGGCCTAGACTCCTAGAGACTTCCAGCTCATGGACATTACCTGTACTCTTATAACCTCCAGAATCTTGAGAATGGCCTGGGCTATTATGGAGGCCACTTGTTTGGGAGAGATCTTGACTTTTATAGAGTATAGCCTCTTGGTTTTGTTGTAGATTCCTATAGACTCCAGAGTTTTGCATAAAGCCTGAGCTCTTCTGAATGTCAGAAGTTTGGGGAAATGGTATGTTCCTGTGGAGGCCAGAAGGTTGGGTAGGACACGGGCTCCTAAAGATAGCTGAATCTTGTGTAGGACCTAGGCTCTTTTGGGGGCCAGAATCTTGGGTAATGACCAGATTCTTGTGAAGTCCAGAGTCTTGGGAAGGGTCTTGAGTAAGGCCTGAGGGCTTGCTTAGACCTGGATCTTGAACAAGGCCTGGGTTCTTACAGAAGCCTGGACTTGGGGTAAGGCCTGGGTTCCTGGCAACTCTCAAGTCCTTTGAAGGGCATGAAGTCCTTTGGAGGCCAGAATCTTGGTTGAGGCCTAGACTCTCCTGATGTTCAGGGGTTTGGGGTTGGATCGGGGGTTGGAAAGTCTTGGAGAACTGGGGAGGGATGGGGAACTGGGAAGAGGGGACAGTTTGAGAAGATGTGGAGGTCGGGGGAAAGGCAGGGGTCTGCATTGAGGTGGAGGGCTTCTGGTGGCCGGAGGGTTGATGAAAGACAAAGGACCTGGGAGACAAGAGAGGCAGAGACAAAGTGCAAGGTGGAGGAATGGCGTTCAATGAGCTCTGGGTACTGGTTGGAGAATGAAAGCAAGGTTGAGAAGGTGTGGCATCCTTGGAGGAGACCAGGAATTTGGGGTAGACTGGGGTCTGAGAGTGTGTGTTTCTCCTCTCAGAACTGCAAGGATGGAAGCTGAAATAAGGGAAGGTCTTGGGCTGTAAGAACTTGTCTTTGGCATCATTTGAGATCTTCCATTCCACATTCCCCAACTCTAGGTAACCCAGTACGGAGCCTGTGGAGGGCTTGGCACTGTCCCCACTATGGTGTTTTGACGTTGGCTCAGCTGTATCAGAGCCACACAGACCCTCCCCCTCTTGGGGCCTGGGGAGGGTGCCTCCGTCCTTTCTGGAATACCCAGAGTTTGGGGGAGGGCACACATGGCACAAGTTCTGCTTGCCCCTACGGACATTGTAGACCACATGGCCAGTGGAGAGGCCTTGGCTAAAGGCAGTCAGGGTAGAGGGAATAGGAGTTATGATGGGGGTATGGGTGGTGGCAGAGATGGGAACTGGGATAGGAGTGGTAGTCAGGGTCATGACCAAAGCTGGGGCAGGAGGTGGGGCAGGAATCCTGGCAGGGGTAGACATTGGAGGAAGGGTTGGGGCAGATGTGGGAGCAGGGGCCAGAGTGTGAGGGGCATGGGTATAGGTTAGATGAGCATGGGACAGAGTGCAGGCTGGGGCATGGGCTATTACATGCTCAGGGCTGTGACCCAGGGGATGGGCTGAGGTGTGCTCAGGGCTGTGGGTCTGGGCAGGAGTGTGCTGCTGAGTGTGCTCAGGGGTGAAGCTTGGGGAGTGGGTATGCGCCTGGACTGAGGTAAGATCAGGGACGTGGACCTGGGCGGGGATGTGCTCAGTGGCATGGGCTGGGGAGTGGGTCTGGGCTTGGGGGCTGGTGTGCTCTGGGGAACAGGTCTGGGCCTGGAGAGGGTTGTACTTGGGGGCTTGGGCTGGGGAGTGCATCTGTGCCTGAGGGAGCTTGTGCTCAGGGGCGTGAGCTGGGGAGCAGGTCTGGGCCTGAAGGGTGGTGTGCTCAGGGACATGGGCTAGGGAGGAGGTCTGGGCCTGGGCCTGGGGGGTGGTGTGCTCATGGCGATGGGCTGCGGAGCAGATCTGGGCCTGGGGCTTAGTGTGCTGGGGAGTGTGGGCTGGGGAGCAGGTCTGGGTGTGGGTGGTGGTGTGCTCAGGGGTGTGGGCCAGGGAGCAGGTCTGAGTCTTGAGGGTGGTGTGCTCAGGCGTTTGGGCCAGGGAGCAGGTCTGGGTGTGGGTGGTAGTGTGCTCAGGGGTGTGGACCGGGGAGCTGTTCTGGGCCAGGACATGCTCTGGGGCGTGGTCTGGGGTCTTGGTCTTGCTCTTGTGGGGCAAAAGGAGAGGGGCCATATCCAGCTTGCTCATCCTGGGTAACTGGGAAGGTGCCTCGTGCCTGGAAATAAAGGGGGTCCGGGCCTTTAAAACTGGGACCTGAGGGGCCTCCCCTGCTGCCATCGCCCCCTCCTTCCACAGTCCCCAGGGAGGCCCCAGGGGAGCCCCAGCATGTCCACACTGAGGCGGCATCCAGCAGCACCCAGAAGCCTTCTCTTCATTCATGTCTGGTACCCAGGAGTCAAGGTGGTTAGGGTGCCCATGCAGGAAGCCCGGGCGGCGGTGGAAGCGAGAGGAGACCCCCGAGCACATGTTCTTGGTGTCCATGGAGCAGCGCACGCACATGGGACGACTGCCTACGCAGCTGGGTTGCTTGTCTGCCGGGAAAGACGGGAAGGGACCAGGCCTGGGTTCCTGAGGGCCGGGGAAAAGGGGACAGGTTCCACACCCCCCTTGAGGCCCTGGAGGGTGGGGCCCGCTCACCTTTGGGGAAGAAATGATGGAAAAGAATCCGCAAGGAGCTCTTCAGGTGCCTCCAGAGCTGAGAGAAGCAGGGGAAGGGGGAGCCCAGGAGTGGGGTGAGCCCCGAAGCCGCCTTTCAGCCACATCCCAGCAGCCCTCCCACCTCAGCCCCTTCCAGATCCCGGGGCGCCCCCAACCCTGTTGCCCGGTCACCGCCCTGACCAGAGTCACCACATTGATCCCCACGTTGAGCAAGATGAAGCTGCCCAGAATCAGAAGAATTGAGTCTCCTAGGTCCTGGCACTTCCTGGGGTTGGTGCCAGAGCACACTTGGGCTCCGTGGTGGGCTCGCTCACCCATGGCTGGGGGTCCCAGGACTAACTGGGCCCCCTGGCCCCCACATACTCACTAGGAGCCAGACTTCTCTGGTGCGGGAGGGGGAGACGGATGGGTCATAATGGGGTGGGTGGTTGGGGTCACAATGAAGGCGGGGAGGAAACTGGAGGGCCTGTGATGGTCTGCCCTGGGAACTGGGAACTGGGAAGATCTGGCCTCAGAGCCAGAGCCCCGGGGGAAGGCCTGGCCCATTCCGGAGCCCTGGGGCTTCTTCCTGCCCTCCTGGCTCTGAGCAGACGCTGGAATCTGACCTCACCGTGTCACGTGGGGCTGAGCCTCTGAGCCCATTTTGGATTGGGGATGGGAGGCAGACCCCCAGAGCCAGTGCTCAGAGACCAGTGGTTGGGGATCTGCAGCCTTCAGATCTTAGAGCATGGTGCAGGACCTGGGGTGGGGGTGGGGGGGCGGCCGTGCTGGTGGGATGGTGGGTCTCCATGGCCAAGAGGAGCCTCATGCCAAGGAGGGACGCTGGCTTCTCGCTTCAGGGAGCCAAGGGCCGGGGCCCAGGCTGGCAGGAGGAGTGCCGCTCCCAAGCCACAGAACAGCACAGTGTTTCCTGGACTCTGCTGCTCTTTATTCTTCTCTCCAAGCCCGACCCCGCCACCCGCGTTCCCCGCTGGTCAGTGAAGCTTCCCGGTCCGGCTCCTGTGCAGGGAGGGCCTGGAGGCCGAGGTGGAAGGTGGAGGCAGAGAGCTGGCCCTCGCTCGGCTCTCTTGCACCTGTCGCTTCAGCTCCAGGCTGTCATACACCTGGTAGCCTGCATTGCCGCCTGGGGTCCTGCTGAGCGGCATGAAGGTGGGCTGGGCTTGGGGGGGCTCGGGAGCCTGGTCGGCAGACAGGGGCTGGGAAGAGTGGGGGACCAGGGCCGAGCTGGGGGCTGGGGCCCGTTGGTATGAGGTCTCACCCAATATAGTGAGGGAGGCAGAGGCTGTTAGGGGGTGCCGAGCGGGTAGGGCCTCTGCCCATTCAGCCGCTCGGCGCCGAACCTCGTGGGGATCCCGGGAGCTGTAGCCCAAGTGGCCGGTGGATGGGTGGGGGCTGCGGTTGAGCTGGCTGTACGCATGGCTGGGGAGGCTCCGCCTGTGGGCCTGTGGAGAACAGTGCTCCCGGGCCTCGGGCCGGGAGCCCCGGGGCACCAGGGCAGAAGGAGGCTCAGAGCCCTCGGTGCCCCGCCGCCGCTGGTCCCAGGAGTCATAGAGCAGCTGGCCAGCCGAGGTGTAAGAGCTGTACCCCATGGGGGCCCAGGAAGGGTTTGGGGGCAGCCGGCGGAGGGGTGGAGGGGACGAGCCCCACTGTTCAGCCTCCAGATTGCCCCAGATTCGGGACTGGGAACAGTGGGGCCCATAGGACTGCAGCCTCAGTTCTGACTTGGCCTCCACGCGCTTGGGCAGGCGGCGCAGCTCAGGGGAGAGGTAGAGAGAGGGAGGTGGCAGGCTGGCCAGGATCCCCCCCTGGCGGCCCCACAGCCCCAGATTGGAGGGCAGGCCCCTGTGCTGGTAAAGCTCTCTCCAGCGCCCCCAAGGGCACTTGGGGTGTGGGAAAGCCAGGTCATCCTCCTCCTCCAGGTCTTCCCCATCGAAGAAGGGCACGGGCCGCAGCTGTGACATCTTGCGGCTGTGATGGTGGCTATGGAAGCCTGAGCGGTTGTGCCGGACGTGCCTCCCATTCTTCAGCCCCCACTGGTGGCTGCAAGGGTGGTGATGGTGGTCAGGGCCGCGGCGGGGGCCGGGGCTGCGGCGACTGCGGCAGCGGCGGCTGCAGGGGCGACGGCAGCAGCGGGAGTTGTGACCGAGGTGGTAGGAGGAAGAGGGGTAGCAATCAGGCGGGGCCATCTTCACCTCTACAGGGTCCAGGGTGCAGTGAATGTGGACATCTTGGGCCTTGGCTGAGGATTCTTTGGGGGAACTTTCACAGGCCTTTAAGATTTCATCTGGGGGTGACAAGAGTCCATGAAGCCCCAGGGCAATTGTGAGAAGACCTCAGGGTGGGGAACGCTGCAGCCTGGGTTGTGCTGATGGCATCGGGGGATGGGGGGACCCCTACCTCTCTTGCTGCCATACTTACTTTTCCGATTAATCCAACAGATCACCTTCTCTAAGCCATTCTGGAGCCCGTGCCACATCTGGGGGTAGGATAAGGTGGGAGTGAAGACTAGGGGGCTCTCAATCCTTCCCGCCCCTACCCCTACCTGGCTCCCAGCCAAGACCACTCCTGCAGGTGGAGGTGGGCCCCCACCCTCAGCCCTCTTCACCCCTGGGGGCGGTCCCCCGCCATCACTGACCACAGTCACCACGTTGATCCCAATGTTGACAAGAACGATGAGGCCCAGCAGCAGGAGCAGTAAGTCTTCAGGATCCTGGAGATGTTCTTGGTGTTGGTTGCAGCACCCCACGTTGTCATACCAGAGCTGGTTTTCCATGGTGGGGGGGCCCTAGGGCCGCCTGGGCCGCCGCCCCCCCCACCAGCCCGGACCACACTGTACTCATCCAGGGACCTGGGGACACCTACCAGCTGGTGAGGGTGCTGGGTCATAATGGGGCACATTGCGGGGAGTCACAATGCAGAGGTGGCAGGTCTTTTATCTGCTAGGCTCTGCCTTTCTATGGTCTTCGCTGACCTTGGCTGCCCCTTGAGGGGGGTCCCGTCCCCAGATAGCCCAGAGCTCAATCTGTCCCTGTCTCCACAGGGGAGGCTTGCTCAAATCAACACCTGATTCCTGATTTGAAGATACAGTAGCTGTAGTCTTAAGATGGTCTTCTTCGTAGTGACTGAATCATCCATAAAGAAATTTCTCCATTTCATTGTTCTTTTTTGAGACATTAAGGCAGTTTGTGGGTACTCTGCACCCATGCCTACCTGGGCCAGCAGCTAGGATGACAGCAAGAGTCCCCTCTGGGGTCGCCTCATTCTGCCGTTCCCTCCCTGGCCTTCCTGTTTATCATAATTCCTCTAGTCCCTATCCTCCCCACCGCTTCCTGGCAAAGGATTGCAGCCCTATGTGGTGTGGCCACCAAGGCCAGAGCAAGGATGACTTCCACCACCCGGGTGCTTGCCACCCAGAATGTGCTCCCTCTCCTTCCTAACTACTGTCCTCCCACTGACCTAGCCCTCCCTGTTGGAAAACTGTCAGCTCCTTCCTTAAGAAAACCTCACGAGATGCACAACGCACAAAATAGATGTAATTGTTGATAGGACGAAAGGAGCCTTCGTTCCGAAGCAGGTGCATCACTGGGGTCTGTGGACGTGGCGCCAGTGCGCATTTCCCTTCGAGCCTCCAAACACACATAGTAGGTGCTCAATATGTACTCACTGAAGGGAATCAGTCGACTTAAAATTATCACTACCGGCGCTTGCATATAAGGGAACAGAGAAGCAGGCTGATTCACAAAAGGCCTGTCTGTCCACATTCCAGGAATCCATCTGCTACAGAAGGTGGGGTCCAGTTCCTTCGGCCCAGGCACACTCACATGGCTTCTCACTCCCAAGCGCACACGTGTGTGGACATGTGTACACATGGGTGCATGCCCATGTGTGATGCCGACTATCTAGGAGTAGGGTAGGGTCTGTGTGTCCCTGCTGTCCATGGACGGAATATTCTGATGAGTTCACACGGCAGACTGAGGAAGGTGAGGAGTCTGATGGGCCGAGCTGACTCAGTGCCCAGAGCATCTGAGACCATGAAGCTGATGCCTGGTGTCTCTGTGACCACGAATAAGTCACTTGCTTTCTCTGAGCCTTAGTCTCCTCATTGGTGACAGGCAGGTACTAATCAGAGGAGTTGAAGTCACAGAGGGAAGCCCTTGAGGATGTGCTTGGGGTTTGCTCCTCTGCTCCGACCCTGTACCTGCTCATGGGCCCTGGACTGGGGAATTGCGAGGGCCTGGATGCCCTCACACTCCACTAGCCCCCCTCAAAGAAACCGGGGCTTAGTGGAGAAGCACACCACGCCTTGTGGCTGCAGCCCAACCCCGGGCTCTGGCCGAAACCGGGCCACCAAGGGGCTAGGACCACGGGGATGCTGGGATCTCTGTTCTAGCGCAGGTCTGCCTGAGTATCTGGAAAAGGATTTGAGTGTGGGGCTGCTCCAGGCATGTAAGAAAACATGAGAGTGCCAGGTGGGAACCTCGGGACCCAGAAGGGGCTATGAGCTCGGGACAGCTGAGAGGTTGATGAGGGTTCTGAGGGCCCTGGAGGCCCCGTTGCCAGAGGGATCCTTCTCTTGGCAACTGGGGCTCCCTGATGCTGCGTGGGCCCTGGCATCCCCCACACCACCACAAACCACCTCCTTTCTTCCTTTTTTTTTTATTTTTTTTATTTTTTTATTTTTCTCTCTTCCTTTTATTGTCGTCCCAGTCACCTCTCTGTCAGGGAACGGTACACCCAGTCCTTGCCTGTCTCCTCAGCATTGCTGGATCTGGAGCCCAGGGGGTAACAGTGAGACAGGGCCTCCACCTCTCGGGTCAGCTCCTGGAGCCGCCGCCTCACATCACGGGCATCGTACACTACACGGCCCGAGGAGCGGCACCGGGGGATGTCAGGGACGATTGCTGGGCCCCGGGCAGCCGGTGGGGCAGGAGGGGCAGGGGCGCATTGCTCCTGCTCGGCTTGGGCCCTGGGCCCCGCTCCACTGTTCTTGTGGCTCAGCGTCTGAGGGCTTGGGGGCGGGGGATTCACAGGGTACACATAGGCCTCTAGGCCCATCTCTGACTGCATCTCGCCTTTCAGGGGCCTGCCTTCTATGGTCTGCTGGAAGCGAATGGTCTGGGGAGCGGGCTCCACAGCATCCTGGGGCCAGGGGCCCCAGAAGCCCTTTGTGGACTGGAAGCCTTCCCAGTCTGTGGGGTGATCCCAGTTGTGGGAGCAGACTGCAGAGTGCTGATGTGGGGGCTTCTCCTCGTCGTCAGTGTCAGGGGCCCAGGCTACCGGGCGGTGGGCGCGGCGGCCTGAAGAGCCTCGGTGACGGTGGCGGTGAGTGGGTGGGGGAGTCACAGTCATTTTCACGGGGTCCATGGTGCATCGAAGGTGGACTGCAGGGGTGCTCTGCTTCGGAGGCTGGGTCTGCTTCCCAGGTGAGGATGACTTAGAAGCTTCTGCAGATCAAGGAGAGGCGAGAGGCTGGAAGGGAGGCTGGCTCCTACAGGGATGGAGGGGTAGGGTGCCAGGTGTGGGCGGGGGAGATGCTGCAGCACTATGGTGTCTGAGAGGGGAGAGCGGGAGGGGAAGGGGCTAGCTCAGGGTCAGGGCTAGATGGCCTGGCCTGGTTTCTGCCTCTCTGGTGTTCCTGGCCCCCCACTTACCTTTCTCATAAACAATATGGAACACTTGGTGTAAGAAGCCACGGAGTCTGCGCCAGAGCTAGGTGAGGGAGGACACAATGACCCTGGGCCGGCCCTGGCCACCAGGCCTCCCGCCACCGCCGCCATCTGGCCAGCACCCTCCCGCCTGACCCCACCCTGACCAGCGTCACCATATTGATGCTAATGTTAATGCAGATGATGAGGCCCAGCAGCAACAGGATGGAGTTGCCCAGATCCTGACAGTTGTTGGTGTTGGAGCTGTGATATGAGGCCCACCCGGGCCGTGGCCGCTCAGCCATGGCCATGGGGGTCCCTAGGGCCACCGGGGCCCCTAGGCCCCCATCCCACACTGCACACAATATTCACGAGTCTGCCTGCCTGTCCCAGAGACTCCTGGGGGCAAGCGGGTCACAATGATGCCGGGGTTCTCCCTCACAATGTGCCAAGAGGCAGAGTCTTGGGCCCCAGTGGATGACCCTCCAGCCTGGGCCCAGGCCTTGGCAGAGGCTCAGCCCTTCACCTCGAATGCCTGTCCTGTAAGCCAGTCACTTGGATTAGCCCATGAGCCCCATGGCCTGTTTGTTGGCCCCCATGAGTCCCAGCCCATTCCTTCTCCGCACTGGGCTCAGGCCCCAGCACACACCTGGGCCCTGATCAGAACTTCCCACACGACACTGCTACCGTGGCAACCTGACCCCAGCATCCATTCCCCCCTTTCTCTCGGAGCTCTAAGCAGCTCCCAAAATGGGCTGCAGGCTCAGATCACCTCCCTCTCCTCACTGGCTGGAGTGGCCCAAAGACTCATTTCTCGGAGCCCCCCCACTCCCCTTCCACTCACCCCTACGCCACCCCCATCACAGCAGGCACAAGCCAACAGTTAAATTTTTATATTTACAATATTCTCTTCATCTTTTGCCAGGTTTAAAAATGTGTACAGAGCCGCAACGGGTTGGGGTTAGGGACATGGGATTGTCAGGGGATTGTTCTGGGGAGAGGGGCTGGGCATTGGAGTCCGTGGCTGAATCATGGGGTCCCCCAGCCCCCCTCCCATGCCCCAGTTTGGGGGGCATCTGTCTACAGGGTTCAGGGCCCAGGTCTCTAGCATTTAGAGGGCATGGCTGTTTGGAGAGGAGCTAGACCAGGCAAGGGAAGGGGTCAGAAAAGAATTAAGTTTCTGTGGGGGTAGGTGGCAGAAGGGACAGGAGGCAGAGTTCTGGGGAGCCAAGACCAGGGATTCTGGATCTGGGTGTCAGTGGAAGACAGCACCCCACCCCCTACTCCAGTTTGGCACTAACAAACTCACAAAACACCAGCAGAAGAGGACACTCCCTCACTGGTGTCCCTTAAAACCCTTCCTGACATCATCCTTCTCCCCAGAGGCCCAGACCCTTTCTCCTCGGGCGGTGTCCTCTCCGGACAGTCACCTCACACATGTCCTTTCAAACTGTCCCTGCTGCTGTCCACCGGAGCCCCGTCTCCCGCCGCCCCCGCCACCTGTTCCTTGGCACAGCTGACCTCATTCCCCAACCTGTCCTGAGAAGCCTTTGTACCCCCTGCCTCCTCCCCTGCGCCTGCCCTGTGCCCTCCATGCCTCTTTCCTTGAGCTCAGGCAGCTGAGGGAAGGGGGCCCGGCAGGGTCCAGGCAGGGAACGGGGGGCTGAGGGGAGAAGGCGTTCTCACATTGAGAAGAGGGAGACAGACATGAGAAGAGGGACACTGAGGCAGAGACGGGAGGAGTGAGACGCCGTGGACGAAGGAGAGACACAAGCAGGACCCCCTTTCACTGCCACTTGCCTCCCTGGTATCCCACCTGTCCCTACATTTACCTGCCCTGGCCCAGGACTGGAGAATCCTTGGCACATCTGGGGGGTCTTCCACCCCCCCACACCCCTCAAACCCACCTGACCCAGTTTGGCACGGATGAACAATGGTCTGAGAACTGAAGGAAAGGCTGTCCTTAGACCCCAGTGAGGGCTTTGGTCAAGCATGCATGGCCTCTGTGGGTGGCACACCACACCCCCCAACTTGGCATCTCTTGGGGGAAGAGAGGGGCACCCCTCCCAGCTTCTTCAAGTCTGTTCCCACCTGCTGGGTGAGGAGGATCTAAGTGCTAGGCCTCAGGCCTGGGGCTGCCTGGAAGTGCTAGAGAGGAAGGGACCGTCTTCATGGGGGAAAACACTCATCCACACACAAGAACATGTTTGCACTCAGAGTGTGTCCTGGACCCACGAGACAACACGTTCCCAGGCTGCACAGGGATGCACGGATCTCCTCCCTTCCCCCCACCCGGCAGGGAATCTGTGTCTGTCTGTCTTGTCTGTCATCTGTGGGAGGCGAAGCCTACCCAGAGGACGTGCTTCATCTGACATGGGCCACGGGGGATAAACATGCTTCGCTGGGGGCAGAGGGGGCAGGGGGCTCTGAGCGGGAGGGGGGGGACGGCTGATTTCCTCGCTACCTTCCCAGGCACCACCCTGTGTCGTCTGGTGGCCCAGGGTCACTGTCCGCCAACTACGCCACTTCCAGGGTCTCCATGGGGTGTGGGAGGGGGA
This sequence comes from Canis lupus baileyi, assembly GCF_048164855.1. Lineage (NCBI taxonomy): Eukaryota > Metazoa > Chordata > Mammalia > Carnivora > Canidae > Canis > Canis lupus. Next base: position 56,712,591 of record NC_132840.1, read on the forward strand.
GGAGGTGAGAGAAGGCATGAGGGAACAGGGGTCTGGGGTACAAATCCCCGCAGAAATTCTTTGAGGGGGCCAACATGTGTCCAGGGGGGCAAAAAAAAAACCTCACCCTGCACATGGGAAAACACACCCCCTTGTGAGAAAGCACACCTCCACGCTGCCACACACCCAAGACTGGTGTCCCAGTGGAGGGGACCGAGTGCCCCCCAGTTGTTCCAAGGCCCAGGTCCAAAGAAGAGAACGGGCCTCTGGGCATGGGAAAGACACCCGTGGTGGTGAGGACGCCCGTGTCCACCTGGCGCCCCTCGCCACCGGGGCCACACCGCGGGGTGACACGTCCAGCGCGGTGGCGAGGAGCCTGCGGCCAGTCCTCCTCCCTGACTTCCGAGCGGCCACCGCCCGCTGGCTGGGGGCGCGGTGGGGGGGCAGGGGGCTGCGGAGGAGGGCCCCCGCCCCCACGCCGCCCCCTATACCCGAGTGGTGGAGTGGGGGTGCGGGAGCGTGTTGTTGTGGCCCGCGGCGGTGGGGGGCGGCGGCGGGAAGGGCCCGAAGGGGTGCAGGGAGGGGGGCGGCGGCGGCGGCGGCCCCAGGCCACTGGGCAGCAGGGTCAGCGCCCCGGGGGCCAGCAGAGGCACGTCGTCCGGAGCCCGGCGCAGGGCCAGCGTGTAGTCGGGCGGGCAGGCGGGGCGCAGGGCCTCGGCGGGGTCCGCCCCGACGCCCCCCGCGCGCTTCAGCTGCAGCGACACCAGCTCCTCCTCGGGCGGCAGCTCCCGGCCCGCGGCAGGCAGCAGGGGGCCCCCGGCCGGCACTCCCGAGCCCGAGCCCCCCGGGGGGCTGAGCCGCCGGCACCGCAGCTCCTGCCGCCGGTCCCGCTTGTAGTAGAGCGCGGCGAAGGCCAGGATGTTGAGGAAGAGCAGCGAGGCGCCCACCGCCACCGTGACGCTGAGCTCGGTGGAGTAGTCCCGGGAGTCCCCGGGGAAGCGGTCGTAGGCCCGCGGGCCCGGTTCGGGCTCGGGCTCGGGCGGCAGCGTGGCGGGCGGCGGGGGCCGGCGGGTGCCCGAGGCGCCGGGGGGCGGGCGCGGCGGCCAGCGCGTGGCGTAGGGCGGCAGGCGCGTGGTGGTGGTGAAGAGCTCCGTGTGCAGGTTGTGCAGGTGCGGCACCAGCTCCAGCCAGAAGGCCACCTTGTTGGCGCGGTAGTTGTCGCGCACGCGGGGCTTCAGGCCAATGTGCAGGTACTGCTTCTCCTTGCTGTTGAACTTGCTCCACACCACCTCCTCGAAGCGGTTGGGCTTGGTGTGGATGAACTTGGTGTCCTGCGGCACTGGCTGGTTGGGGTCGCTGCGGGCACAGGAGGGTGGGGAAAGGTGGAGTGAGGGGAAGGCTCCGCGGGAGGGTAGGGAGACCCACAGAAGGGAGGCCCGAGAGAGAGCGAGCGAGAGCGAGAGCGAGAGAGGGAGAAACTGCCAGAGGCAGGCAGGGATGAGGGCAGAGGGGCAGAGATAGGCAGAGATGAGGGCAGAGGGGCAGAGATGGGCAGGGATGACGGAGGCATAGAGAGAGGCAGAGAGATACCCGGTGAGAGAGGCCGCCTCTGAGACTGAGTGAGATAGACACATTTAGGAACAAAGAAACAAAGGACAGAGACAGTCAGGGGGAGACTAGCAAGAGAAAAGCAGACACCCGGGCAAGAGTCAAGGGAAAGGCAGAGACATCAGTGGATTTGAAGAGAGAGATGTAGAGAGAGGGACAGAGACACAGACACAAATCCTCACAGATACACAGCCCAGAGCATCAGATGCAGAGCAGAGTGCCAGGAGAGACAGGGGAGGGAGGAGGGCAGGAGAGACAGACCTGGAGCCAAAGCTACCCAGGGAGCACCCCTCCCCCAACAAGGATGGGCCCCTAGGATCTGACTCTGCTGAATCTCCAACAGGAAGCTCAGTGCCTGGCACAGAGAAGGTGTCCAGCAGGTATCTGGGTCAACAAGGCAATGATGGAGGAGTGACTATGAGGAGTGAGAGACGGGGCACTGAGCATGGAGGGGGTGTGTGCCTTGGCCTGCAGGTGGAGGGGCCCACCCAGCCCCACCGGCCGCCCTCACCCAGTCTTGGCGAAGTTGGTCCAGTAGGTCATGACCACAGCGCTGAGCATGACGTCATTCTTGGAGAAGTTGCAGGGGAAGAGGTCGGTGGCACCCACCATGGGCACACCAAAGACATAGGGTAGCTCGTCCCCGTGTGCTGCGTCTGCCCACTCGGGCCGGCCCTCAGCCTGGCAGTGGTGGTAGAAGGTATAAAAGTAGACAGGGGACTGGTAGTCAGCGTGCAGCTTGGCGGTGGCCACAGCTGGTGCCACCCACTGGTGGTCTGTAAAGAGCGCCAGCAGGGTCTTTCTTCGCATCTCGCCATTGTCCCGGTCAGCCCAGTCCGTGTACATGAACTTGATGGTCTCCCGAAGCACATCCTTGCCCTCAGGGTAGCCATACAGGTTGTCCACAAAGTTGGAGACTGTAAAGTCAAAGGCGCTGGCAGACACGCCGTCCTCACTCTCTGCGGAGTCCTCCACGAACTTGAGGCCTTCTCCTTGGTTGACGCCAATAAGCATGTCATAGTTGAGGAACTCTCCCTGCTGCATGAGGATCTCGGGGTCATCGGGGACGACGTCACCATCCACCACGGGCCCAAAGGCGATGTGGTAACTGGGGAAAAGGGGTCAGGGTCTCAGCACCTGCTCCCCAGCCTCCTCTCAGTGCATGGCCTGCCTGGCCTTCTGCTCAGAAGACCCTTCGCACCCCTCGGTAAAATCTCCTGAGTCCTCAGGGCACCTGGCCTCCCGGGAAGTCTTCCCAAAAGCGCTCTGTGGCACCTGCGTGCACTCTGTCTGGGCACCTCCACTTAGGGAAGGCTTCCCAGAGGAGGAGGCAGGGCTGGCAGAGGGACCCAAAGCTCACATCTCCTTACCAAGCGGAATGCCTGTGGGCACCTCTCCCCATTAACCTCCTGGGAACCAGCAAGGGAAGGGAAGGCCTGGCCCCAGCCCTCTCCCACCCCCATACCGGGCGGGCTGTACATCCTGGTCCACCAGCTCCCGGGAGGGCTTCCGGCGCAGACACTCCACAGCTTCGGTGCTGTCCTCGCGGTCGCAGCCCACTTTGGCCGCCAGCAGGCGCGTGTACTTGAGCGGCTGGTAGTTGACAGACCAACTGGAAATGGCAGTGCCGCTCTGGGCGATGGCCTTCTGGAACAAGCCTGGCAGGACAGGCAGGCCTCAGGTAGGGCCACATCGTTAGCCCAAGGTGGGAAGAGGGACCTGGGAAGGGCCAGAGTGTGGGAAAGGGGATGGGAGGAGGGGCAGGCTGAGGGGTCGCAGGTACCTTCCGAATGGTGAGAGAGGATCAGAAGGTTGACACAGGAAGCCCCTGCCCCAGATCCAAAGATGGTGATGCGCTCAGGGTCACCCCCGAAGTGGGCAATGTTTTCACTGAGCCATCGCAGTGCCTGGATCTGGTCTAGGAGTCCATAGTTGCCTTTTGCAGCCTGGTCCCCGGTGCTGAGAAAGCCTGGAAGCAGACAAGGGAAGGGGCTTCCTGGGGGGGTCAGAGCACCCTCGCCCCCTTTCTGGGCAGCTCAGTGCAGCCCAGAAGCCATTCTGCTTCTGCTGGATCTGGAGGAACACCACCCCCCAGGGCCCCCTCCCAGGCTCCAGCCCCGAGGGTTGGCGGCCCACCCTCACCGAGCACCCCAAGCCGGTAGTTGAGCGTGGCTACAATGACGTTGCCATAGGCGGCCAGGACGGAGCCATCGAACATGTTCCCGGTGCCCTCCATGTAGGAGCCGCCGTGGAGAAACAGCATCACGGGCTTCTTCCCCGAGTCCCGGATATCTGCGTGGGGAGGGGGTGGGCGGTGGGCCAGGGTCAGGGGACAAGAATATAGTCAGACCAGAAGCAGCACCACCCAGCTCCCAGGCCTGTGGAGGACCAGCCTGGAGCTCAGGGGACATGTCACTCCCGTCCCTGGGGGGCAAGACCGGATTCCCCTCCCTCCCTCCCCATCTAGCCCTGGCCAAAGGCCCCACTCCACCTCCTGCTGGCCTGCCCCACGGCACTTCCTCAAATGCCAGACAGACCTTCCAAGAAGCTAGAGGTGGGGGGGACCCTCCCCAGGGCATCTGCTGGATCCAGGGGACCCCCTCCCCACACACACACAGCAAATCTCCTTCCTGCTCCTAGGTAGAGCAAACTCCCAACGCTGGCACTAGTGCTAGAGATGCTGGAAGGGTCCAGACAGTTCCTCAGACTTGGGTCTCAGGTCCATGTGGTAGCCTGGTCTGTGGGTGAGGGGGTGCCAGCCTAGGGTCCCTGGGGGCTTGGTCTCCTCCCCGCCCTAATTCCTTTCTAGGTCACCTCCCCAGTTACCATGGCAACCCCCAGCCTAATTACTGTGGCAGGAGGAGGCAGGGTGGGAAAGAGCCTGCTTGATAAAGCCAGGGTACAGTTCTTTAGTCACAGACCCACCCCCCCAAACTGGCCTGACCCTGCACTGGGCGCCCCTCTTGCCATGTCCCAAAAGGATCCCATTAATCACTGCCACTGAGGAGTCAGATTCCGGAAGAGGGTGGGAGTCTGAGTGGGCTTGCCAGGGTCCCCAAGGCCAGTACCCTTTGTTACAGCCCTCCATGATTCAGCCATGGTGCAGGGCTGGGGTCACCCATGGCCCACTGCCCCTCCTCTTCCTTGACACTTGCAATCTCTGACTAGCCTGGGCATTCAACAAACCAGAGCCAGGCCTAGGCCTCCACGGCCAGTCCCCAACGGCTCTGCTTGCCTCCCTTCCTCCCACTAGAAACTTTTCTCCTGCCTGCCTGCTGGGTGAGCCCACAGGACACTAAGACACTCGCCTCCACCCCTGCAGGCAGCTTGCAGCCTCTAGTCTCTTAGGACCTTCTCTGCCACCTCCCTCCACTTGGTGGGCTCCGCCCTCTCTGTGTCCTCTCAGAATCCTGCTCTTCCCCTGGTTTCCGAACCTCTGGTGGCCTTCCAGCCAGACTCAGGCCGGAGTCTCCTCCCTCCCAGGCTCTCCTTTTGCCTCCTTACTTCTCCCCACTCCTCCCCACCCAGCACCTCCACTCCCGGTGTGGGGGGAGGAGGGGTCGGAAAGGGAAGGAGCAGGGAGGGGACCCCCGGCACCAAGAATTCAAAACCAACAACAAAAAACAGGATCAAGAAAGAAGAAAGAAAGAAAAAAAAAAAAAAAAACCCAACAACAACCAAAAAGCCAGAAGCTCTCGGGGCAGATTCAACAAGAAAAGAAAAAACCAAAAACAAAAAAACCAAAAACCAAAAAGATCCGTGTTTTGTTTTGTTTTGTATTTTTTTTGTTTTTTTTGGAAAAAAAAGAAAAAAAAGAAAAAAGTTCTTTGCATTTATTTTTTTGTTTTTCAAAATTTTGTGGTGAAACTTCAAGATATTGGGCCCTGTGTTCAAAAATTTCCGAATTCTTTCATTTGCTCCAAATGTTTGTGTTTTCTGCATCTGACAGGCTTTTGAAATTGTAGCAGGTTTGTTTCTGATGTTTCAATTAGGTCATCAATTTGCCAACTTAAGATACTTTTTTCGAATGTAGTTTTGCTCCGAATTAAAGTTGTTTGGTTTTGTTTGTTTGTTTGTTTGTTTCAAATGTTACATTTCGCAAGTTTCCAAACAGTCCAAATTGCTGTCAAACTCTAAACATTTTATCCAATTCTTTGGTGTTTGTGGTTTTTGTTTTGTTTTGTTTTGTTTTTTCTCGGACATTTCCAATTTCTTTTCTCACTTATATTTTTGGCCATGTTTAGCTTTTCTTGTAGGTTTGCTAGTGGGTCCAACATTGTGTTCGAATTTCATTTGAAGTTTTGAAGTTTTCATAATTATTTTTTCCAATTAGTACAAATTTTTCTTTTCTTTTCTTTTTCGTTTTTAGTTGGGAGAACAACTGAGGGGGGCCTTGAGAGCTGCGGGGGGGCATTTAGTTAGGGGCAGGGCCGTGAGCATCCTCTTTATCAGCAACCACATGCAGCAGCGGGATTTTTAAATCTACCTGTGTCTGGCGGATTGAGCGTCGCCTCGTCACGTTTTTTTGTGAGCGGACCTAAGACCGGGAACACAAAACAGAGAAAAAAGGACAATTTTGTGGGGAAAGATGGGGGTCGGGGGAGAGGTGGTGGATGGGGAGGGGAGGACAGGAAGCAGAAAAGGGGAGGGTGGAGGGCAGAAAAAATAAGCCAAAAAAAGCAAAATTTGTTTGCAAGAAAAAGAAACCAAGAAAAGAGAAAAACGTTTCTACAACCCAAATTTGTTCCCCTCCCCGGAAAAAGTCATGCCCCAAAGAAAAGGCTGGTTTTGGGGGGATGGGGTGCCTGAGTGGGCTGAGGCCTGTTTTAAGACATATTGGCTTGGCTTGTCGAAGTGTTTGCTAATTGCTGGAAATGAAACGGTGTTAGAAGTTGGGTGGGAGGGGAGGGGAGGCCCACCCTGAGCCCTAGGGAGACCAAGGCCAGCTGTGCCACCAGGGCCACCACTCACGCAGGCCCTCTTTTGGCCAGCCCAGTACCTGCCTGCTCCCCCAGGCTGAGAGGGAGGGGCTGGGCAGAAAGGACCCATCTGGAGGGCAGAGCGTAGGATAGAGTTGCCTGCCCCCCCCCTCTGCTCTGCAGCTCACAGCCCCTGCTGGCCCTCTGCTCCCCACTGGAGGGCTGGGGCTAGGCCAGCTAGGGCCGCCTGCCCGCCTGCCCAGTCTCTCACCCCGACAGCATTCCTCTTCCATCCGCACTCAGGGGGCCTGGCTTCTCACCCCACCTCCCCGATGTGGGGCGAAGCAGGGAAAGGGGTCATCAGGTCTTGCCCTCCATCCACCTCTTCCCTCTGCACCCCCAACCTCATCCCCTACCCATGGCTACTCTCCCCCCACCAAAAATGGTCGGTCAACTTCCCACCAGGGGCATGAGCACCTCTTCCCGACATTGCTCTAATGCCAAAAAGCCCCCCTCCCCAATTTGGGGTTCAGTCCACAAAGAAGGAACAGGAAACACAGTGCCTTGAGCGAGGCTGACACATAAGGTGCCAGGAGCTGCTGGGAGGCACAAACTGTTCCTGTTGTCAAGGAGAGGCCCCAGGACTGGGCTCAGAGTTTGGTTCCAGGCTTCTCTCAGAAGGGGGAATGGGTCAGGGGCCGATTCTGGAACCCAGAAATCAGAGGAGGTCCCTGCTGCAGATTGGTTTCTCTCACTGGCATGGGGAGGGATGGGTTGGCAAGGCCCAGGCCAGCCTCTGCCAGGCTTCTCCCAACTGGTGAGGATAGCCCCAAGGGACCATTAGGATTAGGGTCTGTTCTCTACAACAAGATAGGAATGGGGATGAAGTCAGCAGGGCATGCGGTGAGCGTGAGAATATTTGTGTGTGTGTGTGTGTGTGTGTGTGTGCACGTGCATGCACACGTGTGCGTGTATGCACACGTGCCCGCCTGAGTCAACCTCTTCCTTGCAGAGCTGGTGTGAAGATTCAGTGAGATCACCTGAACGTGTCAGGCCCCAAGCAGGTCTGTGATAAGCGATGGTTAAAAATATAGAAGGTGTGGGCATAGGTGGTGCGGGGGCAGGGTGGACATTGTGTGTGGAGGTGTTGGGCCGGACAGCCCGCTAGGGGGAAGTCCTGGGAGGATGTTCCACATGAACATCCTGGGAGGTCCTGGGAGGATGTTCCACATGAACATGAGGGGCGAGGAGATAGCCCCCTGAGGGGGACACAGGCATGGAGAGCCTACATGGAGGTGGGAGGGTGGGTGGAGAGCCCATAAGTGGAGAGCATAGTGATGGACAGTCTGTGTGGAGTCCCTGGGGTGAGTGATTCACCTGCCATTATGAAGCGCAGGCTGCTGGGGTAGGTGGCCCATGAGAGGGCAGGGGGATGTGGAGTGGATGGCTCTCACCTGGAGGGTATGGTGGTACTGGGGAGGCCGTGTGGAGTGTAACGGAGTAAATAGTCTACTGGGGTGCTTGGAATCTGGATAGGATTGGAGTGGATGCTACTTCTGTGTGTTGTGGGCAGGAGTTGCTAGGAGGCATGGTTTCCATGGGAGGGGTATTACTGTGTTAGGGTGCATGGCTGGTATGGGGAAGAGAGGGTGGATGGTTGGAACGGGAGGTGCTGGGAGTGAGGCGTTAGCATACTTGATCTGCGGGTTGGGTGTAGGGTTGCTAGGTGTGTTGTCACAGCATGGGCTATGATACAGGTGATCTCCAGGTAGAGTTGGGTAAGTGATGCTTGGGAAGCGTTGAGGGTGTTGGGTACTGTGGTATGAGTGGCCACGTGCAGGCATTATTGAGGCAAAGGTCTCTGGGTGTTACTAGGACACACAATATATATCTATGGACACTGGGGAGCATGGGTCTATGTGGTGAGAGGGTACACAATTTCAGAGGCACTGGGAATTTTGATACATGGGATGATGGAGCACATGGTCCGTGCATAGGTTGGTTGGGTACATGACCCATGTGCTGAGAGGTTGAGATTCCCAGTGTGCAGTGGCCCTTGTGTGGTGGGTATTGGGTGCGTACAGGGATTCCTGGGTACCAGGCCTGTGTGTGCAGTTGGCAGAAAATGGCCTGCGGGAGGTGCTGTAGTAGAGGGTCTCTGTGGAGATGTTGTGTTCTAGGGGAGTGATGGGGAGTGTCAGAAGCATAACCTGAGGCCATTTATGAGGCTGGGCTTTGGGGCCTGCTGGAGTCCTGCTGAGTACCTCTGTTGTAGACATCTGGAAGGTACCCTGAAAGATACTGTGTGCTGAAGGTTGGCTCGTGAAGAACTTTCCGGGGGAGTGTGCTGGGGGCCGTGAGCACCATGGCAGTGACCTGGGGAGAGCTCCTTTACAAGGACAGCGGCTGCTGAGCCTCCTGAAGGGAAGATGTCCTCAGGGGGATGGGCGTGCTGTGTTGTGAATAGAGGGGCCCTCGACAGGGAGCTTCCTTGATTCTTCAGGGGTGCTCATGGGGGCCTAGGGGTCAGAGCTCTCCAAGGAAGAGGTGCTACACTCAGGTGAAGTGCCCTGAGCACAATGTGACAGATGGAAGTGTGCCCATGCACACTTGGAGGAAAGGTGGAGTCTGTTGTCCAGCAGGTGTAGAAGAACCAAAGTGTCCCTTGGGGACAAGCCAAGGCCTGGGGCTGGTAGGTGGGGCAGGGCTGGAGCAGGTGTCTAGGCAGAGGAGCGATGCTTCCGGTGCCTGGTGGCCCTTGGGGCCACACCGTGTGTGTGCCTTGGCAGGAATGGGGGTCTACACGCCCAGCTGGGTACCTACGGCTCTCTCTGGGGGTGTTAGTCTGTAGACAGGTCCTTGGGGCTGCCCGGCAGACCCCAAACTGCCCTGGGAGGGACTACATCCCACAAAGGCTGGGTTCTGGGCCTAGGCCCTGCAGAAGCCTGGGGGGTCTGCGTGTGCGTTTGTGGGCAGTGTCCACGGGGCCCGGCCCAGTGCCCGCACCCTTACCGTCCTCGGTGGGCACGTAGAGGTTGAGGTACAGGCAGTCCTCGCTCTGGTTCTGCACGTAGGTGGCGGCAGCTTCCAAGTTGTCGGTGAACCACACAGGCAGCATGATTGCAGGCAGCGCGCCGTGCAGGTTCTGCGGGCAGGCGGGCGGCAGGGTGGTGGCGTTGCGCACGCCGGGCCACGAGGCGGGGGCCTCTGGCGGCTGGAAGCGGCGGGCGCCCAGGGGTGGCGTGGCGTAGGGCACACCCAAAAACTGCACGACGGGACCCAGGATCTCGTTGTTGAGCTCGCGCCGCACGCCGCGCACTCGCCCGTAGGCCGTGTTCACCACCGGAAAGCGTTCCTCCCCGAGGCTGCTGAGGCCCAGGCCTGGGCTGCCCGGGGCGCTGCCACCGGGACCCCCTCCCCCCCGTTGAGCCCCTGCCAGCCCCACCAGACACAGCGCCAGGAGCCACATGCTGATCGGGGGACCCCCCCTCCCTCCCCGGGACCCCCCCCCTCGGAGAGAGAGAGAAGGGGGGGAGAGGGAGGGAGGCCCCCCCTCGCCCCAGTAGGGAGGAGGGGGCGGGGGAAAGGAGGGAGGAGGGGGGCCGGGAGGGACCTGGGTTAGACTGGACAGAGAAAGGGTCTGTTCCTCTCCATGGAGGGGGCAAGGGGTGGGGAAGGGGAAGGAAGTGGGAGGAGGTGAAGGTAGGCCCGACCTGCAGGGAGGAGGGACAGGAGGAGGAGGGTAGGCCAGAGACAGACAGACGGACAGACGAACAGAAAAATACAGAGAAGTGGAAGAAGGGAAGGGGAATCGGACAGGGCAGACAGAAGGGAGCGGGGAAACAAGAGACAAGTGGTTAGTGACTTGGAATTCAGACCAAGTTGCCCTCCCTTCTTCCTCCCTCAGGTCCCCTGGCAACCCCCCAATCCCGGAAACCGCAGGCAACCCCCAGCCCCAAAGCAGGGACCCAGATAGAAACATCTTAAGGCCAGGGAAAGGGTCAGGATGTGGTAGACGTCCAGGACAGAGCCGGAGGAGAAGGAGGACCAGCTCCCCAGATCCAGCATCCTGTCCCCCCAACCCTTCCAGCTGCTCTATCCCTCCCAGGCAGGCTCCCCTCCAGGACTCAGGAGTCCCAGTTCCCACCTCTCTGGGAGGGATGAGATAGACAAGGAAGAGAAAATAAAAATACCAAGTCATTAATTAGCAGGAAGTGGCGGGTTTGTTGATACGTGTTAATTACTCCAGAGCTATAATTTCACAGCACTGAACCCCCACCCCAGGCCAGACTCGGGCCTTTCTTGGGACTACCACAGCCTTCCACCTTTTCCTCCTGGCAACAGCCCATTCCCTAAGGATCAGTGCATCAGGGGAGGGGGGAACCCCTTCCCTCCAGGTCCTCCTCATTTCTTCCATTAGAATTTAAGGTGCCTTGAGGCAGGGGCTAGAGTAGGGAGGGGATGCTGCTGGAGGGGCAAATCCGGGGACAGATGCATGATCCTGCAGCCGGTTGCCGGGCGACAGGATGCTGCCCCGCAATGTTACCTCGGCAACCGGCTGCAGCTTTAACCCTGGAGGGGGGTCTGGAGGAAGAGGGGAAGGGGCTGGCTGGGTTATGGTGTACATTCCGGGCAGGAGGGCAGAGGCCTGAGTCAGAATGCTAGAGTTTTCCCCAACCTTACCATAGAGAAAGAAATGTGTGTGTTGAGGGGAGCGGGAGATTGGGGCATAGAAAACCCCTAAAAGATCCGCCTCTTGCTCCTTGTTGGCCAATCAGAGCCTAGCCCCAGTGACCAGGCCTCTGGCTGGGGAGAAGGGGTGCTGAGGTGGGTTTGGAGGGCATCAGATGCAGCCACCAGCTGCCCCCCGCACCCCCCCCCCCCGCCAGTCTCCAACAGCCTCGGACCCCAGATGCCTCCTGCACGCATGGCATTCTGACCCACGTCCTGGGGGCAAGCCTCGGCTTTCTTCTCATCCCATCCCAGCTATTTACCTCTCCTTCCCCCCACAGTGCCAGCCCCCCACAGTCGCTGCTCTGATGCCTGGATGCTCAGGACAGCAGGGGCAGGACAAGAGACAAGATCAGACCGAAGGGGCAGACACCCAGGTCATTTCAGCAAGCCCCCCTGCCGTCTGCCCCCCCCCCCCCCCCCAGCCGCCAGAGCTGTTTGCTGACGCGGGGTTTTCGGAGCCAGGCGCCAGCCCGCGGGTGGCTCTCTGCAGGTGTCAATTTATTCCAGAGATGAGGACACAGGAATCCTTACCACACACACCCAGTCATGCCCTCCCCCTCTTCAGGTCCTCTTAAGCTCCTGCTCCCCCATCAGAAGGAGGGGGCTTGGGGCTGGCTCCCTCAGGATCTCCTCTGTCCATGCCAGGCTGGGTTCGGCTTCCATGGCCCCCCACCTCTCCCCCTCCTACTAACAGGGTCTGCCTCTGCTCCCCCCCTTTAAGGTACTTTGGGACCCTGGCCTCCTGGCTGCCAGCGTCTCTCCCTTCTTCCCTCCCACTGGAGCCCTCCCCCAATCTCCCATCCATAGCGCTCCCTCAGAGCATCTTTCCCGGCCTCTTCCAGCTTGCTCTGGCTTCTGCCTTGTCTTTTTCCATCTCTCTTCTCCACCTCCCTCCTCGCCCATTCCTCATCTCTCTCTCTCTCTCTCTCTCTCTCTCTCTCTCCTCTCTCTCTCCTCCAAACCTCTTCCCCACGCTTCTCCCTTAAGCCCCTTCTCTCTCCCCTCTTTCCTACCTCTGTCCTCCCCATTTTGTCTCCCCATCTCTGTCTGCCACATCTTGCTCCCCCCTCCTTCTCCCGATCCCTCTGCCTTGCTCTCCCCGTTTCTGCCCGGGGCCTGACTCCCCCAGCCGGGGAGAATTGAGGGAGGGGGGCTCAGGCCGCAGGCCCCCCCTTCCTGCAGTGGGGAGAATGGCTTGGCCAGGAAGGGGAGGAGGAGGGGGAGGGGGAGATGGGAACACACGGGGTCTGTGGGCCCATTCAAAGGATCATTCATGGGCTGGGGAGAGGCAGAGACAAAGAGACCGAGACGCAGAGACACGGCGAGAGCATCCCTAGGCGGAGACACGCAGACAGAGCAGGCTGGGGGGAAACCAGGCTCAGGGAGAGAGATGGGGAAAGGAGACCCCAGTGGACCACCACGCACCCCCCCCCCCACCCGGCCCGGCTTAGCTCCTACCTGGCTCAGCCCTGGGGCCGTGGTGCCTCCATCCAGGGCTCCGAGTAGGGGGCAGACGGGCTTCGGGAGGGGGGCGGCGGCCTCTGAGCCCCCGCGGCCCCGCAGGCCCAGCCCCCGCCCGCAGCGCCTCACCGGGCGGGGGAGGGGGATCGCCCCAGCCCCGGGGGGCGGGGCCGGGATCCAGTCGATCCCCGGGGAAAGGAGAGATAGGGGATGGGGTCAGGAGGAATCGAGAACAGGGAACCCCGCAGTGGGGCCGGCGGAGCGAAGAGGGGGCAACGAGGAAGGACTGTATTGGGGATCCACAGGCTCCGTGGGCTGGCTTCGAGGGACCAGAAGGCGGTAGAGGCGGAAGATCCTAAGGGATCGGGTGCGGGAGGAGGTGTCTACAGCAATCCCCAGGGGCCCAGAGCCCGGGAGCGCAGGATCCGCGGTGCAGGGGCAGGGATCCAGCCGGAATCCTCGGGAGGGGGAGGGATCTAGTCGATCCCGAGGGCGGGCGAGAGGGGGAGGTCCAGGGAATCAGAGGAGGGCGGGAGCCGAGTCTAGAGCCCCGGAGTGGGGGTCGGCAGGGCTCCTAGGAGGGGAACCGGGGGCAAGGGGGAGGCTTCGGGGGCCGCTTAGCAGCCGGGAGGCCCGGACTCCTGGCTCCGCGCGCCAGGGCCCGCCCGCCCCGCGTCCATCCCAGCCCGAGAGTGATGATCTGCCGGCGGAGCAGCCGCAGCAGCCCCGCGCGTCACCGCGCGGCCGCCTCCCCCGCCCCCTGCGGAGAGAGCGGCGCACACCCCTCGCTCGCACCCGCCTGCCCGCCCGCCCTCCAGAGTGTGGTGGGATTGGAGCCGGTGGAAGGGGGCGGGCGCGGACAGGCCAACGGCCAGCCGGCCGGGGCGGCCGGGGCAGGGGGGAGGCCTCCCCCCTCCCGAGGTCGCCCACCCTCCGGGCTCTGGGGGTTGGTGGGCTGGGGGCGGCTTGGAAGGGGGTGAACTCTAGGGGGCGGGGCATCATGTGAAGAAGGCGGGGCCTCGGGTCGATGGGAGGAGCCATCTCGACAGTGGGCCGGGTTTGCCGGCGGTGGATGGGGCTTGGCTCCCCGAGCGGCCGCCTCTTTTAGGGAGTGAGTCTGGTTTCAAGCTGTAAAGGAGGAGCCAGTGGGGAGAGGGGCGGAACCTTGAGTGGGGACCGGGATCTTTGGAAATGGGCCGGAGGTTGGGGGGGTTGGTGTTCCAAGCAGCGATCAACTTTGAAAGTGGGCCAATCCGTGACGCAAATCCTCTAGTCCCGCCTCGCAGCCCCGCCCCTACTGCTCCGCTCCTCCGCCTCTCATTGGCTGTCTTTTCTCCGCCCGCCAGACCTCCTCGCCACTCAGCAGAGGTTTTACAAAGGCGCAAGTACCCGAGTGAAGACCTAGACGCCGAAATGAGCGCGGCCCGGATTGGGCACCTGTGGACCTTATTTGCATGGGAGGCCGGGATTGGCTTGAGTCTTGGGCGACCTGGGCGGTGTTGGGCCGGCGCGTGACCGTCCGCTGCCATGGCCGGGTTTGGGGCAGCTTTCCGCCGTTTGGGCGCCTTGTCGGGAGCCGGGGCCTTGGGCTTGGCCTCCTACGGGGCGCACGGTCAGGGGGCTGCGGACGCCGCGGACACTGCGCTTGCGACGACCGGGGTGGGGGGTGTCTAGTGCAAGGGTGGGGTCTGTGGGAAGTGCCAGACAGCCCTCGGAGCCCTGACCCTCTTAGAGCCCCCCAGCCGGGTCCAGTCAGGTTTCCAGAAGTGCCCATGCGCGTTTGCACCAGTCGGAAGCCTCCCGGGGACGTTCCTTCTCTCCGGTGTGCCCCCGGGTCCCGTCGGGCGTTGGGGCGGTGGAGGCGGGCGCTCGGACTGGTAACCTTTGCTTCTCCTTACACAGGCGCCCAGTTTCCGGATGCCTACGGGAAGGAGGTGAAGTAACTGCTCTGGGGCTCCCCAGCTCCCGGGGCTCCGGGCGCCCAGAGTCCGGGGTCGCCGCAAGGAGTAGGGGCGGGACGGGGCGCGGGGCTCCAGAGCGTGGGTGCCCGTGGGCGAGGCCAGCTGGGACTCCAACTGGGGGACGAACGGGGTCTAGGCTCCAGCGTTGCTTAGGAAGTCCACCCGCACCCCACCCCCACCCCTCACCCCCACCCCACCTTTCTCTTTTTTCTTACAGCTCTTTGACAAGACCAACAGACACCACTTCTTACACAGCCTGGCCCTGTTAGGGGTGCCCCACTGCAGAAAGCCCCTCTTGGTAATCCTACCCCCTCGCCCAACCTTTGTCAAGCCCCGCCTTGCCCCCTTTTGGTCCCCTTTTCTTACTCGCCTGTATTCTTCCCTGTGTATCCTTCAGGCCGGGTTACTGCTAGCCTCTGGAACCACCTTATTCTGCACCAGCTTTTACTACCAGGCTCTGAGTGGAGACCCCAGCATCCAGACTTTGGCCCCTATAGGAGGGAGCCTGCTCATCTTAGGTTGGCTGGCCTTGGCTCTTTGAGCTTCCTTGTATTTGATTTCTGGGTGCTTCTTTGAGAGTTGGAGCAAGGAGGGGATTAAAAGAGAAAGGCAAATAAAGAACTTGAGTCTTTGTTCATCTTGGAGGAAGAAGGGCAGGGATTGTCAACCTCTGAGCTCGCTCCCTTTCCTAAGACTGAATCTTGGCTCTGGGGATACTGTTCACTTCAAGTTAACTTTTTATGAAGTTCTTAAATCGATGGGCAGAGTCAGAGAGAGTGCTGGAAATAAGGCAGAGTCTCACTGAAGTGCTCTTTGGAGTCTGGGATTCTGTGTTCTGATAAAGCCCATCATGTGGTTCTGACGCCCACTAGAATTTGAAGATGACTGTAGGGTAGTGGTTTTCAGCTTTGTCCACAAATTTATTGAGAACTTATCCTAGAAGTCAGAGTGAAGGCTAGGCAGCACAAGAGGAGTGCCCTTAGTTCTAAAATATTTCAGGGTTCAATCTAGGGACAAATCAACATGTATGGGGGGGGTCAGGAAATGCTTCACAGTGCTTGAGACGATCCTTAAAAGAGCTCTAAAGAGCTCTATTGCATGGAGAAAACTGTGAATAGAGACAGAGGTGGGGAAGGGAGGAGTAAGGGGCTCCATGATCTTCAGTGTGGGCGGAATTTCTGAGTTAGGCAGGAGAGTGAGAAAAGATGGCACGGCAGTCTGGAAGAGCCCCCACAGCATGTAAGGAGCTGGAGGCGATATAGGGGGTGGTGCTTTATGAAGCCAGTGCTCATCAAGTGTTAATCGTGTGTCAGACACATGTTACAAGGAAATTCAACCGCGAACAAGGCAGATGCCATCATTTCCCTGTGGCGTTTCCCATCTAGTAGTGGAAGCGAACAACTCAACATACAAATGTGTCATTATGAGTTGTGCTTTGTGCTTGCAGGAAGAGAACAGGGAAGCAGATGGATGGTGAGGGTAGGGGGGGTGTGCTCCCTTAGATGGGAAGGCCTCCCAGAGGAGGTCCCACTGAAGCTGGAGCCAAGCATATACAAAGTTGGAGGGGAAGCATAATCTAGGCTGAGAGAATAGCTGGCAAATGGGCTATAAAGGAGCAGTTCAAAGTCCTTGAGGCAGGAGAAAAGCCAGCGAGTTGGAGAAAGAGCAAAAGTGTGGGGCACCTGGGTGGCTCAGTTGGTTGGGCGTCTGCCCTCAGCTCAGGTCAAGATCCCAGGACCCTAGGATTAACCCCCACATTGGGCTCTCTGCTCAGCAGAGAGCCCGCTTCTCCCTCTCCTTCTGCCTGCCGCTCTCGGCCTACTTGTATTTTCTCTCTCTCTCTCTTTGAAAACCAAAGCAGGGATCCCTGGGTGGCGCAGCGGTTTGGCGCCTGCCTCTGACCCAGGGCGCGATCCTGGAGACCTGGGATCGAATCCTACATCGGGCTCCTGGTGCATGGAGCCTGCTTCTCCCGCTGCCTATGTCTCTGCCTCTCTCTCTCTCTCTCTCTCTCTCTCTCTCTGTGACTATCATAAAAAAAAATAATAATAATTAAAATAAAATAAAAACCAAAGCAAAACAAGCCAGTGTGGCTCAATGGGTAGTGATGCAGGGCCCCAGATGCTCAGCGTAGGCTTTTGCAGGAAGTGTTAAGCACATGGAATTCATCTGTAAGTCAACAGTAACTTGTTGAAAGGTTAAGGTAAGCATGCTAGGATCTGTTTTATGCATTTCAAAGACCTGGAGAATGCATCAGAGGAAGGCAAGGATGGCTGTGGGGAGACCAGTCAGGAGGCTCAGGTAGGAGATGATGGTGGTGGCTTGGCTTAGGGTTGAAGAGGTGGTCAGAAGGGCCCAATTCAGAATATACTTTGAAGGTAGTACTGATAGGACCCGCTGATGGATCAGACTTAAGGGGTGAATGAGCAGGAGACTTCTGGTCTGTACCCCCAGCTGGCTGGAGGCACCATTACTCAGATAAGAAAAACTGAGGGAAGATATGGGGGGAGGCAGGTGTGCAGGGCAGTTTTGGGCAGGGTTGCTTCTGAAATGCCTGGGATGCATACAGGCATGTAGCTGGGGAGCTCAGGGAAGATCTGGACTCAGCTGTCCTCAGCACCCCAACTCTAGCCAATCTTTCTTCCCATCTCTTCGCCATAATCGCCCTTGGAAGGATCTCATAAGTCACTAGGGAGTCCTAGTTGCCCGATCCAATGGGTGACTTTCCATCTCGTCTACCCAGTTTAAATCAATGGTTTTCAAATTTTAATGAAAAAAAGTTAGAATATATATATATATATTTAAATGTCAGCCTTGTTACTTTCCATTTCTGTGTATGTTTCATCAAGTGCATATCTGGTTTGTTGGAGGTGAATGCTTAATTTTTCTGACGGTCTGCATTCTAAAAAGTATGACTATTTCTCTAAATGAGAAAAATTTTAGGTAATCTCATGAAGCCCCGTATCTTTACTTACAATCAGCATACTTTTAAACCTAGGATTTCAGGGATCCTTGGGTGGCGCAGCGGTTTGGCGCCTGCCTTTGGCCCAGGGCGCGATCCTGGAGACCCGGGATCGAATCCCACATCGGGCTTCCGGTGCATGGAGCCTGCTTCTTCCTCTGCCTGTGTCTCTGCCTCTCTCTCTCTCTCTGTGTGTGACTATCATAAATAAATAAAAATAAATTAAAAAAAAATAAAAATAAACCTAGGATTTCGGGCAGCCCCGGTGGCTCAGCGGTTTAGCGCCGCCTTCGGCCCAGGGCGTGATCCTGGGGTCCTGGGATCGAGTCCCACGTTGGGCTCCCTGCGTGGAGCCTGCTTCTCCCTCTGCCTGTGTCTCTGCCTCTCTCTCTCTCTGTGCCTCTCACGAATAAATAAAATATAAAATAAATAAATAAACAAACAAACCTAGGATTTCTATCCCACCCTACTAAGCTCCAGACTCCCGTAGCAGCGACAATGTTGGCAGAATGTTCTGGGGGGGACCTGAAGGATGCGGTGATGTGGAGGGGGAGGGCCATGTTCCAGACGCAGGCAGGAGCTTTCCAGGCAGCCCTGAAAGCAGAAGAGAGCCCGGTGCATTTGAGACCTGAGAGAATTCCTGGTGGCTGGGCTTGATGGCCAAGAGGGGGCAGTAGTGAAAGATGCGCAAAAGGACAGGCCAAATACTGGATGGCCTTGGGCTGAGGTGTTTGTTAGGCTCTCTTCTGAGGGCAGTGGGCAGCCATGGAAGCATTTATATCCAGGGAGGAGGCACGATTTGAGGTGTATTAGTAAAGCACAATATTTTAGTGAGGACCACAATAGAACCGCAGAGGGAACCTCCAAAGTGGCCCAGAGTGCCAGTGGCAGAGCCAGCACTGAACCCCAGGCTCCAGGCTCCCAGTCCAGGGCTCTTGCTGCATTTCCATCGTTCACCCCAGCCTGTGTGGGACAGGGAACAACCAAGTGGAGGAGACCCCAACATCCAGAATGGCAACCCTCTCTGTAATGTGATTCCCTAATACCTCAGCTTTGACCCTGCCAGTGGGCAGGGTTCTCGTGGAGCCAGGGTAAATAGGCCTGCTTGGTAACTGTCCCTATTATTACTGCACAGTGCCTCCAGTTCTCAGCAGTCCTGCAACGTAGGGGGAAGTGAAGCCAGCAGAGTTGGAGCAACTTGTTCTAGATCACAGCTGGGGCTGATGTAAGCTGGGATTCCAACTTCTGTCCAACTCCTGAGCTAAGTTCTTTCCTTCTTTTTCTTTTCTTTTTTTTTTTTAAAGATTTTATTTATTTATTCATGAGAATAAATTATTATTATTTATTCATTATTCTGCCTCTCTCTCTCTCTCTATCATAAACAAATAAGTAAATCTTAAAAAAAAATAAAAATAAAAAAAAACAGGACCCTTCTGTATATTCCTATCAAATGCTAACATATAGTAAGTGCTCACTAAATCTTTTTTGAAGAACTGAATTTCTGTATATTTATATGTTTGGGTGGATGCTGGTCCATGGTTTGGGCCACATAGAATCTGAGATACTGCGATGCCTGGATGGCTCAGGGGTTGATCCCAGGGGTCCTGGGATCAAGTCCTGCATTGAGCTCCCTGCAGGGAGCCTGCTTCTCCCTCTGCCTGTGTCTCTGCTTCTGTTTCCCTCATGAATAAGTGAATAAAAAAAAAAAAAAAGAATCTGAGGTACTGAGGGAAACCAGCAGAGAGGTCAGGCACTTGGGTCTGAAGCACATGATGAGTGAAGCTGTGGGAGCAGGTGACCAGCCCAGAGGAACATGGACATGGGCAAAGGAGCCCCGTACCACCAAATTTGCTTTTTCTTGCATTCATCTTGATGGGTGACGCCTCCACCTGCCTGGTCACCAGACAGGTACCCGAGGTCATCCTGAACTCCTCACCTCCACATCTCACCCCTCAAACAAGTTCTCTATTATTGTCTAGGTGTCCTCCAGGTCTGCCACTTGTGTCTGTACTAATAACACAGCATCCTCTCCTCCTGGCTACCATCAACGACCCAGACCATCGTTCTTCACCTTGCAGCTTAAATGGTTTTTCTAAAACACAAATTTGGCCTTCTTTTTGGGTCTTAAAATCATCTTTCGGGGCAGCCCCGGTGGCTCAGCAGTTTAGCGCCGCCTTCAGCCCAGGGCATGATCTTGGAGATCCGGGATCCAGTCCCACCTCAGGCTCCCTGCATGGAGCCTGCTTCTCCCTCTGCCTGTGTCTCTGCCTCTCTTTGTGTGTGTCTCTCATGAATAAATAAAATATTTTTAAAAAGAAATCCTCTTTCAGTGGGCTCCCTGTGGACCCGGGCGCCAAGTCCCAGCTCCCACCTGCCTTGCGCACACATGGGCTGGCCTCCGTCTGTAAGGTCCTCTCTTGCCCCTCGGCCTGTGGGTCCCAAGGCTCAGGACCGCCTCACCCCTGCGGGCCTCTGCTCGGGACCCAGCAGAAGCGACTCCTCGGGGAGAAGGCTTTCCTGCTAGCCGCGCTCCTCCTCTGCACCCCCCCCAGCCCCACTGCGCGCACACTCATTGTTGACACCGTTTGGCGGCCTGTCACCCACGTGGCCGGGGGCTCCTGCGGGCAGTCCTGTCGTTGCAAGGTGCCCGCGTGGGTGACTGCGACGTCACGGAGAGGAGCCCGCCAGGCAATCCCCCAGGGGACAGAGGGGGAGCTGGGGGCCAGCCCTGGAAGCCAATGAGGGAGAGGAAGGGTGTTCCGCTGCGTCAGCGGGGCCCCGCACCGCCCTCGAGAGGAGGAGCCTGGGGTCCAGCGCAGCGCCAGCTGCCCTCGCTTCCCACCCAGGGACACGGAGGCACTCTGTTCCCGGGGACCTGGCGGGGTGGCAGGGCCAGGTCTCCGTCGGCGGCCCGCCCCAGGCCAGCTCCCCCTGATCCCCCGCGGCGGAGCAGAGGCGGCGGGGACGCAGACCGCACCCGACAGCCGGCGGTCAGCGGTCAGCGGCCCCGCAGAGCCGGCTCCCTTTCTGCGCAGGCGCGCCACCCAGGCCGGGAGGGGCGGGGCTCGGACGGGTCGAGGGGCGGGGTCAGACCCCGGGCCCGCCTCCTCCAGCTCCTGTGAGCCACCGAGTGCTGGGCACCCCAGCTATCCCAGGGGCTTCAGGTGAGCGGGGGAGGAGGGGGCGCCGAAGGGTCAGGAGGCCTCCCTGGAGGTCCGGCCGTCGGTCAGGCCGCGGGTCCACCTGCCTTGCCGTCTGTCAACCGCCGCCTCCACGGAAAATGGGAGAACAAAGGGAGGGGGCGGTTCTGGGGCCCCCGAGGGAATCCAGGGTCCCAGGTACCCCGCCCTGCACGCTGACACTTTCGGTTTCTTCCTGAGTCAGAGGCGCCGCCCGAGGGACCCTGGGCCGGCGCGGGCGCAGCTGCCTGTCCGCGTCTGCCTGTCCGTCTTTGTGTCTGCCTCTGTGTCTGTCTGGCTGTGCCCGAACTTGCTTCTACCTCTAAAACTGAGCGTCTGGGACCCCGCCATCCCGTCATCTCTCGCCCCTCTCCCATGGCAGGTAAGTGGGCGCCGCGCTGAGAGTCCCCGTTATCCCCCCCACAGACTGGGGAGCTGGGCATCGAACACATCCTCCGGGAATGTGCTCCGACTGGCTGCGTGGGGCCCCTCCCTTCCTCCCGGGAGCCGCCGCCCTGCTCCCCCGCCCCATCTTGCTCAGCCTCTGCCCATCGCATTCTCCCCCTTCCCTGCAGCCCCGCAGCCCGGCCATGGCCTAAGGGGCGGCGGGGGGGTGGGGGGAGGATGAGGCGGGGGGGGGGGGAAGCTTTCTGATCCCCTCTCTTCCCCTCCCCACCACAGGCTACTTGCCCCCCAAAGGGCACGCCCCTTCACCCCCGCCTCCCTACCCTGTGACCGCTGGGTACCCGGAGCCGGCGCTGCACCCCGGGCCTGGGCAGGTGCCTGTGCCTGTGCCCACCCATGTACCTGCTCCCGCGCCCGGCTTCTCTCTCTTCCCCTCGCCCGGCCCCGCAGCCCCAGGGCCTGCTGCCCCGTTCTTGCCATTGCCGGGGGTGCCTTCTGGCCTCGAATTCCTGGTGCAGGTGAGTGGGAAGGAGGGGACGGGAGCGACGAGGAGGGGACCCTGGCGTCCAGGCCAGCCAGCTAACATTGGTGCCGACCCGACTCTTTCCAGATTGATCAGATCTTGATTCACCAGAAGGCCGAGCGAGTGGAAAGTGAGTGGAAGGAGGAGTAGGTTGGGCCTCATCCCGGGGGCAGAGAGAGAGGGCCCTCGGGCAGGTGCCTGTTCCTGTGCCTGAGCCTCGGCCTGTCACCCCTGGCAGCGCTCCTGGGCTGGGAGACCTGTAACCGGTATGAACTGCGCTCTGGGGCAGGACAGCCCCTGGGTCAGGCAGCGGAGGAGAGCAGCTGCTGTGCGCGTCTGTGCTGCGGCGCCCGGCGGCCCCTGCGTGTGCGCGTGGTGGACCCCGGGGATCGTGAGGTGCTGCGCCTGCTCCGCCCCCTGCACTGTGGCTGCGGCTGCTGCCCCTGCGGCCTCCAGGAGGTGGGCGGGGAGGGCTGGGGCCAGGGAGGGGTTTGGGTGGGCGGCAGGCCGTGATGGGGGGGCCCTTGGGTGGAATCTGGACCACCCAGAATGAGGCGCGGGGTCCAGTGTGGCCCCGGTGGGCGCAGGCAGATGGAACGCGAGGTCAGCGAGGGGAGGTGACAAGGAATGGGAGGTCTTGGCAGGGCAGACGGGTGACAGAGCCCGAGCGGTGAGAGCTTGGGCCAGGGTGCCCTGGCTCGGCAGTCACCCTGTCTGCCTCCCACTCCAGATGGAAGTCCAGGCTCCACCCGGCACTACCATTGGCCACGTGCTACAGACCTGGCATCCCTTCCTCCCCAAGTTCTCCATCCAGGATGCTGACCGCCGCACGGTGCTGCGTGTGGTGGGGCCCTGCTGGACCTGTGGCTGTGGCTCAGACACCAACTTTGAGGTATTGTGAATAAGGGGAGATTCCTGGGACCTTCATCAACCAAGACGGTGGCTTCTGTGAATGAGACAGGATGGCCAACACTAAGGTCCCTGAGGTCATCAGTCTGAATCCACTGTGACTCCTGTCCTGTTTCCAGTGTTCCTTCATTCAGAAAGGGTTGCCCCTGTGGTCTTAAGAAAGGAAAGCTTGGTAAAGAGGGTTTCATCGTAAGGACCAAAGCTGATTGTTACCCTATGTGGAAGGGGGCAAAAAACCTAGGCTTGATTCAGGGCAAGTCCGCTGTGGGCTGGACCATGTGGCTGCTATGCATGACTTTGTGAGCCTCAGACTCTGGAGTAAACAACAATTTTAATTGCTAACATCCTGTGGCTTGCCCTTCCAACCTATGATCCAGTGATGTATATCCTTGTCAACATGCATTCTATCACCAGCCTGGAGCACCCAAGCGGTGACAGTTTCAGGGTGAGGCCGGGGAAGCGCTTTCATTTCTAGAAGACAAAGGCATCTCACAGACACTCGGGTTCTTTAAGGGACCATCAGCAGTGCAGATAAGGGCAAAATAACAGGTGGAAGCCCATGAACTTTCCGAGGCTTTGATGAGGTGTCTGGCCTAAGCCTACTTTTAAAAATCACCTCATCTTGGTAGGTGGGTGGAGGTTCAATGATGGGAAGATCACTGGGTCTTCTGCATGGGAACCCGTAGACTGTGGGGCCCTCCCTTGTACATAATCAGGAAGGGTCCTTATTTGGGGCTCCACTTGGGACCGCAGAGGGCTGGCTGGGAGAGGCCCTGCCTAGCTTGAGACGTGTGGGCAGGAAGTGCCACAGAGCTGTGGGACAGCGGGGGAAGGGCACGGGAAGGGCATAGTTCTAACCACGGAAGAACGAGCCTAGGAAAAGGACCAGGGAATCCTGTGAATCACCACCCACAGCAGCAGGGCCTGTTGCTGCTGGACCCAGAGAGGCCCGTGGAAATCATGGTCCTCACAGGCCACTGACTGCTGCCCTCTCACCCCATAGATGGGTTTGGATCCCCTTTGGATGAAGCTTGCATAACAGATTAGAGGAAAGATTCCTTCCGGGAGCCACAGTCTTCCAGGAGCCTGGTTGGCTGATGGAGCGCAATGCCCCCCATCCCCCCCAATCCCCCAGGCCCTTTTGACCAGGCTACTTTGTTCAGGGCACCAACTGTACCAACCATGCCTGGCAAGTACTCTGGTAATGGAAACAAAGCTAGCATGCAGCCATCCACTGTGATGAGTCCATTGTGCTTCCATTTCTCCCACCACTGATGATCAGTTCCCATGTATGGCCTCTCAAGGACAACACAACAGAGTCCAAATTCTGAGTTTTGCTATACACATGCAGCGTGACCTAGGGTAACTCAGTTTCTCCAGGTGTCACATGGAGACCTAAGGCTGTTGGAAGGATTACGTGTACAGACTAGATGGTTCATGTGTGGTGACTGTGGGAGTGGACTGGGAGGCAAGGGAGATCAGTCCATCCCCCCCAGCTGGGTCCTGTACCCTCCCACCCCACCAGGTGAAGACCCCAGATGAATCCCGCAGCCTAGGCCGCATCAGCAAGCAGTGGGGGGGGCTGCTCCAAGAAGCCCTCACAGATGCAGATGACTTCGGCCTGCAGTTCCCTCTGGATTTGGACGTGAGGGTGAAGGCTGTGCTGCTGGGAGCCACATTCCTCATTGTGAGTTGGCTGCCCCGCCTCCCCTCCTGCTACTCTGCTCTCACTCAAGGCTGTGTGTACTCCCTGGCTTCCAGCTCAGAGAGGGTCAGGGACAGACTCTCTGGGGGCTTGCGGTGCCTGCCCTGGGTGGTGAGAGCTGAACTGGGCCAGCCCAGGCATGTGTGTTGATGGCGCCCTCTCTTCAGGACTACATGTTCTTCGAGAAGCAAGGCGGTGCTGGGCCCTCAGCCATCACCAGTTAGAGGCCACCCGGGGTGAGGAGACCATCACCTCAACCAGGACCCCAAGATGGCCACCTGTCCTGGCCCCTCCTCAGAGGCAGCTCTTTCCCTCAATGTACACCGCAAGGGACAGACAGGGATGCCCGAGAGTCTAGGGGCCACAGTGTCCTGCCCCTTACCCTAATTCTCTGGCCTCCTTCACCTTGGCCCCCACAGAAGGGTATGTATGAGAGCCCTTCCCCTGCTACCTCCCAGCACTGTCTCTGGAGATCCCCCAGCACACAGGCATATCAGCTTTCAAACTTTCCCTGCCTTCCCCTTTCTCCCACCCCTCCTAACCTCCCCCCTGCCCGTTCCAGGGTCTCTGCTCCAGACATGGTCCTTGGAATCCAGGGCCCTGGGGTTTGCTGACAGAGCTGGGGTGGGGAAGGGTACACAGCAACCAAAGATGGACTGTGCTCTCCCCCCCGAAATCAGCTTGGCCAATGAGTTCAGACTGTGGGGGGCTCTCCACCTCCCCGTGAACAGCTATAGGGCCTATGCTCCGGTGCCAACTTCCTTCCCCCCCTCAGGCCCTGCCCGCAGCTGGCACTTGCTGCAGCCCCTGTGCCTTACATAAGCACCCCATCCTTCCCTGCCCTAGGAAGGAGACTACATCTTTGTATGTTATATTCATATAAACTTTGTAACTTTTTGGATACTGGAAGATGTATGTAATGGGAGAGAGTAGAAGAGAGCTGGTATGGGAAGAAACCAAGGGATGGATGACGGCTGGGCTGGGTGGGGGCTGGCCTGTTTCATCATCCATGCTGCCAAGACCCAGTGTCCTTGATTTCAAGAGGGCACCTTCATCATCCATTATGGTCCTGGACCAAGCCAGGGCAGTATGGGCCACGCACCCCAAGTCAGTACAGTTGCTTCTAGCATCCAAGATGGCTGCGCCCACAGAGTCCGTGTGGGAGCGGAGGGCAGTTCACAATGGCTGTTCCTGCGGTCCAGCGTGCCCATTGGCTTGTTCTCTAGCAAGTGGAAGCTTCCTGCGGATGTGATGTGTGGCAGCTCTGTCCCTCCAAGTTCTCTTGGTTCGGAATGTGGTAGGCAGACCAGACTAGATCTTTCTAGGAATCAGCCGAGGGAGCTGGAGCCCTCAGAGGCCCAGGGGCATAAGGGCAGGAGCCACTCGTCAGTGCGCGACCCTGGGCTCCTCCTGTTCCTGCCTAGGGCACCATCTGCCCAGGTGGGACATTCTGCCTCCTGACAGGGCCTGTTCTGGTTCTGCTGGTCCCACGCAGTCAGGCCCTTGATCCAGGCTGGTATCCAACCCCCAGGGGCAGAGCTCAGGGCCGGGCCAGGACATAGCGACTGGCAGCCGAGAGATCCCACTGGTAGTGTTCCAGAATGCGTCGGCAGTCAGCTCGGGAGCGGCTACTCAGATGGAAGAGCTGGTCCACCTGCGGAGGTGGGAGGGAGGGCGGTGGCTGCCAGAGGGCAGGAGCTGGAGGAGTGGGAACCCCAGAGAAGGGCCCGGCCTTACCTTGAGGTTCCGGATGGCAGAAAGCGTGTCTCCCCCGGTGGCCCTCAGCGCGGCCTGGCACTCCTGGTGGGTGACTCCATGCACGCTCAGCTCCACCTACGGGGCACAAAGCCTGGCTCGGCCCACCGCCCAGCCCGGAGCCCCCTCTGGACACCAGGCCATGTTGGAAAGCCCTCACCTCCATAATCTGCCTCTGCAACTCGGAGTCCAGCGAGAGGCCTCCAGAGGGGACGGTGGCTTTGCTAGCTCCAGATGCTCCCGAGGGGTGACCGTGAGGGGGTTCTCTTTTGGGCCAGGGAGGCCGCTCCCTGGGGGGCTGGCTGGGCTGAGAAGGGCTGCAGGCAAAGGGAGGTCGGGATGGCAGGCCTGGGGGTCCCTGGGGCACAGCTCTGGCATGGCGAAGTTCGGGGGGGCTTGAACCACCCCCTGTGGGGCGGGGGCCCAGGGACAGAACGGACTCCAGACTCTTGGAAATAACTGTACAGTTGAGAGAAAAAGAGCTTGAGAGGAAGCCCGGATGTGGGGCCCTGCCTTCTCCCCTCTCTGTGGGCGACTCTCAGGGTGGCCCCCCGCAAGGGGCCCAGGAAGCTGTGCTGAGCAGACACCAGAGCCCAGGTGGCAGGAGCTGCAGGGCAAGGGCAGAATCGGAGGGTTCTGGATGTACTCAGAGACCGAGGAGGCCAGGTCCCCAGCGCCACACCCACCTTTCATCTTCTGCAGGGGCATGTTCCTTCTCTGGCCCCCAGCTGGAGGTAAATCCCGAAGCTTTGCCTTCCCGCGGTCCCTGGTGCAGGGAGCAATGATCACCGTCACTTTCCACGCCTCCACCCTACCCACCCACAGCAGTGTCCCCTTCCCCAGGGAACTCTGCGGGGCTCTCCCTGGGCAGGCCTAGACCCAGGCAGGAGGCTCCAGCTGGGAGGCAAGTCCTGGCCCCCTCCCTGAGCTCCCCTTCCAAAGCAGTTGCTGGGCTAGCCTCCCCCAGCCCGGCCGTGTCCCCTCAATTCTTTCGGGGGCTCACCCATCTATGTTTCCCTGGCGCCGCTCGCCCTGGGCCGGGGGGAAGACTCTGTGGAGTAGGTGGGGAGCTGGTGAGCCCCCCGAGTCTGCCAGCGTCACTGCTGAGGCTGGGAAGCTCCCCACTTTGAGGGTGCGGCCGTTCTGGCCCTTCCAGGTTGTGGAATCAGGGCTGTGGGAAGAGGGGATAGAGGGGGGCTGGGCTTGGCCCACATTTAACCCACAGAGCTGCATCTGCCTGGAGGAAAGGAAGCTTCCCCCCACCCCCCACCCCTGGAACACAAAAGGGCTCTATGGGCTTGGTGGGCTCCAGTGGGAGTGCTCGCTCAGGGGCCCAGCGGGGAAGATGGGAGGCAGAGGGTCAGGGCTCAAGGAGCTGGGGAACAGTGCATTGGGAGCAGGGGCAGGGAGGCTAGCTGGGAGTCCTCATCCTGCGGACACGCGGGAGGCATGAGGCTCTCACCTGCCCTCGATGATGGTGACAGGGTCACCCGTCTGCATTCTTAGGGCGCCTGGCTCCATGACATCCCTCACACAACGTCCCTCGGGAGGCCAGGCCTGCAGAGACAGTCAGATGGGTAATCTCGTGGGAGCAGGGAAGGAAGGAGAGATGCTTCCCTATGTACCCACCTATCAGACCCACAGCAGTCATGGCCTGTGTCTTGGGCCAAGGGTGGGACTCTGTCCCCCGCCTGTAATCCAGCAGGGGAGGCCTACCTGGAGTCCATGCCACACTGGACACAGCCCAGGGGCCAGAAAGCAATATAGAAGGGGGCCCTGTCAGTATCTAGAACCAAGGGGAGAGTCATCCCATATGCTGCTTGTGCTCCACAAGCAGTTCTGCCACCGGCCAGTGCCTCTGAAATTTTTTTATTTCTTTCCGGCCCCATTGCCTTGACCCTGAGCCAGACATCATTTCCTTCCTGCTTTGCAGCCATCCCCACCTACCTTCTCTTCCCACGTTCAGTGTTCAGTATCCTCCCTCCTGTCCCTTCTTGCACCAAGCCAGAGTGATAGAGCATGTAAAGTTGGCTTGTCACTCCCCTGCTCAGAACCCTCCCATGGCTCCCAGGTGCCCTCGAAGTAAAGACTATGCTTCAACAACAGAGGTTAATGATTTACGGGACAGGGCTCTTAGGTCAACTGTTCAAATCTCGACTCCTCTGCTCGCAGTGTGGAGTTAGGCAAACCACTTAAACCTTAACTGCCCCATCTGTAAAGTCCATGTAATAATGGCCTTTCTGGGTTATGAGAATGAAATGGGTAATTGTGCAAGAAGGATACTCTTAGTACAGTCCGGTCCACAGATCAAGAGCCTGGTGTAAGCTCTGGTTATCTATGGTTCCTTCCATATCCCTCCCTGGGGCATCCCTGAGATCCTGTGCTCTCTGCCCCCCGGCTGCCCACTGACCTTCTTTACCTCTGCCTGTCAAACACCTGCAGCAGCCTGCTGTGCTGTGTGCCTCCTTCCCTGGCCCAGCCCCAGCTCCTCACCATTCAGCCTGCATCTGTGTACCCCAGCTGCCTCCCTAGGGCTCTGAGCATCCTGCAGATGGAGCCAGAATCTATAGGGCCTTCCCAGACCCCAGCCCAGGAGTATGTTAGTCCTGTGCAAGGGACTGGGGCTAAAAAATGGGGAAATGAGTCTGTGGGTCCATGGGGATGCAGGGGCTCCCACCTCTTGGAGCAGCCCCTCCAGGTTGGAAAAGCTAGGCCGGTCGGCTGGGTGGGGGGCCCAGCAGCGCAAGGCGAGGGCGTAGAGAGCTCTGGAGCAGAGGGGAGGCCGAGGCAGCCGGGCCCGGTCCTGCTCCAGCCGCTGCAGGATGAGGTACGGGGAGAGCCTGGCCCAGGGCTCCTCGCCCCCAGAGAACATCTCCCACAATGTCACCCCAAACATCCACACGTCCGACGCAGAAGAGAAGGCCCCCTGGCGCAGGCTCTCTGGAGCACACCTGCGGAAACGGAGCTGAACCCAGTCCCTCTCCCCCAGCACGTGATTTCCGCGGCGCCACCGCCCTCAGGGACCTCCTTCCTGACCCCTTCCAAAAACCTCGTCCCAGCCTCCCGAGAAGGACCCTAGCTTGCGCGCGGAGCCGGCCACGGCCCTCCGGATCCGCCCTCCTCCACTCCCATCGCCCCCGGCCCAGGCGGGGCCCTCACCAGGCGTAGGGGATGGGGCGGGGCCCGCCCATGACGTAGCGGCCCCGTGCACCGCGCAGCGGGCGCACCAGCCCGAAGTCGGCCACCTTGACGGTGCGCGGGGATGCCAGCAGCAGGTTGCGCGTGGCCAGGTCACGGTGCACCAGCCCCCGGGCCCCCAGGTACGCCATGGCCCCCGCCAGCTGCCGCAGGAAGAGGCAGAGCAGGGCCACGGGCAGCGGCGGTGTGGGCGGCGGGGCGGTGAGGCGCGCATGCAGGGAGCCCAGCGGCGCCAGCTCCATCACCTGCCGGGAGCCTGGGCCTGAGCGGAGGGTGGGGGGTGGGGTGGGGGAGTCCCCCCTGGGCTCTGGCCGCCTGCCCTCCCGTCGCGCAGCCCCCTGGGAGCCGCTGTCCGGCTGTGCTCACCATCTGCAGAGGCTGGCCCAGGACCAGGCCGTGTAGACGCAGCACGTGTGGGTGCTCCAAGCTCATCATGACTGACACCTCTCGAAGGAAGTCCCCCAGCTCTGTGCCCATGGGGCCTTCAGGACCCACCCGGAGGGACTTGACAGCCACGGGGACCTGGGGTGGGGGGCGCAAAGGATGCTATCTGGTACCCTAGGGAACAGCTATGCAGGCCCAGGGCAGAAGCGGCAGGCAGAACAGGGGGGTAGCTGGCCCCAGCACCCGGGATGAAGGAGGCCCCCCAGATACTCACACTCTGGCCGCTGGGCAGTGTCCATACCCCCCGGTTCACCACTCCAAAGCAGCCAGAGCCCAGCAGCTCCCCTCTGCACACAGCACTGTCTGGGATCAGACACTTGAGCCCCCCTTCCTGCTCAGGGAGGGCTGGGAGGCTGTCTGAAGGTGGGATGGTCTCCTTCTGCTCAGGTGTAAATCCCCCAAGGATCTGAAGCAGGGGTGGGAAATTGAGTGTGTAGAACTCTGTGCACTCCTCCCTGATACTCGGCCCACCCCAGTCTGGAGCCTGAGCTGGCCCTTTGAGTCCATCGCCCCCACCCAAAAATGCACACCTTGTACACCCAGTTCTTAGTCTTGAGTCCCGAACGGTGCCTCTTCAGAGCTTCGGCGAGTCTTCGCTGGGCTGGGGAAGGGCAGAACCAGGAGAGTGGGGTTACATGGTGGGTGGTGAGGGAAAGTGGGGGGATGCAGAAGGATTTACAGGCAAGAAGAGGGCTGGTGTGGGGGGTACTTAGGAAGTACCAGGCTGAGGAAGAAGAGACCAGGGCTTGTGGGCAGGGGCCTCTCACCAGGCCGGCCCATGCCAATGCCATCCAGGTCCTCGGGCCTGACAAAGTCGAAGTGCTCTGGCCGGGTAACATTAAGCTCCTCGAGGATGGGTCGGTAAAACTGGGCTAGCTGGATGTCCCGAAGCAGCCGCAGCAGCCACAGCGAGCTCGCCTCAGGGAGCATGTCTGCAGAAGGCTCCCTTGAAGGATGATGCATAGCCCACGGTAAGCACTTGAGACCCCGAGACAACAGAAACACGGCCACCAGCTCCGCCCGCCACCTGTCAGAAACACTCATGTACAGAGGGTGGGACACATTGACAGCCAGGAATCCTGCCACTCACACAAACCCCAGGAAAATGCTCTCCGGACCTGAGACCTACATGCTGTACCCACTGCACACCTGTGACTTTAGCACTCTGCAGACTTCGGTGTGTTCCTCTGCTAACTCTTGATATTTGATGGCACACTGCTCCCATACACCTAGACACCTGGGTACCGCATACCTACCAGAGATGCCCAGATATGCTAACCACACCATACCTCAGCCCTGCAGACACACACGTATACTGCCTCCCACACTGGAAACGCTGCTACACACACACACACACACACACACACTGAGACCTACAGACATGCTGTGAAAGATGTCTAAGACACCCAGATACATGGCCTTTCAAGTCTGAGACATTCCAGAATGCTGCCATGAAACACCCAGGCTTACTGCCACACAACTGGTGCACTGCCTCCAAGATACACTCCTCCCCATGTCTGAGATGTCAAGGTCCACATGAATGCACAGCACACGAGACAAGTGCACCCTGCGCACACGTGCCTGGACTACGCAGGCCTACTGCTCCTTAGCGCCACTGCCTAGGGTCATTGCCTTTTCTATACCTGAGACAGCAACGCTTGAAATCACATGGGGCAGCTGTGATTGGTGGTTAGGTGCAGGCTGAGCCGGCTCCCAGCCTGTCTACAGAGCCAGGTGCTGTTAGGTGCACACTCCCTTCCACACCCACCTGAGCTCAGCTCCAGGTACCGGCCCCGCCGGCACACCTGACTCACTCGGTCTAACTTGGCTTCCTGGCAACTCCAATCTTTGCTAACTAAGGCCCGGTGCCCCGGGTGCCAGCTGCCTGCGTGACGCTCTCCCTACGCACACCTGGACCCCTCCCCCTCCCCCCACTTTAGTTTAATCAGGCGGAAGGGTTGAGCTCTGGCTTGGGCGCGGAAGGAGGAAGGCCAGGACGCAGGCCGACCCGGGACCGGGACCGCTTGCAAGGTGAGGACGGGAAAGCACGCAAAGGGGGTCGGGAGCGAAGGCGGCCGCAGAAGGGAGAGAGCGGCGGGCGGGGGCGGGGAGGCAGGGGAGACGAACAGGGGCCCGCGGACGTACCTCAAGCGGCGGCTGCCCGGCCAGGCCCGGCCCCTGGCGGCCCCGCTCCCTTGGACCCTCACCTGGCGAAGGCGGAAGCGGCGGTTGCGGAGCCGCCCTGGCCGCCAGCCCTAAATCCCGGGGAGGGTGGGGCCGCAGACCGAGGGGCGGGGCCGGGGGCGGGGCCTGGCGACAGTCCAGGTGGGCCCGCGCCACGCCCCCTTGCCCCCCTCCCTACCCCCCGCCTGGCGGGCACTCAGATCTCGCCTGGCCTGCCCTCTTCCGCTCAGCCAGATCCCGAGAACCCGTTCTCCCCTCTTTTCCCTCTCTCCTCCTCCACACCCTCTTTCCTGCCTCTTTCTTTCTTTTTTAGGTTTGTATTTATTTATTCACGAGAGACACAGGCAGAGGGAGAAGCAGGCTCCATGCGGGGAGCCCAACGTGGGACTTATCTTATAGGACCCCGGGGTCACGCCCTGAGCTGGAGGCAGACGCTCACCCGCTGAGCTACCCAGGCGTCCCTCCTGCCTCTTTCAAAGAATCTTTCAGCCCTTCCAGGCTTCCACCTGGGTGTCCTGTCCCCTGTGACCCCCTCTTACCAAATCTTTCATCTCCCTTGGCCAGAGCCCCACCGCTGAGATGAATAAGCACCAGATTGAGTATGCTGCCCAGGCCCTGGGAATAGAAGGCTAAACAGGACATCGTCCCTGCTCCCTGGCAGGGGAGACAGTACCCTAGCCCTCGTATGGAGGAAGGCTGGGTGGCACAGGACACTCTGAAATGGAGCCAGGACATGGAGGTGTTGCTGATGCAGGAAGTCAGCCCCCAGCCTAGACAGAGTCTCAGATTGGAGCCGTTGTCGGTTCCCGGCTCCCAACATTGGTCCAATGTGCTGCTGCAGGAAGGGATCTTATGGGAATCTCCCCAGGGTAGACCACGTGGGAGATATGAGTGGGCTCCTAAGCCCCATCACCACTTGGTACCTGGCCTTGGTGGTCAAGGACAGCACCCCATGCTTCAGGGCACCCCTCCCCATCACTGGCATTTACCTGGCCTCATTCTGACCCAAACCTCCTTCCCTCACATACACTGCTTCCTTCTGTACACTGCTACCTGGACGGTGGCCACAGGGCAAAGTCCAGAACCTCAGAGAAGGCTCTGAGGAGGAGCATCCCTCTCCCTTTCCCTCAAGGGTCCCAGGGAGGAAGTCACCAGCCTTAGGACATCTGTCCTGTCTCCTTCTGTCCCAAGGAAGGATGTGTGATCTGTCCCCAGAGTCCCTTGGAGGAAAAAGCCTACTCCTTCTTGGTAAACACAAGGGACATTCCAGCACTGATGGGAAATTTTTCATAGTTCACAGTTCTACCTGTTTGGTTTCCTTGCCAATTCTCTTGCCCTCCAATGAGGCCAGTGCATCACACTATTAATTGCTCCCTCCACATCTGTCATCCCTGACAGACTGTGGGCTCCATAGAGTGGGGGCTGGATTTGTATTGGTCATCCTGGTTCTTAGTACCTGGGACAGTGTAGGCAGGTAATAGGTGCAGTGCATATTATTTGTAAAGAAATCTGCTTAGGAGGGATCCCTGGGTGGCTCAGTGGTTTAGTGCCTGCCTTTGGCCCAGGGCATGATCCTGGAGTCCCAGGATCGAGTCCCACATTGGACTCCCTGCATGGAGCCTGCTTCTCCCTCTGCCTGTGTCTCTGCTTCTCTCTCTCTCTATGTCTCTCATGAATAAATAAACAAAATCTTAAAAAAAAAAAAAAAGAAATCTGCTTAGGGGATGCCTGGGTGGCTCAGTCCATGAAGCATCTGCCTTTGGCTCAGGTCATGACCCTGAGGTCCTAGGATCAAGCCCCACATTGGGCTCCCTGCTTGGCAGGGAGTCCGCTTCTCCCTCTCCCTCTGACCCTTCCTTCTGCTCATGTCTTCTCTCTCTCACTCACAAATAAATAAAAATTAAATTAAATAAAGAATCTGCTCAGTGTAATTATCATTCCTCTGTAGGTGATCTGTCTTTTCTCCCTGCTTTTAAGATATCATTGGTCTTTTGTAGTTCTATTGTCAGTTATCTAGGTATCAAATATCTAGGATTCTTTTTTACTTATTCTGATTGGTATATTGTATTTTCTGTATCTATGAATTCATGTCTTTCATCAGTTTTAGAAAATTCTCGGCTAGTATCTTCTCAAATATTATTTTTCCTCCATTCTTTGGTTCTTTTGAGGACTCTGATTAGAAGTATGCTAGACCTTTTCACTCCATCCTCCATGTTATTTAAGCTCTTTTCTGTATCTTTCAATCTATGTGTCACTGTGATGCAATCCACATCATCTCCCTAGGCATATCTTCTAGTTCACCAATTCTTTCTTTGGTTATGTCTGATGTGCTGCTTAATCCATACACTGGGGCAGGGGGTGTTTGTCATTGTATTCATTTGAACATTAAGATACTCTGCATGCTGATAT
Source organism: Canis lupus baileyi (assembly GCF_048164855.1). Taxonomy (NCBI): domain Eukaryota; kingdom Metazoa; phylum Chordata; class Mammalia; order Carnivora; family Canidae; genus Canis; species Canis lupus. The sequence continues at coordinate 56,746,926 of NC_132840.1, forward strand.
TACTTTATGGAGGTATAATTTTCATTCAGTAAGACGCTCAGATTTAACTGTAGAGCTCAATGCATTTCTTTCTTTTTAAGATTTTTATTTATTTTTTTTGAGAGAGAGAAAGAGCATGAGCAGAGGGAGGGGGAGGGATCCCAGGACCCCAGGAACATGATCTGAGGCAAAGGCAGACACATAGCCACTGAGCCACACAGGCATCCCTCACATAATGTTTGTAATTCCATTTGGCTTCTTTGATTCAACACCTTTTTGAGATTCGTCTTGGGGTTGTTCAAGTCCTTGGCAGGAATCATATGGCTCCATGAGCTTCTTTGGGGAAGAGCATGTGACATCTGATTTTTCTCTGAATGTCCAGTGTCTTCGCAGATCAGGGTGCACTAGAGGTCCTCTCGGAGTTGAACACATGAGTGTAGAGCCCATGAGGATATATGAAGGCAGATGCAGCCAGAGAGGTTGGCAGAAGCCAGACCAAGGCATCAATTCATTCTTCAGCAAGCTTTCACTGCCCCAGGTTCTGGGGACCCAGGCGAACAAGCAGACATGATCCTTGCTCCAGCTGGATTCACTCTACAGGGCCTTGGAGAACATAGTCAGGAGCGTGGACCCTACCTGAAGGCTCTGGTAACCATGGAAAGATTTTAGGAGAGGAGTGGCAGGACTAGCCTGCTGCAGTGACAAGCTGGGAAGAGGGAAGAGAGAAGGAGCAGGGAGCCCAGAGAAGAGGCTCTTCCTATTGGTCCAGGAGAAGGAGGCTGGCCCTGCTTAGGCCTTGGCAACGGGATGGAGAGGAGGTGAAGATAGGGTGCATTATCAACTGGACTCTGGGCCGAGATCCTCTATGCTCCAGCAGGAAACCAAACACAGAGATTTTCCAGCAGGAAACCGGACGCAGAGGCTCAGCCCCACCTTCGTCTTTAGCTTGGAAAAAATCCAGGGAATCAGAGTCCTCTTTATCGCTCCCTTCCTCCCTATTCATTTCATACTTCTGGAGTAAGGTGGGAGGAAGCACGGCCTGAGCACCCTTGGGGAGCACCCCTTCTAAGCTAAGATAGGGCATCCTGCTAACCTAGAGGCCGAGATCGGGCACCAGTCCTACTCTGTCTGCCGTTCGCCAACCTCTACCTTGCCCTGAGGGCTCTGCATCCAAGAAGGATGAGCACATTCACACCACAGAGCCAAGTCTTTCCTCACAGGACAGGGAACCAGAAGGGTAAACAGAGAGGCCCCCTGGTATCTTCCCCATCTATTGCCTTGGGTTTGGGTGGAGGGTTTCCCTCTGCAGAAAACTCTCCTCTCCTATTGGGAGCCAGATTAGTGCCCCCTTAGGTCCTCCTTTCCTGTTCCAGTCCCTGAGATCATGGGGCTTTCCCCTGCCATCTTGCCTATGCCAACCTCTCAACAGGGGAAAGTACCTCTCTCCCTCTGGGCCTTCCTGTGGCTGTTCCCATTGCTTGGAATTCCTCCCACCTTTATCCCAACCTGGCTAAGTGCAGGAAGCCTCTCCCTCCCTGGTCAGGCCCATTCCCCTGAACCCCAAGATCCCTGTGCTTTCCCGTTATTGCACTCATTGCTCTTGTAGAAATTGCCAGTAACTCATCTGTCTCCCCTGCTAGATTCCAAGCTCCAGGCAGAAAAATACTTTATCTTGCCTGGGTATTGCTGTGTCCATTCTGCCCAGTCTAGTCTAGTGTCTAGCTCATGTGATAAGTGCTCAGTAACTTTTGATGAACATATAGGTGAGACTGCATCATGTGGGCTGGGTGAAGCCAATGAGATTTTTTGACATCAGTAGCTCCTTTGCTGGGAGTGATGTGGATGGGAGTGCCCGAACCTCACCATAAGCATTCTCTGGCGAACCCATCCTTACGCCTCTCCCTGTTTGGCCCCACATGGTTGGCTCTTTATAGACCTTTGGGTGAAATCCTCCTGTCCCATCACCCTATGCCCACCCCCCATCTCGTGGGGTCCCATCCTTTCCCAGTTTGGATTTGCCTCGCTAGTTTTTAGAGTCACCAGCCCACCATCCTGTATGTATCTGTTGGTTTGCTTTCCGAAGCGGAAGCACTCCTAAATCCACTCTATTCCTTCAGGCTCACAAAGGAGCCAAGAGCCTTTACAGTGTGGTAGTTTAGACCACACCTTGGGAGGCCAACTGCCTGAGCTGGGACCCCTGTTCATCACTTAGCATCCTGTGAATCTGAGCAAGTTATTTCCCATTTCTGTGCCTCTGTTTCCTCCTTTTCAAGATGCCTCTATTAGGAGTATTTACCTTCACTGTCATTGGAGAACTAACTATGTCCACGAGTGTGGTAGCCAAAGCGGAGGCCAGTGAGTCCCTCGCTTGATAGCCTGGCATTAACACCTATGAATTAACAGCCCTGGTGAAGAGGACTGATCTGGGTAATCAGAGGGATATTGCAGAAAAGATGGTGACTTCCGAGCAAGCTCATACACGACAATGTGGCTCCTGCCTTCCCCCCTCAAACTCCTCACTCTGGGGAAGCCCAGCCACCAAGCCATGAGGACACTCAAGGAGTTCTATGAAGAGGCTCCACATGCCAAGGGACTGAAGCCTCTTGCTAACAGCCAACACCACCCTGCCAGCCATGTGAGTAAGCCATCTTGAAAGATGATCCTCCAGCCCTGGTCCAACCTTAGATTTTTGCAACCCTGAGACATCTGAGTGGCGCCCCTGTGGGAAACTGTGAGCCAGAACCACCCCATTACTGCTCCTCAATTTTGATCTACAGAAACTATGAGATGTGTTTTGTAGGCAATTAAGCCTTGGAATAATTTGATGCACAGCTGTAGCTAACTGATATGGTACATGAGATGCTTGGAAAGATGTCTGACTCATCACTGCCATACATGTTGGCTATCATTAACATTTGTGTTACAGGTAGGAGGATTGAGTCTGAGAATGGTGAGGGACACACAGCTAGGAAGTGGCACGGCCAGTTATGTCATGAGTACAGGCCCTTAAGTGGCAAGCCCTAGGCTCCTTTTTCTATCCCGCTTTTTCAGTTATCTACTGCTGATCAGTAATATCTAGTGGCATAAACCAACCATTTCATCATGCCCCTGGAGCTTGAGAATCTGGAATTCCACCAGGACAAAGTAGGGATAGATTTTCTCTGCTCTACTGGGTCTGAGGCCTTAGTTGGAAAAAGTCAAAGTCTGGACGTGACTTGACAGCTGGGGGCTGTATTGTCGCTCACATGGTGGCAGGAGATGCTGCCTTTTGACCAAAACCGTGGACATGGACTCTCCATGTACCTTGGGCTTCCTCACACTATGGCAACTGGGTTTGTTTCAGAGTGAATATCCCAAGAAGCAGAGGGTAGAAGTCTCCAGTTCCTTTAGGGCTTGGCCTGGGAAGTAGCCCAGTGTTACTTCTACCACATTCAGTTGGTTGGCCAGTGATAGAAGGAAGAACATATGGACCCTACCTCTTGATGGGACACATCTCAAAGAATTTAGGGGCCTTTGTTTAAAACTGCCAGACCCCTAGTAGCCTCTCCTACTTGGTGAAGGGCTCAGTAAAACCAGCACTGCCCTGGCAGGTCACACACTGGTGGATTGGCCTTATGGGCACAGAAAAGACACAAACGCCACCAGCCTCCAACACTGCGTGCTCATGAAGAGCTCACATGAGGAGGGCATATCACAGAACTGCAGAGAAGGGGCTGGAGTTGCCAGGGATACCTCCTGGTGTCTCCATGTTCCAGGCTCTGGGGGAATGAAGATGAAACCTTAGGGAGTAGCTTTCAAGGGTAACACATGGTCTAGAGAGATGATTTTTAAGGACACACCACCATCCGATGTAACAGGTACCACATGAGAGATGTCTAGGGAAGGGACACCCTACTCTGCCTCAGGAGCTCAGAGAAGGCTTCTTGGAAGGGGTGACGTCTGGGCCAAAGAAGGGCATTAGGGTATAGGGAACAAGCCCAGGCAAAGGCAAGGATCCAGGAGCAAACAAAATGTTTAGGCAACTACAAGTGATTCAGTGTGGCTGTGGGGTGGGCAGAGCTGAGAAACCAAGCTCCAGAGGAACGTCCATCAGACTCTTGGCACTGCCCTTAGCCCTGAGGGAGATCTCAAGGAGGAGGTGGGGGCAGGGAGGGATGTGGGTTTGGAAATGTTGACTCTGAGAGGCTCATGGGGCTTTGAGGGGGAGATCCCACTTAGAGCTGTGTCAATCAGCTCTGGCATGAGGACCAAATAAGACGTGGGGAGTGGCTGGTGAGAGCCCTGAATGTCAGGGTAAAGGGCCAGGTCTATATTCTGTAGGCAGGGAAGAGCTGGGGAAGGGTCTCAAGCAAGATAGTGATGGTTAATGCTTAGGGAGGGGCCCAGCGCACATGGGGAACTGTCCCAAGCCTTGTGTATGAACTTATTTGGACCTTGCAGTAATCCTCTGAGGTCAGTGCTGCTACACCTCATGGAAGTTAAGAGATCATCGACTCGGGACACCAGGTGGCTAAGTGGTTGAGCATCTGCCTTTGGCTCAGGCCTGATCCCAGGCCTTCCCCCCCTGCTCCCCCTCCTGCTTGTGCTTTCTCTCTTACTCTCTCCCTCTCAAATAAATAAATAAATAAATGAATAAATAAATAAATAAATAAGTAAATAAGTAAATAAGTAAATAAATAAATAAAATCTTAAAAAGAGAGATCACCAATTATAATATGTAACATTCTGCTGGGACACATCTTCAACTTAAGATGGATTCTTCAGAGCCATTAAAATGTAAACAGGAAAAAAAAAAGCCATAGAATCAATGAACTGTATGATTTGCATTTAAAATAAGAGGAAAAAGGAACAGAGAAGTTAACTTGCCCAAGGGCCAGTGAGACGTAGAGCCAGGATTCCAGACCCGACAACCCAACTACAAAGCTCAAGTTCTCAGCCATCCTATGATGCCAGACAGGTGGTCATCAATGATATGGGGTTCCACCAAGACCAGTGTGGCCATTGAGGGCTCAGTGGGCGGGAGGGCAGTGGGCAGTCAGGTGGCACCCTTGGGAGATGAGTCCACAGTAAGAGGGTTATGGACTGGCCTGGGGGCCATAGGACGGGAGGAGGGGACCAGGTAGGATAGAGGTCCTCCAAGAATGGGCTGAACTGGTTGACCCCATTGCATGTTGGGTGTGAAAATAAGGACAACTCCAACGTGTTGAGTCTGGAAAGAGGGTACAGCATCAGGGGGTCCAAGGCAGCTACCACAGACCAGAGGGCAGCCGTGGGGCCCCGGGGCTCAGCAGAAGTGGCTTGTCATCCCAACTTGGGCAGGAGTGCTGCCTGGTGCCTGCTGGGTGCTCACCAAGCAGCTGTCAAATGAATGGATAAGTTGTATGAACTTCATGTATGATCTCTGGGTCTCTCTCTCTCTCTCTCTCTTTGGTGTAAAATGAATGGATTGGACTTGAATGTGCAAAATAAAATGGAAGGTACTTTCCCTTTTAAAATATTTTATTTATTCCTGAGAGACACAGAGAGGCAGAGACACAGGCAGAGGGAGAAGCAGGCTCCCTGTGGGGAGCCTGATGTAGGACTCAATCCTGGGACCCCGGGGTCAGGCCATGAGCCGAAGGCAGATGCTCAACTACTGAGCCACCCGGGTGTCCCTGGAAGGCACTTCCTTAGAAGGGGCAAGTATCCCTCTCTCCATCCCCAGGTCCTTCACGGCACCCCAAACCGCGGTTGTAGCCCTGGCTGGCTGTAAGTTAGATTAACTGAGGCCCCATTTGACACCACTGAATTCAGAAGCTCTGGATATAAGGCCCAGAGATGGATAGTTGTTTTGTTTTCTTTTTAAGATTTTATTTATTTGAGAAAGAGAGCATGAATGGTGGGGAGGGGCAGAGGGAAAAGGAGGAACAGACTCCCCGCGGAGCAGGGATCCCCATGCGGGACTTGATCCTAGGACCCTGGGACCATGACTTGAGCCAAAGTCAGACACTTAATCATTTCAGCCTGCCAGGCAACTGCCGGGATGGATAGTTTCTGAAGCTGCCCAGGGGACTGTCACGTGCAGCCAGATGAGAACTTTTGCCCTGGAAAACCCCTGGGCTAGGGGCAAGTGGGCGGCTCAGTCAGTGAAGCATCTGCCTTCAGCTCAGGTCATGATCCTGGGATCCTGGGATTGAATTCTGCATGGGGCTCCCTGCTTAGTGGGGAGTCTGCTTCTCCCTCGCCCTCTGCACCCCCACCCCCCGACTCATGTGTGCTCTCTCTGAAATAAATACAATTAAAAAAAAAATTACCCTTGAAAACCACTGGGCTTGATGCAGGCAAGATCCCTTCCAACCTAGGCCCTTGGCCTGAGGCTTGTGGTTGGTGACCGGCTAACTCCTTTTATGCTTCATGTTCCACACACCCAACCCAAAACTCCTGAGCGCCAGGGGACGGAATGCTGGGGTTTCTCAACCACACACAACTGAGGTCCTAGACAGGAGAACTCTCTATTGTGGAGGACTCCCCTGAGCGTCGCGGAGGCCAGGGAGGCTGTAGAGGCCCACACCCCGGGCCTCCACCCGCTAAATGCCAGCAGCCCATCCCCCAACCAAAGCCATCAAGAATGTCTGTAGATGTGGCCACATGTCTCTTGGGGTTGAGAACCACTGTGCCACAGCGAGTCTCCCCTTCCCCCTCTGCCCTCCCCAGTCGCAGACAGAGGCTAGGCAGGGTGGAGGCCATTTGACAGCAGGTTTACTCCATCTTGGCAGGAGGGAGGCCTCCGTGGGAGGCCAAGGCTTCACAATGTTAAATGGAGGGATAGCCTGCTAGCAGGCTGACTGATGTGGTCTCAACTCTAGAGGGAGGGCGGCTTCCAGGCACTTATTCCCGGATTCCCAATCAGTCATAAGAGCCCCAAGAGTAGCTTCTGGGGCAGCCAGCCCCCGCTTCCGAGAATAGGCAGGAGGGGGTGTGGGAGGGGTGGTGCCTGGAGGGGATTCTTTCCTTCTGTAGATATTTTCCTGGAATCAGTGACTGCTCCCATCTGATTCGTAGAGGGCTGGGGCGGCGGGGCAGGGGAATGTTCCCCCTGTGGGTGCCTGGGTCCCCAGAGGCCGTCTGACCCCGGGACCTTGGGGACATTGGGCTTCAGGGTGTGGAAGGCTGAGCCTTCGGGATGGGAGCTAAAGGGCTGGCTGATTCCCTCCAAGGGGAGTGGAGGTGGTGGGCTCCTGCCCTTTAGGAGTGGAGGCTGGGAGGCTGGCAGTGTCTTCACAGGTCCTCTTTTGGTTTGAAGTAATTGGACCTGAGGGGAGACAGAGATGGGAGGCCTGGGCAGAGCAGGGAGGATGGTGGGAGGAGGCAGGAGGGGTGGTGGTGGAAGGTACTGTGGGGAAGGTGGGGGGCGCTCAGAAGTGGTGAGGCTGCTTCCGCCCTTAGCCTCCCCGCTCTGGGGACTCACTCCACCACGAGGCTCAGGATGCCCAGCAGCAGGGCAGCTATCAAGACAGAGAGGAGCAGGATCCTGGCTTCCCGAAGATCGTGACTTCCTGCAGGGAGCCCAGGAAGCAGTGAGTGATCCTGGGGACCTCACCAGTCATGGGGGGGGGGGGTGCCTAATTGCTCAGAGATCATAGCCAGGGGAGGCCAGGGCCAGGGCTTCAGGGGTCCAACCTGGGAAGCAGCGCTTTTTGGGCCAGCAGCGCACCTGGGTGCTCTGGCAGGTGGAGCAGTTGTAGAGGGTGGTTCTGCCCCCTGCAGGAGATGACAGGAGCCGAGCTGGGGCTTCCCTCTGGGGGCTGCCAGGCTCCCCTGGGGTACCCCCGGTGCCCCCGGCCTCACCACCCCATCCTCTCCTACTCACGGCAGGCAGGCGCGCAGAGAGCTGCAACCAAAGACAAGAAGGGGTGCGGGGACAGGAGACGCTCAGCCACCACCACCCACCCCCTGCCCCAGAGCCCCAGCACCCCATCCCTGCCACAGCAGTACCTTCCCGGGTGTACTGGGGGAGCTTGATCTTTTGCAGCCAAAGCTGGTACAAGGGGAGGGAGGAGAAAGACCCTTTGATCTCTGGGGAGACACGGGAGCGATATTGGGGGCGCCTCCTCCGTGGAGGGGTGCATCTCTACCCCTCACCTCGTGCCTCCAGGGTCCCACCTTCCTGTATCCGCCCCTCTGATCCCTAGCCCCCTCCTACTGCCCCTCCGAGCCCCCCAGGGGCTGCCTTGCCCCTTGACCTCACCCATAACCCTCAGGACTCGGTGAGTCTTCTCTATGACTCTGTTCATGGACACCTCATCTGTGGAGACAGCAAGGATGTGTAAGTCTTTCCCAGCTTCCCCGGGGCCAAGGCAGGTCCCCCGAGGGGAGAGGCCAGTGCATCCAGAGAGGGCTGTGGACCGGGGGTGTCCCCCTCGGGGACTGTCCCTGGATGTCTGAGCTCACCTAAGGCAAAGGCCGGAAAGTTCCAGGAGGCCCCACAGTCCTTCCACTTAGCCTCCACTTGGCTGCACACGTGGGCCAGGCGGCCCGACAGGTCTCGAGCTGAGAGCTGGCAGAGGATACAGGCCTGGGTGGTCGCCAGGAACACCCCACCTAATGCCAGCACCCACATGAGGCCTGCTGGGGAGTGGTGGGGGAGCCCACTGAGGCTGGGAAGGCCTCTGAATGCTACAATCTTGGCTCCAGCCCTGCCCGGGGAGTCTAGAGTGTTCCAGAACAGTTGGGGATTCTAGAACATTCTGGCACAGTGCCACCATTCTGTCTCTGGCTGGGGCTAAGGTGGGGCCCAAGGAGCTGAGGACCCGAAGATGACCAGGCAGAGAAAGCAGGGCTTGTGTGGCAAAGAGGACAGCACCCCCCAACCTGGCCCGCAGCAGCCTTGACAAGTTTGAGGTTCCAAAAAGCCATTTTATTTTATTTTTTTTTAAGATTTATTTATTTAGTTTTATTTATGATAGACACAGAGAGAGAGAAAGAGGCAGAGATACAGGAGGAGGGAGAAGCAGGCTCCATGCCCGGAGCCCAAAGCGGAACTCGATCCTGGGACTCCAAGATCGTGCCCTGGGCCAAAGGCAGACGCCAAACTGCTGAGCCACCCAGGGATCACCCCCATTTTATTTTTCTTCTTGTAAATCGTGACCAGCGATAAATAATGAGTGACTCCCCCAGTAGAAGTTGTGCATGAGTACCCCACCCCTCGGGGACCCAGAAATCCCATCCCTTCCCATATCCTCCCCTGCTCTCTCCACCTCTTCTGTTGGTCTCCCCTCTGCCCCAGGCAGCCTGGGGCCTGCCCAGCTATCTCCTAGCAACCATGCCCATGGTTGCCTTGGCAACCAAGAGTTCTATAGCGGCCTCCAAGGCCCAGCTGGGCCCACTGACTCCTCTTACCTTTCACCAGGAAGATCCTAGTGACTCAAACATCAACGGGCTCCTCCTGCCTACGTGGTGATGTGAACACACATGCGTGCACACACACCCCCTACTTGATTACACTACTAATTCTCCATCTGCTCACACCCATACCACAGACATACCCAGTGCCAAACACCAGGCAACCACAAACAGGCCTGGACACGCAGAGACCACAGAAAGCCCAGCACACAGATGCTGCCTCCAGCAATAGACGGGAGTCAAGAAGGCGGAGACCTGCATGTCAGTCAGACACACAGGCTGACACACACACGTACGTGAGCAAAGTAAGGCCAAAACCTGCGAAGATGCCTCCTCCACCATCAATATGGGGTCCTTTACTATGGACTACGGGGCTCCAGCCCTATAGTAAATGGGGATTCTCCTAACTCCCTCATTCCAACCTAGGGTAGAGTGTAGCCTTTCCGTCTCCCTAAGTATGTAACGTGAGACCGTGAGACCCAGCAAAGGATCCCCTTTCCCATAGTCAAGAATGTTCCGGCCACTCTTTGGTCAGGCCAGGCCATCCAGCTGCAGGAGAAGCCACGGTCCAGGAGACCACGTCACAGCAATCCAGAGTCCTTCACCCACACTTCAGTGTTCCTCCAGGGTCCTGCTAGGCCTAGCCTGAGCATGGAGGGGTCGCTACTTCTCTAGAACCTTGAATACTGAGCTCAAACAAGGAGACACTGGAGGCCACCAGCCTCAGGCAAGAACAAGCCTGGGAACCTTCCCCACCCCTCCCAGGATTAGCACCAGTCCAGACCCTCTGCATGGCTTTGTGAGCCCTCAGCGGGCTGAGATTTGGGAATTCCTGCCCACACCTGGGCTCCAGTCAGGTGCAGTGGGAGCCCTGACTCTCACAGATCCAGAGGCAGAGCTAAGAAGAAGCTTCAGGGGGCCCTTCGTCCCTTTTGCTGTCCGTTCTTTCTCCGCACCCCACTCAGATGGGAGCGCCACACACTCAGTGCCGCACGAAGCGCAGAGATCGCGAGTTGAGCAGGTCTTCGGGGTCAGGGAAGACGGAGTCTAGACGGAAGCTGTGCTCCAGAGCGACCCGCAGCACCTCCTCTAGGAAACCTGGTGTGCCCACCACCTCCCGCAGCTCTCCCGGCCCCCCAGTCCACAGCGGCTGCAGCCCCAGTCTCCTATACTCCACCTCCGGGAGTTCTGCGGGACAGGGGGCCCACTCCAGACGGAAGTGTGGGCCGCCCTCAGCCCTATCCTCACTGGCCACACCAAAGCGGGCCCGCATGGCACCCAGGCACTCGGGGTCGGTGCAGAAGATGTTGGCTCGGAAGGTATCCACCTGCACAGAGCTCAGCTCATAGTGGTGTGGGCCCCGGCGAGCAGAGAAGTGCACCAGGCGGGGGCTGGCATCCACGTCTGCGTGGAGCAGGGCAGCAGTGGGTACCGGGGTCCCCCGAGAGGCCTCCAGGTCCCGCAGGGCATCCAGGAGGGGCTGGATCTGGTAGAAGTCGGCCTCTGCCCTGAGAAGTGCCGTCTCCCCATACCCACGGGGCAGGTCGAGGCGGCCCAGCCGCAGGAAATTGAGGATGTGCCGGAAGGCCTTGCCATCTCTGTCGATGAAGTAGTGGCCACCTCCCTGGGGGCTGAGGTTGGGGGGTATGGGGGTGCCGGCCCTGAACATGGCCCCCAGCATGGAGTCCGGGAAGCGAGTCAGGGTCTCCAAAGTGGTGGAGTATAGTGTGCCCCCAACATTCAGGGTCACGGGGCCCCCAAAAGAGGGGGCCGAAGAGGGCACAGGAGGCGGCGAAATTTTGGGGACTACGGGAGATACCGCAAGAGAAGAAAAGGCAGAACTGCCTGGGTGTGGGCAGAATTGGGTCATAAAGTTGAGACTGTCTCCGGATTCACAGGTGGGAGCGCACGGCGGTGAGATGCGGGGCTCGCCCAGGCTACGTCGGTAGCGGGGGGTGGTTTCCAGGGACAGACGCGGCCGAAAGCTCGAGAGAACAGCTGAAAAGCGCAGAAGCCAGAGAGGCGGGGAGATTTCGGTCCTGGCGCTCTCGATTCCGGGCGGAGGGTCAGCGGCTCCTCTCTGTGGTCTTCACACAGAGGGTTTCCGGAGTCCCACCAGCAGGCGACGGTGGCGAGCACAGGCCGGCGCTCGGAAGGACCCAGCTTCCGAGTTCTCGGCAGATCGCTGTCGCCGCGGGCGAGTCCACGCAGGGCCCCGGGGGCCAGTCGCAGGCCGGGTCTGGCCCGGGCGCGGGTCTCGGGCGACGGAGGCGGGGCGGACGCGAGCGGGCGGCGGGGGCCCCTACCCGCCGGGGCGCGGGGGATGCACGCTCGACGCGAACCGGGAGCCCCGGAGGACTCGGATGGAAGCTGCCGGGAGTCTCGGGGCCCGGGTGTCGCCGCCGCCGCCGCCGCCGCCGCCGCAGTCCTCTCCGCCCCCAGGAAGTGGCCTCAGGGCAGCGGCCGGGGGCCCTTTAAGGGACCGCCCCGCCCCCTTGGCGCCCCGCCCCCCACCCCCGCGGGGCTCGCGCGGCAGGGGCGGAGGTGGGAGCCGAGAGTCTGGAACCCGAGAGACGGGGCGAACGGGCCGGACCAGGAACGCGGCCGGGGGTGGGGTCTGGAGGGTGACTCAGGCGCGTCGCTCCGGATGTGGCCGCGACCGCCCCGCAGGCGCTCAGGAGTGCCCGACCTCACGTCTGCAGCTCCGCGCGGGGCCCGAGGCCCCGCCGTCCCGGGCTGGGGGCGGTGCTCACCCGGGCGCTCGCGTCGGGAACTCCCGAGGGGGCGGGTGCTGAGCCGCCGCATTCCGGGGATGCCTCGGGGCCGGGGTGGCCCAAGCCAGCCTCTCCGTCCCGGCCCGACGCCAGCGGCCCCCTATGGGAGGCCGGCCCCCCAGCCCACGCGGGCGGCCTCTCCTCTGCCAGGCCCGCCGCGTCTGGCCATGTCGCCCGAGCCCGACAGCTCCGCCCAGGGCCGCCGGGTGCTAGGGCTGCGGCCTCCGCCTCGCTGTCCCGGAGTGGCCCCTCGCGTGACTCGAGCTCGCAAACCCCCACCGCTCCCGCAGCCCCGGCCCGGCCGGAGGATGGCGCCCCGCAGAGGAATGACAACGGGAAGCGCAGAGCACAGAGGCTTTAATGGCCCAGGGACCGGCGGGGTGGGGCAGAGGGGGCCGGGATGCGGGATCAGAGCGTGTGCAGGTCGTGACTGCGCCGGCTCAGCTTCTCTGGGTCGTCCGACGCCATGAGGGAGAAGTCGCGGAAGATGTCCAGATACGTCTCGTCTCCTGAGGGGAGGGAGGGAGCAAGGGCTGGGCTGGCGAGGCGCTGGCCGGGCCGGGTTGGAGCGCGCTCACCGTGGGCACAGCGCCCCGGCCCGGCCCTCTCGGGGTTCGAAGACGTGCGCTCTCACACGCACTCAATACACATTTGTGCAATAAGTAATGAAATTAGTCTATGCAGCCGGGTCCGCGAGGCAGGTCTGCGGGGGCCAGAAGCTCAGCAAGGAAAGCGCGTGGCGGGGCGGGAGGTACTTTACCTGCCTGGCCCTGGGCCGCCTCGACCTCTCTCATCTTTGCCAGGCGTAGCCTGAAGAAGAAGGATTCAGGCACGAATGACTTTCTGTTCAGGGCCCCACTCCCACTCCCCGTCCTCTGAGCTGGGGTCGTTAATTCATCTGTCCCCCTGGGGTCCAGTGCTTAAAGGCGTTTACCAACCCTTTAGTCTGCCACTGGGGACGAACTCACCATCCGTGCTCCCTACCCGCCCCCCTTCCTACTCCCCGTCCCGGGTCTACACTCGGAGCACCCTTCCTCTTGCCGGGTCCGGCAGCCGGCCAGCAGCTCCCAAGCCCCGCCCCCAGGTGGGTAGGGCAAGAGCTGGCCCCGCCCCCAAACAGCCGCACAGGGTGACGATGTCAGCGTTGGCCGTTTCCATGGCGATCGTCAAGGGGTCTTTGTCTTCGGAGTCCCGAGCTCCCAGGTCGGCTCCTCGTTTCAGGAACAGGCAGGCTAGCCTGGAAAGGACAGACAGGTTCAGCCGGCCACTCACCATATCCGGGCCCTTCTTTCCCGCAGCCATCCGCCCCGCCCGCCCCTACCCGGTGTGGCCCAGAATGGTTGCGTGGTGCAGCGGCCCCCGGCCGTGATTGTCTGCCTGGTTCACATTCGCCCCGTTCTGGAGGAGAAACTCACAGGCCAGAAGAGAATTCTGCATGGAGAGGTTGAAAACGGGAGAGAAAGTGGCATCTTTAGGAGCAGACTAAAGAGGTTTGGGGCTGGGGTGCAACTGTGTCAGGCTCTGCTCCAGCCCCTTCCCGGTATGCATAGGTTAAGTCCACAGTACAGCGTCATGCGGTATGTTATCTGTTCTACAGACGAGCACACTTGAGGCACAGAGGTTCACAACAGTGAGTGGTGTGAACGTGGATTCAAACCCAGGTTGCCTGCCTCCAAATCACATAACCCCTTAGCAACCCGTCTCTATTGGTCATCATTCCCTAAGGGGGGTAGGGGTAAGAGCAGGTCCCTAGTCGCAGTAGGTAGTGGGCAAGACTCACAGCAGCCGTGGCCTGGATCAGTGGCGTGGCATTTTCCCGAGCTGCATTGACCCAGTTGACATCAGCTCCGTGGGCGAGGGCATCGGCCATGGTGGGGAGGGATGGAGGGTGCCCGGCAGCTCGAAACAGCAGGGCCCCCGGGTGGAGGCTGCCCAGGTCATCGGAGGGGGGCTCTGCTGAAGGAAATTGGCCGTGGGTCTGGTAAGAAGCCCTAGGCACAGGCCCCAAATGCTCTGATGGGACAGGTCATTCCTCAGTTTGGGGAGGCTCCGTGTGTGTTCGGGACTCCGGGGACAGCAGTGGGAGGTGGGGGTGTGTGTGCGTGCAGGGCCTGCAGGGCAGGGGGCACGGACAGCATCATTCAGCTCCTCCTGTTCACTTACCTGGACTGGCTGGACCGTCACAAGGGAGCCAACAGCCCCAGTGGCTCTGGTTCCCTCTGCTCCAGCCAAGCTCCCGCCTCCACAGGCCTTTTCATTCTCCCTCCTGACTTTTCTTGTGGTTGAGACCCTCCCTGCCTATCCCCAGCCCCATGCTCCTCCCCAGTCTTCACTTAGCCCCTGAAACTCTTGCCTTGTAAAATCAGTGTTAGTGTGGTCCGCCCCCAACATTGGTAAGGGGAGGGCTGGGGCCCCATGCTCTGTGCCTCCTCACCGGGTGTGACATAGTGCTGGGCACGCAGCCCGGCTCACCGAATGTCCGAGCAATGGTATACCTGGCCTGGCTCTGCAGCTTCCCGGCTGGGACCTGATGGAAGGCTTGGGGAGCACAGGAGGCTGTCCCCTGGAGGGCCCCCGGCCACCTCTTCGCCCTCGTATCTCAGGAAGTTTGGTCAGGAACTTCTTCTCCACATATTTGGCATGAATCCAGGCCTCCTTCTCCTGCCTGGCAGAGTATGGCAGGGAAGAAGGTGGATAGTCTTCCCTCCTCTGGACCCAGACCCTCTTTCTTCCCCGCCAGTAGGCAGCCCCAGCACTTCCATCCCAATCTCACCGGGAGCAGGTGGGCCCTGGTTTTTTCACTGCCATGGCCTCCACGCGGGCCTCATAGATCTGGTTGATGACAACATTCCCCAGCTCGCACATAAGCTTTGGGTGGCCCAGACAGAGACACAGACACAGACAGACAGGTGGGAGGGAGGTGAGTGTCTGAGCTCTCCGGGCGCTGCCATCCTGGACTCACCCCACCCCACCCGCTTCTCATCACGACACCCCAAGTCACCTTCACCAGTTCTGGCTCCCATGAGTCAAGTGTCAGAGACCTGACTTTGGAGAAGTGAACCCCGAGGCTCCTGGGGGGTCAGAGTGGGAGTCAGGCCCTCTTCGGGGCAGCAGCAGCCAGATGAGCACAGCAGGCACGCAGAGGCACTGACCAGGAGGCGGCAGGGCAGCGGGCTGCGTGGCCTGGCTCTGTTCATCCTTCCCTCTTCCCCCTTCTCCTACATTTCAGTGTCAGGGCCTCATCCTCTTCAGCCACCTCCCTTCTCTTGCCCTGCCATTCCCCTCCTTCAGCCAGACCGATTCAGATGGAATGCCTCACAGACTTGCTGAGGCCTGGTGACCTTTCCTCTCTCTGCTCATTGGTTCCTTTACCCTTAAGAGCCCCAACCTCATGCCTCCAGTCAAG
Organism: Canis lupus baileyi; assembly: GCF_048164855.1. Classification (NCBI taxonomy): domain Eukaryota; kingdom Metazoa; phylum Chordata; class Mammalia; order Carnivora; family Canidae; genus Canis; species Canis lupus. The sequence goes on from NC_132840.1 coordinate 56,762,466, forward strand.
CCTATAAATCCCTCTGGCCAGGGCAGCCCTGGTGGCGCAGCGGTTTAGCGCCGCCTGCAGCCTGAGGTGTGATCCTGGAGACCTGGGATCGAGTCCCACATCGGGCTTCCTGCATGGAGCCTGCTTCTTCCTCTGCCTGTGTCTCTGCCTCTCTCTCTCTCTGAATAAATAAATAAATCTTAAAAAAAAAAAAAAATCCCTCTGGCCAGACCAGGACGCTGTGCCCAGTGACAGCAGGGCAAGGAGGAGGGGGGAGCCCGCGGGAGGAACTCTATCCTGCCCCCTCCCCAGACCCCAGCCGGAAGGAGTAGGGCCCCGCTGGGGTAGTGGGGAGTGACCTGTGGATGCCTGAGCATTGGATGCACAGAGTGACACCCAGGTTGATGCTGGCCCACTCTGGGGCTGGCTCTCGGCAGTCACAGCACTGGGCATTGCCGTCTACGCTCTGCACCTGGGCTGCCACGTGCCCAGCTCCGCCTGGGTCCCTGCCCCTGCTCATCCCGCCACAGCCCAGGGTAGCGGAGGAGCTCATGGCCGGGTATCCTGAGCCCTAGGGGAGACAGAGGTGGAAAGGATGGCTATGGGGCTTGGGGAAGGGTGCCTCATCTCCCTGGGCAGCCCGGCCCTGTACCCTCCGATTAAGGCACCTGGCCTGGCCCCCGGGGGCTGTCCTCGAGGTGAGCCTGGCTGAAGGCCGTGGCGATGCTACTCTGCACAGCACTGATCCACAGCTGCAGAAGACGCTCCGAGTCAGCCTGCAGGAGGCAGGACCTGGGCAGGAGGGGAGAGCAGAGGGGCGCAGGTGGTGTGAGGCCCAGGGAGGCTCAGGATAGGCTGGCTTACCTCCAGCTGCTATTCAACCGGTACCCGTTGTACTGACATATGAAACACCAGTTGAATAGAGATTTGGCACCAATGGGTCAGATCTTTCTAAATATCCCCCATTGCCTTATCCTTTCTCGCCAGGACACCTCCCGGTCTGTCCCCCAATCTAGCCACCAGAAGGTTAACGCTCTATGATCAGCCCTGCCTCCCTGTTGGCAAAGATTTAGACACAGGAGCACCTGGGTGGCTCAGAGGTTGAGCATCTGCCTTCAGCTCAGGTCGTGACCCCGGGATCCTGGGATCAAGTCCCACATTGGGCTCCCCGCAGGAAGCCTGCTTCTCCCTCTGCCTGTGTCTCTGCCTCTCTCTGTGTGTCTCTCATGAATAAACAAATAAAATCTTTTTTTTTTTTTTTTTGGAACAAATAAAATCTTAAAAAAAAAAAAAAAGATTTAGACACAGTGGAGCATCAGGAGCATCAATCACCCCTGACTTCTGCACTCACTTGCTGGGGGACACAACCTCAAAGCAAAACCGCCTTTCTGAGTCGGGGCAGAGCTTCACAGTGCAGAGGCGAAGGTCATCCACCACCACGGTCACGGGGTCCTGGAAGGGGAAGGAAGGTGACAAGGGGCAGCCATCCACACAGCTGCGGCAGGGGCAGGGTGTCACCAGGCCCCGGCACCCAGTGCCCAGCCCACCTACCTTGTACTTCTTCTGATAAACCAGTTGGTTGCTCTGAATAGTGAACCAGCGTCTGGAGGAGGTGGGAACAGAGTTGTGGACATGAGTGGCACTGGGATGCACTTGGGACAGGGACTGTTGAGAGGCTGTGTGCCCTTTGCTCCATGAAGATCTTGCCTAGAGAGCCGTGCTGACCACCACATCCCGTCAGGAGGGCGCACGGCCTTGTAGGCCAGGACACCCAAAGCGGCACTGCTCACACCTCAGACAACCCAGATTTGATGCATTCGTGAAGACAAATTTCCAGAAGTAAAATGCTTTTTCCAATAAAAATACTCTACTATAATTTTTTAAAGATTAAAAAAAAAGATTTTATTTATTCATGAGAGACACAGAGAGAGAGGCAGAGACACAGGCAGAGGGAGAAGCAGGCTCCCTGCCTGGAGCCCAACGTGGGTCTTGATCCTAGGACCCTGGGGTCACGCCCTGAGCCAAAGGCAGACGCTCATGCGCTGAGCCACCCAGGAACCCCAAGGTTTGTTTTTTGTTTTTTAAAGTAATTGCTATACCCTTGTGGAGCTCGAACTCACAACTCCCAGACCAAGAGTCATGTGCTCTCTACTCATTGAACCAGCCAGGCGCTCCTACAATTGTTTTTTATAAAGATTTTATTTTGGGACACGTGGGTGGTTCAGCGGTTGAGCATTTGCCTTTGGCTCAGGTCCTAATCCTGGGATCGAGTTCTGTATCCGACTCCCCGCATGGAGCCTGCTTCTCCCTCTGCCTGTGTCTCTGCCTCTCTGTGTTTCTCATGAGTAAATTTAAACATCTTAAAAAAAAAAAAAAAGATTTTATTTTTATGTGATCTCTACACCCAACGTGGGGCTCGAACCCAGAACCCTGAGATCAAGAGTCACAGGCTCCACAGAGTGGACCAGCCAAGGCGCCCTGTGTCTCTTGCTACAATTTTGACAGAAGCATCCTAGGGAAAGGCTCAATTTTCTGACTTGGGCCAACGTCCCCGACGGGCTGGCAGTGGCCCTGGGACAGGAAGTAGAGTCACAGCAAATGACCAGCCCGCCCCATACCTGCAGGGGCTCCTAAGTCCCTACAGAAGCTGACAAGGCCCCATGTCGCTGAGCACACCCCCACTAGCTCCAACTTCTCCTTGCCCCACATCTTCCTCCCTCCCTCTGTCCCCCCACCCTCAGAGCTCTGTCACTGGCTCCTCCTTCTGCCTAGAATGTTCTCTCCCCGAGATATCCTTCAAGTCTTCACCCCGAAACCACCTTCTCACGAAGCCTGCCCTGACCACCCCACCTAAAACCATGACCCGTCCTCAGCTCTTCACACCCTCTGCTTTAGTATTTTTTCTCCTGTGCTGCTCTTCTCTCCCAACATAACAGAATTCACTGTGGGTCTCTGCGGTGGGATACAAAGTCTGCGAAGCTGGTGGGTCTTGTCTTTTTTTCTCTGTGCTCGGCACCCTATCTCAACAAATGTTTAGGTGATTTGGGTGGGTGGGGGTGATGGGGGCGCCTTTCCCTCACCTGCTCCAGGTCTTAAATGCGTTGCTGGCCCGTTTGAAGAGGTGTCCTTCCATCACCAGGCCACCAGGCCCTTCCTTTAGGCTTGGCTCTGGCTCCTCCCCACCCAGCTCCTGGGGGGCACAGGAGGGTCAAAGGGCAGCTGAAGCGGGCAGAGGCCGAGGCACCAGGCCCTGCTGCACCCCAAGGACCTCACCTTCTGCTTCAACAGCACGTGTCTCTGCTCCATGTCTCTCCTCTCACGAGCTGAATTCAGGACCAGCTGGTGCAACTGGGCACACCATGGGCATTTCAGATGTTCCCCCCGCCGCCCCCCACTAGGCCAGGACAGGTATCTTAGAGGCCCCTCCGCCCCCACTGGCATGCTCCCCGGGGCCCCACCTGGGCGCCCAGCTCCCTGCGATACTGGGCCAGCTTGCCCAGCTCCTCGTGGCCCTGCTGGAAATGGATAGCTTGGGCCTCCACCAGCCGCAGCACCTGGGTGACAAGGTGGGCAAGGGGTGGAGCTGACAAGGCACTCTCTGTCTCTCCTTCTTCCCTACTACCACCCCATCAGCAGGCTCTCCTCCACCCTGCCATCACCACCACCACCACCACCACCGTAACTCACAAACTCCATGATGTCAAACTTCCTCTTGTCCTCAATCACGTTGATCTGAGGGCCCCCAAAAGCCCTCAGGTCAGTCTTTCAACCACAGCGCCCCCTCCCACTGCACAGGGGGCCCTCTCCAGCCTCCGAGGGGCCAGAGGCCCTGGGATCCCGAGGCGGGATGGGTTGGGGTGGGCACCTGCAGGGCATAATCCAGGGCTCGTCCCTGGTATCCAGCCCGCGCAGTCTTCAAGGCAGCGCCCGCCTCTTCTGCCTCCTGGGCCCGGCGCCTGGGGACCTCGGCGTTATGGATAAGAGCAGCCTCCAGGCTCTCAGCCCCCTTCCAGAAATCCCTGCGAGCCTCTCGGAAGCCCCGAAGACCTCTGTGGAGGAGCGGAAAAACAACCCAATAGCTCCCCCTACTCCCAGCAGAGAGTCCCAGGGAGGCCCCTGTGGGGACAGGAAGAAGGATGGAGGCCTGGTTCCCCTCCCGACTCACTCTTTGGCCAGGGTTTGGATCTGCTGCTGCAGCGTGTGCTGGGTGGCATCTAAAAGCTCCTGAGGAAAAGCAGAAATTGGCAGGCGAGACCCAGGCCACAGAGGCCGGACACCGGTCCCACCTGCTCTGCTCCCTTACCGCATGGCTGTCCAGCTTGTGGCTGAGGCTCGTGGTGAACTTGTCCAGACACTCCTGGGCACGAAGTGGCAGAGAGAGGGTAGCAGACATGGGGCAGCAGCACCTACCATCTACACCCAGCCCGCCAGGTGGCCTCTGGCCGTGGCCCCAGCCCAGGTTCACCCTCCCCTCGCAGAGGATGTCCATGTTCCGGACTCCAGCCCAGTGTGGCTTGGGCTTCCACCTACCGCCATCATGGGCTCTGGTGGACCCAGGCGGGCCAGGTCACAAATGCCAGCGATGAAGGTGCGGCCAGCGGCCAGGTAGTGGCGCCCACTTTCCAGGAGGCCATTCCCCAGCTTGAGAAGCTAAGAAGCAACAGAGTGACAGAGAGTTGGGGGACCCCACCCTGGTCCCCCTGCTCTGCTCTTCCCCAGGCCTGTGCCCCTGCTGCCCAACCTCACCTTCGCCTCTGCAGCCCAGCTGGGCACCCCCAGTTTCTAACACACCCCTGGTGCTTAACTGCTCTGTGCCTGGAAGACAAATCTCCCAGCCTCTCACCACAGCTGGTGTCAGCTTCACCTTTGAACAGTCTTTCTCTGTCCCTTGACACGCGTAGCCCCCCAGGCCTGCCCCACCTGCCCGGATCCAGTGCTCCCCAGATACCCCACCCTCATCCACTGTTGGCTCACAGGACAAATGCTCCACCTGGGTGGCACTGAATTCCCCAGTCCTTCCCAGCTGGAGCTGTCCCATTCTGTGCTCATGGCACATTCCCTCGCCAGATTAATCAGCTCCCTGGCCACAGGGTCAGGGCAAACAAAGATGGCAAGTTAGGGTGCTCCTAGGTCTGATCCGAGGAGGGTCCCTCTGGAAGAGCCAGGCAGCTGAGCCAGAAACCAAAGCGAGGTCTCCTGATCTCGGGCCCTTGCTTGGGAACTGCATTGCCTCTGAGGTGACCCCACTTGGTTCGGGCCTGAGTCAACATAGCTGGGACAGAGAGAGCGTCAGTGGAGCCCTTCAGCTGAGCCCAGGGGACAGGAGACCAGCAGGGAAGTTCCATATGGAGATTTGGGGTGGCAGGGGATCAGAAAGCTGGGCCCAGAGGTTCTCCATTAACTTTTAATGAGTAGAAAGAATTTTGAGGGCTAGTGAAGGCTGCAGGGAACTACAGCTTGCCTTGAAGGTGGCTGACAGGGTCACTAATGGTCAGGACAGCGACCATGATCCAATCTCATCAGATGTCACCACGAGGTGTCTGTGATCAGGGACCAGGACGCAGACACAACTTCACTGCGTAGTGCTGGGGCGCTGAGTGTTTTTTTTTCCTACCCACCACCCTTTCTCAATCTGTGAGCATTCACAAAACTGAACTCATGACAAACTGGCCCATCCATGCGATGGAACAGTGCTCAGCAACACAAAGGAATCAACCGTCCATATGGGAACTACTCATACCAATAGGCAACAACCTGAGCAGACCTCAGGGGCATTATTCTGAGAGGAAAAAAAAAGAAAGGGCCAATCTTGAGAACTGGCCTACTGTATGGTTTCACTTGTGTAACGTTCTAGAAATGACACGTCGGGAGAACAGAGGGTGGTAACTGCAGGTTCGAGAAGGCAGGGAGGTATCAGGATAAAGGGTAACTCCTTGTGGTGATAGGAGTTTCATATCTTTTTTTTTTTTTTTGAGAGAGAGAGAGAGAAACCGTGCAAGAGTGGTGGTGGGGAGGGCTGAGGGAGAGGGAGAGTCCTTTTTTTTTTTTTGTTCATGAGAGACACAGGGAGAGAGAGGCAGAGGGAGAAGCAGGCTCCATGCAGGATGCAGGGAGCCTGACGTGGGACTCCATCCGGGATCTCCAGGATCATGCCCTGGGCTGAAGGTGGCGCTAAACCGCCGAGCCACCTGGGCTGCCAGAGAGGGAGAGTCCTAAGCGGGCTCCATGCTCAGCACAGAGGTGGACAGGGGCTTGATCTCATGATGATCCTGAGATCATGACCTGAGCTGAAGCCAAGAGTTGGACGCTTGACCCATTGAGCCACCCAGGCCGCCTAGGAGTTTTGTCTTTTCTTTCTTTTTTTTTTTAAAAAGATTTTATAGATTTATTCATGAGAGACACAGAGAGAGGCAGAGACACAGGTAGAGGGAGAAGCAGGCTCCACGCAGGGGCCCGACGTGGGACTCGATTCTGGGCCTCCAGGATCACATCCCGGGCTGAAGGCGGCGCCAAAGCGCTGAGCCCGGCTGCCTGAGTTTTGTGTTTTCAATGTGATGCTGGTTATAAGAACAGAGGCTTGTGATGAAGTGCCACTGAGTTATACACAAAGACTTTTTGAAACAAGGGTAGTCAACCCTTGAACATGGGTTTGAAATGCGCTGGTCCACTTGTAAGTGGATTTTTTCCAAAAAATACACTACTGTACCATAAATGTGTTTTCGCTTCCTTCTGATTCATGTTTTCCAAAATTTTGTTCTTTTATTTTCATTTTTTAAAAGTAAGCTGTAGGGATCCCTGGGTGGCGCAGCGGTTTAGCGCCTATCTTTGGCCCAGGGCGCGATCCTGGAGACCCGGGATCGAATCCCACATCGGGCTCCTGGTGCATGGAGCCTGCTTCTCCTTCTGCCTGTGTCTCTGCCTCTCTCTCTCTCTCTGTGACTATCATAAATAAATAAAAATTTAGGGATCCCTGGGTGGCGCAGCGGTTTGGCGCCTGCCTTTGGCCCGGGGCGCAATCCTGGAGACCCGGGATCGAATCCCACATCGGGCTCCTGGTGCATGGAGCCTGCTTCTCCTTCTGCCTGTGTCTCTGCCTCTCTCTCTCTCTCTGTGACTATCATAAATAAATAAAAATTAATAAAAAAATAGCCTTTAAAAAAATTAAAAAAATTTTTTTTATTTATAAAAATTTATAAAAATTAAAATAAATAATAAATAATAAATTTTTATTTATTTATTTATTTATGATAGTCACAGAGAGAGAGAGAGAGGGGCAGAGACACAGGCAGAAGGAGAAGCAGGCTCCATGCACCAGGAGCCCGATGTGGGATTCGATCCCGGGTCTCCAGGATCGCGCCCTGGGCCAAAGATAGGCGCTAAACCGCTGCGCCACCCAGGGATCCCAAAAAAATTTTTTTAAAGTAAGCTGTACACCCAACATGTGGCTTGAATTCACCACCCTGGGATCAAGAGTTGTGCACTCTGCTGACTGAGCCAGCCAGGAGGTCCTCTTCCTTATAATTTCCTTAATAGTACTTTTCTCTAGCTCCTTTTATTGATGAACACTATATAATACATACACCACACAAAAATGTTAATCGATTGTTTATGTTATTGGTCAATGGCAGGCTATAAGTAAAACTTTGGGGGAGTCAAGAATTATATGCCAATTTTTGACTGCATGGAGGGTCAGTGTCCCTAGCCCCCTTGCTGTTCAAGGGTCAACTGTAAATGTAAACAGGTAAAATCCAAGTACGGTCTGCAGATAGTTCAACGTGCCAACATCAATTTCCTGGTTTTGGTGACGTACTAGTGTTATATGAGATGCCACCTCTGGGGGAAACTGGGGCATGAAGACGTGGGACCTCCCTGCATGATTGTTGTAACTTCTCCTAAAGTCTATAACTCAAAAATCAAAAAGCTTAGGGGCACCTGGGTGGTTTGGTCATTTAAGTGTCTGACTCTTGATTTCAGCTTAGGTCATGATCTCAGGGCTGAGGGACTGAGCTCCACACTGGGGTGGGGAGTAAAGGGGGGGGGAGGACTTGCACTCAGTGGGGAGTCTGCTTGAGATTCTCCCTCCCCCTCTGCCTCTCCCCTCCCTGCCACTCACACATGTGCGTGCTCTCTCGTTGTCAAGTAACTAAGTCTTTAAAAAAGAAATTTAAAAAGTGAAAAAAAAACTTTTTAAAAATATTTTATTTATTCACAGAGAGGCAGAGACACAAGCAGAGGGAGAAGTAGGCTCCCTGTGGGGAGCCCGATGCAGGACTCGATCCCAGGACCCCAGGTCATGACCTGAGCCGAAGGCAGATGCCCAACTGCTGAGGCACCCAGGAGTCCCAAAAGTGAAAAAGTTTAAATAAAAAATATGTATTTGTGAATTGGTCACCTGCTAACCTTCAGACTCTGGTACAGGCACTGGGGATTGAACAAAAACAAAACATAAAAGTCCCTCACAGCACTTAACGTTCTCGTGGGGGAGAAACAAGAAAACTGGCAGATGTGACAGACACACTTTAAGGTGACTCTGAATGGTTCCCTCTCTTGCATCATCCCTACCCCCCTAAGCGTGAGACATGTGACCTGATCCTACCAACAGAATGCGGCAAAGGCCACAGGACAGTGCTCCCATGGTCAGGTTATGCCACGGGGCAAAGATGACACATTCTCTGCACCTGTGACTACATTTCGACGTAAGCTGATGCCATGTTGGTGGCACACATGGGAGTGACCCCCCGCCCCCCATCCCCGACAGGCTTGAAGAAGCAAGCTGCTATGATGTGAACTGCCCAGGGATGGGTCCCTGGGGTACCCCCCAGGGGACTGGGGGGTACCCTGGGCAGGTCAAGGCCTTAGTTCTACAAGGAACTAGCATCTGCCGACGACCATGCAAGCTGGGAGAGGACCATGTGCTTCTGATGGGACTGCGGCGTGTGAGCCCATGAGTAGAGGACCAGCGGAGCTGCGCTTGACTGCTGCCCCTCTGGCGCCATGCTAACAGGTGCTGGGCTAAGTCAGCACATCTGCAAGGACTCTTTAGGGAGCAGGAGGAAGCTAGCAAGGCAGATAAACACATCACACGTGAGAGCAGGGTAAACGCTAGAGAGAAAACAGAGAAAAGTGAAGCCAAGTAAAGGGGCAGGAGCGTGTATGCGTGCGGATGCACGTTTTATACAAAGTAGCCAGGGAGGGCCTTCCTGTATCATGTTTAAGTGTCTGGCTGGCTTATCTCCCCAAGGCTGTCTGTGGGCTCCCTGGGGGCGGAAGAGTCTTGCCTTCCCCAGAGGCCCAGCTGACCCAATAAGCCCACAGGGTTTCTGGTCTTCCAAGGCCCTGTGTGCCCTGGGGGTATGGAGCTGCCCCTTCCTTCTCTGCAGCCCCGTGAAGTAGTGAAGTATTTACCCGCAGGATCAGCATTCACAACCCCTGGAACAATTTCGCCAGCTCCCGTTCTCTCCCTGGTCCCGCCCCTCCCACCTCAAGGCGATCCAGGGTCACCTCTCCATGTCACCTTTTCTAGCCGGGCCTCCAGCTCTGACACCTCGGCTTCCACCAGCTCGATAGAGGCTCTGGGAAGAGAGGGATGGATGGATGGGGTCACAGGAGCAGAGCTGGGGTCCATCTGATCCGTGCACCCCAGGAGGGCCAGGGTTGGGGTTGGTGGGTAAGGGGACAGACAGAAGGGCCGGCCAGTGAAGAAGGCCTGACCACCGCCCTCTTTTGCTCCCTTCCTCTGCGCAGTGTGGGAGCCACAGGGCCCAGGCCACAGCAGGAAGAGTAAAAGGAGGGTGGATGTGGTGAGGGCAGGAAGTTGCTAACCGCCCCAGCAGGTGCTGGGGGAGGGGTAGGGGTCCCCAGGAGCGGGAAGTGGGAATGTCAGCTCTGGAGATAGAGGGGCTCCAGAGACTCCCTGGGCACATAAAGGGGGTGGAAAGCACCCAGGCCTGGGGTTGCACAACAAAGGTGCTACTTTGCCCCCCACCCCACACCCCTCTGCGTCCCTGGCAGGACATCTGGACCGAGAAAGGTTGTAGGTGTGTAAGTATGTGCGCTGGGGGAAGGGGGTCGGGCCTTACCTCCTGTGCTCCCCCAGACCCGTGCACACTTACCGGAAGCGGGGTGAGTCCTTGAGACACTCCTCAAAATCCAGCTTGACGGTCATCTCCACTTGATTGGCTCTGAGGCCAGATGGGTGGTGGGGGGTCCACGTGGAAGCGCTCCCCGCCCCAGGAGGGGTTGATGAGGAAGGCGGAGGGGGTCCTCTCCCGGGGAAGAGCCGGGGGGTGGGGGTGGGGGCTCGATTCCTTCGCGGAGGGTCTGGGGTGTCCAAGGAGGAGCTCTCACCTCACACTTGCTGGCAGCTCTGGGAGGGGCAGAGGCGGGGCCAGGCGGGAAGCCACAGCCCCGCCCACGGAGACTGTGCTGTCCCCTTCCTACTGGGAGCTCTAGTCTCTGCTTCTTTCTCCTTTAGTTGTGGGGATTGGGGAGGCACATAGGGGGTCAAATACTCATTCAGTCACTCAGAGAGGCGAGGTAACCCTGGGTGAGCTCTCTGAGTCCTCAGGTGCACCATCTGGAAGATGGGGTTGGTGACTCGCTCCCCCTCCCCCCGCTGCCCTCCCAGGGTTGTAAGAATTCATGGTGCTATTGGTAAGGTTGGGATTGGTGGGTTGGCGGTGCCACACCAATCACTGTCACCCTGCTGCAGATGGGTCTTCTGGGCCTCACAGATCCCTGCTGATCCAGTATCCCAAGCAGCTCCCAGCTCTTTTCTGGGCTCCGCCTGCTGTGGTTTCCTGCGTGCAGAGGTCCCTCGCTCCTCCTGTCCTCACTGACCCAGCAGGCCCAGTCACAACTCACGGCGCCCAGACTCCTGCGTGTCTCTTTATTGCCCACCTCAATTGTGGTGAGGGCTGGGAGGGGCTGGTCCCCACCCCATCCCCAGCTGCCTACATTTTCCATTGTCTGGCTTCCTCCTCTTGTGTCCAGCGAAGCCGCAGGGTTTCGTCTGCAGAGAGAAAGGACTGGGCTACTGGCTTTCTTGAAGCGGCCAGGAGATCCGGCCCACATTACTCCGAAACTCCCTGGAACCACCCACTCAGGCCCTCTCCCTCCCTGGCCAGCACAGGCAGCCTCTCGCCCCTGCCCGGGCTCACGTCTGCATTGGTTTTGGTGTGGGGAATTTCAATTGCTTCCAGGTTCTCTCTCCAAACTTTCCGGACTCTGCCAGTTGAGCCCCTTGGATACCAGCCACTGACACCAGCCTGACTCTGCTCTGTCTTTGGAGGACAGGCCGGCTCCTGGAGGGGGGCGGGTAGCAGAGAGGAGTCAGGGAGCAGGCGTGGGGCCAGTGGATAGTGCCATGCTGGAGAGGGCCCCAAATCCTTTGGAGTCTCCCTGGTTCCTCTCTGAACAACACAGGCCTTGCACACCAGGATGCTTGGGACCATGCTCAGTAACCATTGCTGATCCACCGGTATGCAAAGAAGGGGAGCTGGGGGGCTGAGTGCTTGTCAAAAGCCAGACACTGTGGCCTGGTGCCCTCACCAGGCTGTGATGTCGCCACTGTCCCCGTCAGGCAGTCTTCAGTGGCCTGGTGATCCTGAACAGGGTTTCCTGTGTGGTCCAGCAGACGGACCTCTGTGCTTATGGGGTTCTCAATCACCCAGTTAAAATTTACTGAGCCTGCAAGCATCACGGGATCAAGATTGGGGCACCCCACTAGTCTGCTGGCTACCAGCACCCCCCGTCCCAGGCTGACCCAGCCCAGCTCTCACTGTCCTGCTGGTCATGCTCATCTTCTGTGTCCTCCTCGAGCTCCGGGTGTGGGGAGCACCTCAGGTACCTCCCTTTGCTATAATACTCTTTTCGTTGCAGGCCAATCTCCTTGTCTGACGTGATGGCGGCTGAAACTGGGCACTGATTTCGGAAGCTACGGGAATCTGGAGAGTCACCCCAATGATCTGAGTCTTCCAGCCACGTCGGGGGTCTAGGACCCCCAGGTGTCCATAATGCCCTCCCTCAGGGGAGAAGCTCAGGCCCCCGATTTTCATCTCAATTCTGTGTCCTCCTCCCATGTGAGAAAACCCTGGTGACCTATCCATTCCCCAGGGCTGTCTGAGGCTTCCCGAGGGCCGTTATGCTGAGGACCCCACCTCCTCCGCCTTCTATCTTCCCTGGGGGTGCCTCCCATCACCTCCCTCTCAGGCACCACAGCTGACCCTTGACTTCCAAGAGGTGGTTCCTGGTCACCAGGCCAATCTCATCTTTGACTCCTCTGGCCAGTCCTCCCGGCCAGCCTCTCTCCGCAGGCCTGGGCTCTGGGTCCCGCATTATGCCTCGACTGCTACTGCCCATGCTAGTGCTAGCCCCGTCACTGTGCTTATTACTGGAAGAAGGATTTTTCTGAGCTGTAAGGAACTTTCCTTCGTCGTAGTGTGACTTTCGGTGCTTTTCAAAATCACTGGAGTCTGTGGGCCATTGTGAGAGCTTGGCTTTCCCGCCAGGCTCCCATGGAGGGTTCACTCTGCCTCCCCTTTCTCCTCAGTCCCGACCCCTCATCTCACGTGTCTTGGAAAAGTTGTCTGAAGACCCTGGGCTTCTGTTATCATCGTACTGTAGGACCTTGGGGTACAAATTGTCCATTGTTGCAAACCTGAAGGGGAGGGAGACTAGTTGGGGGCGCCAAAGGGGAGATCACAAGGGGGGCCTAGCTGGGCTGACTCCCTGATCTTGACCTTGGTCAGTCCTGATAGCAGGGAACTGTACCACCTCTCATTTTGGTGGCCGAAAAAGCAGAACTGGCTCTGACCCCAGGGGTGAGGTTAGGAAGAGGCCTCACATCTCTTCTGATCTCTGGCTGGACTCTCACCTCTCAGCCAGCGCCTCAGGAGTCACTGTGCAAGAGGATGCTCCAGGCAGGTCCTCATCACCGTCCTGCAGCCTGCAGAGGAGGGAGGAAGCAGTGCTGGGATGCAGGCATCAGGCTGTGCCCAGTTCTTGGGGTCTCTCTGCCTCCCCTTCTACCCTCTCTGAATAGGGAAGGTTCTGGGCTGAATGATGAGGGCTGAGGGCTCAGCACCTGTGGTAGGGAGTGCTGGGCTCATCCACCTTCATGAATCCATAGTCCTTGTCAGCAGGGTGGTAGGTGGCCAGAATATTCATCTCATCCCACCGCTGAGACTTTTTCCTGGAATAGGGGTAGGACCCAAGAGAGGAGAAGGAAATCTTCCAGTGACCTTCCCTTCACAACCCTCCCTCGTTCCTTCAGTTATTCAAAAACCTTTCTCTTGTATCCTCTCGTGATCTCAGAGGCGCAGGAGCCTGAGGATGGCGAGGCGAGGGTGCCATACCTGATGATAATCACATACTGGCCTGACAACGTTTACTGGGCCCCAGCTGCGGCCCCAGAGAGCCTGGAACCCGAGAATTCCCAGCTCACAGCCCTCAGCCGCTCTCCTTCCTAGTTCTTAGGACACCACCCTCTCCCCTAGCTCCGCCCCCTCCAGTGTCGGGAACCCCGCCCTCCGGGCTCCGCGCCGCTGCCCCCTGAGCGGGGCTCCTTACTTGTCCGCATGGAGGCACTTCTGCATCAAGATGGAGCTGCTGTTTTTTAGGATGCTCCGGGGTCGGCCCTCACCAGGTTTGTGGGAGTGCGAGCAAGTTGACCCGGAGCGCGGCGGACTGCATCCCGAGTTGTACACCCCAGAGCCCCCAGACCCGAGGCCGCAGGTCCCGGATACACTGGTTCCAGGGAAGGGGGCATTGAATCCGTCAGGGTTTGGGCAGGACCCGGCGCTCAGGCCCGCAACCTCCCCAGGGTGCTGGCTGGGCCCGGAACCGGGGACTGCTACCCTCGCCGAGGGCCGGCTAACTCTAGGACTGCGAGTTACGATCCCTCCAGAGTGCAGGGGGGGCTCAGAACCGTGAAACAAGGCAGCACCGGAGGGCGGCCCGGCATCTGCCTCGACTCCTCCGACGCCTCCTAGCGCTCCCCTGCTCGCCCCTCCCGGAGACTCCCCACCGAGGCCGCCAGCGGCCCCCACAGCCTCCGGCTTCTCCATGGCCCCTCCCGGGGGCCCCTCTCAGCTGCCCCGCCCCCACATAACCCCGCCCCGAGGCCCCGCCCCCACCGCGCCGGGCGGGGGACGCTCTGGCAGAGGCCCGGGTCCACTTCCGCTCCGCTCTCCGGGGCCGCGATCCGGGGTTCCAGACTCTAAGTAGGGCCCTCGGGCTGGGGGGTTGCCCTCTGGTTGCCTCTCTCTGTCCCACCCAAAGGCCTTCTTTGTCTCTGGGATTTGTTCCCGCCCTTCTTCCCCATCACCGCCTTCATCCGAATTATCCAATCACAATCGGGGGTCCCGGTTACGGGCGAAAAGCCTTGATTGTGACGTCACAGCCTTTCAGCCTCAGCGCGAGCTCGCAGAGTTGGGCTGGGGGCTTGTTCCTAGCTCGGGGGTCTTTTTGGGGGGGCGGGGGTCAATTCCTCAGCGCCGTTGCTGGAAACCACCTGCCAAGGTTTCACTGGACTGTTTATCCGTGGCTTTAAGATTTAAGGGTCTGGCTGGATGGGAGTTCACGGTGGGCTTATCTGGAAGTACTGCCAACCCCTTTAGCCTCCGCCGGCCCCCTCCCCAAAGTTGGCCTGCTGTGCCCCTCACGAGAGGTGTGATACAAAGCGACGAGGTTGCGACAGTGTCGCAAAGACGTAGCCGCGCGGCGCCGAGGTGTTCATTTATAAAGCGCCCGGCTCCCTTCCCCAGGTCCTAAGGCCGCTGCTCACCCACTGCGAAGGCTGTGGCGCGAGGGGAACACACCCCCTCCGCCCGCCGTAAAGCGGCTTCCTAGAGGGGCCGCGTACCTCGGCGAGGGCGGGGTCGTCGGCGCCGCTGTTGCCAAGCTGAAGGTGGGGCGGACCCCCTGCGTCGTAAAGGGGCCTGCGGCTGTCGTTTCCTCTTCTGTCGCAAAAGCTCCCTGTCCTAGCCCACACGCCTTTGAGAGCCTCGCCGTCACCCCGCCGTGCCGTAAAGCAAGCCTGCCCGACCCCGTCGTCCTCCGTTCCCACCGTGGTGGGTTACTAGTTCCCTAGCCCGGGATGCTTCCTCGCCCGGCAGTGCCGTAAAGCATACCCGGCCCCAGCGCGGAATCCCGTTCCCTCTGGGTGTCTGTGCGTCGCGGTTGCCACGGTGCCGCCAAGCGCGGCTGTCGCGCGGCCCCGGTGTCAGCGGCGATGGCGGCGGGGTCGGGTGGGAGCGGGGGCTCCGGGGGTGGCCCCGGGCCGGGGCCTGGCGGGGGTGGGGGCCCCGGCGGGAGCGGCGCAGGGCCGGGGTCCGGCGGGGAGTTGCACCCCCGCACCGGGCGCCTGGTGAGCCTGTCGGCCTGCGGGCGTACCGCGCGGCGGCAGCAGCCGGGCCAGGAGTTTAACCACGGGCTGGTGTTGAGCCGGGAGCCCTTGCGCGATGGACGCGTCTTCACCGTCCGCATCGACCGCAAGGTGCGGAGCGGGGCCCGCGGGAGGGAGGCGGGAGGGGGCGAGCGGGAGACGCGGGGCGGGACGGCCGGGCTGGCCTCCGCCGCCGGCTGCCGAGAGCGAACCGACACACCGTCGCGGCACCAGGCGGCGGGCGGGGAAGGGGAGAGGGACGGCGAGAGCTTTAGATTGCTCGAGACCCCGGAGCAGGGAACGGACACGGGACGCTGCCACCCCAGGGGTGGTTAGGGTCCAGATCTCCCGGGATGGTTTCTGGGGAGGTGAAAAGATGGAGGGATGTCGGGGATGTGGTAGGAGCGCAGGAGAGAAGCCGGGGAAGGACCGGCCGTTGGAGGATCAGCTGGGGCGAAGAGGTGGGTGAGGAGAGACCCTCAGGGGGGCCGAGGGGAGGTGTGCCTGCTTGTGTGCCCCTCGGAGAAGAGGCCAGGTGCACACAGATGGAACTTGGGAAGAGAGGGAATCTGAGTGGAGCAGGAGCCCTGGAGAAAATGAGGTCGGGGGTGGGGGGAATTGGGAGGGGGGAGGAGGGTGGTAGACAGGAGCTAGGAGGATGGGCATGGAGAGCCGGGAACTTGGATGCTGGAAGCCAGGGGGGCTGCAGCCAGGGCATGGTGGTGTTGGGGACAGATCCCAGAGTGGGGGCAGAGTTGCTGGGGTACAGCGGGCCCAGCAGTCCCTGAGACAGTCCAGATGATTGCTCACAGGACCACCTCTCTAGAGTCGTGTCTTGGGTCTCAATAGAGAAAAGCCAGTTAGCTGTTAGGGGTGTGGAGAGAGGGGGACACGTGGTTTGTGAAATGTGGTTTCCTAGTGGTTGGGGACCCACGGTAGCCCATCCTGAGCCTCTGTCCACCACCCTTATCACAGGTCAACTCCTGGAGTGGCTCCATTGAGATTGGGGTGACGGCCCTAGACCCCAGTGTTCTGGACTTCCCAAGCAGCGCCACAGGGCTGAAGGGGGGCTCATGGGTAGTGTCAGGCTGCTCGGTGTTGAGGGATGGACGCTCTGTGCTGGAGGAGTATGGTCAGGACCTGGACCAGCTTGGTGAAGGGGACCGTGTGGGCGTGGAGCGCACAGTTGCTGGGGAGCTGCGGCTCTGGGTGAATGGGCGGGACTGTGGTGTTGCCGCCACGGGCCTCCCCGCCCGGGTCTGGGCCGTGGTGGACCTTTACGGCAAGTGCACCCAGATCACCGTGCTGCCCCCCGAGCCAGGTTTCAGCCCCCCTGCTCCCATCCCCACACCTCCCCTCGAGCCCTCTGCACCCCCTGAAGATTCCACCTTGACTGAACAGGCGACCTCTGGGGATGAAGGTGAGAACCCAGCCAGGGCCGAGGGGAAGAGGCGGGGCAGGGGGAGTGGCAGAAGGCATGGGTGACTAGTGACCATGGAGTCTGGGTTCGGGTAGGGCCACTCAGACCCCAGTCTGCTGAAGGGGAAGCAGGGGCTACAGGAGGGGTGTCCTGGTTGTGGGCCCCGCAGCAGGGGCTGGACCCTCATTCCCCTCCCACCCCGCCTGGTCCCCAGCCTTCATGGTGTCCCCAGCGCAGCCCCGGCCGGAGACGTTTCCTAACAGCCTTGAGTCGCATAATGGTGAGGGCACCCTGGAGGCTTTGGGAAGGGGAATGGGAAGTGAGGCGGAAGGTGAGGGGAGGGGGCCCTCAGGAGAGGATTAGGGGGAGAGTGGAGGGCCTGAACGTGTAGAGCCTCATTCCGGCTTCCCTCCCCTGTCCTGCCGCCTAGACTTTGCCAGCATGGAGCTCTCTGAGGTGGTGGGCAACGCCATCCTTTCTGCCTACAACGGGGGGCTCCTAAATGTGAACCTGAGCTCCCCACCGGCAGGGGAAGGACTGGGGTCTGGCGGGGCTGCCACCTCGCCCATCCTCACCTCCAACGACGCCCTGCTCTTTCACGAGAAGTGTGGGACTCTCATCAAACTCAGCAACAACAATAAGACAGCTGAGCGCCGCCGGCCCCTGGACGAATTCAACAACGGGGTTGTCATGACCAACCGCCCTCTCCGGGACAATGAGATGTTTGAGGTGTGTGAGGTCCTGGGCCCTGGCTGGTACCTCACCCTCTGGGAACCAAAAATGGGGCTCGATCCCTGACATTGGAAGGGTGGGGCCGAGGGTCCTCTCTCCACATTGACATGCCCTCCTCTC
This sequence comes from Canis lupus baileyi, assembly GCF_048164855.1. Lineage (NCBI taxonomy): Eukaryota > Metazoa > Chordata > Mammalia > Carnivora > Canidae > Canis > Canis lupus. Next base: position 56,780,102 of record NC_132840.1, read on the forward strand.
CCTCCTGCTGTCGCTCCCCCCAAGATCCGCATTGACAAGCTCGTAGACAAGTGGTCGGGCTCCATTGAGATTGGTGTCACCACCCACAACCCCAACAACCTGGAGTACCCTGCCACCATGACCAATTTACAGTCAGGTACCAGCCCTGGCGGGGCGGGGACACCTTCCCATGGTGAAGGAAGGCCTGGCCTGATGCCGGGCGTCTGCCTTCCCACAGGCACCATCATGATGAGCGGCTGTGGGATCCTGACCAATGGCAAGGGCACCCGCCGGGAGTACTGTGAATTCAGCCTGGATGAGCTGCAGGTAAGGGGTGGGCGTGCAGTCTGGGCCGCGCTCTGGGGCAGCCTTGTTACCCAGCACCCCTGCCCGGGCACCCCAGTCTCCGCTGTGACCTGGAACAAGGCTTCTGATCTTTCTCCGAGAGGTTCCTTCTGAGAAGGCACGGTTGCCTGGTAGTTAGGCACTCAGATTTCAGAGCCAGAGGTTTTCTTTTTTTCTGAGGGGTCGTGTGGGGTCATGACTACAGTCAAGAAGCTTGCTCACTATGTTTGGTATGGGTTTCTTTTTTTCTTTTCTTCTCCACGCCTGAGATGAGCTCATGAATTGCTTGGAGAGGTGGCTAAGGTGCTGTGTATGAGGTGGCTTCACCCTGTGCCAGACTTGCTGTGAGGGAGGGTTCAGGGGCTCAAGACTCAGGTGCCTTTGGGGCTGTTCCCCTGCGGCCTGGGCCAGAGCCTGATTGGAGGCGGATTCCAGATCTTTGTTTTTCTGCTCTGACTAGGAGGGCGACCACATTGGTCTCACAAGGAAGTCCAACTCAGCCCTGCACTTCTTTATCAATGGCATTGATCAGGGTAAGGAGATACCTGAGGCAGGCCATTGGGCTAGGGCTTTCGGTGTTGGGCAGGGGTCTGTACCTCACCGTCCTGTGTCTCCCTGATGCTGGTCTCCCCATATTCCTTCCCTCTCTGCCTTCTCCCCGGCAGGCGTGGCTACCCCACTGACACCCCCAGTGGTGTACGGCGTGGTGGACTTGTACGGGATGGCTGTGAAGGTGACCATCGTCCACAATAACAACCACAGCGACCGGCTGCGTCGAAACAATGCCATCCTGCGGGCACTGTCCCCCGAGGGCGCCCTGCGTCGCGCCACTCCTGCCACCCAGGCAGAGCCCGAGCGCCTGCTCTTCCACCCTAACTGCGGGCAGAAGGCAGCTATCACCCACGAGGGACGCACTGCCCTGAGGCCCCAGTATGGCCCATGGTGTGGGGAGAAGCCTGCTGCAGGGACTCTAACAGGATCGGAGGAGGGGTGGAGAAGCAGGAGGCAGGCGTGGGGGGGGGTGTGTGGCTTCTGACCTGGGGAGTTCTTGATAGTATGGGGGGGTGCCTCCTGGAGAGTGAAGTTCAGCCACGTGGCTCAGCACCACAGGTGTGAGGTGGGCACTGGCGGGCTAAGCTTTGGTGTGCTCAGTTACGCATTCGCTGTGCCCTCAGTGCCACAGATGACTTCAACCATGGCGTGGTGCTGAGTAGCAGAGCCCTGCGGGACGGAGAGGTGTTTCAGGTGCGCATCGACAAGATGGTGGACAAGTGGGCTGGCTCCATTGAGATTGGTGTCACCACCCACAACCCTGCCTACCTCCAGTTGCCCTCCACCATGACCAACTTGCGCTCTGGTGAGCTCCCAAGGAGGGCGGGGCCAGGATCAGGTCCTAAGGGGGAAGCTGCCCCCACAGCCCCCACGGAGCTGGCTTGTTCTTGTTTTGCTGCGGCGGCCTGCCACGGGGGCGAGGAGTGCCGTGGGGGCTGTGAAGGGCAGGGGGCCCGGGGCTCACTTATGTGCTCTGTGTTTCCTCGTTCTCCTAGGGACCTGGATGATGACCGGGAATGGGGTGATGCACAACGGAACGACCATTTTGGACGAGTATGGGCACAATCTGGACCGCCTCAAGGTGGGGGAGCAGGTGTGCCGCCCAGGCCTGGTGATGGGGGGCAGGCCCATCGGGGCTGCTATAGGACTAGCCCAGGCGGGAACTCTGCCTGACTCCTCACTCCAGCCCCCCTTCTTCCAAGGCAGGGGACACTGTGGGCGTGGTGCGGCGGGAGGACGGGACCCTGCACTTCTTCGTCAACGGGATGACCCAGGGCCCTGCGGCCTGGAATGTGCCCCCTGGCGTCTACGCTGTTGTGGACCTCTATGGCCAGGCAGCCCAAGCTACCATTGTGGATGACGTGGGTGAGGGCTGGGATGGGTAGGAGCTGGGGGGTGCTGGGGTGGCCTGGGGTGGCTACCGCCCAGGCCTGGTAGGAGCTGGGGGGTGGCTGGGGGGCCTCGGAGACCACTGGAAGCCTAACGGGTGATGACCACTCTCACAGAGGTGCCCCCGGCCCCTGAGCCCCTCTCTGAAGGGAACAACCAGGTGTCTCCCAGCTCCCCATCATCAGGGGCCGGGGGCTCTGACCTGCGCTTCCATCAGCTGCACGGCAGTAATGCAGTCATCACCAACGGGGGCCGCACCGCACTCCGGCACAACTGCCGCAGCGAGTTCAATGACGCCATCGTCATCTCCAACCGGTCAGTGTTGGCGCTGTCACGGCCCCAGCCTCCCGCCGCCCAGCCTTGGCCACCCAACTGGGGCCTGATTGCCGCTGTCTCTGGCAGGGCCCTGCGGGACGGAGAGCTGTTTGAAATCGTTATTCAGAAGATGGTGGACCGCTGGTCAGGCTCCATTGAGGCTGGTAAGGGGCACCTGTGCATTTCTGCATGCGTGCATGCACGTGTGTGACAGACTCTGTGTGCTGGGGATGGTGCTGGCTGCCCGTTGCTGGAGCCTTGGTTCTGACCCCCTGCTGCTACCTCCTAGGAGTGACTGCCATTCGGCCGGAAGACCTCGAATTCCCCAACACCATGACAGACATTGACTACGACACATGGATGCTGAGGTTAGGCTGCCTGTGGGGACAGCCAGCCTGGCAGGGTCAGGTGGAGCTAGTGAGGATGAGGGAAGCCAGCTTTGGGGCCTTCGGTGGCCCTGGACAACGACAGGTCCAAGGGATCGGGTCGCTCTTTTCTTTCCATTCTGGGAAGTGCTCCCATGTCACCACGCACCCCACGGTGGCCCAGCTTCCTTTTCTCCTCTTATGGCAGCTCCCGCTTTTCTCTGTGGGTGGTCCCCAGAGGTATGGGAGACAGGATTGGGTCTCAGACCCCAGATGAAGATCCTGATGCAAGGCACTGGAAGGTTCTGACGATCAGAGACTGCTCAGAGGCCTGTGTGGGGAAGAGGCGGGAGGCTCAGCGGTCCTTCTGTCCTCTCTCCAGTGGCACGGCCATCATGCAAGACGGGAACACGATGCGCAACAACTACGGGTGTGACCTGGACGCCCTGGGCACGGGTGCACGCATCGGCATGATGCGAACAGCCAAGGGTGACCTGCACTACTTCATCAACGGCCAGGACCAAGGCGCCGCCTGCTCAGGCTTGCCTCCGGGTAAAGGTGACTGCTCTGTGCCTTTTGGCCCGCCACCCTCATGCCAGCTCAGCCCGGGCTCTCGGGCTTCTGATCCCCTCCTTCTCCATCCAGAGGTGTACGCAGTAGTGGATCTTTACGGCCAGTGTGTCCAAGTGTCCATCACCAATGCCACCGGCCCCATGGACAACAGCTTGGCAACCAGCAACACTGCCACCGAGAAATCCTTCCCTTTGCACTCCCCAGGTTCAGCGCGTGGGGAGGGCGGGTGGGCTATGCTTGCAAGCCGGGGGCTGGAGGGATGCGGCGACAGCGGACGGGGAGCTGCTCAAGGACAGGGCAGCCCCCTCAGCTACAGACCCAGGGGAGGGAATAAGCTGGGGTAGGAAGCCATCAGGAAGAGGCTGGAGTTGGGCCAGGGTGCTGGAAGCTGCTCATGTGCTTGGGGATTGGGGCTGGCTGTGGTGACCAGGGTCGGAGGTCGCACGGCAATGGCAGTCGGGGCCTGAATGGCAGCTTCACAGTTCACCTGAAAGCCTTGACCCCAGTCCTGCCCCTTCCTTTCTCCGCAGCGGCTGGCGTGGCTCACCGATTCCACAGTACTTGCGGCAAGAATGTGGCCCTGGAGGAGGATGGCACAAGGGCGGTACGTGCGGTGGGCTATGCGCATGGCCTGGTCTTCAGCACCAAGGAACTCAAGACGGAGGAAGTATTTGAGGTGCGCGGGGGGGCCCTTGTGGCAGGGCCAGGCTGCTTCCTGTCCTCCTGCTCCTGCTAGTGCCGGCTGCTGTGCTCTCTCTCCCTCTCTTTTACCCCCTCAGGTGAAAGTAGAGGAACTGGATGAGAAGTGGGCGGGCTCCCTCCGGCTGGGGCTGACCACACTAGCGCCCGGGGAGATGGGGCCTGGCGCAGGTGGGGGCCCAGGGCTGCCTCCCTCCCTCCCGGAGCTCCGGACAAAGACCACCTGGATGGTGTCCAGCTGTGAAGTGAGGCGTGACGGGCAGCTCCAGAGGATGAACTACGGCCGGAGCCTGGAGAGGCTGGGGGTGACACTGTTGGCTCCAGGGACGGGGTGGAGGTGGGCACATGGGTGAGGGGGTGGGGGGCTGAGCATCTGTGCTTGTGTCACCTCGATCCTAGGTGGGGAGCCGCGTGGGCATTCGTCGGGGCGCAGATGACACGATGCACATCCTGGTGGATGGAGAGGACATGGGGCCCGCAGCTACCGGCATTGCCAAGGTGGGTCTGAGACGTTTCTTGGGTTTGGGGGTGCAGGCTGGAGGCCCCCTGCGGGTGTCTAACTCCTGCATCTACCTCCTGCCCCCAGAATGTGTGGGCCGTGCTGGATCTCTACGGGCCGGTACGGAGTGTGTCTGTGGTCAGCTCCACAAGGCTGGAGGAGCCCGAGGGCACCCAGCCTCCATCTCCCAGCTCGGACACGGGCAGCGAGGCCGAGGAAGATGACGATGGGGAGGAGCACAGCTTGAGAGTGAGAGGCTGTGTGGGGCACACAGGGCATGTGGATGGCCACTCAGTGGGCCGTCGGACACCGGGGTGTTCCGGGGTTCTCTGATCCTGCCCCAGGTCGCAGAGGCGTAGACGCAAGCTCTGTGTCAACGCCAGGCGGAGGGTGGGGCGAGGCAGCTGGGCCTCGCATGGACAACCCCAGCAGCCCATCTCTGCTCCATGCCAGGGTCAGAGTCAAGTGGCCATGATGTCGACGTCACTGGAGTTCCTGGAGAACCATGGGAAGAATATCCTTTTGTCCAACGGGAACCGTACGGCCACACGCGTAGCCAGCTACAACCAGGGCATCGTTGTCATCAACCAGCCCCTGGTGCCCCAGCTCCTAGTCCAGGTGGGCATTTGCTCCTTAACCTGCTGCAGCTCTTCCTGTGTGGGGTGACCCAGGGCCAACCCTCCTGGAGAAAACCTTTCCATTTGAGGGCAAGGTAGAGGCAGCCCCCTTGGATGAGCTTCATGGGCTGTGATTCGTTCATACCCTGTGGTGGGGTTTGTGCGTGGACTGTGTGGAAGGCCCACCTGGTAGCTGGTGAGGGAAGCAGTGGGGATGGGCTGGCGGGGTCCCAAGAAAGACACTTGGTACTACGTGTGGGTGCAGAGAGGGCTTTCCAGTGGAGCAGGCCTTCCTGCTACAGGAAGGAAATAAATGAACCCGCTGTTTGCAGTCCCTCCCTGCCTCAGCAGGGGGGACATTGCAGGGCTCCCCTCCGGGAGGTGCCAGCCTCCATCCCTGGCTGGGGTGGGGAGCCTCTTCCCAGAGGGCCATGATCCCGGAGTGGCCGCCTTTCCCTTCCAGGTGCGGATAGACTTCCTGAACCGGCAGTGGACATCTTCCCTGGTCCTGGGAGTCATCACCTGCCCGCCTGAGAGGCTCAACTTCCCTGCTTCTGCCTGCGCCCTCAAACGGGCAGCCTGGCTGCTGCGGGGCCGGGGCATCTTCCACAATGGTCTCAAGGTGGGTAGGGAGCAGGGGGAGGGGAGAGGGCCAGGACTCAGCGTTGGGCAGGGCTGGCCCACAGGTTGAAGTGGGGCCTCCAGCCGTGGTGGTGAGGCCACAGGTATAAAGGTGCACTGTAGGGAAAGACTATGGGGTTGGGGGAGCAAGAGCGGGAGCATCATCATCGGAACTCTGGGGCGTCCTGTGTCTTTCTGCATCCTTGCCATTGAGAATGTTGTAGGGGAGGACAAAGGGAAGCAGACTGTAGGTATTTGAGAGATGGGGTGGAGCCTGGGCAGAGGGCGAGCATGGTGTCAAAGCCCTGGCATTGGCAGTCCCAAGTAGGTGAAGGGCTATATGGACTACAGTGGGCAGTGGGCAGCCTTGGCTGCTGCCGGTGGGAGTCTGATCTTTGGGAAGACAGTAGGTCTCTCTTCCTAGATTTGTGAGAAGTTTGGGCCAAATCTGGACACGTGTCCTGAAGGCACCATCCTGGGGCTGCGGCTAGACAGCTCTGGGGGCCTGCATCTCCACGTCAATGGGATGGACCAGGGGGTGGCGGTATCAGATGTCCCCCAGCCCTGCCATGCGCTTGTGGACCTCTATGGGCAGTGTGAGCAGGTGAGCGGCAACAAGGGCCTGGGGTGGGGCAGTCTGTGATCTGGGAGCCAGTTAGCAGGCCCTGGGGGCTCAGTCACACTCATCACACTCTCTCCGGCAGGTGACAATCGTGAGTCCTGAACCAGGGGCAGCCAGTGGGAAGAGTGCTGGAACCCAAGGGGACATGGAGAAAGCGGACATGGTGGATGGTGAGCCAGCCCACAGGGCCGGGCCTCTCCCCAGCCCTGTCCCACCCCGTCGCCCCAACTCCCGTGACCCGTGCCCCCCTCTGTCCTGTCAGGTATCAAGGAAAGTGTGTGCTGGGGCCCCCTGCCAGCTGCCAGCCCTCTCAAGAGCTGCGAGTACCACGCCCTCTGCTCCCGCTTCCAAGAACTGCTGTTGCTTCCTGGTGAGTGTCTGGGTGAGTGCCCGGTCATCCAGAGCCTGCCTCACCCCTTGGACCATTGCTGGGCTGTGCTCAGAGCCCCGGGAACCAGCAGGAAGGGGTCTGTGTGCTGGAGGCCCAGGGCGGGAGCTGTAGCGCCCACACTGCTCCTCACTTTTTCACAGAGGACTATTTCATGCCTCCACCCAAGCGGAGCCTGTGCTACTGTGAGTCTTGCCGGAAGCTTCGAGGTGACGAGGCCCACAGGCGCCGTGGGGAGCCCCCCCGGGAATACGCGCTGCCCTTCGGCTGGTGCAGGTTCAATCTCAGGTACACGCAGGGCAGGGTCATGCGTCTGCTTTCGTGCTCTTTCTTCCTTGACGAAGGAGGCTCCCAAGAGGGTGCGTGGAAGAAGCCACAGAACCTTTACTGGTCGAGGGGAGGATCTTTGTCCAGTCTGCCCGGTCTACACCCTAGGGTGAATCCCCGCCTGGAAGCTGGAACGATGACTAAGAAGTGGCACATGGCATATCACGGGAGCAACGTGGCAGCCATCCGGAGGGTGCTAGACCGAGGAGAGCTGGGAGCAGGTCCGGGGGCAGGGGCAGAGAAGGGGCAAGCCAGGCCTGGGCCAGGAGGCTCTCCCTGCAGGCACCGCCTCCATCCTGACTGGCTCTCCCCGCAGGCACCGCCTCCATCCTGAGCTGCCGGCCCTTGAAAGGCAAGCCTGGGGTGGGGTTTGAGGAGCCTGGCGAGAACTGCGCCCCACCCCGGGAGGAGCAGCCCCCTTCCGTCTTGCTGTCCCCCTCCCTCCAGTATGCTGGGGCCGAGACCCTAGCGTCCAAAGTGCAGTGAGTACATGGGGGCTGGGACTGGGGTCTCCATGGCTTCCCATTGGTGTCCCCGCTGTGACACTTGGGTCTTGTCTCACTCTAGCACATTTACTGTTGAAGGTGACTAGTACTGTGGAAATAAAAGTAGAGTGGGACGCAGTGGGTCCCAGGTGTGCTTTGCACAGGTACAGGCACACAGTAGTCAGGGTAGACATGGCGACGAAGGTTAGGTTTGGGCAGAGGCCTGCAGAGGGAAGCCAGGGAGCGCCCTGGAGAGACCCCAGCAAGCAGGGGTGCGGCCAGAGCCAAGCCACCTCTCTCTGGGAGGTGGGAGTGACCCCCCCCCTCCCCCCCCCCCCCCCCCCCCCCGCAGGCAGCCGAGGGAGGAGCCTGGAGGCCTCACGGCTGGCCTTCTTCTTGCCCTGCAGATTCCGGGATCCCAAGTCCCAGCGAACGCACCAGGCCCAGGTGGCGTTCCAGGTGTGCGTGCGCCCGGGCTCCTACACCCCCGGACCCCCTTCGGCCACCCTCCGAGAACCTCCCGACCCTCACTTCAGCCCCGCAGAACTCGAGTGGATAACCAAGGAGAAGGGGGCCACACTCCTCTATGCCCTGCTGGTGCGGGTGGAGTGAGGGCTGGCCTCTGGACGACAAGCACAGTGGGGCCCCCCCGGCCCTGGCTTAGCATCCCCTGCCGCGGCGGGTGCTCCCCGAGCCCCCGGAGCCCCCAGAGCCCGACGCATCTCTGGAGCAGGAACGCATCTCCGCGTGCAGGGCCCACGCCTCCCACTCGGGGCCGGCAGTCTCCCCTCATGCACTGACTCGGGGAACACGACTCCCTGGACTCCCTCCCCCGGATCACTTAATTTATTTCCGTTTTCGTTCCTGTTACTGTGAATCCCGAGGAGCCTCCCCGGGCCGCCGGGCGGAGTGGGGGCGGGCGCGGGGAAGGTGGGCCTCTGTACAGTTGTTACGGACGCGGGTTTCCAAGGAGCCAATAAACGCTGTCCCAGAGCGCGCGCCTCGGCCTCTTTCTCATTCATCCCCCTCTCGCACCGCCCCCCGACGAGCCCCAGGGCTGCCCAGCTGGGGGCGCCCGGCGCGCCGACGGAGTTTGGCCCCCCGCGGCACCCGTCGCAGCCGCTTCCGCCCTTCCCTGCGCCCGTCCCGCGAGGCCGCCGGCCGCCCCGGCTCCGGAAGGACTCGGCCCGGCAGCCGGATGTGACGCGCGGCCGAGGCGCACAGGAGCCGCGGAGAAAGCGCAGCGAAGGCGGGTAGGGAGGGGCGGGCGGCGCCGAGGCCGGAGACCCCAGCCCGCCGGCGCACGCGGAGCACAGGGGCACCCGGAGCACCCGGGACCGGCCGGGCGGCGGAGGGTGGGCGCCGGGCACGTGACCGGGGCGGCGGCGGCAGGCGGGCTTCCGCCTCGGCCCGCGGGCGCGACCCTCCTAAGCGCCCGCTTCTCGGCAGGCCCGGCCCAAGGTCTGGCAGTCCGTGACAGAGCCGGGCGCCCACGGCCCGAGCGTCCCCCGTGGCACCATGCCCGCGCTCCTGGAGCGCCCCAAGCTTTCCAACGCCATGGCCCGGGCGTTGCACCGGCACATCATGATGGAGCGGGAGCGCAAGCGGCAGGGTGAGCCCGGCCGAGGGGGAGGACCCCCAAGCCCCGCACCATGGGCACAGCGCCGCGCCGCGGCCGCGCGGGAGGAGGGTGGGACGGCCCGCCACTGGTGGAGGGAGCTGCAGGCCGGGTCCGGGCTCCAGAAGACTCGGGCCGGGAAGGACCTTGGAGAGCACCTGACATACCCTCCCTCCCAGTCCCCTGGGAGGAGAGGAGCAGAGGGAGCACTGGCACCGGCAGGTTTCCCCGCTTCTCCATCTCTAACGTCCTAGTGTTTTAACCACCCTGCGTTCTTCCCATTGCACCTGGTTCTTTCTCCAGAGGAAGAAGAGGTAGACAAGATGATGGAACAGAAGATGAAGGAAGAGCAAGAGAGGAGGAAGAAAAAGGAGATGGAGGAGAGAATGTCACTAGAGGAGACCAAGGAACAAGTAAGCAGCCCCCTGCTCTGTCCCAGCTTTTTCCTCCTTTGGCTCTCCTGCCGTCAGCTCCTCTCCCCTGCCTTCTCAGATCCTGAAGTTGCAGGAGAAGCTGTTGGCCCTTCAGGAAGAGAAGCACCAGCTCTTCCTGCAGCTCAAGAAAGTTTTACATGAAGAAGAGAAACGGAGGCGAAAGGAGCAGAGGTGGGATTGGAGAGCTAAAAATAAAATTGAGACAGTAACTGGGATGGGTAACACCAGATGGGTGTCTGATGGCAAAAGAGGGGGCACTTGTCTTCATTCTTGGTTTTGACCTGCCTGCCTTTCACTGCAGTGACCTGACCACTTTGACTTCAGCTGCGTACCAGCAGAGCCTGACCGTCCACACTGGGACTCACCTCCTCAGCATGCAGGGTGAGGAATGAAGAACCCGCTTGTTAGAATGCACCCTCCCGGGGGTTGCAGCCACCCCACTGCAGCCTCATGAAGCCCGTCTCCCTGTCTAGGGAGCCCTGGAGGACACAACCGCCCAGGCACCCTCATGGCGGCTGACAGGGCCAAACAGATGTTCGGACCCCAAGTGCTTACAGTAAGGAGTAGCATTGGGTGTGTAGCCCGCCATTTCCATGCAGACACGGGCACCCGCATTAAACAAGTATTCAAGTCACCAATGTTGTCCAGCACTTGACCAAATGGTGGAAAATTGGGCACATACAAGGCGCTTGGGGTTCTGCTTTGGAGGAGTTTCCAGCAGCAGCCAGCGCTCCTCTTCCTTCCTCAGACGCGACACTATGTGGGCTCTGCAGCTGCCTTCCCCGGGACCCCGGAGCATGGCCAGTTCCAAGGCAGCCCCGGCAGTGCCTATGGGACCGCGCAGCCCCCGCCTCACTACGGACCCACGCAGCCGGCCTATAGCCCCAGTCAGCAGCTCAGAGGTGAGCCGTGGGGAGGGAGGGGGGCGCTTCCTCCAAGACCCAGAGGCCGCTGGTCCCAGGCAGGCCCGAAGGAGGCTCGACAGGCTGTGCCTCCTGCCTCCCTCAGCACCTTCGGCGTTCCCAGCAGTGCAGTACCTGTCGCAGCCGCAGCCACAGCCCTACACGGTGCACGGCCACTTTCAGCCCACCCAGACAGGTGAGGATGCCCCCGCCAGGGCCCCAGGGCTGAGCGTCCTCCCCGCCTCCGCGTTCCACACACCCATCCTTCCCTTTGTAGGCTTCCTCCAGCCTGGCGGTGCCCTGTCCTTACAGAAGCAGATGGAGCACGCTAACCAGCAGACCAGCTTCTCAGACTCTGTGAGTACAGAGCCTGGGCAGGGCAGGGGCAGTGCTGGGCCCAGGGGTGCCCCAGGCCGCCTCGGACCCTGACTCTCTTCTCCGTAGTCCTCCCTGCGCCCCATGCACCCACAGGCTCTGCATCCAGCCCCTGGGCTCCTCGCCTCTCCTCAGCTCCCGGTGCAGATGCAGCCAGCAGGAAAGGTAAGGCCAGGGGTCGGACCCGGCTGGGGCCCTACCCTTCCAGGGGGAAAACCAGATTGTGTAGGAGAGGCGGCGCCCACCCCTCCTCTCCCATTTCCTCCTGGGGTGGGGATGGCTGGGAGTTCGGGTGTAGATTGAGGGGCAGGGTACACACCAACGAAGTCCCCCCACTTCTGCCACCAGTCGGGCTTCGCAGCCACCAGCCAGCCTGGCCCTCGTCTCCCCTTCATCCAGCACAGCCAGAATCCACGATTCTACCACAAGTGATCATCAGATTTTATCTTCAGCCTCAGCCACAGCCCCTGACGTGGGTGAGGGAACTTGGTGTCCCAGTCTAATAAAATTTACCTGCCTCTGCCCCTCTGCTGCTGTGTGCATCACCTCCCTCCCGGGCTGGGCCAGGGCTGTGTGGAGGGTGAGGAGTGACAGGCAACTAACAGGTGAAGCTGGGTGGGTGGGTAAGAGGGAACTCTTTGGCATAGTTGTTTATGTGTAATTTCTAAGTTGACTTTCTAGTCAGCAAATACCCATTTAATTCAAAGAAGCAACTGAGTTGGGGCCTTCATATTAAACTTGTAGTTTTATTCAGGTTTGATTTTAACAAATGTGTCGGGGAGAGAGCCCACAGGAAAGGGTAAAGCCCATGGGGGCAGGGCCCTCCCAGATGCCTGAGGAGGGGGCAGGTCCCCTCCCCTCTCCTCCTCTTCCCTCCCCAGATAAAGGAGAGACTTAGGCAGGGGAGGGGGCTGGTCCCCAGTCTGTGGGGTGGTGCTGGGGTACAGGGCCATGGGGACAAGGACCAGAGCAGGGATGAGGGGGAGGGCACAAGGACCAATCGCCAGAATCCACAGCTTTCTGATTCCAGACTGAATTAAAAAAAAAAAAAAAAAAAAAAAAAAAAAAAAACCAAAAAAAAAAAAAAACCACTAAACCACAAGCAGCACCCACCCCTTCTCCCCGACCAGGGCTGTAGTGCGAGGGGAGAAGAGGAGGGCAGCTTCACCAAGGCCATGGACCACTCACTCCTGGCCGAGAGAGCAGGATGAAGGGCAGGGGCTCCCCGACAGATTGAGGGGGTGTGGGAGAAACCAAAATAAAACGTCAAATAAATTGTGTAGGAGGAGTCCAGCCAAGCGCCGGGCCAGAGCTGGGCCAGAGCTGGGCCAGGCTGGGGGAGGGGGCCTCTGCAGGCTGAGGATCGCTGCTGCCACCACCGCCACCCTGGGGAGGAGAGAGATCAGTGAGACCAGAAGATGCCATCAGGACAGGGTGAGGCCCAGGCCGCAGCCAGAAGCCAGCCAGGAACTGTCAGGGGCTAAAACAGGGTTCTGATGGGGATGGGGGCGTGTCAGTCAGTCACCTGGGAGCCAGTTATTTTGCCATGGCCTTGATTGCAACAGCTGCCTCCTCTGTCATGGCGGACAGCACCGTGATCTGAGGGCACAAAGGGCAGAGTCAGAAGTGAGCCAGAGGCAGGGACATGGAGTAGGGCTGTGCACTGGGGGCAAGAGGGTATGTACCAAGATCTCTTCTCCACAGTCATACTTCTGCTCGATCTCCTTGCCGAGATCTCCCTCAGGCAGACGAAGGTCCTCTCGCACCTCCCCGCTGTCCTGGAGCAGTGATAGATACCCATCCTGGATGCCGATCAGCTGGGGGCAGAGAGAAGGGAGCTGAGGGTGGGCCCAGGGGTGTAGGGGACAAAAGAGCGGCCAACTGACCACACCAAACTCCTCGCCATCTCTCTACTTCTTTCAGCACAAGCTCTTCTGGTCAGCCTGTGCCCCCTCCCCCACCACCACCCCCACTAAAAGGCTAACCCGCCTCTGTACCTGGAAGTCATTCCTCTTGATGTTGGGGACATCCATATTATGAGTTGACGGGCAGATATCTTCATATTTCTTGCCAGTAAAGATGTCAATACCAACCAGGTGGACCTATACATATACATCACATGAAAGAGACACCCAACCAAACTCTAGGATGAAAGACAAAAGCTTCAAGGTGCCCATAAGCAGTGAGGGAAGTCAAACTAGGTGGTTTGGGCAGAACCAGAGGAGGTGGAGCTGAACCAATCGACTCAAGGAAGAATCATGGAAGCCTCTGGCATCTAGCAAGGGCAGAAGAGTCCCACTGAGGCTAGGGTGACCGACAAGGGCAACAGTGGTGCAGGCTTGCAGTGGCCAGTTACCCCGAGCCATGGGAACACTGACCAGTGAGTCTGGGGAGCGGGAGGCGGCCAGTAAGAGGTTTCAGAGTGTCTGGACACCCACAGGAAGGGTGCAGAACTTGGGCAAACAAAAAGGAATGAGAGGAAAAGAGCTGAGAAGAGGAGGACTTCAGGGAGGACTATGCAATAGGAAAGAACGCAGACAAATACCTAGATGAGCCAACAAGACAAACCAACTAGGGAACAGAACCGTAAGATATTCAACAAGGATGAACCAGGTCAAGTTTGAAGTGAGAAAAACCTTAACTGACCTGGAAAGCACTAGCAAGAATGTTAAGAGTCCAAGAAAGCGAGGGAGCGGCTCAGGGAGCCAAGGGGAGGGGCAGGTAGAGACGCAGCCTGACGCCGCACAGATCCAAGGGGAAAGCTGGCACGGACTGTGGGGCAGCAAGGTGATTCGGAAGCTCAGAGGTCTGCTAGCGCCCTCCAGGGAAGGCTGCCTTCGGGATGCGGCCTGGAGAAACCCCAGCAGCTAAGACTCAAGGGAGAAGAGAGAGAAAGTGAGAGCCAGGAGAAAGGACGGAGCAGCTGAACAGAGCACCAGAGAAGTTAAGGGCTCACACCGGGTGGGGTGGGGTGACCAAGCCTAAAGGAAGGGAGGGGGCTGGGGACACCTCGCTGCCAGGAGACCCAGGGGCCCAGGCGGTACAGGGAAGGCAAGACGGGAGAGGTCAAGTTCTAACCTTGGCATGGCCGTGCTTGCCAGTCTTGGAGGTAGACATCTCCACGATCTTACATGGCCGGCCTTTAAGCACCACGAAGCCGTTCTTACGTAATGCTGAGCACTGCATTGGGAAGGTGGCTGAGGCCCCTGCATCTCCTGTCTCGAAGTCCAAATCATCTGCCATTTTAAGAGACTTCGATTCCAACTGTAGTCAGAAAGAGAACACCAGTGAGTCAGGATGGATGGAGGTCAACAGAGTTCTCAATATACCCCACTCCTCTCTGAAACACTCCCTTCCCCCCAGCCCTTTCTTCCATCACCGACCTAAAACCAAGCACCCAGGTTAGGTACTGATCAGGACCACAAACACTCAGGATCTGGTGTGTGGCGGGAGCTGGTGGGGGACAGAAGCTGAACCCCCAGCACACATGAAAGCTAAAGGGGGGTGCTTGAGGAAGGAAGGCTCCGGGGAGTAGGACCTGCAACCTCAAAGATGGGCAGAGACCTGATTCCTGGGAGACTCAGGTGCTCCTTGCCACTGAAACCAACCACCCCTCTTCCCCACACACAAGCAGGGCTATAATTAGGTGAGCAGCCATGAGCCAGCAAAAGGGCGGAGCTACCGTGGAGGGGGGAGAGGAGGGTGGAGACCAAAGGACGGGGCCCCACCCGTCTCTGTTACACCCCCCACCCCATCCACACATGAGCCAGTCACTGGGACAGGAAACCACAAGGCCTCTTTGGGGGATTCCCGCCTCTCCAGCACGTATTTGCAGACGCGGCTAAGGGAGAGAAAGTCAAGTTGTTTTCTAACTTCTCCCCCGGCCAAGCACCTCCATCTCGTTTCCCAAAGGGAACCCAGGAGCCCAGCCTCTCCTCGAGGGCCCTCCCACTTTTCCCAGGATGCACCGGTCCTGTCGGCTTTTCAGGCCGGGCCTGTACCCTCAGTGTGAAGTGGAGGAGCGGGGAGTGGTGAATGACAATAAAATGAAAGCAAAAGGCCGGTGCTCGCGGAGAGCCCGAGATCTGCTGGGCTGGCGGAGCGAGGGCTCCCGACCCCGCACGGCGGGGAGCTGCGGTGCCCGGGCCTGGAGGCGCTGTCGGTACGACCCGCAGAGTTGGGCTGCCGTCCAATTGCCCTCGGTCCCCCATTTCTCCAGCACCGGGCACGGGAGAGAGCAACTTATACCTGACGGGCCGCCTCACTTCACATCAGAGTCGGGAAGAGAGCTCCGGGGGCCCATGGGGCGGGGGAGCCCTCACATATGCCCGCAGCGGGCTCTCCGCGGTGACCAGGCTTCTTCCCCTCCCCGAAATTCCAAGCCCCTTTGGGCGCCCGCGAGGACCACCTCTCCCCGCGACGGGGGTTGCCCGCTCCCGCCCACCATGTGGCCTCCCGGGGCTTCCGGTGGCCGGGATCTGGGGGGGAGGGGTCCCCGCGCTGCCATGCGGCCCCCGTCCACGTTCAGCCATGCGGCCTCCGACCCCGAGGGCAGCCTCCGGTAGGGGACACTTCCGGTGCCGCCGCCACCCCCTCCTCAAAGGCCGCGCCTGGTCCGAGCCACGCCGCCTCCCCTCCCCCCCCCCGCGGCCGGCCGCCACCCCCCCCAACATGCCCTCTCACCGAATAGCCCCCTCCCCCACCTCACGTGGCCGCGCGGCACCCGGTTTTCAACGGCCCAGGTTCCTTTGCCCCGGCGGGCCAATCTGGCCCCCGGCCCTCGCCCCGGCGTGGCCGCCCGGCGGCCTCTCCCGCGTGGCGGCCTTGCGGCGCGCCGTCCCCCGCCCTGCGTCGCTCCAACGTCACCCGGCCGGCCCCAACCGTCACCCCGCGCGCCAACCGGGGCGCGCACCCGCGCCTCTCCGCACCTCTCCGCACCTCGCGCGGCTCGGGGACCGAACCCGCCGCGGCGGCGGCGGCGGCCGCCGCTCCCCTCTGCCCCCTCCCCGACCCTCGCGCAGTTCCATCTCCACTCCCAGGCCCACGCCGGGGTTCCGCGCACGCGCGCCCTGCCCGCTCTCACCTCGCGCGAACGCACTGACTCGACCCCGTCCGCTCGCCGCGAGCCCAACCGCTGCCTCCGAGCCCGCTGCCGCCGCCGCCGCCGCCGCCTCTACCGCCGCCGCCGCTGCTGCACACGGGTCTTAGTACGCAGGCGCCGACTCCCCACTGACCAACCAAGCAGCCCTATGACAGCCGCGCAAGCGTGCTATCTATCCCCTCCGCCCTCCACCCCCGCACTGCGCAAGCGCACAGATCCTCCCCGAGCTCCACCCTCCCTCCCACCTACCCATCCAATGACGCGTATACGTGACCCCGCCCCTCACAAACCCGGAGTTCTTCCCACCGGTAGGCAGTGCGCAGGCGCACCCGGTTTTTTAAGCCCTTCAACCTCTTTTTCTCTTCCCGTGATAGACCACTAGCCCTACCGGACAGTACTCGCGCCTGCGCAATGAAGAGCCCTGCGCTCCACACCCTCTGGAGGAAACGCCTCGGCCTCAAAGCGCATGCGTGCTGGGGATCCTGCCCGCCCCTTCCACCTCAGACGTCGCCTGTACGCCGGGCGTTGAAAAGACCACGCCACTGTATGGCTGGTCCCGGCTAGGACGCATGCGTCTGAGGAACGCCCCACCTCGGCTTTAACTGGACTTGAACGACTCACACGTTTGAGAAAACTTGCACTGTGGGGTGGGCCCCTGGTCCCCAAGCCCATCCCCCCGCTGCGTCTCCACACATGCGCGACGGGGCTCTTTCCGTTCGCACTTCTAGCGCGCCAGTATGGTCGGGTGACCGCCCCTCTTAGCTTCAGCGCGCTGCGCGGGCCGCCCGGCCGGCCATAGAGTTCGGCGGCGAGCTAGAGCGGCCGCGTGGCGGCCACCATCTTGTGGGAGCCCTGGGTCGGCCCGCTCCCTGCCCGCGGCTCCGGGGACGCTCGCGCTCCCTCCTTCTCCTCCTTCCCCCTCCGGTCCGCGCCCGGCCCCCCAAAACAGGCATCCGTGAGCGTCCTTTTTAAGGCACTCTGGAGACGAGGGGCGCGCTCTCGGAGTCTCGGCCGGGGACCGCCACGAATGTCCTCGGCCCTCCTCGTCGAGGGGGAGGCTGCTGCTTCCCGGACACTTGGTGGTGGCCTCCCTCCGGCTCCCAGGTTTGCTGCCCGGCTGGTGCCCGTAAGCCCGGGGCGGAGCACCGCAGTGGAGACCAGACAGCCCGGATCTGAAGAATCCCGGGACGAGCTGGGCGTGAACTGCAGGCACGAGCCTGGAGTAATAAAAGTTGTGTGGCATGTTCTGTCATTCCAAGGTCCCTCCGCCCCTCTGTCTGGAGCTTCTACTTTTTCCTTAAAAAAACGGAAAACCCCCAACTGTCTGGGCGCATTGTTCATAAAGTCCCAAACCTGCTCTTCTTGCAGATGCATTGTCCCTATAACTCAACAGTTGCACCCCTAGGTGTATATGCCACTCCTACCCCCCCATCGTGAAAAACAGGTACTCAAATCCTTGCAGGGGAGTATTTACAGCAGCGCTACTTACAGTAGCCACAAGGTGGAAACAACCCAAATATCCATCAACATGAACAGATAAAGTGCGGTGCATATATATGTAATGGAATATCATCAGATCACAAAAAAGGAGTGAAGTACTGGTACATGCTGTGACTGGATGAACTTTAAAAACCTCTACGGGAAAGAAGCCAGACATAAAGGTCACATATCCTATGATTCGAATGATATGAAATATCCAGATTAGGGGGACTCCTGTGTAGCTCAGCTGGTTAGACATCTGCCCTCAGCTCTGGTCATGATCTCAGGGTCCTGGGATCCAGCCCCTTAACCCGGTTTCCTACTCAGCGGGGAGCCTGCTTCTCCCTCTCTACTGCTACTCCCCCTGCTTGTGTGCGCTCTCTCTGTCAAATAAAATCTAAAAAAAAAAATAAAAATAAAAAAAATAAAAATCCAGATTAGGTAAATCCACAGAAGCAGAAAGTAGATGGGTGGTTGCCAGGTACTAGAGTGGGTGAGGGGAATGGGTACTGCGGTTAATGGGCACAGGGTTTTATTTTAAAGTGATGAAATGTTTAGGAATTAAATATGGTGGTTGCCCAACATTGTGAATGCATTAAATGGCACTGAAATTGTTCATGTAAAAGTGGTTTTATGTTATGTGAATTTCACCTCAATTTTCAAAACAAAACAACCAACCTCATAGAGGAATGTTCAAAACAGCATTATTCATAATAGCCCCAAAGTGGAAACTACACAAATGTCCACCAACTGATGAAAGGATAAATAAAATTTGGTCTATCCATACAACGAAATATTATTCAGCAACAAAAAATATTCTGCTACATGAAAGTCACAAAAGACCACATAGTATATAATTCCATTTACATTTAATGGCCAATTTACAGAATAGGGGAATCCATGGAAACAGATTAGTAGTTCCTAGTATTGAGAGGTTAGAGAGAGATGGAGAGTGGCTGCTGATGAGTACCAGTAAAGGGGCAGATGATGACTTTTGGGGTGATGAAAATGTTCTAACTGAGCAACAGTCGAATTCTTCAGATATCAAAAGCACTGAATTGTACACTTTCAATAATTGAATTGTACATTATGTGAATTATATCTCAATAAAGCTGGTCCTTAAAAAATACTGTCATCTTTGTTTTTTTTTTTTTTTTTTTTTTTTTTTTTTAACACTGTCATCTTTGTATGGTGGTACCTCTCGTGCATATGCGACAGTCTTAGTCGGTTCATTACCCTGAGACATTGGCAAAGTGTCCCAGCTGATGTAAGGCACAAGCTCCATGATATGACAAGGACACTGAGTGAGGATAACCCCTAAGAACTTCCATTCAAACTAAAAAAGGCACAAATAATCTTGCTAGAAGTCTGAGTTATACACACTCAGAGAAAGAAAGCAAAATACTGTACGATATTACAGAGCGTTGAGGTAGTTAGTATCTGGGAGAACCAGTGGAGCATGGCGTGTATTTTGGTGACAATCCAGTGGGGACAATCCAGGGCAGAGTCCTCAGCTCTGGAAGCCCTAACTTTTTTGGTTGCCAGTGAAGTTTTTTTTTTTTTTAATTTATTTATTCATGAGAGACATAGAGAGGCAGAGACACAGGCAGAGGGAGAAGCAGGCTCCCTGCGGGCAACCCAATATGGGACTCGATCCCAGGACCCCAGGGTCACTCCCTGAACTGAAGGCAGATGCTCAACCACTAAGCCACCCAGGCGTCCCTACTCAAGTTACTTCTTGAGGGAAACTTTTCCTGACCTGCCAGGCTGAGTCAGCTTCTCACATTATATGTTCTCATAGCAAACATCATAGCATCTATCACATACTGTTGATACCCATTTATTTGGGTAATGGCTTTACTAATGTCTGGCCTGCTCCATTACAATATAATCTCTGTGAGGTTGGGAACCTGTCTGTTTTGTTCATTACTGTGTTCCCAGCCCCTAGAATTGTGCCTGGCAAATATTTGGTATGCTGTAAATATCAATGTATTGTTGCATAAAGGTACACCTGGCTCAAGCTAACCAGACTCACAATAGATCAACCCTCCCCCCAAAAAAATGGTGATATCAATTTATCTATAAATGAACTGAAATGGCAAAGGGCAACAGAATGTCTATTTTGGCCGGTCCATCTCTCCTTCCTTTTCTATAAGAAAATATAACTCTCTCTGTGTCTCTCATGAATAAATAAATAAAATCATAAAATCTTAAAAAAATAAATAAAAAAAAAAAAAAAGAAAGAAAATATAAGTGGAAAAAAGAAAATCGAGATCCCTGGGTAGCGCAGCGGTTTGGCGCCTGCTTTTGGCCCAGGGCGCAATCCTGGAGACCCAGGATCAAATCCCACGTCGGGCTCCCGGTGCATGGAGCCTGCTTTCTCCCTCTGCCTATGTCTTTGCCTCTCTCTCTCTCTCTCTGTGTGACTATCATAAATAAATTTTAAAAAATTAAAAAAAAAGAAAAAAGAAAATCTAGTCAAGGAATCTTGAAATCAGGCAAGGGAATTAACTGCATGTACTTCATGACTAGTACCATCCAGCTCGAAGAACACACTGCATTCGTCTTCAGTGTGAAAGAGGCCAGTCTATCTCTCTTTCAAAAAGAATCCTATAGAGGCACCTGGGTGGCTCAGTAGGTAAAGCATCCGACTCTTGATTTTGGCTCAGGCTCATGATCTCAGGGTCATGAGATCCAGCCTTGCATTGGGCTCTGAGCTCCGTGGGAAGTCTGCTTGATATCCTCTTCCTCTCCCTCTGTTCCGCCAACTCTCTCTCTCTCTCTCTCTCTCAAATAAATAAATCTTAAAAAAAAGAAAGAAAGAAAGAAAGAAAGAAAGAAAGAAAGAAAGAAAGAAAGAAAGAAAGAAAGAAAAAAAAGAATTGTGGAAGAGTCGTAATCCTGGATCAGGACTCCCCTGAAAATTATTGGAGAACCTCTCTGGCTTTTATTTATTCATTTACATTTTACTGAGCATCCCCCTTTAGTTCACGTGGAAATTTCTTTCTTGAGAACTGCTTCGAATACAATCAGTCAGATCCCATGTTGATGACTATCCACATTTCTTTCCCACCTTTTGTGGTTACACCCGTTCACCAAGATTAAAATTCAGACATTGGGAAGAACTCTCCAGCGACCCTTCTGTAGATTTTCAGTGACTTTGGATGCTGCCCTGTCAACCCATCTCATTAAGTATTTTCTCCTTTCTTTCTCAGAGGGTACTCGTTTGGAGGGCACCCATGTTCTGCTAAAAAAAGTTTGCCAGATGAGTTTATATCTACTCTGGTAGACTTTCTAAACCTTCTATTTTGAAATAATTTTAGAGGGATCCCTGGGTGGCTCAGTGGTTTGGCACCTGCCTTTGGCCCAAGGTGCGATCCTGGAGTCCTGGGATGGAGTCCCGTGTTGGGCTCCCGGCGTGGGGCCTGCTTCTTCCTCCTCCTGTGTCTCTGCCAATCTCTCTCTCTCTTTATGTCTATCATAAATAAATAAATCTTAAAAAAAGGAAATAGGGGATCCCTGGGTGGCACAGCGGTTTGGCGCCTGCCTTTGGCCCAGGGCGCGATCCTGGAGACCCGGGATCGAATCCCACATCGGGCTCCCGGTGCATGGAGCCTGCTTCTCCCTCTGCCTATGTCTCTGCCTCTCTCTCTTTCTCTCTCTGTGACTATCATAAATAAATTTAAAAAATTAAAAAAAAGGAAATAATTTTAGATATGCAGAAGAGTTGCAATGGTAGTATGAAGAGAACTTTAAGGAACACCAGCGAAATTTTGAATGGGAGCCAATGGTGTGGTGGAGGTAGCTTGTATATCTTTTTTAAAAATATTTTATTTATTTACTCATGAGAGACACACACAGAGAGAGAGAGAGGCAGAGGGAGAAGCAGGCTCCATGCAGGGAGCCCGATGTGGGATTCGATCCCGGTTCTCCAGGATCATACCCTGGGCTGAAGGCAGCGCCAAACCGCTGAGCCACCCGGGCTGCCCAAATAAAATCTTTAAAACAAAAAGGAGGAGGTGGGGGAGGTACAAAGGGTGCAATTCTGCTCAAAACATACTCTATGTCTCTGCCTCTCTGTGTGTGTCTCGCATGAATAAATCAATAAAGTTAAAAAAAAAAAGAACCAGTTGTGCATATCTCTTCCTAACTGCACGTTCAATACCGTCTTACTGGTAGCTTGGAACTGGCTGTGATGGGAATATTTATACCATGGAAACTGACAGATGCTGTTTGCTGAAACAGGCGCCCGTCTATCCAGAGCTGGTTGTTAAACATGGAGCAGCACAGCATGGAGGGGCAGGGAAGGTGGTTCTGATGTATACAGAGTTGTGTTAGATACAGATAGTTCAACGGTGGTTTGAGAGGTGGGTTGAAGAAGGGCTGGAGATAGGAAGGACCGACCCTAGGAAGCTGTCATGTGGTTCAGATAGCAAGCAACGAGGGTTTGGTCCAGGAGTCCTCAATGAAAGCAGCATTTTAATAACTGGACCTTAAAAAAGTGGGTGGAATATGGGGGGAAAGGTAGAAACAAGAATCAAAGGTATTCCAGAAAATGGGAGCAGTGAGGAGGGCAAAGGCATGGAGGAACATGTGCAGAGTGAAGACAGAAAGAGAATCATGTTGGGTCACCTGGGTGGCTAAGCGGTTGAGCATCTGCCTTCAGCTCAGGGTGTGATCCCTGGGATGGAGTCCCACATTGGGCTCCCTGCATGGAGCCTGCTTCTTTCTCTGCCTGTGTCTCTGCCTCGCTCTCTCTCTGATGAATAAATAAATGAAACCTTAAAAAAAAAAAAAAAAAAAAAAAAAAGAGGGCAGCGGGGTGGCTCAGTTGGTTAAGCATCTCCCTTTGCCTCAGGTCATGATCCTGGGGTCCTGGGATCGAGTCCCACGTTGGGCTCACAGCTCAGTGGGGAGTCTGCTTCTCTCTCTCCCTCTGTGACCTCCCTTGCTCTCTCTCTCAAATAAATAAATAAATAAATAAATAAATAAATAAATAAATGGAATCTTAAAAAAAAAGAAAAAGAATCCTGTCAATGGTTCGGGATGGAGGCCAGAGATTGCAAACAACAGGTGGGGGCTGGGAGGAAGGGAGGCCTGGACCAGACCACAGAGTCTCGAATGTGTACAAAGGAGCAGGGTCTTCCATCTGTAGGGGATGACAAGGCAATGCCAGCCACTGCTGTCACTGTGCTCTAGGGAGTTCAAGCAGCCACTGTGGCTGACAATCCAGGTGAACAGGCTGCACACAGAGAACCTCCAGAGCATGAAGACGTCCCGTATGGTCCTTATATGTTTGTCCAAACCCAAAGACTGGACCACACCAAGAGCGAGCTGCGGTGTCAACTATGAATTCCATGTGATGGCAATGCGTCAAGGTAAGTGTATGGATAGTAACATGCATCCTACTCTGCTGGGGGATGTTGAGGAACATGGAAGCTCTGCACATGTGAGGGCAGGAGGTACATGGGAAATAGCTGCCAACACCTTCTGCCCAGTTCTGCTGTGAATCTCAAACTGCTCTCAAAAATCAAGATATTAAAAAGATAAAAAGAAATCAAGGTATTATACTTGGAGGGGAAATGAGCTGGACTGGAGGCAGCAGACCCATAGAGCCTGTCACGGTAGTTCAAGGGAGCAAGAATGAAGACCTGGATCAAGACACTGGTAGTGAGGTGGAGAGGAAACAGTGAGCATCAGGGACATACTGGACCTAATGGATGGAACTCAGTGGTCAACCCAATGAATACGTGCTCAGAGTGTTGAGTCAAAGGTGCCTTCAGTGTGGGGTCTGGGGGACAATTATCAATCCAGCCATTCCTGGGGTACCTGGGTGGCTCAGGTCATGACCTCAGAGTCCTGGGATCGAACCCCGGGTCGGGCTCCCTGCTCAGTGGGGAGTCTGCTTCTCCCTCTCCCTCTGCCCCTCCCCTCTGCCCATGTGCTCTCTCTCTCTCTCTTCCTCTCTCAAGTAAATAAAATAAAATCTTAAAAAAAAAAAGATTCTGGGATTCTGAGATTCTGGGAAGCCAGCTCAGAGTTTAATGGGGTGTGCACTTTAGTCTCAATCCGAGACTTGGCCTGGGAAGATGGGTAGGACTGGGATTGAGGACAGACCAGTGTGTCTGGAAGGGGCTCCAGGTGTGTCAAGAGGAATAGCTTTACCTGATGGAAAAGATTCCTTCAAATTTTCTTTATTATTGAAAATAGCAGTCTAAAACATTTTGGAAAAAAAAACATTTTGGAAAATAAGAAACAAATGGACCATCAACCCAATACCCACAGGCCATGGCTATTAATGTTTTACCACATTTTCCTACAAACTTTTTGCCGGGCCTTTTAAAAGATGCATCTGAGATCAATTGGGAACAGATTCTGTGTCACATGTGAAGGTAAATTGAGTTGATGGATAGAAGGAATCCCCAGATAGAAAGAAAACAGTTAAGTGTCTGCCTTAAGCTCAGGTGTTGATCTTGGGGATCCTGGGATGGAGCCCCACGTCGGGCTCCCTGCTCGGCAGGGTGTCTGCTTGTCCTTCTCCCTCTGCCCGTCCCCCCAATCCTGTGCTCATGTTCTCTTTCTCTCTCAAATAAATAAATTCTTTTTTTAAAAAGATTTTATTTATTCATGAGAGACACAGAGAGAGAGAGACAGAGGGAGAAGCAGGCTCCCAGGATTACCACTTGAGCTGAAGGCAGATGCTCAACCACTGAGCCACACAGGCATCTCAATAAATAGAATCAAAAGAAAGAAAAGAAGGAAGGAAGGAAGGAAGGAAGGAAGGAAGGAAGGAAGGAAGGAAAAGAAAGAAAGAAAGATGGATGTATAGCCACGCTGTCTTCTAGAACTCTCTGTGGGGACAGAAATGCCCCATGTCTGTGTTAAAACCTCATCCACTAGCTACGTGTGGACTTTGTATTTTATATTTTATTTCATCTTAACTTTCTTTCAAGAAAAGAAGAAAGAAAGAAAGAAAGAAAGAAAGAAAGAAAGAAAGAAAGAAAGAAGGAAGGAAGGAAAGAAAGAAAGAAAGAAAGAAAGAAAGAAAGAAAGAAAGAAAGAAAGAAAGGGAGAAAACAGGCAATGGTTAGAGTCGAGGTGGGGGTTCCCTGACCGGTACAAATATTTCACAGTAAGAATTTATTCCCGTCAGGGCAGGCAGGGACTATTTTATTCTTCTTCCACCCTCAAGGATTTGCATAAGAGTCAAACACTCCAAAGGAACCTGAGAATGGGCAAAAGGGTAACCCTTTGGGCCAGGGGGTCTGGGACCTTCTCTCACAGCACCCAGAACTGCTGGAGTCATGGCAGAAACTTTGAATTCCCTTACTTCTCCATTCATTCAGTGAATACCTACTGAGTCTCTTAAGTACCAGATACTCAGAGACTCGAGACTCAGGGGTGGTGAGCTTAACGGTGCAGTCCCTTCTCCGCAGTTGGGAGGTGGAGGTTACCAGATAATCAAACAAATATACAATGTCGGTCTGAGTGCTCAGGCCAGTACCTGTCCAGCCCTTGGAAGTGACGGATTTATGAATGGTAGTGGGTTCGAAAGTAGGAGCAGCTCCTGAGAAAATGCCTGGGCAATCTTTGTGATTTTGACCTTGTGTCTCTGGAATCTAAGAAAAAGAGGGAGGACAAAAAAAAAAAAAAAAAATTAAAAGGGAAGACGTATGGAAGAATGAGCTAGGTGTGGATCTGGGCCTGGAGGGAAAGCCCTAACCCAAGGCTCTCCTCCTCTGGCATTCCCACAGCCCTTGGTGAACTTGGGTGTTAGAAAGAGAAGTCCTCAAGTTTCCTAGAACTGGGCCACAGGTGTGAGGAGCAGGGCTGGGGACAGAGTACGGACCCTGCTCACAGAGAAAGGAAGCTCAGGGAGCTGGTGTTCCCAGACATCATTCATTTTGCTCCTTCATTGCTCTCTGCTGGGCCCTGCGGCCAGGGCTGGATGGGGAGGGAGCCCAGCAATCCCAGGCCAGAGTGACAGGCCCTGGGAGAGGGACTGAGTGAGCACCTAGGTCAGGCCAAACCTGCCAAGCCTGGCAGGTCTTTGAGCAAAGGGAGACACGGGAGCTGAGGATTCTGAAGCAGGACTGGCCCTCAACAGGATGAGGGAGGGTCTGGGAGTTCTGTGCACAGGAGATAAAGAAACGGTAGCTGGGTATCCACCCTTCTGGGCTGCTCCAGACCCTTGAAAATAATATCTCGAGATGGAAGAGGTGAGGTGAGGAGCAGATGACATCCGTGCTCAGAGAAGAAAGATCCCAAGGGCAGACGGGAATGCTGGCCGCCTCGGGGGTCCCAGGCCTGTTCACCTGTCCCTGATCCCAATTCCCATCCCATTCCTATCAGTCTTCTTGTCACCTGGCCTGAGCAGGGATCTGGCTCTACCTCCTTATGGGGCATCTTCTCTGCTTCTCCCCTCTGGGCTCCCCTCTACCTAGCACTTGTCGCACAGACCATGTGGCTGTGTCCCCCACCAGACTGTGACAGCAGGGTCTTTCATAGCATCCATCATAGAGCTGGCTCTGCATGTTTTCAGAAGGAATGAATGGGGGTAGGGGAGGGCACCCAAGCAGGAGGAACTGCCGGGTGCTCAGAGGGAATCTAGAAGGAAGAGTGTCGTGAAGCAGTGAGAGGGAATTTGAAGCCACAGGTTAAAGGATGCACTGTAGGCATGTTCTGGCCACCTTGTCTTGACGGCCCAGGAAACAGGCCCCAGACCTGTGAGCCCTCCTCCCTCCCCTGCGGCCTCCTCCGTTCTGCAGGATGCACAGTCCTGCTTAGAATACCAGAATCTGGGGTGCCCAGGGGGCTCAGTCAGTTGGGCGTCTGTCTTCAGCTCAGGGTGTGATCCCAGGGTCCTGGGATCATGTCCCACATTGGGCTCCCTGCAGGGAGGTTGCTTCTTCCTCTGCCTATGTCTCTGCCTCTCTCTCTGTCTCTCATGAAAAAATAAACAAAACCTTAAAAAAAAAAAAAAGATTTGAGATAGAGTATCAGCAGAAGAGGCAGAAGGAGAGCGAAGACTCCATGCTGAATGTAGAGCGCTACGTGAGGCTCGATCTTAGGACTCAGAGATAATGACCTGAGCCCGAACCAAGAGTCAGATGCTCAACAAACTCCACCACCCAGGCACCCCTACCTGAAATCTTTTAAGAAGAAGACTTGCAGGGCAGCCCTGGTGGCCCAACGGTTTAGCACCACCTTCAGCCCAGGGTGTGATCCTGGAGATCGGGGATCCAGTTCCACGTCGGGCTCCCAGCATGGAGCCTACTTCTCCCTCTGCCCGTGTCTCTGCCTCTCTCTCTCTCTCTCTGTCACAAATAAATCAAATCTTAAAAAAAAAAAAGAGGAAGACTTGCAGAATTGCCAACAAGCACTGCAATCATCATTATAGCTCCTGGTGCCCTTGTGCTCCTTCCTCTCTGGCCAGAGGAACAGGCCCAATAAATGTCCATGAAATTAATTCAAAGTAGGAATCCCTGGGCCTGTAGGGTGGATATTGTATTATGGAAGTTGGGAGCTCAAGAGGTGGACGTGTAGCCACGCTGTCTCCTAGAACTCTCTGTGGGGACAGAAATGCCCCATGTCTGTGTTAAAACCTCATCCACTAGCTACGTGTGGACTTTGTATTTTATTTCGTCTTAACTGAACTTCAGTTGCCATAGGTGGCTGCTATGTTGGGCCATTCAGACCTGAGTCAGGATGAGTGCTTGGGGCTCGGATGGGTGGGGAGGGGTTCAGATGCAAGGGCTGGATCTGGATCTTAGGTCTTGAGAACTCATTCAATCTTGGGTCTTTGAATTTTACCAAAGGAGCCATTAATGGGAAGTCACTGAAGAGTTTCAAGCAGGATGTAAGTTTCAGAGGCCCCTGGGGGGGCTCATTTAAGCATCTGCCTTCAGCTCAGTTCATGATCCCAGGGTCCTGGGATCAAGTTCTGCACGGGGCTCCCTGCTCAGCGGGGAGGCTGCTTCTCCCTGTACCCCTCCCTCCTACTTGTGCACGCACTCTCTCTCTCTCTCAAGTAAATAAATAAAATCTTAAAAAAAAAAGAATAGAATGTTTCATTCACTCGATCATAAATTTGCTTAGCTTATTTGTTGACCTCTTTCCCCATGTCTATCCCTTCCCTTCTGTAGGCAATCCTGCTACTGTAAATCTTTGTCTTTATATATTCTTTTTTTTAATTTTTATTTATTTATGATAGTCACACAGAGAGAGAGAGAGAGAGAGAGGCAGAGACACAGGCAGAGGGAGAAGCAGGCTCCATGCACCGGGAGCCCGACATGGGATTCGATCCCGGGTCTCCAGGATCGCGCCCTGGGCCAAAGGCAGGCACTAAACCGCTGCGCCACCCAGGGATCCCTGTCTTTATATATTCTAACGAGACATAATTTGTTGTTTGTGGGACTGTGTCTCTTTTTTTAAGATTTTATTTATTTATTCATGAGAGACACACACAGAGGAGCCTGATGCAGGACTTGATCCTGGGTCCCCAGGATCACACCCGGGTTGAAGGCAGCCGCTCAACCGCTGAGCCTCCCAGGCGTCCCTTTTTTTCTTTTTTCTTCTTTCTTTCTTCTTTTTTTTTTTTTTTTTAAAGAAGGACTGTGTCTTTTTAAGTGAGATTGATATTTCATTTGGTTTCTTATTCTTTTTACTTAAGTGTTGTGTTGTTAGGTTCCATCTATGTTGCCACAGAGTGTTGAACCTGTTTCCCTTTCTCCTCCTTCTTCTTCTTCTTCTTCTTCTTCTTCTTCTTCTTCTTCTTCTTCTTCTTCTTCTTCTTCTTCTTCTTCTTCTTTCTTCTTTTGAAATTTGAGACAGAGAGAGAGGGCAAGCAGAGGGGAAGGGCAGAGAGAGAAGCAGGCTCCCTGCTGAGCAGGGAGCCCAATGCGGGGGCTCAATCCTAGTACTGAGATCATGACCTGAGCTGAGGGCAGATGCTCAACCGACAGCCCCCCAGGAGCCCTGAGCTAGTCACTGCTAACTGCTGCATGATACTCTAGGTGGATGCCTACCACAATTTACCCCCAGCAATGGGTGCCCAGGTTGCCTCTAACTTCTCGCTTCTTCATTCCCATGCACACCCCCTTGCAGACCTGTAAAAGAATCTCTCTGGGTCATGTGTCCAGTGGATAAACTGCTGGCCATGGAGAAAGTGTATACTGAAGGCGCCTCAGAGGGGCACCTGGGTGGCTCAGTCGATTGAGCCTCCGACTGAAACTCCAAAACTCTTGGTTTCGGCTCAGGTCCTCATCTCAGGGTCATGAGATTGAGACCCAGGTGAGAGAATCTCTATTTGAGATTCTCTCTCTCTCTCTCTCTCAAATAAATAAATACATCTTTGAAGGTGCCTAGGCATTGCCAGGAAAAAAATATGCATTTCAGAAAGATGTCTCTGTCTGCCTTCATTACTTCCTTTACAAATATTCACTGTTCAGCTCCTAGATGTTGGCTACAGTTTTAAGAACTGAGAAGAGAGCGGTGAACAAGACAGATAAGATCTCAAACTTACACAGCACAAGAAACTAAAAACAAGAAAATATCAGGTATGGGGATCCCTGGGTGGCTCAGCGGTTTGGTGCCTGCCTTCGGTCCAGGCATGATCCTGGAGTCCTGGTATCGAGTCCCACGTCGGGCTCCCTGCATGGAGCCTGCTTCTGTCTCTGCCTCTCTGTGTGTGTCTATCATGAATAAAAAAATAAAATCTTAAAAAAAAAAAAGAAAAAGAAAATATCAGGTATGGATAAATACTGTCCTGGAAATCAAGCAGGATGGGAGGACAGAATGTCCCCAAGGCTATTTTGCTGGCGAAGTGCTTTGTGCAAAGTGGACTCCAGGGGGCAGTCCCAAGGGCGGGTGAGGAAAGCAAGTAGGCAGAGGCTTCAGAAGTGATGCAGGTGAGAGCCTCCCATGGTGTGAACCCCATGGGGACAGTAAGGCTCATACCTCTGTGTCTGGATATAGGGGAGCCCTTTGCCAAGATGGGGGGTCCCAGCTGGCAGCTGGCTATCACGGGTCTGGAGCTCAAGTGATCTGGGCTGGGCACAGACTGGGGGGAGTCCTCTGAGATTGGGCTGGCCATTGGCCCCTTAGGACTGCCGGAACAAAGTGCCACAAACTATATGCTTAAGAAGACAGAAATCGGGGCACCTGGGTGGCTCAGTGATTGGGTGTCTGTCTGCCTTCAGCTCAGGTTGTGACCCCGGGGTCCTGGGATCAAGTCCCACATTGGGCTCCCTGCAGGGAGCCTGCTTCTCCCTCTGCCTGTGTCTCTGCCTTTCTCTGTGTGTCTCTCACAGATAAATAAATAACATCTAAAAAAAAAAAAAGAAATTGATGCTTACAGTTGTGTAGGAGGGAAGTCTGAAATCCAGATGTTGGCAGGACAATCCTCTCTGCTAAGCCTTGGAGAGAGCTGGCCTCTTCCAGCTGTTGGCCGCAGGTGCTCCTCGACTTGCAGCTCCTGATGCTTGGGGCTCTGCCTGTCATCGCCGGGCCCTCTACCTTCGTGTCTGCCTCTATGGTGGCTGTTTCCAGTTGTTCCAGATTAGGGGCCACCCTAGTGATGTCATCTGAACTTGATTACATCTGCAAAGACCCTATTTCCAAATATGGTCCCATTCACAGATGTGGAGGTTAGGACTTCAACATGTGCTCCTAAGGGGACACAAAATTTGACCCATCACAGGGTCGTATATGAAGCCATGGGAGTGGGTGGGCTCTCCAAAGGAGAGGTCATAGAGTCAGAAGACAAGAACAGCTAGGGACTCTGGCCTTTAGGAAGGCTGAGGAGTCCAGGAAGAAATCCGAGAACGAAATGGTCTCCAGGTACACCTGCCACATAGGCCAAGGTGGAGGAGGAAAAGGAAACAGGGTATCCATTGAACTAGGTGGTCTGGCAGGTGTCTGTGTATTTCCACAATACTAGGCCAAGGGAAGAAGCAGGGCTTGGGTAATGCCGACAGGCTCTCAAGAAATGTGGCTTAGAAGGAAAAGCGTGACATATGGAAAGAACTAGAAGGGTTGAAAAAGAATGGTCCCAGCACAGTGGAAGGAAGGAGGGTGGTAACTGATTTGCCCTGGAGTTGGGCTGCTCTGCTTGTGGGGCCCCCCTGAGTGCGTTCCACAGCTGTGCGGTCTTGGCCTGGTTGACTCCACCACACCTCAGTCTCCTTGTCTGAAGAATGGGGCCAACTCCAGGACCCACCTCTCAGGGCTGCAGTAAGGAATTCATGATTGAGGGTGCCTAAAATGCTTAGCACAGCGTGTGGCACATAGTTAAGCACTAAATAAATATTAACTCTTGTTACCATCTGGTTAAAAAAAAAAACCCACAACCACCACCACCCACAAGACAAGGAGGAGGTTTCAAGGAGGTGGTAAGTAATATCAGAGGCGGCAGATGGGACACGGAGGCAGAGGGTGGAGGAAAGGTCAAGGATTTGGCAGTGCCTGCAGAGCTTGGAAAGCTGGGACAGCCACTCAAGGGCCATCAGGAGATGAGGTGAAGGCTGTAGGTCCGCGGACCTCTGTAGGTCCTCTTGGCAGCAGCTGAGAAGACAGAGCAGGTGCTGGAGGAGAGAAGATGTAAACTCTGGTTTGGGCCATGAGGAGAAGGTGTGTGTGTCGGGGGGCGGGGTGGAGGTCACTGGGAGCATCTTAAATCTCAAGTGTCTCCATTTGGGTGATACCACACAGCGTCACCTTTGTGGTGCCACGCCTGGGTGGCCAGGGGGCCTCCTGCAAGTGAGTGATGGGCCCCAGAGAACCATCGTGTGTGGGCACTGGCTCAGAGAGCAGCGGTGGGGGGGAGGCGAATGAGGAGTTTACAGGCAGGTTCCTCGAGGGTCAGAAGCCTGCGTGGGGCGGGGCAGGGGGACCAGCTAGAGGGAGTGGGCTCTGAGTCTGCTAGGAGGGGGGAGGGGCTGGGCACACTGGCTTCAGAGTCCTCAGCGGCAGGTGGCCGCCCAAACTATGAATAGAATGACCTGGTGGCAGGAGAAGACCGTCCAGAAAGGACTGAGGCTGGTGGAGGAGGATGAGCCACAAAAGGAGAGGCCCGAGAGCATGGTGGGAGCCACAGCAGGAACACTTGTCCCAACCGAGTAGAAAGAGAAGCAGATGCCAGGCAATGACTGCCCCCATCAGCAAGGGCTCGTGGACCACTGCTGAAGACAGCTGGGGGGCAGACACCAGATCTGGGGTGGTGGGGTGTGAAAGACACAAGAGGAAGTAGACACCACCCTAAAGACTGCTTTCAGGAAGTCTGGTGTTTCTTTGATAGAGCTGCAAAGGACAACATTTAAGGAGGGAGGGCTTTTGCTTTAATGTATTAATTTTTAAAACAGGGAGCATGGGGTGCCTGGGGGGCTCAGCGGTTGAGCATCTGCCTTTGGCTCAAGGGTGTGACCCTGGGGTCCTGGGATCGAGTCCCACATCGGGCTCCCCGCAGGGAGCCTGCTTCTCCCTCTACTTGTGTCCCCCTCTCTCTCTGTGTCTCTCAAGAATAAATAAATCAAATCTTAAAAATAAATAAATAAAACAGTGAGCAAGTCAAGCAAGACGGTGAACTTAGGTGGACAGGAGCTAACGGGGAGGCAGTGACAGAGGAGGAAGTCTTTTGGCTAGAATGGCCAGGAGCCCTTGTTAGTTCTAGCCCTGAAACATATTTAAATCACTGGAAAATCACACCTGCAAACCCTCCAACTGAACAGGCACATTGACTGCTTGTCGCCGGGGCACCTGCTAATTCCTGTCCATGGATATAGACAGCACGTCACTGTTTCCTGCCTCTGCGCTGTCGCAGGGCACTTGTCCCTCGTTGCCCCACGCCGGGCAGGGAGGTCCTCTTGACATCTTTTTACCCCTATCATAGGGCTCACCCTTCCTGGGGACTTCCTCTCATCTCACAGTTCGGTTAACCAGTCCGCGCCCTCGGCACCTCCTGCGTGCTCCCTCTGCCGCCCAGGCCCCTCGCCGTGGCTCCCGCTTGCCTCGCCCCGCCCTGCCCTCCCGCTTCTGCACTCCTCGGGCTCCTGGCTGGACACAGGTGCATGGGTCCTTAGCCCAAGGGAGGGGTGGTCCTCTCTGCGTCCATCCCGGCCTTGCCTTGCCACTTAGTCGTTTTCTTACCTATCCCCTGCCTTTTGTGTCCGCGCTCCCCAAGGCGCTGCGACAGAGGACAGTGGCCTCGGGAAGGGCCGCAGGGCTGGGGCGGGCGGGGGAGCAGGTGGCGACACCGCGGAGGACTGGGCGGGGGGGGGGGGGGGGGGGGAGCCGGTGCCTCCGGGCGCGGCCGGCAGAGGGCGCGCGGGCACCGGGATTGGCCGCGGCAGCCGAGGGAGAGCGGCCCCTGGGACCCGGGCGCGTGCGGGCACAAGGGCTGCTGGCGCTCAGAGGCCCGGCTAAAAATACGCGCGCGCCGTCCAGGTCTCGGGGCCGAAGAGGGGGCGGCCCTCGGAAGGAGCGACCTCTGCAGCCTGGAGGGAGAATGCAGCTTTGGGGGAGCCCGCAGGGCTCCCGAGGCACCTGGGGAGAGCCTCGCCCAGGCCTCAGTCTTCCCGTCTGCAGGATGGGGGCCGTGTATTTCTCCAAGAAACAGTGAGTGGCCGCTGCGGGCGTCAGGCGCGCCGCCGCCAAGTTCTTACAGCCGTGCGGTTCGGCGTCACGGGGCCGAGGCGGTGCAGGGGGAGAATAAACGGGCAGGTGCAGGAGGCGCTCAGATGTTCAAGCACGGAAAGAGAAGAATAAAGGATGATGTGCCAGAGAGTAGGCCGCCCGGAGAAGCACAGAGGCGCGTTCCAGGGGGAGGACAGTGCCCCTGCAAAGGCCCAGAGGCCGCAGAGCCTGGCCGCTTGGGGGAAAAGATGGAAGGTGGAGGGAACGGCCCGGGAGCCGGACGGGGCAGCCGGCACCCAGAAACCGTCGGGGTCCGCGGGGATGTTGGGGTGCCTGGAAGGGGTCGAGGGGAGCTCTGTTTGACCGCGGTGTCGGCCGCACGGATAAACGGAGTCGTGCATTTTGCTCCGTGGATTCTACCTCTGATGCAAAAGGGAGCATAGCTACGAGCTGGGTAGTCATCCTTGTGCAGCGCGGGCGGGTACGCGGCGTCTGGAGGGCGAGGGCAGAGAGGAACGGGGCCGACCGCAGCCGGAGCCGAGGCGGTCGGCGCCAGCCCCCTCCCGGGTCGTCAGGGGCAACCCTGGAGCTGCGCCCCCCCGCCCCGCCCTGCGCGCAGCAGCCAGGTGGCGGTTGGGGCGCGACCAGCCCGTTTGATTTCCCGCGGCCGGTGGAGAAGGGGGAAGGGGCGAGGGGCCGCCGGCCAATGGGCTGTGCCGGCCGCTGTCACGTGACGCCCGAGGGGCGGGGCCCACATGTACTTACGGGGCGGTGAGCGGGGGGCCTTGGCCTCCGCGCGAAGTCCGGGAGGCGTGGCCGGTGTGCGCGCCGGGGGAGCTGCTCCTCTCCAATTGGCCCGTGGCCGGGAGGCGGGGCCTGCGCGCGCCGCGGCTGCGGGTTGCTATTGGCCTCGGCCGGAGGCCGGCTGGCGGCGTGCGGGCGAGGCTCGGGGCGCGAGGACCGAGCCGGGCGGCGGGTTCGCGAGCCGGGGGGAGGGGCCGGGGCGGTGGCGGCGGCGGAGGAGGCGGAGGCGGAGGCGGCGGCGGGGGCCGGTACCGGACCCGGCGGGATGAGCGAGGCGGAGGCGGCAGCGGTGGCGACAGCGGCCCCCGCGGCGACGGTGCCCGCGACGGCGGCAGGGGTGGTAGCGGTGGTGGTGCCGGTGCCCGCGGGGGAGCCACAGAAAGCAGGAAGCGGGGCGGGCGGCGGCGGGGTCGGAGCCGCCTCGGGCCCCGCTGCTGGGACCCCCTCGGCGCCGGGTCCCCGCACCCCTGGCAACCCGGCGACGGCAGCCTCGGGGACCCCCGCGCCCCCGGCCCGGAGTCAGGCGGACAAGCCGGTGCTGGGTGAGGGGAGGGCGCGTGCCAGAGCGGCTCTACGGGGTCGACGGGCTGGGGGAGGGGCGTCGCGGAGCCCACGCGATGCAGGAAGCCCCCGGAGGCTGGCCTGGCGCCCGAGGCTCAAAGGACTAGCTGGGCCAGGGGGCGGCTGACCAGAGTGGGTTCCCCTGGTGGGCAATCCTGCCGTGCCTTCCCGACTGGTGCCCTGGGCACGCCCCCTGCGGCGGGAGGCTCGGCCTAGTCCCAGCCGAATCCCAGCCTGGGAAGCAGGTGCACCGGGAACCCTTTCTTTGGGAGGGCAGGAACCGGTGGGCCGGGTGAGTACCTGGTTCTAGGTGAAGGGCCGGGCTTTGTGGCTCAGGAGAAATGTGACTTAGAGTTGGAAGGGTCTCGAAAGCCTGAGCCCCCTCTGTGTGGGCGCCTCCGTTTGGTGGACCTGGGATCAGAATGCCTTAAAGCTAGCCACTGGGTGAAACCCGGTGGCTTGAAGTTAAGCTTAATAGGTAAAGGGAGGTAGATTCGATTTGGAGTGTTTCCAAACTGAGCCCAACCCCATCTCTTCCCCCCACCTTACTGCCCCCACTGCATCTCTGCCTGGCAGCCATCCAAGTCCTGGGCACTGTCAAATGGTTCAACGTCCGGAATGGTTACGGATTCATCAACAGGTATCTTAGAAACCCAGGGAGGGGGTGGCAGGGGTGTCTTCCAATCTGGCCCGTGGGACTGGACACCTTCCCCACCTCCTCTCTACCCCTGCTGAGGCACATGGTTGCAATGTCCAGCTGACGCTGATTGAAAGCATTTAACCGCCGCACAAATGGGGGCAAGATGAGCCTCCTCCACATCTCCGAGGGCAGCAGAGAGTTAATGATCTAGGAACTTGGCAAACCTGGCTCGGAGCCACCTGGCTTGCCTGTCTCACCTTGTGGTTTAGTTTGCTTCGCCTTTGGGGCAGAATGTACCTGCTGTCTGTGCCTCAGGGCTCCGGGCTGGAATCCTCCCTCATTTCCTGTTTGGGGCGGCTGGAGGAGCACTCCCCTGACTCATCTCCCTTAGAGGGCTGCTGGCTCATTTGAATCCCCCCACCTGATGGGGCTGTGGGCTGGTGAGGGGGGTGGCTGTTGGGGAAGGAAGCCAGCCCTGCCGGTTCCCTTCAGCTGGGCAGCCCCAATCCCCCCACCCCCATCACTACTGGGAGGGGCAGTAGTGGCAGATTCTGAGCAGAGCCAGGGCTCCCCCAGTGGGCCCTTCCCCATGTCCGGCAGCCGGCCTGGCCCAGCCCTCCTGGGAGGCCCTGGTTCCCTCTTAGCAGCCTGACCTTTGTGCAGCTCCAAGTGCTTTAAAGCTGGAACATTTGATCTAGGGAAGGATCCCTCTCTAATTCTGGAAGCTGAGGGCTCCTGGGACGTTCTGAAGGAAAACCTTCACATCCCCCCACCCCTGCCATGGGGTGCTGGGATCAAGTGGGGGTAACGAGCAAGTCATGATAGAGAATGGCCCAATACTCTTTCTCACTCTCAGTCTCTCAGTTTGTTGAGCCCGGGGCCTGCCCCTGGGGCTCACCTCCTGGCTGAGGGTGAGAAGCAAGTCCTGGGGGAGTTCCGAGCAGGATCGTGCCAACTTGTCCCATTCTCAGACTTGTTCTGCACCCCTATCCAGGCTGCTCTTTATCCCCCTTTCCTGACTGCAGAAGGGAAGGGCTGAAGAGGGATTTTGCAGCCATGGTGGGGGTTGGAACAGAGGGGTGTTGGCCTGGAACAGTTAGACTGAGCACTGCCAGGCTCTAAGGTGCCCCAGGAGCAGAGGGGCGAGTCCTCAGCAGGTGCAGAACTTGCCTGACTTCTTCAAGGTGACTTTGCCTGTCCTCCACCCTTAGGGAGCTCAGGGCTTTCGCTGAGGTTTTTGGTATACTTCTCACCAGTCTCTGGCTCTTGTCACACTGGGCCCCGTCTACCCCCAAGGAGTCAGGGGAGGCTGGTGAGGGTGGGCCTGCTGCTTTTAGGGCCGGGCTGGGAGGCCTCACCAAGAGCACCCCATAACCAGCCCCCTGTTCTGCAGGAATGACACCAAGGAGGATGTCTTTGTTCACCAGGTAAGAGCTAGGTTGGTTTGGGGAGGGTGTGGAGGGAACCCACCCTCTCTCTGAAGGTCTTTGCTGTAATCCTTAGCAGCACACAGCGGTTTCCTGCTCTTCCCCTCACGACAGCATGGCCAGGAGAAATGGCTTCCCCTCCCCCTCCATCAGGTGCCTGTATTCCCCACCATTGGCCCCACTTGTGTCAGGTTGTGTCTGTGAGGAATGAACTTGTTGCCCTCTGGCCGTGGCATGCTCACTACCTACACCGGGACCTGGTAACACAAGGACGAGTCCTAGGCAGCATGCGGAGGGAGCCGACACAGGCTAGAATACTTGGGTGTGGTGGTTCTCAAAGTGCTGTCCCCAGCGGCAGCAGCATCACCTGTCGTGCAAACTCTCAGGCCCCACCCCAGACCTGCTGGCTCAGGCCGACTTGGGGGCGGAGCCCAGCAATCTGTTCTAACGAGCTCTCCAGGTGATGCTGATGCAGGCCCCGGGGTGAGAACCACCACTCTGGTGGCAGAAGCTCTGAGGTAAGCAGCATGGTGCGTTTTGCTGGCTTTGCAACTTAAGACTGTCTCTGCCTTTTGTTTCGCTGAGTTCCTGTCTCTGGCCTCCCTCTTCAGAGCCTCTGAGGGGTAAAGGGAGGAGGGAGTGTGTTCTGGGGACCGGGCTCGGGGCACCAACACTGGGAGGCGCCTCCTGGGTCTTGGCTTATCCCCTACTAAACTTGGCCCGCCTCCACCCTCACCCTCGGGCTGGGTCGCAGGGATCGTCGCTGGTGAACCGAATGGAGCAGGGTGGCGGACCCAGCAGGGGTGAGGGAGGCTCCGGGCTCCCTGCCCTCACCTTTCTCCTCGCCTTTCCCCTGCCAGACGGCCATTAAGAGGAACAACCCCAGGAAGTTCCTGCGCAGTGTCGGAGATGGGGAGACGGTGGAGTTTGATGTCGTGGAGGGAGAGAAGGTTCGGGCTGCCGGAGAGAGCCCCCCCCCAGAACCCCCTTCCTTGGGCCAGTCAGCCCAGGCCATGGGAGGACAGCACTGCCTTCCCCACCCTGGTGTCCTAAGGACTGAGTCCCTCTGGTCACTTGATGACATTTGGGTTTCTTTGTCATGCACCAAGCACTCCCAGTCTGTTTTCCACGTGCCATGTC
This sequence comes from Canis lupus baileyi, assembly GCF_048164855.1. Lineage (NCBI taxonomy): Eukaryota > Metazoa > Chordata > Mammalia > Carnivora > Canidae > Canis > Canis lupus. The sequence goes on from NC_132840.1 coordinate 56,817,989, forward strand.
CCCTAAGGGTCCTGAGTCCACAAGGGTCCAGTGGCAGCAGCTACCCTCCTGGAAAGTCCCCTGGAGGAGGCCAGGAGACAGCAGCCGAGGAGGAACTGAATGGGGACCTTGGTTAGAAGAAGGGGAAGCAGGTTTGGGGAGGTGTGTGTGGCTGAGTGGGCACTCACTGTCCTCCCCACCTGCTTTCTCCCCAGGGTGCAGAAGCTGCCAATGTAACTGGGCCCGGGGGCGTGCCAGTGAAGGGCAGCCGCTATGCCCCCAATCGTCGCAGGTTCCGCCGATTCATCCCCCGGCCTCGTCCAGCTGCCCCGCCACCCATGGTGGCAGAGGCTCCATCAGGTGGGACAGAACCAGGCAGCGAGGGGGAGCGAGCTGAGGACTCTGGGCAGAGGCCCAGGCGGCGGCGCCCACCTCCCTTCTTCTACCGCCGGCGCTTTGTGCGAGGCCCTCGGCCCCTCAACCAGCAGCAGCCTATAGAGGTGGGAGTCCTGGGACGCAGAAGCTGCTAGCACACCTGGGAGGGAGGGGGCATCCGTGAGGACAGAGACCTCCGGGGCTCCCGAAGAAGGGGAGGAGGGCCGGGATGGGTCCCCGAGGCTGGGATCCTTGGCGACAGGTGTTGCCCCAGCTCCCCCAGGTCTCGTGTGTTCCTAGGGCACTGACGGGGTAGAGCCCAAAGAGACCGCTCCATTGGAGGGAGACCAACAGCAAGGAGATGAGCGGGTCCCCCCTCCCAGGTTCCGGCCTAGGTACCGAAGGTGAGACCCCCTTTCTGGGCCCAGCTTCCCCTTGCCTTCCAGGACTGGTCCCAGTGGGAGGGGGCATAGCAAGTCTTGGTGGCAGTGGCAGGGGCCTGGGCAGCTCAGTGGTGGCTGCTTAGGTGCCCAGGGAGACGGAGAGCAGGCCAGGCCCCCTCTGCCCGGGAAGCCCTGGGAGGGAGGGAGACAGAACACACGGGCTCCCTGCCCCCTCCAGGGTCCCCCACTTGTCTCCCCAGGCCTTTCCGCCCCAGGCCACCCCAGCAGCCTACCACAGAAGGTGGGGATGGTGAGACCAAGCCCAGCCAAGGCCCCACTGATGGTTCCCGGCCTGAGCCCCAGCGCCCACGAAACCGTCCGTACTTCCAACGGCGGCGGCAGCAGCAGCCCCCCGGACCCAGGCAGTCCACAGCCCCAGAGGTGAGGGCCTGGGCTGCTAGGACTGGAGAGTAGGAGTAAAGGCCCTGCCTGTTCCCCACACACACACACACACACCAGTGAGCCAGGTGGCCCGGTCCACCACATCCAGCAGGCGCCCCCCACCCCCAGACACCCCTCTCGCTCTCCCTGGAGTCACGGCTCCACTTGTGAATGTGAACTAGGGAGGAATGGGAGGAAAAAGGTGGGAGAACACTGAAGTTGGGGGGTGTCAAGAATGAGAGGGTCCAAGTGACTGCCCCCCTTCTCTCCAGACCTCGGCCCCCATCAACAGTGGGGACCCCCCCCCCACCATACTGGAGTGACTCCAACATGAAGGACCCCCAGAGCTACCATCTGGTGAGTTGCTGTGCCTGGGGCGGGCTCAGCAGAGGGGGGCCCTGGGGTGCAGGGAGGGGTCACAGGCTGGGAGCCTGGGGCACACGGGGGCGGGGGTCCTCCAGTCACATTAGTCCGTGTCCTTCTTTCTCTCAGGTTATCTGCCAGTTTTTCCAGCTGCCTTCTACCCAACCCAGCACCCCCTCCCCCTTCCCAGAATTCATGACATCAGAACACCGGCTTTCCCCTTTTCCTTGAGACTCAGGAGGGCCGAAGCAACAGCCTTTTGCTTTTTCTCTCTCCCCTACCAAGGGGTGAAGGAAGGGATCCATCCTATTGTTCAGAGGCACCAGCTCCCTCCCCTAAATCAGGCTGAGAAGGAACCAGCCAGCTCTTACCTCCTCCTGGTTGTTTTCTTTCCCACCCCAGTTTATTTTTTGTCTCCCCCCCCTCCCCACAACCCCAGCCCCTACCTCTGAAGCCATTTTATGAACTGTCATGTGCCACCTGAGCCTCCAGTAAAAACAAAAAACAGGCTTTCCCCGTGGTCTTGGTCTCTGCCTCTTCTCTGTGGAGAATTGTTGGTAACTCCCTGCTGAAGGGGGCGGCAGAGGATGGGGCGCAGGGGTGGGGGGCAGGAGGCAGGGCCGGGGTGTCTCTAGGCCTGCAGCTCTGGGCTGTGAGATTTCACTTCTCTCAGCTGAAACCTGGGGCTGACCTCTCCTCTGCAGAAAGAGGGTTCTGGAACGTGCCCAGGGCAGCTTCTGCCACTTGGGGCTAAACTTACTGAGCATTTACTGTGTTAACAAAAGCAATGATCAGGGGTACCCAGCTGGTCAGTTGGTGGAACATGCAACTCTTGATCTTGGGGTTGTGTGTTCAGGCCCCACATTGAGTGTAGAGCTTAGTTTAAAAAGGGGGGACTGAAAAAATAAAAAGGGGGGCTGACTAGAAGCATAAGTGGGGGCAGAGTGAGCACATCCAGAGGCTTCTTTGGCAGCTGGGGAGAGACGCTCTGGTCCATCCAGCCCCTCCTGGGTGCCTCACAGCAGGATGCCATCACGTACAGTGACTTTATATATCCATCTATACATACATATATACATTTAGTACAACAGACCTTTGGTTTCTTCTCCCCACCCCTTTTGCAAACATATACAAAAATATCTGAAGGCTCCTCCTACCCCGTGTTTACAGGCAGCCTTTCAAATCCTCCTTTCCCTTAGTTGGTCAAAAGCTTGCGGGCGGCACACCCTTCAGGAGGGGCGAGGGGACAAGAGCGGGGCTCCCCCTCTGCGGCCTGGGGGAGCAGGCCCTCTCCCCTTGCATGGGCATATGGCCCTCCAGTTGAGCGAGAGGGCTGAGCCTGCCAGGAGGAGTGAACTGAGGCCTTGGGAGGTGCGGCCTGTCAGGGGTCAAGACGGGACCCCCTTCACCCAGAGTCTATGTGGCAAGAATTCAGAGAAAGTGCCAGAAAGTAGGAGGAGCCCAAGGTGGCAGGAAGCTGTTTGTCTTCACCGGTCCTGCTCCCTGACCAAAGAGTCGGCCCTAGGGCCTCTCCTCCCTGCAGCCCCCTTCTCTAGCGAGGGGCGAGAATATTCTGGAGCTGAGGCCGGGTGCGGGTGGGGTGGGCTACAGAGGAGGAAGGGGATGAGTGGCCAGAGTGGTCCACCCTGATGGCCACAGCCTAACCATGACACATAAATAATCCAAGAGTCACACGAGGGGAATGAGGGGGTGCTGAGACCACCCTTCCCTCCGGCTTCCCAGTTCCATCAGGAAGTAACAGGGAAGAGAGGGCAAAAGTGCTGCATAGGAGAGGTCTCCGGTGGGGGGCGGTGGGGGGGGGGACGAGAGCATAGCCCTCCCACCCCTGCCCTGGCCCCTCAGTCATTCTCGTCGTCAGGTCCTAAGTAATCGAGTTCCGTGCTGGGCTTCACCTCCTGCTCTAGAAGAGACGGTGTCCGGCGGAAGTCAGCCGAGATCTGGTCAAAAGTCCGGCCTCGGGTTTCAGGCACTTTTAGGAAGGTGAAGATGAAGAAGGCGAGCAGGAGAACCGCGAACAGAAGGAAGACATAGGGCCCCATGGCCTCCTGGGACAGGTGAAGAAAGAAGTGTTGAGGAAGGGGAGGTCCTGGCGGCAGGGGGGCTCCACAGACATCTCCACAGGCAGATGGCTCCTCTGTGGGGCAAGTGAGACCCCAGGAACAAGGGAAGAAAGGCGTCTCTGTGCCCCACCTGCTATCATCACCCTCCCCTGGTTGGAGAGCAGTAGCCCTCTGCAGTACAAGTGTGCAGCTGGTAATTCTGGTCTGTTCTGGCACAGTGGGTCTTGAACACCCCTCTCTCAGTACCCCACATACTTCAGCCCCCTTCCGTAGTGGTTGAGCAGGTGGTTTTCAGGGCCCATAGGGCCCACCAAAGTGATCCCCAGACAGGAGTGGGGAAAGCAAATGGGCTGGCTGTGACTTGCTGCCCTCTGGCCTACGGGGTGGGAGTGGGGACACGGGCCAGGGCACCTACCGCGATATACTGGAAACCCATGCCAATGATGAAGTTGCTTGTCCAGTTGCAGAAGCCAGCCACGGCCATGGCGGCTGGGCGGGGGCCCTGGCTGAACAGCTCGGCCACGATGAACCAGGGAATGGGGCCTGGGCCAATCTCAAAGAAGGCCACAAAGCCAAAGATGGCCACGATGGAGACGTAGCTCATGGCTGGAAGCCGCTCCTGGGGCAGGCAGGGAGGGAAAGGACTTCAGGTCATGTCTCTCTGGATCTTAAGTTGCCCTCAGTGCAGAGACCTGAAAACCCCTCCCAGCAGCTCACAGAGGAGCCTGCCACCCTAGGTGACAGCAGGCCTTTCATTGACCAGTTCTGAGTGTTGACCCTCAGCAGGCTGCCCTACTGCCCTACTCGGGGCACAGGCAATGTTAACACCCTCTTGGATGTTAGGATGGTCAGTGCTCTCTTGGTTCTAAAAATTGGGTCCCAGGGGCGCCCGGGGGGCTCAGTGGTTGAGCGTCTGCCTTTGGCTCAGGTTGTGGTCCTGGGATTGAGTCCCGCATCGGGCTCCCCGCATGGAGCCTCCTTCTCCCTCTGCCTGTGGCTCTGCCTCTCTCTCTGTCTCTCTCATGAATGAATCAATCAAATCTTTAAAATAAAATGAAGTTGGGGGATCCCTGGGTGGCGCAGCGGTTTAGTGCCTGCCTTTGGCCCAGGGCGCAATCCTGGAGATCCGGGATCAAGTCCCACGTCGGGCTCCCGGTGCATGGAGCCTGCTTCTCCCTCTGCCTGTGTCTCTGCCTCTCTCTCTCTCTCTCTGTGTGTGTGACTATCATAAATGAATAAAAATTTAAAAAAAAAAAAAAAGAAAAATGAAGTTGGGTCCTTAGGAATGATTGTTTCTGAGACTGGACACTGGATTTCCTTCCTGGCTGCCAGAAGTGTGCTAGAGCTTTCTCCCAGAGGGGACAAGAAGTGCAGCCTGGGACCCTCGGGAGCACACAGGCCAGCCCCAGGATCAAAGGCATGTTCCAAGGACACAGCCTCTTGGGGTAGTTCCCATGGGTTGGGCCTCTGGTCCCTTCCTGCTCCCCAGGCCTCACCAGCAGAAGCAGGGCTATGGTCATCAAGATGGCACAGCCACACATTCCTGCCAGGCCCAGGAGATGGAGTGTCCGACGGCCAGCCCGCTCGACCAGGAACACCTGCAGGGAAAGTCAGGGCTTGGCAGGGGCCTCCAGGGCCCAGGAAGTGGGAGGGACTGGGAGGGGCAGCCAGGGGATGTGGAGCCAACAGTGGGTGCCAGCAGTTACCGAGACCAAGGTGAAGACTGTGTTGACCACACCAGCTCCTATGGTCGCATAGGCTGGCTGCCCGACCCCTGCCGTCTCGAAGATGCTGGTTGAATAATAGAAAACCTATGGGGGGAGAAGGAGAGGGGGTGGTGGGCACGTCCCTTCCTTGCAGCCACAACAAGCCCCACTGACCCCGACTCTGGACAGAGGAGGCTTGCTGCCTTTTCCTCATCTTTGGGGCCGTCCCCCTGCCCCACCCAGAGGTTGCCTCCTACATACGGCATTGATGCCTGACAGCTGCTGGCTCAGCTGCAGCACGACAGCGATGACCAGAGGCTGCCGGTGGGTGCGGCTGCCCAGGAGCTGTAGCAGGGACAGGGGCCGCTCCCGCTCCAGCTTCCGCTTCTCCTCCTTCAGCTCAGCCAGTGCCCCAGATACATCAGCCCAGCCGGTCAGGCGCTTCAGACCTGCAGGGGAGGAGAGTCAGGGCTGAGAGGACAGAGAGGGTGCCAGGCAGGACAGGAGCTTGCAAGATGGGGTGGAAGCTCACTCTTTCTGGCAGGCCCCTCTAGGTTCCGGATTATGTAGAGGTAGCGAGGGCTCTCTGGGCAGAAGGGCAGCAGGACCAGCTGCAGGAGGGCAGGCAGCACTGTGATGCCCAGGAGGAGTGGCCATAGGGTGGTAGTGCCCAGCATGGACTCTAAGCCCAGCACCTGTGGGAGAAGCATGGGAAAGAGGGCAGGCCACTCAGCCCCGAGCCCCACTCAACCCCCTGCCTAGCCACCCAGAAGGCCAGGCCCAGTCACCTGGGCGATCAGAATGCCAATGACGATGGCCAGTTGGTTGAGTGTCCCCAAGGCGCCCCGCAGGTGAGTGGGGGCGATCTCCCCCACGTACATGGGCACCAGCCCCGATGTGAGCCCTGAGCAGAGGGAAGAAGAGAGGGCTGTGGGCAGCTGGCCACTCCCACCCCCAAGCTCAGTGCTGGTGGAGGACAGTGGGATGCTGGGCAGGGCCATGCTGCCCGTCGGTACCTGAGTAGGCGCCAATGAGGAACCGCCCAAGAATGAGCATCTCGTAGGAGGCAGCAGCATGGGCCAGGCCCATGAGGGCACCCCCCAGCACCGCCAGGACGTTGTTGACCAGCATTGCCCTCTTCCTGAGAGGCAAAGAGCGAGTGGGAGAGTTCGGGTGCCATGTAGCAGCCCCCCTCCTGCCCAGCCCACCCTCACCTGCCAGCCTCATACCTTCCCAGCCACTGAGAGATGATGCCAATGAGGAAGGAGGAGATCATGCCACCCACAGAAAAGATGGCCACTGAGAGAGCCCAGAGAGTGGTGAGGGTGCCCGGTGGAATGGAGCTGGGCCCCTGGGGCCCCTGCCTCCCCAGCCATGTCTCATTGTAGCTCTGTTCAATCACCTGGCGGGGGTGGGGAGACACGGAGCAGTGAACACTTACAGAGACATCCCTGCCTGCTGTCCCCTGCTGTCCCCAGCCCACCGTGCCAGCCGCAAGCCCCTCACCTTCTGTGGCGCATTAATGACTCCGATGTTATAGCCAAACTGCAGGGAGCCGAGCACAGCAGAGAACACGGCAAGGACCAGGGTCCCAGTGACTCGCTGCTGAGGGGGTTCCCCGTCCTGGGGGGTCAGAAGCAGAGAGGAGGCAGGTCACACGGAATCAAGATTTCTTTCCTCCATCCCGGGGGCCTGGGCCCAGCCAGAGCCTGAAGATGCTGGGTTCCATCCAACACGTTGGGTGAGGGAAACTGGACCATATTAGGAATCGAGCAAGGATCTCAGTGTAAACAGGAGCAGGAAGCACCCAGTAACCAGGCATGAAGGGGAAACTGGATGTCTGAGTCCAGCAAGCTGGGAAATGTTTGAGGGCCTTGGCCTCACCATTTCTAGGTGACCTTGGGGGCAGGCTTGGCCTTAAGACTGGAGTTCAGATTTGTGTGACCTTGGCCAAGTCACTTCCCGGCTCTGGAGCTAGGTTTCCTCTGTGTTAAGGGAGGAGGTAGGGGTGGGAGGTGTTGCCTGCTTTGTGTAGATGTCTGTGCAAGTGAGAAAAATCAAAACCCAATGCTAAGGGTATTCCTGATTGCACTCCATTCCTAAACCTGCCAGTGCCTTACTGTGGGGGCTTCGGTCCTCTTTCCTCCCCTCAGGGCTTCACTCAGCGCGCCACGGGAGGCCCCCAACAGACTCAAGAGAGGTACTTCCGAAAAGGACATCTCGGTCATTCCTCCCCGCATTCAGCCCTTGGGGTGGCCTCCCGTGTCTCCGCCCCGGCCTCCCTTCCCCCTCCAGGCTCCGACGACGCAGGGCGCGGGGAGGGGGGGGGGGCTTCTGCCTGGGAGCGCCGGTGCCCAGGGGATGGGGGCGGTGGCGGCGGTGGCCGCTTGCTGGCGGCACAGACTGTCTCCAAGCGGAAACCTGAGCTGGTGGGGGGGGGGGGGGGGCTGCCACTCCCCTCAGCCCCTCCACCAACCGTGGGGCCAAGGGAAAGTTCAGTGTCCTGGAGGACCGCCAGGGGTGGGGGTGGGGGCCCATGGGTGCCTCCGCTCCTCGAAAAACTTCCCGCGAGCTGGGACACACGGGCAGCTCCAGGGGGACAAGAGTGTCCTGGACCTGCTTTCTGCAGCCAGATCCAGGGGGCAGAGTGTCCCCGATCCCCGTGTGCCGCGCACTGGAGAAGGGGACGAGCCCTGGATTTGGGGACTCCCGCGGCTGCCCGTGCCCACTGACGGCCCCCACCCAGACCCACTCAGCCTCTTCGAAGGATTGGAATCGCACAGTCACGGGTTGTCCAGCCCGGGTATAAATAGCCAGGCCCCCATCCCCCCCTGCCCCCCGCGCCTGCGCAGGGACCGCCCCCTAGCTGACCCCATCGGCGACCCCAGCCCGAGAAAAGTGGGCCCTGTGCCCCCGTCCCGCCCCCGCGTGCTGAACCCTACTTCCGAGCCGATCTGCTGGAAGCCCGACGGCATCTTGTCTTAGGGACCCGATGCGCAGGGACCGCGGTTAACAGGGAGGCGACTGCGAGGTCCGCGGCCCGGGCCTGGCGGGCAAAGGGCGCGGGGGCGCCGGGCGTCCTGGAGCGGCGTGCGGAGGGCGAGCCTGGCGGGACCCACTGTCGCGGGCCAAGGATCCAGAGAGCGGCTGGGCTCCGGGGGATCTGGCGGAACCGGGCTGGGGGGAGAGACCCGAAGAGCCCCCGCTGCCCCCACGGGCCACGCCCTTCGCAACACCCATTGGCCAGGAGCCCGCACACCCCAGGAAGCCACGCCCCTCCCCGCTCTCGGGGTTTGGAAATTTGGCACCGGGGGGAGCGGGCCCGCCCGCGAGGCCACGCCTCCCCAGAGATCCCGGGGAGACACGCCCCGCGCGCGCCGGGCCGCCTCCCGCGGCGAAGTTTGGGGACAGGGGTCTCGGGACCCAGGAGGCCCCGCCCCACCTCGAGTGCACAGGGGCTCGGGGCTGCGGAGGCCCCTGGAAGGTCAGGCGCCGCGGGCTGGGGGGGCGCGGGGTCCGAGAGGAGGGGATGCGGCAGGTCCGCCGGCCCCGGGAAGATTCGCGCGAGGTGGCAGGGGAGCACTGGCCTGGAGTAACCCCCCGCGGCTATTTTTAGCTCCCACGTTGGGAGACGCCAAATGTCAGGTCCCGGGTGTCCCGGCCTGTCCCCGGGCGGGGGAGGGCAGGGCGACGGAGCCTTAAAGGGTCCGAGACACGCTTCCCACGCGGGGCTGGCCCCGGGGCACAAGAGATTCCGTTCCCAGCGTCTTGGGCGTCTGGGCTCGGTGGTCCTCCCTTCGTGTGTCCGTGCTCCAGGCCCTGCCCATCTGTCCCTTCCCCTACACGCGTTCCCCACGCTGGTTCCTGGGGGCGGCCCTAGAGGCCGCTGCTCACACCAACCACGCCACCAGCCTGAGGTCCCCGAGCTGCCTCGAACGTGCCGGCCGCGTGGACCACTTAGACACGCTCTCTGGAGGCCGCTCCGGGTCTGAACCTGTAGCGAGGAGGGCGCGACCTAAGAGTTGGCGCGTCCTGAGCGGAACGCAGCGGTCGGCGCGGCCAACCGGCCTCCGAAGCACGGGACTGTGGTGCCACCTGGAGGGAGAGCGCAGATCCGCCGCGGATGAGGGCAGAGTCGTAGGGTGAGGGGAGGCGTCCCTCCCGGTTCCTCCCCGGCAAGGCTCCCATACGTGCTCCATCTGGAGCTCGGGATCCCAGGGTTGGGCTGCCACCTGCACCGGGCAGCTCGCGTGCGCCGCACGTGCGAACCTGTTCCTCCTCCTTAGGGCCCTCACACCGGTGGATGTCCCGTTGGCCACCCTGTCGCTCCTGTGAGAATACTGGAGGTCGAGCTCCACTCCTCTCCTCTTCCACCCCTGCCCCCCATCCCCACCCTTATCCAGTTATTAACCGCATCGGTGTGCTGACCTCCTAAGCTCATGTTCATCTGATTTTCTCCACCTGTACAGCTGCCACTTGGATCCAGACCATCATGACCCCCTGCTCCTTCCTTCCCCTTAGGAGGAGGGCTGAGTTCAATGTAAAAAAATCACTCATCACCCTTGCCCCAAAAGTCAATGGTTCTTTGCTGCCCCTACTGTCAAGTTCAAACCCATTGGGGCGCCTGGGGGGCTCAGAGGTTGAGCATCTGTCTTTGGCTCAGGGCATGACCCCGGGGTCCTGGGCTCGAGTCCCATATTGGGCTCCCCTCAGGGAGCCTGCTTCTCCCTCTGCCTGTGCCTCTGCCTCTCTTTGTGTGTCTCTCATGAATAAATCAATAACATTTTTTTTAGAAAAAACACCCCCAAAACCAGTTCAAACCCCTTTTCAGAGTGACCAAAGCCTCCTGCCTTCCTTGTCATATCTCTGCCTCACCTTCTAGTTCTACTCAACACCTAACTCCTTATACCCAGAACACACTATGCCATCTCTCTCCTGGGTGCCTCTGATGGACAAAAGCCTCAGGCTGGAATACTGGAGGACTCCTATTCACCCTTCAAAACATGCTCATGCCCTTTGTGAAATCTTTGTTGGCTTCCTCCAGGAGAAAGAAAAGAAAAGAAAAGAAAAAAGAAAAGAAAAGAAAAGAAAAGAAAAGAAAAGAAAAGGAAGAAAGAAGAAAGAAAGAAAGAAAGAAAGAAAGAAAGAAAGAAAGAAAGAAAGAAAGAAAAAAGAAAAAAAGCAAACCATGTGTCCCCAGTGTAGTAGAGTGTCACCATTTCTTTCCAATAGGACAGCCTTGAGAGAAGGTCACTTTGTTTACCGCTATGGACCTAGCACCCAGCCTAGCAGTTGGCACCTAGCAAATGCTGAATGGATGAAATGAGGGGTCTGGTCCTTATAGCCAAGAGAGCAGGTTGGGGGGTGATCACACAATGACCCTTCTAGGGGTTTAACCCCCTCCCCACCCCACCCCCAGAAAAGTAGAATCAAAGTAAGTCAGAGCTAGAAGTAGATAGATAGGGTAGTTTGGAAGTGATGGGGAAGTAGAAGAGGAAATGAGAGAGATCAGGAGAGCTGGCAGGGAGGAGGAAGAATGGCCTGGAAGGTGGGAGCGAGGGTGCTGATAGAAGATGGGAAGGGAAGGAGAGGCACAGGACGCAGGGCAGGGAGGGGTGGCGAGGTGAGGACCTTGGCTGGGGTCCGGGGGTGTGGATCTTGCCGAGTGATCTTTGGCTCATTCAATGGAACCAGCTGCAGCCCTTCCTAAACTCTGCCTTCTGCCCCGGGGGGCGGGGGGTGGGGGCCTCATCCCCTTGGGCTTTTGTCTGCCAAGCTCCTGGGACCACTGCCTTCTGCTCAAAGCAGGTAAGAGATTGGCGGGGCGGGGGGGGGGGGGGGGGGAAGGCAGCAAAGCGGGGGACCCCTACAGGCACACTGGCTCCGGCTCCTACTCCACAGGCCCACTTTGCTTCCAGGTCCTGTAGGGCAACCTTGCTTCTGAACTCCAGCAATGCTGCTGCCCTCCTTGTCTCTTTGCCCCGTGTTGTCTCTAGATCAGGGTCTTATCTGCAGAGGATCGAATTCACGACACAGTTCTTTGGACATTGTGTTCTCTGACCTGTGTCTTATTTTATTTTATTTATTTATTTGTAAGATCTTATTCATTTGAGGGAGAGCACACAACGGGGGGGGGGGGCGGGCAAAGCGAGAGGGATGAGTAGACTCCCCGTCAAGCAGCGAGCCCAACGCAAGGCCAATCCTGGGACCCTGAGATCATGACCTGAGCCGAAGGCAGATGCTTAACTGACTGAGCCACCCAGGCATCTCCCTTATTTTTATTTTATTTATTTATTTATTTATTTATTTATTTATTTATTTATTTATTATTTATTTATTTATTTATTTATTTATTTATTTATTTAATGATAGTCACAGAGAGAGAGAGAGGCAGAGACACAGGCAGAGGAAGAAGCAGGCTCCATGCACCGGAAGCCCGATGTGGGACTCGATCCCGGGTCTCCAGGATCGCGCCCCGGGCCAAAGGCAGGCGCCAAACCGCTGCGCCACCCAGGGATCCCTATTTTATTTATTTATTCATGAGAATACACAGAGAGGAAAGAGAGAGAGGCAGAGACACAGGCAGAGGGAGAAGCAAGCTCCATGCAGGAAGCCTGACGTGGGACTCGATCCTGGGTCTCCAGGATCACGCCCTGGGCTGTAGGTGGCGCTAAACCGCTGAGCTACTGGGGCTGCCCCTTATTTTTATTTTATTTTACTTTATTTTATTTTATTTTTAATTTTTTTAATTTATTTATGATAGTCACACACACACACACACACACACACACACACACACACACACACAGAGGCAGAGACACAGGCAGAGGGAGAAGCAGGCTCCATGCACCGGGAGCCCGAAGTGGGATTCGATCTCGGGTCTCCAGGATCGTGCCCTGGGCCAAAGGCAGGTGCTAAACCACTGCGCCACCCAGGGATCCCCTTATTTTTATTTTAAAAGAGATTCTCGGGGATCCTGAATAAGGATTTGTGTGTGTGTGTGTGTGTGTTAACAGCTTTATTGAGGTGTTGACAAACAATAAACTCCACATGTGTTCAAATGTACAATTTGGTAAGTTTTGACAGATGTCTACACCCATGGAACTGTCATCAAGAGAATGAGCATATTCATCTTCCCCCGGCAAATTTCCTTGTATCTCTCTGTAATCCCTCCGCACCGCCCTTGCACCCCACCCTAAGCAGCCAGTGCTGTCCTTATAGAACACTTTGCATTTTCTGGAATTTCATGCAAATGGAAACATACAGAATTTACTCTATCTCTCTTTTTAAAAAAAGTTATTTATTTTAGAGAGAACAAGAGCACGAGTAAGGGGAGGGGCGGGGGGAGAAAGAAATCCCAGCAGACTACCTGCGGAGTGTGGAGCTGATCTCAATCTTGGGCTCCATCCCACCACCCTGAGATCATGACTTGAGCCGAAACCAAGAGTCAGCCACACAACCTACTGACCCGCCCAGGGGCCCCCAGATTGTACTGTTGTCTGGCCTCTTTCACTTTATGGATTTATTTTGAGATTCATATGTGTGGTTGTGTGTATCAAGAGTTCATTCCTTTTTATTCCTGAAGATTATTGATTCAATTATCAATAGTAGCCAGTCTGGTTACCCATTCACCTGTTGCTGTCATTTGGGTCACTTCCAGTTGTAGGCTCCTATGGATAAAACTGCCAGGACCATTCAGGTACAAGTCTTTGTATGGACACTGTGCTTGCATTACTCTTGGAAAAGAACTAGAACAACTAGATTATATTACAGACATATCTGTAAATTTGTATGAACCTGTTTTCTAAAGTGGTTGTACCATTTGTCATTCCCCTCAGCAAGGTGTGAGAATTTCTGTTTCTTCACACTCTCACTAACACTTGGGATGGTAAGGCCTTTAAAAGTCAGAATGGGGGGGGCCTGGGTGGCTCAGTCGGTTAAGTTTCTGACTCTTGGGGATCCCTGGGTGGCTCAGCAGTTTGGTGCCTGCCTTTGGCTCAGGGCGTGATCCCGGGGTCCTGGGATCGGGTCCCGCATTGGGCTCCCTGCGTGGAGTCTGCTTCTCCCTCTGCCTGTGTCTCTGCATCTCTCTGTGTGTCTCTCATGAATAAATAAATCAAATCTTTTAAAAAAAAGTTTCTGACTCTTGATTTAGGCTCAGGCCATGATCTCAGGGGTCATGAAATCAGCCCCACATCTTGTTCCCTGCTGGGCATGCAGTCTACTTAAGCTTCTCTCTCTCTCCGTCTGCCCCTCACTGCTCACATGCTCTCTATCAAAAACTAAAATAAGTAAAATTAAAGAAATAAAATAAGGGATCCTGGGTGGCTCAGTTGCTTGGGCGTCTGCCTTCTGGCTCATGTGACGGTCCTGAGGTTCTGGGATCAAGCCCCCACATGGGGCTCCCTGCTCTGTAGGGAGCCTGCTTCTCCCTCTCCCTCTGCTGCTCCCCCTGCTTGTGCTCTGTCTCCCTCTGGTGGTTAAAGAAATAAAATCTTTATAAATGAATAAATGAATAAATGAATAAATGAATAAATAAATAAATACCAGAATGGAGTATGAGATTTTAATCCAATAAATGAAAATTTCTTTGGATTTGTAATATTTCTCAGTTCAATGGATGAAAGATATGTCTTACTGCAGTTTCATCTGGTGACTTATGGTTTGGAAAATCTGTTGAAACACTTGTTAGCATCCTGGCTTTCTTCTCTTGTAAATGTCCTTGTTGTATACTCTGCTCCTTTTCTCTTGGGAGTTTTTTGTTTTTTAAGATTTTTTGTTTTTAAGATTCTTTTCTCTTGGGAGTTTTTTGTTTTTTAAGATTAAGAGGAAGAAGCAAGCTCTATGCAGGGACCCCGACGTGGGACTCGATCCCAGGTCTCCGGGATCATGCTCTGGGCTGAAGGCAGCGCTAAACCGCTGGGCCACCGGGGCTGCAGTCTTGGGAGTATTTTTCTTGTGACTGGCAAAAAGTTTTTTAAAAATGACATCAGGGGATGCTCAGATGGTTAAATATCTGCCTTTAGCTCAGGTTATGGTCTCTGGGTCCTGGGACTGAGTCTCATGTGGGGCTCATCAGGGAGCCTGCTCCCCTCTCTCCCCCTGCATCTCCTCCTGCTCATGCTGTGTCTCTCTCTCTATCTCAAATGAATAAATAAGATCTTTTAAAAAATGACATCTGTCCTTCGTCAGATTTGCACTTTGCAAATATTTTCTCTCATTCTGTCATCTGCCCTTTAATTATTCTTTGGTGAACTTCAATATAAATCCTTAAATAATAGATTTTCCCCTTATGGTTTGTGATTTGGAAAATTTGCAAATGTTTTGTTCCATCTCTGTACCACAAAACTGTTCTATTCTTTTGCATTTTATTTCAACAACTCTGCAGTTTTAGTCTTCATATTCAGGTGATATTTATTTATTTATTTATTTACTTACTTACTTATTTTTAAGTAACCATTAGGCTACATGTGGGGCTCGAACTCACCACCCCAAGATCAAGATCAAGAGTTCCATATTCTTGGATGCCTGGGTGGCTCAGTGGTTGAACGTCTGCCTTCAGCTCAGGTAGTGACCCCGGGGTCCAGGGTTTGAGTCCTGCATCGGGCTCCCCGCAGGGAGCCTGCTTCTCCCTCTGCCTGTTTCTCTGCCTCTCTCTATGTGTCTCATGAATAAATAAATAAAATCTCTAAAAAAAAAAAAGAAAAAAAAAAAAAGAAGAAGAGATGCATACTCTGCCAACAGAGCCAGCTGGGCATGCCTGTATTTGGGTCTTTTAAATCCATCTAGAGTGCTTCCTTGTTTTGTGTGCTAGGGATCCAATTTATTTTTCTCTTATTGAGCCACATTTACCACAAATTCTGATAAAGTGTCTACCTCTGAACTCCTACTGTGTTCCACTGGTGTATCCTTCCTTTCTTGCATGAATACTACACACTGTTATTGTTGTCATTTTTCATGATGCTTTGTAGCAAGTTTAAATTTCTGGAAGCCCAAGACCTTTCTTGTTACTCTTTCTTTTCAATGGTTATTTACCATTTGTGGTCTTTTACTGCTCCATACAAATTTGAGGGTAAAGTTATTGAGATATATATATATATATATTTTAAAAGATTTATTTATTTATTTATTTATTTATTTATTTATTTATTTATGAGAGAGAGAGAGGAAGAGACACAGGCGGAGGGAGAAGCAGGCTCCATGCAGGGAGCCCGATCTGGGACTCTATCCCGGGATTCCAGGATTGCGCCCTGGGCCAAAGGCAGGCGCCAAGCTGCTGAGACACCCAGGTATCCCCTATTGAGATATTTTTAATTTTTTTTTTTAACTTTTCAAAAAAAAATTTTTTTTTTGAAAAGAACTTATTTATTTAGCCATGAGAGACACAGAGACACAGGCAGAGGGAGAACTGGGCTCCTCACAGGGAGCCAGATGCCGGACTTGATCCCAGGACCCCGGGATCACGCCCTGAGCCCCACGAGGCGTCCCTATTTCCCTGTAGTATTGGTCAAGACCTCTGGGACTTTGTCCAAACAAAAGGGATAACAGTGACCTTCTTTGTCTTTTTACCAAAAATAAAAGAGATGAGTATACTTCTTTATCAGGTATACAAATTTCCTTTCTAATCTTTGTTTGCTAAAAGTTCTTATCATCAGTAGGTGTTGGACCTTATCAAATGCTTTTTAAAATTACCAATTGAGGGGATCCCTGGGTGGCTCAGCGATTTAGCGCCTGCGTTTGGCCCACGGTGTGATCCTGGAGTCCCAGGATCGAGCCCCACATCAGGCTCCCTGCATGGAGCCTGCTTCTCCCTCTGCCTATGTCTCTGCCTCTCTCTCTCTCTCTCTCTGTCTCTCATGAATAAATAAATAAAATCTTTAATTAAAAAAAAGAAAATTATATGGTTATCTCAATTGCTAATTTTATTTTTTTAGGCTTACTTTCCTTCTTTCCCAATTTATATCCACAATATAACACATAAAACATTCTCTCTTTTTTTTTAATTTTTATTTATTTATGATAGTCACAGAGAGAGAGAGAGAGGCGCAGAGACACAGGCAGAGGGAGAAGCAGGCTCCATGCACCGGGAGCCCGATGTGGGATTCGATCCCGGGTCTCCAGGATCGCGCCCTGGGCCAAAGGCAGGCACCAAACCGCTGCGCCACCCAGGGATCCCTACATAAAACATTCTCATGCAAATATATTAAATCATTTCTCTCTGTTCTTAGCAAAATCCCAATCCTGGTTAAGTTCGCCCATCCATCTATTTGCTCCTTGAACCCAACCATTCACCTGAAGCTACTAGAGCAAAATAACCACAGTGATGTTGACTGGTCACACTTTAACTCAGTGGCTCTTAACTGGGACCCATTTTGCCTGTCCCTTCATTTGGACATTTGGCAATGTGTCTGGAGCCATTTTAGATTGTCACACTGGGGCACAGAGGAGGGTTCTACAGCATCTCATCAGTGCAAGTCAACAATGCTGCTAAATGTCCTATAATGTACAGGACAGTCACCTACAACAAAGAATTATCTGCTCCTGGGGCGCCTGGGTGGCTCAGTTGGCTAAGCATCTGCCTTCATGCCTCAGCTCATGATCCTGGAGTCCTGGGATTGAGCCCCACATTGGGCTCCCTGGTCAGGGGGGTGTCTGCTTTTCCCTCTGCTCCACCCCACCTCATGCTTGTGCGTGCTCTCTCTCTCTCTCTTTCTCAAATAAATAAATAAATAAATAAATAAATAAATAAATAAATAAAATCTTTTTTAAAAATTCAAAAAAAATTATCTGGCTCCAAATGTC
Organism: Canis lupus baileyi; assembly: GCF_048164855.1. Lineage (NCBI taxonomy): Eukaryota > Metazoa > Chordata > Mammalia > Carnivora > Canidae > Canis > Canis lupus. Next base: position 56,835,119 of record NC_132840.1, read on the forward strand.
AAAGGTACTGGGGTTGAGAGATCCTGCTTTAAATTAATACTACAAAGTTGCAAAGGCTAAATCGACATGGGATTCCAGCACTTGGACATTCCCTTTACCTACAACATGGTCTTTTCTCTCAGCTGGCTCCTTATTTTATGGTGACTTCCTGGGAAGTTCTCCCTGATGTCTAGAGTGGACCCAACCTCATCACACTGCCCGTCTTATTGCCTTTAAAACATGCACCATGTTCTTTTTGTCCCTGTGGTCTGTTTCCTCCCTCTAGAATCTAAGTGACATGAGTGCAGTGTCCTCATCTCTCCTGTTTCGGCGTCAAGCATGGTGTCTGGTACGTTATCCAGGAACACGGAAAATATCTGCTGAGCAAGTAAATGAAGATATTGTTCACTTTTTGTTTCTTCATTCGTTCATCAAATATTTATTGGCGATAAACCCAGACACATCGACAGTGGGAGACTGACATTGAATAAATAATCACGCAGAGTAAATAGTCTGAAACCATGATATGATAAGAATTTTGAAAGTTAAAGCTGGAGTAGTGGTGATATGACTCAGTCTGGGGCGGGGTGGTCAGGCCAGGCTTTCCAGGAGAAGTGATATATAAGCTGATCCCTCAGGGATGAGTCGGGTAGAGGAAGGCAGGTCAGGAGCACAGAGAAAAGCATCTAGGCATAGGGAACAGAGTGTGTGAAGGGTACTTTGGTGGGCGGGAAAGTAATAGATGTCAGAGGTGGAGAGAAGGCCAGTGGGGCTGAGGCCCGGTCTGATAAGCCACAATATGGCCTTTATTTGCCAAATCCATGGAGCAAGAGGAGCAGAGGCATGACATTGGAAGATTTTACTGATTTAAAAAAAAAGATTTTTATTTATTTGAGAGAGAGAGAGAGAGAGCAAGCAAGCACAAGTAGGAAGAGCAGTACCAGCTGAGCAGGGAGCCCCACGTGGAACTCGATCCCAAGACCCGGGGATCATGACCTGAGCTGAAGGCAGATGCTCCACCGACTGAACCACCTGGCCACTTCAATTTCAAGGATTTTAAATTTATTTTTTTAAAGATTTGATTCATTTATTCATGAGAGACACACAGAGAAAGGCAGAGACACAGGCAGTGGGAGAAGCAGGCTCCCTGCGGAGAGCCCGATGAGGGACTTGATCCCAGGACCCTGGGATCATGCCCTGAGTCGGAGGCAGACACTCACTCACCAAGCCACCTGAGTGCCCCGATTTTAAGGATTTTAAACTGAAAGTAGCAAGACCTAAGTTTGAAACACACACACACAAGTTTCCTTCTGGATAATGGATTTTGGAAGGAAAAGCAGGGAAGCAGGGATGCTGGTTTGGAGGCACTGGTGGTACGCAGGCAGGGGGTGACAGTGGGTGGGCCTGAGGTAGTGGCAGTGAGCTTGGAGACAAACTGGATATAGGATGGTAACAAGAAACATATCATTTTGGAGCCGGAAAGCACCTTAACAAAACCCAACTCACCATTAATCAAAAAAGTAGAAAAATAAAAACGAACAACAAAGAACTCATCGAAGTCTGCATTTTGTAGAAGTGCAGGGAGATGAGCTCAGTCCCGGGGCCCTTTAATATTTTTACTGCATAAAAGGAGAGCCTTACGGAGAAATGTTTCAAAGGGGGAAGACAAACGGAAAATGGGAGAGAGTGGAGGTAAAGAGAAAGAGAAATGGAGAAGAAGATGGGAAGGTGTGAGTCCAGGAGTGGGAGCAGAGGAGAGGAGGGTGCAGAGGGCTCTGGGCGAGGGGGCAGGGGTGTGGTGCGGCTGGGCTCCCGAGAAGGGGCTCCAAGGGCGACTCAGAAGGGGTGCGGAATGGGACGGAGGAAAGGCAGGCAGGGGAGATGACACGAGGCGAGGGCGGGATGAGCTATTGGAGACACTCAGTAGAGATGTCCACAGGGCGGTGGGGGCAACAGTCTGGGAAGCGTGGGAACAGAAGCCCAAGGGCCACCTGGGGTTCTGAGGGCCGCATCCAAGGCCACCGGGGAGCTGGGTGTTGGGGAGACAGTGCCGCCAGAGGATGGGAAGAGCGCAGTCAGGTCTGGGCTCGAAGGAAAAGGAAACGTGTAGTAGGGCTGGAGGGAGGGGGAAGCCAGAAAGTGGATGGGTTCTGGAAAGATTCCAAGGGAGGGGAATGACAGGTGTGGCCAAGAATCTGACCCAGGCCTTACCCTGCTCCCCACCCTCTGCTGAACTTCTGGCCTCCGAGTTTTTGTCCTTTTGCTAGGAAGGAGCCTCGAGGCAGGGGGGACGGTGATCGCCGGTGGGGGTGGGGCGCAAAGGGCCCAGGCAAGAGTTGTGTCAGGGATAGAGATTGGTTCGGAGAGCCACGAAGATGGGGGTATCGGGGCGCCCTGCCTGGGAGCAGGATGTCAGCAGTGGGGCAGCACAGAAGGAGGTGGGCAGCGGGCGCAGGGCGGTGGCTCTGGGTATGGAGACTCCCAGGAGGGTGCCGAAGGCAGCAGGGTTCTGAGGATTGGAGCTGGGGCTCCTGAAGCTGGGGACGGTTGGGATAGCCAACTGAAAAAAAAAGAGCAGAGGGTGGGGGTGAAAGTAGGGCAGGGCCAGGTATACACCTCGAGTAGAAACCAAGAGTCCCTGCGGGAGGGGGGAGGGTAGGAGGAGAGAAGGAGCCCAGAGCGTCCCTCCACAGCTCTGGTTCCATAGTACCCAGGCTCACCTGCTGGGGAGAGGGGAGGGGGCACCCTGGCTCCCGAGGGAAGTCCTGTCTCGAGGGGCTGACTTCGAGCGTGGAACTCCCAAGAAGCCTCCACCTCCTCCCCACCAGCGGCCCGAGCCGGGCCAGAGAAGGGGCGTGACCCTGGCGCTCATGTTTCTTCCTCTTCACCTGGGCCCGGAGGGGTGGGGGCCAGGACTTCCGGCTCAGGTGAGTGTCCCTTTGGTGACGTCAGGTCACCCTCGGCCGCCCCTCCGGTCCCGCCTGCCCCGCGCTCCCGGTGCCCGCGGGGGCGCGCCCCTGACGCCCTACATATACTCAGGTGCGCCGCACCTGTCCGCCCGCACCTGGCTGCTCGCGGCTGAGCAGCCTCGCCCTCTCCCTGCAGCCCCAGGTCTCCCGCCCAGGGCACTTTGGGGACCTCCAGCCTCCAGGACGGCGCGGACACTGCCCGACTGCCTTTTGTGTGAGTAGGGTCGCCCAGAGCGCCGGAGGGGACCGCCCGGCCTTCGCGGATCGCTCTTTGGACCGCCGGTCCTCGAGCGGAGCCTCTTCCTCCAGCTGAGACCCTCGCCCCGCCGGAAGGATCGATTTATTTTCTCCGGGTGACAAAAAGATTTGGGACCACCGACCCAAACCTTCTCTTTGGGTGACTTAAGACTCCGCCGCAAGTTGTCTTTCCGTGGGGCCGCCCCCCAAATTTGCTTTGTTTCACCGCAGGGTCGCCCACCCGGCGTCCCCAACCTCATCCGAGGGCGAACATGGCCAACTCGGGCCTGCAGCTGCTGGGCTTCGCCCTGGCCCTGGTGGGCTGGGCGGGCCTGGTGGCGAGCACCGCCATCCCGCAGTGGCAGATGAGCTCGTACGCGGGCGACAACATCATCACGGCCCAGGCCATGTACAAGGGGCTGTGGATGGAGTGCGTGACGCAGAGCACCGGCATGATGAGCTGCAAAATGTACGACTCGGTGCTGGCCCTGTCGGGTAAGGCCGCGGGGCCGACGGGGCCGACGGGGCCGACGGGGCGGCCGAGCCGGGCGGGGTGTGGGGTGCGGGCTGCCGCGGCCCGACGCCCGGGGTTGCTGGGGAGCGGGTGGGGAGGAGGAAGCGGAAGCGGCCGCGGCGGGCAGGGGCGCGGGAGGGCCGCGGGCCCGGGTTCCAGCGGCTGCTCGTCGGCCTGCGCGCCCCTTGGACCCTCCCCCGCCGCCCCGCGCAGGTGGCGGCCTCCGCCTCCCGCCCTTTTCTCCCGGACAAAAGGTGGCGCGCGGCGGAGGCCGCAGGGTCGGCGAGGGGCCGTGCGCTCCGTCAGACGGGCCGCCGGCGGCGGCCTGTAATCTTATCGGCCGATTAGCTGAAGCCACAAACCCGGTGGCCACGATAGCGGGGTCAGCGCTGGGCCGCGGGCCAGACCGTGTGGCCCGCGGGGGTCTCCGGCCACCGCCTCCGCTCCCTCCGCTGGGCCCGTCCTCCCCTTCCCCCCAAACCCCGGGCAGTTTCATCGAAACCCTTGCGCCCCGGGCGGGTCCCATGGCCGGGAGAGGGCGGGGCGGGGCGGGAAGGCCGCGGAGCCGGGAGGGGCAGGATCCACCGGCTCGGTCCGAGGCCGCCGCCGGAGGGGCCCCAGGCTGGAGGGGCCCCCGGCTGGCGGCCCGAAGGCGGGAGCCGCGCACACTTCCCGCAGTGAGGGCGTCCTAACCCCTGCTCCGCAGCGGCCTTGCAGGCCACCCGTGCCCTGATGGTGGTGTCCCTGGTGCTGGGATTCCTGGCCATGTTTGTGGCCACGATGGGCATGAAGTGTACCAACTGTGGGGGAGACGACAAAGTGAAGAAGGCCCGAATAGCTATGACCGGAGGCATCATTTTCATTGTGGGAGGTGAGCAACAGGCCCCAGGTGGGCTCAAGGGCCTTCCCCTTGTGTCCTGGAGTGAGGGTGCACCAGGTGCTGGTTTGGGGTCACCTAATACACCCGAACCACTGAACCACTCTATCTCCAGGTCTTGCTGCCTTGGTAGCCTGCTCCTGGTACGGCCACCAGATTGTCACGGACTTCTACAACCCCCTGGTCCCCATGAATATTAAGTAAGTATGAGAGCCTTGCCTCTTGAGGGGACATAGGTCTACGTTCCTGGTGTCTGGAAAGGCAGGATTTCTGACCCCAACCCCCTCTCTCCGTAGGTACGAGTTTGGTCCTGCCATCTTCATTGGCTGGGCAGGGTCTGCTCTGGTCATTCTGGGAGGTGCCCTGCTCTCTTGCTCCTGTCCTGGGAGCGAGAGCAAAGCTGGGTACCGTGCACCCCGCTCCTACCCTAAGCCCAACTCTGCCAAGGAGTACGTGTGAGCTGGGACCCCCCCCCAGCCCCAGCCTGGCAGCCTCTGGTGTGCCCAGGTGCTGAAATGACCTGGGGGGCAGAGCTCAGCCCATGGGTGGGGTGTGGAACTGGAGCCTCGCCTCATCACCCCGCACACCATGTACAGTTCCCAGGGTGGGGGTGGGGTGGGGTGGGGGAGACAAAAAGGGAGGATGTGCTTTTTGTACAGTAATAAAAAAAGTATGTTTTGGAAAGTACGTTTCTTTTTTTTCCCCGTCAGGGCCTTTACTTTCTTCCACCCCAAATCTTTGCGGGGAACCTGGAACCTTTAAATGTGCCGGCTTCCGCTTAAAACATGTACTGTTCTCTCTGCGCCACTGTTCCTTGTCACTCAGGCCCCAACACTGCCCACTGACTCTAGAAGACTGAGGTGCTTGGCTTCCCTCACCTCTTCCCATTCTTCAGTCCCTTCCACTCCCAATTCTTGTTTGAACAGCTACCAAAGCTGCTTTTTCAGTAGAAAAATAAAAATTTTATTACGTGGGGAGGGGAGGGGTTCCCATTTTCTTCACCTTCCCCTAACACCCCCCTCCCCACCTTTTGTCCTGATGGGAAGCTACTCTGACTTACGGGTCACGGGGCAGGGCCCCCACACCAGGGAACAAGGTGGGGGCAGGGACAGGGCAAGGCCAAAGCAAACAGCCAAAGGATGGTTATGGGTCCAAGGTCTTTCCCCTCCAATTCTAGGCCAGTCCAACCCGCCAGTCAAACATCCAGGTCATCATCTGGGTCCTCTTGGTCCAAGTCATCATACACATCCGGCTCATAGAAGATGTTGCTGGTAGCCTGACTTGGCCCAGGACGCAGGAGAGCCTGCTGCCTGAGGACAGAGAAGGGGAGAATTGGTGTTGGTGAGGGTGGGTGATGGGTCACATCTGTGTACTCTTCCAGGTGACTGACTCCCTCCTCTTTGCCCTCCAGGTTTTCTTGCTCTGAGTCCCTTTCCCCAACCTCCCCGTTTAGTTAGTACCAAAGCACCATTTGGTACGGGATAGAGACTCTCATACCGCTCTCCTAATGACACTCACGTTCTTAGCAGCTTGAGGGCAGGGATCCTGCCACTCTTGCTTCACCCACCCACACACTGGGCAGAGAACAGCAGGCATATACTGAAGTCATTATTAACCTGTCTTTGCCACACCCATCTAGCTTCCTGTCCTCCCAGCACTCTTGTCTAGAGATCTGTAGGGCCACTTCCCCGGAGTCTGGGCTGGCCAGCCTCAGATTGCTCTGTGACCCTAGGCTCCAATGCACAGAAAAAAGACATAAAGGCCCCTTTGCCTTGTTGGGAGTATGAGTGGATAGCGAACCACTCCCCAGACTTGTCTCTGGAGGTGGACTTCAGCCCCTATGAAGTCTGGGAGGTTAATCAATAACTAGCTATCACTCCCATCCCAAGCCCACATGTGGGGCTCTACTCAAGAACCCAGGTGCCTAGCGCCCCCAACCTTACTTTTCAGAGCTGAACTGGAAGGGCAGTGTCAGGCTGTCTTTGGCTTCTCTCTCTTTCTTGGACAGGTTAAGGTTAAAGGTCAAATGAGTTGTGGGCTCCACCTGTAGGTACAAAGGATGCTGCCACTCTGCCTCAATGTTGGAATCCCTGACCACCCCCAACCTCTGCAGGTTTTATTCTTCCATCTCCATTCCCTTATTCTGGCCCTGGCACCCCTAGATACCGGGGGTATGTGAGGATCTGGGTGGGGCTGGGATTCTAGCAGGGGTCCCTCTTGGAGATCTAGGCTGAAGTCAGGCAGGATGGAGAAACATTGAGTCTGGGGAGAAAAAAGAGTATTAACAGAAAGGTGTTTTCCACCCTATGAACCAAACAAGGGAGAACTTGGATCTAATGGCCCCAGGCCCCGATCTTCTATGTAATGGGCTGCTTACGGCACCTGCTCTTCCCTCCTCAGCCCTCCTTCCAACCACTCCATCGGGACTCATTCCTCCTCCCCCAGGAACTGTTTCCAGTCTTTCCTCCTTTGCCGTTTCTTGGAAGCTGACACCTCTTCTTGGTTAAGCTCACGGAATCCGAGTCAGGAAACCTTGACTTCAAATCCCGGCTCTACCAGTTACTCTTTGGAGCTCTGGGTAACCTTCCCCAAGCTGCTAAATGGGTATAATAAAACAATCGACCTGACGGGGTAGCTGTGAAGATTGAGGAAAATGACAAAACGATGAATGCAGGAAGTACTTCATCATGTCAGCTCTTACTGCTTTTCCCATCCGAACGCCCCTTGTGGGTGACCCCAACCTCCAGTGCTCGCCTGGGGTTCTCCTGACCTGGTGGGTTGGGTGCTGGCGGGGCCTCTGACAGAGGATGTGGGCCAAGGCCTGGCCTGCTGTCCCACTCAGGGTCACTTCAGTCTGGGCCAGGCTGCTCAATGCTCCCATGGGGCCTGGGCCATGAAGCTCCATGTGTAGCAGGCCTAGAACACGGACAGGCTCCACGGGGGGGCTGCCACCTGGAGGGGCAGAAGGGTAGGGCGCGAAGGGCAGTGGGGAACCTGCAGGACAGCGGCCTGGAATCCCACAGTAAGGCAGGAGCACACGAGGTGAGGCCCACCTTCCATGGCGCCTCTGCCAGTCCTGCCTCCCCCGGGCTCGTCTCACCTCACTCCTTCAGCCCTCACCTCACCAGGGCCAATCTGATCACGGCCCACGCTGACCTCAGTCCTAGCAGCCTCTTCCTCACGGCCTTCAGGATGCGGTTAACACCTTCCCCCTCTGATCTCTGCCTCATCTCTGATGCACAGAGCTACTTGCAGGCTTTGGAACTATACACTAGGATCCCAGTTGGATCCACTCCCCAGGGGATCCTTTGGCTCCCTCCCTTTCTGGGCGCATCTACCACGTGTCAACACACTGTACCAGATACTTTCACGTTTTAATCCTTATGAGGGCCAGCATTTTTAGGTTGAACCACGTGAAATTGCTACCACTTGACGTCTGTCCCTATCTGACCTGCAGAAACAGTATTAGGATGAACCATCTAGAATTGCTATCAATTCACCCCCCCCCCATCCTTTTATAGAGCAAACTCAAACACTGAGATATCAAACACCTTAACACCAAACTGGGTGTCCGGCTCCAAAGTCCACTGCAGAACCCACAGGATACTTCAGGCTAGTGCCAGGGCCCCTGGCCTGGCCAAATTTGCCTAGCCAACTGCTTGCTCTTTAGGACACGTCTTTCCTCAAAACATACTGCCTGTTCCTCTATCGTCATGGCTGTTATCAGACTATCTAGTAATTGCTTATTTACCTGTCTATATCCTTTATGGAACTTTGAGTGGGAATCTGACTACACTCAGCCTTTATCTTCCTATCATCTACTATTGTACCTGACATATTACATGATATCGTATCTGTTCAATGAACGAAACCAATGAGTAAGAAAGAACTTCGCGAAAAAATAAAGTCATCAGTAGATGGCAATCGTGGCAGTCTAGAATGAAAACAATTATTAGAGATAGAATAAGGCCCAACTGGAAATTTCTAATATGGTTTTTCTTAGGATGGAAAAGGGCTTGTTCCTTGGCAGGGGAAGGCATATAAGAAGAACGAAGGGGAGTCTCACCAAGGGGGGAATGCTGCTGGCTCAAGGCACACAGGGCTTGGCAGAGGGTGGTACAGGGGAGGTGCAGCAGCAGCCAGCTCAGTGAATCGAGAGCAATGGTGACAGGACCAGGCTCTGTCCTTCTGCACAGGGCTCGCAAGGCTCCCAGGGGTCCCCCTGGAAGGGCTTCTCCAGCCTGTGACCAGTTGAAGGGGTCTCTGAAGAGATCATGGTAAACCAGCCTGCAGAGGGAAAACAGGAAATAACTTAATACTGCCCTCCTTCCCTCAGTCCTGACTTCACCCTGTGATCTTCAGGGCTCTAGTCTTCTGACTTAATATCCTAAATATCAGTGGAAGGTAACACTGAAAGATAGAACGTCGTGATTGATAGCATAGACTTTGGCGTCACAAAGCCTTGAGCTCCAAGGTTGGCTTTACTATGTACCCAAAGTCACCTGATAAATTAATGTGAGATTGGGTTCTGTTTGTAGAATAGAGATACCGCACCACTTGATCTTTACAACAATGCCTGACACATAGTAAATGCTTCATAAATATTTGCTATCATCATCAAAATCAACTATTTCCTGAGTAGTGCTTAAAACGTATCATTCCTTGGAAAGAGAAAGAGAAGGCAACACGACACGTGGTTCCTGCTGATAAAACAGCTTAGAGAACATAAGAATTAAGTCACTCGGAACTACGTACTAATACAATAGCAGTGCAGATAAAGGAGTCTGGCATGGGTTAGAAATCCCGGGATTTCGGGGATCCCTGGTGGCTCAGCGGTTTAGCGCCTGCCTTTGGCCCAGGGCATGATCCTGGAGACCCGGGATCAAGTCCACATCAGGCTCCCTGCATGGAGCCTGCTTCTCCTTCTGCCTGTGTCTCTGCCTCTCTCTCTCATGAATAAATGAAATCTTAAATAAAAAAAAAAATCCTGGGATTTTTAAGGATTCATGGTGGTCGAACTCCTTCCCAGACACCTCCTATCTTTTGCTTCTCTTATGCCATTTTAACATAATTTATCCCAAGATCTGATTCAAAATTAGGGTTGAACAGACAGATGTAATCTAATGAGCTCTCCAGACCGAATAGTAGTCTTTGCAAGCAGGCACATGGGTGGGTTCAGGAGCCTCCTGACCTCCTCACTACATCAGTCTGTAACTCCTGGAAATTCCACCTGCTGGGGTCCTTTTACACTTGTCCTTTGAGCACACCCTGAAAACTGCAGGGGTTATCCTCCTGGTTGATCTCCAGGCTGTCCCCTTCTGTCTCCATATCAGCCACTGGAGTAGTCTAACAGGTATGATGTTATCAGTCTCCTCCCAAATTTCAAAAGGACTCTCACTGCCTTTAGGATAACATCTGAACTCCTCTCCATGCTAACAACCTTTACTACAAGGTACCTTTTTATCTGTATGGACTCAGGAAGCTCTTCCACCTCCCACAAACAGCATGCTTTCACATACATCCCTAATTTTGCACAGGCTGTTTCCTCTGCCTCTAGAACAAACTGCTCAGAAGCTTGCAGCTAGGTAGAGTTGATGCAAGTTTGGAATCTATGTCCGGATTGATCATCATGATATTCTGAATAACCCAAAAAAGGTAGAGTATATTCATTTTACTTAAAAAGATTTTATTTTTGGGTGCCTGGGTAAGCTTAGTCGGTTAAGCACCTGCCTTCGGCTCCAGTCATAGTCATAGGTCCTGGGATGGAGCCCCATGTCCAAATCTCTGCTCAGCAGGGAGTCTGCTTCTCCTTTGCCTTTTCCCCTTGCTCATGATCTCTCATTCTCAAATAAATAAAATCTTAAAAAAAGAGACAGGCAGAGGCATAAGCAGGAGAAGCAGGCTCCCTGCAGGGAACCTGATGAGGGACTGGGTCCCAGGACCTGGATCACAACCTGAGCGAAAGGCAGATACTCAACCACTGAGTCACCCAGACGCCCCAAAATTTTATCTTTAAGTAATATCTACACCCAAGGTGGTGCTGGAACTCACAACTCTGGGACTGAGAGTCACAGGCACTGCCCACTGAGCCAGCCAGGCCCCCGGAACATATTCATTCTCATCTTCCAGGACACTAAACTCACAGCCTTTTATCACGCTCTATTTCTCTCTCAGCTTCTACGGTCTATTCTCTGGATTCTCCAGATACTCACCACTCCTCACCTCTCAGGAATCTCCGCCTCCTGAAAGCCCCTTACCCACACCTCCGATGCCTATCTGCACACCAGGTCCTGCGCTTGCTGCTGTAGACGGATGTCCTGAAGAGACCCCACACCCAAGGCACTCTCTCCCAACGTACCGGCTGTTGATACTGGAGTCGAAACCTTCACGAAACTCGTCCTCGCTCACTTCACAGCCCAGGATGTGGACTTGCTCCCCACTACGGCAGAGATGGATTGTCACGGAGTGGGGCCGGCCTTCCCTCGCCCTCCTCCGTCAGGGACTTCGGGGGAGAAGCTGCGGGATACTCACCACAGCGCCGATTTCTTGACAAGCGCCTTCAAGAGACTGCGCCCCTCCCACTCCACGGAGTCTGGGGACAGCAGGGGAAGGAGAAACATGAGAGCATGAGAACGCGGACGTTTCCGTCCCTGGAGACCACCCCTGGTCTAGGACGCATGGCGCCTCCTTTCCGCTTCCGCCCCGGGAGCCCGGCTCGGAACCCCCTGTACCGCAGGCCCTCACCCCGCAGCAGCACCAGGCCGCCCAGACCCCACACAGACTCCATCTCCAAGGTGCGTCGGGACCCTTGTCCGGCGCCCTTTGATGCTGTCACGGCCCACAGCCCCGCCCCCTCCAGGAGAAAGGGGCGGGGCCCCCATGAATCCTCCCTCCACTGAGACACAGCCTAGTCTGGAATGAAAGGTGATTATGTGCAATATCCCAGGGGGGGCTCACGCGGAGGGGCCTCTCCCGAGCGCCGGAGCACAGACGCCGGACATTTTTTCCACGATTAGGGCCCGAAGAGCCGTTGGGGCAGTTGTCGGTGGGAGGGGGAGGACGCCGCACGCGCCCGTCAGCCCGCCCGCCCCTCGGTGGCCAGTGATGTCACCCCGCCCCGCCCCCGCCGCTCCCGGCGGTCCCGCTGCGCCCCAGGCCCCGCCCCGCCGCCCCCTTCCGCGCTTGCGCGATTCTGCGGCCTCGCTGGAGCCCGTTCCGCTCGCCAGACCCGCCCTCACAGGCCGAGGAGGGGAACTTTAATCCTGGTGAAGCGACTACACGTCATCACCGGAAGCAGTGTCAGAGGGGAAGGGGGGGACGAAGGGAGGAGGGAGCCCTCAGGGCAGTAAAATGGCGCCTGTCAGAGTGGGAAATCGAGCTGCAGAGACTGCAGCCCCGATCCCCAGCGGCTAAGGCACCCCCGGCCTCGGGGAGGGGGAGGCCGCCTCGGCCCAGCGGTCCGCACCCCTCGGCTCCCCCTCCCCCTCCTTCTGCTCCTCCGCTTAGCCCGCCCGTTCCCCGCCGCCGCGGCTCTGCTCGCGCCGCGGCCCCCGCCCGCCCTTTTCCGCGGGCAGCCCCCTAGCGCGCCTGCGCAGCGGGCCACCCTCCGCTTCCCCCCTTCCCCCCCCTCCTCCCTCCCTCCCTTCTCCCCGGCCCCCTCCCCCACTGCCCCCTCCCCCAATTCTCCATCCCCTTCCCTCCCGGTCTCGGAGGACCCCGTCCTAGCCCGACCCGTCTCGGCCCGCAACCCCCGCGAAGCCGACGGTGCCACTCCCCGCCCATGTGGGCCCCCGCGGGCTGCCCACGCCTGTCCCCCAGCTCCCGGTTCCGCTGGGCTTTCCCCTCGCCGGGGGTGGCTTTCTAAGCCGCCCGCTCCGCGCCCCTCTCTGCAGCCTTTCCTGCCACTCGGGGCCCCCGTTCCCCCTCCCGGCGGCGGGGGGCTGCCCCCGGGGGGCTGGCGGAGCTGGGCCGCGGGGGCCCCGGGGCCGGCGGTGCCGGGGTCATCGGGATGATGCGGACGCAGTGTCTGCTGGGGCTGCGCACGTTCGTGGCCTTCGCCGCCAAGCTCTGGAGCTTCTTCATTTACCTTTTGCGGAGGCAGATCCGCACGGTGAGCCTGGGTGGGCGCTGGTGGCGGGCGGGGGGGGGGGACCCATGTCAGACCTGCTCACGGGGTTTCGCAAAGTGTCGGGCCTCTGTTGGAGCTTCGGAACGGAGTCCTGGCGGCGGCTTTTCCCGTTAGAGGATGGGGGCACCCTCAGCCGGGCGTGGGGTGCCGTGGGGAAGGGGCGCCCCCCAGTAGGGGAACCGAGATGGGGGGTGCTGTCGGGGACAGGATTTGGCAACTCTCGGGGGCTGGTGGGGCGCCCTTTAAGGAAGCCGGAGTTGTTGTTCAAGAAACCAAGAGGAGGGGAACACCTGTTTGCTGGCACCGGCTGTGTCGACGTGGGCTTGCGGAAGACCCTCCTGCTACCGGGAACCTCCGTGGATGTTAGGTCTTGTAACAAGGAAAAGCCAGGCTTCTGTGTCAAGGGTAGGGATGGGTGGGAGAGCCTCTGTGACAGGCCTCGACTGTGAAGGAGAGACCCCTGCGGGTCGCTTCACAGGGACTCCTCCAAAAAGGGCCTGGAAACTTATTTCAGAGCGTGGGGATCTGGATTTATTGACACCCTAGGACGGAGAAAGATGCTTTTATGTTAGGGTTCAGGGAAGGGAGCACATTCACGTTTGGGTGTCTTTGTGGGCAGATGGCGCTTGTCAGTTGTAGACTGGAAGCTGTGGCCACACTTGCCTCTCCAGGGGACCCCATCATTGTGAGGGACGCTGCGGGCAGTAAAGAGGATGCCTATGCCCCAGTATCTCTGGATCTCTGGGTTGCCTTCCCTGGAGCTTTTCTCGGAGGTCAAAGCTTTTTGTGGAGGTCAAAGCTCCGCAAGCTAACATAATCAAATGAACGTACTCTTGTGTTTTCATCTGAGAGTGGGGAGAATTCAGTAAGCCGAGGTGCAGAAGTTCTCTGGTCTGTCCTCTTTGGCAGACCTCAGTAAAACTTAGAAGAATAAAAGCAGCGAGGGCCTGCCTTGGCCAGAGGATTTCCAGAGAGCCCTTGGTGGTGGTGGTGGTGGTGGAGGTGGAGGTGGAAGTGGAGGACTTACTGACCTGGGGAAGGGGGTCTGGTCTGGGATTCTGTGTCTCCCTTCCATTCTAGTCTATTTCCTGATTTAGGGTGAAGATTGTTTCTAGGTGGTCATACTCAGGCAGGGCTGTTTCCCTGAGACACCTTAGCAGCCAAGAATTTGGGGTCAGAGATACTGAGATGTGTGTGAGATGTGAGCTCCTGGGGTTCTCTTTACACGTAAACTACTGTTCTCTCTGCCTGGCCTTGCTTGGAGCACACCCCCTTCTCTCCTCCACTCCCTGGATGCAGGGAGTAGCACTGCAGCCCATCCAGATGCTAGTTATGAGCAAAATTACTCTCTGCTGGGGCAGCAGTGACCCCACAGCCTTTTGTCTTCCTTTCCTTCCCTCCCAGTCTGCTTTCGGCCCCCACCCCCTTCCTGGCAGATGTTTGGAGCATTCCCTACATGCCCAGCATGTGCAACCCGAGATAGCAGGGCAGGACACCCGAGCTGTTGCGGCCCTCATCCCAGGCCCGGGGAGAAAAGAAGGGCAGATGCCTTGGCATTAAGGGGAGAGGGCCCTGTGGTTTGCAAGGGGGGAGCGCCTGGTTCTGGTGAGGCTCAGGCCTAAGGATGGACCAAAGAGGATTTGTAGAGGAAGGGATCTCCTAGGTTTGCGTGGGAGAGATCGCAGGGCTAGAAACAGGAGCCTCTAGAGAAAACCTGGAGAAGCTGGAAGGTTGAGGTGGTGACGTCCTTGTCCCTTCCTCACCTCTGTCATGGCCCTTCCTTCACCCTAGCCTTCCTGATACCCTGTCGGTCATCCTGGCGGGTGGGACTTTCCAGTGCTCTGTGCCTTACCCTGGGTACCGGAATAAGGAGGCAGGTCAGAGGCCTGAGGTTCTCTGCCACTTGTGACTTGGCTGGGAGACACAGAAGTGGACAGGTGGCTGGTTAAAATAAGCCTGGTGGCCCCCAGCCAGAGGAACTTAGCTGACCTGACAACCCCTGGATTCCCTCATCCTCCCTTCCCCTTAGGTACCCAAAGACTTCCTCTCAGGCCACTAAGGTTCCCAAGGGGAGGTAATGGGAGCTGTCACAAAGAATGCTTGGGCTAGAAGTGCGGAGGGCCATGCGTTTCTTTGTTCTGGCACAGCACACTAGTATTGTGGTCAAGAGGGCAGGTGCCTGGGTCGAATGGCACTGGGGTCATCCCGCCTCCACCCCTGCAAGGACCCTGGTATTAACTGAGCATCTGTGCATATGTCCTCACACCATGTGTGCTCTCGTGGATACAACAGTGATGGAGACAACATGCATGTTGTGGAACTTTCATTCTAAATGGGGGGACAGGTAACCAGATAAGATCATTCTTAGCTTGCAGTCTCACACAAGCTATTTAACCTGGCTAAGCCTCGGAGATGAGATGCTGCTCTTGTCAGTATTATCATATTATTATTACTACGGTTTTGAGGATTGAATGAAATAATCCTCACTTTCAGGATGCCCAGCATATGGTAAAGGTTCCTTGTCAAGGGTTCTAATTTCCTCTCTTGATATTTTTAGGTAATTCAGTACCAGACTGTTCGATATGACATCCTTCCCTTATCTCCCGTGTCCCGGAATCGGCTAGGTGAGTGTGCTGGCTGGGAAGACTCCTCTAGGGTGAGGTAGGGTTCAAGATGCGGGCTGGAGGTTAGTTGCTATCATCATCCTTGGCATTGTGGCTCAGGTCAGGTGAAGAGGAAGATCCTGGTGCTGGATCTGGATGAGACACTTATTCACTCCCATCATGATGGGGTCCTAAGGCCCACAGTCCGGCCCGGAACGCCCCCTGACTTCATCCTCAAGGTATATGGGGATGGGAAGTGATGCGATGGTTGTGTCTGTTACTCCGTTCAGACCTGGGCTTCCTTTGCCAATCCCAGAGTGTCTTGTCCCTGTCCCTGTCCCCTGGCAGCAGTGGCAGCCTCAACAAGGGAAGCAGGCAATGGGGTGGTGGGTGTGTCTTTTGGGCCTGTGTTCTGGTGCTCAGGACCATCCCCCAAGCCCTTCCCTGTTTCTCTGCAGGTGGTAATAGACAAACATCCCGTCCGGTTTTTTGTACATAAGAGGCCCCATGTGGATTTCTTCTTGGAAGTGGTGAGTTTGTAGAAAATACAGGGAGCTCTGTGACGAAAGAATGGTTTTAGGGCTCTGTGAATTTAGCTGATTCGGAGGAAGCACGGGCTAAGGAGAAATGGGTACGACAGTTTTAGAGAGGAGAGGTTGTGGGACAGTCAGAGGAGGTTAGAAGACGGTTGGCTGGCTTTCAGCAGTTTGGGTTCATTTGTTGTGCTTATGTAATTCTGTTCTTCCTTGGCCTGCCTGCTCTTTAGTTGTGGCATCCCTGAATCTTAAGGGTGCACAGTGCCTAGGACTCTTGAGTTTGGGGGTTTTCAGAGTTTTGTGTTCTCAGAGATGTTTGATGTTGTTGAGAGGCCCCAAGAACCAGGCTGGAATCCTAGTGCAGAACTGTATGTCTAGAGGAACGGTCCCCTCTCCTGACGCCTCCCTCTTCCCGCTCAATCTCAGGTGAGTCAGTGGTATGAGCTGGTGGTGTTCACAGCAAGCATGGAGATTTATGGCTCTGCTGTGGCAGATAAACTGGACAACAGCAGGAGTATTCTCAAGAGGAGATACTACAGACAGGTGAGGGGCTGAGAGGAAGCTTGGCAGGGAGTCCACCAGGGAAGGATCTGAGTTTGAGGCAGCTGCCCTGGAATGGGATCCTGGAGGGAGGGTGGCAGGGGGAGGCATATACCACCTAACCCCCTTGAGGGAGTGGGCTGGCCGAGGGCGAGGTTGGGACTGGACAGCAGTCACAGGACCGAGTCTCCTCCTGATGCCCAGCTCGCCCTTCCCTCCAGCACTGCACTTTGGAACTGGGCAGCTACATCAAAGACCTCTCTGTGGTCCACAGTGACCTCTCCAGCATCGTCATCCTGGATAACTCCCCAGGGGCCTATAGGAGCCACCCAGGTATGCAAGAAGGCGGCCAGTCTGGCAGGACCGGCAAGTGGTTCTGAGGCAGCATTCTGAAAGCCAGGAGCCTGGGATTCCTGGTTTACTGTAGGTCAGGATGCAAGAGGTTTCTTTTACATGAGATGTCCCTCTTCCCTGATATACACCTTTCATAGGTCATGTTGCTCAGACCAAATTTGCTTCAGGTGAGACACAGGGGCAATGAGTTTGCCTAGAAGCCAGCCTCATGCTAATGTGAGATATGGTGATTTAAAATTAGTTTTATTTTGGAGGATGAATTAGGAAGGTTTCATTTAGGCTGCTGAGTTTGGGGGGGCGGGGAAGGAACCTATTTGAAAGCAATGATCCCCATTCCCAAATAAAAAGAAAAAAAAAAAAAAAAGAAAAATCAGCTTGTCTCGAACTGTTTTTTCTCACGTGCATTTATTTTCATGTGTCCTAGACAATGCCATCCCCATCAAATCCTGGTTCAGTGACCCCAGCGACACCGCCCTTCTCAATCTGCTTCCAATGCTGGATGCCCTCAGGTAAGGGAAGCTAGACACTTAGGTTTCTGAGGAAAGGAGGTGGGGGATCCCAAGAGGGAATAAATATATGTCCTGTTTGACTTATTTATCTCTTTTCCCTTAAGAACTTAGCATTTGAACCCAGGCCTTCTTACAGTAAAGCTCATCACTTTTAGCCAGTGGGTTTTGGGCAAACTGGACCTCAGTTTCATGTGAGAAAGGTGATCATTTTGCCCCACATCTCCAATGAGGCTGCCTAACGCTAGTGTTTTGAGGACTCTACCAATGCAAGTTATTGTCGTCCCAGGTTCACCGCTGATGTTCGTTCTGTGCTGAGCCGAAACCTTCACCAACATCGGCTCTGGTGACAGCTGCTCCCCCTCCACCTGAGTTGGGGTGGGGGGGAAAGGGAGGGTGAGCACTCGGGATGCCGTCTGATGCCCTGTCCCATGGTGAGGACTGTCTGGGCAGGGTCTGCCCCTCCCGCCCCTCTCTGCCCTGGGAGCCCTGCACTCCACACGGAGTCTGGATGGACACATGGGTCAGACTCTGCAGCAGCCTCACTCTAACTTCGTGTTCGCACTCTCTGGAAACCCCAGACTGGGACATAAGCGGAGGCCCAGGAGAGTCCAAACTGTCTGGTGGAGACAGGACTGGCCAGAATGACACACAGACATTCGGTAATCCGGGAGGCTCAAAGAAAAGCCAAGCCAGCTTTGTTGTGATTTGATTTTTTAAAAACTCTTGTACAAAACTGATCTAATTCTTCACTCCAAGGGCTGGGCTGTGGGTGGGGAACTGGGATTTTGGGCCACTGGATTTTCCCCAAACTTGTCCCCCTGCCCCCAACCTTTCCCTCTACATTCCCTTCTTCCTATACTCTCAGACCTGTAACCGGCGCGCTCTCTTTTTCTTTCCTCTCTTTTAAACCATGCATTATAACTTTGAAACCAAAGCTGCCCTAGGTCCTTCTCTCAGGGTTGGGAAATGAGGGGAGGAGTCTTTGTTCACATCCACCCTGGCTCCCCAAAGCGGAGGCCGAGGCCCGAGGGTCAGGGAGCAGCGGTGCTGGCTCCGGAGGAAGGAGCAGGGAACGAGTCGACCTTTGGCGGGAAGGGTCTCGGCCGCAGGATGAGTGCCCTGGGTGGGGTCGGAGGGACAGCCGTGGGTCCCGGCGAACCAGAGCTGCAGGGCAGGAGGAAGCCGCGGTCCGTGAGCAGGCGCACCGACGTGGACGCAGAGAGTGCCCCGGCCCTCGGCCCCGCCCCCTCCCCTCCCGCCGGCGCCCCTCCCCCCGCGGCCGGCTCTACTTCCCGCGGCCGCCACGTGACGCTCCGCCCTTCTCTGAGATCACATGACTTTTCGTTGCTGCCAGTGCCGAAGGTGTTCCTCCGCGCTGACGTAGTCCCTACCTTTCGGACCTCCTCTCCGGTCCCCATTGGTCCACTCCTCCTGGGAACCTAGGCGTTCTGTGCGTTTCTGCGAATACCTGTTTCGTGTCTGCCCTCCTTTCTTCCCGGAGATCCAGCTTCTCCGTTTGGGTACTACTTTGTTTTGGAGTCAGCAGCCGCCTTCGGCGTACCGACGCGTTTCGTGAATAGCTGTCCTTAAAATTCTCTGCTTCCCCCCCTCCCCCTTTTCACCTTGTATCCGAAAAGACTTTTCGGAGCACCAAGCCTCAGAATACAATCGGCAGTTCCTAGCCCTTGTGGTGCCCAGCTCGGTGGGGCACGGCGGAATGTGGGTTTTCGGTTATTTTCGACCATAGCCCAGACCAACCACCTTGGCTACGTCGGCTGCGTAGCCCTCAAGCTGATTCCAAAGCGATTACGCAGGCAGCGTGAGGGGGGCGGTCAGTAGGTGGTGCTACGCCGGCGGCGTGAGGGCCGTTACGCTAGTAGCGTAACCCAGCGGGCGGGGCGGCCCCGACGGCCGGGGGCGGGGTTGGTGAATAGGGAAGTGGCGCAAGTCCCGGGATCGCTCCGCTGAGTCCGCCCGCGCGTCGCCGCCGTCGCCGCCGCCCCCCGTCCCGGCCCCCCCCCGGGTTCCCTCAGCCCAGCCCGGTCCAGCCCGGTTCCCGGGAGGATGAAGTTCGTGTATAAAGAAGAGCATCCGTTCGAGAAACGCCGCTCTGAGGGCGAGAAGATCAGAAAGAAATACCCGGACCGGGTTCCGGTGAGAACCATAGCCGGGGCCGCGGACGCGGGGCGCTGGCTCTGACGCCACAGCCCGGCTTGGGGTCCGGCGAGGCAGCGAGGGCATCGGGCTGCTGGCGGGGGTGGCCGGGGACCGGGCCAGGGGCTATCGTGTCCGGGAGCGGAGGTTGGAAGGAGCGGGGCGGCGAGGGAGCTGGGGGTGGGGGGCCGCGGCTGGCCGAGGGAGACGTGTGGAGTGCTGGGGAGGCTGCAGGGAGTTTGACAGTCGGGGCTTCCCATGGCCACCTCCCAGCTGGCCGGCTCGTCGAGGCCGACGCTGTCGTCGGCTCGCACGAGCCATGCCTGCCTAAGATCCTCGTTTATTATGACGCCCAGCCGGGGGATTCAGGATATCGAGGTGAGCCTGACGCTGCGGGGTCAGGATGCCTCTGCTTGAGGCTGCACCGCGTGTTCCCAGACAAAGAAAAACGAGTTGGATGGCTTGGGGTGCTAGCAGTTTTGTTTCTGGAGTTCTCGACGGGGTGACTGTGGGGCTGTCCCCCCTCGATGCTTCCTAATTTCCGTCTTTCTTTTTATAGGTGATAGTAGAAAAGGCTCCCAAAGCTCGGATAGGAGACCTGGACAAAAAAAAGTATCTGGTGCCTTCTGATCTCACAGGTGGGAACCTGACCCAGGACCCAGGTTTGCTGCCTGTGCGTGGGGGTGCAGTGTCGGTGGGAAAATGCTGCCTCCCCGTAGTGACTGCTCTTCTGAGGCCTTTTTTGATCCCTGTGACTTTATCGTATCTTGTCTCTTTGGCAGTTGGTCAGTTCTACTTCTTGATCCGGAAGCGAATTCATCTCCGAGCTGAGGATGCCTTGTTTTTCTTTGTCAACAACGTCATTCCACCCACCAGTGCCACAATGGGTCAGCTATACCAGGTATGGTGACTGGGAAGGAGTCAGGGGCTCCGCAGAGGTGTTGGAAGAGATTTTCAGGTCAGCAGTTCTTGGACTAGCTGGCTGGCTCTCAGTTTTACGTGTGACCTCAAAATTTTGAGGGTAGTCCCAGGTTGAGGGCTTGGATAAAGGTATTGGGAATAGAGGTGAGAACTACAGCAGTGCTTTGGATCCACCCTCTTGTCCACTTTCCCCACCATCCCAAGGCAGCAGATTTTGTGATCATGGTATCTCCCCTGCCAGGTAAGTATAAGGCAGCAGATTTTGGAACAGTTTGAGATCTTTTTGCCCAGGACTGCTGCCAGCGGTAATCTTGTTGGCTGCTAAGGCCTGGAGCAAATGAGTGAGTATGAGTCAGGGCACTAGCGTTTGGGGGTCTTCAGAAAGAACGGGCTTTCCAAAAAACGTGTCTGGGCAGTGGGTGGTTCACGTGCCCACAGCCCCGACGTCTGAGTGCCATAGTTTTCTGCCTCCATCCAGGAACACCACGAAGAAGACTTCTTTCTATACATCGCCTACAGTGATGAAAGCGTCTACGGTCTGTGAAGCTGCTGCCCCTGACGTGGGGGGGGGTCCTGTTCTACAAAGACAGAGGTGGCCCCCATCCTCGACCTACTCCTTCTTTGGGCTCATCCCTCACCTCCCTTTGTTGGGACCTGCACTTCCTAATGTTTGAGGCTCTCCTCCAGCCCTTCTCAGCAGGAGGGCTCATGGGGGAGGTGGCTTCTTGGACCTCTCCTTTCTCCCCTTCCTCTTCGACCTTTCCCACTCTGCTCTAGACTTCTTGATTGTCCGTCTCTGTCACATCCGGTGATTGTTTTGGTTTCTGTTCCCTAACTGCCCAAGGGGCTCAGAACCCCAACATTCCCTTCCTCTCATTACCTTCATTTTTGGGGGTAGAGGGAAGGGACTGAAATTGTTGGGGGGAAGGCAGGAGGCACATCAATAAAGAGGAAACCACCAAGCTGAACTGGATTTTACTTTGTGTTGCTTCCCGCCCCTTTTTTCCTAGTTGTCCTCTGGTGGGGAGAGTGGAGGTTGGAGGGGCAGTAATCCTACATTCTGGTTTATTCTGTTGATATTGGGTTACTGCTTGCGCAAAAGTATTTTTGTTGTGATCGAATACTCCCAAGTATCAGGTCATGAAACTATACTTTTATATACTTGTGTATTGGGTCCCAATGTAAAAAATACAGTGGCTTTTGTTTTTTTACTTTGGGTTCCTGGGGAGAAAGTAAGTATCCACTTTAGATAAATGCACCCAAGTTTGTTACAGCTTTTGGATGAAAGAAGAGATTTTCGTGCGTGGGAGCCAGTCAGAGGACTCTGTCCTGGGTTGCATCTCACTTGACCAGACTTGGTGCCAGTGGGTGGAATTCAAGGGAGCGAGAAGGGAGCCATTATCATCAGGAGAACTTCATCCCCCAGCAAGCATTTCTCCGCCTGGCCGGAAGTGGGGCGGTCCCCCGGGGGAGAAAGCAGCCGCAGAATGAGGCAGTATGGTGGCCGAGAGTTCTAATCCCTTCTTTTCCTTCTTTCTTAGTCCCGCCCAGCCTACATTTCCCAGGAGCCTGCGCGCGCTCTTCCGCTCTGCCCTCTGCTCCCAATCTCCCCGCCACTCCCCGGGGGAGGGGAGCGGTTTAGTGCGCCTGCGCTGTTCCTTGGCTTGCTGGGAAGTGAAGTTCCAGAGGCCTATGCGATCCCTTTTCCGCTGGCCCCGGACGGACTACAAGCCCCATGATGCATTGTGCGTCGGCGCCCGCCGAAGGGAGGGGGTAGAGAGGAGGGAGGAGGGAGGAGAGAGGAGGAGGAGGAGGGAGCAGGCGGCCGGCGGCGCGGGGGGAGGGGGCCCGGTCCGGGAGTGCGGGAGGCAGGGGTAGAGGGAGGTGGCGGCAGCGGCTAGCGGACTCGAGTCATAACCGGGCCGAGGCAGACACCTCTGTGGAGAGAGGCAGTAGGAGCACCGAGCACCGGAGGCGGCACCGGGATCCCCGGCTTAAGGGGAGGGGGGCGCCGGACCGGGAGGAGGGGAGGGGGCGATGCTGGAAGCCATGGCGGAGCCCAGTCCCGAAGGTGAGCTCTCGACCGGCACGGAGCGCTGAGCCGGTGGGGGGGGGGGGGGGGGGGGCGGGCGAGGAATCAATTGGCAAACTTGGAGGTCGAGCCCCGAAGCCCGGCGGGGGAGCGCGGGGAGGGGGTCGAGGGCCTGCCCCTGGAGCTGGGAGAGCGACGAGTTGAGAGACCTTGGTGAAAGAGGAGTGGGAGACCGGGCTGGGGGTAGTTGGAGATGAGACACCGAGAATGTGTGTGTTGGGGGGGTGGGGAGTGGGAGCCGGAGCTCCGGGGGTTAGGGGCCGAGAGGGCCTCCAGCACGTTGGGGCCTTGAGGCCGGGAGGTTGGGGGGGATCGGGAGCCCGAGAGTTGTTGAGGAGGGAGGATGTAGAGGAGGACTGAGTGAGGAGCCCGGTAGTTGGCCGAGGTGGGGGAGTTTGTGGCGGCGGTGCCGGAGCTCCGGGTAGTTGCCGCTGGAGGTGGCCGGGTGATTGTTGGAGGGCCGGGCAGAGAGTTGTGGGGAGAAGAGGGGGTCTGGGTATTGTCTGCGCTAGGGAGACCTGGACAGGGCGGGTAGTTGTGGGGACAGAACGCCGGGGAGCGAGGAGAGCCGGGTAGTTGTAGGGGCGGTGGGGCGGTGGGGCGGGGTGCGGGGGGGGGGTGTTCAGACCGGCGAGTTGGGGGGGGGTGTTGGTCGGCGAGGGCTGGAGCCTGAGAGTTGCGGAGGGTGAGGGGGGCAGCGGCGGCGGCAGCGGCGGGGGTTGCCGTGGAGGGAGAGAGTAGCGGGGGGGGGAGTGGGCGGCCAGAGTTTAGGGGTCCGCAGCCTAGTCATTTGGTGGTGAGTACGGGGGCGGAGGGGGGGCGGCGGCCGGAGGGCTAGGAACTGGGCCCGGGGGCCCGGCGGGGAGCCCGAGGAGCTCGAGACGGGGAGGGGCCAAAGCCCCGGATGGGGGCGGAGGGACGGCGAAATTGTGGGGAGCGCGGTCGGAGGGGGCAGGTGGGGCCGTCCGAGCCAGAGCTCTCCGGTCCGTCCCGGCCGCAGAGTGGCGTTGGATGTGTGTGCCTGTGTGTGTTGGGAGGGGGGTGGGGGTGAGGGGCGCGCCGGGCCTCGTGCTCGGGCAGAAGGGGCCGGAGGGCGGGGAGCGGTTCGGCGTGGTCATCCTGGACCCTGGGGGCCGGCGGGCTGCGTGTGCGGGCTCCGAGGGCCCCGGGCGGCGGATCGCAGCCGGGCGGGAGCGCGAGGCGCTGGGCGCGTGGGAAGGGCAGGGCAGGCGGCGGCCGGGGCTCGGTCCGGGGAGCGGTATGGCGGGGTGGGGCGCCAAGAGATCGAGTAGACTGTGGAGTCGAGAGAAACCGTGAGTTGGGGGGGCGGGGCGCCAGGCCTCCGGTGGGGGGAAGGGGAGCGCTATAGCGAGGCCGGGGAGGGCGCCGCGCCCTGACTCCGCCCCTCGCAGGGCGGAAGGGGGAGCAGGGGCGGGTCCAGCACAGCTGGGGACCTGCCGGCCTGGCGGGGGGTACCGGAGGCGAGAGGGGGTTCGGTTCGCTTGGGACTTTCAAGATTTAGAGCTGGGGCTTCGCACGGACTCTGCTGGTGCCTTGACTCAGCTTTTATTGCTTTCCCAGATCCACCTCCGACCCTGAAGCCAGAAACTCAGGTGAGCTTTCCTTTACCTTTGCAGGCCGGTATTACTGTCGGTGGCCCTCCCTCCCTCTTCCTCCTCCTCCTCCTCCTGCTGGTTCTAGATCGCCTACCACAGGGATTGTGCCTTCTTCGGGAAGGTCCCTCTTAAATTCCTTGTGATACAGGTTTCCTTCCTTTCAGCCTCCAGAGAAACGTCGGAGAACAATTGAAGATTTCAACAAATTCTGCAGTTTTGTCTTGGCTTATGCCGGTTACATCCCCCCTAGTAAAGAGGTAGGGACTGGGGGACAACAAGCTGAGGGGTGGTGGGCTAGGACCTTGGAAGGGTGCGAAGCAACCGGGACTGCTTTCCTTGATAGGAGAAATCTACCACATGTGAAATGGGTAACTGGTGGGAAAAATGCCCTAGGGGGTGGTTTTAATGAGATAGGTGGGTTGAGTAGCAGTGAATGGCCTAGGGATGGGGGGTGTTCATGAAGAGCCTTCTCATGCCTTTAAGGAAGCTGAAAGTGGTTCACAAATGGGGCTTTAGGAAAACCGGTAAAGAGGGCTCTCTGGTCTAGGGAGACAGTGCTGTCAGGCAGGGGGTACTGGGGAGACAGCCAGGATGTGAGGGCAGAGTTAACGTAGACGTTGCCAAGAGGAGATGCTAAGGTGAATTGAGGGGGGGACAATTATGAGTATAGTGATCTTGGGTGGCTTGGGCAGGATATTTTGGGGTCAATCTTGACCCTGGTTTTTAAGCTGGGTTTGCAGAGGGGTTGAGATGCCACTGGGCAGCTTGCTGATGCTGATCTCCCTGCCACCCTTCAAGGAAAGTGACTGGCCAGCCTCTGGCTCCAGCTCTCCGTTGCGCGGTGAGAGTGCGGCAGACAGTGATGGCTGGGACTCAGCCCCCTCAGATCTCCGAACCATCCAGACGTTTGTGAAGAAAGCAAAGTCATCCAAGAGGAGGGCAGCTCAGGGGGGTCCCACTCAGCCAGGACCCCCAAGGTCCACTTTCTCTCGTCTGCAGGCCCCTGACAGTGCAACTCTGCTCGAGAAGATGAAGCTCAAGGACTCTCTCTTTGATCTAGATGGTCCCAAAGTGGCGTCCCCACTGTCCCCCACCTCCCTGACACACGCCTCCCGGCCCCCTGCTGCTCTTACCCCAGTACCCCTTGCCCAGGGAGACCTCTCCCAGCCCCCTCGAAAGAAGGACCGGAAGAACCGAAAGTTGGGGCCAGGAGGGGGGGCTGGCTTTGGGGTGCTTAGGAGGCCTCGGCCAGCTCCTGGGGACGGGGAAAAGAGGTCTCGAATTAAGAAGAGCAAGAAACGGAAGTTGAAAAAGGCAGACCGAGGAGATAGACTCCCACCTCCTGGGCCTCCCCGGGCACCCCCCAGTGACACAGACTCTGAAGAGGAGGAGGAAGAAGAGGAAGAGGAAGAAGAGGAAGACATGGTAGCCATGGTAGGGGGGGAAGCCCCAGCCCCCGTGCTGCCAACACCCCCTGAGGCTTCTAGGCCTCCAGCCACAGTGCACCCCGAAGGAGCCCCTCCCACCGACGGTGAAAGCAAGGAAGTGGGCAGCACTGAAACGAGCCAGGATGGTGATGCCAGCTCCAGTGAAGGCGAGATGCGGGTCATGGATGAGGACATCATGGTAGAATCAGGTGAGGTTTGGGGCCACCCAGGCTTGGCTTGGAGGGTGGGCCTGGGGCTGTTGCAGACAACTCAACACCAAGCAAACCTTCTCTCCCCAGGTGATGACTCATGGGACCTGATCACATGCTACTGCCGAAAGCCCTTTGCAGGGCGGCCCATGATTGAGTGCAGCCTGTGTGGGACGTGGATCCACCTCTCCTGTGCTAAGATCAAGAAGACCAACGTCCCTGACTTCTTTTACTGCCAGAAATGCAAGGAACTGCGGCCAGAGGCCCGGCGGTTAGGGGGTACTCCCAAGTCTGGAGAGCCCTGACATCGCCGTGCCTAGGCTGGGACTTCCATGTGACAGCATGACTTGGGAGCTGAGCCTCCGGGTCTTCGGCCCGTCCCCCTGGAGCTTGGGTATTGTCCCACTGGGAGGCAGGAATTCCCACTGGAGGCTGGTTTGGAAAGGAGTGTCTCACGTTCCAACCTTATCTTTCCTTCCCGCCTTGTGGACTTGAATATGGACCTGCTGCAGTTGGGGGTGAGAGGCTGGTCCCTAGACACATAATTTCTGTTCCTTAGACCTGCCACCCTTCGCTTTCTGGGCCAGGGTTGGAATTGGGGTGGAATGGGACAGCTGGCTATAAAACTCTAGTGTAAATAGAGCACTCCCCTTCTTCATCTTTTCTTTTATCTCCCCATTTATTCTACACCGGTTGTATTTTTAATTTTGGACTTCCCCTTTTGGGCAGGGCAGCTCGGAGGTGGAGTACCAACCAGGGTCTGGCCAAGGGAGGAAGGAAAACAGGTGACGATATGTTCGCTCACCTCTTTTGTTTTTAATAATATTGGCCAGCTGTTTGTACAGACAGCCTGCGTGTTGTAAATAAAGCAGAGTGGGCTCTTTTGTGTTTATAGCCCTCCCTGACTGTCCTGCTTGGGTGGGGGCGCGGTGGAAAAGCAGAAGGCGCGGGGGGCTGAAGCCCACCTCCAGAGCAGAAAACCACCCGGCTCTGCGCGCCCCCACCCCCCAGCTCCCCAGACCCCCGCCCCCAGCCTGGCCCTCAGTCGGCTTGCTTCCACCGGGCACCCCAGCCCAGGACCCCCATCCTATCTCCCAACACGCACGCTCCAGGGAATCAGCGTTGTTTGGAGCTCTCCGCCCGAGTGGGGCCAAACGGGATGGGTACCGGTGGCCAGGCCCCCCGAAGGCCAGTGCCGGCCTCCGCCGGGGTGCTCGGAGGACGCGGGTGGGGACACATTTGGGGGCGGGGCCGTCGAGGGCTAGGAGACCGTTGCTGAAAGCAATGATCACGTGGCGCTGGCACTGGGCGGAGCCTGTAGGTCACGTGGTCGGTGGAGTCACGTGACGGAGGGCGGGCCGCCGCGGACCACGTGACATGGGGAGAGGTGGGCGGGGTGCTGCAGGGCGCCCGCGACGTCGGCGGCGGTGGCGCGCGGTGGCGGCGGCGACGGCGGCCGAGTCTGCGGCATCGGGTCGAGCCCTCCGGCCCGCCCCCTTCCCTTCCGTCGGCCGCCACCCCGCTGATCCCCGCCGCCTTCCCTCCGCGCCTTTCCGGCGCCCGGCTGATCGTGTCCGCGCTCGCGCGGCGGGGTGCGGGTGTGCGCAGGCGCGGTGGGGGCGCTTCGCCCGGTTGGGTGGGCGGCGGGACCTGGGAGCGCGCGGGCGAGACCATGGCGGGCAGCGGCGCGGGGGGCGGCGGCGTCGGGGAGACGAAGGTGATTTACCACCTGGATGAGGAGGAGACTCCCTACCTGGTGAAGATCCCGGTTCCGGCGGAGCGCATCACCCTCGGTGATTTCAAGAGCGTCCTGCAGCGGCCCGCGGGCGCTAAGTACTTTTTCAAGTCTATGGATCAGGATTTCGGGTGAGCGCGAGGCCTAGGCTGGAACCGGTGGGGGCTGCGCGGCGGTGGATCGGCCACTGCTGAGGGGCACAGGTCGGCCCTAGGCCACGCTGGGTTTTTCTGGGCTGGAGTGCTGGACAGGGCATTATGCGGGGGTTAGATTGGGCATCCCAGGTTGGGTAAGGTTACGCTTGGACAAATCGAGACGCACGGAGCTCCAGGACGACACACCGGGCCGTGCCGAACCAGATCAGGAAAGATTAGGCTGTCCTGGAATAGAATGGGGCACACTGGTTTATTTGGGAGTTATTCTGGGTAATCCGATGCCTTTCGAGCAGTCCTGCGGCCCACGGGCAGTATTGTGGAATCTCCCGATGATTGGGCCGTGTTGGGGTGCTTTAGGGCATTCTAGACCATCCTAGAGCAGATAAGATTGTTTGGGGACATCTGGCCTGTTCTGGTGCAGAAAAGGGTGTGTTGGGATGTTCTAGGCTGCTTTGGAGCAGATTACCAGGCTCTCTCGGAAGAATTTCCTGCTCTTCTGTCTCTTCTGGGTTGTGTTGGTTGATCTTAAGTTTCTGTTGGGGTCAAGTGTTTCATGGGGACGCTCTGTAGAGAGGCAGACAAGGTTTTTGAGGCTATGCCAGTGCAGACAGCTGTATTGGGATAATCTGGTCTATATTGGTATGGACGGCTGCGTGTGGAGACGTTGTAGGTCATTGCTAAAATAGCCCAATATGGCTATTCTGGAGTGTTTGGAGTCATTCTGGGCCAGACTTGGATTCTTAATAATAAATTTGCTTATGGTTTTTGAGGCTGAGTTCTCCAGGTAGCCAGCCTCAGCTCTTGAAGGCAGGCTGGATTGGCCTGAGACAGCCCATGTTCTGGGATAGCTGAATGGACTGGCTTCTACTGAGAAAGACCGTTGGCCGTGAGGAAGGTGGGACTGTGTTGGGAGTTACCTTTGATTTAGATCGAAATTCCTGTTTGTTAGCAATGATATGACCCAGGAGATAGACACAGTTGGCACAAGAAACTTCGTATAGGTAAGCGATGCACAGTAATTTTTTAGCGAGTTGTGATGATCGCTAGCGTCGAGCTCAGCTAATATGTAAACGGGGTTATGGTGATAGAGAGTGGAATCATTTGCCGGGCTGGGCTCCGCCGGGACTGGGTTACATCTCTAAGAATCCAGCATTATATCGAGACAGAGCAGTGGTAGGGATTGGGCTGAGTGGCCCTATCGATAACAAGTGGGATTAAGTTGTCACGCATCCAGGCTCCTAGAACCATATTAGGGTAAAGGGTTAATCAGACAGGCTGTCCTAATTTGGAGGTGAGGATGTGAGTATGAGAGAGACCTTCTGTTCAATACTCAGTCTCTCAGAGCTCGTGTTTGTTCATGAGATACTTGTTCAACAAGTATACTCGTTAACAGTATTGAACAGATATTTATTAACATTCACTTTACCACCATCAGGGTCTTTGCTGTGTGACCAGGATGCAGTGTTGAACAGAATAGGCTGTGGTGGGATCCCTGGGTGGCGCAGCGGTTTGGCGCCTGCCTTTGGCCCAGGGCGCGATCCTGGAGACCCGGGATCGAATCCCACATCAGGCTCCCGGTGCATGGAGCCTGCTTCTCCCTCTGCCTATGTCTCTGCCTCTCTCTCTCTCTCTCTCTGTGACTATCATAAATAAATAAAAATTAAAAAAAAAAAAAAAAAAAGAAAAAAAAAGAATAGGCTGTGGTGATCCCACGTGGTGGTTGAGAAGAAGGGGCAAAGTCCTGTCCATCCCAAGGAACCCAGGGGAGGAATGACCCCAAGGCTGGGCTTTGAGGTCCGTCAGGCAGAACAGGTTGCTCAGTGTAGAATTTTGTGCCAGATGAGCCCCGGGGGAAGGGGAAGGTGGGCTTCACCTCTCCTTGGGAGTGCTCAGCCTAGCCAGTAGGTGTCATCCTTGGGTCTCATGGGTATATTTTCGTGGGGGAAAGGTAGCATGTTGGGCTAGGGCTTTGGACATGACTCAGAGAAAACCAAGAAAGCATGAGAATAGAGACTTTGGAGGGTTTGGGGACGGTGCCTTGAGGAGCGGGGTAGGGCTCAGGGAGGTTTGGGGTCATTCTGGGCTGTTAGAGACACCAAAGGTTAGAGATCTTTGGGGCAGTTGGGGTCACCTGAGGGAGTGGGACGGTCGTTGAGATTGGAGAATGAGGTTTGACTCAGACTCTAGGAAATCTTTGGACCAGCATAGGAAATCTTTGGACCAGCATTGAAAGCCGAGGATGAGCTGGGGAGAGGAGGAGGAGGAAGGAAAGGGGGTGAGTGAATTTGGAGACTCCCGGGGCATGAGAGTGAAGTGTCTCGGTGTTGGGGAAGAGGGCCTGGCCGGCTGCATGAAAGTCATCGTCCTTGAGCTGGACGAAGATGAGAAGCCTCGAGTCGGGGTGCGTGTGGGGGGCGCTAGGGCGATCTCACTGGTTCTTGTGTTGTCCCTCCTGGCAGGGTGGTGAAGGAGGAGATTTCAGATGACAACGCCCGCCTTCCCTGCTTCAACGGGAGGGTGGTGTCCTGGGTAAGCAGCCCTGTCCATCCCGCATTGCCAGGGTCCTGTCAGTCTGGGTCCTCACCACTCCACCTGCTTGGGAGCCAGCTGTAGCTCCTCAGCCTTCTTCTGGAGCATCTACCGCTCCCTCCTGCTTTCCCTGTGCTTTTCGCAGGCCACGTGCTTGCTCAGACCCTGTGTTCTTCCTGTCTTCCCACCTCGGTTGCCTCCCTCCTTGCTTGAGTCAGTTTTTGTCATTGCATCTTTCCAGCTGGTGTCGTCAGAGAACCCCCAACCCGAGATGGCTCCCCCAGCCCACGAGCCCCGGGCAGAGCTGGCACCGCCCCCCCCACCGCTACCCCCCCTGCCACCGGAGAGGACCAGCGGCATCGGGGACTCTAGGCCTCCGTCCTTCCAGTGAGTCTCTGGGATTCTTTAGTCCGGGGGAGGGAGGCAAGGAGGAGACCCCAGACCCTGGGCAGGGGGAGGTTGAGGACACGGAGCCCCGTCCCCCTGACGCGGTCGCATGCCATCTCTGTCCACCTAGCCCTAACGTGTCCAGCAGCCGGGAGAACCTGGAGCCTGAGACGGAAACCGAGTCAGTGGTGTCCCTGCGGCGGGAACGGCCTCGTAGGAGAGACAGCAGTGAGCACGGTGGTGAGGGGGGCCCAGGAGCCCAGGAGCTGGGGGCTGGGCTCAGGCCCCCCTGTGATGGGGGAGGCAGCTTGAGGCCAGGTCCCTGAAGGTTCTATTCTTCCACAGCAGGGGGCCACAGGCCTGGTGGACCCTCGAGGCTGGAGCGCCACCTGGCCGGGTATGAGAGCTCCTCAACCCTTATGACCAGCGAGCTGGAGAGCACTAGCCTGGGGGACTCCGATGAGGATGACACCATGAGCAGGTGTGGCACCCAGCCCTGCACTTCCCAGCGCCACCGGGTGATGTCCTCCAGGCCCAAGCTGGTCTCTGCCTCCCTCCCCCCCCCCCCACCTGCTCTGCCAGCCAGCACTCCCCTTCCTCTCCTCCGGACAGATTCAGCAGCTCCACGGAGCAGAGCAGCGCCTCTCGCCTCCTCAAGCGCCACCGGCGGCGGAGGAAACAGCGGCCACCCCGCCTGGAGAGGGTGAGGGGAGCTCACGGGATGGCTGCGTCTTACAGGCGTAGGGAGCCTTGGTCTCAGGGGTATGTGGGCCCAGAAAGTGAGAATCTGGGGTCCTTGGAGGCAACCCAAGCCTTCCCTGTCTCCCCGCTAGGCTTCGTCCTTCAGTAGCGTCACTGACTCCACCATGTCTCTCAACATCATCACAGTCACACTCAACATGGGTACGAGGGGGCCCCGGTTGGGGGTCCAGGGCGGGGGCCCCGGGGAACGCTGGCTGGCTTCCTTGTCATGGGCGCCTGCTCTGCAGAGAAGTACAACTTTCTGGGCATCTCCATCGTGGGCCAGAGCAACGAGCGGGGCGACGGCGGCATCTACATTGGCTCCATCATGAAGGGCGGTGCGGTGGCAGCCGATGGGCGCATCGAGCCGGGTGACATGCTGCTGCAGGTGCCCTGTGGGGGATCTGGGGGGCAGGTGCGTCTCACAAGCTCTCACCCACACTCACTCGCCAACCTGGCTTCCAGGTCAACGACATGAATTTCGAGAACATGAGCAACGATGATGCAGTGCGGGTGCTGCGGGACATCGTGCACAAGCCGGGGTGAGCCACCTCTCATCTGCTCTCCTGGTGCCCGTGGCTTCACCCTTAGCATGGGCGTGGTGGTGCGTGTCCAGAGGGGCTGAGCCATAACGTGACATCACCGTGGGGCAGAGGATGGCCCGCATGACCCCCACCTGATCGTGAGCTGGGGGGTTGTGCTCCAGAGTCTGCAGTCCCCTCACCAGTCTCCCTGGCAGGGAGCGCTGCCCTGGTGTCCTTTGTCATCTGTCATCACTGCACTGCTTTGCCTCCCCTCCCCTTGTGTGTGTGTCCATGTGCATGTGTCCGTCCCCATCCTCGATCAGCGGGCTCAGCTTCTGTGACCTGGACTGGCTCTGCATGGACCCATACATAGAGTGTGTGTGGTTCTGTGTTTCAGCCTCATTTCTAGTGTTGTCTGTGTTGGTGGGTCACCCTCACTGATGCCTCCAGGCTCAGCTCTCCAGCCTGGTCTGTCTGTGTCTCTGTCCATCCTTCACCCTCGCAAAGCCTCGCCCCATCCCCCCCGCCCCTGCCTGACTGCGTCTCCCCTTCCCCACAGCCCCATTGTGCTGACTGTGGCCAAGTGCTGGGATCCGTCTCCCCAGGCCTATTTCACTCTTCCTCGAAGTGAGTGCTACAGGGGAGGAGGATGACAGGAAGGGGTGGAGGAGGGTCAGGGCAGAGGTGGGATGGGGGTCGGGGTCTCAGTTGGGGAGTGGCAGGGAAACGATCATTGTGGGGACCTTCTCTGTCCCAGATGAGCCCATCCAGCCGATCGACCCAGCTGCCTGGGTGTCTCACTCGGCTGCACTGACTGGCACCTTCCCCACCTACCCGGGCTCCTCGTCCATGAGCACCATGACATCCGGGTCTTCTCTGCCCGAGGGTGAGCCCCCAGCCCACCTCACCCTCCCCTCCCTGGGAGGCCTTTCAGCAGTGTGTGGCCCGGTCTCTACTCCTCATTTCTTCTCCGATAGGCTGTGAGGGCCGGGGTCTGTCCATTCATACGGACATGGCATCTGTCACCAAGGCCATGGCAGCTCCGGAGTCTGGACTGGAAGTTCGAGACCGCATGTGGCTCAAGATCACCATCCCTAACGCCTTTCTGGGTATGGTTGGGCCCCAGGCAGGTGGCATGAAGATAAGGTGGCAGTGGTGGCCCAGGCAGGGGTGAGGCAGGGGTGAGGCAGGAGCTGGAGAGGAGAACCTGAGTGCTCTCTGATCTCAGGCTCGGACGTGGTCGACTGGCTCTACCATCACGTGGAGGGCTTTCCCGAGCGGCGGGAGGCCCGCAAGTATGCCAGCGGGCTGCTCAAGGCGGGCCTCATCCGCCACACTGTGAACAAGATCACGTTTTCTGAGCAGTGCTATTACGTCTTCGGAGACCTCAGTGGCGGCTGTGAGAGCTGTAAGTCTGCGTGTCCCCACTGCCTCGTTCCACCTCCAGTAGCCAGCCAGGGCCACTGTTAAGCAGTGTGTGTCCTGCGTTGGGACCTGCCCTGGCCAACAATATCCCCCTGTGTTTTGTGGCCAGGCTGGCCCTGGGTGCAGGGCTGGGGTACCCGGGCAGAGAGGGGGTGCTGTCTCCTCTGGAGTCTCACGAGAGCATGTGGTACTTGTGGCCCTGGGAGCAATGGCCGTGGTACACGAGGAGTGTCCTGTCGGAGGCCCTTGTCTTCACCTCCATCATGCATGATTCAGGGAATCAGCTCCTCTGCGATGCCTGACATCCCAGCCTCTTGAAGCAGTGACTCTCCATCTCCTCTTTTGCTTTCCAGACCTGGTCAACCTGTCTCTGAATGACAACGATGGCTCCAGTGGGGCTTCAGACCAGGACACCTTGGCTCCTCTGCCTGGGGCGACCCCCTGGCCTCTGCTGCCCACCTTCTACCAGTACCCAACTCCACACCCATACAGCCCGCAGCCGCCCCCCTACCACGAGCTGTCATCCTACACCTATGGTGGCGGCAGTGCCAGCAGCCAGCACAGCGAGGGTAAGTCATGGTCTGACAGCGGGTAGCGCTGGTGGTGGGCATGGCCCAGAGAACTAGGAAGGCCAAGGGACACTGGGCCAGGGCTCAGGCGGCTTCATCCCCTCCACCTCCACAGGGAGCCGGAGCAGTGGGTCAACACGAAGCGATGGGGGGGCAGGCCGTACAGGGAGGCCCGAGGAACGGGCCCCTGAGTCCAAGTCCGGCAGCGGCAGTGAGTCTGAGCCCTCCAGCCGTGGGGGCAGCCTCCGGCGGGGCGGGGAGCCGGGTGGGGCTGGTGATGGGGGCCCTCCCCCTTCCAGAGGCTCGTCAGGGGGTGTCCCCAATCTCCGAGCCCACCCTGGGCTCCATCCCTATGGGCCACCCCCGGGGATGGCCCTCCCCTATAATCCCATGATGGTGGTCATGATGCCCCCCCCTCCACCCCCTGTCCCACCAGCAGTGCAGCCCCCAGGGGCCCCTCCTGTCAGAGACCTGGGCTCTGTGCCCCCAGAACTGACAGCTAGCCGCCAAAGCTTCCACATGGCCATGGGTAACCCCAGTGAGTTCTTTGTGGATGTTATGTAGGGCGCGCAGCGGGGGCCGCGTTGAGTTTCCTCCCTCGGCCCATCCAGTCCGCCCTTGGTGCTTCTGTCCTGTGACTGGGTGTCTCATCGGTCACCTGCCCATCACGCCTCTAGGGCCTGGGCTTAGCCACCCGCTGGGGTCTTTGCCACTGTGACTCTCACCAGCAGTGCCTGGTTCCTCCCCTTTTCCTCGGGGGTGTACAAGGGACCTTTGGTTATTTTTAGCTTTACCGTTTTTGTAAGACTTCTGGGGGGTTTGAAATAGACTTTCATACATTTTTTGGACTATTTTTTTAGTAGATATTTCCACTTTTATATGAAGAATCCTTGTCTCCTGGGCCCTTTCTTCTAGCCCCAGAATGTGATCTCCCACTCTGTCTGCCCTGTCAGTTGTGCCCTGCGCGGGGTGGGGGGGGTCAGTGGTACCTTGGGAGGAGGAAGGGGGTGGGCACCCTAGCCGGCAGTCAGAGGAAGCTGGGGTGTTTGGTCTTGGGGGCCCACGTAGCTGCTTTTGTTACTCTATTTATTTAGTCACTTGTATAAAACCAAATAAAGCAATAGGGGCAAACTCCCCCCGCCTCTGGCTCCTTTCTTTGGGAGGGAGGCAGGCAGCAAGGGAAAGACGAGAGGAGAGCAGAGTGTGGCTTGTGAGAACCTTTACTTAAGAGGCTGTAAGTGGGCCTCCGAGAGCAGCAGCGCCCCGGGGCCAGGGCCTCTTTAAGGCAGAATCGGGGCCAGGCTGGGCTGGAGAGAGAAGGCACAGGCCTGGCCAGGCCCCAGCGGGGAGCACTCAGAAGCCGAGGGGGTTGCTGGTGACCATGCCACCTCGCTCTACCAAGGCCTTAGAGATGCTTTTGAAGTTCCGGAAGAGCTCCTGTTGCTGCGGGTCAGACTGCAGAGCGGCCATGGTCTCCCGGACCCGGGCTGCGGCCTGGGGACAGGGAAGGTGGTGTTCAGGCTGGCGCACGCCTGCCCTTAGCCGCACACCTGCCCTGGGTAACCCCAAACCTCACCTCAATACACCAGCTGTCACAGAGCATCTTCTCATGCTGGGCTGTAGGGTGGCCCTCGCTCAGGGATCTGGAGGCCCTGGTGCAAGGCAGGAAGGGAACATGAACCTCCCTGAGCCTGGCCTGGGAACTCCACCCCCCACCCCACCCCCACCTTCCACGCTGCTGCCTCACCTGGACAGAACTACCACCATGGCGTAGAGGTCAATGGCACTGTCTGCCAGGCGCTGCAGCACGAACTGTTCATCTGTCAGGTAGATGGGATGGGTTGGGATGGTGACAGCCGGGAAGGGAAGGAGGGAAGGAATGGAAGCGGGTGGGGATGGGGTAGGGCTCACTCACTGACAATCCCCTTCTTGTGTTTTATCAGCTTGGCCTCCACCACAGTGGCAAACTGCTCCAGAGCCTGCACGGTCTGCATAAAGAGGGCAGGCGCCCAGGGCTCAGGTGGCCCAGCCGCACCAGCCCCTGCCCGATGCAGGCTGCTGACCGCCCACCTGCTGGCTTACCAGCTCGCCGCTCCGGTTCAGCTCCTGGTGGATGATGCCGCTGAGACTCAGGCCGCTGCCCAACCCTGCCCGCCTTCACAGAAGGGGGAGAGTGACTGGTTAGTGGCTGCACCCTGCCCCAGCCCACCCTGCCCCGCCCTGGGCTCAGAGCTTACCTCCTCAGCTGTTTGCCTGCCTCTCCTAGCAGGAGACCGGCATTCCCGAAGGGATTCTTGAGGGCATTGCCCAGTCCAGAAAGTTCCTTTCCTTTGTCCTGTGTGGGAAGAGGGCCCAACCGTCAGGGCACACTCTTGTCCCCACCCGGGCCCCAGTTTCCTCTTACCATACAGCCCTGCAGAGCCACAAACAGCCGGAGGATGTCGTTTGTCCCCTCAAAGATCCGGAAAATGCGAAGATCTCGGAGAACACGCTCCACTCCAGGCTCCTGCCGTGGGGGGAAGCCAGAGCACACACCCCTAAAAGCCCGCTCGCCCCTGCCATCCCCACCGTGGCCACCCCAGGCAGAGAGCCACCTGGTACCTTCATGAAGCCCATGCCGCCCAATATCTGGATGCACTCATCGGTCACCTTCCAGGCCGCCTCCTGGGGACGGAGAAC
Organism: Canis lupus baileyi; assembly: GCF_048164855.1. Taxonomy (NCBI): domain Eukaryota; kingdom Metazoa; phylum Chordata; class Mammalia; order Carnivora; family Canidae; genus Canis; species Canis lupus. The sequence goes on from NC_132840.1 coordinate 56,871,528, forward strand.
CATGTGAGATGGGTCCTGGAACCAGGCTCCACACTGGGCTCTCCCGCCCTGTAGGCCCAGAACTCACCGAGCCAAAGATTTTACTGATGGCGGCCTCAATCTGGAAGTCTGTGGATCCCTGGTCCATGTTGGCGCTCACCATGTAAGCCATGGACTGAGATCGCATGGTGGGGACACAGGAAGGAAAAGGACGGCGTCAGACTGGCCCTGATGGCCCAGAGCCCCCAGGACCAAGTCTGCCGTAGCTCCCCTCGCCTTCACCTTCTAGCTCCACCTGTTGGGCTTGGTGAAATATCTGGTCCCCGGAGATGGTTCAGCGGGGGCTTGTAGCCATGTGACTTGTTTGAAAGGGGTGAAGAAGTAAGGGTGGGGGGCAAGTGGAATAAAGTTTGAGTGGGTCTGGGAGATCGGCACAGCTTCCCGAGCCGACTGCGCCCCCCCGCATCCCCTAGGGCATTGGTGTGGAGCTGGAGACCCACTGCCCCAGGTGCTGCTGGGGGTTGTAGTCCAACCGCCGGGGGAGAGGGCAGGGAGGGGGTGGGCAGGGGAGAAGGAGAGCCTTACCTCAGTCACATACTGCAGCATCGCCATCCGGGCCAGCTTCTCTTGAATCAGCCCAAAGTTGTGAATTTTCTCCCCAAACTGGGTACGATTAGCAGCATGATCCACCTGGAAGAGGGCACATGTGTTGCGTTGTGGTTCTGTAGCCCCCCCCACACACACAAGGGGCAGGGCTGAGAGGGACGGGCCCACAGAGACCTGGGTGCCAGGGGAAGGGAAGATGCTTACCGCCTTTGCAATGATGCCCCTCATGGTGCCCGCAAGGGCTGCGGCCATACCGAACCTTCCGTTGTTGAGGATGTGCATGGCGACCTTGAAGCCACTCCCCACCTCCCCAAGCACGTTCTCTGCTGGCACCCGCACACTGTCAAAGTACACCTCTGCCGTGTTGGAGGCTTTGATGCCCATCTTCTTTTCAGGGGGCCCGCTGTGACAGGGCAGGACAGGGAAGCAGAGGTGTGCTCAACAGGTAGCCATGGGTGGGGCGGGGGAGGGGTTTCCTTTCTTAGGAGCCAGGGAGGAATCGCAGCTGCCAGCATAGGAGAGGGTGCAGGCAACAGGCTTCCATGCTCACAGGGTAGATGCCTGGTTTTCTGTCCTACTGTATGTTGGGGTCACTGCTTCTGGGAGCTAAAGCTTTATATTAGTTCCATGCAGTTTAATCCCAAAGCGAACAAGCCATCCAGCTGCTTGGGGTTTTGCACACATCCCCAGGGTGACCTGTAACACCATCTGCCCTGGACTTCAGTGCTGCCCCCACCTGGCTCCACTGCTTGCTTCCTCCCCAAACCCACTCACTGGGTAACACCTCCAAAGCTCCTCTCCACCACAAAAGCTGTGATCTTCTCTTTCACAGCCCCTGTGGCTGCATCTGTAACTGGTGTCTTGGCAAAGACCGTGAAGACATCTGCCAGGCCCCCATTACTATGGAAAAACGAGGGGCTATCAGGGTGCGGGAGACAGAGCAGGGGGGGCCTGAAGTTAGGAAGAGGTGGAGGGGGGAGGACAGGATGGTATGGGAGGGTAGAGGGATTGCCTGATCCAGATCTTGCTTCCATTGAGGGTATAGTATTTTCCACAGGGGCTGGGCACAGCTGATGATCGGATGGAGGCTGCATCTGACCCACTGGAGGGCTCCGTTAGACAGAAAGCAGCTATGCTCTCCCCTGTGGGTGAGAGCACCTTTAAACTGCTGACAGGCAGAGGCCCCTCGCTGTCTGCACCCTGCCTGCAGCCGTTCCCTCAGTGCTCCTGGAAATGCTCAGCTTCAATCCTTCCCAGAACCCCCATGTACTGAGCCACCCAGCTGTGTGGTGGCATCTGTACCCAGCCCGGGACACCCCCAGTTGCTGGGGCTCCTAGAGCCGCCTCACCAGATGCCAGTTTGGGGAGGTATTTTTCTTTCTGGGCCTTTGTTCCAAAGAGCAGGATGCCTTTGAAGCCGATGCTCTGATGGGCTCCCAGGGTGATGCCCACACCAAGGTCATGCGTGCCCACAATCTCCACCAAGCGGGCGTACTGGGGGGAAAAGCAGTGTCAGGGATTAACTGACTGCATGGGGGGGGGGGGGTGTCTTGGCAGGGCCAAATAGGGGCATCCCTACATAGTGACTGGAAAGAATGTTCCCATGGTAGAATGGGACCCTGGTCTGGAGGCTTCCCACCTACCATTAGGGCATGTGAGACTGGGTGAATTCTGTGGCCCGGAGGGATATCATATAGTTTGGTATTTTGTTGGGAAAGGTGTTATGTACTGGGAACAGAGCCATGTTTTTTGTTTTGAAAGATGCACATATTGGCACAGTCAACATCACACAGGCCCCCCCTTAACTGACAAACCTAAACCCTAGGTCACATGAGGAAGGCGCTTAATCAGCAATGTTGGAATAGCCTGCGATGCTGGCAGTGACCAGGGCTCCCTCACCTGGGTGTTACAGAGGCCCACACCACCCAGCTCGCTGGGTACTTGCAGACCAAAGGCCCCCAGCTCCTTGAGGCCTTGCAGTGTGGTCTCCTCCACCTTCTCCAACGTGTCATTCTTGGCAGGATCGTTCACTTCCTGGAGAAGGCACAGGATGTCGCATCCAGGTTCCTTTCTGGCTGCTGAACACCTCTGCCATCCCATCAGGGACCAAAGCCCTCTGTTCCCCCACCCCAGTCCTTCCTCACCTCAAAGAAACGGGACACAGGCCCCACCAGTTCTTTGAGAAACTGGGTCTGCTCCTCACTGAGTACTGTGGGGGAGAAGGACAGGCTGGTCAGGTCACCGGGGAAGTGGAGAGGCCCTGCCCTGCCCCGCCCCGACGACTACTTACCAGATGGGTAAGGGAACACCTGATCGGTGGTGAGCTGACCCTTGAACATCCCCGCAGCAAAGGACTTGGATTCCTGCTCAGGGAGAAGGGGGTTTCAGCGAGCTGTCTGCTGCAGTGGGTGAGCCCCTGGCCTAGGTCCTCCCGGTATGGAGGCCACGTACCGCCTTGGCCTGCTTCTCTCTGGTCGGAGCCTCAGAGGAGTGGGAATCTGACTTCTCCAGAACCGCCTGGGGAAAGGGACAGTTAGCGAGGCCCGGTAAGGGACTCCCGAGGAGCTGGAGACCACGGGAAGCGCTGGGTGCGGGCGGAGGCGGACGCAGCGACCTTTCCCCTACTTCCATCGTCAGGGCACCCTGGCCTGCCCTTTCCCCTACTTTCGGCGCTACCGCGGGCGCCAGGTGTCCGGGACGGAGAGGGAGACCCCTGCCGGCGGCGGGGAAGGGGGAGCCGAGGCGGACTCCGCCTCCCGCTCTGCGCGCCCCAGGCCGCCGTCACTCACCTGAGCGGCCCCACTGGCATAGGGTCGGCAGGCCGGACCGGGCAGGGGCTGCCCCAGGAGCGCGCTGGGCCGCGAGCTGTGGGGAGCGGGGGCTCAGTCCGGGTCCCCGGTCCCGCTGCCACCCCGGCCCTGCCCTCCTGTCCGACTCGCACCTTCCGACCCCCAGCCTCCGCAGCTGCCGCCCCACGCTCGGGGCCATCCGTGCCGCCTGCATCTCCCAACCACTCCGGTCGCCGCGGTCCTGAGCGCAGATCTAGCGCCGTCCACCCGTCTGCCAAAGACTGGCTGCCCTGGTCCGGTCTTGACTCATCGTCCACAATGCACCGGGGGGGCTGGGCTTCCGGCCGCCAGCGCATGCTGGGAGATGTAGTTCCGGGGCGGGGCCTCCCCCACCCCGCCCCTGCATTCTGGTTAACGTAGGGCTATCTCCAGACGTTTCCGTCTCTCCCAAACGCCTTCGTCCCACCCGGCCCAGCTCGAGTGTAGCCCTCGGAAGGGGCGATGGGATAGGCTGGGGTGGAAGGAGGAGCAGCTCAGGCTTTTGCAGCCGGAGGGATGGAGGGTGGGCCAACAGGAGGACTTCCCCGGTGGAGTTGGAAGGGAGAGGTGGGAGAAAAAAAATGTAAGACGGCGGAAGCAGGGGCAGATGACTCTATGGAGTCCCTTGTGAAACCCATCTCCATCAACACGAGAGGGAGGGACATGGTGGCGTGGGGCGGCCCAGGTATATTCTCCTGAGACCTGAGGTGTCACTAACTTTAGAAACACCTGAATTCTCACCGTAGGGCCCTCCCCTCCCTTCCCCTCTGCAAATTCACCGCCTCCCCATTGGGGCGCTGGAGTCTCTGCCCTTGTTTCCTCCTGAGACTGTGTGACATCCTGGACTCTTCCCAGGGGGAGTGGAACTGTAGGGATTCTTCTGTCGCCCACTCTCACCACACACACCTAGCTCTGGGTCAAGGAGTCCCAGGTCATGTATAGGTCATGTATACCCCTGCCCTGCTGACACACCCAGTGGGGAGAGGCCTGGGCTGGGGCTGCAGGAGCCTCCTTGGGGACACCCCTCCACCCCCACCCCCGTCCCCAGTGCCCAGTCCCTCTGGAAAGTGCAGCAAACTCACCCCTGGCTTTGGGAAGAGAGACCATTGTGCCAGGCGACCCAGGGGGTTAGGACAGGACTGCCCACTTCGGTGGCTAAAGGCTAAAGGCTGGAACCTGGTGGGGAGGCAGCTCAGCTCCAACCCTGGGGATTAGGGAGATTAAAATCAGAGAAGAGAGATGTCCGAGAGACCCAGAGGTGAAACTGGAGAGTCCCATGGAGGAAAGGCCTGGGGGCGGAGCCGAGTGGGGCTGGGACTTGAGGACCCTCCTGCTGATCCTTCCCCACCCCACTTAAGCCCAGGGAGAGGGGACAGGCTAGGGGAGGTGAGTGAGCCGCGCCTTGGTCCATGGGTCTCTTCCCCATCCCATTCCTCCCTCGCTTGCATTTCACCAGCTCCCCGGTCAGCCCTCTGGCTCCTGGCCCCCCCACTGTTGCGATGGGCGCCCCCTCTCTTGGCTGTCCTGCACAGTGACCTCTTCCAGGCCCTGCTGGGTGAGTAGCCCTGATTCTCTGGGGACGCTGGGGTGCGAAGGGCTGGCCTGGGCCTGCCAGGGCAGTGAACACACTTGGGGGACTGTCCGGTTGGCAGCCAGGAGGCCCTAAGGTGCCAGCAGCAGTCAGGGCAGGGGTGGGGGCAGGGGAGCCCCCCCAGGTGGGGTGGGGGAGGGTAACTCAGCTGTATTCTGGTGACAGACATCCTGGACTATTATGAGGCTTCCATCTCAGAGAGCCAGGTAAGGGGGTGAGGTGGGGCGCCTCCCCAGAGGGGCAGACAGGGCAGGGGCCGAGCTGCCGCCCCACCCTTGGGGGCCTTGAAGACAGACTTCTGAGCCCGGGGTGCAGAGAATCCCAGACTCCACGGTCCTGTTGGTCCCTTTCCCCTTCTGCTTCCCCGCCCCCCTCCTCCCTTGGCCCCAATTTCGGGCATAAGGAGTCCAGCACAGAATTACTTCTCATCCTTCCTCCTGTGCAGCCTGAGGGAGAGCTGCCCCCCCACCGGACTCCCCCCTGCCTGCCCCCCCAGACCCCCCCTCCCGCCAGCCAGCACTGCAACTAGCATGGGTGCTGCCAGCCCCACAGCGGGTGCTTCCTCTCCTGAGACCCAGGAGGCCTCCTGATCTCTGGCGCTGGTGCCTGGCCAGGCCTCCATCTTTGCCTTGGGGCCTGTCTGCCTCCGCTCTGCTCTCCTCTCCCATTATCCGGGTTCCTGCCAGCACTGAAGCAGTTAACTCTGCCAAGGCACCCCCCCATCCTCGCTCCTCGCTCCCTCCCTCCCTCCCCCTGCTTCCTCTCTCCTCCTCTCTCCCCTTCCCTCCTCGGCTCCACGGCTCCCTCGGCCGCTGCCGCCTCCAACCCCCCCACCCCACTCCCCCGCCGCGGCCCTAGCCCCTGGCCGGCAGGCAAGACCCCCCCCCTACCCCGGGGCTCCCTGAAATCCAGTTCCCCTCCCCCACCCAGCTCATGCCCCAGCCCCCGAACTCCGGGGCTGCCAGCCCCCGGTGCCCCCGCCCCTCCTGAGAATCGGGGTGTGCTCCCCAGGCCCCCTCCCCTCCACTGGGGACTCCCTTCTAGGGCCCCCTTCCCCTCCCTCCCACGCACCCCTCCCCTTCCCTTCTCCAACCCCCTCTTTCCCCTCTCACCCCTCCCCCCATCCTGGCCCCCCCTGCAAAAGTGGGGTGCGGAGGGGGGAGGGGTGAGAACCCACAGAGGGGAGGAACGAAACTCCGATGAAGTCAGAGCCCCTTACCCGCCGCCGCGGCCAGCCCCCCCAACATGGACTGTCTCTGTATAGTGACAACCAAGGTAAGCACGATAGGGGGGCTCTCAACTGGGGGGAGGGTATGAGTTTGTGGGGAGGGGTTAGGCAGGCCTGATCTGGGGCTGGGGGCTGGGAGTGTACTGGGGGGTCATGATTTACTTTGGGGGTTCACATTTGAGATCATGCTAGGTTTGGCCACAGGTGCCCCCTGGAGTGATCTCTTTGTACCTGTAGAGAAATGGAAAATTTGGGCTGTTTTGTGGTTTGGGGGGGCTGATGGGTTTTGGGGTTCACCAATGATGTTTGAGGGAGACTTATTTAAGGAGAAGCCTGGCTCACATGGGAGTCCTGCTCTTGTGCATTAGAAGGTGGACTGTGTGAGGGGGGGTTCTCTTCCCTCCTGAGGGACAAACTGGCTTCTGGGTGTCTCGTCCAATTTCAGGGGGCTCTTGGCATGGGGGTAGACGGTTATTGGCTGTGAGTGCCTGACTGGTCTGGGGGTGTCAGCTGGCAGAGGAGGGGTGGGCCTTCAACCTATAGAGCAAGCGTCTTGTGGTGGATACATTTGGGGGTACGCTCAATTACGGGGAACTGGGAATTCAGGGTTTGGTCCTATAGAGCGGGATAGTTGGGAGTTGTCAGAGGGCTAGCGCCTGACACAGGATCACCTGAGGGAATGGACCAGGTGAGGTGAGGATTTGGGGTGCTCCCTTGGGAGGGAGAGGCTTGCAGCAGTGGAGGATGCCAGACCCTGAGGAGGAGGAGGAGGAGAGCTTTGGGGAGAGAGGGGATTTGAGGAGGGGACCAGGTGGGTGGTGCAGAATTTGGGGGTGGCCCAGGCAGGTGCTCAATATCCCTGTCTCTTCCCACACTGTATCCACCCCTTGTTGAGAAAGGAGAAGAGCAGATGGAGGGGCATGTTCCCCTTACCCCTGTCACTTGGCATCAAGGTGGGGGAGGACACCTGGATTTCAGGTTCCCAGGGTGCAAAGGAGCTGGAGGAGGAGGGCAGGGTTGGCAGCAGTGAGGACCGGCGGAGGGGGACCCCGTGGTTGGAGCCGGAAAGGGCAGCGCTTGGATGGGGAGCACAGGCCAGCTCCTGGTGGGATGCAGAATACCTAGGTCTTGGCTGTGAGGCTCTGGGACTGGCAAGCTGGATGCCTGGTGTGTGGAGGGAGCTTGGGCGGGTGGCAGGCAGCTGGGGGTTGGGGGGTGGGACAGGAAGTGGGGGCCGGGGAGGCGGGGTCCGGGTGAGTCACAGGCTGGGGAGGGGGTTATATTTAGTGGGAACTGCAGCTTCTCAGGGGAGGGAGCTGAGGACACACATGTTCCCTGCCACAAACTCACACATGTGTGTACACATGCATCGTGCACGTGTGAGCATGGATGGAAGAGACTGGAGGCTGGGGACCTCAGGGTCTGGAGTCCCCACACCCTCTGCAGAGCTATTTGCTTGCCCCCCCTCCTCCCCCCCAGTTCTGTGGGCTCCAGACTTTCTCCTATGCTGCCACTTCCCCCATGCCCTGGAGTTGCAGTGGATTTTTTGCCTCTCGCTTACTCTGGCCTGGTCTCCTCTAATGTCTGTCTGATCCTTTGCTTCTCCTGTCTCCTGCCCTTAGCGTGCCCCTGGCGGCCTCAGCTTTGCTGGCTGTGGTCCCCTGCGTACAGGTGTACCCAGAAAGCCAGTTGGAATGTGGAATGTGTGGGCTCTGCTTCCAACATGGGAACACACATATGCGAGCGAGGGTGAGGGGCTTGCCTGTACTGGCAGCTATTCTGGGAGGGGGAGCTCTTCATCTCCCTTCCAGACTCCTACTTCTTCGACGGAGCCCAGGGTGAGCGTCCCCGAAGGAAGGAGCCTTGCTCAGAGAGGCTCAATCATGCATTTGGGGGCTTTTACAGAGGCGCGGAGGAGACCCAGGCTTGCCACATTCCTTGGCCAGAAAACTTGTCAGTCTCGGGATGACGGAGACTCCAACTCCCATAAGGCCTTGAGGCACCAGAGCCCTCAGTGGTAGAGGGTTGCTGTCCGCGGGGCTGTTGGGAGTTGTGGTTCCTCTCTATCCAGGGCAGCGGAGGGTGGCCCCGGGAGGAGCCGGCAGGGGGCACGAGGCACCGGTCTCCCGCCAACCCCCCGCCTCTCCCACCAGCGCCCTCCCCCGCCCCCAAGACTCTGGGTGGGGTAGGGGATGCTCAGGCTCTGCGGTCGGTGCGCTTCCCAGCCCCGTTTGGGAGTCGTCCATCTTCCGTTGCCTATATTTAGATTCGTGCCGCAGTAATTTGGGGAACATGTATGGAATGCCTACCATGCGCCAGGCCCTGTGCTTTGTGCTAACTCCTGCCTTCAGAGCGATCCCTGGGTCTTACTCTGCGCCGGGGTCTCTGCCGGCGTCGGTCTCTGAGAATCTCTCCCACTCCGCCCCCGTCCCTCCCCGTGCTCCCCGCGCTGCTGCCGCCGTTGCCATGGCAACCGGCGACGACTGAGGTTGCGTGGCGGACTGGAGGGGCCGGGCGAGGGTGTCGGAGGGCGGAGCGGAACGGGTGGGGGAGGGGGGAGTGGGGAAAGACTAGGCCGGCGGGGGGGTGGCTTTGGCCGGAGCCCCGGAGGCGAAGCGGTTAAACCCTCCGGGTGGTCCTCATTGGGCCCTGCGGAGGTGCCGGGGGCGGGGCGGTGTGGCCAGAGGCCTCATTCATTGGCGGCCAGGGGCGTGGCGGAGGGCCAGTGTAGGCGAGGCCGGGGGAGCGAATGGGCGGGAAGTGGACGGAGGCGTGGCCTCCCGGAGGCAGGTGGGTGGGGTCTGGCTTACTCCGTGGAGGGAGGCGGTGGCACCCCTCGGGAAGGGGCGGGGCCTGAGGCCGGCTACCCCGACCAGGATGAGGGCCGGGCTGACCCCGCAGGGGCGTGGCGTGGTCCCCCGTGGCGAGAGGAGTCGCGGGGTCTGAGGGCCTGCAGTCTAAGGGGCTGCGGGGTGCGGGGGTTTTTGGGAAGGAGAATCCAAGGGCTGGGCGATCTGACGTCTCACTTTTCCTAAGATGGAGGCCTGTTCGGATTTCATCAGAGCACAACCTCCTACCTCAGTTCTCTGTTCCAGAGAGACGGTTGCTAGGCGACGGCAAAGTCCATGATTGCTGCGTTGCCAGGCAACAGGGAAACGGAAAATGGAGGGAAAAAGGAAATGGGGGATGGGAGGGGGGGGTCTTAAGGGGCCACAGCGCCCACTGGTGGAGAACGAGGGAGTGTGCACTCTCTATTCTAGAAGGAATTTCGAGTCCAGCTCCTTGAGCTCGGGCTCCCCCTGAGGAACCGAGCATCCTATACAGATATGAAACTAGGGCATTGGGGGTCATCTTGGGGGCGTATCCCGCAGATTCCGACCAACGGGACGGGAGTGACATAGGCGAGGTTCTAGGGCAGTCCGTCCTCTCTGCCCTGTGTGGGCATTAAAGATAGAGAGGCCCAAGGAGAAGCAGATTTGAGAAGACTGATCACTGGGCTTTAAGAGTTGGGAAGGTGGGCGTTTAATAGAATATTTGGAAGAGTTGCTTTCAGGGTCAGCTGTTTGGGGGGAAGATGGAAACCTGAGAGGCAGTCGTTTTGGGGGTGTTCTGGAGGATTTGTGGGTCACTGCAAATTGCAGGCCAGATCTTACTTTAGATGAATTTTTTTTTGAGGCTTGGATGTGGGGGAGATAGATATTTTTGGGAGCACTCTTCTAACAAAGTTGGAATTCGGAATCATGAAGATGATGTTGAGATGTAGGAAGGGCAGCCAGAAAAAGGAGTAATGTATGAACTTGAGTGAAGAAAGGAGATAGGGAAGTATCTTGCAACTTAAAGGTTTAGGAATAAGTTGAAGACATTGCCATTGAATTTGGAGGGTCAGCTTTAAGACACATTAAGGACTCCCAGAAATCGGGGTCTGGTGATATATATATTTTAAGTTTTTCCTTTTTTTAAAAAAGTTACTTATTTAAGTAATCTCTACGCCCAATGTGGAGCTCAAACTCATGGCTCAGAGATCAAGAGTTGCATGCTCTTCCCACTGAGCCAGCCAGAGACCCCACTGGTGGTCCCTGGACCTGCATCCTGGAAAATCATGAGTGTCTCATTAGATGCAGAGATGTGGCCAGGGGACCCCAAACGGATTTGAAGAATGCTTATTTGGTTGTTTGCACTAGAGCAAGGGTGATATTTGCACTAATTTCAAGGTCTCTGTGAATGGATGAGGGGATATGATTTTGAAAGGGATGACTTAAAGGGTAGTTTACTTTGAAGGGACAGCCAGTACCTGTGGTCCTCAAACTCTTGGAAAGCATCGTGTTCTCTCAGGTGGGGCTGGCTGGACTGCTGGTTAGGATAGTGGCTGTCCTGGCATCCAAAGGGATCCCATCAACCGTCTTTGTGGAGGGGATTGTGGAGGGGGGGCTTGCGGGAGGCATTTTAGATAGTTTGGGGGCCCCTCTGCCGTGAGAGGGAAGTACTTCTTCCTTCTGGCGCCTCGGGCGTCCAGAAGAGAGGAGTGGTCCAGTGAAGTGTGGGAGTAGTTAGGGGTCTGGTGATTTTAGGGGCAGATGATTCCGTGAGAACTGCAGATATAAATTGGTAAATCTCAGGAGTGCCTGTGCAGAGGGGTCGGAATGGGAGTGTCCTGTGCAAGGTGAAGTCCACAGAGAAACCGCTGGAACCCTGGAAGTTGATAGCTAAGAGGGTCTCCCCTCACCCCCTCTCTCCCATCGTGACGCTCTCCCGCACTGCGCAGGCGCCTCCCCCCCCCTCCGGCCGCAGCCTCCAGTCGCCGCGTCCGCCGCAGCCCCCGCCCCTCTGCCCCTCCCCCTCCCCCAACCCTGGGACCCTCGCTCTCTCCCACCCGCCCCCATCCCCTCAGTCCCCCTCCCCTTCTCCATGTCGGCTCGGAACAGATTCGCCTCCATGTGTCTCTGCGTGGTACGTGCCGCGGTACGGGCTCCGACCCCGCTTCCCTCTTCCCGGACCCCCCAAATCTCAGGGTGCAAGCTTCAAGTGCTGTCGCTCTTCCTTCTGCTTGGCGCGGGGTCTCTGGGTTGCAGTGTCTAGCGGACAGGCGCAGTGGGTCGCCCCTCTTATCAACATCTCCACTTCCACTCACACCCCTCTGTTTCGGGGGTGCAAGCCTCGGTTCCAGGTCATTCTGTGCAGCTGCGGCTCCAGTGATGAGAGGGCCAAGGGGGGAAGGAGCAACAGCGATCCCCAGGCCTTTTACCTGCCCTAACGCACTGGGGGTTCAGACTTGGTCCCAACGTGGCATCGGAGCTGTTGCCGCTCCAGCCCAGAGTCCCAGTAGGGTAAAAGAGGGGATGCTCCTTTCCTGCCTGCCCTGCTCTACTTGACCGGTAATCTGGGCCAAAGAGGTGCTGACCCCACCCCCACCTCTCAGTTAGCAGGTATGAGCAGTATCCCCCATCGCTTCAGACGGTTCCCCTCCTCCCCCTTACTACATGTCCAATACTCTGAGAATTTCCCAGGAATGGACATAGGGCCTAACCTCCATCAGCCACATTCTGGGAACTTTGGTACCTTCCCCTTGTGCCCCATTTCCCTCACGCTGGCTTCTAAGGCAGGGTGACAAAAATTTGCCTTCATCCCCTCTCTAGAATAAATGATGAATTTCTGCGATTCCATTTTCTTTATGTGCACCCCGATGTGTCTGCATCACATTCGGGGATCTTTCTTTGTGAGGTGGGCTGAAGTTGGAGGGGTCATGGGCTCCCACCCTCCCCCAGACCGGGAGAGGCTAGAAGCTTCCACCCTGGGGCCTTGCCCCACACCCCGCAGGGTATGGGGACACCCGACACAGCCAGGAGAGCTGCTTCTTCCCTGCCCTCCTGGACCCCCAGTCCAGGCTGCAGACCACCTTTTCAGGATGTGGAGTGAACATCCTCTTTCAGTTCTCGTTATTCTGTTACCAAGATGGCCCAGCCTTGGGTGTATTTAACTTAGCCCCACCCCCCACCTCCAACTTTTCCTTCTTCTCTGCTTGTTGTGCCCATGGGCTTGAAACCCAGAGCTCAGGATTTTCTTTACGAGTCTGTGGCTTAGAAGACGGAGTGTATCTTGATGAACCCCTGTTTTCCTTCCGAGAGGCACTCCTTGCCCCTCATCTCTGTCATGGGTGGGACAGGCTTTGTGTCGGCGGCCCCACGTCCCTCCAGTTCTCTTGCTGCCCACTTAGCTACAGCCAAACGTGGGTCACATACTGGGAACTTACAGAATCCCACTCTAGCATCAAGCATTGACCTTCGATCTCGCAACTGGTGCCCTCCACATGTTGGGGTACACAGCTTCTCAGATGCTTTTTTGAGAGGAAGTCTGTCTTCTGTGTGTCCGGTGGTGGGTGTGGGTGGGGTGGCTTCTGTCTTCTCCAGTCCCCGAGGGAGCCCTGCCTGTGGTACCCTCCTCCTCCTCCCCTGAGCTTGGAGTTTGGGAGGGTCTGCTTGGGGAGGGAGTAGTGTGAGGGCAGAGGCCGATGTGGGAGGGCCCTGGCAGGGTTGCCACCTTCACTGCGGTCTCCAGCTGCGCTGTTCCTCTCTCTCTGGCCCCCAGTTAATCTCCTTTCCTGGTGTCCTTGTTAAGCTAGCATGGGAGCATGGGAGGTCTGTGAGATGGCTGTGGTTGGTTGGGAAGGGAGTCAGGTGTTGTGTTGGGTCTTGCCCCCTGAAGGCCAGAGGGGGACCAGCAATGGACTCTGAGACTCAGCGCTCTACCCCCTTCGGCATCAGCCAGCCTGGAACTGACACCCATTCCTGCCCGCCCTCCGAGCCCTACTGCCTCACTTCCTCCCCCATCCCCTTCTAGTATATCCGATTAACTGGCTGGGCTGTGGGCATTGGTAGGGATGGGGCCAGGCATCTGGGGGCCCCTTTGCAGACTACTTGGGAACCAGCTGGGCCAGTGGAAGAGGAGCTGGACTAGTTTAGCGTTGTCCTGCCTGGGGGGCTGATGCGAAGTACCTGCCAGTGCTGGAACAGCCAGTCGCTCTTGGGGTAGAGGCTGCAGTGGGAAGACTGAGGCCTGGAGGAGGGTGGGGCAGGAATGAGATGGGATGTGGGGTGTGTGTGTGTGTGTGTGTGTGTGAGCGCGCGCGCTGCAAGTAGAGTATGGAGGGGGGAAGCTTACAGACATGGGGGGAGTGGGGTGAAGATGAGGAGAAGGATGGGGGTACAAGTGTCAGAGGGCTGGTGATGGGACAGGATGTGTGACAGGGACCTGATGCCTAAGGCCCAGGCAAGGGGGGTAGAGATGGAGGCTGGAGAAGGGGGTGTGCGGTGTGGAAGGGGGTGGGGAGGGTGGGGGGGCAGCTGGGGGCTGGGACGTGGGGATGGGGGCTGGGATTTCGGCTGGGAGCTGGCGGCCTAGACGGCACAGGGGCTGGGGGAGGGTGGAGAGTGCAGAACCAATGGCGCTGGAGGGAGGGGGGAGGAACTGGTCTGGCCCCGAGGCCTTCCGCACAGCACTGGAGGGGGGGTAGGGATGGGAGGGGGGAGAGGAGGTGGCCAGGCGGGCAGCCTGGAGCCCGAGGCCCTGGGCCGGCCCCAGTGACGCCTTGGTCCCCATCCCCAGAAATACCGCTACCAAGATGAAGACACGCCCCCTCTGGAGCACAGCCCGGCCCACCTCCCCAACCAGGTAAACGCCCCCGAGCTGGTGCACGTGGCGGAGAGGAACTTGTCCCACCTCGAGGCTGTCCACGGGGTCGTGGGCCACGCCCACCTCTCCCCCCTCAAGGTAGGAGACTCGGGCGACCCCCTCCCCAGTGCGGCCCTTGGAACCTCGGAGCGGCGGCCACCGCCAAGGGCTGGTAGGGCCACAGCCGTAGGTGGGATGGGGCGGCCGCCCGGCCGGGGCTGGGGCTGCTGGGGCCTGGAGGGGGAGCACGGAGTGGGGGGGGGGGAGCAGAGACACCTGATGCCCCAGAGGAGAAACAGAGGCCCGACGAGTGGGAGGGGGCCAGCCCAAAGCCAGGGTGTATGTGCGTGCTCACAGCCAGCCCGGGGCAGAGATGCGTGCACCTCCAGGATGCTCCCGCCCCAGGTCCTCTCCATTCCTTCACACCCCCCACCTCCGTTTCCGTTCCTTGTGTCCTGAGCTCTGTTCAGAGCGCCTGCTGCCCTCATTTGCTCCAGTCCCTTCTCGGCCTCCTCCCCCCACTTCCGGCCTCTGAGCCTGGCTCTCCGCTGTTCCCGCATCTCCAGCCCTTTCTATCTGTCTGGCCGGAGATTCCCGGCAGCCTCCCGGCAGGGCAGCCACGGGGCCTTTCTGCCTTGGCCCCCGGCCCCTGGCTGCCCCAACCTCAGGTCCCCTCCTCCCCGCCTTTGCCTCCCGCTGGCTGGCTGGCTGCTGCTTCTGGATGCTGTCTCTCTCTTCCTCCCACGCACTCTCCTGCTGCCTCCCCAAGCCCCAGCTCAGGCCCTCCTCGTGGGGCAGCCAGCTCTCCCTCCCGTGGTTACCCTTCCCTCGTGGTCCCCTTTCCTCTTCCTGCCGCACCTCTCTCTCATCCCACTGCCACCGCCACTGCCCTCACTGCCACTGTGCTTCTTTTCTTCGGGTCCTTCCTGTCCCCTCACCTGTTCCCTGCCCCTTCTCCTCCAACGTGCTCGCACTATGTTTTCCCTTCTCAGGGCCACACCGAGATGGGGGAGACACCAGGCGATCCGGGAGGAGCAGGGGTGGGATTCCAGAATCTTGTGGGATATCCTGGGAAGGGCAAGGCTGCTGACACTGCACCTAGAAGAGGGAGATGAGGAGGAAGGGAGGGGGCGGCAGTAGGTGCAGGCGTGAGGACGAGGAGTCCGCAGGGAAGGGAAGACTATTCTGTGGCCCGCGGTCAAATGGAGAGACCACAGAAGGGTCAGAGGCCCCTGGTGCGAGGATGGGCTGGGCAAGCCTGTGAAGTTAGGGCCCCGGTGAGCTGATGGAGGGGAATGGAAAAAAGGCCCATCTGGAGGTGAGGAAACAGCACGGGGTATCTGTGGGAGACTGGACATGCTCTTTGCGGGATCGGGCCATTAGGTCCCTGCGGGAGGAGATGTGGGAGAGGAAGGTGTGCAAGAGGGTAGTGGGCTGAGGCTAGTGAGCACTGGGATCGGGAGTGGGGGCTCTGGAAGCAAGGGAAGTGGAAAAGAGAGTGCTGGAGGCCCTGATCCCGTGAGGCAGCATCTGGGGGACAGGAGAAGCCTCGATTGGTAAAGGAGATGGGGAGTGGGGTGAGAATGAAGGACTGATTTGGGGACAGAATCCCTAGGGTTTGAAGCTGGGATAAGGGAGACTGGTGGTGATTGATCTCTCTGGGGAATCAGAATGGAGGATGAGGGCCCCACAGAGAGGAGGAGTGGGGCTGGAGGGGCCATAGGGGCCCAAGACAAGGAAGGACACAGGCTGGGTTGGCAGGTGGAAACTGTAGGGTGGGACAGAGATACCGTGGAGGGTGTGGGATGCTGTAGAAAGGGATGGGAAGCAGGTGAAGGTAGTTGAGAAGAAGGCTTTTGGGGAAGGAGGCTCTAGGATAAGGATGGGGTGGGGATGGGGGATGGGCTGTGGGATGGGGAACCGACATGTGGATGAGATTTTAGCACTCGGGGGCCATTGGTTGGATAGCAGCATTTGCTGAGATTTGAAGGGTCAGAGGTTGGTGGTTTTAATAGATTTATGGGTATGAGATGAAATCTATGACAGAGCTGGAGAGGTAACGTGTGGTGTCAAGAAATAGCAGTAGGAGAGAGGAGGGGCCCCTTTGGAGGGGGAGATCGAAGAGTCTGGGGAATCCGGGATGAGTGCCTCGCGCTTGGTAGGCTCCAAATAAATATTTAAGGAGGAGATAAGTTGGGGTCCCCGGAAGGAAGCTCGTGCCCGCCTCTCCCATTGCCATGGCGACGGGCCTTCGGTTGCCCTGGCAATTGGGGAAGCCCCTAGGACTGGCCTGAAGCTGGCCCCGCCCCAGAGTCTAGAGACCCTGCTGCGTCGGGGCGACTGACGTCAGGACCTGGGCACGCCCGGCTTTAACCCTCTCCCGGGTGTCGCGGGGTGGGGGGGAGTAGATGAGGAGATAGGAACCGGATGTCTTTCACCACTCCTTCCTGACGTCCTGTTCACTGCGTAGGGTGAGGGGCGCCGGGCGGGCGCCAGGGGCTCTTGAGGATGTGCTGCGCGCACCAACCTCTTGGGCTTGGACCGCTCTCGCCGGGCTCTCGGGGGGCGGGGCCAGGGCCCAGGAGGCGGGGCTAGTGGATCCCTCTGCCTTCGGGAATCTGGTCGCCCCTAGGCCACGCCCATCTCCCCCCCTCCCGTTGTCCTGGCGACAGGGCCTTCTGGAGATGGGTCTCCCCAGGCCGTGGCTGGGCTTAGATACCGTTGCTAGGCAACAGAGTCGTTAGAGGAAGGGGTGGATTGGGGGGGAGGGAGGGGCCTGCAGCTGGGGGAACCCCGGATTCCTGGGACCTACGGGTTAGGGCAAATGTGTGTGATGGTGAGGGGCACATCTGAGGGTGGCTTCTCAAGGTTTCTGGGTGTATATAGGCGGACAGGGGGAGGGATAGGGGCAGGATGGGGGGGCAGGACCCGGTGGACATAGAAGCCCAGGGGTGTAAGTGTGTAGCACATAAGACAGCAGCACCCTGTGGTGTTACATCCGGTGAGAACTACCCCCTTCGCCTGCCCCCCCCCTTTACCATCTGCTGCTCCCCCATCTGGTTGTCACTCCCTCCATTACTGCTTTCTCAGACACCTCCTTCCACATTCAGGGGGCCTGGGCCGGGCAGAGTTAGGGCCTGGCACATGTGCGTGTGTGTTTGTGATAGGGGTTGAGCTGGCTCCTTGAGTGGTTCACGAGGAGGCTTGGTTAGGAGGCTGAAAGGGTAGCCGGACTGTGGGGACCCCCGATGACAGGCTTCCTTTTGAGCCAAGACTCAGGCAGCCCTGCATCTCCTTTCCCCTCACAGGCCAATTCTCCTCCTGTGATTGTCAACACAGACACTCTAGAAGCCCCAGGCTATGTGAGTTGTTTAGATTTTAGGGCCCTTGCACGAGGACGGAGGGAGGGGGTGGGGTGGGGGCTGGTCCTTGGTTCTGCGGTAGGGGTGCCCATCTCACTGGTTTTGTGTTTCTGATCCATGTTGGAGTTGCAGGTGAACGGGACGGAGGGGGAAATGGAATACGAAGAGATCACATTGGAAAGGGTGAGCAGGCTCCCCATGCCAAGCCCCCTGCCTCCCTCTGGGGGCTGTTGTCAGGGCCAATCTCTCAGCTTTGTCCCTGCTCATGGCTCCCTGCTCCCCCCTTCCCCCCCAGTCACCTTGCCCGGAGCAGGCAGGCAGCGGGCAGCTGGGGGGAGGCCTGACTCTCCTCCCCTCCTTCTGCCCAGGGCAACTCCGGGCTGGGCTTCAGCATCGCAGGTGGCACCGACAACCCACACATTGGCGACGACCCATCCATCTTCATCACCAAGATCATTCCTGGAGGGGCTGCGGCCCAGGATGGCCGCCTCAGGTGGGGAGAGGGGATGGGGGTCAGAATGCTGGTCCCCTCTGAAGGGAGGGCCCTGGTGGCAGAAGCTCCTGGCTCAGGCCCACCTTGCTGCCCCCAGGGTTAACGATAGCATCTTGTTCGTGAATGAAGTGGACGTGCGGGAGGTGACCCACTCCGCTGCAGTGGAGGCCCTCAAGGAGGCGGGCTCCATTGTCCGCCTCTATGTCATGCGCCGGAAGCCCCCAGCTGAGAAGCTCATGGAAATTAAGCTTATCAAGGGCCCTAAAGGTAGTAATCTGTCACATCTCCCAACTCCCCCAGCCCAACCGGTCCCCTCCCCCCTGCCCCGCCCCAAGGCCTGCTCCCCTGGCACCCGGGCGCCCACCTCTGTCCTGCCTCTGTCCAGGTCTTGGCTTCAGCATCGCGGGGGGTGTAGGGAACCAGCACATCCCTGGAGATAACAGCATCTATGTGACGAAGATCATCGAAGGGGGTGCCGCCCACAAGGACGGGAGGCTGCAGATTGGGGACAAGATCCTAGCGGTGAGGACTTCCATCATTCCCCCAGCTCATGCTTGAGTCTCGCCTCCTGGCCCCCGGCAGGCCCAGCCTTCCTCATCACCGTCCCCACAGCATGTCTGTCATGGGGCTGTTTCCAGCCCCATCTGAGCTCTCCTTCCTTGGCCCTAGGTCAACAGTGTGGGGCTGGAGGACGTCATGCATGAGGATGCCGTGGCAGCCCTGAAAAACACATATGACGTTGTCTACCTAAAGGTGGCCAAGCCCAGCAATGCCTACCTGAGTGACAGCTATGCTCCCCCAGACATCACAACCTGTGAGAGCCCTCCAAACCTCAAAGCTCCCCATCACCCCGTCCCAGTTACTCCTGTGACATCCCAGGGCCCTGTTCCTCTTCGGATACTTCCCACGAAATAGAAACCACTTCTCATGTTCTGTGGTTGGAGACTCGATGGAAAAATCAGTCACCACAGAAAACCCAGAAAAGATTGTCAATAGTCTCTTCCCCAGAAGGCGCAAGGCCCAGATGGTTTTGTGGCTCATTTTTTCAAATCTTTAGGGAAGAGATTATTCTTTTTTAATTTTTTAATTTTTTTTGGGGGGGGGAAGAGATTATTCTTACGCTCCTTCTGAGCAAAAGATTAAAAAAAATTCACGTTTTATTTTATGAGGGCACTTCAAATGGTCGCAAAGCTGATGTAAAAGAAGGAGAGTATAGGCCTCATTTTGCTTCTGAATAGAGACGTGAAAGTTTATAGTGACGTACTGATAAACATAGCAGCGGTTTAAGGGGATAACGTTACAAAATATCATTTGTTTTCAGAAAACTAAAGATGGTTCTGTTTGGGGAAACTTTATTTTTTTTTTAAGATTTTATTTATTCATGAGAGACACACAGAGAGAGGCAGAGATAGAGGCAGAGGGAGAAGCAGGCTCCCTTTGGGGAGCCCGATGTGGGACTTGATCCTGGGACCCTGGGGTCATGACTTGAGTCAAAGGCAGATGCACTGAGCCACCCAGGTGCCCGTGTATTGGGAAACTTTTTAATATGATTTGTTTGAGAGACTAAAATTGTAAGCTCCTTCAACTAGACGTGGGAAGAGACATTGAGGAAATGCAACATCTGTTTTCACGTGAAAACTTAGTAAACGAGGAATGCAGACATTTTCCATACATGAAAAGTAGTTGTCCTACCAAGAGGATCCTTGGCTCCTTGGAGAAGGGGCCAATTCTCAATCTTGGGCCAGAAATGTATGAGATGAGCTTGTAACTTTTTTTTTTATGTCAGAAAGTGATGGAGATACTCAAGATTGCTAGGTTGTGTTAATAACACAGGATGGGCTCCTACTGGCTCTTCCATCAAAACATTCAATATGTGAAAGTCTGTGAGATCATAATGATGTGTAAGAATAATTGGGTGTGCTTGGAGGATGCTAGGAGACCCATTCATTCTGATACCTGGCAAACACAGAGAAAGAGTGAGGTATTTATGTTCCCTTTCCTATACAAATGACACCTCAGAATTACCAAATTATTGATGTAGCGAAGTTTTTTTTTTTTTTTTTTTTTTTTTTTTTTTTTTTTTTTTTTTTAAGATCTTATTTACTTATTCAGGAGAGACACAGAGAGAGGCAGAGACAGGAGAAGCAGGCTCCATGCAAGGAGCCCGATACGGGACTCGATCTTGGGACTCCGGGATCATGCCCTGAGCTGAAGGCAGACGCTTAACCACTGAGCCACCCAGGCATCCTGCAAAGTTCTTTAAAAAAAAAAATTTTTTTTAAAGAAGATTTTACTTATTTATTCATGAGAGACCCACAGAGAGAGGCAGAGTCACAGGCAGAAGGAGAAGCAGGCTCCTTGAGGGGAACCTGATGTGGGACTCTATCCCAGGACCCTGGGATCATGACCTGAACCGAAGGCAGACGTTCAACCACCGAGCCATCCAGGAGTCCCTAAAAACACTTTTATTTATTTATTTATTTATTTATTTATTTATTTATTTATTTATTTATTTATTGTAGACTCTACACCCAACATGAGGCTTGTACTCAACCCCTAGATCAAGAGTTGTATGCTCTACCAATTGAGCCAGCCAATTGCCCCAAGGGAAGGTTCTTTTTTTATAGAATAATTCCTACCGATAAGTGCTTCTACCTCCAAAACAAAAGTAGAATACCCTATTTTGCAATCCCCAATGAACTATCTGAACCAGGTAGTGGTCCTCAGTGGCCGCTAAAGCTCTTGGGTGAAAGGCTGGGGTGGGGGGATCGGCTGGCCACCTCTGAACCTGCCAGGTAGTTTCACCTAAGATCACCAGATAGTCTTGTCTCCTGTTGCACAGCTGTCCATTTCTACTGGGTTGTCGATGAAGTATTTGTGCCTCTGAAAAATTGAGCTTGAGTCTGACAAAGTCTCCAGAACGAATTACCAGTTTACTGGAAAAACAGAGCAGAGGCACATGTTAACACCATCGAAGATGCAAGCAGTCATTTCCCCATTAGAATCAGCCTAATAGAAAATGGGAAATTCTGTTAGACAGATGACCTAGTTTTCCCAACCAACGGATGGCCAACAGAAGGAAGAGAGAGAGAGAGACAGAGAGAAAGAGGGAGGGAGGAATTTTATAGATTAAGAGATTTGAGAAACAGCACCCAAAAGAAAACTCCCAAAGTCCTGAAGCCTGATATTCATATTCCCCTTGACTTGAGCACCCCAGGCACACCGAGGATATGTGACCTTCAAATCGGTGACCCCCTGGGAGAACCAGCCCCTGATATGGCCTGTGAATCCTGCCCCCCACCATTGCTGGGATGTGATGCCCCCTTCACCCACCCCACTCTCCTGTCTGAGCCCACTCTCCTGATTCCCTCCTGGTTCCCTAGGGAGAAGGTGGGGTGGTGGGTGCTTTCCTTCTCGAAGTTCGATCTTACCCCTTCTCCCACGTCTTCCTCTCTCCAGCTTATTCCCAGCACCTGGACAACGAGATCAGTCACAGCAGTTACCTGGGGACTGACTACCCCACAGCCATGACCCCCACTTCCCCTCGGCGTTACTCCCCGGTGGCCAAGGACCTGCTGGGGGAGGAAGACATTCCCCGGGAACCGAGGCGGATCGTGATCCACCGGGGCTCTACGGGCCTGGGTTTCAACATTGTGGGTGGCGAGGACGGTGAGGGCATCTTCATCTCCTTTATCCTGGCCGGTGGCCCTGCAGACCTCAGCGGGGAGCTGCGGAAGGGCGACCAGATCCTCTCGGTGAGGGAAGGCCTGCCCCTGCCCCCTCACCACTGGGCACCCCCCCCCCCCGCCCCCTGGGGCAGAGCGCAGAGCTCTGGGGCCCAGCTCTGACAACCTGGCCTCTCCCTTGTCTCTAGGTGAATGGCGTGGACCTCCGCAGTGCCAGCCACGAGCAGGCTGCCATCGCCTTGAAGAACGCGGGTCAGACAGTCACCATCATTGCCCAGTATAAACCAGAAGGTACCAGGCCTGAAGCGCCCCAGCCTGCGGCTAAGCTGGTCTTCGGGGTGCCAGCCCCTTGGCTTGTGGCTTCTGCCAGGCCCAGTAAGGGTGGCAGGAAGGCCAGGGCCGCAGCTCAGGAACCTTCTGGTCCCTTCTAGAGTACAGCCGATTCGAGGCCAAGATCCATGACCTCCGGGAGCAGCTCATGAACAGTAGCCTCGGCTCAGGAACCGCCTCCCTGCGGAGCAATCCCAAAAGGGGTTTCTACATCAGGTTGGGGTGCTTCCGGGCCAGGCTTGACTTTGTTCTCTGCCCCCTGCCGCTGCCCCCCAGATCTTCTCCTCACCCCTGCCTACCTCCCACTACCAGCTGGGCCTGATGCTCTGCTGCTGGCCATGGGCTCGGCCGCATAGGTTAGGGACCTTAGATACTCTGTATCAGCCGGAAGGGGGCCTCTGGGCTGAGTTCCCCTGCTGCCGTCTGGCCCTTGGTCACCCCTACGTTTCCCCCTGAGACCTCCACAATCTGGTGACATGCAGGTCACTGGCCGGCAGGGCAAGGGCCTCTAGGCTGGGTGGACTGTGGCCTGCGTGAGCACCTCCCTGGGGGTGGCCCAGGGGAGCGGGGTGCCTGGTGTCGTGGGCGCCATGGCTTCTGCCTCCCCAGCCTCCCCTGCCGGGGCTCTGCTGCTGTCCTCAGAACTGTCGCCTCACCTCTTCCCCAAGGCCCAGACCCGCACTGCTGGCCATCTGCTTTCTGGGCACGTTCCCCCGGGATGTCCCACAGGCATCTTAGCTCTATGTGTCCTGAGTGGGGGCTCACTGCTTTCTCCCATGTTCTGGAGCTCTGTCTTGCTGCTCCAGCTTTCTCCCTCACTAACTGGTGCCGTTAACTGGCGCCCATCCGCCCAGACTCCTGCCTCCAGGGGGCCTGGCTTGGCCCTGCCCTGCCTGCTGAGCTCCGGTGCGCCCCCCCACCCCCCCCCCCACGCCGCCGCCCTGTCCTCGGTTGGTCTGTTCTGGCTTCCGGGTGTCTCCAGGCCGTCCCAGAGCGCCTCCCCTTTCACCTTGTTGCTGTGCTCCGCGTCTTGGCTGCCTCAGTGGTCCTTCCTTCCCCTGGCCTGACCCCAGGGGTCGTGGTAGGCTGATAGGAATTCGATACTGGTGGGGCTGATCAGGGATAGCACAGTGGTCCTTTTCTTTCTTAGGACCTTGTGCCGATTCCGGGTTACCTCTGGTTGTCCTGTGCATGCGTGCTGCACACTGCTTCCATGGGAGGGTGGTGTTCCAGATTGTTCTCTAGGAATTGCACTGAGTCCGTAGTGGCTCTGGTCCCTGACACAGTGTGGACTGAGTGGCAGATTGTATTGAGTGTGCCTCAATAGTAGAGCTTTCGGTCCTCCCAGGTTTTGAGTTCCTTGGAGTCCGCGGCCCCTGTGGGCAGGCTGTCAGCCGCTGTGCTTGGCTGTAGCCCCCTGGTCTGGAACCCCAGGCGGGTCTAGGGGTGCGGGGCGCAGGGGTGGCCTCGACCCACCTCTGATGGATGGCTGCCTGCCCCCCAGGGCCCTGTTTGATTACGACAAGACCAAGGACTGCGGCTTCCTGAGCCAGGCCCTGAGCTTCCGCTTTGGGGACGTGCTGCACGTCATCGATGCCAGCGATGAAGAGTGGTGGCAGGCGCGGCGGGTCCACTCTGACAGTGAGACGGATGACATCGGCTTCATCCCCAGCAAACGGCGGTGAGGCTCCCAGGCCCACAGCCTTCCTGCCACAGGCACTCAAGGCCCAGAGGTCCCCGGGTGGGCAGCCCCAGGACCTCCTGGGAGGGAGGGTGCCCGGCATCTCCCTACCCGCCTATCCCTCCATGTTCCCCACAGGGTTGAACGACGGGAGTGGTCAAGGTTAAAGGCCAAGGTAGGTGCCGGGAGTGAGCTTGGTGGGGAGGGGAGGGGCGGGGCGGGTGGGACTCCACCAACCACGTGGTCTGCTCTTTCTCCGTAGGATTGGGGCTCCAGCTCTGGATCACAGGGTAGGTAGGGTCCACTCGGTACCCCGGGGTGAGGGAGCCCTGAGTCTCTCTTGATAGCGTCAGGAAGGCGGCAGGGGGTCCTGAGTCCCATCTCCGAGCCCCTCGCAGACGCCCTGCCTCCCACTAGGTCGAGAAGACTCCGTTCTGAGCTATGAGACAGTGACTCAGATGGAAGGTGAGTCCTGGCCCCTGCTGCGCCCCGGCCCTGTCCCTGCTGCACCCCTGCCGCACTCTGCCCAGCCGTCCACCTGAGCTGGCTTTCTGTCCCCAGTTCACTATGCTCGCCCCATCATCATCCTTGGGCCCACCAAGGACCGAGCCAACGATGACCTTCTCTCCGAGTTCCCCGACAAGTTCGGATCCTGTGTTCCCCGTGAGTGTGGGTGGGGCCCCTGGGGCGAGGCAGGGAGGTGGCAGTGGGGCCCATGGGGGGGGGTCTCAGGCAGTGGGCCCGCAGGCGTTGGGGTGTAGGAGGACACAAGGGTCTTCAGAGGAGGGGGGCCCTGACGGGCACCGCCAGCCCTTGCAGTACTGGTCTCCCTAGATGAGGGTTGGTGGTTAGATCTTGGGGGGGTGGGGGACTTCCTGGCAGATACAACTCGACCCAAGCGGGAGTACGAGATAGACGGCCGGGACTACCACTTCGTGTCCTCCCGGGAGAAGATGGAGAAGGACATCCAGGCGCACAAGTTCATCGAGGCGGGCCAGTACAATAGCCACCTGTATGGGACGAGCGTCCAGTCCGTGCGGGAGGTGGCCGAGCAGGTAAGGCCCTGTGGGCAGCTGGCCCCTTCCCCTCCCTCTCCCCACCCCATGGCCTTCCCCAGCTCTCTCTAACTCTCTTTCTCTGTCTCTCTCCCCACTGGGTCTCCACTCCCTCCGCCTTTTCCTCCTCCTCTGGGGCAACTCTGGCTGCCTGCTCCCCCCACCTGCTTCCCTGGCTGCTCCCCGACCTGCTCCCCTGCCTCCCTCTCTCCCTCGCTTGTTTCCTGACCCCAAACTCACGCCACCATCTGTGCCCTCTCCTCCCCTTCCCTGTGCTTTGCCCCACTTCTCATCTCTTCCTGTGGTCTTGCCCGTGGGGCCTTGGCCTCTCCGATGTGGACCCTCCCTCTGCCCTGCTCCCTTGTGGCCCCTGGCCCTTGCCTCTCCCGGGGTCTCTGCCCCCCGTCCTGCTCCTCCTTTCCCCCCCGCTGCCCCCAACTCCTGCCTTCTCACCCCCTGTGGCTCCCTTCTCCATCTGCCTCTCCTCCCTCCCACCTGTCTCTCCTTGTTTCTTCCATCTGTCTGTCCTCTGTCTGTCCCCCCATCCTACTTCCTTTCTTCTGCTGCCCTCCACACCCCCACCCTGCATGCTGCCCCACCTTTTGGGTCCCCTTCCTACCTGCCCCTCACCCCTCCTCCTGTGCTGGGTTCTTCCTCTGCTCTGTCCATCCCTTCCTTTATCTCTCTGTCTTTCACTCCCTCTGTCCACAACCCCTCCCACCTTAACTCTCTGCCCCCGTGTCTGTTGACATCCGTGTCACCTCCCTTTTGGCCAACCTCCCATCCCCCACCTTTCCACGTCCCATGTCCCATGTCCCGTGTCCTGCCTGGCACCTCTATCTGTCCTGCCCGCCCCCCCCCTGCCGGTCCCCTCCGCCCACCCCGCCCATCCCCAGGGGAAGCACTGCATCCTCGATGTCTCGGCCAATGCCGTGCGGCGGCTGCAGGCGGCCCACCTGCACCCTATCGCCATCTTCATCCGCCCCCGCTCCCTGGAGAATGTGCTGTGAGTATGGTCCCTGGGGGAGGCCTCCCCTCTGCCCCCACCCCCTGCATCTGTGGCCCCGGGCCTCAGAGGGCCTCTGGTGACTTCTCCCCTGGCCCTGGATGGGGATCTGCACGAGAGCTGGAACCCAGAGGGTGCAAGGCCCGCCAGGCCTTTCCCTTGCTCTTCAGCCTCAGGGAGAGACTGGGCAGGACTGCCTATCCCAGCAGCCCCCAGGGGGTACACCTGCCAGGGCCTACACCTGCCAGGGTGAGCCAGGGCCTTCCAGGCTAGGCTGTCAGGGGTTAGAGTCCCAGTGCCATCACTGGGGCTGAAGGCCAGAAGGATGAGGCTCTGGAGAGGTCCAGAGTGGCCACACCTGGCTGGGGTGGGTCCTGGAGTGGGTGTGTGTGGAGGAGTCAGTGCGGCCCAAGAGGATCCTGGGAATCGTGTATTTTGCTCTGTGCTCCAAACAAGAACCTGCTGGTGGCCACTTGACATCCCTGGATGAAGGAGGTAAAAGGCAGGTGGGACCTGTGCTCAGGGCTGCATCTGTCTCGCTGTCCACAGAGAGATTAACAAGCGGATCACAGAGGAGCAAGCTCGCAAAGCCTTCGACAGAGCCACCAAGCTGGAGCAGGAATTCACAGAGTGCTTCTCAGGTGAGGCCCGTGGGGTGGACAGATTGGAAGAAGGCTTCCCTGGGTGGGTGCCCCACTGTTGGCTGGGGTCTGGCCTCACTCCCTGCTCCACCCCCAGCCATCGTGGAGGGCGACAGCTTTGAGGAGATCTATCACAAGGTGAAGCGTGTCATCGAGGACCTCTCAGGCCCCTACATCTGGGTCCCGGCCCGAGAGAGACTCTGACTCCTCCCCTGCCGTGGCCTGGACTCGCCCCGCCTCCGTCCCGCGGGCCCCCTTGGTCTGGACTGAATTGCCCAAGCCCTCCGCGCCCCCTAGCCTCCCTCCCGTCCCTTCTTATTTATTTCCTTTCTCACTGGATCCAGCCCTGGAGGGGGGACACTCCCCTGCATGTATCCCCGCACCCCAGGAACCTGGGGTCTGGGGGGGAGCCGGGCTCCTGGTCCCAAGCCCGTGCTCCTGAGGACCCTAGCCCTTGCCCGCCCCCAATGCACACATGAGCCCATCGGGGGCCACCTGCCCTCCCCCACCTCCTCCCACACACATTCCAGAAGTCAGGGCCCCCTCAAGGAGCACCCCGCTGCAGGGACGCAGGGCACAGGCCTCCTCTGTCTCCTGAGGCCAGGCCTGGGTCCCCCCTGCCCTTGTCATAACTCCCCAGGTCCCTTGGTTTAGCATTTATTTTTTTCCCATTTTTTTCTTCTCAAAGGTGGTTTTTTTGGGGGGATAAGTGGGGGACCCCGCTGTGGGCCCCCTGCCTTCCACGTGCCCCCCACCTTTTTTCTTTGCCGGTTTGCATGAATGGAAGGTCTAATTGTGGCTTTTTTTTCCTGGGATTCTTTTCTTTTCTTTTTTCTTTTTTTCCTTTTTTTTTTTTTTTTTTCTTTTTGGGGAAAGGGGAGGGTTGGGTCTAGGGAGTGGGAGCGTGGGAGGGAGGGTGGGGGGCAGGGGTCGGGGGTTGTGCGTCTGGGAGCCAGGGGAAGACTGGAAATGCTGCCGCCTTCTGCAATTTATTTATTTTTTTCTTTTGAGAGAGTGAAAGGAAGAGACAGATACTTGAAACCTGGTGTGTGGCCTGGTTATTTGGGACCTGGGTATAGAGGGAGACAGGGTGGGAGTGTAGGGATGACTCTTGTAGTCAGATCCTTCTTCACACCAGCCCAGAGAGGGGAGGATGGCTTACAGGGGGTCTTGGAAGGACCCTGAAACCAGGGACTCCAAGTTGGTAGTGAAGTGTGGGCCTGGGATGAGCTGGACACGCCGTCGTCCAAAGTCACTGACAGACCTGGAAAGAGGCTGGACTGGCATATGTCCCTACAAACTTAGCCCAGCCCTGATCACTCCTCTGGGCCGCCTGGGTCCTGTTGGGCAGCATGACACTCCCTAAGGGAAAATAGAGAGGAAACTCTCGGTTCAGGTTCATAGACTTGCGGACAGAGCTGGGCTCTGGCAGTGATGTTTACAGAGATTTGCTGGTAAGAAATGCTGTGGAAATATTTTTTTGTGGGATTCCTTTATACCCCATCTCTATAGAGAGATTCAAAGCAGCTTTGCCACTAACCAGGGTAGGAAAATGGAACCTCGATATATTAAAAAAAAAAAAAAGGCAAAAACATCTGCAGTAGCTAGAAGGGGAAATAGGATCTCTGAGCCTCCTGGTAGACAGGGCAAAAAGGGAAGCAGCCCATCATGTAGTTCATTGTTAGAAAGGAGATCAAAAAACTCTGGTTCTTTCAGGGAGTCAGATTTTCCTGACCCCAAGCCTTGCTGATGCTTCTCAGATGCTGTTATGTAGAATATTGGTTCTTGGCTTTTCTTCTGCCACTGTTCGTGCACTTGACAGGCTCCCTTCCGCCAGAAAGGCCTCAGCTGCAGCAATCAATGAGCCATTGCTGGCACTACCCCATTCTTCCTCTGATTTAGGGGCCCCAAGGTGTGTGGGGGGGGAGGCTGAGGTGGAGGGTACAGACTTGAGATGGTTAAGCCCCAAACAGTGCAGAAGGGCAGTTTCTGTTGCCCCAGGTTAACAGAGAGTTGAATGCAAAAGATTCCCTCCACTGCCCCCACGGAGCAGCAGTTCTGGGGAGGGTGGGATTGGCCCAACCTAAGCGGGTACAGATCTCTAGCCGCGTGTCACTTAAACCAGCGGTCCTCTTTGGATTGTCCCTACAAACTTCTGTGCAGGCTCTAGACAAAAGAACCCAGCCAACTGAATCCTGGGGGGTCTACATTTCGGGAAACCTCCAAGGTGACTCTGATGTCTTGCTGGGTGCAGAAGCACTGCTTCCAAGGATGGCTTTTCCCCCCCCCCCACATAATCCTTCTTTTAGCTTGGTTCTGCGTAGGAGCAGATGGTTTGAGGCTATGCTGGTGTTTTCTGCCATCGGCCAGAGGGAGGAATCTGTGAGCTGAGGAAGGTGTGTGCAGGTAACGTGCCTGGATCGAAGGGGTTAAGGAGAGTTCACTGAGAAGGGGCAGAGTCACCTCATTCTGCATGCATCACTTTTTAGATTATGAAAGTAATACATGTACCTTATAAAAATTCAAATAAATATAGAAATACATATGGTTTAAAAAAAATTCCCTCCCCATCTCATTCCACACACTCCTCAGAGGGAAGCGCTTTGGCAGTTTGTGGTATGTTCTTCCAAATCTATAAAGAGCTCTTCCCTGGCCGGGTTCGGAGACTGAATGTTTGAGTGGTTAGGCGCACTGGATTCCCAGGCCGACTGGGGTTCAAACCCTGCCTCCTCTTCACTCCCGGCCATTTCTTTCAACAAATACTCATTTGGCTCTTCCTTGGTGCCAAGCAGTGTTTGAAATGCTGGGAGTGCAACATCCCGGCCCCCCAGGGGGCCCTGGGGTCCTTGCAGTGGGGAGTGCAGAGCCCAGGAAGTGAAGGGACGCGGGTCGGGTCAGGGAAAGGATGATGGCAGCGCAGCGCAGGGAAAGGGAAAGCGCCTTAGCTGGGTCAGACGGGTCGCTAGGGAGGCGTCTTCTCGGAGCAGCGCTGGGCTTGAGGCCTGCAGGGCGCCAAAGCCTGGGGCGTCCGGCGTGCCGGATGGACAGAGGAAGGGCAGATGGACAGAGGAAGGGCAACGTGGGAAGAAGCCGGTGATGCTGGAGGACAGAAGGGAAGGAGGTCACTGGGGTGGAGCGGGCGGCGGAGACGGAGACGGGAGAGGGTCAGAGAAGCGAGAGACTTGTGGGTTTGAGGGAGAGCGCCCGACACAGCTGGCAGGTGGGCGCCGCAGGTGGGCGCCGCGGGGCTGCCCTGCGCAGGGGGCGGAGGCGCGGCAGGGGGCGCTCGAGAGCCAGGCGGACGGCGCAGGGAGGTGAGGCCGGGCGGGGAGGAGAGGGGAGGGGTGGCCGGGCGCTGGGCTGGGGCTCAGAGCGCAAATTGGGCCAACCGCATCTCTAGGTCGGGGCTGCGAACAGTAACTGCTCACCTCGCTGGTCGTGGCGCACGCAAGGCCGCTGCGCACAGCCCTGCGCCCGCCAGCAGGTGGTCACCACCAGTGCCATTGCCGCCCGGTCTGTTCTTTAGTTAAATAAAACCTGGAAACGTGGCGTTTGAATTTTTTTTTCTAAACGTACACCTGTAAATAAAAGTGGGAAAGAGGAGTGGGCTGGGTCCTGGGTCCCAGAATCCTGGCTGTGCCAGCAGCGAGGAGCCAGGACGAGGAAGTTCTTGCCGAGCAGCCTCGGGTCTGGACACCCTTGAGTGGGCTCTGTGGGTTCTTGCTGGAAACCTCCTCCTTGCCGCCCCTGGAGACCCTCTTCCTTTGCAGGGGGCTCCCAGCACTGAGCCTCCAGCCCGTGCACCCCTCCCTTAACCCCTCCTGCTTCATCTCCACCCAGGCCCTGCTCAGCCTCTCCTGGATTTGAGGAGCTGTAGGTCACCCTGTCTGGAAAGTCAGCACTGAGCCTTCTGTTCCCCCCTCTGCCTGTTGTCCCGTCATTTCTTGGAGAGTCTTCTTGGGTGTCTGACTTTGCAGCCTGAGGGTGCAATGGGCTGTCTGGACCCTGGGGTGGTGGCAAGGGCGCAAGCCAGGCAGGCCCGTCCCAAGCTCAAGCTTGAAAGCCCTCTGAGAGGGGGTGGGCGAACCCGAGGGGGCTCAGCACCCAGGTCTTCTGCATGGGAAGGGAGGGGCTGTCTTAGCCAACACACCAGGTCCCCAGTTCTGCCCCAGGGGAGTTCCTAACCCCCCTCTGGGAGATGGGGAGACAGGTGCTCTGCTGTCCTGACCCCAGCCTTCCCCCTTCCCCACATTCGCAGGCTCCAGGGTGGGGAGGCTTACTGCACTCTCAGCTGTGCTGCTGGTGATGAGAACAGTACCCGAAGAGCCAGCAGGTGTTGAGAACCTAGTGTGTCCCAGGCCCAGCGCTAAGCGCTTTTCCCTCACTCTCTCACCTGACCTTGGCGGTGACTCCGGGCTGGCATGCAGTGCCCCCTCTGACGAAGGGCCAGGCGAGGTCAATCCCAAGCTTGAGTTTGAAAGCCCTCTGAGAGGGAGTGGGCAAACCCAAGGGAGCTCAGCACCCAGCTCAGCACCTATATGAAAGTAGGCTCCATGCCCAACAGGGGCTTGAACCCACGATGCTGAGATCAAGTCTTACACTCTACCGGCCAGGCGCCCTAAGATACATATTATCAAAGGAATAAGTGTAAGAGGTGGGTGAGTTCTCAGCATAAACACACCATCATTGGGGCATAGTTTCCTTTTTGGCTACTTTTTCATTTCTTAGGACTGTCTTTGGTATTTTGCAAGAGGCTTGCTTATAAGTTAGTGCCCCGATTGGTCAGTGTATCATGTGGTTCGTCTGGCTTTCTTCACATTGTTTTATCACCGAGGGCTCTCACTCTAAAGCTACTGGCTTTGGAGAGCATTTTTCAGCACAGCTCCACTTCCTGTTCCCTAATCAGTGGGTTTGGGGAACGCAGTTATGGATAAGAAAACAGATTTCAGAAACATCATATTTCAGTATATAACATGCAAACGGAGGAATGCAGAAATCCTGAGCGTGTGGTTTTCTGCAGTTTGGAGCATGTCCATGCAACTGGCATCCGGATCAAGATGTGCACATTTCTGTTCCCCAGAAGCCTTCTTGTGCTGCCTCCCAAGTCACTGTGTCTGCAAGAGTAAACCACTATTGGGCCCAAAGCAGCACAGGTTTATTTGCCCGAATAAACCAGATTGTGAGTGATGATATAAGGGAATGCTAAACCAACAGTCCAAAAGTCCCCAAAAGGACTGGCCACAGTCCCAGTGCGTACACAAAACAGGGGGCTTTTCAGGACACAGACGATGGGGGTGCGCCCGGGCCTTTCACGTGTCGTGCAAGGACTGTGTTCCAGAAGGTCTCATGACATATAGAACTCTCATGATAAAGTCTCGTTCTGTCATTGAAATAAATTACTGTAACGTAGGGTTTGCATGACTTGGCATTTGGGACGAGTGAACATCTTTAGGATTGCCCGATTTCTAACTTGGCAGGATTTGAATGCATACACTCCTGCCAGAATCCCCCGTGGGACTGTGAGGGTCTGTGCGTCAGCATCTTGGGGACCCCAGGGCCCCGCCATGGTGGTGGTATGGGATCCCTGGTTCTGGGTGTGGTTCTTCGTTCTGGTCCTGGGGCCAGGAGGATTACAGTCCAGTCCTCTCTCTGCTGCTTCCTTGCCTGTTATAACCCTGGGGAACGACTTGCCTGGGGGGCCGGTTTCCTCATCGGCCTCTGGAGTTCATGGATGACAAGTCCAGACACACAGCGGGAGCCGATGGGAGCCTGCTGGCACCAGTCCCGGCTTGGGTGGGAAAGACTTGCTTTCCTGTCTCTCCCCCCACCACCCCAGGCTGCTTGGAGGACTTTGCCCCCTGGGGGAGTGAAGCCAGCGAGCCCCAAGCTGGAGAGCCTGGCTGCAGAGCCTCCACAGGAAGGGGCCCAGGCTCAGATGCCAGGGTCAGAGCCGGGGTTGGGCAAGAGCAGAGCACAGGGCCCCCTGATCCTGGGCAGGGATATTTGGAAACACCAACAATTCTGGGAAATTTGATGGCAGGAAGTGAAAGGAGGGAGGGGCAGGAGGAAACAGCAGGGTGCACCCCAGGCCCGTCCTGGCCTGGCTCCCCATACCAGTGATGAGTGAGGTGACCAGCAGGGGGGCGAGGGGGAGGGGCCAAACCTGGAGAGTCCCCCTGGTGGGGGGGAAGCAGTGGTGACCCATCCCCCACTCCCACCCCACACACATCCCCTGAGTCCCAAATCCCTTTTCACCTCTATTTACTGTCCAAAGTCCCAGGCCCTGGGGATGCCAGGTTCTGAGTGTTGAGACACACGGACACACAGACACGCAGCTGCGCAGCGCTCAGGGCCCTCATATGGGCCCTACACCCTCCCCTCCCATCCTCCAGGGCTATCGGAGCACCCCAAGTCTCCAGGCTTCAGCCTCCTTTTTAGGCTACGATCTGCACAGCACTGAGGCATCCAGGAACTGACCTCAAGACCATCAGCAAGTAAAAGGGGAAGCAGAGGCAGGGGATGGGGTGGGCTGGGGGCCAGGCAGGAGTACTTCAGAGGACAAAGTTTGGATGTCAAGCCTGGGAGCGAACAGGGAACAGGAGAAAGGAAGTCTTCCTGTAGCCAGTGGTCACTTAGAGACCGACTGGACCTCCCACCCTGGCTCTGTTCAGCCCCAGCCCTAACCCCAACCTTGACCTAGGCCCGGGTCCAGCCAGCCCTACCATGACAAATGACTATCAGGATCTTCAGCATCTGGACAATGAGGACAATGACCATCACCTCAGACAAGGTAAGGGTTCCTTCCATTTCTGAAAGGTGAGCGTGATGGGACTGCCCCCTTGCCTCAGCCCCTGCTTCCTTCTGTGACCACCAGGTCCCTGGGTCTGCCCTGCGCACAAGAGGATGGTCTGAGCCGCCCCTCTTGGGGGAGGTGCCCTACGTGGGTTGTGGGCCTGAGTCCCTTTCTCTGGGGCAGGCGTCCTGGGACACTACGTGCCTCCTGACCCTGCCGTGTCACCCACTGCTCAGAGCTTGGGGAGGGTGAGGGTCCAGGGGCCCAGGAGTGACTCAGAGAGGTGAGGTCCCCCTCCTTTCCTCTAACACCTGATGTGAGTGTGTGTGAGCGTTAGTGCAGGGGGTCAAGGAGTCAGACTTCCGTGAGGAGGCCGAGGCACCAAGTATCCAGGAAGGAGGAGGCCTTCATCCAACAGAAACAAGCCCCCCTTCTCTCTCCCACCTGCGGGGGTGCTGTTGGGGCTGAGCAGGAGGGTCCTGAGGGATGGGCTGGTGGGGGGGGGAAGGGCTGCAGGGGAGGCCTCCCCAGGTGGGAGCACCTTGACGGTCTCCAGCTACTCCGTCTTCTCTCCCAGCACCCAGCCAGAGGAGGGGAATTCGTGGGGCGGGGGAGAAAGGAACCTCTTCCTCTTTCCCGCCTTTTGGTGGGGGGAGTGACCCCAGCCACCCCGACTCCCGCCCAGGCTCGGCCCTCAGCTCCGGGGAGGTCCAGCAGCTCCGGTGAACAGCGTGGCCGCTAGGTGTCAGCAACGGCCCAGGGCCTGGGTGGGCCGGGGCGGGTCCCGCTGGGCGCCCACCGCCAGCTGCCCTGCCCCTCAGGGTCTCCCACCCCAACCTTCCTCATCCCTGTGGTTCCTCCTGGGCCAGGAGGGGGAGCCTTAGCCCGCTCCCCCCCCACCCTCGCCACTCCCCCCCCTCCCGCCCCGGGGCCCCAGAGCCGCCCGTGTGTCCCAGGGATCCTCATACCCGGGCTTCTTGCAGTGCCACCCGCCCCCCAGCCACTCCTGCGGAGGCTCTGCTCGGGACCCTGCCTCCTCCTGCTGTCCCTGGGCCTCAGTGTCCTGCTGCTGGTGGTCGTCTGCGTCATCGGATCCCAGAGTGAGTGCCCTGGGGGGGCCTGGGGTGGCAAGGTGGGAGGGCTGGCTGCTGCGATGGCGCCTGCAGCCCCCTCGTTTTGCTCTCTGCAACTCTTTCCCGTCCAGACTCCAAACTGCGGGGGGAGCTGCAGGCTCTGAGGGAGACTTTCAGCAACTTCACGGCAAGCACCGAGGTCGAAGTCAAGGCTCTGAGTAGCCAGGGTGAGGGGGGCTTGGGGCTGGGGCTGAGGGGTGCGTGGGGCGCTAGGGATGTGGGGGCACTGAGCAAGTGTCTCCCCAGGAGGAAATGTGGGCAGAAAGATGAAATCCCTGGAGTCTCAGCTGGAGAAGCAGCAGAAGGATCTGAGTGAAGGTCAGTGGGCGTGTGTGCAGGGGCGGTGGGGTCCCTCAGGCCAAAGCGAGGGCCTGGCTGTGCCTGTGGCTGGTCCCCTATCCCCTGCCTTGGGTGCCCCCAGATCACTCGGACCTGCTGCTGCACGTGAAGCAGTTCGTGTCGGACCTGCGAAGCCTGAGCTGTCAGATCGCAGCGCTCCATGGCAATGGTGAGGAGGCGAGGCCCCGGGCGCCCACCCTGGCGCCCACCCTGGCTCCCACCTGCCCACGGGCGGCGCCTCAGCCTCCCCGCTCCCCCCCCCACCCCCCAGGCTCCACACTGACCTGCTGCCCCGTCAACTGGCTGGAGTACGAGGGCAGCTGCTACTGGTTCTCCCGCTCCGGGAAGTCCTGGCCCGAGGCGGACAAGTACTGCCAGCTGGAGAGCGCGCACCTGGTGGTCGTCAACTCCAGGGAGGAGCAGGTGAGCGCCCCAGGGCTCGTGGGGGCAGGTAAGAGGGGACTGGCGGTGCTGGGGTGCTGGCTGCTCCGGGGGGTGCCCACCACCCCATCCCCTCTCCCCAGAAGTTCATCCAGCACCACATGGGGCCTGTGAACACCTGGATGGGCCTCACGGACCAGAGTGGGCCCTGGAAGTGGGTGGACGGGACGGACTACGAGACCGGCTTCAAGTGAGTGTGCGCCCCCCCCCCCCCCGCGGTGCAAGTCCCAGCCCCGCGGGTCCCCACTCCCACCCCACCCCATCCCCACCCGGGGCGCCAGGGGGCGGGGGAGGCTTGGCCGGGGTGGAGGCGCACATCCACTGGTATCCGCAGGAACTGGAGGCCGGAGCAGCCAGACGACTGGTACGGGCACGGGCTCGGGGGCGGCGAGGACTGCGCGCACTTCACGGACGACGGCCGCTGGAACGACGACGTGTGCCAGAGGCCCTACCGCTGGGTGTGCGAGGCGGCGCGCGATCCCGCCACCTAGGGGCCTCCTCTCCCCTAATTTATTTCCACAGTGCCTCCCCCTGCCCCGTGATCCCCCCGCCCCTGTCCCGGGGAGGGGGGCCTCCTCCACCTCCTCTGGGATGGCTGATCCAGGATTTTAAGGGAAGGGGACAGGACGACGTCTGTGATTCGCAGACTCACGTTTGGAAGGGTGGGGAGATGGAATCCAATATCACTTGCCGCGGTTTGCAGGTGATGGTCCACGTTTTTTTAGAGTAAAAAACCCAGAAATATTCGAACGTGCCACTGTTGTCTGGTTATTGGGCGTTAGGAATCGGGAGTGGGCGGGTGGGAAGGAAGCCTGGGGCAGGCAGTGTGGCCTGGAGAGGAATGAGGGGGCTTTGGTACTTACAGGTGTGGGAGTTAGGGCTTCTGTTCTGGGTCTCCCCTGTAAAGGTGTCCTGGGACTGAGGACCAGTGCACCTGTGCAATCCCCCTAGGACCAGAATCACCCCAGGTGTCCAGGACTTCTAAAGCTTAGCATGGGGGCACCTGGGGGGCTCAGCAGTTGAGCATCTGCCTTCTGCTCAGGGCGTGACCCTGGGGTCCTGGGATCAAGTCCTGCATGGGGCTCCCTGCAAGGAGCCTGCTTGTCCCTCTCCCTGTGTCTCTGTCTCTGTGTTTCTCGTGAATAAAAAGATAAAATCTTTAAAAAAGAAAACTTTGCATGAAACTCATTGATGCCTGTCACATGCATTACAGTGGACAGAGGCAGTGTTCACAGGCAGGCAACAAATACAATGAATGTGAGGATGAGCCCATCACCGAGAACCACCAAACCTGAGAAGAAAGCCAGAAAACCAGAAGGTGGAAAAGAAGTCCCCAAATGAATAGAATCCACAACCCAGGAGGAACACAGGAACAAACAGATTAAGACTTTGCAGGCAGTTATGGGAGCATCAACAAATACTGAATGAACACAAAAGTAGAGACAAAAAGATCCATCAGCATATAAACATCTCACCATATTTCTGGATTACTTTGGGTACAACAGAAAATAAAAATGAGACAGGTAATTCAGAAATGAGCTAGGAGAGCACTCCATACTGAGGTTGTGGGACTGTCTAAAGCAGTTCTCAGGAGGAAAAGTACATGGACTTAATCCCGTTTGCTAAAAAAACACGGCTAAATTGAAATGAGCTAAGTTTTGGCTCAAAGAACTGGAAAAATAATAAAATCCTTCAGAAGAGAAGGCAGGGGTTTATTAAAATAATCATCAACCACAGGGTATGTATTTTATTTGAGTACAATGGGACATTTTAATTTTAATTTTTAGAAATTTTATTTGTTCCTGAGAGGCACAGAGAGAGGCAGAGACACAGGCAGAGGGAGAAGCAGGCTCCCTGTGGGGAGCCCGATGTGGGACTTGATCCTGGGACCCTGGGATCATGCCCTGAGCCAAAGGCAGATGGTCAACCACTGAGCCACCCAGGTGCCTCCAAAAAGATGGTTTGATGAAAGACTGGGGACAGGACCCGTGGGCAGGAAGGGCTGCACAAGGTCACAAAGAGGGCCCGTTATAGACTTTCAAGTCGGGAGGGGGTCAGGGAGAGCCTGAGTCTCTGAGGAATTTGGAAGCAAGCTTCCCGGGACCCTGAGGGGACCAGCTATTGTCCGGAAAGGTCATTTATTACCGTCTAATAAAACCTGAGGCATGAGACCCTTCAGATTTACATCCGTGGGTCAGATGCCTGGGGCATGATCTTGGGGGTTTGAGAGGAAAGAAGGTTCTAAAGGAATTGTTCTGTGTTAAAGCAGACTCACAAAAAATAAAAATAAAAAAATAAAGCAGACTCACAGGGTCCTGGGGGTGGGGGTAAGTTTGCCTTTTGCCCTGAGTGACGGGTGAGCATGGAGGCCGCTGAGTCCCTGGAGGAAGGCCCCTGCCTGATTCAAGGACTGGTCAGTGGGCTGTAGGGAGCATGGAAATTTAATCACTTCTCTTCTACCTTTGTTTCCTGCATCATACCTAACATCACATACAAAATTGGACACTGGATAGATTCAAGATCTAAATAGAAAATGTAAAAGTACAGTACAGAAGTAATAGGAAAAAAAAAAAAGAAGGAAGGATAATCTCGTTATAGAGGGGTACAGAAGGACTTCATCCATAAGACCTCTAAAGCAAATACCAAAAAGCCAAAACAATTTTGGTGAAATTGATTGCATGAAAATGAAACATTTCAGCTCAGTGACCATGTATCAGGTACCCAGCAAGAAACAGACGGCATATGTGAAATGGGTAATTGGAGGATTTTTTTGTAAAATATTTTATTTTTATTATTAAAATATTTTATTTATTTATTCCTGAGAGACAGAGAGAGGCAGAGACACAGGCAGAGGGAGAAGCAGGCTCCCTGCGCAGAGCCGGATGTGGGACTTGATCCCAGGACCCGGCGGAGTGGGGGGAGGGGGGGGTCACACCCTGAGCTGAAAGCAGTCGCTCAGCCACTAAGCCACCCAGGTGCCCCAAAAGATTTTATTTTTAAGTGATCGCTAATCTCTACACCCAATGTGGGGTTTGAACCCAGAACTCTAAGATCAATAGTTGCACGCTCCACCACTGGGCCAGCCAGGGGCCCCCAGAGGATATTTTAATACAGGAATGATTTTAGGAAGGGATGAGCAGCGTTAGGGAAGCCACAAGAAAGAGGGCAGGGCCCCAGGGATCCCAGAAGTGAGGAGTTGTTGGCACCTCCAGGAACCTGAGAAGAGAGAAGAGCCCCCCTCCCCAACAGGACCTGTGTCTGTCCATCTGTTATAACTCCGGGTGGCTGGAGGCAGCTAGCTCACTGCTGGTTGGTGGGGGAGAAGCTGGAGGAGCTAACATCCTCACTTCCCTCCTCTTCCTTCCTCTGATCATCTGCTGCCATTGGAATGGAAAGGGATGATGCAGCCATACAGCTCGGTGAGGGAGGCCAAAGAACAACGACGAGGAACAGGGCATATGGTATAGGTGGAGGGACAAACAGAAGACACAGGAGTCTGAGGCTGGAGTGGGGGCGGGGGGAGGAAACCTACATTAGCAGTAGCAAAGGGTAGAGAGAGGTAGTCTGCAGAGAGTCTGATGTAATGTGACGAAAACCGTCAAGCAGCCATCTGGTTGACAAGAATCAGAGATGAAGTCAAGGGCTGGCAAGGTGTGGGTGTGGGGAGAGGAGGTCACACACTCCTCCCTTCTCCCGGGAGCACCCATCGCCAGAGCCCTTCTCCAAGGTATTTAGTGGAATTAGGAATGCGTATCTGGCCCAATCCCTGCAAGTCTGCTTCTGGGTAAACATCCCAAAGGTCCTCTTGCTGGTCGGCTGGTCCGCTGGACCCGGTGAAGACGTGCACGGCGGGGCCAATGGGTAACAGAAGCTGGAAACGACCTCGGTGCTCGCCCAAAGCGCGATGTGGGATGTGCGCCTGCGGCGATATTGCCCCCACCCCACCCCGGACTT
This sequence comes from Canis lupus baileyi, assembly GCF_048164855.1. Lineage (NCBI taxonomy): Eukaryota > Metazoa > Chordata > Mammalia > Carnivora > Canidae > Canis > Canis lupus. The sequence continues at coordinate 56,910,339 of NC_132840.1, forward strand.
GGAAACAGTGACTGCGGGGCAGCCAGTGGGCACACAGCGCGGAGGTGTGGGGGTCCTCAACACGCACCCCAGACCTACCAATCCGCTTCTAGGTATGTATCTGAAGGAAGTAATCACCCCCCACGTTCACCGCAACAGCGTTCTCAGCAAACAACGGAAGGGTCTGTAGGCCAAGGAGCCGGGAAAGAGAATGCGGAGGACACAATCCCGCGGAATAGGATTGAGCCGCAAAAAAGAAGGCGCTCCTGCCATTTGCGAGAGCGTGATGCGCCGGGAGGGCATTATGTTCCGTGGAATCAGCCAGACAGAAGGACAAATACTGTTGTGTGTGTTTAAAGATTTTGTTTATTTATTCATGAGAGACACACAGAGAGAGGCAGAGACACAGGCAGAGGGAAAGCAGGCTCCCCGCGGGGAGCCCAATGGAGGACTTGATCCCAGGACCTGGGGGTCACACCCTGAGCCAAAGGCAGCCACTCAACCCCTGAGCCTCCCAGCATCCCAATACTGTTGTGTTTTGAAAAAAAAAGTCAAACTAAGAGAACCAGAGAGTGGAAGGGTGGTTACCAGGGGCTGGGGGTGGGGTGGGGAATGGGGAGATGCCAGGCAAAGGGCACAAAGGTTTATTTATTTATTTTTAAAGATTGTAATTATTTGAGAGAGAGAGAGAGAGAGAGAGAGAGAGAGAGAGTGCAACCAGGAGGAAGGGCAGAGGGAGAGGGAGAAGCAGCCTCCCTGTGGTGCAGGGAATGGATCCCTAGACCCTGTGATCAGGGCGTGAGCAGATGCTTAACCCGCTGAGCCGCCCAGGCTCACCCAAAGGATACAAAGTTTTACTATAAGATGGGGTCTGAGTCTCTACTGTACAGCATGGTGATTGTACTTAATAATGCTGTGCTGCAGTGCTCGAAATTTGCTAAGACAGTAGAGATCTCAAGTGTTCTTACCACACAAATGGTAACTATGTGAGGTGATGAATATGTTACTTAGCTCGCTGGTGGGAATCATTTCCCGATGCATATGTGATAAAATCATCACACCGCACACCAAAAACACACTGTACCCCTGAAATATAGATAATTTTTATCTGTTGATCATACCTCAATAAAGCTGGAAAAACATAATGGAAGCATATTTCACGGAAAAAGCAAACCAACAGCAACTACGTGTACACACAGCAATGCGGGGAGCCCTGAAATAGTCCCTGAAGGAGAAAAAGCAAAAAGGATATATTCTAGAACACAATCACATAGATCAAAAGCAACAGCCTACACCTGCCACAGTACTAGATGATTTTCAAGGATCTGTGCATTTTCCAGCGCAGGTCAAAACCCATTCCAGTGTTCGCTGGTTGGAGAAGAGCAGGTGCCACCAGGGTGAAGGGAAACATCTACACGAGGCGGCAAGAGCTGAGAGCCTGGCTCAGCAGAGGATGGGACACTCCAGCCTCACATCTGGTCCAGAAGGAGAAGTGTACAGGTGCCCCACAGGCTCCGTGTGGCTAGGATCCTTCATGGGGAGAGATGAGATGCAGCCCACGAGGGCCAGGACCCTGACCTTCTGGGCTACGTCTGGTGGTGGATCCAGAGTGAGTAATGAGAATAAAAAATATTGGAAAAATTTCCAATATTGGAAAATGTGGAACATATATATATTTGATTTGCAGACATTAGGCATCTCCCATTGTGATGCAGTGGGGGCCACGCAGAGTCACCTGTGAAGTGTTCTTCTCAGAGGACCTTGAACCCAATCTGACTGAGAGAGGTTCGTGGGTGTTCATCATATGAGTCTCTCAACTTTTGGACATACTTTGTTCACTAGAGCGGAATCAAAAACAGCAGGGCCTAAAGATAGGGCTCAACTGAAAAATAGGACATAATAGATTTGTTACAAGTGCAGTCTGGGGAAATCAGATTTTGCTTCTACATAGGAGAGGGACCAATTTGGGGGTGCCTGGCTGGCTCAGTGGGTGGAACATGGGACTCTTGATCTCGGGGTTGGGAGTTCGAGCCTCACATTGGATGTAGAGATATCTTAAAAATAAATAAAATCTAAAAAAAAAAAAAAAAAAGAGGGACGGGGTGCTTGAGTGGCTCAGTCAGTTGAGCCACGAACTCTTGGTTTCCGCTCAGGTCATGATCTCAAGGTGGTGAGATCCAGCCCCCTTTGGCCGCTGAGCTCAGCGAGGAGTCTCCTTAAGATTCTCTCCCTCTGCCCTTGCCCTCCACTCCTGCTCTCTCTCTGTCTCTCTAATAAGTAAATAAATCTTTTTTTAAAGAGAGGTGCAAAAATGTTTATTTTTTATTTTTTAAAAGATTTTATCTATTTATTCATGAGAGACACACACACACACAGTGGCAGAGACACAGGCAGAGGGAGAAGCAGGCTCTCTGCGGGGAGCCCGATGTGGAACTTGATTCCAGGACCTTGGGATCACGCCCTGAGCACAGGGCAGACGCTCAGCCACTAATAAGCAAATAAATCTTAAAAAAAAGAAAAAGAAAAAAGAGGCTGACCTCACTAAAGTTAGAAACAAGCAGAGGACTGAGATGCACTATTTGCAACATTTATAACAAGTGATTAATGTCCAGAATATAAAGAACTCCCACAAAATAACAACAACAAAAAAACCCCCAATCCAACAGAGAAATGATATTGTAGTAAATATTTGTCATCTGTGTTTTAGGGAATCCTTCATTATGTGCAAACTTGGGGCACAAGTAGCCAAAGGGGTCACACCCTCCCTGCCCGCCCTGCTCTGTGTAGCTGGGGGTGGGCATGACGTCAGCCCTACCCAGGCCCACAGGTTTCACTCTCCTCTCGTGTGGGGTCTTGAGTGGATGGTGCGAATGGGTAATAATAGTTGGAGTGGAGAGGAGAGGATCATGCTTTTAAGGTCTTAAAGGAAATGAGCTGGACCTGGGACTGAGTCCGCATCAGGCTCCCAGCATGGAGCCTGCTTCTCCCTCTGCCTGTGTCTCTGCCTCTCTCCCTGTGTCTCTCATGAATAAATAAATAAAATCTTTTTAAAATTTCAGTCTGCAACACAGACACAATATATACGATATAATCCCATCTATGTAGCTCCCCCCCTCAAAAAAAACCCCAACCCCCCCAAACCCCCCAAAAACAACAACAAAAAAGCCCACGTGTGTTGCAAATAGTGCATCCCAGTCCTCTGCCAGCGCAATCACAACAACACAGCAGTGATTGTTGCTTTTCTCTGGTGTGTTCAACCTCTCCTCTCCCCCTTCATGGATCTTTTCCATGTTCAAAGACTTTCCCGTCAAAAAAAAAAAATCCCCGCTGGATCCCCTGGCCCCTCTCCAGCACTGTTTCTTGCTTCTCCACTGCCTCAAGCTAACTGTGTTAGGGAATAAAGGGAGGAGCTGGGGTTGGATCCCGCCCGGAAGCAGGCGGGGGGTGGGGGGGGGTGGGGGTGGGGGGGTGGGGGGGAGGAATGCGGTTTTGTGTGTGGGGGGGTTACATGCTTGTTAGAGCATCTCGGGGAGGGGCAAGGCGCCAGAGGCTGGAGAACTCGGGAGCCCGGCACAGGCGCGTGCACACCGCACGCACCTGCTCCAGCACAGGCACACACGCGTGCTCCGCTGTCACCTGGAGTTCTAGCTCCCCCAGCGAGGCTCTCAACTGGGTTAGCCATCCTTGCCCCTGCCCCCTGCGGCCAAGAGGGCTCTCCCAGGGTGCTCACTCCCACCCCCTGCAGGGACAACGTGGGGGACCCCCATGGGCTGTGGACTACACACGCTGCGGGGTCCCAGCTGTGTGGAAGTGGAGGTGGGAGGTGGGAGGAGGGTGGTGGGAGGTGGGAGGAGGGAGGTGGGAGGTGGGAGGAGGGAGGTAGGAGGTGGGAGAGGGTGGTGGGAAGTGGAGGTGGGGGGAGAGTAGTGGGAGGAGGAAGGTGGACTTGTGGACATGGGACGTGGAGGTGGGAGGTGGGGGTGGGAGGTGGATCTAGCCGGGGCTCCTGGCAGCCGCAAACCAACCTACTGACTCCAGCGATTCTCCCCTAAAGTCAACTGTGTCACGATGAGTCAGGACCCCATGGGGGCCTATCTTGGCTTGCAGGTCCCCAAAGCAGATTGTGGGAGACAGGCTCGAGGGCCAGGCCGGGGTTTTCCTGGCGGAGGGTGCCAGAAAGCAGTGGGGGAGCAAGGGAAGTGAGGCAGGGGTGGGGGGGAGGAGAGGGCTCCCTGGCCTCTGCACTGGCACAGAGCAGTGGATGCAAAAGCAGGGGAGCAGTTCTCCCCCAGCCCCTTCCCCCTGGGTGGGGACTCTGCAGCTGCCCTGGGCCAGCTCTTTCCCGGCCCCTAGGTGGGGATGGGGAGCGGTGGGGTGAGGGGGGGTTGGGGGGGGCGCGGCTGGAGGAGACCTGGGAAGAGAAGGCGCTGAGGGCATGGTGGTGGCCGCTGGCTGCCCACAGGAGGAGGTGGCCCACCCGTGGTGGCCCAAAGGGGATGGGATGTGGGGCACCAGGGACGTCTACCAGGAGACCTGGTGCCCAAACTCCAGAAAGCAGGTCGAGGACACGCAGAAGCAGCTGATACACAAAACGCCTAGAAATGAACTTAGGAGAGGTGCAAGGTGTGAGTGAAAACAGCTGTGAAACTCATAAAGGCCATGAAGAGCCTGGAATGTAGCCAACTTATTCCTGGTGACCGAGTCCCAGTGTTCCAGGGATGTCCATTTTCTCTAGATGAATCTAAGAGATTCAAGGTTATATGAATCCAAATTCTTATGCAATTTTTTTTTTGCAATTGGACACCAAGATTCTAAATTTATCAGGAAGCATAAAATATGTGAGAATAGCCAGCAGAAAATTGTAAGAACAATAATCACGGGGCTTGTCCTACCATATATTAAATTGTAAAGTAAGTGGTGAAAGCATACCTGGCCCTGGCCCAGGAACGAGGAGATGGATCAGTGACGAGGAACAGATCCCAGACCTGGATCCAGAGAATTAACTGGGGCTGTTTTGTCTGTGGCAGGAACCCAGAGGGCACAAGCTCAGGCACAGCGAGGAGGGTCTCGGTGGGTGGAGTAGCAGCTCATGGGGCCTCTGGCAGTCCAGTCGGGGGCCGGCACCCTGCTCCTTCCAGAACTCCAGCCTCGTTGTTTCTCCTACCACAGACCTGCTTCTCTGTGTTTCAGTCCACATCCTTATAGCACCCTCTTTCCCTCTCTGTCTCCCTCTCTCCCCTTGTCCAAACTCCCGTGGATGGAAGACATGGACTGGCTCTCGCTGGGTCCGCTAACACCGTGCTAATAAACTGGAGCCAGGGCAAGGGCATGTCATGACCTGGCTGCTTCGATGACCCCCCATGGGAAGGAGGGGAGAGATCACAGGAATACGGTGACTGGGGCACGGGGTTGGAGGGGGGTGGACCAACCAAACGTCAGATGTCCATTGCATCAAAATATATACATAAGAATTTAGTAGCTAGTTGGGACACAATCAGAAATATGTATTTGGTCTCTGTCCCCAGTTCTTGACACCCTGAATCCTTTGGCACCTCTTGGGCAATAGGAGCATCTTTCGTTCTAATGAGGTGACCCTGGTGGTTTCCTGCAGAGCTTCAGGTTGGGAGCTGGTCACCCCAAAGATCAAGCCATGATTAGAAACTTGGGATTGTCAGCCCCCCTCGTCCTCCATGGAGATTGAGTTAAAAATTGGTCATGCCTATGTCATGAAGCTTCCGTAAAAGTCTCTACAAGGATGCCTAGGGGGCTCAGTTGGTGAAGTGTCTGCCTTCGGCTTAGGTCATGATCTCAGTGTCCTGGGATCGAGTCCCGCATTGGGCTCCCTGCTCTGCAGGGATCTGCTACTCCCTCTCCCTCTGCCCTTCTCCCCTGCTCTCTCTCTCTCTCTTTCAAATAAATAAAGAAATAAAATATAAAAAAAATCTCTCCATTAGGGGGTTCAGAGAGCTTTTGGGTCAGAGAATACCTTCATGTGCGAGGAGAGTGGTAGCACTCCAAACCCCTGCGCTTGCGACCTCTCTGGACGCCTCCTTAGATTCCTCTTCATTTGGCTGTTCATCTGTGTCCTTAATCATATCCTTTATAACAAACCGGTAACACATGAGTGTTTTCTTTGTGAGCCCTTAGAGCAAATGATCACAAGTCTGAGGAGGGGGCTCATGGGCACACCTGACTTAGAGCTGGTTGGTCAGACATGCAGGTGACCATCTGGGGGTGCAGATGGCATCTGAACTGGAGGGAAGGCAGTCCTGTGGGACCGAGCACTTACCTGTGGGGTCTGAGCTAACTCTGGGTAGTTGGGGTCATAACCAAACTGCCGGATACTCAGTTGGTGTCTGTAAAGTTGGAAAATTGGTTGGTGTGGGAACCTCTCCCCATCCCCTAAATTTGGTGTCCAAAGTGCTATGAGTAGAGGAAACAAGAGTTTTCCTTTAATCATGAAGGGGGAGTTTCAAATTGGAGAAGAAAAGATGTGGTGAATGGCTGGGGGGGACGGTGTCTCTCCCATTCACTGACCTTGTCAGATTTATTTATTTATTTTTAAATTTTTATTTATTTATGATAGTCACAGAGAGAGAAAGAGAGAGAGGCAGAGACATAGGCAGAGGGAGAAGCAGGCTCCATGCACCGGAAGCCCGATGTGGGATTCGATCCCGGGTCTCCAGGATCGCGCCCTGGGCCAAAGGCAGGCGCTAAACCGCTGCGCCACCCAGGGATCCCGACCTTGTCAGATTTAAAAAGAAATTTGATGATGGAAATCATTTATTTCTTATGTGGTATCTTTCTTGATTCTGCGTGGCTGGAACAATAGTTCTCAAAAAATCTGGTTGAATGAGGCATTTCGTATCAACGGGATAAGCTGTGGTAGCGTCGGTACAGAGGCGCCCTGCTACCCCTGATGTTTTAACAGGAGGTGAAGAACACTTCAAATTTCAAAGCTGAAAACCTTTTCTATGAAATAAGAACCAGAGAGCTTCAGCCCCTCCCCCCAAAGTCACATGTTTTACCATAAATAAACTCTTTTGAAATAGCATGGAATGCGCTCCACCTGTATGACGGAAAATAGCCCGCGGATTATATCTCGATGCCTCTGCAGGATTCGGGAAGTCTGACTGCTCCATAAAGTATTCCTGCCGGTTGGTTTTCCCTCATGACCTTCCACGAAACCAGTGACTTCAGCACAGCGCATCCCTGTAGCATAAATTTATTCTATGTTCAGATTTTTTTTTAAATTTATTTATGATAGTCACAGAGAGAGAGAGAGAGGCAGAGACACAGGCAGAGGGAGAAGCAGGCTCCACGCACCGGGAGCCTGATGTGGGACTCGATCCCCGGTCTCCAGGATCGCGCCCTGGGCCAAAGGCAGGCGCTAAACTGCTGCGCCACCCAGGGATCCCTATGTTCAGATTTTTCAATTCTGGTGCTTATGTTGCCATTTTCAGAAGGATGATAATAATTAACAGGTAAACATGAACCCCTCCCACAATCTCAAACCAGTGGAGAAGGAAAGTAGACACCAAGACACTGGAATATGTCATTGTCATCCATTTTATTTTATTATTTATTTTATTTTATTTTATTTTATTTTATTTTATTTTATTTTACTTTATTTTATTTTATTTTATTTTATTTTATTTTATTTATTTTATTTTATTTTAATGAGAGACACAGAGAGAGAGGCAGAGACACAGGCAGAGGGAGAAGCAGGCTCCCTGCAGGGAGCCGGATGCGGGGACCTTGGGATCACGACCTGAGCTGATGGTAGACGCTCAACCACTGAGCCACCCAGGCACCCCTGTTTTCCTGTTTTCATTAAGTAGCCGGTTGCTTTGGGGGATTTTCAGCGCGTCCTTCTCTCCTCACTGACAGTGGACGTGGACGTTTCCAGTATGAATTGCAAACTGAAGGGGAAAAATATCTGCCTCCCATGGCTCTCGTGGCCAACTGTCTACCCCCCTGGGGAATGAAACCTGTGTGCCATCCAGGGATGTGCCTAAAGCAGAGTGGGGTGGTCATACCTCTGCAGAGGGCCTGGATTCCTGCCTGGGCACCGCTGCTTCTTAGCAAATCTGCAAGGCCCAGCGGTTCCAGATTCCCCCCAGAGTCTCCCTGACTAGTCATGGCCACGGGGTGGGGGACCTGGGGGGAGCTTGTCCCTCGAGGACATCGTAGGGGCTCATCTCACATGGCTTGGTTGCACTTTCGTTCCCTTGTCACCCATCTGCCTGCTCCGGGGGCCAGGCTCTCTGCACCTACGCACGTCCTCTCCGTCCCGAGTCACACCCACATTCCCATATTAGACACCCGCTCTGCTGACCACATGCCACTTGCAATTATTGATGGGTGCCCTTTTCAAACCAATGTTATGACTGGCCTGGCCCTCGTGGTATGATTACAAGACACCCTTTGGGAATGACCATTGGGAATCTTTGAAAAAAAAAAAAAAAGATTTATCGCTTACCAAAGACCTGGGAACGGGGCACCTGGGTGACTCAGTTGGTGGGCCTCTGCCTGCAGCTCGGGTTGTGATCCTGGGATCCTGGGATTGAGCCCCGCGGAGGGCTCCCTGCTCTATGGGGAGCCTGCTTATCTCTCTGCCTGTGGCTCCCACTGCTTGTGCATGCTCTGTCTGTACCTCTCTGTCAAAAAAAAAAAAAAAAAATCTTAAAAAAAAAAAAAGACCTGGAAACTCTACAGGGCACTTGGAGCCCCACAGTGAGGTGGCAGGTGCAGTGAGAGCATGTGCAGCCAGTGGCTTTTATTGGGGTCGAGGGTGGAGGCCTGGGGCTTTGCAGGCTCATTCTGTTGGTGAATTTAAAACATTAAAGAGAATTTAGAGCCCAGGCAAGACAAAAGGCAAAGTGGCCCAAATGGTCAGTTATGGAAATCAACCAAGATCTATAAAATAAGAGCCTCAGGGCGGGGAGGTGGCCTGGCTCTTTATGCCTATTTTGTGCTCCTTTTGTGGGACAAGGTGCCAGGCTGGGGCAGCGGGACCTGGAGAAACCAGGTGCAAGAGGACAGGGTTAGCAGAGAGTGCAGCGACTTCCCACATGTGTCAGAACTCCACGTGTGACAGTGACGGGAGCAACAAGAATTTACAGACTTGGTAAGACCCAAGCCTGGCAGGGCAGGGATGGAGCTGGGAAAAGTATATAAAAGGAGTGAAGAGAATGGAAATTAAAAGAAGAAGAAGAAGAAGAAGGAGAAGGAGGAGAAGGAGAAGGAGAAGAGGAAGAAGAAGAAGGAGAAGAAGAAGAAGAAGAAGAAGAAGAAGAAGGAGGAGGAGGAGGAGGAGGAGGAGGAGGAGGAGGAGGAGGAGGAGAAGAAATTCCATTTTCAGAGATATGTATAAACTCCACAATTGGACAAGGTGGAACCTGGGATTAGGAGAAAGGGAAATGGGGACATGGCAAGTGGGGGTAGGGGCTGCAGCTTTCAGGGTGCCTGAAACCCTGAAATGACCCAGGGTCATTCTGTGTTTCCCTGGGGTAAACCATGAGCAAGGCCTGCAGGGAGCAAGGCTGGCGGCATCACTCTGCTCATTGCCTGTGCAGCGAAGCGGTGGGCTTAGGATCCTACAAGAAACCCTACACTTGAGGGGTGACTGGGTGGCCCAGTGGGTTAAGCGTCCAGGTCTTGATTTAGGCTCAGGTCGTGATCTCAGGGTCGTGAGATCGAGCTCCGCGTGGGGCTCTGTGCTCAGCAATGAGTCTGTTTCTCTTCTTTTCTCTCTGCCTGATGCCCCCACCCCCCTTCCACCACAAGCACACACACACTGTCTCTTTAAATATAAATAAATAAAATGTTAAAAAAATAATCCCATGGAGAGTCTGGGCTGAGATACTGGGGAGGCTGCTGTGCCATTAGTTGGCTCAGGACAATCCAACCCATTCCGTGATAGTCTAAGGGTCAATGGCGCAGCCTTGCTGAGAGATGCCCAGAGAGACGGGTGTGGAGAATAGCCATTAAACTCACAGTTAGATGAAAAACAGCCACCAGAAAAAATGTTGCCATGGAACAGGTGAAGACGGTGACCAGACACTAGGCACATTAGTTAAGCGAGCAGCCTGATGAGAGGAGGTCATAAGGCTGAAATGCAAGACAAGAGATTATGGGACTACAGGAGACATGACATGAGAACTGGTTGAATTGCACAAAGAAATGAGGGGTGAGGAGCACCTGGGGGGCTCCGTCAATTGAGTGTCTGCCTTGGGTTCAGGTCGTGACCTCAGGGTCCTGGGATCCAGTCCCACATAGGGCTCTTGGCTCAGCAGGGAGCCTGCTTCTCCTTCTGCCCCCCCCCCCCCGGCTCCCCCTGCTTTTGCTCTCCCTCTCTCTCAAATAAGTAAATAAAATCTTAAAAAAAATAGAAATGAGAGATGAACATCACAGAGAAATAAAAATGCAGTGAAAGGAATATGAAGGGGACAGACATTGTGGAATACACTATACAGGACATGACAAATAGAGGGGATGAAAGTGAGCAAATGAAGTGGGAATAAATGTAGAACTAAAAAGAATGAGGAAAGTTTTATATATATAAAATATGTAATGCATCTCTATACTATACACAGACATGTCATATATTTTATGTATGACATGCAAAGAAGTCTAATACACACATAGTTGGAATCTCTGAAGAAGAAATCCCAAAGAATTGATAGAACATACATAAATTTCAATAAATAATTCAAGAAATTTTCCTTAGATGAATCCATATATTGAAAGAGAAAACTCTATGCCAAGGAAAATGGATCAAGCATATTGAATTTTAAAAATAAAGAATTTTTTGAGCAGCCAGGAAAAAAAATAAAGGGTCAAGCCACTTACAAGGGGATAAAGATCGGGCCAGCCTTGCATGTCCACAGATCCACAGCAAACTCCAGGAGAGGTGGCCCACGATTCTCAAGGAAAGAAGGTGAAGTCAGGATTTTATGAGAAGGCCAGTTTTCCATCCTCCTTCCCCCTCCTCCTCCTGGCAACCACCGATCTTTTTGCCGCCTCAAAATAGTTTTGCTTTTTTTTTTTTTTTTCCAAAATATCATATAGTTGGAACCCTATGGTGTGTAGCTTTTCCAGTGTGGCTTCTTTCACTTAGCAATATGCATTTAAATTTCTTCCATGTTCTTAGGTAGCTTAATAGCTCATTAAAAAAAAATTCCATTGTGTGGAAGCACCTCAGTTTGCTTATCCTTTCACCTCTTAAGGGACATCTTGGTTGCTTCCAATTTGGGGAAATTATGAGTAAAGCTGCTACAGATATTCATGTACAGGTTGTTGTGTGGACATACATTTTCAACTCATTTGGACAAATACCTAGGAGTGTGATTGCTGGATTGTATGGTAAGTCTACGTTTAGCTTTGTAAGAAATGGCCAAATTGTCTTCCATAATGGTGGGACACTTCATTCCCAGTGGCGGTGAACCAGAGCTTCTATTACTTCCCACCCTTGCCAGCCTCTGTTGTTGGTTGTGGATTTTAGCCATTCTGATAGGCATGCGGTAGTGTCCCACTGGTGTTTTAAGTGCCCTTCTGATATAGGATGTTGAGCATCTTTTCATATGCTTGCCTGCTGTCCACATGTCTTTGGTGAGGTGACTGTTCAGATGTTTTGCCCATTTTCCAATTGGGTTGTTTATTTTCTTATTGTTGAATTTTAGGAGCTCTTTGTAAATTTTTTTTAAAGATTTTATTTTTAAGTAATCTCTACACCCAATGTGGGGCTCGAACTTACAACCCCTGAGATCAAGAGTCGTATGCTCCACTGACTGAGCCAGCCAGGCGCCCTAACGCTCTGTAAATTTTGAATAGAAGTCATTTATCATATATATGTTTTGCAAATTCCCCACCCCCAATCTGTGGCTTATCTTCTAATTCTCAAAACCTTAGGCAATTTTGGACATGCATGATTTGAGAATGGTTTCATGAGCTCTTTTTAAAAAGATTTTATTTATTTATTTATGAGAGACACACAGAGAGAGGCAGAGACACCGATGAGCCATCCAGGCGTCCCTCATGAGCAATTCTTGAAGAGATTACTAGAGGATGAATTTGGATCAACTAAGGAATAACTGGATACATTTTGGTAAAAGGAGGGTCGTACATATAGACTATATTTATCACAGAACTAACACAAAAGTTTGGTGGTAGGATTGGGAGATGGAAGGAATAAAGTTGAGGATATAAGCTAATTCATTCATCATTCATTAAAAAAATAAAACACTGAATTTGAAAAGCTGGATCATTTTCTAAGAGGATATTATTTATCAGAAAGATCCCAGAAGAGGGGTACCTTGGTGGCTCAGTGGTTGAGCGTCTGCCTTTGGCTCAGGTTGTGTTCTTGGGGTCCTGGGATCGAGTTCCTCCTCAGGCTCCCCGCAGGGAGCCTGCTTCTCCCTCTGCCTGTGTCTCTGCCTCTCTCTCTGTGTGTGTCTCATGAATAAATAAATAAAATCTTTTAAAAAAGAAAGATCCCAGAAGAGAGAAGATATAAGTAGAGGTTTTTAGAAAAGAAATACAAAAAAGTTTTCAAAGAGTCGCTAGCTTCCCCCAAAGGTTCAGACTTTGTCGATGTCACAAAAAATTCTAACAGACGAGATTTTTGGATACTGTTTGGGGCATGGAAAAAGAGGAAAAATCTCCACATTATTTTAATTAAGGCAGTACAATTGCAAAGGTTGATAAAAAAATTATATAAATAGTCCATGCCAGTCACCCACCTGGCTAAACTGTGGTAGAAATCTGGATGTAGATACACAAGAGTGAAGATGATGTGGAGGCACGGGGAGAGACCACTGCCCTGGAGCTGGGGAGAGAGGTCTGGAAGCCAGCCTTCCTCACAGCTCTCAGAGGGAGCCAGCCCTGCCGAGGACACCGTGATCCTGGACTTCCAGCCTCCAGGACCAGGAGGAGTTACATCTCTGCTTGTCTGGCCCTCTGTGGTGGTACGTGCTTACGGCAGCCCTTGAAATGAGGATTGCTTCTCCTCGGTGTGGATGCCCATAAAATACACGGTCGCCTGGGAAGATCTGCCACGCCACAAGAATATCCAAATCTGCCAATAAAATTCCTGGGCGTACGAATTAGGATGAAGTCATCAGACCCCATAAGCAAGGATCACATCCGGCAAGAGTGGAACTAAGGAATTCTGGTTTTGGAATCTCAATTGATTAAATTTCTCGTGGGTCAGCTTTGGCAGAGAAGGGTGGCAAGCGATGGTATCTGTGCTTTGAACAGTGACACCCATTCAGAGTGTTGCCCATGAAGCTTGTCCCTGCCCTCTTAGGACCCCTCGGGGCCACCCCTGGTGATTCCTTCCTCTGGTGGAAAACCACGCTGCCTCAACCAGAAGGTGGAGGACAGTCCTCACCATCAAACGAGCTTTTGTTGTATTTTTAGTGGTTTGTTTTTCTGTACCGACATGCCTGGGTGAAAGGAGCAAAAGTTCACTGGGCAGCTTTTAACTTTGGTTCGGATTGTGTCACGCTCTTTCTTCTTTTCCAGGCTTTTTTGTCCCCGCTGGGGCCAAAGGCTTCCCTGGCAGCCGTGACCACCAGGTGCTCCCACCAGCTGCCACAGCAGGGCCGCGATTTCGGCTTTTGTGCAGAAAAAGAGAATCATTCACAAACAGAACACACTAAATTAGTTCTTTAAAATTCAATCCAGTTGGACAGTAACATTTTCTTTTTTTAATTTTACAACTGGTGTTCTTTGTCTTGGATACCGTTCAGGAATGAAATCAAGATATTCTAATGTCCTTTATCAAGAGGACGGTTCTCAATTAAACAATAAGGTTTGTTGTTCAAGGGAGGTGCTAAATCCTTAAACAAACAGGCCATTTTGGAGCACTGATTAATTGTATTTTTACTGCAAACATTGAAGGACCTCAAAAAAACCCAAAGGGTCATGTTCCCACTGGTACAATACAAACTTAGGTTTGTTTTAAGAACAAATGAACTCTTCCTTTATCAGCACTTTCTGGGTTTGGGGACTGTGGGGAACACATTTAACACCAAATTAACCTGTTATAACCTGTTATGAATACTTAGAACAGAAATTCCACATCAAAAGTACAACCGCACAGACATTAAAAACCAGCCCATCACCATTTCCACTGTGCAAGTTTGTATTTTTCGTAAATCATTCAGCTCTGTGTTTAAGAAACAAAAGTTATGTCCTCAAATCAATGAAGACTTTTGATCTTGTCATTTGTGAAAACATGGCTGGAACTTGAAGGCATTACGCCAAGGGGAGAAAGTCAGACAGGGAAAAGACAAATACAAAAAAAAAAAAAAAGGAAAAAGAAAAAAAAGACACAGTATAACGTCCCTTATTTGTAAGATCTAAAAAACAAACAAAAAGGAGCTCATGAGCTCGTGGATATGGAGGACAGATGGGTGGTCGCCAGAGGTGGGGCAGGTAGTTGGTGAAATGTGTAAAAGGGGTCAAAAGATACAGACTTCCAGTTACAAAATAAGTAAGTCGAGGAGATGAGATGCACAGCATGATGACGGTAGTTAATAATTCTGTGTGGAGTATTTGAAAATGGTGAATGGATCAGATCTTATAAGGTCTCATCGCAAGAAAGACATTTTTGGTGCTAGGGATGGTGACAGATGTTAGCTAGATTTATTGTAGTGATCACTTTGCAAGGCCTACAAATATTGATCCCTGACATTGCACACCTGACTAATATGTCATAAGTCAATTACACCTGGACAGAAATACACGTTAATGGGAGGAGAGTGGGGGGACGGGTCATTCCAGTTGGGTCAAAAATGACTCTCTGAACTTGAAATGTGATCTTCACATTTGTATAAAACAAAGGATTAAAGGAGTTTAAAGATAATTAAAACCTTTAAGTCATAGAAATTGAAGTAGGAAGCAACATTTTTATCAGAATTTAAGCTATAACAAAGTATACAACACAGTGTAGGATGTAGCATTTAAGAATCTTTGGTAAATAATGCGTTCATATGCAGACTGTTCAGTATCTTGATGTGAGTGGTAATTTTAAAAAATAGTTCATTTTAGGTATTTAAGATGGGCATTAAGGAGGGCATGTGATGAGATGAGCACTGGGTGTTATACTGTATGCTGGCAAATTGAATTTAAATTAAAGGAAGGAAAGAAAGGAAAGAAAGGAAAAAGAAAGAAAGAGAAAGAAAGAAAGAAAGAAAGAAAGAAAGAAAGAAAGAAAGAAAGAAAGAAAGAAAGAAAGAGAAAGAATTTGGAAACCAAATTGGAAGACAAATACACAAAAAAGCTAATCCAAGGCAGAATGTGACAGACTTTAAAGAGTAGGTACAAAATATGATGGGGGTTTGTAGAAGAAATTCAAATGCAGTCTATACAACTTATTTTGAAGCTTTAAAGAAAACATTTTTGAAAGACTCTGGACACATCAACCAGTGGTGAAGGGGACAGGGCCAAAGTGGTGAGTTTTGGCAAGCCGACTGGGGGGTCCCCAGGGAGGACCCAAGGAAGCTGCAGGACGCCATAGGGGCATGGATTCCCCTCATGGCCTTAGTGTGAATGAGAAAGAGCAAGGATGGAGCAACCACACAGCCACAACTGGGCAGGAGGTGTGAGAAGATGTGTCATCTGGGATAGTGAGTATGCAGATGTGGCCTCTAGGCCAAGATGAGGGCAAGGGCAAGGCCGAGAGAATACGCCTCTCATTCTGTCAGTGCTCAACAACCTGTAGGCCCCAAGTCTGTGGGATGTGTGCTTCCATTCTGAGGGTGTGTTACTATGGGGGAATCTAAGTATCAAACCAATGAGCCTTTGCTGGGGCCTTACTGTCTGTTGAATTATATGTGGTCCCATTGAGATTCTACAACACAATATGGTGCCTGTCTTTTTTTTTTTAATTTTATTCATCTACTTGAAAGAGAAAGAGAGAGCAGGAGAGGGACAAGCAGACTCCGTGCTGATCATGGAGCCTGATATCGGGCTCACTTCCGGGACCCTGAGATCATGACCTGAGCCAAAATCAAGAGTCGGACGCGTAACCAACTGAGCCATCCGGGCGCCCCAGTGCCTGTCTTGATGGAAGGGTCTATTAGGTGCTTGGTATTTTATATACACACTCTCACAATCCTCACAGTGGCCCTACAGGGTAGGTGAGATGATTGTGATTTTACAGACATAGACACTGAGTCTCAGAGGTTAAATGACTTGACCAAGACGATTCGGCTCTAGCCTGTTGGAAACCAAATTGGAAGCCTGGCTCTTCTCTCCCTCTCGATACTTTTAGTGCTTTTCTGCATCATGCTATTGAGGAGGGGAGACAAAGCACCTGTACTGCTGTCCACATGACTGGCTTCACCAGCTTGGAGGACAACTAAGGTGACCTGTCTTTTTCTTTTTTAAAATATTTTATTTATTTATTCATGAGACACACACACACACAGAGAGAGAGAGAGACAGACAGACAGACAGACAGAGGGAAAAGCAGGCTCCCTGTGGGGAGCCTGAGGTGGAACTTGATCCCAGGACCCCAAGAACACAACCTGAGCCAAAGGCAGACGCTCAACCACTGAGCCACCTGGGCTGCCCTGTCTTTTTCATATTCAAAGTTATTGCTCAAGACCAAGTCCCCTGGCCAAGGAGATTTATGCAGCTTAAAAGGGCCAGACCCGGCTGGCTCCATGGGTGGAGGGCCACAAGATAGGGGTGCCTGAGTGGCTCAGCGGTTGAGCATCTGCCTTTGGATCAGGGCATGATCCTGGGGTCCTGGAATCAAGTCCTGCATCAGGCTCCCTGTGGGGAGCCTGCGTCTCCCTCTGTCTGTGTCTCTGCCTCTCTCTCTGTGTCTCTCTTGAATAAATAAAATCTTAAAAAACCTTGTTTGCTGAAAGAATAAAAATAATGATTGTAACTAAAAAAATTGTTAAAAGTATAAATCTCATGTTAGGTATTCTTACCACAATAAAATATAATTAAAAAAAAAAAAAACCTTAAAAAAAAAGCCACCAGATGCCTGGGTAGTGGGAATGTCAGCTTCTCAACTGTCAATGCATAGCTCACTTCTGGCTCCATGGGGGTGGCCCCACTCCCTCAGGAGTGGGATTGACCAAGAGCGCCATGGCCTCGGGCCCGAAGGCACCACACTTAAGTGCCTATTTCTTCGTCTGCTGTGTTTCCCAAATCACCTTCAAACTCTGCCACACCCAGCCTCCCCCACGAACCATTCCAGGTCTTTGCATGGATATGGGGCACCGTGGACTAAATCTTCCTGCTCCGAGTCCGGGCACTAAGACTCTAACCTCCAGTGGAATGGTGTTTGGAGGCAGGGCCTTTGGGGGGTGATTTGGTCACGCAGGTAGAGACCTTTTTAAGAAGAGGAAGAGACTAGTGCCTGCCCAACCTCTGCCATGTGAGGATGTGGCAAGAAGGTGGGTGTCTGCAAACCAGTTCGTGGGCCCTCACCAGACCCTGAACCTGTGGACACCTGGCCCCAGAACTGGGGGGGACAAATGCCGCCCACTCTGTGGGATTTTGCTATAGCAGACCCAGCTGACCGAGACCCAGGGTCACTAGGGGTGAGTCTTTCTTTGCTTGTAGTGGGGTCCCCATGGGCCCCATGGCACCTGCCCTGAGAGCAGACCTTCTCTGCTCTACCTCTGTCGGTTAAGGAGGTTCTTCTGAAGATGTTAAACCTCTAAAGGAAAGTGACTGGGGTCTCTCTTGTTCATTTAAGCCTATTTTAGCTTTAATGTCTTCGGCTTCATTGAGGGATGGTCGACAAATCATCTCTTTAGTCGACAAAAAGTGCGGTGGCCCCTGTGGAAAGTGCCCATGGTCCCCAGTCCCCGGCTCTGTGGGAGGGAGGCCCCGGGAGGGGACTGTGTTGGTGGAGGGGCACCGCTGGGCCCATCCTGCCCCGCCCGGCAGGCGGCTGCTGGCTCCTGGCGTTGCAGCTGAGGGCAGGAAGGCAGGGCTTCTGGCAGAGCCAGAGGTTTTCTGCGAGCTCACCTGTACAAGGAATTTATGAGCCATGTCAGCTTGGGTAAACAACGAAAGTTCATGTTCCTCTAATCAGGAGCCATGTTTCATTATTAAAAGTTAATTAGAAGCTGGGGCGCCTGGGGGGCTCCGTCTGTGAAGCGTCTGCCTTCGGCTCTGGTCGTGATCCCAGAGTCTCTGGATCGAACTCTGCATTGGGCTTGTGCACTTGCTCTCTCTCTCTCTCAAATAAATAAATATAATCTTAAAAAAAAGAAGAAGGTTTATTAGGTGCAAAGCTATTGGCCCCTGCCCAGGGCCGAGATGGGGTTCCCAGGTCACAGGGCTGAGCCCCAGGTGGGAGAGGGCAGGGCTTGCGCAGGGTCAGAAGCTCCCAAGGCTGGGCGAGGGCTGTGGGCCAGGGACGGGGCAGCAGGCTCTGCAGCCAGGTCCTTCAGCTCAGCTTCTGGGCAGGGGTTGGGGGTGGGGGCGACAGGGGTACCCCTCTCCTCAGCCTGCCTGCGAGCACCAGCCCCATGAAGGTCCTCACTTCCCTTCCAGATCAGGGTCTTCTGGGCTTCTTGCTCAGGCCAGTCTGCAAACCAAGAAACCAGTTTGAGCTTGTCTCAAAAACCTGCCGAGTGAGTGAGGCTCTAAAACCCTGATGGGTGAAGATCGGTTTGCACTTGCATCTGATCTTCAAGCAAACCATTCCTGAGGTTTTCTTGAGGCAGTTTGTCAAGAAGGCAGCTGCCAAGACACCCCAGGGAGGTGCTGGGGGGAGTGCCTGTACGGCAGCAGGTGGGACAGGTGGGCTTTCCTGGTGAGAGGGGCTGTCTCCCCAGACTGGGGGCCGGGGGGACTGTCCTGTGCTGGGAGGGCCCCGTGGGGTGGCAGCTGGGATGCTCGGTCTGTGGGCCCCCCCCCCCATTCCTAATTTTACTAAAACAGAGAAGGGAAGCAAAGGTCTGCTAGAAGCTGGAGAGAGTGCAAAGTCCTTTCTCACGGGGCCTCCTTCTATCAAGGTTTTATAAACTCCGAACTGGTTTCCGGCCTTGAGTTCCCCAGAGATCTGGGGATTGAAGCGGAGAGAAACTTCTGCCCTCTGCTGCCCTGCTGGCCCGACACCTCCAGGGTCTTCGCAGGCTTTTCCGGTGGATGAGCCACCTGTGTCGGAGTTTTGAAGGTGTCTGGGATTCCAGCTAGAGTCAGGACATCCAAGTTAGGAAACAAACGAACAAAAAACGGTCAGAGGAAAAAGTTTCTAAAGTTCGAAAACTTTTACCACTAAGAATGACCTCCTGACTGTTTAAAGTTTTGCCTCTGGACGTTTGGAGTGAGGCGTGGTATTAAAGAAAACAGGTGGGAAGCGTGGGAGTCTGGGTCCCCGGAGACTGGAGCATCCCGCGGCTGTGGCCACATGGTGGCACTGGCGTCCGAGTCTTCAGAGCTGAGAGACCCAGGAAAGACAAACCCAGCTTCTCCAAGACTTGGCAGGTGAGAGTCACGCCCCCAAACACGAAGTGACCTGTAACGCCTATCAGTGATTGAAAGACGTTTTACAGAAATGCACTAAAATGGAAAAACTCAGTTTTTTTCCCCTTTCTGTGTAGGGAACACCCCAGTTTTCCTGACACTTCTGGTCACCAAATGTGTGGAGGGTTTTCCCCACAGCAAGCAATTCCCCCCCATCAGCTGGGGGTCTGCCTGGAGGTGGTGTCAGACCCCACAGGTTAGGGGCTCAGTCCCACAAGACCACCCCTTCCTTCTTCCAGATGCCAGTCCCAAGCCCAGTAGCACCTGTGCCCCTGACTCCCGGGGGCTGGAGATCGGTGGTGCCCACCACCCCCTGTGTGGGTTTGACTGGTTTGTGACAGCAGCTCACAGAATCCTGACTATTGTAGTTTCACGGAGGCGATCCCACATGGAAATGATGGTTTATTAACTGTCCCCAGCCCCCTCCCCTTTCTTGGGGACGGGTGTTCAGGGCTGGAAACTCTAAGCCTCCAGTCCTGGCTCTGTCTTTCTGCTGCTCGGACCCCAGCCAGGAGCCAGGCCAGGAGCCCACCCGGAGTCACCCCCCAGAGTCACTTTGAGGGGATGGAGGAGGCTCCCAGGAGTTTACAAGGGTTTCAGGAGCTCTGTGTCAGGAGCTGGGGGCAGAGGAAAGAAAAAATCTTTTTTCTATGATTGCACACGTGCTTAGGTCTGATTGTACAAATTGAACACGTATGCGACCAGAAGCCCGATCTGGAAAGGTCACTACCAGCCCCCCAGTGCCCCGCAGTGTCCCCTTTTCAATCAACTAGCCCCTAGCAGAATAGGAGAGTGCTCCCCGGTTTTGTCCTCAAGGAAATGGACCCCCCTGTATGTGCTCGTTGGAGGCTGGCTTCTCGTCCTTGCCCAGAGTGGGGGTCCCCCCGCCTTGATTTGCTGCACACAGTGTCCCGCTGCGGGAACATACTCTGGCTGCGCTGCCCAAGGGCATTTGTCAGAGGGGGGTGTCTCTTGCCTTTGCCTGTTAGGAAGAGCGCTGCTGTGATGTTGTACGTGCATTTTGGTGATAATGGGGGACCCCTTTCTATCGGGCTTACCCCTTGCGCTGGAATTCCTGACTCATGTGTCCAGACTGAGTAGACATCGCCAAAAAAGATTGCCAAAGTGGTTGTTTCATGGCCCAGCACCTTCCCTTGTCCCACCAGGGACTCCATGTCCCCACCAGTGTTCTTCCTACCACAGTATTTTATTTTATTTTTAAAAAATATTTGGGATCCCTGGGTGGCTCGGTGGTTTGGCGCCTGCCTTTGGCCCAGGGCGTGATCCTGGAGTCCCGGGATGGAGTCCCGCGTCGGGCTCCAGGCGTGGAGCCTGCTTCTCCCTCCTCCTGTGTCTCTGCCTCTCTCTCTCTCTCTCATAAATAAATAAATAAATCTTAAAAAAAAGATTTAAAAAATATTTTATCTATTTGACAGAGAGAGTGTGCATGCAAGAGCACAAGCAGGCGGAGCAGGGGAAGGGAGAAGCAGGCTCCCCATGGGGAGCCCAATGTGGGACTCGACCCCAGGACCCCTGGATCACGCCCTGAGCTGAAGGCAGACACTCAACCCTGGAGCCCCCCAAGTGCCCGACATTTGACATCTTGAGTACCCTAAGCAGGTGAGCACTTCCAACCATTCTAGCTCCTGGTGTCCCTGTGAGCATCTGAGAGCATCTGTGTCCTCTTAGCATCGCTTGTCCTCACCCTGCAGAGTTCTGGGTGTGTTTGGTGAGCCAGGTGGGGAGAAGGAGCCTCCGTGGGCAGGCCACAGAAGCAGAGCTGCAGAGCAGCGGAGGGGGATGGATCGAGGGTTTAAGAACCTGCCAGCCTCCCTTCTGCCCCCCATCTCCATCCCCCACATCCCAGGTCCTCAGGCGGAGGTGGTGAGTCTGCAGAACAGACTGCACTTCTGGGGGCTTTCTGCCATGGGAGGGGCTGTTTTGGAGGTTGAGGAGGGGATTACTGCCCCCCTTCTCCAATGCCCCCACCCCCAGAAACGCAGGGGCCCAGCTTCCTGCACAGCCACCCACCCCAGGTCAGGGCCTGGGAAAGAGACACAGCCTTGGGCAGCAGAGCCCGTGGCCTGGGAGGGGCTGGCCCGCAGGAGCAGAGGCTGGGCTCCGGGGTCACAAGGCTCCCCGGGACCCGGATGAGCATGAGTGAACCTGCCTGACATCTACACCTCAGGGTCCAATGGGCACCTCGCTCTGTGTCCCATGAGCGGGCTTTCTCCTCTTCCTGTTTCCACTCTGCTTAGGAATCCACGCCCCCTCTGTCTTCCTGACTCACTCAATCTACCCACTTTTTGGGCTACACTCGAAGCCTCACCGTCCCTGCCCGTGGTCATGGTCTTCCTTCCTCTGATTCCTCCCCATGGTCACTGCTACCTCCTGGCCTTACCCCATCACATCTGTCCCAGGATGTGTGCACCTGCCATCTGCCACCCACCCCATAGCCTGCATGCTTGCCCCTAAAAGCTCCATCCTCAGGGTGCTCCTCAAATTGAAAAGCAGACCACGTCCTTTCCTTGCTGAACCTCATCCCGTTTCACAGAGGAGCAGCAGTCGGAAACCCCTACCATGGCCCTGCAGCCCCACAGGATCTAGCCCCTTCCTTGCTCTCTAACCTCCTTGTGGATACACCAGCCTGCTAGATTTGAGCTACTGAGCCGCCCAGCTGCATGGGGACTGGGTCTGTAAAGAGGTAATTAAGATGAAATTGATGTGGGAAGGGGCAGCCCGGGTGGCTCAGCGGTTTAGCGCCGCCTTCAGCCCAGGGCCTGATCCGGGAGACCCAGGATCGAGTCCCACATCGGGCTCCCTGTGTGGAGCCTGCTTCTCCCTCTGCCTGTGTCTCTGCCTCTTTCTCTCTCTGTATCTCTCATGAATAAATAAATAAAATCTTTAAAAAAAAAAAAAAGAAATTGATGTGGGAAACAAAGGCAGAAGAGAAGTGATTAAATTTCCATGCTCCCTACAGCCCACTGACCAGTCCTTGAATCAGGCAGGGGGCCTTCCTCCAGGGACTCAGCGGCCTCCATGCTCACCCGTCACTCAGGGCAAAAGGCAACCTTAGCCCCACCCCCAGGACCCTGTGAGTCTGCTTTACTTTTTTATTTTTATTTTTTGTGAGTCTGCTTTAACACAGAACAATTCCTTTAGAACCTTCTTTCCTCTCAAACCCCCAAGATCATGCCCCAGGCATCTGACCCACGGATGTACATCTGAAGGGTCTCATGCCTCAGGTTTTATTAGACGGTAATAAATGACCTTTCCCGACAATAGCTGGTCCCCTCAGGGTCCCGGGAAGCTTGCTTCCAAATTCCTCAGAGACTCGGGCTCTCCCTGACCCCCTCCCGACTTGAAAGTCTATAACGGGCCCTCTTTGTGACCCCGTGCAGCCCTTCCTGCCCACGGGCCCTGTCCCCAGGTTTTCATAAAACCACCTTTTTGCACCAAAGATGTCTCAAGAAATCTTTCTTGGCTGCTGGCTTCGAACCCTGCCGTCTTTCCTACATCAAAATGAGGTCCCTGATTCAGCATGACTGGTGTCCTTATAAGAGGAGGGATTCAGACTTGAAGGCACAGTGAGAAGGCAGCTGCTGCAAGCCACAGAGAGAGGCCTGGGAGAGGGATCCAGCCCTGCCCGCACCCTGATCTTGGACTCCTGGCCCCTAGACCGTGGGAAAACAAAACTGTGTGGTGTGTGCTACTGTTACAGTGAGCTAGGGAGCTGGTGCACATGCTCCTCCTCTGTGTCTGGTCCAGATCCAGAATCCAGGGTGGGCTGAGGGACCCTCCCCTCTCCTCCTTGGACTTCAGTTTGCTTGCTGTGGATGGAGATGGGCGGCCTGGGGTCCCTGCTGGATGCTGGGATGCTGGACGGTCCTATGCTGCCCCCACAGAGGACTCTACCAGGAGGCTCAGGACCTCCCTCCAAATCGACCTTCACAAGGGTCTGCTGTGAGATGCATGAGCAGATAAGAAGAGAGGCAGAAAGGGAGCTCAAGAGGCTGGAGGGGGGCAAGGAAGGGGAAGAGACAAAGGCACAGAGTGAAGCGGACGCAGAGGATGACGGAGACCCAGCAGGCACGGGGGCCAGGGAAGCTCTAGCATGTGGCTTCTGGTTCCTCCATGTCCCACAGCATTTCATGTTGTTGGAACTGGGGCTGGGACGATGTTTCCAGTGGGGCTGGGGCGGGTGGGGCAGAGACCTCGGGCTTGGAGCTGGTCTTGGGATCAGATTAGACTGAGGTTTGGGTAAGGCCAGAGGTGGGGCCTGGGCTGGGGGTGGGCATGGGGGGCCATCTGGACTTCCACCACCACTACCCCTGCAGGCTCCGCTGGATTCCTCAAAAAGTGACTTAAAAGTGTGTGTGTGTGGGGCTGTCCAGAAGGGGCACGCCTCCTTCCACTTCCCACCCTTGAGTTCTCCAAATTATTGATGTCTCCAAATGGTCACTGAAGGCCCTCATTCCTCTGCTCCCAGCCTCCCTCCTGAGCAGCAGGAAGCTGGGCCCCCAGGGAGTCAATGAAAGTGAAAGTTGAGCACCTGAAGATGGGGGGGGGAGGGCAGGGGAGAGGGGTCTCCGCAGCAATAGGAGGAGGTGAAAGGAGAACAAGCACGGGGTAGATCCCTGGGAAGCCCTTGCGAGGAGCTGGGCATGTAAAGGCTCAGGGTCAGACAGTTTCCCTCCCCCTAACCCTGCTCATTTCCATGCGCACATCACCGAGGCAGGTAGTAGGATGGTATCCATTTCAGGCCAAAGAAAATGAGGCGTAGAGATCTTGGGTGGCTTGGCCAGTGCGCTCGGGGCTGGTAAGCGGCAGAACCATAGTTCTGACTTGTGTGTGGTTGACCTCCGGGTCTTCCCAGTGCTGCCTTGGGGCAGGGACTCGCTGCGAGGTCAGCCAGCCAGGAGGTTACGTGGTGTGTAGGGAAGGAGGTCCCTGAGACCAAAAAGCTGGAGTCCAGGCAGGGAGAGAGAATGTGGGACACCGCGGGAAACCAAGACCCTTAGCGCACTCCTGTGGCACGGGCTCACTGGGGGCCGACCACATGCAGGGGCCGCTCCAGGCCAGGGGACTAGGGTGCCTGCCTCTGGGATGTACAGAAAGTAGTAAGCTAAGTACCCCCAAATGCATGATATATTACAGGGAGACCAGTGCTATGGAAGACAGAGACGGGGAGAGGGGAGGAGGGAGGAGGGCTGGTGGTAGTGGTGACAGACCCTCCTGATGTGGGAATAGGGCAGCCAGGGTGCGGGGTATCCCCTTCATGGCCTCTGAGCCTGGTGCTTGTGTCTGGTCTCTGTGCTCAGCGAGACTGGAGTCAGGGTGGGGTCTACTGTGGGTGCTGTTGGCATGACTGGTGCATTCTGCTGACGGCTTGCCCTGACCCCGGTCCCTTAGCATGTGCACCCAAATGTCAAGGTCTATTTTTCTTTTACAGATTTTATTTACTATTTATTTATTTATGAGAGAAAGAGAGAGAGAGAGAGAGAGAGAGAGTAAGGGTAGGGAGAGACTCTCAAGGAGACTCTGCACTCAGCATGGAGTCCAACATAGGGCTCAATCCCACAACCTGAGATCATGACCTGAGCTGAAGTCAAGAGTTGGATGCTTAACCAACTGAGCCACACAGGTACACCTCAAGGTGAATTTTTGATATTTGCTGCATATTTGTAGAAAAGACAATTTACTGTTACCTGGCTTAAAAAAAAATCAGTAGTCTCTTTGTAAAATATAGTAAAATATAGTTTAAAATTCATTTTTGAACTCCTTATATGTTTGGTTTATAAGTGTGGTTATTGTTCTCATAAGCTGAGCAAAGTGAGAACCACCGATTGCACTTTAAAAAAAAGATTTTATTGATTTATTCATGAGAGACACACAGAGAGAGGCAGAGACACAGGCAGAAGGAGAAGCAGGCTCCCTGCGGGGAGCCCCATGTAGGACTTGATCCCAGGACCCTGGGATCACGCCCTGAGCCAAAGGCAGACACTCAACCACTGAGCCCCCCATCACCTAGCCCCCCCCCCATCATTTGGCTTTACCATATTTGGATGAAGGAAATTTCCCCTGGAAGCTGGGGCTTGTGCATCTCCCTGGCATTTCCCAGTGTTGGATGTAACAGCTGATGAGTGGGATCCATTCTCCTGTTTCTTTGTAGCTGATTTCTCTCCCTCTCCAGTAGCTTCCAGAACCTTCTCTTCCTCCGTGGTATTCTGAAATTTCACCACGGTGCATTCTGGGTCATTCTTCAGTGAAAAGTTGAGCAATTAATTTGTAGGGTATCTGAATTTGGAGCCTCAACGTTTTCATTCCAATGGACTTTCTTGCATTATTTCTTTGATGACTTTCTCCCTTTGACTTTCTGCTTTTCCTTCCAGAACTCCTACGAGGAGGATGTTGGTTCTCCACGTTGATCTTTTACGTTACCTGTGGAGGTTCTACAGGGCGAATAGAAGAGACTGTTCTCTGACGTTTGAAACCACTTGAGAACTAGGACACAGTAGACAGTTATGTGGATATTGAGATGTTGGCAGTATTGCTGATAAGCAGGGAAAGGTGGATTTGGCTTAAAATCTTAAATCAAAACTGACAAAATAGGGACACTTGAGCGGCTCAGTGGCTGAGTGTCTGCCTTCAGCTCAGTGCATGATCCCTAGGTCCTGGGATCAAGTCCCGCATCGGGCTCCCCACAGGTAGCCTGCTTCTCCCTCTGCCTGTGTCTCTGCCTCTCTCTCTCTCTGTGTGTCTCTCATGAATAAATAAACAAATCTTTAAAAAACCCCGACAAACAATGAAACAAAACAAAGCAATTCTTAAATCAAAAGAACTTGTTAAGATTTCATCCAAGAATTAGGCAGACCTATCTGCCCTGTGGCAGAGCAGATTACAAGCTGGGTGGGAGGCAGCTCCACAAGGCATGCTTCCCTCCCTAGGTGGGAGTGCAGGGCTAGGGGACTGAGAGGAGGCCCAGAGAATTTCCCTGATGAAAAATATACATAGAAATATGAGGCCAGGGAAAAAAGTCCTCTAACTCAGCTGTTTTCTCATTAACAAAACTTTTCTTTTTGTTTCTGTCCTTCTGATCACTCTCTCTTCCTCTCTCTCTTTCTTCGCACCGCCCCTAATCCCTTCTCTCTTTTTCCTGGAAGCTTTCCTAAAATTTATTTTCCAAAGCTCCTGCTGATTTTTTGACTTCAGCAATATTATTATCATTTTTAAAAAATTTTCAAAAGCTCTTTCTTGTTTTCTGAACAAGTAACTAGAACAGAAATGCACTGGGAATTCTGATTGATTCACAATGTGAATTCAGGAAACCCAATAGGAAAATAGATGAAGGATATGAGAAAGCAGCTCACACAAGGGGAAACCCAGATGACTAGTACCTAGTTGGAGAAGTGTCCAAGCCCACTCTTAACTAGAAATGTGGAATTTGGGAGTTGGAAGAGGGAAGTAGATTGGTAGCAATTGGGAAGTTGAATAATATCAAGAGTTGGGAAGGATGGAGCAGAAGGTGGGGGCCCTAACTGGGCTGGTGGTGGGGATATCACCCAGCACAGCCATTCCGGAAAATTGCGCCCTGGTGGGTCTCAGTGAAATAGAGCTTGAGAATGCTTTGCAATCTTGCAATTTGACCCCAGGTGTACTTCACAAGGGAGGTCTCCTCTTGATCCCCACCTCTAGATCTCTGCCTTTAATAGCAGAGATAAGACAGAAAGGTAATTTCTGGGTTATTAATACTCTCCTAGAAGGAGCAGGGACGGAAGATGCCGTGAGGGAGTGTGTAGGGGAGGCGGAAGACCTGGCAAGCAAAGAAAGAAAGGGAAAGAAGGTGACTAAAAAAATATTGTGGATATGATCTCATCTGTGCAAAAATGTCCATGTGCTTGGAATTAAGTGCGAAAGTTTTGTTTTTTTTTTAGTTTTTATTTATTTATGATAGTCACACAGAGAGAGAGAGAGAGAGAGGCAGAGACATAGGCAGAGGGAGAAGCAGGCTCCATGCACCGGGAGCCCGACATGGGATTTGATCCCGGGTCTCCAGGATCGCACCCTGGGCCAAAGGCAGGCTCTAAACCGCTGTGCCACCCAGGGATCCCAAGTGTGAGAGTTTTCTGTGATGACCCAGTGCTTTCATTGTTGGGTAGGGCTCCAAGAGAACTTCTTATGTGGGTCTTCATGGGATCATGATGGGAACCATGAGTGTGGTGTTAATTTTGGTTATTGGCAGTTGGCAACCTCTTAGGGTTCATTACTAGGGAACTGGGTAAATAAAGCATAATCAACTCCAATCCATGCCACCCTGGGGTTCATAGCAACAAGCCAGATTGTACAAATAGCAACACCGACAGATCTTAAACACGTATTGTTGGATGAAGAAGGTCAGGAACAAAAAGATTCATAAAAGTTCCATTTATGTATATAGCAGAGAGACACATAGACTCCAGCACGTATTTTACAAAGGTTCCCATTGAGGCATACTCTTTGGGTCACCTATGGATGCAAAACACACCAACCTCAACTTCTGTGGCTTGAAACAAAGGACTACTTGTTATGTCTTAAGGTTCAATGGGGCTGGAAATTTGGGTAGGGTGAGGCCAGGTGGTCCACGTCGTATTGGCCAGGGTTACACACGTGGGGGCATTCAGCTGTTGGCTGTGCTGGGCTGGAAGCTCCTGGAAGGCTTTGTTGACACGTCCTCGGGCCTCCGTGCTCCTCTGTGTGGTCATTCTCTCTCTGTCTCTCTATCTCTCTGTCTCAATATCCAAATCATGTCTTACTTCCCCACCTCCAGCCCAGGCCTCTCTCTCTAGCAGGAGAGCTGGACTTCCCTAAAGCATGGAGGCTGGCGTCCAAGGCTGAAAACTGAACCTTCCAGGTCTCTGAAGGCTGAGCCCAAAACTGGGCTCACTTCTAGCACTTTCTACTGGCCACAGCAAGCAATGCAGGTAGCTCAGATTCAAGGGGAAGGGAAACAGACTCTGGCTCTTCAGGTGGTGGCCGGTGTGACTTGCATGCATGGCAAGGGAAGAAGCTGACTGCCACCGTCTTTGGAGACTGTTTGCACGTGGAGAGTAGAATTGGTTTGGGGGAACAGGATAGAGGAGGGAAAGTAGGAGGGGAGATTGGAGGAAGGTGGGGCGTCCATGAACTCAGAAATACGACTAACCTGACTTTCTGTGCCTGAGGTCCCCCACCACCTAAAAAAAAAAAAAAAAAAAGAAAGAAAGAAAGAAAGAAAACCCCACCTAAACCAGTATCAACCAAATAAAACAGGATTCCATAACCCAAATCAGAAAAACCCAATAGAAAAGTGACAAAACCATATGACACTTTCAGAAATAGTCCAAGGACATGTCAACTTTTGGTAAAAATTAAGATACTGAGTTTCAAACAGGGAGAAAAGAGGCAAGGGATGTCTCTCGTGTTTCCTGTTCTTTCTCACCAGGTTGGGGGTGGGCAGTGATGGTTGAACCCAGAAACTTGGAGTCAATCCAGTTGAGGTGTGTGGCCAATGAGAAAACCCCTCTCCTGTCCTGATTCCCGGATGTCAGTTGGTCAACTTTGGCATGGAGTAGATAATGCACTTGGTCAGCTCTTTTTTTTTTTTTTTTAAGATTTTATTTATTTATTAATGAGAGACACAAAGATAGGGCCAGAGACACAGGCAGAGGGAGAAGCAGGCTCCCTGTGGGGAGCTCGATGCGGGACTTGGTTCCAGGACCCCAGGATCATGCCCTCAGCCGAAGGCAGGTACTCAGCTGCTGTGCCACCCCGGTGCCCCCATCATCCAGGTGCCCCATCACCCGGGTGCCTCATCACCTTGGTGCCCCCATCACCTGGGTGCCCCATTACCCAGGTGCCCCCATCACCCGGGCACCCCATTACCCGGGTGCCCCCATCAACCGGGCACCCCATCACCTAGGTGCCCCATCACTCGGGTGCCCCATTACTCAACCTTTTCCACAGGACTGTGAAGACCTCTGTCTTATGGCCTGACTTTCCCCTGATTTGCTTCTCTCTGCCCAGGGAAGGTCACTTACTCTTCCTGAAGGCCCATTCCCTCCCCTGGGCAGTGGGGGCCACAGAGGTGCCCACCACTGGGGGGGCCGTGTTGGGACAGTCACATGTAGTTGACTTAGCACAGGTGAGGACGGGGCTTGGTGAGATTCCATCCCTCTGCCCAGGGAGGGCCGCTTGCTGCCACCTGGTGTCCCTGCCCTTATGCCCTGGTCCTTTAGGGGCTTTATTCCCAGAAGAGGGAGGTGAACCAGCTCAGAGCTGGGGAGCCCGGATGCTGAGCCTGCACATTGGGCAAGACCAGAGAACCGGCCCCTGTGATCCTGGCCAGGATATTTGGAGACACCAACAGTTCTGGGAACTCCTGGGACAGGAAGCGAAGGGGGGAGGGGCAGAGGGGAGCCCGGTGAACTGCACCCCAGCGCCCCGGGACCAGACCCCTCCCAAACTTGCAGTGAAGAGCGAGGTAGCTGGCTGGGTTATGGGGAATAGGCCAGGAGACCCCTTTCTCTGGGAGGAACAGACACAGTCATGTCCTCCGCCCCCGCCACCCTTTGCCTGAGTTCCAACCCCATTTCCCCTTCTATTTACTGTCCAAAGTCCCAGGGGCAGCTGATACCAGGTGAGAAGCACTCGGACACTCGGACACACGGGCTCGGGGTTCTCGCCCAGACCAGCCACTCCGGGTACCCCTGCCCCACTTCTCCTGGCTCTGGTGCCTCCTTGTCCTGGGGCCTGGGCTGCGTGAGGGACCTGGGAGTCCGGCCACCCTACTTTAACAGGTAACTAAGGTTGGGGAGGCAGGTGGCACTGGGGATATTTGGTGTGGAGGAGACCCTAGTTCAGGGGCAGCGGGGGCCGGAGGGAGGAGTGGGAGGTGGCTGAGTCCACAGGAGTGCGGGAGGTGGGCTCCTGGCCATGGCACTGCCAGCCAAGCAGTCTCCCAGAAGGGACAGGACCTAGCCGTGTTTCAGCCCCACGTTCACCTCCAAGCTGAAACCCGACCCCAGGGGTAGCCTGGACCTGCTCCCACCCTCCATCCAACCCCATCGTGGGCCTCTGCCAGCATTAGCTTCCAGCATTAGCCTCGAGCCCAGCCTCAGCCCGACCCAGCTCCTGCCCCGGACCCAGCATGGCCAAGGACTGTCAAGACATCCAGCAGCTGGACTCTGAGGACAGCGACCAGCAGCTGGGCAGAGGTGAGGGGCCGGGTCCTCGTGGGCATGGCCCCAGAAGAGAAGACCGGTTCTGCAGAAGTGAGTGTCTAGTTTCTGGGGTTTCATACCTCCTCCGAGTAGCTGCCGGTTGCTCTCTTGCTCTGGGGTCTCTGTCACCTTCGCCCGTGACCAGGGACCAGGCTTCTCTGGGTGTAGGGTGCCTGTCTCCACTGCTTGCCCGCTGACCTCACCTTCCTCTCTACCCCCGGGACCCCAAGGAAAGGGTGTCTGCCCTGAGGCGAGGGACTAACTGGAATGCTGGAGACGGCTTCCTCCTCCTCTTCTCAACCTGAGTAGCATGCAAGCACATGTGTGCATGTGTGTGCATGTGTACATGTGTGCATGTGTGTGTGCGCATGCACATTTCCTCCTAACCTGAGCAGTGTGTGTACGTGTGTGTGCCGTGTGCATGCATGCCTGTGTGTGCCAGGAAAGCATGTGCAGCCAGGAGAGTGTGTATGTGGGGGGGAGCTGGGGGCTGGGCACAGCACGATCTGGGCCCCCCACTCCGTTCCCCTAAGCTCCCAGCCTAGATCCTCCTCTAGTGGCTGCAAGGAGTGTGGTGATGGTGTGAGGCTCGCGGAGACAGGAGGCTCTGGGAGGGACCCTCATTCCCAGGGCTGGTGGACAGCAGGGGACCTGGTGCCCTTGCAGGATGCGGGGGGGGGGGGGGGGTAGATGGGAGCTGATTAGGGCAAGGGCAGCAGGAGGGGTAGGTGTTCCCACCACGGCTCCTCCTTTCCTGGTAGTGAGCTGGGCGTGAGATCCACTCCCCATGAGATCTCCTGAGGGGGCACCGATTCCCAGTTCAAGCAGGAGGCTGGGGCAGAGCCTGGATGTCTTGGATTTCACGGAGGAGGGCGCTTACCCCAAAAAGCCTGCTGGGCAGCAAGGCAGGAGACAGAGGCACACAGCGACATCCACACCCGTCACCTGCTTTCCCAGGACAGCTTGCACTCTTCTTCGTGCGCTAGATGCCTAGTTTTCAGCCAGTTTGGAGATGTTTTGGCCACTCTTTCCTCAGCACCCATTTTCTGCCTCCCTCCCTGCTCTGCTCTCTTCTCCTTCAAGGACTATAATATTCGGGGTCCCACAGGTTCACTGATGGCCTCTGCATTTTTTTAGTCTTTTCTCTCCCGGTGTTTCTTTTTATATCGTTATTATTGCTGTGTCTCCAAGTTCACTGATCTTTATTTATGTCAAACTCATTCTACCCAGTGTATTTTCCATTTCAGACATTGTGGTTTTCATGCCTAGGAGTTCAACCTGGGATGTTTAAGTATCTTCCTTGACTTGTGCTCATGTCTGTGAACAGCACACAGTTATATTATCTGTTTTAATGTCCATGTCTGCTAATTCTAGCACCTGTGTCCATTCTGGGTCTGTTTGTTTTTTAAATATTTTGTTTATTTATTAGGGAGAGGGAGAGAGAGAGAACGAGCAAGGGGAGAGGCAGGGGGAGGGAGAGTGGAGAAGCAGGCTCTCTGTTGAGCAAGGAGCCAGACATGGGACTCGAACCCAGGACTCTGGGATCATGACCTGAGCTGAAGCCAGACGCCTCACCAAGTGAGCCATCCAGGTGCCCTGGGTCAGTTTCGATACATTTATTAACCTTCTTTTTTTTATTTATTTATTTATTTATTTATTTTATTTATTTATGATAGTCACAGAGAGAGAGAGAGGCGCAGAGACACAGGCAGAGGGAGAAGCAGGCTCCATGCACCGGGAGCCCGATGTGGGATTCGATCCTGGGTCTCCAGGATCGCGCCCTGGGCCAAAGGCAGGCACCAAACCGCTGCGCCACCCAGGGATCCCTATTAACCTTCTTATTATGAGTTGTGTTTTCCTGCCTCATTGTATGCCTGGTAATCTCTGATTGCGGGCTAGACATTGTGAATTTTACCACATCGTGTGCTGGATATATTTCTATTCCTCTGCATAACCTTGAGTTTTCTTTTGGGGGTGCGGTTAAGCAACTTAGTCAATTTGATACTTTTGGGTTTTGCTTTTATGATTTTTTAAAAGAAAATCTGTTACTTTATTTTTTAAGTTTATTTAACTTTTTAAGTAATCTCTACATCCAACGTGGGGCTTGAACTCATGATCCTGAGATCAAGAGTCACATGTTCTTCATCTGAGCCAGCCTCTACATTTGCAAGTTTTTTTTTTTTTTTTTAAGTAGCCTCTACACCCAACACAGGGTTTGAACTCAAGACCCTGAGATCAAGACCTGATCTTAAATCAAGAGTCAGATGCTCGACCATCTGAGCCAGTCAGGCGCCCCTGCTTTTATGATATGTTGGGCAGGTCTGGAGCACTCCCGAGGCACCATCCCGGGGCCTGTTTGTGTGCTCAGGATGTTGCTAAGGTTTGGGGGGAGCTCTTTGCAGACCTCCCGGATTCTGTGGCCAGCTCTCTCCTCTCTGACCCTCGCACTCCCCAGACTCTCAATTTCATGTCCTCACCCCGGTGAGTCAGCCTGCTGGGCTTTGCTTGGATTTCCCCTCCCCACTGCCTGGCCTGAAAACTTTCCCTTTGCAGCAGCCAGAACCACTGGGCTCCTCTCGTTGTTCCCTGTCTCTCAGGGATCCTCGCCCTTTGTTGCTTGAGATCCGAGTGTCTTGAGAAAGGGCGGCTTCTCATAGTTGTCTTGGTCGTTTCTGGTGGGGAGGGTGGATCTAGCCTCTGGCTTTCCACGTCCGGCAGACCTATGCTTTTACCTTCAAACTTGCCTGGCCCTCAGTTTGTGTGTTTTACTTCATTTTGTTCTCAGAACAATCCAATCTGGTAGCTACTCTTTTTATCCCCATTAAAAAAAATATATTATTTATTTATTTGAGAGAGAGAGAGAAGAGAAAACATGAGCTGGGGAGGAGCAGAGGCAGAGGGACCCCCAATGTGGGACTCAATCTCAGGATCCCAGGATCATGACCTGAGCCGAAGGGAGACACTTCACTGGCTGAGCCACCTAGGTGCCCCTTCTTACTCCCATTAAAAAAAATTGTCCTGCCTTCATCCCAGGGCATGATCCTAGTCCTGGGATCGAGTCCCACTTTGGGCTCCCTGCATGGAGCCTGCTTCTCTCTCCACCTGTGTCGCTGCCTCTCTCTGTCTCTCATGAATAAATGAATGAAATCTTTAAAAAAGTTGTGATAAGAATACGTAATATGAGTTCTGCCCTCTTCACAAGTGACTCGGGGTGCCAACGCAGGTCGTGAGCTCCAGTACAGGTGCAATGTGGTGCCTGGAACCTATCCATCTTGTGTAACTGAAACTTTATAGCCCTTGAACAGCAGCTCCCCATTTCCCCAGACCCTGGTGACTACCATTCTACTCCTGATGTCTGTGAGTCTGGCTACCTTAGCTACCCCGTGGAAATGGACACGAGGACGTTTGAGGCACCCAGAGGCCGAGTGACTTGTCTGAGACCTCGGAGCTAGTTGGTGGCACAGCAGGACTCAGCCACGGGTGGTCTGATCTCAGGCCTGCAGGCTCAGATTGCCAAGCCAGCCCAGAATTGGGGTTCATAGATCACAGGTCAGGTTGGGAAGCAGGACAGGGGCCTCATGAGTAGACAGGGTTGGAGAGAGCAGCCAGACTGAGCCCTGGGGTCCTAGCTGGATGGGGATGACTGTGGTCAGCAAGAGCTTCTGTGTGGAGAGAAGCCCAGGCGATGGGAAGGGTGTGAGGGGAAGGGGTGACAGGCACAGGGGAGGCTGTACCCAGAGAGGGGAGCGGGTAGTGGAGGGGTCAAAGACATGGCCTCTGTGAATCAAGATGGGGTCCTGAGTGTGTCTGAAGTGGAGGATGGTGACAGTCATTGGTGTAAAGATCTCAGGAGGTCTGGGTGATCCCGCACAGGGAGTGCCCACTGCAGGATGGTGGCAGCAGGTACACTGGGCAGAGGACTCTGGGCCCCTGACCAACTGGCCCAGGATGGGATGAGGATATGGGAAAGCGGGGTCTGAGGCAAAGAGGAAGCATCTTGTTTTCAGGTGGATAATGCAAACGCAGGAGCTTCAGCAGGGAGGGCACACTGGCCAGGGGCTGGGGGGTGGGGAGCCACCCAACGCCTGTGAAACTGCAGGTGTATTTGTGAGTGTGTGACACTGTGTGTGTCTGTGTGTACGCGTGTGAAGATGTGTCAGTGTGTGCTACCACACATGAGAGTGTGTACGAGACAGTGTGTGCGTTAATGTGTGTGAGTGTGAGAGTGTTAATGAGAGTGTGTGCCCATCCTGGGTGTCAACGTCCCACTGCTGGTGGCCGGCCACATAACCCGGTCCCAAAGCGAGGGTGGCAGGGGCCAGTGGGGATGGGGCCATGCGAGGGGCAACGAGTGTGCATGCAGCAATGTGCATGCCTCAGTGTGTGTGTGCACAGTGTGGAGTGTGAGAGCAAAGTGAGAAAAGCATGTGTGTATGTGGGGGGGTCAGGGGTTCATTCTGGCTAAGGGCAGGGAGAGGCTTCTGCAAGGTGCTGAGGCTAGAGGGGAGAGGTCGCCAGGGAGCAGGGGTTCTGGTGGTTCCAGGGCAGGGGTGAGGATGGGAGTGGGGATGGGGGGGAGGGGGTGGTGGGATGCCACAGGACAGGGCTGAGAGGGCTGACCTGGGGAGTGGAAGGCCCAAGAACGCAGGGCCTGGCCTCTGGGTCCCCGGGTCCAAGCCCGGGGTTTTGCACACAGGTGATGTGACTACCGTGTGCCTTCATGTTGCATGCACCTGAGTTGCTGTGTGTGCACATCTGCATGTGTTCACATGGGGGTGAGTGTGCAAATGTGTGCAATGCCTGACCCCTGGGGTCAAAGCCCAGCAACTCCCTCCACAGCTCACCCCCATCTACCCCCACCAGGGCTGCACTTCCTCAGACCTCTGTCTCCCTGATGCTTGCACGTGTCCACTGTCCAGGTCCGCCGGTCCCCTTGCTCCTCCTCTGACACCCCATCTCCCGCAGGGTTGCCTCCCCACCAGCCCCTTCTGCTGCAGCGTCTCTGCTCTGGATACCGCCTCAATCTGCTTGTCCTAGGCTTCAACGTCCTGATGCTGGTGGCGATCTGCGTCATCGGGTCCCAACGTGAGGGTCGTTTGGCGCCGTGGGGGATGGGGTGGTGCCAGGGGCCTACCAGGGCTCTGAGAGCTCTGAGAGGGGCCAGAAAGAGGCAGCGCTGGGACAACCGTGGGGGTGGGTGATGGGGCGGAGCGGGGCACTTGGTTGGGCGTGGGCTGTCACTTGGGTCGCTGCCCTCTCCACTTTGTCCTGTTCTGCCTGCCTCCTGACAAGGAGCTCAGCTAGAAGAGGAGCTGCGGATCCTCAAAGAGAACTTCAGCCACTTCTCCTCAGGGGTCCTGATGGAGCTCGGTGTCCTCCTCTCCGATGGTGGGTGGGCGACTCCCCGCGGCTCATCCACACCGGGTTTGCTGGGCGTCCCAGGCTGGGTCTGCAGGGTGGGGGCCCAGCCGGGGAAGCTGGGCGAGGCTTCCAGGGATGCTGACCCCTGGGCGCAGGGGCTCGGAAGGATGGACAGGCAGGTGAGCACGGTGGGGGTCCGTGCCAGGTGGAGAGAACAGAACCTGTGAGGCCGGAGGGGACTGTGACCCCTTGCAGTGTGGCAGGGGCTGGGTGGGGAGGGGGCAGGTCTGTGCCTTGCAAAGTCACTGCGGGGGACTTGGGCGGGGGAGTCGGGAGGCCAAGGGCAGAGGTCACGGGGAGCACTGGCACGAGGGTGGGTGAGGGTGGAGGGAGCTTCAAGAGGTCGAAGGGAGGAGGAAATGGTTAAGCTTTCCTTTTTCAGGGGGCGGTGCCAGTAGCCAGCTGACTTCTCTGGAAGCCAAGCTGGAGAAACAGCAGAGGGACGTGAAGGCAGGTCAGACACCCTCCTGAGTGCGTGCAGCGTGCGTGTGTGTGCGCATCCCCAGCCAGCGCGCCGCATCACGCCCTCCCCGGTGCTCTAGATCACGCCACCCTGCTCCTGCACCTGAAGCACTTCCCCTCGGACCTGCGCATCCTAACGTGTCAGGTGGCGTTCTTCCAGAGCAACGGTAGGGACGGAGGGGAGTCCGCAGGTCCCTCGTGCCCGCGTCCTCCGTGCACCTCATCCCCACCCCCCATCACCTCCCCGCCCCCCGCAGGCACCGACTGCTGCCCGGTCAACTGGCTGGAGTACGAGGGCAGCTGCTACTGGTTCTCCCGCTCCGGGAAGACCTGGGAGGAGGCCGAGAAGCACTGCCAGCTGGAGAGCGCGCACCTGGTGGTCGTCAACTCCAGGGAGGAGCAGGTGAGACTAGACCCTTCCCAGGGTGCAGCTGGGAGGCTGGTCCCGCTGCTTTATTGTTATTTGGGAACCAAAGGAAGGGTCCAGAAGCAGAAGTCCAGCACAGCCTTGGGAAGGCTGTGGTGAGACAGTCACCGATTCTAGGAGGTGGGGCATTACAGCCGGGAGCTGGGGGTGGGGGATGGGCAGGTGAGCGGGTGACCAGCGACAGGTCAGGAGACAGGATCCAAGGGCCATGGGCTTGGCTGAAGAACACAGTGCAGACGCTCAGTCCCTTCTTGCTGGATGTGGGATGAGGGGGTCACTGGGTGTAAGGGACCGCGTGGGCAGGATTCCCAGGGACACACCTGCCGTGGGTGACTGGGTACCTCCAGAGCATTCCAGGTCTCTCCTGCCCACTGCCCCCAACACCAGAGTTCACCACGGACAACCAAGCTGTTAGGGTAGGTAGTGGACTTTTTAAAAAACGAGGATATGACTGGTGATAATCACTGAGTCTTTGCTCTGTGCCAGGCACTTTCTTTTAAAAAAAGATTTTATTTATTCACAAGAGACACACACACACACACACACAGGCAGAGACACAGGCAGAGGGAGAAGCAGGTTCCCTGCGGGGAGCCTGATGTTGGACTCAACCCCAGAGTCCTGGGGTCACGCCCTGAGTGGAAGGCAGATGCTCAACCACTGAGCCACCCAGGTGCCCTATGTTTTTGATTTTTAAAAACTGATTAAGAGTCTTCTTTTAATAGATGTGTACCTCATTTACATTTTTTAAAGATTTATTTATTTATTTATGGTAGACACAGAGAGAGAGAGGGTGGGGGGGGCAGAGACACAGGAGGAGGGAGAAGCAGGCTCCATGTCGGGAGCCCGACGTGGGACTTGATCCCGGGACTCCAGGATCGCGCCCTGGGCCAAAGGCAGGCGCCAAACTGCTGAGCCACCCAGGGATCCCCTACGTTTTTTTTTTAAATAGACACATTTAATCTCAAGCCTGTCTTCTTTTCTGTCAATGTCCTCCATTTGTTTCCTCACATTTGTTGTGTGAGATGTATTCTTTTTTGTTTTTTCCCCTATGGTATCTCCAACTAGGTGTCACTTATTTTGGGCTATACTAGTGATTACTGTGATAATCTTAAACAATGGGCTGAAATTGATTGGCTTAAAAAAAATGAAAGATTTCATTTGACTTTCCATATGAAGAAGGAAACCAGCCCGCTGATTCTTCTTCAAATGTCTCCTCTTTTTGGAAGTAGGTTCCACACTCAATATGGCTTGAACTCTGGACCCTGAGATCTAGAGTTCCATGTTCTAGCGAGTGAGCCAGCCAAGTGCCCTGCCTCGTTCTTTTTTAAAAAATTGAAATATAATCAACATATAATGTTGTATATGTTTGAGGGATCCAATGTGCATAGTGCAATGTGATTGCTCCATAGCATCAGCTAACACCCTTAGCACGTCATATAATTATCACTTTTTTCTGGGGAGAGCAATGAAAATCAAGTCTCTTGGCAACTTTGAAGTTTCTAATGCCTCGTTCTTTCCTCTCCGAGACTCCGTAAGCGTTTTGCCTGAATAGTTGGAGTCTTTTCTGTCTTTGAATTTCATCAGCCTCATCCAGATATATCTTGCTGTTGCTCCTTCTCTCTGCATTTTGGCTCTGGGGCCAGGAGCATCCTCTTAATTCGTACATTTTGGAGGTTTCCTAAATTCTTAAATATATATTTTAAAAGATTTTTGAAAAAAAATTTGAACATTTCTTTTTTAATTTTTTCTTTGAACTTTTTTTTCTTGTGTGTTCTCTTTCTTTCTCTGGAACGGGTCATCAAAACGTCCCTCTGTTGTCTGCTGCCCACAGCCATTGCCCTGTGTCAGGTGCTCCTGTCTTTTCCTTTCCCTCTGAGCTGCGGTCCTGTTGTCAAGCTCATCCTTCACATCCCAGACTCACCTTTCTGCTGAGTTCCTAGGCTCGTCCCCCGTGGCTCAAATCTTTCTCTTGGGTTCCTTCCCCTCACTTTACCATGGTGTCATCTTTCCTCTTGGAGGTCTTCTTTGATATTTTATATCATTCATCTCCTCTTTAATTTTTTTTCAAGATTTTATTTATTCATTTATGAGAGACACAGAGAGAGGCAGAGACACTGACAGAGGGAGAAGCAGGCTCCCTTTAGGGAGCCTGATGAGGGACTTGATCCCAAGACCCTGGGGTCACACCCTGAGTTGAAGACAGACGCTCCACCACTGAGCCACCCAGGTGCCCTCACGTCAATTCTTAATATCAGAGTTCTTGCTTCTTCCTTGTCCTCCTCTTCATCTTCCTCCTCTCTACTTTTTGCATAAGTTCCATGATAATCCCCCCTCTGCCATGTTTATGAATGGACGCCATTCTTTCTTGCCTGTTGTTTACCCAGGAATAGGGGAGATGAATTCTCCTGGACCGTCTTCTCCAATCATCTGGCACTATTGATTCCTCCCCTCAGTCTTCAACACAGAGGGCTGGATATGGTCAATTTGTGTTCCGTTCAGTTATTCAGCTTCCGGCCGTGGTGGGAAGAGGGGACGGTGCAGCAGGTGGCAGCGAATAGAATACCTGGGCTCCAGCACTTTGCCTCCAGCTCTGTTGACTCATGTGAATTTGTGAGGCAGCCCCGCAGCCTCTGAGCGCCACTCCTCCAGCACAGAACATTGTCTGGTTTGCAGGATTCTGGAATTTGAGGGCACCGCCATACCTGTGCTCGCAGGGGGTGGTCTGCAATCATTACTGGGTATCTAGGAAGCGAATGGAATTAAGAAATTTCCCTCCAAATGGGGTCGTAGACCCTCCACTCGCTGAGGGAAGAGTGAAGCGGGTATGTTAGTCCAGCTACCCCTCTGTTTCCTTCCTCCACACCTTCCCTCTGTCACCCTCCCAAACCATGGGGCTTAAGTCCCATCTGTAAAGAGAAGGCCACTGGCAGGGGGCGGGTTGTCTATTGACCTAGGGGGGGTGTATGAGTCTGGGGGAGCTGTCTCAGGGCCAATTTCTCCCCAGTCCCTGCCCATGCACCCTGAGCAGCCTCCTATTTCCAGCCCAGATCTTGGACCCCATGTAGCCAAGTTGGAGTGGGGCTCTGGGTCGTGGGTCCAAGCTTGGAGGCTCCAGAGCCTGGCAAAACTCTAGAAGTGACAGCTATGTAGAGAAGCAGGAGCAGGGACCCATGCCCCTGAGAGGGGAGTGACACCGAGATCCTGAACGGGCATTGAGTTCCACGGGGGCAACAGGGGCAGGGGCCAGAGTCAGGATTCCAAGAATTTAAGGTGGTGGGCAGAGGACAGCAGAGGATGAGGGTTGGGGTGGCAGCTGAGAGCTGGGAATGAGGTGGGGCGTCGGGTCAGGGGGCAGCGGTCACAAACCCGGGCGGGCCCTAGACTTTCTGGGCTCTGCCGGACTACTGCGAGTCCCCTGATCTCACACGCGAAGTGCGAATCACCGGGGTACCCGATTTAGAGAGCTTTCTAAGGATCGAATAAGATCATCTTCGTAAAGCACTTCACACCGAGTCTTAGCCCCGCAAAGTCCTCTAAACCCTAACTCCTGTTCCAGAAGAAAAAGCAGGAACAGTTGTGTAGGGAGCTGAGGCTTCAGCCTGGGGATGGATGGAGCTGGGCCTGGTGGAGGCAGCCACAGCTACTGTCTGCTCGAGCTTCAGAGGATTAGAACCTTCCTCCCCACCTGTCTTCCAGAAGTTCATCCTACAACACACGAACCCCTTCGATACCTGGATAGGTCTCACTGACAGTGATGGCTCCTGGAGATGGGTGGACGGCACCGACTATCAGCAGAGCTACAAGTAAGTGGCTCCCCCTCCGCTTTGTTAGTTTGGCCTGGGGACAGCCACCCAGTCTTTTGCCCCTGTCCCTGCCCATCCTTCCCTTGGGGCCCAAATTCCCCAAGCCTGTCCCTTCAAGGCTGCAGCATCCACTCCCGGGACCCTTCCTCCTCGGCTGTGCTCTTCTCAGGTAGGGGCTGAGAGTTGTGGGGGTAGGGGCCAGAGCTCGAGCAATACCCTGCCTTCCTAGGAACTGGGCGGCCACCCAGCCAGACGACTGGCAGGGCCACGAGGTGGGCGGAGGCGAAGACTGTGCTGAAGTCCGGGCCAACGGCCGCTGGAATGACAACTTCTGCAAGCAGGTGCAGCGCTGGGTGTGCGAGATGAGGCGGAACGTGACGGGTTAGGAGCCCGCCCCCCGCCCCGCTCCCAGCTCTCCGCTGGGGGTTTCAAAGGAAGGAAAAACAGAGGTGGAGGGGGGTTGGGGCACAGTGGAGGGGGGGCCGTAAGCATCTGGGACCCCCAGAGACACTGCAGTCCTGCCTCCTTTGGCAAGTCACTGTTCTGGTTATAATGTGGAGCCCGCTCGGCAGGGTACGGAGAGAAGATGCAAGTACTTGGAATTGTGTGAACTGGTCGTTCAGGACTGGGAGATGTGGGGAGCAAAGGGGAGGGGGGTTCCTGAAGAGACACATTTAGTCCTTGACGGCTGCTCCTTGAGACTGATCCTGAGGGATGCAGGTCAGGGAGGCGGGGGGGGGGGGTAGGGGGGAGTGGGGGGGGTGGGGGGGGGTTTTGGAGCACAGATGCTCTGCTGGAGGCCGTGGGTGGGGGCAGAGGGCCTGGGGAACAACTCCCCCCACCCCTGTGGGATTTCCTGCAGAAGAGGCTTCGGGGAACAACGGTGCTCCCCGCAACCCTGGGGCGATGGCCCCACTGCCCGGCCTGTGGAAAATGCTCACTAAGGGAAGGGGGGTCCGGGTGCTGTGCCCTGTCTGCAGTGGGACCTCCTTTTCTGGACTCCTAACAGCACTGGGTGTCACGAGCCACCTCCATAGTGGCCACATTGCACCTTGCAAAATCATTCTGAAGCTGATAATAAGAGGCTCTTTAGACAATTCAGATTTGTTGTTTTATTTTTACTACACAATCAGTACCTACTATTAGTAAAAAAAATGTTTCTCTGTCTCACACACACGCGGGGATGCTCCTCATGCCTCCCACTTCTCCCAGAGTTAACTATCTCGTGGCCATTGAACTAGTCAGGGCTCTCCGAAGAACCAGCAGGGTGTGGATGTGTACGTAGGTGTGATTTATTAAAGAGATTTATTACCAGGAATAATACATGCAAACGGATATCTCTTTCTTGCACAACTTCTATTTCCTCTGAAGTTAATAATTGTTTCACTTAAACATTTTTTTCTTCATACGCCTTGAACGAAATCATCCATTGCATATTGCAAAATTATCCTTGACTATAAAAGGCCTGAATCTAAATTTCTACACATGTTGACTGGTTATGTAACGAGGATCTCAGCTCTACTTCTTTCCTAGAGCCATAGGGGTGAATAAACATTTTATGGGGCCTGAAGCATACACAGTTTTGAGGAGCCCTCCTTAAAAATAACTTTATGGGGGCACCTGGGTGGCTCCTTCGGTGAAGCATCTGACTCTTGGTTTTGGCTCAGGTCATGACCTTAGGGTCGTGGGATTGCATCAGGCTCTGTGCTCAGCGGGGAGTCTGCTTAAGATTCCCTTTCCCCCTCCTGCTGCCCCTCCCCGCTGCACTCTCTCTCTTTCTCTCAAATGAAAAGATCTTTTTTTTTTTTAAAAAAAAAAATAACATTATAGGGATCCGTGGGTGGCGCAGCGGTTTGGCGCCTGCCTTTGGCCCAGGGCGCGATCCTGAAGACCCGGGATCGAATCCCATGTCAGGCTCCCGGTGCATGGAGCCTGCTTCTCCCTCTGCCTGTGTCTCTGCCTCTCTCTCTCTCTTTCTCTGTATGACTATCATAAATTAAAAAAAAAAAAAGATTTCTTTAAAAAAATTAAAAAATAACATTATGAACACAAAAGCATAACAGTTAATATTTACTTACATTGGAACCTGCCCCACAACTTTAGTAAAAGGTGAAAGATTTATATGATCTGAAGAGAAACCAGAGTATGCCCCACAACTTTAAAAAGCTGGAAGCTGCCACAAATATCACACAGTCCTCAAAAATAATAAAATATTTGTAGTCATCTTCCAACATACCTTGAAAATTCATTTTCCCTATCTTCTTGGTACAAGACTCACCGTTTGCTTCTGCATGTGACGAAGATGTCAGGTGACCTTCCAGAGAGAGAAGAGAAAGGTAATCGTGGCCTCCTTGTTCTTACTGATGTCAGCTGCTCCCCCAGTGAGTCCACAGCGCCGCTGACAGAGGCACCCCAAGAGCCATCGCTTATGGACCAACAGAGGGGTGCACGCTGTGACTGCAAACCACACACTCGTGTCCCCCAGCATACTCAGGGCAAATGGATTTCCTGCCTGACTTCTTAGCTTGTTGAGAAAAAGCCACCTGACCCAGAGGACAGTGTAAAGGAGGGTGAAGGGACACTAGTCACCAGAATTGATTGTCGTTAAAATAACTTTTATTCTCATGATTTACCAAGGTTTAGGACCATGCAAAGATGTTGCTAGGGCCCCAGGGGGGTTTCATACGGGGCCTGGGTGGGGTCCTGGAGTTCAGGACCCAGCAGTTCATTGTCTATCTGCTCTGTGCACCCCTTATACCCCCACTGCCACCTGCCTGACAGGCTTGGGGCCTCCATTCATGCCCTTGGAGCTGCTGCAGAGCCGGCTGGCAGAGTCTTTTTTATTTTCCCCAAGATTTTATTTATTTATTCATGAGAGACACACACAGAGAAGCAGAGACACAGGCAGAGGGAGAAGCAGGCAGAAGGAGAAGCAGGCTCCCTGCTGGGAACCCGATGCGGGACTCCATCCCAGGACCCTGAGATCACAACCTTAGCCGAAGGCAGATGCTCTACCACTGAGCCACCCAGGGTCCCCTGGCAGAGCCTTTATGCTGGGACTTCCCACTTATCCTGCATAATTTCTGGTCTCCTCTCTTTCTCCTGGGTTGGACCCTCTCTTCCCTGAATCCTTGCCTTCCTCTTTCTTTGTTTATTCTCTTGTTTTGCTAAAGCATCCTCTCTAGCTTTCTAGAAAAGCGTATAGGGGAAGGATGTGTTTTTGAAAGATCGGTTGGTCATTTGTGGGAATATAGGCTGTGGGGTGGCAAATATGCTCCCTCACTGCTCTGTAGGCCTTGCTCTGTATTTTCTAGCTTCCGGGATGCTGCTTGCCAAGAGATCTGACCCTACCCTGAGGCCTGATCCTGTGAACTCCTCCCCACCCCCTGTGCTTTCTTGAGATATTTCCCTGGAACCCTGGTGTCTGAAAGTGACCGCTGCCTCATGGGATCCTTTCAGTGGTTACACTGGGCTCTCTCCAGGCTTTTTATTTTTTTAATTTTAATTAAAAAAATTTTTTTTTAAATTTTTATTTATTTATGATAGTCACACACACAGAGAGAGGCAGAGACATAGGCAGAGGGAGAAGCAGGCTCCATACACCGGGAGCCCGACGTGGGATTCGATCCCGGGTCTCCAGGATCGCGCCCTGGGCCAAAGGCAGGCGCCAAACCGCTGTGCCACCCAGGGATCCCATTAATTTTAATTTTTTTAAAAAATATTTG
The DNA here is from genome assembly GCF_048164855.1 of Canis lupus baileyi. Lineage (NCBI taxonomy): Eukaryota > Metazoa > Chordata > Mammalia > Carnivora > Canidae > Canis > Canis lupus. Next base: position 56,954,902 of record NC_132840.1, read on the forward strand.
TTTATTCGTGATACACCCAAAGAGAGGCAGAGACACAGGCAGAAGGAGAAGCAGGCTCCCTGCAGGGAGCCCGATGCGGGACTCAATCCCAGGACGCCGGGGTCACATCCTGACTCTGAGCCGAAGGCAGACGCTCAATCACTGAGCCATCCAGGCGTCCCAAGAAATTTCTTTAAAAAAAAAAAAAGGTATCAATATGACTCATCAGTTGTATCCAAGGTGCCTCTGTATCAAAGACAAGATGGGGGGAAAAAAGTAAGACAAAAATAAAATGAAAATGACAATAGGGCAGCCCCACTGGCGCTGCGGTTTAGCGCCGCCTGCAGCCCAGGGCGTGATCCTGGAGACTCTGGATCGAGTCCCATGTCGGGCTCCCTGCATGGAGCCTGCTTCTCCCTCTGCCTGTGTCTCTGCCTCTCATTCTCTCTCTCTCTCTCTCTCTCTCTCTGTCTCTATGAATAAATAAATAAAATCTTAAAAAAAAAGAAAATGACAATAAGCATAATTTTCTGTTCTTTCGAGTTATTAGAGTGACACACTAATGTTCTGTTGTAAGAAGAACATTCAGTAAAGTCAAACTGTCTCTGAAAGATGAACAATGCAGTGGAAGCCAACAGCTTCCTATAATAATAATAAGCAAAAATGAAAAGTTGCTTATACCGCGCTTTTAGAAGTAGTTGTGCCACAGCAATCAAAGGAAGAACACAGGCAAAAAGGAGAGATTTTAAAAAATGCTTATGTTGGGATTTTATTTTATTTTATCTTCTTTATTTTTTTTAAAGTTTTTATTTATTTATTCATGATAGAGAGACAGAGACAGAGACACAGGCAGAGGGAGAAGCAGGCTCCATGCCCAGAGCCTGCCGCGGGACCTGATCCCGGGACTCCAGGATCGCGTCCTGGGCCAAAGGCAGGCGCTGAACCACTGAGCCACCCAGGGATCCCCTATTTTATTTTATTTTTAAAGTAATCTCTACTAACTCGATCTATGATTCCAAGATCGAGTTGCATACTCCACTGACTGAGCCAGCCAGGTGCCCCCAAAAGGAGAGATTTTTAAGGTTTCATTCTCTGAGATACAACTGCATTAAAATCATATATAAAGAACAAAAAGAGAACAAACACGTCTTAGCTGTTTGTAAATGAAGAGCTGCTTTCCTGTATCACCAGATTCAAGGTGAAAATTACCCAGAAAAGAAAGAAATACATCAAGACCTATGGGACATAGCAAAAAGCCGGGCTCAGAGGAAAATGTACAACCTCTTGTTTTTATAACTAAAAACTAAAGACTGAAGGGGAGCCTGGGTGGCTCAGTGGTTGAGTGTCTGACTCCTGATTTGGGCTCAGGTCATGATCTCGTGGTCACGGGATGGAGCCCTGGGTTGTGGGATTCCGAGCTCAGTGGGGAGTTTACTTCTCCCTCTCTCTCTCTAAAATAATAATAATAAAAAAATACATCTTTTTTTTTTTTTTTTTAGATTTTATTTATTTACTTATTTATTTATTTATTATAGTCAGAGAGAGAAAGAGAGGCAGAGACACAGGCAGAGGGAGAAGCAGGCTCCATGCACCGGGAGCCCGACGTGGGATTCGATCCCGGGTCTCCAGGATTGCTCCCTGGGCCAAAGGCAGGCGCTAAACCGCTGCGCCACCCAGGGATCCCACATCTTTTTTTTTTTTAATTAAGCTCTTATGGTTAGGTAATTGGAGGTGCATGCAGGTGCATGAGGAACATGGACAGGCCCCATGTAACCTTCCCCCAATTCCTCCCAAGGGTGACATCTTGCAAAACTGTGGTAGAATTTGACCATGACCAGACTGTTGACATTGACCCAGTCAAGGTCCTGACCGAGAGGGTCCCTGGGGCTGCGCCCTCATAACCATGCCTCCCCCTGTGCCCCAGCCCGCCCCCTGCCTGACTCCCAAACCTTGACAGCCACTCGTATGTTCTCTATTTCGATGACTTTGTAATTTCAAGAATGTTGTAAAAACGGAACCCATATCGTGTGTAACCATGTGGGATCGGCTTTTTTCACTCACCACAATTCCCTAGAGATGCATTCAAGCTGTTACATGTGTGAGTAGCTCACTCTCTTTATTGTTGAGTGGTATTCCGTGGGATCGACGTCCACGGTTTGTCTAACCATATACCCTGCAGGGTTGTTTCTGGGCTTTGACTCTTGCAAATAAAGCCGCTGTGAACATTTATGCACACAAATTTTCTTTTCTTGGGGATAAATGTGCAAAAGGAGGATGTCTTTTGAGGGATTGGTTGCTTGTTTCCAGAAGAAAGTGCTAAACTGTTTCCCAGAGTGGGCACCCCAATTCATAACCTGGCCACCAGCATGAGAATGATTCTCATTTTTCTGTAGCCTCACTTGCGTTTGACTGCTAGCAGTAATTTTTAAAATTTTAGCTCTTTTGCTAAGTGTGTAGTGGTAGGTTACTGTGGTTTTCATTTGCACTTCCTGGTGGCTGATGACATTGCGCATTGTCTCATAGGCTCAGTTGCCATCTGCATATGCTCTTTGGAGAAATGTCACTTTGTGTCTTTTGCCCATTTTTCTAATTGGATTCTTTCGTTTTTCTGGATTTTGAAAATTCTTTTCTTTTCAAGATTTTATTTATTCATGAGAGACAGACACACACAGAGAAGCAGAGACACAGGCAGAGGGAGAACCAGGCTCTACACAGGGAGCCCGATGTGGGACTCGATCCCGGGACTCCGGGATCAATGTCCTGAGCCAAAGGCAGACACCCAACCGCTGACCACCCAGGTGTCCTGAGAATTCTTTTTTTTTTTTTTTAATATATCATTGTATAATTATAGTTGAGTAAATTTATTTGAAAAGCTAAGAAAGTATTTTTGGGGGCATTTTGAATAATTTCTTTCAATAAATATATCTGAGCACCTCCTGGCATCAAAGTAATAAGCGAATACAGCAGCAGAAGACACTAAAGCCCACATTAGTCATCTCTTGACTGAGTGGGGTTCTGAGAATTCTTTTTTTTTTTTTAAGATTTTTTATTTATTCATTCATGAGAGACACAGAGAGAGAGGGAGGCAGAGACACAGGCAGAGGGAGAAGCAGGCTCCATCCAGGGAGCCCGATGTGGGACTCGATCCTGGGACCCCAGAATCACGCCCTGGGCTGAAGGCAAGCGCCAAACCACTGAGCCACCCAGGGGTCCCATGGGTTCTGAGAATTCTCTATGTGTTCTAGACACTGGCCTTTTGTTGGGTGTGTGGACTGCAAATATTTCTCCAAGTCTGTAGCTCGTCTTTTCTACTCTCTTAGCAAAAATCTGTTTACCAAAACTCTCACGTGATAAATAAAACCTTGGCAAAGCCCAATTAAGGAAGCGAGAAAAGCGACACGGCCACATGAGAGATTAAATGATACTTTTCCTGTTTTTATTGAAATGTGGCTGCGTTCCCAAAGCTGAGAATGATGGTTGATAACGCCATGCCTTTAAACCAGAGGGGGAGCCGGACACATCTAGGGAGGATTTACCAAGAGGCGGCAAAACAAGCCGCCACCACTCTTTCCAGCCCCTATAATAGAGGACTAGGGAGTTAAGGGGCTTATTTCAAGGAAATTCTTAGATATGGCAAGAGATTCAAGTCTTTGGAGGAGGGAAATGCTTCTTTACAACCCATTAGCCAGATGCTGGGGTCCAAAGGGAACCACAGTAGAGATGGGGTGTCTGCAAGGGAGAAAGGCATGTCGTTCTCAGGCCACATGGTAGGTAAGCAGCAGACACTGTTGTGATGGCTATTCGAGAGGGATAGGAAGAGCTTTAGGGGAGACTTTCAGGAGTTTTGAGGGCAATCATGGGGAAAGACACTCACCCTTGACAGGAGACATCTGAAGGGTAAAGAATGAGGGCTGGAGCTGCCCTGTGCATCAGAGAGTCAGGCTGCACTTGGTTGTCTGCTGGGGTAAGGATTTCAGGGAACCTGTGAGCCTGGTGGACTCCACGGACACCAGGCTGGAGTCATACAGGGAGGACCCTGCTGAAGAGGAATTTGTGGCAGAAGGAGGCTGAAGGAGACCCTGGGGCAGGAGCTGATGGTGGCCATCGGAGGGTAGCCAGAGAATTTGTTGTTCTCATGAGGGACTGCCATAGTCCCTGAGAGGGTCCCATAAGAGTCTCGGGGACACCCCAACAGACCCTATTGGCCATATTGGAGGCCTGCTGTGAGGAGCATCTTGACCGCCAGCCGCAATGGTACCAGATCATGGGCTTCTTCCTCAAATTCCTCTCTCCTTTGCCCCAACCCTGAGGCTCAGTGGGGAGAATAGCCCATGACTCCTGTCCTAGGTTCACCAGCAGCAGGCCCCACACTGAGGATCTTTGTGAAAGTGGTTTGTTAGAAAATGTTCCAAGGGAAACAGGTGGGGAAGTGGGATGAGGAAGATGTGGAGGTCACACCAGGCTGTGGCCCAAGATGACCCCAAGGTGGGACTCTTGTGAAAGCAACTTGCTGGGAAATGTGAAGGGTTATCTTGAGCACTGTCCTGTGCCAGTCCTGTGCCAGTGGTGGTGGTCGTGTAACTAGCTCAGTCCCAATGACCTGTCCCATCTCAAAGCTTCCCCAGCCAGGAGCAAGGCTCTGGAGCACTTCTACTCTTGTACCCGATGGCCACTGGTTGGCAAGCATGGAGATCCCAAGGTACTTCCTGCTCTCTGTGTGCCCAGATGCAGCATGTCCCCATAGCCGGGGGCCCATCTTCTGACAAAAAGACACAGGTGTTGGCTGTGGCCGTGAAGAGCAAGAGTGAAAGGATCTGGAAGGGATCTGAGGAAAGCCTTGGGGTATCTGCTACAGCCCCATTCTTGCAGATCCTGAGTTGTGCTGCCCAAAGCTTCGCTCTGGTCTAGACTGGATTTAAGACCTGGAGTTAAGACCAATCTTAGAGCAAAATGTATAGGAAAGAAAAATCCAGGAGAGTTTGTCCGAAGACAATGGGATGAAATACTAGTGTGGCTGCCCTTCATCAGGTTGAAGGAATTCCCTTCTATCGGTTTGTTGAGAGTCTTCTTTAAAAACAACAACAACAACAACAACAAAAACATGAATGGGCATTGAATTTTGTCTCGTGACTATTTTGAATGAATTGGTACAGTTATGTGGATTTTCTTCTTAGACCGTTAATATGGTGGATTGCCTTGATCGATTTCTGAACATTGAGCCTTGCATCCTTGGGAAAGTCTCCCTTGGTTGTAGCCCATGACCCTTTCTATATATTGCTAGATTCGTGTTGCTAATATTTGGTTGAGGATGCGTGGTCATGAGAAATGCCGATCTATAGTCTGCTTGTATTATCTTTGGTTTTGGCAGCAGGGAAAATGCTAGCCTAATAAAATGAATCGGGAAGTGTTTTGCCCTCTTCTGTTTTCCTGGAAGAGATTCCAGAGAATTGGTGTTGTTTCTTCTTGAAGTGTTTGGTAGACTTCTCTAGGTAAGGTACCTAGGCTGGATATTTCTTTTGGGGAAGGTTTTATTTTTATTTTATTTTGTTTTATTTATTTATTTGTTTGTTTGTTTATTTATTTATTTATTTATTTTTAAACATTTTATTTATTCATGAGAGACACAGGCAGAGGGAGAAGCAGGCTCCAACATGGGACTTGATCCCGGGTCTCCAGGTTCATGCCCTGGGCTGCAGGCGGTGCTAAACCACTAAGCCACTGGGGGTGCCCCTGGGGAAGATTTTAAGCAATAAATTCAGTGTCTTTAATAGTCATAGGACTATTCATTTGATTTAATTTATCTTAGGTAAGTTTTGATAGTTTGTGGTTTTGGGAGAATTGCCCCATTTCACTGAAGTCGCTAAAATTTTGGCGTAGAGTTTTCCATATAATGTTTCTTTATTGTCCTTTTAATCTCTTCACAGTCCAACATGACATTCCCTCTTTTATTCCTGGTACTAGTAATTTTTGTTTTTTTCCCCTGTTTTTTTTCTTTGTCGGTCCTGCTGAAGGTTTATCAATAATGTTGATCTTTTCAAAGAACACACTTTTGGTTTCATTGATTTTCTCCATTGTTTTTCTGCTTTCAATGTAATTTATTTATGTTCTTTCCTTTCTTTATTTTCTTCCACTTGTTCTTGGTTTGTTTTGTTCTTTTCCTAATTTCTTAAGGTGGGATGTTAGGTTGTTGATTTAAGACCTTTTCCCTTTCTTTTTAAAAAAATCTTATTTTTAAATAAACTCTATACTAGATGAGGGGCTCAAACTCATAACCCCAAGATCAGGAGTTGCAAGTTCTATTTACTGAGCCAGCTGGGTACTCCAAGACCTTTTTTTCTTTTTAAAATATAAACATTCTATGTTATAAAATTCTAAGTATTTCTTTAGCTGCATCCCACAAATTTTGATCTGTTGTATTTTAATTGTAGTTCAGTTTAAAATAATTTCTGATTTTTCTTGAGACTTTCTCTTTGACCCATGAATTATTTAGAAATGTGTAACTTTTGGGTGAAGATTTTTAAATTCTCTTTTTGTTTTCTATCTAATTGTCTCCTGGCTTAATTCCATTATTATCTGAGGACATACGTTGTAAAATTTCAACTTGCTTAAATCCGTCAAGTTTGTTTTGTGATCCATGAAATTATCTATCTTGGTGGAAGTTCCCCCCACACTTGAAAATGATGTATCTTCTGCCGTTGTTGTGGGGTGGGGTGGTCTGTAAATGCCAACTGGAGAAATGATAGAGAAACATAATGAGACTTTGACCTGAATGCCAACAGTTTTGGGGGGAGGGCAGGATAAAATGATGCTAATGTTCACATAGAAGAATAAAAGCCTAAGTATATATGTAATTTTACGCTTAAAAAATTGTAAGAGATGATGTCAGGTTGGCCAGCAATGTGAGTGGCAAAGAATTACACCGAGAGTAGACCAACAAGCAGGGCAGAGTCGATTTGCTCTCCAAGGGAGGAGACGGGCCAGACATCAAGAGAAATGTTGGCCCTGTGTTCCTGTCTGCCTGGGCCTTTTTAGGGGTCTTTAAGGATGTGAGAGGGTTGCAGCTGCACCCATGGGAAGGGGGTGACAGTGGGGAGGGGTCTACTCTTGGCCAGGAAGAGCAAGAGGTGACAGGTCTTCAAGGGGTTTGTCCAGTCGCGGGTTGTGGTCAGGCTAGAGAGGAATATGTTTTGTAGCTGGGTCTACTTTCTAAGAACGTAGGGCACCATGACCTGGGAAAACTGAGCATTAGGGCCAGGGGTAGACACCTTTGCATTTTGTCTGCAAGTGTGGCTGGGTGGGGGGTTTTGAATAGATTCCTTTCAGATAACTTATTCTAAATTTGTTGAAATCAAATCAGTATTACACGAGCACAAGAAGAGAAACTAAATCAGTAGAACAGATTCCCGGGCCAGAAATATATATGAATATAGTTAGGAACTTAACAGAAGTCTTATTTCAATTCATTGGGAGAAAACATAAAGCATAATATAGTTTATAAATCAGTTTTTCATTTGGAATAAAACCAAGCCAGATTTCTATTTCACACACTACACAGAAATGATAAACTCCAGATGGATTGATTATTTAAATATAAACATTAATCATTATAAAATATTGGAACAGGAGCACCCGGCTGACTCTGTTGGTGGAGCATGTGGCTCTTGATCTTGGCCTCGTGAGTTCTAGCCCCATGTTGGGTGAAGAGATTACTTAAAAATAAAAATCTTTAAAAAATACGTTGGAACAAAATTGAGGAGAATGTACAAAATTGAAATGGGGTGCTCTTTCTAAGCAAGACTAGAAACCCACAAGCCATGAAAGAAATGACAATCTTTTTCGATTATATAAAAATTGGGGGCAGGGGTGGCACCCGGGTGGCTCAGTGGGTTGAGCATTGACTCTTGATTTCCATTCAGGTCATGATCTCAGGATCATGAGATTAAGCCCCACGTCAGGCTCCACACCCAGTGGCCAGTCAGCTGGAGATTCTCTCTCTCCCTCTCCCTCCCCCTCCTCTCTAAAATAAATAACAAATACATCATTAATTTAAAAAATGAGGAGGGAGGGCAGCCCGGGGAGCTCAGTGGTTTAGCGCCGCCTTCAGCCCAGGGCCTGATCCTGGGGTCCTGGGATCGAATCCTACGTCGGGCTCCCTGCATGGAGCCTGCTTCTCCCTCTGCCTGTGTCTCTGCCCCTCTCTCTCTCTCTGTGTCTCTCATGAATAAATAAATAAAATCTTTTAAAAAATGAGGGGGGCAAGGCATGCCAGGAGACATCAATGTCATAATTCACTAGGTCTTCCTAGGGAAAGAGGTGACATGAAGCCCAATGTCACGCTCTACCTTGTCTAACACCTGCCCAATCCAGTCGCTGCCTGCACAGCCCTTACCAACAGCCAGTTACCCCACTGGCATCCAAACTGGAAAGGTTTGTAGACATCCAACATAACTTTGAAAAGTGGAGATTTGAAAATATGAACCTTGTCATTTATAGAATTTAATCATTTGCCTACTGATTCTCTGAGATTTTTTTTTAAAGTATACAATACTGGGGAATAGTATGGCTGGCTGGCTTCACTGGTTGAGCGGCCCACTCTTGATCTCAGTTCAGGTCTTGATCGCAGGGTTATGAGTTCAAGCCCCATGTGGGACTCCATACTGGGTGTGGAGCCTACTTAAAATAAATAAACAAATAAACAAATAAATAAATATCCTTAAAGTAGACAATCCTATCATTTGCTGGTGATGGCAACTTTATTTCTGTTCTAATCCCTGTATGTTTTATTTGTCCTGTCTTTCTGCACCATTTAGTACAGCTTCACAAAGAATTGGTGACAATGAGCATCCTTTATCTTGTAACTAGCTATTAAAAATGCTTCTTTTTGGTCTGCTTCTGAGCAATTTCCCCAACTTTTACCTTCTGGTTCTTCTTCTGTCATTAATTTTGGTTATAATATACATATATTTTTTTACTCTGTCCTACTGAATTTATGCACAAGTGCTTTGACAATACAAAACAATGAAAAGAGAAATACCAATAGAGCATTCCTCAGGTACCTGGGTGGCTCAGTCAGTGAAGCATCTGCCTTTCCCCACTCATGTTCTCTCTGGCTCTATCTCAAAGAAATAAATAAAATCTTTTAAAAAGAAAAAAAGAAAAAGAAAAAGCATTCCCCAGAGCTCAGCAGCATAGATCTCAACTGCAAAGGATCCAGCAAATTATCTGCATAATGGAACAAAAAAGGCCCATGCTCAGTCCAATCACCATGCATTTCAGAGTACCATGTAGGGATATAAGATATGACATATTTCCAGAGAGCTATTTTGAAGATAATCTTTGAAAGAATGGAAACAAGATGCATAGCTTCTAAACCATCATGAGAAAGAAAATGCAAGAAGGAAAACAACAACAAATCTGTCAAAAGCCAGGAAAGGAAGAAAAAAAAAGGAAAGAATATGGTAGATTGAAAATGTGAAATTATATGGCAGGAATAAATCCACATATGTTGATCATTATAATAAATATGAATGGGTTTAACTCTGCTATTACCATATTATTATCTATGTGTTTCTTTAATTTTGTTATTCATTGGCTTATATACCTGGCTATTCCCATAGTTAGGGGCATAGGTATTTACAATTGTTAGATCTTCTTGTTGGATAGATCCTTTTATTTATGATATAGTGTCCTTCCTCATCTCTTATTAGTTTTTGGTTTGAAATCTAATTTGTCTGATACAAGGATCACTGCCCCAGCTTTCTCTTGATATCATCAGCATGATAAATGGTTTTCTACCTGCTTACTTTCAATCTGGAGGTGTCTTTGTGTCTAAAATAAGCCTCTTGCAGACAGCATATCGATGAGTCTTGCTTTTTCATCCAATCTGATACCCTGTCTTTTGATTGGGGCATTTAGCCCATTTACATTCAGAGTCACTATTGAAAGTTATGAATTTAGTGCCATTGTATTGCCACTAAAGTTACTGTTTCCTTATATTGTCTCTGTTCCTTTCTGGTCTATGTTACTTTTGGGCTCTCTCTTCGCTTAATGGATCCCTTTTAATATTTCTTGTAGAGCTGGTTTGATGATCACAAATTCTTCTAGTTTCTGTTTGTCCTGGAAGCTTTTTATCTCTCCTTCTATTTTCAATGACATTCTAGCTGGATAAGGTTTTTTGGGCTGCATATTTTTCTCACCTAGCACCCTGAATATATTATGCTAGTCCTTTCTGGCCTGCCAGGTCTCTGTGGACAGATCTACTGACAGGCTAATATGTCTATTTTTGTAGGTTAAGAGCCTCTTGTCCTGAGCTGCTCCCAACAAATGATGTAAACTCTTAGATTGGGTTAAAGAAATCCAGTTACATGCTGTTTATAAGCCATGGCCGTATACTTATTTTTCTTTTCTTTTCTTTCATGGTCATATATTTAAGACAAAGCAACACAAACATGTTGAATAAAGACAGGGAAATATATTCTAGACAAATGCTGATAAAAATTGAACAGGTGAAACGTGACAAAAGAGACTTTCAGATGAAAAGCATGAAATGGGGTGGGGTGGATGTCACATAGGATAAAAGGTGAAATGCACCAAAATAAGTGGTGGGTAATTGTGTCCTTAAAGGAGTGCATCCAAATCATATAGAGGGAAAGCTTATGGAAATAAAAACATTATTCTTTTTTTTTTAAAGATTTTATTTATTTATTCATGAGAATACACAGAGAGGAGAGAGAGAGAGAGAGAGGGAGAGGGAGAGAGAGGCAGAGACACAGGCAGAGGGAGAAGCAGGCTCCATGCAGGGAGCCTGATGCGGGAATCGATCCTGGGATACCAGGATCAGGACCTGAGCCCACGGCAGACACTCAACCACTGAGCCACCCAGGCGTCTTTAAAAGCATTATTCTTGAAGAGAAACTCCCTCTTGTATGGAAACAGAATAATGCAAGCTCCCATCTTTGAGAAAAGGAGAATCTGAAGTCAGAAACCAAAAGTCTTCCTTTATAAAAGGAAAAAAATAGTGATGCTATGTTATCAGTGCTTTATTCTGAGAACTTGGGTATTTACAACCCATGGAGCTAAACAAACAAACAATTATTTGTGAACACTCTGGTCAGGCAAGTGTCTCCACATGAGATTAAATTCAACCCTGCTTTGAGGGTTGTGATGGATTTCTTTTCTATGGCTTTTTAGCCATTTAATGTAAAGAGATAAATATTCTCTTATCAAATCATTGTACCCAGAGGCTTGCCTTTTCCTGTAGAAAGTGTAAATCTTTCTGTTTCTATGGACATCAAGTTTTGTGAGAAATATTTCGATAACAGTGGGAAGTCATAATGCATTGCCAAAAAAGGGAAATAGTCATTTTCTCCAAGTATACTTATTGTTAATCCCTGGAGACCTAATTTTAAATGAATTCACTTAAAAACATTCCTTTAAAGCACCTGAAACACAATCCCTTATTTCACATACTCTAAAAATTCAGGATAGCATCTAATGCAAGTCTACTGATTTATTTTTATTTTTATTTTTTAGATTATTTATTTGAGAGAGAGCAGAGCTAGAAAGGGAGCACGAGGACAGGAGGGGCAGAGGGAGATCCCTCTGAGCTCCCTCAGAGGAAGCAGACTCTTCCCTAAGCAGGGAGCCCAATGTGGGGCTCGATCCCAGGACCCTGAGATCATGACCTGAGCTGAAGGCAGACACGCAAACCCACTGAGCCACCCAGGTACCCCTATTTTATTTTATTTTATTTTATTTATTTTATATTAAGGATTTTATTTATTTATTTTTTAAAGTAAACTCTACACCCAACATGGAGCTTGAGCTCGCAGCCTCGAGATCAAGAGTCACACACTGTATGGACTGAGCCAGCCAGGCGCTCTGCAAGTGTACATACTGTTTTAGAATAACTGATGCACATGTGTCTCCCAGTTGTGGTTGCTCATAATAAGCTTTAATTAAATAAAAGAGCTTCTGACAGTTTCTAAACCTAAAATGTAATGCAAAGCTTTGCTTCTTCCAAACCAGCCACCAGTTAGGTGCTAATTGAAATAAGACAGAAGATATTTCTTGAACATCATATTGATGAAAATTTACAGGTTTGTCGGTGAAGGTGCGGATAAATTAATATCCTCCTACGCAGTGGGGAGAAAATGAATTGGTCATGTCTTTTTAGAGCACCCTGGCCGTATCCATACACTTTAAAATTTTAAGATTGGTGTTTCTGTTCATTTTGCTTCTGGATGTGTAACCAAGAGCAATTATTTGCTTCTTAGCACAGACAGGCATATATGGGCCTGTTCACTTTAGCATGATTTACAAAAGTCCAAGATGTTGCATCTCAAAAATGCATCACCAAGGGAGTCATCACATAGGGTCTGGCACGTGTATGCTCTGGAGCACTGCATGGCTTTTAAACGGAGGGCCGTGGGCAGTGGCATGGGAAAACCCTCCAGACCCATATTTAGGCAGACATATGATAATGGAGAAAAAATTGTGTAAAAAAATCCCACAAAACTAGGGATCCCTGGGTAGCGCAGTGGTTTGGCGCCTGCCTTTGGCCCAGGGCGCGGTCCTGGAGACCCGGGATCGAATCCCACGTCGGGCTCCCGGTGCATGGAGCCTGCTTCTCCCTCTGCCTGTGTCTCTGCCTCTCTCTCTCTCTCTCTCTCTCTGTGACTATCATAAATAAATAAAAATTTAAAAAAATCCCACAAAACTCAACTTACCACATCCGTATATGTTTATGTTTGCTTTACAGGTGTACAAATATGCACAGAAATAGGTCTGAAAAGACACACATTAAATTGCTGTCTCTGGGCTTGGGGGCTGGAAATGGGGTAAACATATTATTTTACTACCTGTCCCTGACCTCTCATGCCTGAGCCACTGGTGGGTATGCACCTCCCATCAGCGGCCAGTATGGTACCATCTCCCCCAAGGCCACATCATGACCAAGGGACAGGGAGGGCAGCATCTCCTCTCACCTCCACCAAAGAGCACTTGCCCTTCATCCGCACAATCTGGGATCGTTGGACTTTGGAGCTCCCAGCACCCAAGGAAAGAACCCACCTGCTCAGGGAAAACAGCCTTGGTCCCGTTGAAATTCGAACATGCCACTGACACCTGCCTGATCTGGGCTCCTCAAAATAACTGTCAAGTGTGGGGGAGGAGATAATTTTGCTTTGCAGGTGATCGATTCCGGTTACGGGAGAAAATGGGTATGGGCCTTTGCGGTGGGGGCAGAGGACCAAGACTGCAGGCTCCCAGCCTGTCGGGCAGCCGCAGAGCTCCCCCATGTAATAACGTCATGGCCGGTGGCAAGTCAAGGCGACCCTAAGGGCTTGGATGCTGCGGACATGAGGTTCTGGGTCACTGCACCAGGTCAAACAAAAAAAAACAAAACCCTGAGCAGCTGAGGTGCTGGGAGAGGGCTAAGGCGCCACAGGGAAGCGTGCTTGTCAACCATGAAAGAGGTCTTAGAGGCGAAAGCATAATTTAGGAAAAGTAAAGAAGGTTACTGGCAAAGGGAATCGGCCTTTGGGAGGACCGGCTTACTGAGCAAGAGCACAGCGGGGTATGCAGAGGACACTCTGCACGATGACCAGGGCTAACAGGTGGGGGTTTTTTGTTTTTGTTTTTTAATCATTCTGCTCATGATGGCAAATTCTGCTCTCACACGATTATTAGAGGCACAAAAGGTCGTGACATATCTTCAGGCATTGGCACCGCAAAAGTCCGGGATAAAGCTGTTTTTTCCTAAGGAGTCAGCGATTTATGGGAAATACTCAGAGTTTATTTTAGGATCTGGAAGGAGAACTAGTGTGTGTGTGTGTGTGTGTGTGTGCGTGTGCGCACGCACACACACACAAAACCCACATACAATTTATCAGCCTAATCCTGTTGACTCTACCTTTGCAACATACTCAGAATCGGAGCCACCCCCAGGCACACACCCCTCACCCGGGTATCATAGCCGCCCCTTACCAGGACTCTCAGTTTCCACCCTGGCCGGTGAGAGGTTACAGTTAACATGTTCCCTCCTTTGCTCCGACACCTCCACAGCCTGCCCCTATAATGTGGGATAAAAACAAATCCTTAACAATAGTGTAAGGACCCTGAAGGATTGGTGACTCCTCTACTCCTCATCTCTGTTGCTCACTTCTCTATAAAATCTCTGGCATCTCTGCCAAATGGTTGATCTTTTTGCATACTAGACTTTCTTCCACCCCAGGGCCTTTGCATTTGCTGTGCCTTTTTAATTTTTTTTTTAGGTTTTATTTATTTATTCATGAGAGACACACAGAGAAAGGCAGAGACACAGGCAGAGGGAGAAGCAGGCTCCCTGCAGGGAGCCCAATGCTGGACTCGATCCCAGCTGGAGCCCTCTTCCTCCTGGAGCCCTTCACGACTTGCTATCTCACCAACTTGTGAATTTTGCTCCGACCTCACCTTTCCATAAGGCCTACACTGACACCTTACTCTTGATGGCCTTATTGAAAACTGACTATCTCACGTCCCTGCTCTATTTCCTTCTGTCGTACTCATCACCGTGTAACGTTTTCTGTAGATTTCACTCATTTATTTTGTTCATCTGTCACCCGCCAGGATGTAAATTCTACAAGAATCTGGCGTTTTTGGTCAGTTTGTTCACTGCAAAAAGGAGAGCATCCAGCATACTGTAGACACTCAGGAAGTACTTTTTCGAATGGATGGATAATGCATGGGTGAATGAATAGAGTGAATGTTCTCCGTGGACAAGAATGAATAACGCATAAGTGTTTAGTATACCTGGGTCAACACAGTGCAACACTGTGGCGGACACAGAGGTGAGCTACCTGGATTCCCCGCAGCCTGCCTCCACCTTCTTTGGGTAAGGACGTGTGGGGCCCCATGTGGGGGCTGTGATCTGTGCAGATGCCACCTCCCCCAAGGTCACACCCCTACTGGGGTGGCCCGGCCCCTGTGCCTGAGCCACGTGGGGTTATGAAGGCCCCACTCCACTGGGTGCAGACACCCCCAACAGGCCAGGCCCAATGGCCCGGAGACCCTGTTGCGTTGGCTGCAGCTTCGTGGGGCCTGCACAGCTGTCTACCTTCTCCCTCTGCCCCGTCTACCTTCTTCTTCATTCCTTTCTCAGGTGTCAATCCCTAAAACATAGCTTGCACCCCAACTTCAGTCTCAGCGTTGGCTTCCAAAAACCCAACCTGTGACAAATACCGATCTGAATACCAAATGATAAAAAAGCAAGTAGGGGTGCCTGGGAGGCTCAGTCGGTTGAGAGGCTGCCTTCAGCTCGGGTCATGATCTCGGGATCCTGGGATCGAGTCCTGCCTCAGGCTCCCTGCTCCACTGGGCGTCTGCTTCTCCCTCTCCCTCTGCTGCTCCCTTGCTCGTGCTCTCTCCCTCCTGTCTGTCTCCTTCTCTCTCAAATAATAAATAAGATCTTAAAAAAAAACAAGTAGCACACAATCCCATTGGTACAGAAAAGACAACATAAGATGCATTGGCTTTCCTTCTCCGCCTTTCTTTTTTTTTTTAAGATTTTATTTACTTATACATGAGAGGCAGAGAGAGAGAGAGGGAGGCAGAGGGAGAAGCAGGCTCCATGCAGGGAGCCTGATGCAGGATTTGATCCTGGGTCTCCAGGATCAAGCCCTGGGCCAAAGGCAGGTGCTAAACCTCTGAGCTACCCAGGGATCCCCCTTCTCCACCTTTCAAGACACGGAAGTTCCTTCTGATGGAGAAGACTGTGTGTGTGAATTCGGGGCAGCCCCCTTAACACAATTTGCAGGTGGTGGGAGTAGAAGGAGGTCGTTTCTTGAAGACAGTGTGAGTGCAGGGCTCCAGGCCAGGGGGTCAGGGAGCATGCAGGGCTTGAATCCTGGCCCTTGCGCTCAGCGGAGTCCTAAATGTGGGCAGCCCAGGCCCTGGCTCTGAGCCTCGGTCCAGCATCCAAAACGCCTCCCGGGATTCTTGTGGGAACCGAACGGTTAATACCTGGCATGTGTCCCGGGGGGTCCAGGAATCCCCACTCTGCCATCTCTCTGTTCCCTCCAGCACAGGGCCAGCCGGAATGGGGCAGGGGGGTAGGGAAGCACACTGGCCGAGGTCCCAGGGGAAGCTCATGTGCCAGGACTGGGTCGGATTGAGCAAGAGCAGAGAAATGGGCTCCTCTGGACTCAGCTGTGTGATGTGGGGGACACAGATCTGGGAACTTCAGATGCAGGAAGTGAAAGGGGGTGTGGGCAGAGGAGATGGATCACTGTCTCTGGTCTCTTCTGGTCTGGCTCCCTTCTCAAGAATGAGGAAGTTGGAGGGGGGCAGCTCACGAGCAGCAGTGAGCAGCGGAAAGAGAGTAGATACACCCTGGAGGGGGAGAGCTGGGCTGCCCTGTAGCCAGTCCCTACGGGCCTGCAAGTCCTCCACTCTAATTCCTCCTGAAGACGGTGAAACACCAGATCCCAGTTCCTGCCAGGCTTGCAGATACAGCCACCCGCAGGACCCTGGTCACGGAGGGGCCTCCCCCTGCCCGTCACCCCCACCTCGACTATCCAGGACTTTGTGTTTCCCAATTCTGGTCATTGCTGCACAAGGAACCCCAAAATCGCAGCCTTCAGACGTTCCACAGGTAATGGGGCCAGGCGCTTCAAGGAGATGGGAACTGTGGGTCTCAGGTGGGCTTGAGTGGGAAGAAATGTAGGGGGTGGCGTGGGGGTTGGATGGCCAAGTGTGGATTTCAGGTTCTACTCCTGTCACTGGATTTGGCTTGCAGTAGGGCGGGCAAGCGTCGCTCACACTGGGAGGCAGACTCAGCCCCATTCCGGCCCCTACCGGCCTGCCGCAGCCCTAAACCCTAATACGAACCCAGCTCCCCCTCAAGCCCTAACCACAGCTCTGACCCCAGGGACAATGTGAACCTTACTGCCAGCCCCAATGCAAAGTGGACCATGGACTCTGTTTCCAGCGTCAGCACCAGGGTGAGGTCCAGCCCCATACATGGCTCCAACAGGAGCCCTGAGGACCCCCAGCCACCAAGGCCCCTCGGTGCCAGCCCCCAGCCACCAAGGCCCCTCGGTGCACCCGGTCCTAGCAGCACACTTAGCTCTCACTTCACCTCCACCTTCAGACTCCAGCTCATCCCACCTCTACCCTCCCCGCCTGTTGCCCAGTCCTGACCCCACTTCCAACCTCCCCTGTGCACCTAGAACCATCCCCAAGTCTCTCTCCAACCCCTGACCCCAGGTTCATCCTCAACGGGAGCCTTACCTCCTCCCTGGACTGTGGTCTTGACGTCCACTCCATCCGAGTCCACCCAGCCTCCCCTTTGGCCCCAGCTCCTGCCTCCCTGTCAGCACGGACGGCCCCCAGGTTGGTCCAAGCATGTCCATGCAGTATGAAAAGTTCCAGCACTTGGAGAGCGAGAAGCAAAGTCAGGGATCAAGAGAAGGTAAGTGGAAGGGGACCGCGTTCCCTCCTTGAATTCCCTCTTAGGTTGGGTAGGAGATTTGCCGTCATGTCACACTGCACCCCTACGAGCGTCTGGCCCCAGCCTCTGGGGACCCTGGTGTGAAGACTATTCAAGGTCCTGAGAAAGATGGGGCCAGCAATAGGGTCACAGTGGGCCTGGATTCCTATATTTGGGGGAAGAGCATTTGGATTTGGGAGGAACCTCACTTGTGACCCTGATGGCACAGGTGTGTATGAGTCTGCGAGGGCCTGGCTGCGTACATGTGTCCCCATGGCTGTGAGGAGCCCACGAGGCTGAGAACATGTGCTGGCATCCCCCTGAGCATCCTCTGACCCACAGTGACCTGGGGCGGCCTCCCACCAGCATGGCCTTGACCCCGACAGGCCCCTGGGGCTCTCCCCTGCCCCCCCACATCCTGATGCCCCCTCCTCCTGCAGGGCTGCCGCCTCCCCTGCCCTTTCTGCACCAGCTCTGCTCAGGTCCCCGGCCTCTCCTGTTCTCCCTGGGCCTCAGCCTCCTCCTGCTGGTCGGCATCTGTGTGATCGGATCCCAGAGTGAGGGGCGCAGCGTGGGCAGCGAGGGGAGACCCTATGGGGCGCTGCGGTGGGTGGGACGCCGCCAGGGACAATGGCCACTGTGGGGGCTGCTGGGTTGGTCCCCTATCGGTGGGATAATGTAGCCAAGTGGCTTAACTGGTCCAAACTTGGCTTCCTCATCGGGATACTGGGTAATCACAGTGCCTGTCCCTTTGGGTTGGGTCACGTGAGGTCATGTGCCCCCATCACAGAGGGCCTGATAAATGTCAGCACCGCTTGTCCCACCCCCGACCAGACTCCCAGTTCCAGAGGGACCTGGCGACCCTGAGAGCAACTTTCAGCAACCTCACTTCGAACAACGTGGCCGCCGTGGCTGAGGTGCAGGCCCTGAAAGCACAGGGTGAGCCTGGCAGAGAAGGGGCTGGGGACTGTGGCGGGGGAGTGGGGAGCGGGGAGCGGGGAGGAGCTGAGTCGCGAGCTCAAGTCCCCACGTCCTCCAGGTGGCCTTTTGCAAGAAATGGTAACATCTCTGAAATCCGAGGTGGAAAACCACAAACAGGACCTGCAAGCAGGTGAGACACCTCAGGAGCCTGTGTGGGGTGTGGAGGGGGCAGCCGGGCTTGGTGGGCCGGAGGGTGGGGGCAGCCTCACGATGCTGAGTGCCCGCCCCTCCAGCCCGAAGTTTGAACGACAAAGTGTTTTTCCTGGAGAGCAAGCTGGAGAAAGAGCTGCAGGAGCTCCAAGCAGGTCAGCCCCCAGCTGCCCTGTCCCCTGCTCCCCTCCACCGGGTGTGGCATGCGTGTGCTCCTAGGCCAGCCTGGAGCGGGGACACCTGGCTTCCAGGTGAGCACCCAGGCACTGCCCCCACTGCCCCCCTGTGTGTCTCAGGTCATTCCGACACCGTCCTTCGAGTCCAGCAGCTGGCCAAAGACCTGAAGGCCCTGAGTTGCCAGATGGCCACTCTCCAGAACAACGGTGAGGGGTGGGTGGCTGCCGGGGGTCCCATTTCCTACTCGTCCCACCAGGGTAGCGTCTCAGACCCTCCCTACCCCCTCCCTGCAGGCTCCCGAAATACTTGCTGTGCCCCCAACTGGCTGGAGTACGAGGGCAGCTGCTACTGGTTCTCCCGCTCCGGGAAGTCCTGGCCCGAGGCGGACAAGTACTGCCAGCTGGAGAGCGCGCACCTGGTGGTCGTCAACTCCAGGGAGGAGCAGGTGAGCGCTCTGGGGGGCCTAGGGCCCAAAGGTCCTGTGGCAGGCAGCAGTGGGTTCTCAACCTTGGCTGCACACCGGGATCACCTTGCGAACTCGAAATCCACACCCTCTGAGCCACCCTTAGGGAGTTAATTGGCTGTGGCGTTGGGATAAACACCCCAAATCTCCTTGACAGATGGACGAACATATCAAGTTCAGAATTGCTAGTGCTAGGAGCTGGCTGGGCTGGGGAGACGTCACCCCTTGCCCTTCCGTCGTCCCAGACTTTTGTGCAGGAACATATAGGCTCCTCCTACACCTGGATGGGCCTCAGTGACCCTGAAGGAATCTGGAAATGGGTGGATGGGACAGATTACGAGACCAATTTCAAGTGAGTACTCCCTGGCTTTCCACGTGTCCTTCCCCCCACTTTGGCTCTGACCCCTCTGGGGTCTGGCTTTCAGCTCCTTGCCCCGGACCTGGGTTCTGGTGCCCACTGACCATCCCAGGTGGCTGTGGTCCTCTCTCCTCAGGAACTGGAAGCCAGGCCAGCCGGACGACTGGCATGGACACGGGCTGGGTGGGGGCGAGGACTGTGCCCATTTCCACCCCGATGGCAAGTGGAATGACGACGCCTGCCAGAGGTCCTACCGCTGGGTGTGCGAGGCCGGCCTGGGCTCGGCCAGCTAGCACAGTCACGGGGTGCCTCAGGCTGGCAGGGGGCAGCAGGAGGGGGCCTTTCCCTGAGACCCCATGCGAGACCGCCTGGGAGAGGGATGAGCCCAGGGAGGTTGGGGCGCTGCCACCATTGTGAATGTTTTTCTCCTTGGTGTTCAGAAGACTGTCTCTAGAGTCCCCACAGTGTTTGGTTTTTGTTAACTTTAGCTGCGCTGAGGTCTAATTGACATACAAAATTGTGAGATACGTGAAGTGTACGTCATTGCAATTTGATGTACGTATGCACTGTGAAGAGGTGCTCCATCCCATTAATAACCTCACATATTTATCCCGTGCGTGAGAGAGAGAGAGAGAACATGTAAGTTAAGCTCTCTTGGTAAATTCCAATTTATACAATAGTGTTAATGACTGTCATCACCATGAGATCCTCAGACCTTAGGCAGCTGAGAGATTTACCAACCCCTTCTGATTTCCCCACTCCCCAGCCCCACCACTCTACTCTCTGTTTCTATGAATTTAATTTCCCTCCAATTCCATGTATATAAATGGTACCATGTAGTATTTGTCTTTCTCTGGCTTGTTCATTTGGCATAAAGCCCTCAAGATCAATCCCTATTGTTGCAAATGGTAGCATTTCCTTCACCATGTCTTTTTTTTTTTTCTTCACCATGTCTTTATCCATGCATCTGTCGGGGGACATTTTGGTTGTTTCCAAATCTTGGTTGTCGTTAAATAAATGCTACAATGAATATGGAAGGGCAGATACCTCTTTGAGTCTCTGTTTTCGTTTCCTTTGCTTGGATATACACAGAAGTGGCCGGGTCGGATCACATGGTCGTCCTATTATTAATTTTTTGAGGAACCTATTATTTTCCAGAGTGGCTGCACCAGTTTACAATCCCATGAACAGGGCATGAGGGTTCCCCTTCTCCATTGCTTTGCCAATGTAAGGGTTTTTTTTTTTTTGAACTTTGAAAATCAACTTTATTGAGGTATAATTCCTATACAATATAATATACCCATTTAATGCGTACAGATGACTTTTGACAAATATAAATACCCGGGTAAGTACCACACAATCTAGATACATAGCATTTCCATCAGCCCCAAGTTGCTGCCAACTGTCCCTTTGCTGCCAACCCTGCTTCCTTGTCCCCAGGCAGCAAATGAATGATCTGCTTTCTTTCACTCTTGATTGATTTTGCCTATCTTAGAATTTCACAGTATATACTCTTTTGTTAAGCCTTATGATTTTCATACTGCCTGATTTTCCTTTCTCTTTTATTTTATGTTATTTTATTTATTCATTGAGTCCCGCATTGAACTCCCTGCTCAGGGGGTTGCTTGCTTCTCCCTCTGCCTCTGCTGTTCTCTCTGCTGCTCCCCCTGCTTATGTGCGCTCTCTCTCTCTCTGTCAAATAAGTAAATGAAATCTTTAAAAAGAAAAAAGAAAAGAAAGAAAAGGCAGAGCCCAGAGCTGTTGGGAAAAGTAGATAAGATGCTCAGATGTATTGGTTAGCTATTGCTGTGTAACAAACCACCCCAACTAGCAGGGGCTCGAGGCAAAAACCACGGTGGCACTGATACAGAACTAGAGGTACAAGTTATATTTGAAAGAAGACTTACTTCAGGAAAACCAACCTGTATAGTTATTCCTCAAGAAAGATAAAATAAGAGCTGGATGACACAAAAGAACATGGCAAAGAGGAAAAGATACTGCAGTCCTTTTTGGACACTTGGAGGGGTGTCTGTCTGATCAGTCAGTGGAACCCTCATCTCTTGGTCCAGGGTTTGTGAGTTTAAACCTTACGTTGGGGGCAGCCTGGGTGGCTCAGCAGTTTAGCGCCACCTTCAGCCCAGGGCGTGATCCTGGAGACCCGGGATCCAGTCCCACGTCGGGCTCCCTGCATGGAGCCTGCTTCTCCCTCTGCCTTGTGTCTCTGCTTCTCTCCCTCTGTGTGTGTCTCTCATGAATCAATAAATAAAATCTTTTTAAAAAAATAAACCCTACGTTGGGTATAAAGATTAATTAAAATCTTAGAGAGAGAGAGAGAGAGAGAGAACGAACACGTCTAAAGAAAGGAAGAAACTATAGAGAAAATTGAAGCTATAAAAGTAAGCTTAAAATATTATCAACATAAAGTGCAGCTAAGATATGCAGTGTGAACGTGAGGGAAGAACTTAGAATGCAAAGGGAAGAGCCGGGAATGAACATTTTGAAGGTGGAGGCTCTGATTGATGTAGTGGAGGTACAAATTTGGGTGGTGGTCTTTTTTTTTTTTTTTAAGATTTTATTTATTTATTCATGAGACACAGAGAGAGAGGGGGGCAGAGGGAGAAGCAGGCTCCCTGCGGGGAGCCCGATGTGGGACTTGATCCCAGGACCCAGGGATCACGACCTGAGCCAAAGGCTGATGGTCAACCACTGAGCCACCCAGGTGCTCTGGTGATGGTCTTCAAGAAGAAGAAAAGAAGAACAAATGTAGGAATAAAAGCAGTCACATGACATGGATCTATTAAAATGAAAATGGGGCTATATTTTGCCCATAATAGTTTCAAAAACCGAAATACAGGCATGGGACGTATTAAAGAAAAGTGTGAGACTTGAATGAAGGACAGAGAGGAGGATCTAAACCCAAGGGCAATCATACTTGCCATCAAGTGGGTAGACTTAATTTTATAAAAATATCAGTTCTCCCAATAATTTGATGCCATTCCTTTTTTTTTTTTTTTTTATGATAGTCACAGAGATAGAGAGAGATAGAGAGGCAGAGACACAGGCAGAGGGAGAAGCAGGCTCCATGCACTGGGAGCCCGGCGTGGGATTTGATCCCGGGTCTCGAGGATCGCGCCCTGGGCCAAAGGCAGGCGCCAAACTGCTGCGCCACCCAGGGATCCCCTTGATGCCATTCCAGTTCGAACTCCAGTAGGGTTCTCTTTTTTTTTAAGTTTTTTTTTTAATTTTTATTTATTTATGATAGTCACACACACACAGAGAGAGAGAGAGAGGCAGAGACACAGGCAGAGGGAGAAGCAGGCTCCATGCACCGGTAGCCCGACGTGGGATTCGATCCGGGGTCTCCAGGATCGCGCCCTGGGCCAAAGGCAGGCGCTAAACCGCTGCGCCACCCAGGGATCCCGGGTTCTCTTTTTTTAATTAAAGTTTTATTTTGAAAGACTTTTAGACTCACATAGAAGTTGCAAAAATAGGGCACCTGGGTGGTTCAGCTGGTGCCCTGCTTTCAGCTGAAGCATCTGCCTTCAGCTCAGGTCATGATCCTGGGGTCTCGGGATGGAGCCCCACATCCAGCTCCCGGCTCAGCGAGGAGTCTGCTTCTCCTCCTGCTCCCCCTCCCGCTTGTGAGCATGCGTGTGCATTCTCTTTCTCTCTCTCAAATAAGTAGATAAAACCTTTAGAAAAAGAGTTGCAAAAATAGTACAAAGAGTTCCCTTGTACCCCCTTCCCCTTCCCGGATGGCGACATCTTATAGGGCTGTAGTTTAATTATCAAAGCCAGAATATTGGGGTGCCTGGGTGGCTCAGTGGTTGAGTGTCTGCTTTTGGTCCAGGGCGTGACCCTGCAGTCCTGGGATCAAATCCCTCATCGGGCTCCCCGCACGGAGCCTGCTTCTCCCTCTGCCTGTGTCTCTGCCTCTCTCTCTGTCTCTCATGAATAAATAAATAAAATCTTAAAAAAAAAAAACAACAACCCAGAATATTGACATGGGTACAATACTATTAACGAAACCGCAGGCCTTTATGGGGGTTTCACCAGTTTTAAATGCATTCTTTTATCTGTTTGTTTTGGCGTATAGTTCTAGAAGTGTCATCACATGTATGGACTAAAGTAGCCATGATCCCAAGCAGGATATAGCTCTGCTGGAGCAACTGAGTCATACTCCCCGACAACTCTGCCTCTGGTGGCAATGGGTCCGTTCTTGTCACTATAATTTTTTCATGTTGCGAATGTTACCTAAATGGAATCATGCAGTATTCACCTGTTAGGATTGGCTTTTATTTTTTCTCCTTGGTGGGTATCTTGCCCTCTGGCTGGCTGGTGGCCAAATCACAGGAACTGAGCTGCCATCTGAGTGGGACACCAGAGAGCTTAAGAGAAGACTCTGGATGTGGCCTTGGAAACTTTAAAGCCAATATGCCTTTCTTGGCAGGAACAGTCTGAAGGCAAAGAACCGGGGCTGGAGCTGCCCTGTGCATCAGTTGGTCAGGCTGCACTTGGTTGTATGGGGGTGCGGGGGCAGGGATGTCAGAGAACCTGCAAGTCTGGAGGACTGCGTGGAACAAGGGAGCTTCCACAGTGGCGGGGCATCAGCCGTGGCAGCAGTGCCTCCAAAATCTTAAGGGTTAGGAGTCAGTTTACAGGCTCCTGCTCAGGCCTGAGACATCTAGGAGTGACCCCGCAGGGCTGACCATAAAGAGATGAGTGCCTGGCGGGCTGAGGCAGGAAGGTGCTCAGCTATGCTCTGGACAGAGCTGGGGGGAGGCGCGGCCCATGGGGTTTCAGAGGCACCAGCAGCAGACTTCATGGAAGAGCCAGGGTTTGGATACCCGCCTCACACAACAGCACCAGCCACACACGACGGTGAGTCCATCTCCTTCAACCCTGGAGGAGCAAAGAGAAGCACAGTGAGGTGATAGGAAGAGACTGAGGAAGAAGAGGGACAGGATGGCCTTCTTAGCCAGCGCAGCCTCTCAGGGCCCAGCAAGGCAAACCTGGGGCAGGGGATGCTCCCAATGCTTTAGATACGAGGTTTGGGTTCACCCTGCCCCAGGCATTTCACAGCGAGAATGAGCCCGTGTGGGAAACTCAAACAATCACTTAGTTGTACACACCCCCAAGACGCTCTCAAGGGGTGTGGGAAAGCGGGACTCAAATAAGTCTGGTTTTGGACTTTTGTAATGGAGGGAGACAAAGAAAGCTGTGTCTTGATTGTTCCATAGCACGTGCAACCTGTGTGATGAGCAGGTTATACATACGGAAGAATTATAAAGGTTATTTGCAGCTCGAGGAAAACAAAATTTATTTTTTAAAAAGATTTTATTTATTCATGACAGAGACACAGGCAGAGGGAGAAGCAGGCTCCCTGTGGGAAGCCTGATGTTGGGACTCGATCCCAGGACCCCAGGGTCATGCCCTGAGCCAAAGGCAGTTGCTCAACCACTGAGCCACCCAGGGACCCTGAGAAAAATAAAATTTAAAAGCCGGAGGAGATGGATGGCCATCTAGCAACAGATGAATCTACTAAAGTCGTCCGAGAGGCTAGAAAGTATGCACAGACTTATCGTATATAGATAATCATGATCATGTATAGATAATTAGAGTAGGATATATTTAGTAACAGATAAGCTAATTCTACAGATCATATGAAGTTTACTTTGAAGCGAGAATATCTAGGCAAGTTCTAGAAAAAGAAAATAATGTGGGTAGATTATTCCTACTGGATTAAAAAAAAAAAGCTATGATAGTTAAAATAGTGTGGAACTGGCACATGAATAGTTCAAAAGCACCGAACAGAAAGCCCAAATACATAAAGGAATTTAGTATATGATAAAAGCATAGTTTATTCTATGGAGGAATGAGTATTCAATGAATAATGTGTTAGCAAATGGAAGGGCATGTAGAAAATTAAAATCAGAGCTTTATTTCAGTCAAAGTGAATGAATTCTAGGTGACTCGAAAGTAAAATGTAAAAATTGAAATAATAGAACAAGAAAACAGGGAATAATTCTCCTACAATCTCAGAGTGAGGAGCCTTTTAAAAAGCAGGACAGAGTGGGCAGCCCGGGGGCTCAGCCGGTGAGCGTCTGCCTTCGGCTCAGGGTGTGATCCCGGGGTCCTGGGATCAAGCCCCACATCGGGCTCCCCACAGGGAGCCTGCTTCTCCCTCTGCCTATGTCTCTGCCTCTCTCTCCGTGTGTTTCTTGTGAATAAATAAATAAGAATCTAAAAAAAAAAAAAAAAAAAAAACAACAGAGAGAGAATGTTGGCAACACAGAAGACAGCAAGGTATTACTAGCTCTTGCAAATAAACAATAAAAAGTCAATACAGTCACAAAATGGACAAAACATGCAAACAGTTGATATTGAAAATGCAAATGGATCTTTTTTTTTTTCAAATGGATCTTTAAAAAAAAAGATTTTACTTATTTATTTATGAGAGACACAGAGAAGGAGGCAGAGACACAGGCAGAGGGAGAAGCAGGCTCTCTGTGGGGAGCCTGATGCAGGACTGGATCCCAGGACCCTGGGGTCACGCCCTGAGCCGAAGGCAGATGCTTAACCGCTGAGCCACCCAGGTGCCCCTAAAATGCAAATGGCTCTTTTTTTTAATTCTTATTTTTTATTTTTATTTATGATAGTCACAGAGAGAGAGAGAGGCAGAGAGAGAAGCAGGCTCCATGCACCGGGAGCCCGACGTGGGATTCGATCCGGGGTCTCCAGGATCACGCCCTGGGCCAAAGGCAGACACCAAACCGCTGCGCCACCCAGGGATCCCACAAATGGCTCTTAAACACATAGAAAGATGCTCATCCTCACTTATAATAGGAGAAATACAAATTAAAGTGACCATAAAACAATATTTAATCTATCAGGCTGTCAAAGAACAAAAGGGGTTTTTTAAAATAATTTAAAATTTATTTGAGAGAGAGAGAGAGTGAGTGAGAGAGAGCACAAGGAAGAGGAGACAGGCAGAGGGAGAGGGAGAAGCAGACACACCACTGAGCAGGGAGCTTGATGTGGGGTTCGATGTCAGGACCCTGGGATCATGACCTGAGCCAAAGGCAGATGCTTAACTGACTGAGCCCCCCAGGCCTCCCAAAAGGTTTTTTTAAACTCACCATGTGGGTAGGGGCCTGGGGAATGGGCCCCTGCGTGCATGGCTGGTGGGAGCATCCTTTGCTACAGCTCCTCTGGAAGGCAATTTGACAAAACCAGTTAATATCAGAAGTGCAAACAATTCCACTGTTCGTTTATCCCACAGACACTATCACACGGACAGCTAGTTGACAATCTACATGCTCCCCAAATGATGGCACAGCAGTGGAATGTCATGCCCATGAGAAAGAAGGAACCAGCTTGACAAGCAAAGATTTCCAAGGTTATGTCCTGAAGTGGGAAAATCAAGATATAGAACAGTGTACGAGGTTTGCTACTCTTTGGATAAAAAATAAATAAATACATTTGGCAATGTATGGAGCCTCTCAGGAAGAAAACACATGAAATGATGATCCTTTGGCTTCCAGGGAAGATTGAGTGGCTAGGGAAGAAAAGGAAGGGGACATTTTCATGGTGTGCTTCTCTGTCTTTAACTTGGTGTCATGTGCATGTGTTACTAATTTAAAACAAACAAAAGAAAAATGCACTTGATCCAGGAGGTGATCTGTTTATACAGCTGAGTTTTATTGATCTTAAAAATAACTAGGTAATTCCAATGTGAGTTAAGCCATTCTAGGCTGTAGAAAGAGATTTGACATCTCACTAGCTAATTTTTTCTGTTTTTAAAAAGATTTCATTTATTTAGGAGAGTGAGAACAAGCAGGGGGGCCGAGCAGAGGGAGAAGGAGAAGCAGGCTCCCCGCTGAGCAGGGAGCCCGATGCGGGGCTGGATCCCAGGACCCTAGGATCATGACCTGAGCCGAAGGCAGACACTTCACCAACAGAGCCCCCCAAGCCTCTTTCTTTTTTTCTTTTTTTTTTGAAAGTACGTACCATGCCCAGTGTAGGGCTTGAACCCATGACCCTGAGATGGAGTCAGGTGCTCTACTGACTGAGCCAGCCAGGCACCCCTCACTAGCTTATTTTATTAAACTAGTGTTTCCTCAGTAGCAAAGCTTGGAAAAGTTCAGAGAGAGAGAGACTGCAGTCTGATTACATAAATAAGCAAATGAGCAAAAATTCTAGCTAAAATTCTGGCGACTAGAAACCACCGGTGCATCCAAAGAACACTGCAGAGTGCGTGATGAGTAGCATTTATTCTGCATATACAGGGCTGGCTCAGCATCTAGAATTCTATCACCATGACCTTCTAGCTCAAGAAAACCAAGGAGAAAAAGAAGTCGGCATGACAACAGCTTCACAGAATTATAGATGCATTTATAACGGGGCGGGGTGGGGGACGGGCATTTCTAGGCAGCCTACCTTGAGGACTCGATGTTTAAGTGATATTCAAAAGATGAGCAGATTTTATTTATTTTTTAAAGATTTATTTATTTATTTGGGGGGCAAGGGGCAGAGGGAGAGAGAATCTCTAGTGGAGATTGCCCTGCTGAGGGTAGAGCCCTACACCCTGGGGTCGAGCTCATGACCCTGAAAACCAGGTAGAGCCCTACACCCTGGGGTCGAGCTCATAACCCTGAGAACCAGGTAGAGCCCTACACCCTGGGGTCGAGCTCATAACCCTGAGATCAAGGCTGAGCCACCCAGGCGCCCTGCAAGAGGAGTGGATTTCAAAGACAGGAGGAAGGAGGAGATGCAGAAGGCGATCTGGCCAGAAACAAGAGAGAATGTGTGTACGTTCTAGTATGATCATTCCCACGTCTGAGGAGAGGAAGCCCAGGCTCAGAGAGGCTAAGCCACTGGCCAAAAGTCACAGAGCACTGCAGCCGAGGTCTTGCTGGATGTGGGCTCCAGGCTGTGTTACTAGCGCTTGCTACTCAACTCCAAGAACTGGTAGCACTTGCTAGTGAGCCCGTGGAGGAAAAGGCCAAGCAGGGGCAGTGGCACTGGCTCCGGGGGGGCTGGACTCGTGCCCACCCCCAACCCCGTCACCTGGTGGCATCAGGTTTCTGATAGGCACCCTTCTCTTTGCGAAGTGTCAGTACAACCAGTGCACAGGTGACCGGCTGTGATGGGGGCGAGTTCCTGCAGCGCCTGCGATTCTGCGGAGGTGCGGGCGACACAAGACACAACCGACACCGCCTGACACAGGTGGACCTCGTGCAGGGGGACAGGTGGCCCTGCCAGGCAGAGCCCCGGACCAGGTACTACAGCCACGACGAGCCCTGCCATCCTGTCACAATCTCTTGCGTTGGCGAGGGGAAGATGAACAGGTTCCCCTGGACCCAAGTCAACAATACCTGGAGACATCAACAGTCCGGGGAGTTCAGGGCAGGAAGTGCAGAAGGGGCAGGGGCCTTGTGGGGGACAGGAGGCACCTCTGGCCCCTTGCAGTCCCGCTCCTTCTCCCCAGGAAACAAAGGAGGAAGTCAGGGAGCTGGGAACAGGAGGAAAGGAGAGGAAGCAGGTCCTGAGGTCAGTGCCCAGTGGCAGCCACTTGCAGTCCTCGTCCAATCAGGGGTGGAGTGGGGTAGGGGGAGCGGCCCACCTGCCCTCATGCCTGCCTGGCCCCTCCTGCCCCCACAGGCTTCAGGGTCCAGGAGGGGGCGCCCCAATGAGCCATCCAACACCCACAACAGATTTGACCTCGTTCTCTGTAAGCGGCCCTGGCACTGACCTGGGAGATTCACCTTGCCAGTTCTGACAGCCCAGTCACTCATGGGTGGCCCTTCCGTCCTTTCCTGGCGTGGTGAACCCTGGGATGTCTCCCTCCCCTCTTCTCCCCTGCTTGTCCAGGGGGCCTATCTTGTTGGCGTGAGGCTTTGCTGGGGTCTGCTGAAGTGTTCACACCCATTACACTGCTTTCTCCCGGCCCCCAATCCTGTGGGGGGATGCAGAAATCTTGGGGCGCCTGGGTGGCTCAGTGGTTGAGCATCTGCCTTCAGCTCAGGGCATGATCCTGGGATCCTGGGGTCCTGAAATCGAGTCCTACATCGGGCTTCCCGCAGGGAGCCTGCTTTTCCCTCTGTCTGTGTCTCTGCCTCTCTCTGTGTGTCTCTCATGAATAAATAAATAAAGTCTTAAAGAAAAAAAAAAGACTATTCCTTAATTTGAAGAAATTGCCCATGCTGGCTCTCTAATTTTGCAAACAAAGCCTCTGTATTCAGAGTTATACATACAAGACCCTCCTCTGATAAAGGACTTTGGTTCAAAAGAGATAAAACTGCTCTTGAGGGATGATGTAAGTAAGCGTTTCTAAGTTGCTTCTGGAAACTAGGTGTCATAGGTGAGGAGAGGATGAAACTGAGGAAGGAATCATGCAATTAGTGTGACACTTGCTTCTTTGGACTAGTTTGAACCCCTATTAGGATCCTACATTAGAAGGACTCTGGTTATAAGCTACAGAAAATCTCTCGGTTTAGGTAATGCAAAAAGACCATTTGATATACAAGGGTGTCTCACACGACCTGCTGAGGGTTGAATTGGGTCCTCCAGAAAGATATGTTAACATCCTAACCCCAGTACCTGTGATGGTGACCTTATATGGAAATAGAATGGTTGCAGGTGTCAGTAGCTAAGATGAGGTCACAGTAGAGGAAGGTGGATCTTTAACCCAGTAGGACTGTGGTCCACGTAGGGAGAGAAGAGATGCAGACACACAGGGAGAAAGCCACGTGGCCACCCAGGTAGCAGGCCACAGACTGCCTGCAAACCACCAGAAGCCAGGAAGAGGCAAGGATGGAGTCTCCCCTACGGGTATCGGAGGGAGCACCTTGATTTCAGGCAGCAAAACTTGGGTCCAGCTGTGCTCTGCTGAAGTCCTCCCTGGGTTCTGTTGATCCAGCAGTGGGACAGGAGTAAGTGGGAAGTTGCTTCATTTGGAGTCCACTCTGGGCCACCTGACCACTCCTGTTGATCCTGATACCTTTCCCAGTTCACTGACCACCAATCAGAGCCAGTCCCGAGATGCAGGCACTGTCTATACTTCTCAACATAAGGGACTGGGACTAACCCCTTCCTCCCATCGCTGTCCTCATTTCACCTCCGCTCTTGAGGGTTTTTTTCCTGGATTCTCAGGATGTCTCCTTTCTTAAAGGCAAGATCTTCTCCACCACATTCATTAAAGTCAAAGATGGATTGGGTTACACTTCCTCTGGCTCTTCCTGCTTTGAGAATCACCCCATTTCCTTGCCTGGCCCGTGGGGGCTGCTCATGTCAACATAGGCATGTCTAAATTGTGCATTTTGTAGGATTACGGTAAGGTAGGCAAGGAATCAAACTCCTCATCTCCTGTTGGGAATCTGAGGGGACTCAACTCATCTACCCTACTCCTCTGAGTGGAAGGCACTCACCATAGCCGTCTCCGCGCCAACACGCTGAGATGCGGTTGCCCCATGCAGCCCCACCAGCCCAGCACCCTTGCAGGGCACCAGCTCAGGTCTCCCCCCACTCTGTTGTATTCAGAATGCCAGCGGCAGCTGTGGGTGCTCTCTGCTGGAAATCTTCCCAGTAATTTTGAGTTTCCTTTTTCTTATTCATATTTTAAAGATGATTTATTTGTTTGTTTGTTTGTTTATGAGAGAAAGAGAGAGAGCTGAGACAGGGGCAGAGGGAGTTGGAAAGAGAGAATCCCAAGCAGATCCCCCACTGAATGTGGAGCCTGACGGGGAAAGGGGGGCTTGATCCCATGACCCTGAGATCATGACCGGAGCCAAAATCAAGAGTCAGACACTTAACCAACCCAGGCACCCCCTTACTCATATTTTAAAATGATCTTCTATTTATTCAAACCGATATATTTATTTTGTATTTTCCCAATAATTACAACATCTAAATAGATGGCTCTGATTTTGAAGTTTGCTATTCCTGCTCGCATTCCTGATGCCTCATTATCTTATGTGTTTTACGAGGGTTCCCCCCCCCCCCCACTATATAAGCTCTTAGTTTTTGGAACTTTGTCTCCCAAAATTCTTTCAAGTCTGGTCTAGTGGTGTATTCCTCCAGAGAGGATTTGTGTTTGCTTCAGCCTGAGGTCCTAATGACTTGGGAGTACTTTAAATAAAGTGCTCAGCTGGAAAAAAATATGGGACCTCAAATGTGGTGCATATTTGTGCCCTGCTCCTGCTTAAGGCAGGCTTGTGGTTATGAGTTTTTGTAAGTTCTTCTCTACCCAGAACTGAGGCCAGGATGGACCAGTGTCCATCTCATCTTCTTTTTCTTCTTTTTTTTTTTAGATTCTATTTATTTATTCATGAGAGACAGAGAGAAAGGCAGAGACACAGGCAGGAGGGAGAAGCAGGCTCCCTGCAGGGCGCCCAATGTGGGACTCGATCCCAGGACCCTGGGATCACGACCTGGACCGAAGGCAGATGCTCAACCATTGAGCCTCCCAGGTGCCCCCCTCATCTTACCTTCTTTATGGTCTTTCTTTCTTTCTTTCTTTCTTTCTTTCTTTCTTTCTTTCTTTCTTTCTTTCTTTCTGATAGTCACACACACAGAGAGAGAGAGAGAGGCAGAGACACAGGCAGAGGGAGAAGCAGGCTCCATGCACTGGGAGCCCGACGTGGGACTCGATCCTGGGTCTCCAGGATCGCGCCCTGGGCCAAAGGCAGGCGCCAAACCTCTGCGCCACCCAGGGATCCCTTTATGGTCTTTCTTGAGGCTGCTATTATGGTCTTACTCCCTACCTAGGTGAACCCAAGGCTTTGTCACCTGTCACCCACTTGGGAATTCAGGTTGAAACTCTATATTACTATAGTCAGGTGTTCACGCTATCTGCTTTAGCCTTTGCTTACCTCTCTGAATGTATGCTTCAACTCTAAGGGTCTCTCTTATTTTTTTTCTAGCTAAGCCACTAAACTAAAAGAGATATTTTTATTTATTTATTTATGATAGTCACACAGAGAGAGAGAGAGAGGCAGAGACACAGGCAGAGGGAGAAGCAGGCTCCATGCACCGGGAGCCCGACGTGGGATTCGATCCCGGGTCTCCAGGATCGCGCCCTGGGCCAAAGGCAGGCGCTAAACCCCTGCGCCACCCAGGAATCCCGAGATATTTCTTTTTTTATTCAGCATTTTTTAGATATTTTATAATGGGAAGGAAATATAGCTACCCTATTGGTAGAAAAAACAACTTAAATCTACTGCTTTACATTTATATATCTTGTATCTAGCCACCTTGCCAATATTTTTTATTAAGTCTGATAACTTTTTTATACTAGAACCTCTGGTGTTTTCCAGGTATTCAGTCTTATCAATATATATTTTCCTTTTTGCACTTGTTATAACCTCTAGAAATTGTTGAGTTATAATACTGCTAATGGGTATCCCTGCTTACTCTTTCTAATAAGGTAAATTTAAAGATTTTCTCTTTAGAATATTTGCCTTTTTAAAAGAAATGGCCTTTATTAAATTTAAGAAGCATCCTTCTGTTCCTATTCTATTTAGCTTTTGTTGTGGCTGTGGTTGTTGTTGTTGTAAATTAGAAAATGCTGCTGAAGCTCATCGAGTGGCTCCTCAGAATTTCTTGGTGTGATGTTATACCCAATTTGTAACCATGCCACGCCTGTGTAGCCATGCTGAAGCTGAGGGTCGGAGAGAGAGCTCTGAAGATAAGGTTTTCAGGCTGGATGGAAAGGATAAAGGGCCTTGTACTCCTGAGGGCAGTGGGGAGCCTTTGTGGGTAGATGACATCTGAATTTTGAAAAAAATCACTGCTGCAGTGAAGAGAATGGATTGCTCCCAGGTGGAGGCAGGGAGATCAGTTCGGATGTAGGTGTGGTCATTTGGACTTGGAGAAAGAGAGATATGCATGTATTTATAGCTGCTATCTTGATGCCCACAACATGCCAGACATTATGACAGGTCCTTTTTTTTTTTTTTTAAGGATTTTATTTATTTATTCATGAGAGACACAGAGAGGCAGACACACAGGCAAAGGGAGAAGCAAGCTCCCTGCGGGGGTTCCAATGTGGGACTCTATCCCAGGACCGTGGAATCACACCCTGAGCCGAAGGCAGACGCTCAACCACTGAGCCACCCAGGGGCCCCTATGTCAGGTCCTTTACTAGAGTTTAGGTGTTTCTTCTTGCTTCTTGTGTGTATGTGTGGTGGAGGAGGGAGGAATTTGTGGTAAAAATCAGAGGCAACAAATTGCATTATTAGTAATGAACAACCCCCCACCTCCATGAGATTGGCCCTCTAGAGTAATCTTTGGTTTTCCAAACTCCTCAAGTTGGCGTTCATAAATGGTTTTGCCAGTACTGTTGACTTCCTACACAATGGTGCTTCTAAGTTTTTCCTCCTTCCTAACTGACCTTAAATGGTATTTAGGGATCCACCTTGTTTCAGATAGCTAGGCGCTTCAGGTGAGGCTGGCTCCAGTCCAGTCCCAGAGGTAGTCAATCATGGTGGTCCCATCCCCCTTGTTAGTTTCATCATGGGATACGAATCTGAACACAGATGATGGGCTGTCTTCTGGGGACAGTAGGGAAAGATTCACTTATGACTAAGGCAGACCCACCAGGAGAGATATGCTCATTTTCCCCTGAAACATGTTTGTGCCTGGATGCCACGTCTGAAACTGCTACTGCCATCCTGCAACCTTAAGGGGAAAAGCTAAAACACTGAGTCTGAGGAAACAGACTGAGAATACAGGAAAAACCTGATTCCCCGATGATATTGTCGGGCCATTGATCTCCTAACTATGGGTATTCCTACCTCTAGTTTCATTAAGATGTGAGATAATATGCTTTCTGATTGTCCAAGCCGATTTGGAATCTTTTGTAACTTGCAGCCAGAAACATCATAACCAATACAGATAGTTTGTTCTGCCAATGAGCACACTTCCTGTGCTCTTCTGAAGGGTTTGTGATCATAGGCAACACAGTCTTCCCTTCCTTCTGGGGCTGACATTACCAGGAATGGCCATCCACTGAGCTTTCTGGGCACTGCCACTTCTCATCACCATCCCCAATACCGGATGGCATCATGGAGAAGTTGGACCTATAGCTGAAGACAAAGACAAATGTGAAAGTGAGAGACCATGAGACACTGAAGGGATGGGGTGGGTAACAGGTGTAGAGCGGGGCAGCAGAGCCTGAGGCTGCTCAAGCCCAGCAGGTCTCTTGATTTGCAACTTCAAGAGTTTCCCAGGTGAGATCTGAAACTGGCTCCTGGACACAAGGGCAGGGAGACACCAAAGAATGAGATGGCCACCCCAGATTGGTAGGTGGCAGGTTTAATAAGCATGTTAATCTTACATGTGGGGCTGGTCTTGGGCTGCAGCAAGATGAGTAGGTCTCTGCACCTGCCTTCCAGAATCTTAAGTTTATATAGAAGCCTTGACAGGGTTGATGCACATATCCAGGCCAGATGGTCTCAACAACACACTGTTCTCTCAAGAAAGAGAGAACTAGCTTGGGTCGAGCTTGAGGGCCACTTGGCAGTCATGTGCTCTTGAGTGTACATAGCTCCTTTCATGGCCTGAGGCTGCACACAACACTCTCTTTAGGTTCAGTAGCCCAGGTGAACTGAGATGGAACTTTCTTTTCTTTCTCTCCTTCCTTCTTTCCTTCCTTCCTTCCCTCTTTCTTTCCTTCTTCCTTCCTTTCTTTTGAGAGCAAGAGAGCATGATCAGGGAGGGGTTAGGAGGGGCAGAGGGAGAGAGAGAATCCCAAGCAGGCTCCACACCCAGGGCAGAGCCTGACACATGACCCTGAGATTGTGACCTGAGCCAAAATCAAGAGTCAGATGCTCAACCAGCTGAACCACCCAGGTGCCCCTGGGATGGAACATTCTTAAAGACATAAGCAAACACTGAGGAATCCCCAGCTCTCCCACATTTGTTTATTTAAACAAATAAACTCTTAAGAGCTTCCTTCTTACCTAGGAATTATTCCAAATGCTTTACAAATATTAACTCAATCTCCACAACAACCCCACGAAGCTGTGCTGATAGTAACAAGGTGCTGTCATGACCACCACCACCATCATCATCGTCATCACCACCTTTTCTTCTCAGAAGTAGGTGCTATCTTACCATTATCTGTTTTATGGATGAGGGAACTATTGCAGAGATAGGTTAGATAATTTGTTCTAGGTCATACAGCTGGTAGGTGGCAAAGCCAGAATCTAAACCTAGCCCGTCTGGTTACAGGGGCCCTGTAACCTGTCAATATATATATATATATATTTTTAACCTGTCAATATTGTGTGTAGCAAAATACACTTAGGTTCCGCACAAAACATAAAATGTTTGCTGTTAAGATTTTTTTGAAAAATGTATCATGTCTGTTTTATTCCTCATCTTTTATCATGCTTGTGAACATCTTTTTTTTTAATTTAAATTCAATTTGCCAACATATAACACCCAGTACTCATCCCATCACCTGCCCTCCTTAGTGCCCATCATCCAGTTACCCCATCCTCCCACCCACCTCTCCTTCTGCAACCCTTTGGTTTTTTCCCAGAGTTAGGAGTCTCTCATGGTTTGTCTTCCTCTCTAATTTTCCCCATTCAGTTTCTCTCCTTTCCCTTATGGTCCCTTTCACTATTTCTTCTATTCCACATATGAGGGAAACCATATGATAACTGTCTTTCTCTGATTGACTTATTTCATTCAGGATAATACTCTCTAGTACCAACCACGTCAATGTAAATCGTAGGTATTCATCTTTTCTTGTGGCTGAGTAATAGTTCAGTGTGTGTGTGTGTGTGTGTGTGTGTGTATCCCACATCTTCTTTATCTCTTTATCTATTCATCTGTTGAAGGACATCATGGCTCCTTCCACAGCTTAGCTATTGTGGACATTGCTGCTATGAACACTGGGGTGCAGGTGTCCTGTTGTTTCACTATATCTATATCTTTGGGGTAAATACCCAGTAGTGCAATTGCTGGATCATAGGGTAGCTCTATTTTTAGCTGTTAAGATTCTTGAAAGGATTTTCTTTTTTTTAAATTGCCTACAAGGAACTGATTGAATCCATGAATATTTAGGATAAATCATAGGAAGTGAGAAAAACTACCCCACAAATTGTTTTCCAACGTAATGAAATTTTAGGAATATGAAATTTGACAAAGAAGTTGATTGACTAATGTTATATTTTGTGTACATTTACTTAAATATGTATTTAGGTGTTTGATGGTTTCTTTTTGTATTTTAGACTTGATAAACTTATCTCAGGTCTGTAACCTATCTGTAAGCATTTGGAAAGCTTCTAGCCCTAAGCCCTGTGTACTCAGGGATAAATCTGCTATCCTCAAGGACGACAGGGAAATAAACCCAGAAATCACAAGCCACCTAATAACAGCCGGGCTTTACATACCAGGGAGCTCAGGCTCTGCTCTTACCCCACACTGCTGCTCACTGCTCTCAGCAATCACTGGCTACTGTCCCCAAACATCTGTCCCTGAGCTCTCAGCACCAAATTCCCACCTCCCAGATCTCTGGGTCCAGGAGGAGTAGGCCCATAACCCATAAATCAGGCTGCCTCTGCTAGATAGCTGGTCAACCAGATGCCCAAGGCCTTGCCTTCACCTCTGTTGACCCACCCAGATGTGACCTCCTTCCAGACCAGCTGCTGCCACCACCGTGTTCAAATAGACAGTAGTTATCACATACTACACATGTACTTTCAACTAGGATCCGTCCCACTGCCAGAGGTTCTGGTTGTAAATCAGGAAAGAGGGAGAAGACCAGATTTGAGTCTTGGGGAAGAAGGTTCAGTAAATGGCTTGCCTGATGGGATAGAGGGAAGGAGCCCTTAGGGAGAGAGACTGCCCAGGACTTGAAAAGCCTTGGGGAAGTAGAGAGAGGCAGGAGAGGGCTTTGCAGAGGTGGTGACGCTGGAGTATGGGGAAGGGCGGAATTTGGGGCAGACAAGAGGAGCTCTGCTGGGGGCCTAGATACTGCTCCCTGTACACAGACAAGAAGAGGTAGTCCAGCATCAGGGCCTCTCGGGGCCGCAGACCCTCCTGGCAGTTTTGAGACTCGCCCACCCAACTCCTCCAGTGGCTTCACAAGGGGGAAAGGAAACAGGCCCCCTCTGCTCATTTGGCCTCCAGAACTCCGTCTGACACATGTACGAGCGAGCGCCAAGATGTCTACGTTATTTCCCTGCAGGGGTGGGAAAACCTGTTCTGACTCCCAGTCTCCTCCCACCTTGGCTTTGGTCCTGGTTGACGGTGCTCAGCTGGGAGGCAGATTCCAGGGCCCGGTAGCCTGAGGGCAGATCCCAGGCTTGTCAGCTGAGTCTCCTAAGATGCTGCTGGAGGCGAGGTCTCACCTGGGGCTGGGAAGGCAGACAGGGGCCCCGCAAATGCAGAGGTAGCTAAGAGGTTGGGTTACTGCAGAGGGGAAATGACAGGCCTCTCCCTCTCAAGACAGGAGGCATTGGACAGGGTGAGGGGGTAATGACGGGGTGACTGCCTGTGGTCAGAAGAATGGGAGGAAACAGACTGGAGGGGAACCTACCTTTGTTCTATGCTGTGTTGAGACACGATTGACAGTATGTAAAGCCCGGCTGTTCTTAGGTAGCTTGTGATTTCTGGGTTTATTTCCCTGTTGTCCTTGAGGAGAGCAGATTTATCCCTGAGTACACAGAGCTTGGGGCTAGAAGCTTTCCAAATGCTCCCCTTGATGGGAGGAAGGATCCATCTATCTGTGGATGCATAAAGCACCAGGTGCTCTCTCTCTCTCCTGATGTCCCTTCCACCTACGATGAGAGCCCGTGACCAGGGTTTGGGTGGTCAGGAGCACAGACCCTGGACCAAAATCTGGAGCTCACGGTGAGTGAAGCAGAGAATGCTCTGAGCAGCGGCAGCAGCAGCAGCAGCAGTAGTAGCAGCAGCAGTTTCCAGGTTCAGTGGTGGCAGAGAGCCAGAAGCAACGTCTAGCATCCAGTGGTGACAACAGTGGCCTTGGCAACTCATTTAGGCCTGGGGCAGCCCATGTTCTGCCCGGTTCTGTAGCCTTCTGGGTAATTCTGAGACTACTTAGTATCCTGTGACCAATCATTTCTCTCTTTGAGTCAGGGTTAGTGCCCACAGCCTATAACTAAGAACTTTGGGGGCACCTGGAGGGGCTCAGTCAGCTAAGCGTCTGCCTATGGCTCAGGTCATGATCTCAGGGTCCTGGGATTGAGGCTCCCTGCTCCATGGGGAGCCTGCTTCTCCCTCTCCCTCTGCTCTTCCCCCTGCTCATGCTCTCTCTCTCTTTCTCTCAAATAAATAAAATCTTAAAAAATAAAAGAACTTTGACATAGACGTTAGCTAAAGTCCCAGAACCAGAAAATGCCAGATAAGATACATCTGGACATTTAGACACGCAGACCAGGCTCAAAGCCTTTAGCTGGGCACTCCCACCATCCTGATCCTTTGGCCTTGGAAACTGGGCTGTCCGGAGAGACTCGGGCACCAGAGGTTACAGACCTTTAGCTTGGGAAGGTGTCTGGGGACACAGGGGAGGGGTGATGGCAGAGAGACTTAGAAGAGACACAGGAGACAAACTTGGCAGGGGGAGTAGGTAAGGTAGGGTAGGACTCGCTGCCTGCACAGCCCAGCCCAGGTCTAGGCTCCAGCCTCAGCTCTGTATCGCAGCTTCTGACTGTGATCCCATCACCAGGCTCCCCCAGCTGCAGACTCAGCAAATTCCTTACTACCCCCCCACCCCGGCCCCTGCCCTTCCCCCCACTGTTTGGGGGGGTGGGGGTGGGGGGCCTAGCTCAGATCTCCATTCATACACGGCCACCCAAGCGGACTGGTTCCCTGCACACATGGAGCCCCGCTGTCCCATGTGGGTGCCCCCCTCCCCCCCCCCCCCCCCGCTGCCCCCATGCTTCGTTACCCCCCCCTTCCCAGAGCGTCTCAGCAGATGTGCTGCCCTGGCTCCGAACCACGATTCCTGACCTTTATGCTCTGTTTTCTCCCACTTTTCCAGGCGCTGGGTCTGGCCCTTGAGGTCTAGGTTGACTTCCCAAAGCCTGGTCTCTGGGTGAGCTGAAGGAGAAGATTTGGGGGGTGAGGGGTAAGAGTCCCCTTTATTAGGCACTTAGAGGCCCTGGGTCAGCTGGACCAAACTCCAGAAAGCCTCATATTTTTGTGTACCTCAAGTACAGCCATTATTTCCTTGCCTGTCCTCTTCCCTCCCACCCACCCACCTCTGCAGAGGACCCCCCCCAGCCGGTAGACCCAGGGAATGGCTGGGCGCAGCTTGAGGCTTCCCCTGCCCCCCAAGAACCTCCTGCAGGCGCTTCCATGAGAAAGGCCCAAAGCAGTATTAGAGTTCACAGGCACAGATGCACTCCCAGATCCCATGGTCCCCAAAGGGAATTATCATGTATAGACTTGGACCCTCCCTTTTGATCTCTAAAGACTTGCCCTGGCTCAGCATCTGGTTTTGGGGCTTTCTCCACGTGGGCAGGCTGGTCCCTCAGAGCTGCTCCTTTTGATTCCGCCCCATCCCGTGGAGCACCAGGCCCTGGGTCTGCTTGTTTCAAGAGTCTCTGGCTCAGTACTGTCCCAGGGGAGGCGCCCACTGCAGATTGGCAGTGGTTGGGGACAGGCCATTACTGTTCTTGCAGGGGGTTTCGCTGCATCACCAGTGAGGACCTGGGGAGAAAAACTTAAATAATTTACTTAGTCATTTAAAGCATTATTTTCCCACACATCGAAGATTATGAAGTAGAGGGGGTGCCTGGCTGGTGCATGCAACTCTTGATCTTGGGGTTGTGAGTTTGAGTCCCATGTTGGGTGTGGAGATGACTTAAGTAAATAAAACTGAAAAAAAAAAAAAGAAGAAGATTATGGGGGCCCCCTGAGTGGCTCAGTGACTGAGTATCTGCCTTCAGTTTGGGTTGTGATCCTGGGGTCCTGGGATCGAGTCCTGCATTGGGTTCCCCGCAGGGAGCCTGCCTCTCTCTCCCCACCCCCTCTCTCATGAATAAATCTTTAAAAAAAAAGATTATGAAGCAGAATGAAGTAGGATGCAAATGTCCACATGAATTTTCAAGGTAAGACAAGATGTTTCAAAGACATTTCCCACATCAAGAAAAGGTATAAGACCCCCGACTTTCTTGCCCACTCCGGCTGATGGGAGTCCCCATTCTCAGCTCAGCATCGAGTATTACTGACTACTAGTGAATGCTAACATCACTGGAAATTTGGGTGAAGCATCAGTCTTTGGGGAAGCATCTGGATTCCTTAGCCTGGCCTTTGAGACCTGTGACTATGGGAGTCTCTGCCCTGTGCTATCCTCCATGCTCTCTCGTCTCCACAGAGTTGCTATTTGCAGCTCTCCAAACAATAAATAATATGCCAAGCTGGTTCATGCCTTTGTGATTTTCCACAAGCTGCTCCCATTGCCTGGAATGCCCCTGCCCACGCAACCATCTGGCAAACTCCTACTCATCCTTCAAGACCCGGCATAAAGGGCTCCTCATGTGTGAAGCCTTCCCAGCAGGCCCAAGTGGAATGAGTCAGCTCCTCCCATGCAGCACGCCGTGAGGTCTGTGTCCATCTCATTGTGTTGAGCTCTCTGCATTTCACCTTTTCCCTAATTTCATTGTGGGGGCTCGGAGGGGAGAGACTGTATTATTCATAGTTGTATCTCTAGCCCTAAGCATAGCATCTGGCATGGTTCATGTCTATAAATATTTTGTATGAAGGAGCAAACGAACAAAGCTTATTTTGACTCCTTTCTTTTTTGTTCATAGTCAAGATAGGGAGGCTAGCATTTTCTCATAAACTTTGGAAAATGCTAAGAAAACTGCTCACCATAAAGGAAAAACAAAAAAAAATCATAAATAAATAAAAAATAAAGGAAAAACAAATTCACTTGACCTTTTTGTCACCACTCATATCTTATAACCTGTGTAGTTCTGCTGAGAACTCATGAGACCAATATGGTTCTCTGCCGTCTAGGCATGTGGGGAGAGGGTGGCAGCACTGGAGGGTCCAGCCAGGGTCCTCCAATAATCGCAGCAACAGCGACTGACACATAGCACACTGCAGGCACTGAGCTAGGTCCCATAAACGTGTGTGTCTACACAATGACTCATTCCAACCCTGTACCAGCCCTACCAGGTAGCTACTCTCATGATCCCCATTTTAGAGATGAGGAAGCTGAAGCACACAACTTGCTCACAATCCTACAGCTAATACCTGGTGGAGAGTCCAGCTTGGGAAGTCCATTGTCCCAACCTCAATGCTGTGTGAGCTCCATAGGCAAAAGATGTGTAATGATGATCATTTGGGCTAATGATCATCGAGGGCCGTGCCTTTTGGGTTTTTTTTTTTTTTTAAGATTTATTTATTTATTCAGAGAGAGAGAGGGGGGCAGAGACACAGGCAGAGGGAGAAGCAGGCTCCATGCAGGGAGCCTACGTGGGACTCAATCCCAGGTCTCCAGGATCCCACCCCCGGCTGCAGGTGGTGCTAAACCGCTGCGCCACCGGGGCTGCCGGCCGTGTCTTTTGATGATCACTTACCCCACTCCCAGGCTTTGGGATGCCCTCTGGGTTCATAAGTAACCCGTAAAGATGCTTGGCGTCACTTTGTACGTCTCCTAGACCCAGGAGGCCCAGTCTCCTCTTTGCGCTATATGTTTACTCCATGGTGCAGAGGGTGTGATTTGTTGCGGGGGAGGGGGCTCTGCTTGGGACTGAGTCCTCAGCAGCCAGTTCAGGACATAAGCTTCCTGCTCCTCCAGCTTCACCTGTCAGGTATCTCCCATAATAGGAGCCCAGAAACCAGTGAGATCACTTTCCTAGGGTGTACATGGCAGGACTGGCAACCCTCATGGACTCCTGTTCTCCGTCCAGGACGTTTCAAGGAGAGGGGAGCCCAGATGTACAAATTCAGGGGTAAGGAAAAGCTAGGCATGTCCTTGGAGCAGGTGAGGCGCTTAGGGCTGTCAGAAGGGCACAGGAGAGAGAGGAGGGAGATGGGATGCCGCCGTGGGGGGAGTGCACTTTGGGGCATGCAAGGCCTAATATCCAAAGCAGAGAAATGTGGTTGTTTTACTCGAGTTGCAGATACGTTCTCAACAACTAGGAAACACTGCCACCATGTGGCTCTCAGGGAGGCTGGCTCCAAACTGTAAATTGCCAAATTTTCTGCTACCGTGTAACAATTAAACCAAAAAGCACATCTCTTGATTCAAACAGCTGAAGTAAAGTAACCTTGAGGTAAAAAGGATACTTTTAAATAAAGTTTGCTGAGAAATTAATGCTTTGGGTTCACTTATCGGATTTCTTACTTTGCTTTTAAAATCTGAGTCTTCAGTGGTTCCAATCCCCTGGATCCTTCCTTTTTCCCAGTGACCCTTCTCTTAGAATCGTAAACGCCCTGGCCC
Source organism: Canis lupus baileyi (assembly GCF_048164855.1). Lineage (NCBI taxonomy): Eukaryota > Metazoa > Chordata > Mammalia > Carnivora > Canidae > Canis > Canis lupus. Next base: position 56,997,905 of record NC_132840.1, read on the forward strand.
TGCAAAGGCCCTGCCATTTCCAGGCCAATTAGGCATCAAACTGCCCCCAGGCCATTCCCTCCACTGTGGCATTCTGTTTCAGTCCTATTGCTGTTCTCTGGTACCCTCTGCACTTGGACAGATCCAAATTCAAATATTTCCACCATCTTTAAGCTGGGTGCTTTGGGGACGAGGCATCTAATCACTCTATTCCTCGGTGACTTCGTCTGTAAAATGGGCATGGCATCTTCTTCAGCCGTTTCATGTGAGCATGAACAGGTGACTTGCATCAAGTGCCTGGCACACTACAGCTCCTCAAAACGGGGGAATCCTCTTCCGCTTGGCCCTTGAGAGCTGGTTATTGTTGAACAAAGAATGAGAACTCAGTGGAGGTCGGTGATATGATATCCGACAATTATCTGCGCTCCCCCTCCCCCCCCCAACAAAAGGTCCCTGAGAACAAAAATACTCATCGCGGCAGACTTTGGAGGATTTGCAAGGGTTGCCGATCCGCCCCGGGTTTGCCCGGGATGGCAATCCGCGCGTTTCCACCGCGAGCAGCAGGCCGCAGGTGCGTGGGCTTGAGCCGGGCGGGGGTGGAAGGATTGTGTGTAGATAATTCAATCCCCGTGGGACTCAGCGGCTGGCCTCACCCCCGCGGCTCGGCCGATTGGCTGAAGGTGTCGCCTCCCCCGCCCTCCGCACCCCAGCGTCCCAGGTGACTCGGTCCCCAGTGGCGATCTCTGTTTACCGAGAGAGCCGGCCCAGGTGGGGCTCCATCCCGGCGCTCCGCGCTCGCTCCCCGCTGGGGCCCCGCCCGCGCAGCAAGCGGGGAGAACACCTGGCCCGAGCTGCTCCTCGCCCTTCCCCTCCCCCGCCGCCCGGAGAGGTCGGGTAAGGGGCAGGGGTGTGTGTGGGTGGGGGCGTCCCGGGCCCGGGAGCTCGCGCGGACCCCGGAGATGTAGCCCTAGGCCTGGTTCCCATCCCTCCCCCGCGCCGTGCGGTGCTCGGGGTGACGTGCCCACCCTGGGCGAGCGGCCAGAACCTGGATCTCAGGGATGCCCGGGTCCCTGAGGAGGCACAGACGTAGTGTGTTCCCCTCTTCCCCAGACGGCGATGACCCCCAAGCCGGCCGGACCCCCGGACGGGGGCTGGGGCTGGGTGGTGGCGGCCGCAGCCTTCGCGGTGAACGGGCTCTCCTACGGGCTGTTGCGCTCCCTGGGCCTTGCCCTCCCTGACCTCGCGGAGCACTTTGACCGGAACACTCAGGACACTGCGTGGGTCAGCGCCCTGGCCCTGGCGGTGCAGCAGGCAGCCAGTGAGGGGGGCCCCCGAGGTGGGAGGCGGGCACCGGGGTGGCCTGGCGGAGCGTGTGCGTGGTGATGGAGGACCCACCTGATGACCAGACAACCCGAGAAAGGGGGAGCCGGTGGGATTGAGTTCTAAAAAAGAGAGGGTCTTGAGGTCAAGGGGAGGGGGGTGTTGGGCTGGGGAGGAGCTTAGGCCTGGCAAGCAGCCTAGAAGGGCTGGCTCGAGTCTGGGGGCCCAGGGGCGTGTCTCCCTTTGACTCCGCCCCCTCCTAGGCCCAGTGGGCAGCGCTCTGAGCACCCGCTGGGGGGCGCGCCCCGTGGTGATGGTCGGGGGCGTCCTCACCTCGTTGGGCTTCGTCTTCTCGGCTTTCGCCCGCAGTCTGCTGCACCTCTACCTCGGCCTGGGCGTCCTTGCTGGTGAGGGGAGCGGGACACCCGGGACCCTTAGGGGTGATGTTGGAGAGGGGCGCTTCCTGGGGGCTGGAGGCCAAGGGGGCGGGGCCTCCTGCGAGGGTCAGGGCTGGGATCACTGCGGCGCGCGCGTGCCCTAGCTCCCCGTCCTCACCTGGTCCTGTCGGTTCGCAGGCTCTGGCTGGGCCCTGGTGTTCGCCCCGGCCCTCGGGACGCTGTCCCGGTACTTCTCCCGCCGTCGAGTCTTGGCTGTGGGGCTGGCGCTCACGGGCAACGGGGCCTCCTCGCTGCTCCTGGCGCCCACCCTGCAGCTCCTCCTTGATACTTACGGCTGGCGGGGCGCCCTGCTCCTCCTTAGCGCCGTTACCCTCCATCTGGCCCCCTGTGGCGCCCTGCTGCGACCCCTGGTGCTCCCTGGCGACCCCCCGGCGCGACCCCGCGGGCCCTTGGCTGCATTCGGCCTGGATCTCTTCGCGCGCCGGGCCTTCCTAGTCTTTGCTCTGGGCACAGCCCTGGTCGGGGGCGGGTACTTCGTCCCCTATGTGCACTTGGCCCCCCACGCTTTGGACCGGGGCTTGGGAGGGTATGGAGCGGCGCTGGTGGTGGCGGTGGCTGCGGTGGGGGATGCGGGTGCGCGACTCGTCAGCGGCTGGCTGGCCGACCAAGGCTGGGTGCCCCTCTCGCGGCTGCTGGCGGGGTTCGGGGCCCTGACGGGGCTGGGGCTTCTGGCAGTGGGGCTGGCGCCCTTGCTGGGGAGCCCGGAGGGTTGCGAGGGGCCCCTGCTGGCCGCGGCGGGGGCCTACGGGCTCAGCGCGGGAAGTTACGCACCCCTGGTTTTCGGTGTGCTCCCTGGGCTGGTGGGCCTCGGAGGCGTCGTGCAGGCCACAGGGCTGGTGATGATGCTGATGAGTCTTGGGGGGCTTCTGGGCCCCCCGCTGTCAGGTAAGGGCCTGAGCCACCAGATCCCTCGGCCACCATCCTGTGCCCCTGGGTCCCAGGCCCCTGAATTCCTTTCCCCTTCTTCACAGGCTTCCTAAGGGACAAGACGGGAGACTTCACGGCCTCCTTCCTCACCTGCGGCTCTTTCATCCTCTCTGGCAGCTTCATCTACCTGGGGCTGCCAGGGGCGCTGCCCTCCTGCCCACCAGCCTCCCTGCCAGCCTCCCAGCAGGCCACCTCTCCTCCCCCTGAGAGGGGGGAACTGCTCCCCACTACTCAAGTTGCTCTGCTTTCCCCAGGAGGCTCTCAATCCACTCGGGACACCACTTGTTGACCATTTGTTTGAGCCACTCCCCCAATAAAGAATTTCTACCCAGTTTCTCACAAGCTCCAACTCAGCCAGTTGAGGAGGCTGAAAACATTCTTTCTACTTAAGATATTCAAGGGGGCGCCTGGGGGACTCCATCTGTTAAGCCTCTGACCTGATTTTGGCTCAGGTCATGATCTCAGGGTCGTGGGATTGTGCCCCCAGTGGGATCCCCGCTGGGCATGGAGCCTGCTCAAGATTCTCCAGTGCTCTCTCCCTCTGCCCCTCCCTCACAGTCGCTTCCCTCTTCCTCTCTCCCAAAAAGCAAGAAAAACAAAACGGGGAATCTCTGAGAAGCTGCCTGCCTGTGCATTTCAGTGTGTTGGGGTGAGGGGGGTGGGCAGGAGGGGACCATCTGCTAACTCCTCCCTGCATTTCAGGCTCCTGTCCCTGGCCTGAGGGAAATGCTGGACCAGACTTCAGCTCTCGAAGCTTTAGTTCCCCTTCCCAAGCCACCCCCACCCTGTGTCCACCCTTATCTTCTACAGCAAGAAACAGGAGATCAGTGGCCACAGGGAGGAACTGTGGTCCAGGGTTAAAGTGGATACCTCCCCTCCGCTTCGTAGCCATGAGCTCATTCAGCCAATCCCAGGGCATGAGCCCCAGCTCTTTCTGAGTTTCTGACAATGACTTGGTTTCCTTATTCGGTTTTATCTCAAAAGGGCATCCCTCTTTCCCAAATGTCTGTCTTCAGAGAAGAAAGTTGGTAGGCAATGCTAGAGATCACAGGTAAAACATGTTAAGTCTCTTGACCTTTGGTTTTCATAGCTGATTCTGAGCTCTGGGCAGCTGGCTGAGCCCCTGGATTCTTTGGCAGAGGTTGTGGGAGCAAAGAAGAGATAATAGGCCTCGAGGAAATACTAGGTGTTGGCACTTGCATTGCAACCTCCCCCTGCCAGGCCTGCCCGGGGGGAGGTGGATCAGGATGCTCAAGGCACTGTGGTTCTGTGGGCACCAAGATGGGGCAGGAGGGGAAGATCTGGTGCTGCCAATGTCTGGCTTTCTGGGTCTCACAGCCCCTTTCTGGAGTTTAGTCCTCTTCTGGCTCTTCCTTGGACAGAGAGACTTTGGTTTCAACTGCCTCTCTTATGCGGTCCTGAGGCTTGGAGGTAGAGGCCAAGGAGCAGAAATGAGGCAGAGTCATGAGGATGCCACTCCCTGCCAGGAGGAAGGACCCCGCCACCACAAAAGAAGCTGTGTAGTTGCCCGTCACATCCCGGAGGTATCCTAGGTCCAAGAGAGAAAGAAAGAACACATATCGGTGAGCCATTTCCTGAGAGTGATGAAGGGAAGAGAGTAATCCTTAACCCATCTTCTCAGAAGAGTTAGAACTCACAAGGCAGGACCAGATGAGCTCGAGGACTCTGGGGTCTCAAGGTTTCTACAGGTAATTTCTGGAGGGTAATTTCAACCACCCTTCTGCCTTCAGAAAGGGCCTCTCAAACCAGCCAGCAGACACTTGGGTATCCAGGGGTGGACAGGCACACCTGTGCTTTTCTTTCAAGCAAGTGTGGCCCTCCTTTCTACACTTCCAGTTAATAGTTAAGAGGAGAGAGTCAAGGATCTGAAAGTTTTGGCGTCTGGGACATAGAGAACTTTGACCCAACAGCTCAGACACCTGGGCTGGGGCCCAGGAGGTCAAGGGAAAAGACAGCACCTGCAGGCTATGTCTGGCCCAGTCCAGCCAGGTCCTCAAGCTGTAGGCACCCTGCCAAGGGGCCCTCATAGCTTCTCTGGGTCTTTCCACAGCCCCAATTTCTCTGCCCTATGGACCCACTTGGGGGTTGCTCTGACCGGCCATGCAGGCTGTGTTCTGTGTCAGACTGGAGGGCAATATTCACATACACTAGAATGCAAATAGTCCCCTCCCTAAACTGCGTGATGTGGCAGCCCTGAGCCCTGCCTCCCAGAAACCCAGTCCTTCTTACCTGACAGAGGAGCCCCCAGCAGGCCCCCAATGCTCTCGACCATCTGTACCAGTCCCAGGCCACAATAAATCCTTCCAGTCCCCACTAATTCAGGCAACACAGAGAAGGCCACTGGGGTCAGGGCACCTGATGTGAAGCCATAGGCCACAGCCAGAGCCATCAGGGCCGTGGGAGTGTGAGCCACGGGCAACAGGGCCAGTGACACCCCAGTCAGTGTGGTCCAGAGCATCAAGAGCCGTGCCACAGGTCCCGGGACAGCATCTCCCAGCCACCCAGAGGCCACACGTCCCACGAGGTCAGAAATTGCCACAACTGACACCAGGAAGGCAGCGGACAGTGGGTCCCAATCCAGGTCCTGGAGGTGGGCTATCAGATGTACGTAGGGAATGAAGTAGCCAGTGTTGATAAGTGTGAGGGCAACAGTGTAACGGAGGAAGGGGCCGTGATGAAGGAGGGAGGTGAGTTGGGCCCCAGGGCCCCCCACAACAGGATCCTCCATCAGGGACAGTGGGCGGAGGAGAGCACCACAGGCCACCAGGTGGAGGGAGAGGGCAGACACCAGCAGTAGAGCCCCTCGCCAGGCATAGAGGCTGACCAGCCATTGGAATAGTGGGGCAAACGCAAAGGAAGAGAGGCCCACGCCGGTCAGTGCCAGCCCTGTAGCCAGGGATCGCCTCCGAGAGAAGTAACGGGACAGGCAAGCCAAGGTCGGAGTGAAGGTCAGGGCCCAGCCAGAGCCTGTGGAAAAGGAAGAAACAGGGATTGGGGGACCCTTAGGGAGCCCAGGGCACCCAGTGATTCCACCATGGGTAGCAAGAGAACACAGCACAGGCCTGGGTTAGGACCCTAGTATCAATACTTCCCAGCCGCACGACCCTGTGCATTTTATTCACTCTCCCAGCCTCAGTTCTCCTCTCCTCATCTGCAAGACGCAGGTAAAACACCTCATCGGCAGGTGGAGGTTCAGAAATACTGTCCGTAAGAGCAGTGACTCGGTCAGAACTTTGGAAGTTAGGCACGGGCTATACCACTTCTGGCTGAATGATCTTGGTCTGGCAAGTTACATAAGTTTCCAGAGCCTTGTTTTGTCTGTTTGTAAACTGGATAATGATATCAGCAGCCACAGGACCTGGCACAACGTTATGCTAATTCTTCCTTACACTCCAGCCCCATCAGCCCTGGGCTTGCATATTCTGGCTTCCACAACTTTGAATTTCTCAATATGCCCACACCATGTTGATCACTTTAGTCATCCCTCCTAAGACTTGCCCTCTGGTACAGGTGCCAGCTCCTCCTGTAAGCCTCTGGGAAGGGGCAGGAAAGAAGGTGAGAGTCCGGAGCCGGCTAGTCCTCTCCTGCCCACGTCCTGGGCCTCACCTGAGAGCAGCCCGATACTGAGGTATAGGTGGGTCAAGGTGGTAGCAAGAGAGGCAAGCAGCATCCCCGACGCGGCCAAGATGCCCCCGGCCATCACCACCGGCCTGGGCCCGTACTTTGTGCTCAGGGCGCTGCCCACCGGGCCTGAGAAAGAGGAAGACGCGGTCCGCGAAGCTCTCCGGCGGCCTCCGCCAGGGTCTCCCCAGCCCCGCCCTGTCCTCTCCCGCGTCCCCGCAGCTCCCTTCCCTTCCGAGGGAGGGTGGCAGGCCTCCGGGCCGGCGCGGCACTCACTCCCGAACTGCTGCACCGCGATCCCTATGGAGGCGATCCAGGAGACCCGCGCCGCCTGCTCTTCAAACGCCGCCACTAACTCCACGAAGAAAACGCCGAAGGAGCGCAGCACCCCGAACACCAGCGCCGACTGGAAGAACGCGGAGAGCACCACCATCCACCCCCAGCCCCCGTCGGGGGGCTCGGCCCTGTGCGCCATCGGCGAGAGGATCGGGCTGCCGCCGCCCCGCGCGCCCGGGGCGGGAGCAGGGCGCGGGACCCTCCACCTCTGCGCACCCAGCCGCCCGGCCTCGCGGCGGAGCGCAGGCTGCTGCTGCCGCCGGGGAAGGCACCGACGACGGAGGGACCCAGCCCAGCGGCCTAGGTGGGGCGAGCGGCTCCCGGGGGTGTGGCTCCGCGGGCCAAGCGCAGCCTGTCGAGGCCTGGGCGGGACCGGTCCGGGGCGGGAAGCCGGGGGCGCAGACGTTCAGCCCGGAGCCAGGAGGCGGCCGGTCTCCCGGTGGGTTATCCGTCTTATCACTGCAGGCGTCAGCTACCTGCCGGACCTGGCCACGGCCCGGGTCCACCCGCCGCGGGTGGGGAAGCAGGACTCCCGTGCGGGGGTGGAGCCCGGAGGGCGGGGCGGGGCTTAGAGCTGCGTACTGGACCGGGACAGTGAGTGCAGCGCATGCGTCAGGAGGGGATCGCTGGAGGCCGACTGGATGGGCCCCGCGTGACTAGGGACCTACCGGGAGGCTGCTGCGTCTCCGGCCCCCTAACCGGCCCGTCTGTCCACATTCCCGCACCGCGACTCTCACGTGGGGAGTTCACGGGGCTAGGTGGCGGGTCACCCGGTTCAGGAGAGGAAGACACCCACTTGCTTAATGGGGGGTCCAATGGCGAGGTCAGGTCGGGGGTGAACAGAGGCTTCCTGCGCGGAGTCAAACGAGATACCTGCCCTAGGGCCTGAGTACGCCAAACCCTACATGCCTGGATCCCTGGGGGCTCAGGGGCCCAGGACGAGACCAGTGGGAGGCTGGCGTTCGTTTCTGCAGCGGCGACTCAGTTCCTGTTGCTTCTGTGGTCGCTAACAGGAAATCTACAAGTCACAGAAACCAAAAATAACTCGAGAGAGGAAGGGCGGCTGTGAGCGCACTCAGGACCTCCCCAGCACCACCTACACCCCTCCCTCGGTGGGGCTGAACTCTTTTCCTCCACCCTCTGCTAAAACTATTTGCTAACAGCGGGTTTTGATCCCCTGATGGGGTTGACTGAAAGACATGAACTCTTAGCAGGGGAGCAGTCAACTCCTCCTACCCAAGTAGGCAGTCCTCCACCATATGTAACATCGATGGCTTGGCTTTCTGTTTCTCCACTGTAATCCATGCTCCCTAGGATCCTGACCTTGCAACCTTAGGGAAGGAGGATTTTTTTTTTTTTTTTTTTTTTTTTTTTTTTTTTTTTTTTTACAGAGAGAGTGCATGTGGGGTGGGGAGGGCTGGGGGGAGAAGTGGGGGCAGAGAAAATTTTAAGCAGGCTCCTTGTTCAGTGTGGAGCCTTACAGGGGGCTCAATCTCCCTATCCTGAGATCAACGACCTGAGCTGAAATAGAGTCCAAGGCTTACCCGATGGAGCCCCCCGGGCTCGTGGGGGCTGTGTAATATCAAAGAGTGAACTGAGCCTTATAATTTTATATGTAGGAAATAACAAACTTTGTTAAGTGGACTTAAAACTTTGGCAGGTGGGAAATGTGCCAAGACTTAGAAATCAATGTGTCTGTTTAACCTAGTATAGCAGTGTGTCATCTTTAAGGGTCTCTAAGACATTGAACCTCTCAGCTGGTTTTCCTAACTGTAAATTTGGTGATAATAATAGTACCTACTTTTGAGGGTTGTCAGGGAGAATCGAATTAGAAACCCTATGCACTAGAATGCTTCATTCAGGACCTGACAGGTAGGAGGGGATACATAAGATTAGCAGGCCTCATTTTCAACAGGGCATAAGCTGCTGTTTCTTTCTTCTTTCTTTCTTTCTTTCTTTCTTTCTTTCTTTCTTTCTTTCTTTCTTTCTTTCTTTCTTTCTCTTTCTTTCTTCCTTCCTTTCTTTCTTTCTTTCTTTCTTTCTTCCTTTCTTTTTACTTAAAAAAAATCTCTAATCTAGGTCATGAGTTTTAAGATGGAGAAACACAACCACAAATGTCGAAAGGAACCGCAGACCATGTTAATGGACTTATTTCACAGATGAAGAATTTAAGCCCAAAAGGGAGGTAACTTAACAGAATTAGTGACCCTCTGCCCACGGGCAGAACAGAGTTCCACACCCAAGACACACATGGGACAGGGAAAGGGTGCAAGAGAAGCATGCCTTGGGCACTGGATAGATTCTAAGGTTCCACTGCTGGGGGAGGAGTAGAGCTAGCTGTTGGCTCTAACCACATATATCAACCTTCTCACTGCCACCTGCACACTTTCCTGTCCTCAGGGGACCTAAGTCCTATCCATTTTCCTTGGTGGTGGTGGTAGGCAGTGTCCCAAGCATTATGATCCCCAGCACAGATGCATCCCCCAGCCTCTTGATATTATTAGTGCCTTCCTGGTTTCTCCCTGCTGCCTCCACACCTCAGGCAGGAAGTGACTTCAGAGCAGCAGGATGCAGGTGGCTCCGGAGAAACTTCATGAAGTCACTGGTTCCTACACAATGAGCCGGAAGGCAAGGGTAGGGAAGGGGGAGAACAGGGCCATTGAAAGTGTCAGATGGGATAGGGTGGTCAAATGGGCACAGAACACAAGATGGAATCCAGGAGGAATGAAACCCTTTTTCCCCCATTTCACTCCATTCCCAAATCCTCCCAGACAAGAACCTGGACACAGCAGGTAGCACAGAGAGACTTCTTTATTCCAAGATTCTGATCTGGCAAGATCTAACATTTCTACCCCTTGGCGCTCTACACCTGCCCATCTAATTGGGAAACAAAACAAAACAAAACAAAACCAAAAAAAAAAAAAAAAAAAAAGGTTCCTTCTCACAGCTCTCTTCTGCTTTCCCTGCTTCAATCCTGCAGTGGACAGGAAGGAGGAATGATAAAGAAAAGTTGTTTTCTCACTTGTCCTCAAGTGGCAGCCATTGGTCCTGACCTATCTTGAGGAAGCCCCACGGGACACAATTCAAAGTGCTCTCTAACCTCCACCCAAAACCCACAATCAAACAGCTCCCAAGGCAACAGGAGAAGGACTGTAAACCGAGGTTTCTGAGTATCATCTCACATTCCAGACATTCCATCTAATTAAGAAGCAATCCCATTCCCAACTTTCTACCTACTTGGCCTATACCAAAGACCATGTCCCCTCAACCAACCTCTTAGTCCTACCCAGATACTTGGTCAGCCAGAAGGCTCATCAGTCAATTACTCTTTTCAATCTTTTAAATACCTAATCCCAACAGTAATCCCAGTCATAATCCCAAACTACAGCGAATCTGGAATGGAACTCAGCCCCTTTTGTCTCCCTGTGGAAGGTTCTAGTGCATTCCAGACAGGAATGCAGTGATGGTTAGGCCAGGTCACAGACTTCGCTTTTCTAAGGTAAGAAAGTTACCAAGCACCTGTGACTTCTAGAGGCAAAGAAGTTTCTGGAATTCCGACACTTGCCAGAAGATGTCTAAAAACCCATTAAAGGAAGAAGGGGCTTCTCTCAGGTAGAGAGAACCCCAAGGAATATGTGAACCCAGACACTGCTACAGTAAAGGACTGGTCATGACTCTCTATCTTCTAGTCAAGATAGAGTTTAATTCTTGCATCGGTCATACCATTCTGGGCAGAATCAGAAAGGGTTGAGTCATCTCTGATAAGGAAGGGATCAACCCAGTGCTGGGAACAGGCCCCACTGGGAGGATCCTGGGCTCGATGAAAGCCCAATCATGACAGATTGACACAATAGAGCCAATCCTAGGTGACCAGACTCACAGGACAGTTGGGGCCATAAGAGAAAGCCCCTACAATCATCCCTCCAGTTCCAAGATTGCCAAAGCCCTTACATCAATGGCCCCCAGAAACACTTCTTACTTCCATTTCTGGCTCACCAAAAACGTTCCTCTAAGTCTTGGAACCAGAGGAAAGTCTATATGCAGTTCTAGCTCGCTAGAGAACCTACAATATCCAGAATATCGAAGAGGGTTCCTGACCCACTTCCAGAACCCCGCATGTCCACAGAGCTGCCCCTAGAACAAATAAGGTTCCAGACCTAGGATTTCGAGGGACAAGACAGAGGGACCCTTTCTCTGTTTTAAACAAACCAACAAGCAGACACACACAGGAGAAACAACAATTCTAAAGATACAAGTTATGACAATAGTACACATAAAATAGTCAAGCCAAAGGAGACAGCCAAGTGCTAATCTCTGCCAGCAGAGCTATGTGTGACCTCACCTACAGTGCCTCAGGTCACTTTTGGTCACACTTGTAGAGGAGGGAAGTGGGGAATGCAATAGAGTGAAGGCCCTGGTGCCACCCACAGGCCTCAATAAATTATATTTACAGATAAACCAAATGAGAAGGGGAGGGCTGCAGGTGGAGGACTATTACCCCCCCACTGCCAGTCTCTCCCCGCCCCCAGCTCCCAGCTGGCTGTCTCCTCCAGAAACCATTTTGATCGTGGGGAAGAGGTTTTGACCAGCAAAACAGAGGCAGATCAAGCCGAGATCTGCCACCCCCGCTCTCCCCAGTGATAACCGAAGGTGGTGGTGGCAGTTTCTGATACTGGAGGGGCCTTGCACACCCAAGCCCGAGGGGGAAGCCAGCCGTGAGCCCGCGGCCGTCCCGGCTTCCGGGAAGCGATTGGGATCCGGGTGGGATCCGGGCCGGCGCTCAGCTAGAGGCCCCCCAGAATGTGGTACTGCACTTTGGTGTTGGTAGCAGCTCCGTGCTTCTGGCGCAGATGCAGGCGCAGCTGACTCTTGTGCCGGAAATGAAGGCCGCAGGCCTCGCACTGTGGGAGGACAAGTGAGGACAGCCGGGTCAGCTCCCTACCCCCCGCGCGAGGACTCCGATGCGCAAGTGCCCAACCCTTGGCAGAAGAGAAGCCCACGACCCCGGCGTCTTCCCGGATCCCCGGGCGGAGGCAAAGGACAGAGGCCCCGCCCTCTTCAGCGAAGTTTCCTCCCTCTCTGGCTGGTCCCGGAGCCTCACTTCGGTGCGCGGGCTCCCCTACGCGCGGCCCCGCCCCTTCTCCCCCCGGGCTCCGCCCACTCCGAGGAGCTCTCAGAGCCCCGCCCCCAGGTGGCCACCCGCGCAGGTACTCACGTGGTACGGCTTCTCTCCTGTGTGGATGCGAACGTGGCTCTTAAGGGTCTGTAGGTGGCGGAAGCGAGTGCCGCAGGTAGGGCAAGGATAGGGCTTCTCCCCGGTGTGGATGAGCACGTGCGCGCGCAGGTGCGCGACCTGGGAAGCAGGGCGACCTCAGAGAGCGCCCCGACGGCCCGCCCCGCCCTCCTGCAAATCTGCCTCGGAGCGGGCTGGGAGACGGGTTGCGTACCTGCACAAAGCGTGAGCCGCACGTCTCACACTTATAGGGCTTCTCTCCCGAATGGATGCGACTATGGGTTTTCAGGTTGGCCGGCCGGTTAAAGCGGGCTCCGCAGATGGAACAATGGTAGGGCTTCTCTCCTGGAGGCAGGGTGGAAGGGAGGTCAGGGACTCCGCCCCAGGACACCTGCAGGCAGGAAGGCCAGGGCCCCCTCCTCCCTTACCTGTGTGCACCGTGCGGTGACTGGCCAGGTTGCCTTTGTAGCGGAAGGCAGATCGGCAGAGCTGACACTTGTAGGGCTTGTCCTCATCACCAGGAGCCAAGGGGTCCAGCCCCGATGAGCACCCAGCCACAGCCTCACAGTTCTGGCAGCTGAAAAATTCACTTCCTGGGAGCAGGGATGGGTAATGGCGATTCCAGTGAATCCTCAAACCACATTGGAGATGGATTTTCTTTTTCCCAGTTTACTGCTAAGGTTCCTGGAGTTCATCTGACTTACTGAAGGTTACATGGTTAATATGAGGACAAGCCAAGATCCGACCTCATGTCTGTCTGACTGCGGAATACTCTGCTAATCTCTTCAATAGTGGTGGTGGTAGGTGCAGGCCCCAATTACTGGGTGGAAGTTTCTGTTTCTGTGTCCTCTCTTGGACTACTACTCTGCTTCACAGCTTGCCGGAGAGGCCCTGCCGAGTCCTGGGCCCAGCACTCAGCCCTGATGGGCAGAGGCCAGGAGTTCCCAGGCTTTGCTGCTCAGGGAAAGCTTTAAAAAATACCAATTCCTGGCTCCCACTTCTAGACATTTTGATCTGTGGGGTGTGACCTGGGCAATGGCAGTTTTAAAAGCTCCCCAGGTGATTCCAATTTGCAGTAACTGGGACAGGCCTTTGCTTTTGGCCCAAACACTCGCCTGGAGCAGCCCCAGAAGAAAAGCCAAGGAGGAGGTAAAAGGAAGGGCTCTTACCTGGTGGTGGACAAGCCTGTCCAGAGTGTGATCCAGTGGTTTCTTGAGCTGGGGCTGTGAGGAGATGCGGGGTATTGACTGGAGCCCCACATTTGAACTGTCCTGTGACAGCAGTTGGAGAGAGCCTAGGCAGGTGGCAAGCCCAGAGAAAAAGGTTAGGAGAGATTTTGTGGAGGGAGGGTCTCACCTGGAGGACTTAGAGCCAAAGACCTTCCCCTGGAGGTGAGCCATACTGACCAGTGAGCCAAATCTAATTGTGCTGCCCCCTCACTCCCTGCTGCTGACCACCCAGGCGCAACGGCTCTGCCTCCTAGCTGAGGTTGGCCTCTACAAATTCCTGAGGTTCCAGGTTCTGTACCTGCTCTGGGGACCAGGAATGGGTCCTTCTTCACTGCCGCTGCCACTGCTGCTGGAAGCCTCGTCTCCACTGGGGAGCCGGGCTTGGGGGCAGAGTTGACCAGAATTCCTCTCCCCGGCCAGGCTCCCTGCTTGGGAGGCCTGAGAGTTTAGCACGATGAACTTGTACTTTTTCCAGTTGCAGGCCTTGGGGTCTGGGCTGCCTGGACTGGGGGGGCCTTGACTGCAGCTGCGAGACTCAGTAGGTGGATCTGGGTGCCCTTCGGAGCGCCTGGGACTGCCTGGCGGAGGTTCTGTCGGGGGTGTGGGGGGTTCCGCCTCCAAAGGTCGCAGAGAGATGCCCAGAGGTTCGTAGCTGGGACAAGTGCGATGGATGTTAGTGCTTTTTCCTAAAATTGGCCTCTGCCCTTGACACCTGGGATGCCACCTCACCCAACAGAGGACTCCGAAGCTGGGGCTCTCTCACCTGGCCTGGATGAAGCGGTGGCAGGCCTGGACCACGTGTTCCATCTGCAAGTAGGTGGCAGCCGCCAAGACGGCTGGTGCAGTGGCTGGAGAGAGGCGCAGGCGTGAAGTGTACATGAAGTCCAGAAGAGGAGCGAAGCCTCCGGCTTCTGGGCCCGCAGGCAGGGAGAGCACATCCACCCCCACTCCAGCACGGCCTCGGAAAATTGAATAAAAGAAGCCGCTGGAAAGAGGGCAGATAGGCTACTTTAGGGCCTGGGTAACCCAGGGAGACACGTGCCACCGTAGAAAGCCCCACCTCCCCCCCAATTCCCTGAGGGGCTCAACCTCCTCTGGCCTCTTTATTTATTTATTTTTTTAAAAGATTTTGTTTATTCATGAGTGACACAGAGAAAGAGGTTCCCTGCAGGGAGCCTGATGGGGGACTCCGTTCCAGGACCCCAGGATCACGACCTGAGGCAAAGGCAGATGCTCAACAATCCAGGTGCCCCAGTCTCCTGCTTCTGGAAGGCTTGGCTTGGGATCCCCTGCCAAAGACCTTCTGGCTCCACCCCTCTCCCTTCGGATCCCGCGCCACCCCCCTGAGTTACCCCTCCAACCTGCAGGCGATCAGAACCGCCTTGTGAGCTCGAAGGGGTTGCCCGCCAACCAGCAGCGTGACGTCAGTGAGGATCCCGCGGAGGCGCAGCTCGTTCAGGTTGCCGAGCACGTCGGAGGAGTGGCGAGTGAACTCGCGGACGTAGCCCAGCGCGCCCTCGGGGGTGGCGGTGGAACCCATCGCGACGCAGGCCTGCGGGCGCCCAGGGACCCAGGCGGGGCTCAGACGCCTTCCCTCCGCAGTTCGCCCCGCCTCTGCTGCAGGGCAGCGGGAGCCGAGCCCCCCACCCGCCCCGAACCGTCTAATTCTTAATGCGCTGGGCTCCCCGGAGCTAGTTCCCCCCCACCTGAGACCCCTCCAGGGTGCCTGGCGCGAGTTGGACGCTCCCAGGCCGCGGCGTCGACGCCCAGCGTAGGCAATCGGCCAGCAGCGCCCTCGGTTTGCAGCGCTCGGTGCCCGTGCAACACCCCGCTCCCCTCGGCCTCGCCGGGCGCGCGAATCTCGAGTGAGCCACCTGCCCGGACACCTCGGACGGCCTGCGGTCCGCACCCCTCCAAACCCCAACCGAACCACCGAATTCCGCTACTGTCTGGTCCCGGACCCCCTCGTCTGGAACCTCATAACTGATCTCAGTCTTCCTCTCACCAGCAACCCCTTCTTGGGGACCCAGGAGCCCGGCTCCCTCAGTCCACGGTCCTTACCCCTGTCCTGCAGGGGCTGCGGC
This sequence comes from Canis lupus baileyi, assembly GCF_048164855.1. Taxonomy (NCBI): domain Eukaryota; kingdom Metazoa; phylum Chordata; class Mammalia; order Carnivora; family Canidae; genus Canis; species Canis lupus. Next base: position 57,013,113 of record NC_132840.1, read on the forward strand.
TGCTCTTCTCAGGGGGGCGGGGTCTCTCTCCCCTGTTGGACTCCGCGCCTTTATCTGGCCGGGATGGCGGGGGCGGGGGTGGAGGTGGGGTGAACGCCTGGGTCTGTATCCTTCCTTCCTCCCGCGCTCTCCAGATGGCGAGCCCGGGGCGGGGTCTCCGGCCCGAGGGCGGGACCTCAGGGACGCCGGGTGGTCGTCACATCGGGGGTCTTGGGCCTCTGAACGTGGGACCGGGGATGGGACTCCGGAATTGGGGATATCGAGATTGGACAATGTGGGTGACCCCGGGTCGTCGAGGGGGCCTGGGGCAAGCGAAAAGCGGTGTTATTGGCTTTTGGAAAGGGGGTGCCTGTGACCTGGAGAGTAAATGGAGCACAAGTCCCCCTTCCGACGTACGGTATCGAGGGACTTAGAGGAGAGCTCAGCGAGACGCCAGGTTTGGGGAGGCCACGGTGGACTCGCGTGGGGGCTCAGATGGCGGGAGGGTGCGGTGTGAATGACAGGCTCCTGCAGCAGGGCCTACCAAAAGGGGGGCTCGGATCGGGCGGGACCTGGAGGGGACGGATGTGATTTCTAGCTCGTTTCCTTCCATTGTCATGCGACCGGACGGCTCCGCCAGCTGCTTCCCCTCGAGGAGGTGGGGAAAGCCCCGGGTGGGGGGTGGGGGTCGGGAGAAGCGCAGGAGACCCGGGCGTCGGGACTCTGGCTCCAGACTCCCTTCTGAATCCTTTTAGGGATCCAGAGAGCCAGCCTCCCGCCCAAAGGGCGCTCGCCCTCCCCCAGTGCCCGCTCACTAGGGCCTCGGGCCCCCGCCCGTCGGCTGCGCTCGGGGGCTGGCGGGGCGCCGGGGTCCAGCGCGGCAGGGAGGCGAACCCTGGCAATGTGTGACTCCTTCCACGAGGGGGCGGACGAGCTCTAGCCTCGCCTCGCGGTCTCCGCCCGGCCGGGGTCCACTCGGACCGGGGCGCAGGATCCACTAGGTCTGAGCGGCTGAAACCTTCGTCCTCCTCCCCTTTGCGCCGGGTCATGTTGTCCCTCGGCCTCCTTAGGAGGGGACGAAGGTTGGGCGAGGGGAGGGAGAGTTAGGCGACAGAGGACACTGTCCTCCGAGGCTGGGGTTCCTAATCTGGGGGTGAGAAATCCAGCGGGCTTCGGGAGCAAGGGAACTGGGGGAGGGGGGGTGGAGGGGAGACGGAGGGGAGACAAGGAGTGGGGTCTGAACCTTGGGAGCTCAGGCTTTTCTTTTTCTAATTAAGCTAGACACTATTAATCGGTCGGTAGAGTTGAATTTTTAGTGAACATTAATCCGAAAGTTGGGTGGGGTGGAAAAAGAAAGGAAAGAAGACTGGGAAGGTCTCCGGGTAAAAGCAAGGAGAGAGGGCAGGAGGGGCTGATAACCCTAATTTTAGGTTCCTGATCTGGGAGATAGGCACGGGTCTCACCCTCATATTTTGTCTGGGGAGAGTTGGGGGTGGCAATGTTTGGGGGGGGGGTAGGGTGCAGAGCTATCAGTGTAGCTGCAAAGCCAGGCTGTGCATCTTGCACAGGCGCCCAGAAATGACCGCCCATCACCCATGGAGCTGTGCACCCAGGCCTGGGGTCCTCCTCTTCAGACTTGAGCATACCTTTATTTGGGTGCAGGCAAGAACTCTGAGGAACTGGGAATCCCGGATCACTAGGGATTCAGGACGGTGATGTGGCTTTGGCATGTAAGGGGTAATGGGGCGGTCTCTGCTCAGTTTGGAGGTGGGCGTCCACCTGGGGGGACTCCCTTTCCTATCAGGAGGGAGTTGATTTTGTGTTATGTGGTCGGTTGTGAGTGCATGCTTATTAGGGGATGTGGACTTAGTTTGATTGTTCTGGGCCCTGGGGGGGGGGCGGGGGGAGAGGGCTGCATTCAGAAGGCCTGAGGTGAGTTTGAGGCGTGGAGCTGATTTTGCAGCTCTGTTAGTTTTGGGGATTCTGACACCCATAATTTGGAGACTGTCGTCTTGGAATATCAGGACATCCCACTTGGCGTCCTTGAGGTGGATGAGGGTTTTGTTTGGGGAATTCATAGCCTTTGGTGTCTATGGATAATCTGATTTCAAGTAGAATAGTCTTGCTGATTTTGGGGTGCAGTCTGTTTTGGGAAGCCATATATGCTTCAAGGTTCAGGTTAGATTTGGGGGAACGTGAAATTCAATTTGGAGGGTTTTTTGTTGTTGTTTTTTAAAAATTAGCTTGAGGTAGAACATAATAGGAACCTGGGAGCAAGTTTGAAGGCCTTCTGTGATTGTGGGTCATTGAGGCAGAGCAAAGCTTCATATTTGAATGTTGTGGAAACTTACTTTGAGGGGGGATAGACCGCTGTATGTGTAGATAGATAGCCATGAGGCTTTTTCCAGGGAAAGACACAAGGCAAGGGACCAAGGTAGGAGACTAAAGTTTTGGGGTGTCCTTATTTCGGGGTGTTTTGTCACTCTCTGGGTGTATTTGATGAAGGCGAAGTTGATTCGAGGGTTCACTTAATTCAGAGCATGATGCTGGTTTGAGGTGTCCTTTGCTTACAGCCAGCTCTCTCTCACCCCAGAGTCAAGAAATCTCTTTCTTGCCTGAACCCCCAAATACACCCAAGGACTTGAAGGGAGAAATCCGGAAAGGTAATGGGGGCAGCACATCTCCTCTTATTTCTCTGAGGCCTGGATGAATCTGAGGGAAAGAAGGTGGTTTCAGACTCCAAACCCCCATTTCTTAAGGGAGCACACCTCACTTTCCGGGAAAGGGGGGGGGACATAGGGTGTCCCAGCTGTCAAGGAAAGACCCCAGACTAGGGTGGTGCTGTTAGAACTTGGGCGAGGGGAGGTGGTGGTGGGGTGTAAGGGGGTGATTCATGTTCCCAGAGTTTCTAGGGTCAGAGCCCCAAACAGAAAGCGGCCAGAGGGCTGGGAATGCGGTCGAGGTGGGTGGGGGGAGGGGCTCCCCCACGGCCGCAGGGGCGAGGGGGTCAGCCGGGCCGGCCCTGCACGCCTGGGTCCCCGCTCCCTTCGGCTCTCCTCCCCTCTCTCCCTCCCACCGCCCACCCCCCCAACCCAAGGAAAAAAACCTGCCTGTGCAACAGCAATGGCAGATTCCAATCCTCCAGGCTTTCCTTAAACCACCACGGAGACCAGCGGGGGGGGTGGGGTGGGGGTGGGGGGGGAGGGGAGAATCGAGCTTTCCTGCTTCCCTAAGACTGGGGCTATGAGCTTGACCTCCTGGCCCCTAGCCCTTCGAGGAGTGGCCCCCCTCCCCGGTCTGGAAGCCAGGTTTCCTGGACCCCAGCCCCCGAGCGGGGGGGCCTGGAGAGACGGGGAGGAGGAAGGAGGGAGTGACTTCCAAAATTGGCATCGGGACAGAGCAGGGCTGGCGGGAGGCAGGTGAAAGACAGAATTTTCCTGAAAAAACGGGGCTATCTGAGGACCCCAAATTTGGCATGCTAGTCCAGGACCGTCCTGCCAACATCCTAGATTTTTTTGGGATTTTTTGGGGCCCCCGGGACCCCTCTAGATGGGGTGAGGAATGTAGTGTTGGGGGAATCTGACTGGGGCATTGCAGCTGCCTCTCCCGCCGAGTTGGAGACGGATGGGCTGGGACGGGTTTGGGGGGGTGTCCCCAATTCTGACTGGGAATGGAGGAACCCCCTTCTGAGCTCTCTTGTGGGGGTCCTCCCTCCCTAGGGCACTCCCCACTCCCTGAGCCAGCCGAGAGGAAGGAGGCCAGCGATGCGACTGGGGCGGCTCCTTTCTCCTGCACCCCAAATGTGAGGGATGCACCCCAAATTTTGCTCCCTTCAAAATAGGGGACCAGGATCTCAGGGGAGAGTAGCTGAGGTAAGTGAGGAGGGAAGTGTCCCCTGTTTTCAGGAGAGACGTGGCGGTTGGGGGGGAGGTTTGGAGGTGCGTGCTGGGGTGGGGTTGGGCTTTGTCAGTCTTGGAACTGGGGGGATGATTGGAGAGGCTTTCCCCTGTGCCCCTAAACTTCAGTCCCCCAGATGGGAACCAAAGGCTGAGACCAGAAGGCCCCCCAGCACCCCCAGCTGTTAGCACAGTGTTTGATTTGTTTCACCCCCACAAAGGCTCTGCCGAGAATGGGAGCTGGGGGCAGTTGTTCAGTTTGGGGGTGATGGAGGCTGGAGTGAGGAGCAGGAGGCCTTGGCAGGATCTGGTGTGGGACAAATAGGGGTCTTGAGAGGGGTCTGGCATCCCCCGGGGCCTAAAAAGACTGCTTACACCCACCATCTTAGATCTTTCTGATTGCTAAGAGTTTTGGGGGGTGTGTCGGAAGGGGGGGTGGTAGCGGGTGGAATGGGATGTAGGGGGAAAACTTTTAGGTTTCAGAGGATGTTATTTTGATTTGTGGAAGGGATCCGAGCCCTTGGATTGTGCTTGGTGTGGGGTGCTTTTAAGAATCATGTCCTGGACAGGAGGGAAAGGCTGAGGGAAGGCCCTGGGTGGGGGTGGGGAGAGGCATGTTTGTCTCAGCTTAAACGTGGCTTTATGGGGTGGGCCCGCCTTCCTGGGCCTGGTGGATGGTCTGATGGGGGTCGTCGCAGGGGGCCGGGCGTGGGTCCTGGGGGGACAGTGGGGGCTGGGGACAGTGCTGGGGGTTGAGTACCTGGCCCCCAGGTCCAGACAGCCCTCTTCCTGGGCCCTGCTGCTCCCCTCTCTCTCTGGTCTCCATTTCCTGCCTTTGGCCTCCATCTTGTGGCAGGCCCAGGGCCCAGGGCGACTTCCGGCCCCCCTCTCCCTACCATGTTCCGGCCCCACCACCTCTGGATTGCCAACTCCCAACCCTGCTGTCCTTAGCCTTGTGTCTCTCCTTGCTTTCTCTTGGGTTCTGACCCAGGGTGGGGAGAGACGGACACAGGAAGCCTTGGGGCCCTGCCTCTGCTGAGTCGGGAGGCAGAATGTTGGCCCCCCACGATCATTCCCGGTTTCCTCTGCCTCCGACCCCACCCTAGGGATCCCCTGAGCAGAGTTCCTACAGAGGGAAGATGGTTCCAGTCTTATCACACTGCCAGCTCACTCCTTAGGCCTGTCTCCCTCCAGGTGCTTGTCAGCTCCTAGCCCTGGTTGCTTGCCCCCGCGCCTCCCGCCCGCCCCAACGCTTCTTGGGGCCATGTTTGCCTTCTAAACCTTCCCTAAGTCTCTGCTCTGGGTGTTGGGGGTCTTCCCAGCACCATCTTGTGCTCCCTTCCTCTCAGCCCACCCCAGTCCTGCTCCCGCCCCAGCAGCACACTGTGGTTTGTACGGTACTGTGGCCACGTCCAGACCACACTGTGGTGTTAGGGTGAGGGTGGGGGAGGCACCGCTGAGGCTTGGCCCTGAGAGGCTGCCCTGGAGAAGCAACACACAAAACATCTGGGCCTTTTTGTGAGGTGGTGGTGGTGGTGGTGGTGGTGGGGGGGGGGGGTCGGGAAGCACTGGAAATAGCCCCTCTCAAGTCCCTAGCGCAGCCTCAGGAATACTGACTGCCAGAGATCTTGGGAGTTAGGTTCTGCTTTTGGAGAGCAAAGTAGAGTCTTTGTTGCCCACACCCAGCTCCCCTGGCTCTAGCAGCACAGAAATATTGGCACTGGGAAGAGAGTCTGCCAATATTGGCTGTGCTGCTCTAGGCAGGGTGGTGAGCACTGCGAGGAGGGGCCGAGCCCCTGGGGCTCAGGAGGGAGGCCGTCACCCACCACGCCCCAATAATGTTATGCCAAACACACCAGGCTGAGGGAACAATCTTTATTGTTTTCTGTATAAAAAAAAGTCTGTCAGTTGGAGGTCAGAGGGCTTGGGGGCCGATGCTCGCACAGAACTGCAAAGGTGTGCTGCCCCAGCAGCCTCTTGACCTTCTCTCGTGCAGACTTGCTCGGAGTCCTGGGCGATTCACAGGTCCAGAGGGAACAGTGACAGGGGTGAGAGGTGGAAGGCTCAGCGAGAGAGCAGAGGGGGGTCAGCAGAGGTCATGAGAAGGCCAGATTCCAGGGTCAAGCTGTCTGGAACAGGAAGCAAAATGGGCCGAGATGGAGCGAGCCCCAAGAATGTTGCCAAGACCACTCCTACCTCCCCAAAGTACCTGGCTCGTTGCTGACCCAATCCCCCCTGCACTGCATACCAGGGAACCTTCTCTTCCGAGACCTCTGTGCACAGGAGGGGGCTCCTATGGAGACTCTCCCCTGCTGTCCAAGTGAGCACCCCGCCCCCCCACAGCTAGCCTGGGAGTGGGAGAAAGACCCCTACCTTGGTCAAAGCTGAGTCTCCACCCCCCCTTTCAACTGGCCAGAGAGTGAGAGGAGGAGGACCCCTACCCTGGTCGAAGCTTAGTTTCTTGGTTGGAGGAGTTTCACCCAGCCCTTCAATATCCACCAGGTCGCTGTTGGCGTCCGAGTCATTCAGAGCACTGAGTGTCACATCTGGGGGGGTGGGGAGGTGGTAAGCTGGGCTTTAGATTCTCTGACTGCTCCCCAGCTTCCCAAAGCTTCAAGCCCCCACTCCCTCTGACAGCCCAGCAGCTGTCTGGGAACCCTGACAGGGAAAGGAAGAGATCTGTTCTTTGACCCAGCCCCCGATTCTCTCCCGAACCTGTGAACTTTTGAACCTTGGACAGGACCTTACCCCCATCCCCTGCCCCCGTGGCAGCTCTGCAGCCCTCACCAGCCTTCTGTTTCTTTATGGGGGGGCCCCCGGCCTCAGGGACACTGGTGCTGCTTGGTGGAGGGGCGGCTGGAGGAGGTGACAAGACACTGGATGGCACCTTCTTGGCCCCTTTCTTGGGTGACTCAGCTGGAAGAGGGATGCCAGAGTCTTCGTATACCTTGCGCTTCACTGTGGCCTTTATCTGAGCCCTGGAGAGACGAGAGTGGGTTAGGAAGAGAGTCCTCACAGCGACTTAGGGAAGGGTGGGGAGGGGCAGGGGCAATGGGCCACTCTGAAGGAATCCTGGGGAGCCCCTTCATGAGCATCACCGTCAGGGCCCCACCCCTTTGGCAGGGCTCTCAGTTTCCCCTGAAGCTTTGTGTACACTCAGAACGGACAGAATGTGATGAGTGGACTCCCTGAACCCATTGCCTCATTCTCTTCTGGGAGAGATGTGCAGATCTGGAAGGCCACCAGGTAAGCCCTGGTGAACTACAGGTAGACTGAGACTTAGGAGAAGATCCCGCTCAACTAGTTCAGAATCACAGCATCCCCAGAAACACCGCAGCAGAATCTCCAAGGAGCTGCATAAACCACCAGGGAACTCCCATCACAGAATTCAATTGTTGGGTATCTCGGGCAACCCCAAAATAAAATTCTTGGAAGGTCCCGGTTACCATAGCATTTCAGTAACTTCTGACCCACTCTTTTATTTTTTTAATCTTGGAGGAGATGCTAACAGAACTAGCAGCGAGGTAGAGTTGGGAGTTCTCAGGAAGAGATGGAAGGCGGGTGCGGAGGAAGAACGTGCCCACCCCCCTTCCTCTGCCGGCCACCCTCCCTCACACTGTCCGTTCCTTGATGACACAGCTGATGTGATTAAGATCGTCCCCAAACCGCTTCACGGCAGCCCTCAGCATCTCTATCTCCGTCTCCGTCCACTTGGCACTGTCAGAGAGGAGAGGGAACAGCGAAAGTGGGAAGAGGGGGGTGTGCGGCCAGCCCACAGGCTGTGCAGGCCACAGCAACCAGCCTCCACCCCCCAGACCCTGGGGCCCCTTCTATGGGTCCCTAAAGAGGGCTTCCTTGAAAAGAAAAGAAAAAAAAAGCTCTTAACGCCCGGTGGGAATCCTGAGGACCCCCAACCACACCTGTCCCGACAGCCACGTTATAACGAAGAAAGTCTCTCCCCCACCAGCGCGAAGCGGCTGCTGTCAGGGACCGCTGAAGGCAATCCAACCCGCGGGGGTCTTGCGGACAGAACCCGGTCGCGGTGCGCAGCGCCCGCAGCGGGGCGGAGCGGTGGCCCGGGTCCGGGTCCGGGTCCGGGGCGGGAGCCTCAGGCTGCCGGTGCATCCGTCGCGCCCTCCGCCGACAGGCACTTCTTCGCACCCACTCCGCGCAGTGCCAGGCGCAGGGCGCACTCCCACCTGCCCCTGCCCTAGGGCGAGCGTCCGCGTCAGTGACCGAATCCGCGGCCCGGCCCGGCTCACGTACCCCGCGGGGGAAGAGTCGGCTACGGGATGCAGCTGCATCGTCAGCTCCCCGAGCTTCGTGAAGGCGGCGCCCGCCGCCGAGAAGATCTCTCCGACCTGGGGGCGGGGCGGCGTCACGGGGGGCCGGCGCACACCCCAGCGCCGTCCCGCCCGGAGCCCCTGGCCCCACCCCGGCCGGCTCCCGCCCCTCACCCCGGGCGGAAGAGCCGGCGCCGCCGGCAGGGCGGGGGTTGGGGGCCGCCCTCCCGTGGCCGCCAGGGAGCGCTGTCCGCGAGCGAGGGCGAACCTTGGTGGACGCTGACGTCATGGCCCCGCGCGCCTCCCCACGGAGGAGACGCCGCCGCCGCCGCCGCCGCCGCCTCCTCGCCGGGGACCAGGGAGCCGGGCGACCGAGCGGCCCGGGGCCCACCGCAGGAAGTCCCGTCCCTCCCCGCAGCCGATTGGCTCCCTCGGCCGCTCCCCGCCTCCTCGCAGCGGGGACGGCGGCGGCGCCCGCCCAGCGAGGCCCGAGTGGAAGACCCCGCCTCACTTCCGGGCCGGCCTCACTCCACTTCCGTCGGCGGGTCGGGACTCGGAGGCCGGTCTGCAGCGCCCTCACCCTCCACCCGGTGCCCGTCCCAGTACCCAAGCACAGACACGCGGCTCAAGAGGGCAGCTTCGCTTTATTGTGGACGGACGGGGGACGGCCAGCCCCGGCCTCTCTCCGCGGGGGCCGGAGACCGGAGGACAAGGGGTTCAGTCTCGCCGCAGGGAAAGGGGATCCCACGGAGGGCGCCGGCATGGGGGCGGGTGGGTAGAGTCCTTAAATAGAGTCGGGAGCTGGACAGGCGAGACGCGACCGTGCCTAGCGCACCATGTATTCCTTGCGCTTGTTGAGCCGAACTTGGCAGAAAGAGAAGCCTCCGAGGAGGAGGTAAAGGCCCGCGGCGATGAAACAGTTGTAGCTGACTCGCTCGTAAAGGTCATATATTTTCTGAGGGTCTTTCCTGGGGGTGGGAATCAGGTAGACGAGTGTCAGAAGCATTCCTCGCGGCCAGCCTTTCCCGGGCACTGTGGCCAGGCACCATCCCAAGCGCTTGTACACCTATTATTCGAGCTTCCTCCTAACCCTATGGGGTGAGCTTTAAAGTTGCACCCACCAGGCGGCCCGGGGAAGTCAAGTAAACTACCGAGGAAGCCACATCTGGAGTGTTGGGTTTGGGGTGGCTGCTGAGGCCTGACTCCAAAGTGCGCTAAGGAGAAAAGCTCCCTGCACGCAGTTCTCCAGCCTCGAGGGGCCCGCAAGCATCCTGCCACCTGCAGTTACCTGCCACCTTGCACACCTGCCCTCCAGCCCCGCCTCTGCCACCTCGCAAACCTGCCCCCAGCTCCGTCTCTCCCACCTACTTACTCAAAATCTTTCTCGGTGAAAGGAACGTCCTCGATCAGCACAGCGGAATGGACGTTGAAAAAAATTCCGAGCATTATCTGCAAAGAGGTGACGGATAGGTTGATGAACGCAAGCACCTAACCTGGTCCGCCTCTAAACCCCTCCCACTTCTGTAGCCACAACATCTGGGTCTGGGAGCTACCAGAACGCGCTGGGGTTGGGGTGGCTGCTGCTGGAACCAGGATCAGGGCGTGAGCTGGTGCAAGGGCAGCAACAGTGAGCCACCCGATGATCCTCCTCTCCAGGGGCGTCATTGTCACGGGACTGGGAGGAAGCGGTCAGGGGAAATCAGCACTTCCTAGGATTTCTTCCTAGAGTGGGGCGGGTGATCCTGGGGAAACACGACCCCTCCCCCCACCAGATGCCCATTTGGGGAACAAGCGTTCCCTTTCCGCACTGCCCTCCACTCAGCGAAGGCATCGCTCGAGACCCCAGCTCTTCCTCCTCTAACGGGGGGGTGGGAGGGTGGGGAAGTGTCTCCAGGTTTACCAGCCGTGGTTCGGGCTCCAAGCTCCAGCTCCAGCTCCACACCCCCCCCCTCCCCGCTCGAGTTCCCCATTTCTCAATCTCGGCTGTCTCGTTCCCCAGCGGCTAATCACCACCCCCCACCCCCGTCCAGACTGCCTGCTGCTTCCTAAGGCCCGCAGGCTCCCAGCCTTCCGGCCCCCGTCCCCGGGGCCCCCTCGGGCCCGGTCCGGCCCTCGCCGGGCGGTCCCCTCACCAACATGATCACTCCCCAGGCGCTGAGGACGATGCCGCAGGCGGCCAGCTTGGGCCCACAGCACAGGAGCGACGCCATGAAGAATGGGGCCGGGGATCGCCGAGCTGCGGACCGAGCAGGAAGGCGGCGAGAGGAAGGCCCGGACGCGCCAAGGAAGAGCGAGCTGGACTGCGGGTCTCGCGCCGCGGAGGACCGGCCGCCAGGAGCTCGGCCACGGGGGCGTGGCCTCCGGCCTCCACCATCGCGCCGGGGTGGGGGGCGCCGGGCGGGGACGGCGGGGCGCGTCCGGGCCCTCCCGGGTCCCCAGCAGGGAAGGCGGTGTGTGAGGCCGAGACAACCCCTCAGGAGCCCGTTAGGACCCGTGTAGCGGGGGCGCGGGCATCGTGGGAGCAACGCTTTCCGCTTCTTGTCCCCCTCGCCCGCCACCGCCAGGCCGGCATGGAAGGACCCAGCACGTCACGTGACTGGCTCGGGCAAGTCACGTGACGCGGAGCCCGCAAACGCCAGGCCTAGGGCCGAGCGGGTCTGGCGGAGCCCCTGGTCACCCGGGCGACGGGCTCTTAGGTGCTGGGGATCCGAACTACCCGGCTTTCCCGTCAGATACCTTTTTTCGGGTGGTGTCCTGTCATGGGGGCATGGTAAGTGAGACTTGGGGGTTTACCCCGGGAGAGACGCCCCTGTCTCCCGTCTCCGCATCCCTGCCTCCAGACGGAGATGTTGTGACACCGTGAAAGGATATAGGGACCCCCTGCCCGACGCCGAGCGCAGCTGTGGCCGGAGCGCTTTGAAGTTTCACGGGTTCCTGGCATTGGGAGTGCTTAATTAAGTAACTTTTTTGGGGGGGAGGGTAAAGATTTTTATTCGTTTGACAGAGCGTAAGTAGGCAGAGGGAGAGGGAGAAACAGGCTCCCCACCAAGCAGGGAGTCTGATGCGAGGCTCGGTCCCAGGACGCCGAGATCATGACCTCAGCTGAAGGGAGACACTTCACCGCTGGAGCCACCCAGGCGCCCCTAAGTAACATTTTGTTCCCAAACAGGGGATACTGAATTCCAAGTTTTGGATGCAGAATCCAGGAAAAGTGTGGGCTTTAGGAAAAGCGCAGGGAAAGCAAACCCAGGGAACAGGTGGTGAGGATGAGTGGTCATGCTAAATGTATTGGAGAGCTGGGTATGGTCACTTTGCTTCTCTACTGTAAACCAAGGAAACCGATCATAGGTCCTTTGAGAAGGTGGGGTCCAAGATTTTAAAAAATATGTATAGGTGGGGACGCCTGGGTGGCTCAGCGGTTGGGCGTCTGCCTTTGGCTCGGGCATGATACCAGTTCCGGGATCGAGTCCCACATCAGGCACCCTGTGAGGAACCTGCTTCTCCCTCTGCCTGTGTCTCTGCCTCTCTCTGTGTCTCTCATGAATAAATAAATAAAATCTTTTAAAAAATATGTATGGGTCATCCTCTCCAAAGAAAAAGGTTTTTTTTTTCTCCTTAAGATTTTATTGGGCAGCCCCGGTGGCGCAGCGGTTTAGCGCCGCCTGCAGCCCAGGGCGTGTTACTGGAGACCCTGGATCGAGTCCCACGTCGGGCTCTCTGCATGGAGCCTGCTTCTCCCTCTACCTGTGTCTCTGCCTCTCTTTCTCTGCATCTCTGTAAATAAATAAATAAAAAATCTTAAAAAAAATAAAAACAGAAAAACCCAAATTAAAAAAAAGATTTTATTTATTCATGAGACATACAGAGAGAGAGGCAGAGACACAGGCAGAGGGAGAAGCAGGCTCCCTGCGGGAAGCCCGATGTGGGACTCCATCCCAGGACCCCAGAATCTCCATGTGAGCCAAAAGCAGATGCTCAACCACTGAGCCACCCAGGTGCCCCTCCAAAGAAAAAGTTTGTATGCTTCACCAGTGAGAGGCAGATCTGTAATAATTTTTTCGGGAAGTTGGGTGTTTGAAGAACACAGTTTTGCACTGAGCTTGTTGTACCCATTCTGGTGAGGATAGTGATCACAGCACAGTTGGAAGGGGTCATTTGGGTCCCAAGACCCCAGAACCACACAAAGAGACACTAACAGTGATTAACAACTTTATGGCATTTTTTTTTGTTCATTTATTTTATGTACATCGTTCTTTTTATTTTATTTTTTTATGTACATCGTTCTTAAACAGGTTGTGAGAGAGAACTTGGATCCAGAGAAATACGTAGACCCCAAGAGACTACAGAGGCTGGGAAAGTGGCCTTGGGACATGAATTTTATGTCTCTTTTTCATGAGACTGGGGAAGGATTACTCAAGGACTTTGGGCGGGTGGGGGGGGGGTAGGTGTGTGAATAGGGGGAACAGAGTGGAGGGAAAGTTGCCAAAGCAGAGTCAGGAAGTTTTAGGTTGGCCACCATGCAGGATGTCTAGGTCCTGGGAAAGGAGAGTTAGTTGAGGTAGTTGATTTATGCAAGAAATCTTCTGTGTCCCACCTCTGATCATTCTCTGGATGTGTGGCAAGTAGGATCAGTGCCTCAGGCTAGTGCGATGTAGCCCTGTGCAAATACGGCCCCTGAGGGTCAAATCCAGCCCACAGCCTATGCTTGTCCCTCTAGAAGAGCACGCTTTCTGTTTGCATATTTAAATGTTTGGAGTAAACCAAAAGAAGAGTTATTTTGTGACACGGGCAGTTCATACTTTCATACTTTACTGCTCATAAAGTTTTCCAGGAACACGGTCACACTCATGCACTTACATGTCATTTGGGGCACTTTTCTGCTCTATCAGGGGAGGGGAAGTAGTTGTGACAGAGACTGTGGCCTACAAAGCCTAAAATATTTATTATGTGGCCCTTTACAGAAGAGGTTTGCCGCCCCACCCTGGGCTAGTGGCATATTGACATAGGGGATTTGGTTGGGGGAGAAAATAGAGTGTTAGCATCAGAGACTTTGGAAACCATGACGTTCGAGATGGGCATGTGAGCCCCAGAGCCGATCTGAAGTCTTGTGTGTATGTGGGGAGGATACTGCGGGGCTCAGATAGTGACACTATTCTCTATGCGGCTGGGTTTCAGGTAATCATAGGGCAGGTCGAGCTGCTCATTCCGGGCTGTAATCTCTCTTTCTAGGTTTTCCAAATCTGTTTGGAATTGGTTTAATACAGCCTTGGCCTTGGGGCTTGAGAAATACTTTTCTTTGTGATGTCCCAGAGGCACCTAGGAAAGGAAAAAGGATCAGTCAGTTCCTAGTCTGGAGGCAGAAGTGTGTAGAGCCAGACTCTTCACTCTGACTTCCCTTCCAACTGTAATTTCCCTTTTTTCCAGGGTCCCCTCTTACCATGTCTGGCTGGCGGCGACCCAGATGCCACGTGATGGTCATTTGAAGACAAGCCTGTCGGACATCAGGTAGTGAGCCCATCACTGTAGCCATTTTCACCTCTTCCTTGGTGGTAGGTGGGGGCATCCGCATTGTGCATGGGGCATTAGGGACCCAGGCATACCAGTCCAGCTGGGGGAAGAAAACTGCAACCCTAGGATCCTGATCCTTATGCTTTGAACCCCAAGCTTTCCCTTCAGAATCCCCAGGGCCAGACACTTGCTTTCAGGAACCTGGGCTTTCGGCTGTCCTACCTGGCCCTGGTTGATGGCCCCGTGCTGAGCAGTGCATGTGAAGATGCACATGGTAAGGAAGTGGCACAGTTGCTTCCGGGACTGGAAGGAGATGGGGAAACCTGGCAGAGAGGAACGGGATTTAGAGGCTCCAGTGTGAGAAGAGGGAAGTGATGTCTACACGAGTTGGGTTTGAACTGCCTGGGTCCGTTTTTATGCGAATTTTTTATTGTACATGAATGTATTTGCTCTTCCTTATAGTTTTCTTCATATTTTCTCTTCCCTAGTTCATTTGACCAGATGTGAGCATGCAAGATACGGGTGAATTGACTCTTTATGATCTTGGTAAGGCTTCCAGTCAATAGTAGGCTCTTAGTAGTTTTTTGTTGTTGTTGTTTTTTGGTGGGGAAGTCCAGAGTTATTTGCAGATTTTTGACTGCTCAGTGTGTGTGGGGAAGGGTCTGTGCCCCAAATCATCCCTCCTTCCTGCACTGTTTGGGGGTCAACTGTATTTTAGCATTGATGGGTATTCATTTGTTTATTTATTCAAATATATTTGCATTAGACCTGGGTTTCAATTCAGATTCAAGCAATATAATTTGGGTGCCTTAGCCCGATTACTTAATCTCTCCCTGAACTTCCATTTCTTCACCTATAAAATGTGGATGATACCCGCTTTATAAATGAGATACTATATTGAAATCACCTAGTATATAATAAATGCTCCATAAATAATAATTATTGTGGAGGGGCTGGGGGCTGAAAAGTCTGAGTGATTGAATATCTTCTGCCTCAAAAAGTGGTTAAGAAGTTAGGGATAGGGATGCCTGGGTGGCTTAGTGGTTCAGCAGCTGCCTTTGGCTCAGGGCACAATCCTGGCCCTGGGATGGGAGCCTGCTTCTTCCTCTGCCTGTGTCTCTGCTTTTCTCTCTGTGTCTCTCATGAGTAAATAAATAAAATTTATTTATAGGAGGGACATTTCCTCCTATTCCCAAAAGGGGATTGTAAGTGCCTGAGTTATAAAGTGATGAACAAGAGAAATCACATATTCATAGTGTTACAGGCAAGAGAAACTTTCCACAAAGGTTATCTCGGGCAACTGATTTTACAGTGGAGGTGGTGACTCCGAGAGCCACTAATTCTATCGGTTAAGTGGAAGAAATATAATCAGTCCCTTTCTGTAGATTTAAAAGAAAGAAAGAAAAAAAAAAACGGAGAGAGAAAACTGCTTGTCAGGATCGCATAGTTGGGAAGAGGCCAAGGCTGACCTTGAATTCAGGTTCCTGACTGCTGCTCTCAAGCTGTTTATAATTCAGTGGATTTCCTCTAGAAAGGCTGTTGGGAAAATTAGGCAAAGTGCACAATGAGAACCGAGGGGGGTGGAGACAGAGAGGATGAGAGGCAGTTGGAGATTAAAGCTGACATATGAATGTTTATTTTTGTTTCCCAAATGTAGATAGTGGCTGTGGAGAAGAGAAGCAGGGAGAGCAAGGAAGAGAGGGGTCTTCTGGGGGCATGTGGGACCTCAGGGACGGTTCTGAGACGTGCAAGGCAGAGTTTGGTCCCGGGAGAGTGAGTTCAGGCATTGGTTTATTGCTGGCCGCATCCCCGGGCCTGGCCGTAGTGGCCCTCTGGTTCATAAACGTCTGCGGTTGTCCCACAGAGGCAGAGATGCTGGCATGATGAGTGAGGGGCAGCACAGAAGGGATGAGAAAGGCTGTTTCTTCCCCAGAGGTGAAAATGCAGGTGGGGTTGCTCACAGTGGCGGCTAGATCCCAGCCAAGGGGAGAGGAGGTAAGATTGGTCCCAAAAACCTGGCCCCTTGGGACGCCTGGGGGACTCAGGGGTTAAGCATCTGCCTTTGGCTCAGGACGTGACCCCGGGGTCCTGGGATCGAGTCCTGTATTGGGCTTCCTGCTTCTCCCTCTGCCTGTGTCTCTGCCTTTCTGTGTGTCTCTCATGAATAAATAATACAATCTTAAAAAAAATAATAAAGAAATGTGGCACCGAGCAGCTCTGCAGGGAGTTCCGGTTTGTGCCAGTGCTTGTACAGTACTGAGCTTGTCCTGGAGATGACTATACTGTGGGAAATGTGCAGTGTACCCAGAATGTGTATGTGTGTGTGTGTGTATGTGTGTGTGTATGTGTGTATGTGCACATGTGTGCTGGACAGTAGCAGGCAGGAAGAGAAGGAAGGGAAAGCAGCATTGACATCATGTGTTTTGGTGGAAACTTCTCGCATTTATATACATCCTCACAAGGGAAAGCAGACAACCATGAAAAGAACACAAGCCCCAGCAGAGCCTGGGTGGATCCTTCACTGGTTGTGGTTCTGGTCTTCTTGGGCCCCGTGCTCTGGTGGATTAGGGTCATCTGTGACTCGGGCAAGGGGGTGGTGGTAAAGGTTGATGGCCAGGGTGTCTGAGCAGGACAGCCCCTGTATATCTAAAATAGTCTGGAGTCTTAGGAGGTGGGAATGGGATTCAGATGCCTTGTCCCTGGCTGGAGAGAGGGGTGTGATAAGGGGTTGGGGTCCTGAGCCCAGGACGACAGGACTGAGAAGGGGCTCGGGGCAGAGTGTCCCAGGGGCTCCCATCTCTGGGGAGGGATCCTACCTCGCTCCTGGGCGTGGCACAGCCCCACCTCAGTGATCTCCCGACACCAGGCCTGCAGCTCAGAGTCCCCTCTCACGACGTCATCCCGGTGGTAGAAGAGGTGGACAATGCCCTCCACGTACCTACCCAGAGGAGTAGGCAGGTGAGCTCCTTGAGAGAAGAATGCGCCCACCTCCCAGCTCCACACCTTTCCTGCAGCCTCTGCCCGGCTGACTCCCACTGGATCTGGGAACCGATCTTACAAGACTTGTTTTGGGGGATGTTCCCTAGGTCTCTCTGAACACTGATTTAGAAAGGAAGGAAACATTTTAAGAATTAGTTTTAAGAATTTTGGACCCATGGCTGAAAAGCATTCTTTCCATCAAAATCTCTGACTCCACCAGACCCCAGGGTTTACCCACCCACAGCTTCATCTATCTGCACTTCCTGTCTCACCATCCCCATCCTTAGATCCTCCCCATTGCCTCCCGACTTCCTGTCTCCCCAGGGTTCAGATCCTGCCCTTCCTGTCCAGACCTTCTTGTTTCCTGTGGATTTTGGCACCATGCTGACCTCAGGTCAGGTCAGAGCCCCACTCTCCCCCGCCCTGGCACCCCTCCATCTCTCAGTGGCCACTTTCACCCACTGGGCAATGATCCCCCAGAGCCGTAGAGCATCGTGGGCATAGAGGGCACTTGGGATCCCCAGCAGGCCCCGGTCAGCCAGGTCATCAGGAGGACAGAGGGAACGGTAGGTCAGCTGAGCCATGGCCCGACGGAGCAGCTGCACATGGCCCCCTCCACCCGTGCTCACCACCTGGGACGACAATGAGCAGAGGCCATGAGAGAACAGATGGAGCATAGTGTACAGGGCTCAGAGGCGGGGCTGCACAGAATGACACAGTGTAGGGAGACAGGCTCAGAGTTTGAGACAGTTGAGACTGACTTTCCCACAGTCAGTCTGGGCTCCTGAAAGTGGCAGGAGGTCACGGAGAGCCGGGTGATTAGTGTCCCCAGCCCCCAGCACCCTAAGCCTCCTCACCTTATCGAATATTCCCCCTTCTGAGATGAGCTGGGTTCTGGCCCGCGTGTTGATCTCCATGGTGTAGCGGATATGCGGGATCAGGAGCTGAGGTGGAGGAGGCCAGAGGGGCTGGTTACGAAGGCCACGCTGGGCCCTTGGTCATGGGGCATGGCACCCTCCCTGGTGGCCTTGTCCCCTCTAGAGGCTTGTGTGCTGCTGCCTAGACAGGCCCATCTGCTGCTTGGATCAGTCCTGCCTGTGCTTTTTACTGCAGAGCACGGTGGGCTCTGGCACCAAGCTGACCCAGGTTTCAGTCTGTACTATTAGTACAAACTTTGGGGCTCATCCAAGGTCACAGACCCCCTGAGTATTCATCTGTCATTGGGGGTGATTACAGGGTTGAGCTGGCTTGGAGCCTCCCACGTGGGAGCCGTTACCACGTTATTGTTCCCACCTTGAATGTGGGTGTCTTCCAACATCACCCCCTTCTTATCCTCTTTTATGTTACTGTCATTCACGTTCTCACAGCTGGGCAGCCTCCGTGCTGTTAGCAAAGCCCCACCTCCATCCTCTGGCTGCTTCCCTGTTGGGGCGGGGGTGGTGGTGGCGGTGGGGACATGGGGACACGTACCTTCTTGGGGGTGGGTTCTGAGTCACCTGCAGGAGCCACTCGGAGCTGCCTGCTGACGCCACACCTGCCCCGACCCCCAGCTGGGCAGTTAGATCCCTCTACTTTTAATAGCTTTAACAAAGAGCCTTTTATTAGCATTTTAAAAAGGCTATCTGATCCTCTCAGCTATTTCCTAGATCTGAAACTATTCTGTTTTATTTACACCTGGTTTATGTGCCACTGTCGTGCAGTGTTGCTATTTATCTGAGGTGTAGATGCTGCACACAGGGAAGGGCCCAAGTGGTGCCTTGGGTGGCAAGATATCAAAGCAGCTCGCATTGGTCTGAAGCTTTCCAGAAAGTTCCTGAATGGGATCCCTAGGTGGCGCAGCGGTTTGGCGCCTGCCTTCGGCCTAGGGCGCGATCCTGGAGACCCAGGATCGAATCCCACATCGGGCTCCCGGTGCATGGAGCCTGCTTCTCCCTCTGCCTGTGTCTCTGCCTCTCTCTCTCTCTCCCTCTGTGACTATCATAAATAAATAAAAATTAAAAAAAAAATTTAAAAAAAAAAAAAAAAAAAAAAAAAGAAAGTTCCTGAAGGACACTGAGTGTCCTAGAAGGCCCAGAGTCCACTGGAGGAGAGCGGATACCTGAGGACAAACAACCCCTAATAACAGTAGCAGTAACTGCAAGAACTAAAGTGTTCAATAGCTTTTACTTGGTGTTCCGTGGTTATGTTCTGTCGTTCTGTCCTTTCATGACCCCACGATGGAGCTCCTGTGATCCCCATTTAGAGATGAGGGCACTGAGCCCGCATCTGGGAGGTGCTGAGGTCACGATTCCAGATGCGCTCTGCAGCATCCAAACCAGAGCCTGCACATGGAACCTCTGTGACCTGAGCAGGCTGCATACTCTCCTGCAGGACTGGTAACAACTCTGCTGTCTGCCATGGGGCAAGGTTGTGGGGAGTGGATGCTGGTGGGGACAAAGCTGACCTAGTGACGGGGGATCTCAAGCACAAACCGAAGCCCAGCCTATCCCAGATGAGCAGAGGATGGTGATGCAGGAGCACCACGACATCCGTAAAATCCAAGATTCTGCTGTGCACACTGGTCCCTATCTTGGGTGTGTTATCCTAGGCTTGGAGAGGCCACACATGGCTACTAGTGGCCAGTTTTGGGGGCTCAGGAAGCCCTCAGCTGAAGCCCCCAGCTGCAACTCATGTGCATGGCCTGCCATTGTTCCAGTTGCTTGTACTTAACATGGAACCCCCTCATCTTTGCTTCCAGACTGGCTCTTCTCCTGACTGTCCTGTTTCTGACATGCTTGCATCAGTTTTGTCCCTTCTCTGCCACGTCTCTGTCTTGAAGTGTTGTCAATGTTTCGAGAACACTTTTTTAAGCACCCACAAGTCTTATTTTGCTGTCTTCTGCCTGGCAATGGATACTCGACTCACTCTTTTATAAAATTTCAGTATTTCTAGGTCATTACTGCACCCCTGCCTGGTGGGTTCCTGGGTGCTACAGGAGCCTGGACCTCTGGCCTCTCTCTCTCCAGTCTGAAACCCAGGCACGCTGCAGCTGCAGTTCCCCTGTCTCCACCAAGTGTTTTATTCCTTTTCCCTTTTCATTCCGATCATCTTGCCAGTGCCTGTCTTCCTCCACCTGTCTCCTGGGCAGGTATAAGTAGCCTGCTGGGGTGTGCCGCCGGCCTTTTGACCTGTTCCCACTTATCAACCTTCTTGGTTGGGGGAGAACATTCTCCATCAATTCTATGGTTTTTGTAGACTGTCTCCTGTGGTTTCGAATTCTCATTCCAGATATTGGTCTCTGGATGGTTCTCACAGGCATCACTTGTCCTCCTGGCTAAATAGGGAGCCTCCTAACGCAGGAACAAGACTGTTGTTTTACAAACAGCATTGTGGCTATTACTCCAGGCCCATTGCTAGATCATCGGCCCTCCAAGAATTTCAGAGGGCTCCGCAATAAGATGTCCAGAAGGAATGGTCAGTGACTCAACTTGTACTTTAAGTTTTAGCGTACATAGTCTTCCTTCTTGTCCCCCTGCTTTTTTTCACAAACCGATAGAGATATGTTGTTGCAATATCTTTTCATATCGGGCTGTTTCCTCTCTCTGGGGTGTGACCTAGGACCCAGAGGGTGGAGGATATACCTTGAAGACAGGGTGCAGCCCCGGGAGGCACCTCATGGTGGCCACAGCCATGACCTCGGCCACCAGATGAGTGTTTAGCAGGTGATACTGGAGCTGGTGCAGTTGGAAATCTGAATTTCGGACCCAGACCTTTGCCAGGAGCCAGGCAAGTGGGGGGTCTGAGGGCAGGAACAGCGGCGAGGTGGGGGAGCTGGGGCCGGGAGGCTGGATCTGCAAACATAAAATCAAGCCGTTAATTGAACTTCTGCTTTATGGGTGCCATTCTGCTCAGCATTCCGGGGGAACTGCGGATGAGTAAGGCTCCAGAGAGATTAGAGCGTTTCTCAAACCATGTTCCCAAACCAGCAACAGCAGCACTTTGGGACTAGTTAGAAATGCACATTCTCAGTCCCCACCCCAGACCTCCTGAATCACTGTGGTGCCCCCCTAAAGTTTGAGAGCCACTGGATGGCTTAGTCTTTGGGTGAGACTCCAAAAGGCCCTTATGACTCTTGAGCAGAACAAGACCTTCCAGTTGGGTGAGTCAGGGGAAACCAGACTGCAAGCAGACAAAGAGGGACAAGAAGACAGGTCTTATTGTGTAAGGATGGAGTTTGGGAGCTAGGAAGCAGGGGGCTGGACCCCCGGGAGCAGAGGTTGGGGTGAACAGAGAGTGGTGTGTGTGTGTGGGGATGCCCAGGGCACCTTACCTGGATAAGCATGGGCAGCAGCTTCCCATTGGGTTCCATCTTCAGCAGGACGAGGGGGGCAGCCAGGTACTGCTTCTCTCCCCGGATCACATTGGTTGGAAGTCCATCCAGGAGGATGAAGTCAGCCTCGAACAGAGAACCATTCTGGGGAGGGGAGGAATGTGCCTATGGTCAGAGCTGAAAGTGCACCTGAGGGCCAAGGCAAAGGAGGAGACGTTTATCTAGCTTCTTGCCATTGTCATGGTCGGTACCAGAGTCCTGTTGGCAGAACTGGAGCATCTGGTCCAATTCCTCTCATTGTATCTAGTGAGTAAACAAGCAGCACGCATGGTGGCAGATCTGGGTTCGGAACTGGGCCTGCTTGTCCGGTCTGTGCTACAGGGATTGTAAGCTGTCCTTTTGTAAAGCTGGCTGGTCCCCCTCGCCATCCCCTTCAGTGGTCTGCTCCTTGTGTGTGGCGCCCACCAACTCAGCAAACAGAACTCTTTCGCTTCCTCCCCAAGTCTCCTCTTCTGCTAAGTAATCCCCAGAAGGCCCCCCAACTACCGCGACCACTGAATCCAGCGCATGCCTGCACCTGGTCGCATCCAGCTTGTCTCTTCCAAACCCAGCTCTCCTCTGGGAAACCTCCCCAGGTTTGCACACCTGACAGCGCTTCCTCCACCTTTCTCCCCGCCCATGATGCTGGTGTTGGGAGTATGGACATCAGCCAGGGAATGTCACTGTCCCTACTAACATCTCTGACCCTACCTGTGCCCTGGGAATTCATCCCTCCATCCTGGGAGCTCCTTTTACTTTCCCTGTATGCCCTGTGTCATCCCTAGGCTTTTCCAGCACAGGACTCTGCACCTAGGCACCATGGGTGACCAAGCCTCCCTTCCCCTGACTTACCTTTGGTCCCTCCCCTTCACCACTTCTCCTCCCCACACAGCACAGGGTGGGAGGAAGTACCTGGAGCTCTCTCTCCAGCTGGGCCCGAAGTGCCTCCATCCCTGGGGGCAGCACTAGACGGGAGGGCAGGCAGGCAGAGCGTCTCAACAGCATGGGGTTGGCGCCATTGAGGAACTGGTAGCCAAAAAGCTCATCATCCTGCCAGCACTGGTGAACCTTCTCTGTGGGGTCAGGTGGAGTGCAGGAGGGGATATTTATCACAGCCCAGATGCCCCTCTTTCCTCCAGGCTCAGGGGGCCCAGGCACATGACCCGCGGGGCCCAGGCACACGACCGCCCTGTCTCCAGCCTCTGGCTTTTCATTCTGGAGGCCTCATAAGGCCTCAGCTGGGAAGGAGTCATGGGGGGCTGTCAGGTGTGAGGGTCGGGTCATCAAAAGGGGCCATCAGGGATGTATAGAGACCTGGGGCAACCACTGACCAGCCAGAATGCTCTTCTGGCCCCAGAAGATCTGATCAAAATCCTCCAGGTGGTTCCAGGAGCTCAGGAGAGTGTAGATGCGTTTGAGGACCATCTCCAGTGCCCTAGGACAAGTGTGGAGACATGAAGCCAGTCGCTGACCCCTCAGGCCCTCACTCTTGACCACCATTCTGGGACCTCCTGGCCCCGTTCTGCTTTGAGTGCCAGGCTTTTCCTCACCCCGCCTTCAGTGCCCACTCGAAGTCCAGCCTCTTGTCCTCATGGAATCTCATATTTGGAGGCAGATCATCCTGACACCCGGCTGCAATTGTCAGGGGCAGCCCCTCCTTCCAGGTGTCCCAGCTAGGAGATGGGGACCAGGCTTCAGGGAGGGTATCTGGGTCCGTGAGGGGGGGTGGGGTCGGGGAAGGGGGGACTGTGCCAGGGGCTAGTGGGCCAGCACTCACCAGTACAGCTTTTGTCTTTCCTTCAGTTCTTTCTCTCGATGCTTCTGGAACACATCCAGTGCATTATCTCCTGCCAGGCGTGCTGGGGGGACAGTAAAAGGATTGGCCACAGCGATTTGTGTGGTCCAGTGCTCTCCCCGTCTCGTAGTCGGAGCTGGAGTGCTCAGTGCTGCTCTGTTGCTGTGCCTCACTCCACTGTTCACCCAGACACTCGCATCCCATCTCGGCCAAGTTGGCCCTCCTGGATTCTCAGCTCTCAGTGCTCATCCCTTGCCTTAAGACAAAAACCTGTCGTTTTGTCACCCTTTCTTGTTGATTTTCCTTTCCTGCCTGAGCCTATTTCACCAATAGCTATGGTTGGATTAATCACCTTAATTAGGCTGATAAGATCTTAATCACACATGTGACCACACCCAGGTCTACCATCAGTTGCTCCCTTAATTTCACACGTCCTGAACCTCACCTGTCACACCTCCCACTGTCCTCCAAGGAACAGCTGTGTTGACTTTCTCTATATGAGCTCACCTTTCTCCATTTACCATCGTCGTCTGTCCTTGTGGATGTGTTCCTGCCCCTCTCTGTGCCTGTGCTCACCTGCACCAAAGTCCTATCTTCCACCTTTCCATCGTCACTGTCCTGGCCCTCGTCTGTCTCTGGATTCATCTCTTGTTTCCCACAGCAACACATTCTGTATTGTCTGTCTTCCTTCGTCCCCGCCCCGCTGTCGGGGTGCGCCCCGTCCCACACAGCCGGTTTTCCCAACCAAGGCTGCTGTCTGGCTCACACCGTTTAATGCCTTCCTGTAGCTGCCACCTGCTCAGGGTCCCCCAGCTCTTGCTGCATGTGCCCCCCTTACTGTCCCCACCCTCACCTGTCCAGCCACACAGAGATCTCCCTCCCACTATCACTTGGCTCTCCTGTTTTCCATCATTGCTACCGCCCCCAGGTCCGTCCCCTCGTTGGAAGAGGGCATCTCCGGATCCTGTCCTTCCATCTCAGGCTCCCTGGCAGCCCTTCATCTGGGTGTAACCCTGGGGCTGTACAGCGTTGCCCCTGATCCCTGCTTTCTTCCCACTGCATCTGCCCAGCACTTGCTTTTTCCAAGCCCCTGTGACTGTCCCCCTGCCGGACCCCACTCCACCGGTGGGTCTGCAATCCCTGTACCCGAGTCCCCGCCCCTGCCCTCACCGGTGCCCTCCGGCAGGCTCAGCACGCCCTGGCCCTGCACCCATTGGTAGCAGGGGAAGGCGGCCTCCTCGGAGGCTCCCGGGCCCCGCACCGTGATGAGGTCGCAGAACCAGGCGTCGTCCACCAGGGAGTGGTGTTTGCACAACTTCACGAACTGCAGGGGCCCCAGGTCCTTGGGAATGTCGAGATCAAACTCCTCCTCCTGTGGGGACCGCGACCGGCGACTCTTAGTAGGGGCCCAGGACAGGCCATTGGAGTGGGCGTCGGTGGCACCTTTGAGGAGCCCCCGGAGACAGCAACCCTGCTCCCTGCTCAGGACACCTGCGCACTGGGTCGGGGCAGGGGGTGGTGGCGGCGGACGAAGGAGCGAGGACCAACGCCCGCGGGGCCTGCACTTGGTGACTGGGTATCGTCACCATCATCCACGGCGGGTCGTCCCTGAGCTGTCCCCGCGCCCGCGCCCTCTGAACAGCCTCTGAACGGACCGCCGCTCCCGCAGTGACAGGGCTCTGGGGTCACTGCGGGAAGCGTCCGGGGCTGCAAGGACCACGTCGGAAGGGAGAAAGGGCTGGAGCCCATCCCCAGCCGGCTCCTCCCCACCCACCCCCGCACGTCCCCTCCGGCCGCCTGGGTACCCCCCAACCCCCGCTCCGCCCTCCCGCCACGAGCCGAGGTGGGGGGGCTACCCCCCTCGGCCGCTGACCTGACCCCGCGCCGGCCGCAGCTGCAGCTCCAGCTCCGCGTCCCCGCGCGCCCCGACCAGCCAGAGCTGCACGCGGTTATGCGAGCCTGAGAAGAGCCAAGCCCCGGTGGTCACGCGGACGCAGTAGCGGCCCATGGCCCTGGCAGCTCGGGCAGGAGCGGGGGCCTGCGCGCTCTGGGGATCGCCCGGGGCAGCCGGCGGGTGTCGGAGCGCCTTCGGGCCAGCTGCGGGCCTTTAAAGATGGGCCTGCGTCCCCGCCCTCCTCACCGCTCTCGGGCGCTCCCCAGTCCCCGCCCCAGACGAGCCCGAACCTGCGGCGGTGGAGCCGGCTGGGGGGCAGGGAGGGCCCGGCCTGGGCGTGGCCGAGAGGATGGAGGCCCCCCGCCTGGGGTTGGGGGGAACGGTCGTGGGCCCCGGGTTGGAGGCAGCGAGAATGAGGATCCAAGCTGTTGGGAAAGCAGGAGGAAGAGGGGGTACGGGGGTGTTCCAAATGAGGGAGTCGCCTGTTTTCTGGGCTGGCACCCGGGGAAGGCTGGTCTGGGAGGCCGCGCTGGGCCCGCAGCGCCCCAGGAAGGCCTTTGGCTCCTGCAGGAAATCACCAGGGGTTTCCTAAAGCCTAGAAAAAGTAGCAGCTCAAAGCCCAGTGTCACACATGCTAGCTTTGGGACCCTAGGTACTCCAGAAACTGAGACAGCCCTCATGGGCAGGGCAGCGAAAGCTTCTTTTGTCCCACTTTCATAGTAGGTGCAAAAAATGTTAGGGACTGAGGTGTTAGGGTACAGTATGGAGTCCTGGAGGCACCCACATAGAAGGGCAGTTCCCATGACCTTTGTCCTTTCTAGGTAAGTGCAGCCCCTTTACCCCGCACCCTACAGAATGTTCCAGATTAATTTCTAATTTGTCCTCCTCTCACTGACCTGGACCCGTTCTTCCGCTACCAGAATTGTTTTCTGCTAAATAATTATATGTAAACAGCTTTTATTAGGCATCAAGTCCTATTTCTTTCATCAGCCCTGTTGTCCTTATCTCCACCTCTCCCTCCAGCTACTTCCTGCGTAGCTGTAAGGGGAGGAAACCAGGGGCCCCATGCTGGTTAGGGACCTAGTAAGGCCTGGGAAGATGATTCTGGACTCAGACTTGCCCCCTCCCCAGCCCCCACTCCCAGAATCTGAGGAAGCTTCCTGCAGGTCCCTGTCTAGATCCTACTCCAGGTCACTGTAAGTGTTGGTTCTATTTGGGTATGTCTGGTGGCCTGGGTCAGGGCAGGGCAAGAAATCTGCTTTCTTGAGCCTGACCCTCAAAAATGATTTGGCGTGTTGGTAATTGGGGACGAGAGGGCTTCTAGACCTGCGAGACGGCCTCCAAACCTCACGGGTGCCATTCCTCTTCTTATTTCTAAACCCACTCCTGCCCGAATACTCTGTGCTCAAGACTAGGTGCCTGCCACTGGCCAGCTCCCAGTTCTTCCAGTTTTGGGGGACACCCTGTTCTGTAATATCCCAGTCAAGTGGCTCACATTCCCATCCTATGTAGTAGCCGGATCTGACCTTTTCCACACAGACCCTTTCAGAGGTCACTTTTGCCTATAAGAGAGTTTGTCTCACACCTATTTCCAAAATCAGTCCATACTTGAACCTGCTTGCCTGCTGTTCTGTGACACCTTTGCCGCCCTGTCTAGTGCACCGCGGGTCATATGGCAGAGGGGGGAATGAATAATTGAGAAGAATCTCGGTTAGTGCATATGCTAAATTAATTAATAGGTTTACAACATTTAGATGATGCCAGTAGGTTTTATCTGCTATTATTCTGTTATTTACAGACTGTAAACAATTTTCCATTGAATGTCTGCATCGCTCCCCGAAGTTCCTCTGCTTCCGACCCCCACCCCACCCCACCCCACCCTGGCACCCACTCCATGTTTTTCCATGTCCCTTCAAAGACCCCAGCCTCCCACTAGGGGTCTTACTCCTCTAGAACCTTCCTCCCACTTCTTCCTTTTTAAGCACTTGCATTATGTTAGGGTGGGGGGAATATAATTACAAACAAAAACCACCAGCCCAGAAAAACCTCTCCACAAAGGTAGCAGATAGAGAAACAGCTTCATTTTTTTTAAAGGTGGGATGTTCCCATTTTTATTTTATTTTATTTAAGATTTATTTATTTATTTATTCATGATAGACATAGAGAGAGAGAGAGAGGCAGAGACACGGGAGGAGGGAGAAGCAGGCTCCATGCCGGGAGCCCGACGTGGGACTCAATCCCGGGACTCCAGGATCGCGCCCTGGGCCAAAGGCAGGTGCTAAACTGCTGAGCCACCCAGGGATCCCCGAAACAGCTTCATTTTTGAAGAAGCATTAAACCAGCATGTGATGTGCCTCTCAGGCAACTCACTATGAGACTGCAAAGACAGAAATCTTACCCTTCCATGTAGTCAAGGAGGTGCAGCCCATGCACCGTGCTCTCAAGATAAGCAGTAACTCTGCCCTCAAGTAAGAGGCTCAATGGTACCATTTGTCACACACCGTTCATCCTCACTTTACCTGGTAATGATAACCATTGGTGTTATTACTAGACTTAATTATAAGAAACACAAAGTTCTTGTATCTTTATGATGGGAGGTGGTTTTGCAACCCGGAGCAAGGAGCCCACCTAAGTTAGACTTGCAGCCTCCCACAGTAGCTGGGAAAGAGGGGTGCTGTTTTCTTTGATGTTGACATTTCAAAGTGGCGGATCCCAGGTCCTTGGGAAAGACATTCTTGGATCATAAAGCCCACAAGAGGCATGTTTAGCTCCTCAAAAGATTTACACACATTTCAAAGAGACAGAGAAAGAACTTAAAATGACAAGTTTTTTTTATCATAAATGCTCTCAAACTGGGGAACCGGAGGGAACTCTTATTTTCAGTAGGGAGAATTCAACCTCTTACGTGAATTTTTTCTTTGTTTCCTTGGGATGACCATTTTGTTTTTCTGCATGCTGCCAAGAAGGGCCAGGGCTTGATTGTGCATGGCCCTTTGCCGTAGGGAAGTCCTCTGCTGCCACATGAGCACACCAAGGCTGCCCTCGCCCCCTTCTTCTCAGCTCCCAGGCCCTGTTCTCTGCGCCCACAGCCGACTCCCACATTCCCATTACCTCTCCTTGCAGGGCAGTTGAGCTTCTGGATCAAAGCTCTTCTCACCCAGTCATCCTCAGGGCCTGTGAGTGAGGGGGATGGGCCCTTATGCTTCAGATCCAGAAAGGCTCATGACAGTGTTTTCCTAAACATAAGACCATTTCATCCCCTTCCTCTGCCCTGGGCCAGTGTAACTGGAACTGCAGTGGGTGTGGAGGGTATGATGCGGGTGCCCTGCCCCACAGGTGTCTGGAGCCCAGATTGGGCACAGGGCTGGACACCTTTCTCTTTGTTCCTTGATGACCAACCGGACGTACAGGTACGGCATTGTAAACCATATAACTTCAGACTGTGTAAACACAGGACCTGATTCCAGGGGAGAAATTATATCATCTGTTTTTCTAGTTAGTCACTTGAGGACTCCCGTGCCCCTCCTTGCACGAGGTCCTTACTCGCTGGTGTGACTGCAGGAACACCATCCTGCAAGATCTGACAAGGTTCTTTCCCAGTGCTGCAGGGACCCCGGCGGGGGCCACTAGTAGTCACATACACCTGGGCTTCCGAACTCTTAGTTCACACAGGCTTGGGCAATGTCCCTAAGAGTGACTCTGGTGCGAGGGGGCTGTGCCTGGGCCATGTCCAGCTTGAGCCTCTTTTTTGTTTGTTTTTAAGATTTTATTTATTTATTTGAGAGAGAGAGAGAGAGAGTGCATGAGAAGGAGGAGCAGCAGAGGGAGAGGGAGAAGCAGGCTCCCCGCTGAGCAGAGAGCTTGATGCAAAACTTGATCCCAGGACCCTGGGATCATGACCTGAGCTGAAGGCAGATGCTCAACTGACTGAATCCCCGAGGTGTCCCCAGCTTTAGCTTCTCATTTTAGCTTTTCAAACTGTCAGGCCTTGGTGCTGAGCCTACTCATTTGAGCACCCACTTTAGTCACAGAGGGCCTCTTTTGGGATTCCTGGTGTTCTCTCCTATTGGTAGATCTCTACCAGAACCTTCTCAGTCTCTCCCAGAGGACTTGATTAACATTGAACAAGTACAAAAGAATTCAGACCTCAGTCTCTTTTCTTCCAGGCAGTGTCTTGGACCCTGTAGGCAAATTTAGCCCCTCCCCCTCCACCACCGGTTCTGCATACCCAGGGAGTCCTGGGGTGGGGTGGGAGACAGCAAGGGTGTGGCAGGGAAGGAAGAGCCTTTGTGGGACCTCAGAAGGGTGCTGGAGAAGGGCCCAGATGGCTTGCTCTCAGGGAGCTGTGTCCGTGCAGAGAGAAAAAAACCTGCCAGGTTTTTGCCCTTTTGTGGCCTCCCTGCCCTCAGTCCTAGCACGCATGCCCAAGGTAAGCCCCAAAGGTCCACTCAAGTTTCCGTGCATTCAGAGAATCCTCTTCAATCATGAATACACTGCTAGGACAGTTTGGTTTTGGTTGTTTAAAAATATCTTTGCCGTACTATATACATTCTCGTGAAGCTTGCTTTTCTCAAGTAAGAGGTGTTGCTCATGGAAACTTCTGGAGTTCAGTAGTGATTCCACCACTGCATTCTTTTAAACGGCTGTGTGGTACTCCGTGTTCATGTGATGAATGCTACGAAGGGCAAATGTGTACTTACATTCTCATGCCCTTGGTGGCTTTATTTCTCTGGATTAGAGTCCAAGAAATAGGGGCAAAGAATAAAAGACCACTAGAATAACAAGACCCACAAAAATAAGAAGAAAATAAAACAAATAAAATGAAAACAATCATGCTGAGTCTTGTGAGTCAGAGGAATACACCAGGGGACACATTTTTTAATTTTAAAATTTTATTTAAATTCAGTTAATTAACATATAGTATATTTTTGGTTTCAGAGGTAGAAGTCAGTGATTCATCAGTCTTATATGACACCCAGTGCTCATAACATTCCGTGCCCTCCTTCATGCCCATTCCCCCATTACCTCCCCTCCAGCGACCCTGTTTGTTTCCTGTGATTAATAGTCTCTTATGGTTTGTCTCTCTCTCTGATTTTGTCTTGCTTTATTTTTTTCTCTCTTCCTCTGTGATCCTCTGTTTTATTTCTTAAATTCCACACACAAGTGAAATCATATGGTAATTATCTTTCCCTGATTGACATATTTCACTCAGCATAATATTCTCTAGTTCCATCCATGTCATTGCAAATAATAAGATTTCTTTCTTTTTTTTAAATTTATTTATGATAGTTACAGAGAGAGAGAGAGGCAGAGACACAGGCAGAGGGAGAAGCAGGCTCCATGCACCGGGAGCCCGATGTGGGATTCGATCCCGGGTCTCCAGGATCGCGCCCTGGGCCAAAGGCAGGCGCCAAACCGCTGCGCCACCCAGGGATCCCTCTTTCTTTTTTTTTTGATGACTGAGTAGTATCGCATTGTATGCATATCCTACATATTCTTTATCCATTTATCTGTTGGTGGATATCGTGGCTCCTCCCACAGTCTGGCTATTGTGGACACGGCTGCTGTGAACACTGGAGTGCAGGTGCCCCTTCGGATCACTACATTTGTATCTTTGGGGTAAATACCCAGTAGTGCAATTCCTGGGTCGCAGGGTAGCTCTATTTTCAACTTAAAAAAAAAATTTTTTTTTTTTAAGTTTTCAACTTCTTGATGAACCTCCAATGTGAAAATCTTCAGCAGAGTAGAAACAGTTGTGGTGAATCACTGCATTTAGTCCTGCCATCTGCCGGGCAAGTGCTAGTCAGAGTTCTTCCACGTGGGATTGCTGGGTGAGAGTGTGTAGGAGCCTGGGACATGCTGCTCTTTGTAATGGGATGGAGGCAGGGTGCAGATCAGAGTGTAGTGCACCCACCCGGGAAGGAGGCCACAAAGGCAACAGAGAGAGGGCCATAGCTGGAGACGGGTGACTGGAAGACAGTGAGAGGGAGATATTGAGGTGTAGGAGAACGGGGGTGTGATGAGGGAAGACCCTGAGGGGGCAGATAAAATCCAGGAAGGCATGGAGGACCTGAGAATAGATCCTGAATCCTTAGATGGGGCAGGGCAAGGTTTCGGATATTACAGTGGTTTGTGTCCTTCCCAAGGGCCACATGTGTAAACAGATATATTAAGGTATTAACATTTCAAGTGGTAGGGGCAGAACACAATTAAGAAACCAATGTCTTATGGGTTCTGTAAGGGGATGATAAAAGAGAGAAAGGTAGAGAAACATGGCTCAGGGCTGTGATTTCCCCAGCAGTACTCACTGCTTGGTTGTTAGACACAAGAAAAATAAAAGGTTGCAATCATCCAGATTGTTAATAAGTGGAACAGGGATCCTGAGACTCTGTCAGGAGGCTGACATGAGCTCCTCCCTGCTCTTATCTCCCCAACATCAGTGGTGGAGTAGGTGTGGACACCAGGCTGAATTCTTACATGTTATCAACTTGCATTTTAAGCAAACATGGTGTCTGGGTAGGCCTCCTAGACCCACTTCCATGAGATTGACATCTCTTAAGCTACTTGGATTTACTTGGTCCAAAGCTGGCTCTTCTCAGCATTACTTTCTTTCTTTTTTCTTAAGATTTTATTTATTTATTTATGAGAAACAGACAGAGGCAGAGACACAGGCAGAGGGAGAAGGCTCCCTGTGGGGAGCCTAATGTGGAATTCGATCCCAGGACCCCAGGATCATGCCCTGAGCCAAAGGCCAACTCTCAACCACTGAGCCACCCAGGTTTCCTCTTCTCAACATTTCTGAAGAGGTTGACAAGTTAATCCTGGACCCTCTCTCCAGCCCCAACTGCTGCTCTCTGTTTGAGACCCAACATCTGACTCCTGGTTTATCTTTTAAGGACTGAACTAGAGGATCATGCCCACGGCATCTTGCACCTTTCACTCCATCTCGGAGAAACGAAAGGTAGAAGAAAAATGAATGTGAGGTCTACCACAGAGGATACAGCAATTCCAGTCCTTTTTTTGGATCCTTGCCAGCACCCTCTAACCATCCCAAACTGCTTATCTTTTTCTTTTTTTTTTTAATGTTTATCTTGTAATTGTACATTATTAAAATTTCTTACACTGATTTCCAGATAATTTTCATTCTTGCCTGATGGTCTCCATTCCTGTGATGTCAGATGTTCCATGTAACAGACTCGTATTGAAGGTCTGAGAGGGTAAGAGCCAGGGCAGGGACTACGGTGAGGCGAGTAAGTTGGGCACATTTAAGGGGGCCCCCAAAACTCAGTAATCAAGATATAAAATATTTCAATGAAATATTAAAAAAAATCAGAATGAATGCAAAGAAAAAAATGTGCTGAACAAGATATCAAAATTTAAAATAAAGCCCAGATTTTGTAAGACTTAATATCAGCCGTCTATATTCTAAACACTTTTTGCAGTCATTCTTTCCACCAGAAAGTTCTCTCTGGTTGACCTGACCTCCAGCACCCCCATACCCAAGCCAGAGGTGCCTTGTTGTGGAAAATTCTTACTGTATCTTATTTCTGTTTATTCGCAGGCCCTCTCACCTCCTTTCCCCTCTTCCACCCTCCCTCAGCAATGGCATACTTGAGGAAAGTCCATATTTTTCTTATGGTGCAAAACGACGTATTTCTCATAGTCTCATCTCCTCTTCAGACTCTGCCCTGCCTCTTGGCTTTCTGAAATCATGACGGCTCTTCAAGCTGTTTTGTATATAATAGGCCATCTGCTACTTTAGCCACATACATAAGTGATTTCCCAAGATTAAATTCTTAGGTACCGTTGTCTTTTCCATGAGTGTCTGTAAATTGAAGAGAGCAAAGACTGACTGTCTTAAGATTCATACATTGCCATCCCCATCCCAAGCAACAATTGGCTGCAGTCAGGGTGTGTGGTGTGTGTGTGTGTGTGTGTGTGTGTGTGTTTCATGAGAGTAAGAAAATGCATGCAATTCTACAAGACTCGAGAAGTAGATATCATTACTTCTGTTACATAAATGAGAGCACTAAGGCTCAAAGAGGGGAAGGAATGTCCTCAAAGTCACACATGTAGCAAGCAAGTGGAATAGCCCAAGAACAGTCATGGGCTTGATTGATATTCTCATCACCCATTCTCTCTTTGACTCTTCAGTGTCACCTTCTGCCCTGATCCCTGTAATGAATCCCTTCCCAAAGCTTACTTATAACCTCTTCATTCTTATATCTAGGTGATCAGTGTTGTAAAGTGTTATATCTAGGTGATCAGACTTGTAAAAGTCTCCATTGCTTTGATTAGGGTTGTCTCTGCAGGGTCTCAAGCAAATAATTTTTTGCAGGCCCCCTATCTGTATAAATGATTTGGTTAAACTGTATTGCAGAACTCATGGGTCCACGTTAGATATGGTGATTTATCAGTAAAATATATGGAAAAATGGTTAGTGAGATAGTACTTACATATTTATTTATTGTGCACCCAGTGGCTGGCATGAGCATTTGCTCCAGTGGCTTTCTAAGGAATGCTTATGAGGTACATTTCTTGAGATCTTGCATATTTGAAAATGTCTTTATTCAACTCACACTTGATTGGTAATTTGTCTAGGCCTAGAATCCAGGATGGGAAATGAACTTCCCTCAGAATTTTGAAGGTATTTTTGTTAGTGTAAGGACAGGCTAATTTCCATAACAAAGAAATCTCAAAATACAGCAACTTAAACACCCGATTAATAGTCCATATACTGGGCTCTGTGCTGGGTGTGGAGCCTATTTTTAAAAAAAAAAAAGTCCGCATATTACTTCTTCTAATTTCCAGCTCTTTTTCACTACTAGTTAGAGATTTCCTCAACTTCATCTTCACTTTTTCTATTAAATTAAAAATATTTGTTATTGAATCTTTTCTGTTTTGTTTTTCATTACTTTTGAAAAACACTTTGCTCCACCAAAAACAATGATCCTAGGAGTAAACCTAGCCAAAGAGGTGAAAGACCTGTACTCTGGAAACTATAAAACACTGATGAAAGAAATTAAAGATGACACAGAGAAATGGAAAGGCATTCTATGCTCGTGGATTGGAAGAACAAGTAGTGTTGAAATGTCTATACTACCCAAAGCAATCTACAGATTTAGTGTAATCCATATCAGAATACCACCATCATTTTTTGCAGAGCTAGGAAAAACAATCCTAAAATTTGTATGGAGCCACAAAAGACTCTGCATAGCTAAAGCAACCTTGATAAAGAAAAGCAAAACTAGAGGTATCACAATTCCAGACTTCAAGATATACTACAAAGCTATAGTCATCAAAACAGTTTGGTCCTGGCACAAAAATAGACACACAGATAGATGGAGCAGAATAAAAAGCCCAGAAATGGACCCACAAATATATGGTTAACTAATCTTGGACAAAGCAGGAAAGAACATCCAATAGAAAAAAGTCAGTCTTTTCAACAAATGATGTTGGGAAAACATGACAGCAACATGCAGAAGAATGAAACTGGACCACTTTCTTACACCATACATAACAATATATTCAAAATGGATTAAAGACCTAACTGTGAGACATGAAACCATAAAAATTCTAGAAGAGAACACAGGCAGTAATTTTTTTTTAATATTGGCTGTAGCAACTTCTTTATAGATAGATCTCTTGAGGCAAGGGAAACAAAAGCAAAAATAAGCCATTGGGATTTTATCAAAATAAAAAGCTTCTGCACAGTGAAGGAAACAGCAAAACTAAGAGGCAGCCTACATAATGGGAGAAGATATTTACAAGTGGCATATCTGATAAAGGGCTAGTACCCAAAATACATAAAGAACTTATAAACCTCAACACCAAAATATGAATAATCCAATTAAAAAATAAGGACGAGACATGAATAGGCATTTTCCCAAAGAAGTGCAGGTGGCCAACAGACCCACGAAAAGATGTTCAACGTCACTCATCATCAAGGCAATGCAAATTAAAATCACAATGAGATATCCCCTCACACCAGTCAGAATGGCAAAAATCAACAACACAAGGAACAACAGGTGTTGGTGAGGATGTGGAGAAAAAAGGAGCCTTTGTGCACTGTTGGTGGGAATGCACGTGGGTGCAGCCACTGTGGAAAACAGTATGGAAGGTCCTCAAAAAGTTGAAAGTAGAACTACCTTAGGATCCAACAATTGCACTACTAGGTATTTACCCAAAGAATACAAAAACACTGATTTGAATGGGTACATGCATGCTGATGTTTATACAGCATCACTTGCAATAACAAATTATGGACACAGATGTCCATCGACTGATGAATGGGTGAAGAAGATATGGTATAGATACAATGGAATATTATTCAGCCATAAAAGAAGGAAGTCTTGTAATGACATGGATGGAGCTAGAGAATATTATGCTAAGTAAGTCAGAGAAAGACAAATACCACATGATTTCACTCATATGTGGAATTTAAGAAACAAGAAAAGGAACAAACTGATGGTTACCATGGGAGAGGTAAGGGGGAGGATGGGTGAAATAGGTGATGGGGATTCAGGAGTGCACTTGTGATGGATGCCAGATGGTGTATGGAAGAGTCAAATTGTTATATTGTACACTTGGCACTAATATTACACTGTATGTTAACTGAAATTTAAATAAAAACTTAAAAAAATACCCCACCCTGCTCTTGTTTCAAGGATGTTAAGTCTCCTCTAATATTTCTGAACATGATAATTATAATTGAAATTAATTCATGATAATTAGAGTTGAAAAAACCCTATTCCTGCACTGTTCCTGTGGGGTTTTTTGGTTTTGTTTTTTGTCTGTTCGTTTTTGGTCCCTTTCTCTCTGTAAATGTCTGGTGATCCTTGGCTTTCTCTTCATATTTAAGACTGAGGCACTTAAGAAAGTGATTGTACCTGTTGTGGGGCTTTCAAAGGAATGAGCAGAGACCAACCCATTGGTGTGGGACCTTCAGTATCATTATTTGTAGGCATTTCTTAGTGGGATGCTTCGTTTCTCCAGAGAGTAACATTCCAGTTTCCTGTTTGGGGTATGTAAGTCTGGCCATCAGCATTCTTGGCAGCATTTGGAGAAAGAGGACAGGGGTCTCACCTTTTGGCATGTTGACTTTCACTTAGATTTTCTGTTTTCAGCAGGGCATACCCACTTGATGCCCCGAACCCAGATTCCCCTTCCCTATAAGAGGATGAATTTTTAGTCTTCTTTTGGGGAGAAGGAGAGAGAATTGCCTGAGTGGGATGATAAAAGACTATGGGGGCCATTTGCTTGCTTCTCACTCAGATTTTCAAGCAGTTGTACTCTGCTCGGTCTCCCCTACACCCCTAACTGCAAGGTTCATTGGTATTCCAGTTCCTGAGCCTTTCTGGGGGATCTGTGTGGACTGGCCCACCCACATCCCTATAGACATTTGACTTTTAACTTTCTCTAGTGTGCTAAATTCGTGGCCACTTTTCCACCTGCTTTCAGCTTCCAAATTTATAGATGTCATCTCTTATCTACCCTTGCATCATCTCTGTTGGGAGAGTGGTCAAGAAGACATGATCGAAGTTCACCTGAGAGCTGCACTCAGGCATTGGAGGCTCCTCGCCCTGCCCCCCACCCCCGCCCCCAGGCCTGGAATCTGTGCTCTCCCCAGTACTCCCATGGTGGGAACCATTTTCAAGGACACAGAAAACAATGTGTGTGGAGACCATCTGGATGATATGTATGACTGAGTCCATCTATGGCTTCTTTATAAACTTTTAAGATTGGCAGGAAGGTGTGGAGAGCTGCTCGTCTTGCAGCCACCCCAGACAAGCCTCATAAGTAAGTTCCCTTGCTTATTAAAACTGCCATGTGGCAATCTAGAATGATCTCTTTCCTTGCCCTCTCTGCATACAAGGCCAGTTTGCAAACCAACAATCTCCAATTCCTTTTGTAATTATGCTTTTTAAAAAGCCCTTACCTGAAATTTTGGTGGAGAAAGGAATGCGCAAAGAGGAAAGAGCTCCAGTCATTCATGATTACTTGCAAGATCATTTCTTTTTCTTTAATGCTACCCTTCCATTTTTCCCCTTCATCTCCGCTTCTTGAAATTTTGGATGGGATGGATGTTAGAACCTCTGGATTTATTCTCCATATTTCTTCTTTGCTTTACAATAAAAGTGATATTTCTGTGTTTCGTACTTTGAGAGAATTCCTTGGCTGAGTCTTCCAACTCACAAATTCGCTCTTAGGTGTGTCCATTCTGCCACTGAGTTGTAATCTCAACAATTCCACTTTCTCATGCCCTCCTTCTCTAATTGCTCCATTTAATAACTTCCAGCTCCTGTTTCATGATTGCACTACCTACCTTTATGTCTCGGAGGGTATTATTTTACTTAAAGTCCTATTCTGATACTTTATTAATTCTGTTTCACTAGGTTTAAGTTCTTCCAGTTAAAAAAATTATTTTATTTTATTTAAATTCATTTAATTAACATATAGCGTTTCAGAGTTAGAGTTCAGTAAGCTCTTCCAGTTTTTGAGCATACATCACTCTTAGGACGTTAGAAACATCTCAACTGCCTCCTAATTCTTTTTTTGCATACTCCTCTTCACAGTTGATGTTATCTATTAGGTTGTGTGCTGTATTGGTTTTCACAGCTCAGTTGGGGAGAAGGGCTGGAGTCACTGTCAGAGTTGCGCTCTGTTTGCTTCCACTGAAAGTTGGAAGTTGGTGGATGTGCTGCTGGCGAAGCTCAGAGTGTGATTGCTCCATATTCCCTATGGATGGCTTCCACACAGCTCCCACACCTCAGGGCATTGGTCTTGTTTCCTCCTGGGGGAAAGGAACATAATCCTTTTTCTGTATTCCTGCTGATGTTCTAGGCTGGTTTTCCCTTTCAATCTAGTATGTCTTCTGTATTTTAGCAAGTTCTCCCTCTCTTTCCTACCAACTATTCACTTTCTAATTTTCGAGCATAGGTATTCATTTACCTATATTTCCTATTGTGTCTATGGTTAAAGTTTGGTGCAGAAGGTAGACTCTAGTTTCTATCAGCCTGCCAACTCGTAATCAGCATTGGGTATTGGTATTGATTTATTCCTTATCAACTCCCCTTGTATTGGGGATTGAAAAGATAATTTTTAAAAATATTTTATTTATTTATTCATGAGAGAGCCAGAGACACAGGCAGAGGGAGAAGCAGGTTCCCTGCAAGGGAGCCCAATGTGGGACTCAATCCCAGGACCCCAGTATCACACCCTGAGCTGAAGGCAGACACTCAACCACTGAGCCACTCAGGTGCCCCTGAAAAGATAATTTTGAAAGTCTCATGATTCTCAAACTATGAATCAAAGAAGCAAAAGAAGTTTAACCAATATATCCTGCTTCACCAGTTTGTTACAAAATTGGGTTACATTTCTTTGAATATTTAGATTAAACAATTCTTCACCTCCAGCATGCCTGTTAGGATATGTTCTTTTTCCTCCTCCAGGATGCTTCTGTGATGTTAGCTAACAGTTCCACAGTACTTACCTTGGGCCAGACACTCATCTACGTGCTTTTTACATGTATGAACTCATAACTCCAGACCCCTCAAAGAAGCTTATTAAGTTTAATGTGTCAGTACTTGTTATCCTTTTCCAGAGGAGAACAAATCTGAAAACCTGCTCAGTCTGTCAGAAATTCGTGTGTTTGCTTGTTTGTTTTTTTGCTTTGTTTTCAGACTCTTGTTGCTTTTACTAGAATGTAGATAGTTGTTGAATCCCAGGGTGCCTAATGGTTTTGTTCCTTGTCTACTGGTAACCAAGCCATTGAATACCAGTCAGTGATAGTACCATGTCCTCTGAGACACATGGTTGGTCAAGAGGGGGACACTTGGCCCAAGACTGGCTCACCAGAGACAATGAAGCCTACTTCTGAGACTTTGGTGGAAACGGGAGGAATGAAGTCTTTGTGTTTTCACCGTGGCTGCCAACCTTGTGGACTCTAGTCCTGTTGACCACAGTGCCTTCCACTTGGAGGAACTCTGTCAGAGAATAAAGCCGACATAGAGGAAAGGAAAGCTGGGTCATGGAGAAGAAAGACCGAATCCTGATGATAGTGTTTTAACCCCTTTGATCCCGCCACATCTGAGGTCAGACTACTTCTGACTTTTTAAATTATGGATACCAATAAATGTCTTTTTTTTTTAAAGCCACTTTGAATTGAATTTCTGTTACATGTGAACAAAGAATCCTGAATAATGCAAGGGGTAAGGCAGGGGCACAGTTTCTGAGCTGGGGTACGAGGGCATCTGTGGTCTGCGTCCAAGAAAAAGTGACTTAAAAACTGTGCCAACCTGTGAGCAATTAAATATTTTACTGTATGTTAGAATATTTTTCTTCATAAAATTATGTGACTAGGGATTTTTTTTGTTTTCTTGTGAAGTAATTTTACATCAACTTTGGTGAGGTATAGTTTATGTACAATAAAATGTATGTATTATACATTCCCATGAGTTTTGACAGATTTATACATTCTTGTGTCTATGACCACATAAATACATGGAATATTTTCATTAACCCCAAAATGTTTCTTTGTGCCCCATACCAGTCAACCTCCCTGGCCCTAGGCAACAACTTGTTTGCTTTCTGTCACCATAGATTAGATTTGTCTTATCTAGGGTTATATGTAAATGGAATCATATATCATATACTCTCTTTTTAAAAGATTTTATTTATCTACTCATGAGAGACACAGAAAGAGGCAGAGGAAGAAGCAGGCTCCCTGTGGGATGCAGGATTCGGTCCCAGGACCCCAGGATCACGACCTGAGTCGGAGGCAAGACGCTCAACCACTGAGTTGCCCAGGTGCCCCTCATATACTTTTTTGTAGCCACTCAGTGTAATGTATTTGTGATTTATCCACTTTATTATAGGTATCAGTTGTTCATTTCTTTAAAAAAGCTTTTTAGTTTGAAATATTTATAGATTCACAGGAAATTGCAAAAACAGGACAAAGAGGTCCCATGTACATATTAATGTTAACTAGAGGACAGTTTCACAAAGGAAATTGATGCTGGTACAAGGAGTCTATATAGCTCTGTGTCATTCTATCACGTGTAGATTTATGAGGCTATCATTGCAAGTAAGCTGCAGAGCTCTTCCATTACTCCAAAGCTCTCCTTGGTTTCATACTTTCTTTTCACCATCACTAACCACTGGCAATTACTAATCTGTTCACCATCTCTATAATTTTGTCATTTCTAGATTGTTATATAAATGGAATCATATAGCATGTAACCTTTTGAGATTGGCTGTTTTTCACTCAACAGAGTGCTCTTCGGGCATGTGTTTTAATTCATTCTGCCAATCCAGTTGGCCTCTTCTGACTTGGTGGGGCGGGATTGGCACCTTGTTATCACTGGTTGGGGATGGAAGTCTAGGATCCCCACATGGTCTCCCCTGATGTTTTGAAAGGGCAACCTTATCAACACTAAGTAGAGATGAAAGTCCTGGTTCTCCACCAATTTTTTTTCTGATACCAATACCAGCAGGGGAATGTTAGAGGTGTCTCATTATAGCCAGAAAAGAGTAGAACTTGGGGCTATCCATTCAGCATTTGCTGATGGGGTTGGTGATAGGGCTGTGGTCTTTTTCCTGGTGATTGGCTGGCATAGAGAAATTGTGTCTAAAAGTTTTCTGTCTTGCTCGTTGGCCCCATTCTTCTTCTGTTGGCCAGAGAAATTTCTTGGGGACTTTTTTGTTTGTACCTATTAGTGTTCCCAGGTTGGCAGCTTCTCCAGCATCCAGCCCAGACATATGAGGCAAAAACCCTGGGAACTCACTACCATTTCATTTCTTTTTTTTTTTTTTTTTTTAATAAATCTGGAACTTCTTTCCAGGGGCTTCAGGAAAGCCTAGATTTTTTTAAAATTTTTATTTATTTATGATAGTCACAGAGAGAGAAAGAGAGAGAGGCAGAGAGAGAAGCAGGCTCCATGCACCGGGAGCCCCATGTGGGATTCGATCCCAGGTCTCCAGGATCGCGCCCTGAGCCAAAGGCAGGTGCCAAACCGCTGCGCCACCCAGGGATCCCCTACCATTTCATTTCTGAGATAGCCAGCCTATCTTATCTTATCGCTATCTTTTTTTTTATTCCCTACCTTTTGGAGTCTTTTTATGTGTGTGTTCTAGATAATGTTTGTAGTTTTTAGCTGTACTTGGTGGGAAGAACAGGGAAAAGTGTATCTACTTCTATTTCATTTTTAGGTCATTCCTCTTATTTTTTTGTGGAGAAATATCCCATTGTATACAAATACCACAATTTGTTTATCTGATTACCTGTTGGTGCACATTTGGATCATTTCCAGTTTTTGACTTTGTGGAAAATGCTGCTTTTTTTTTTTAAAGATTTATTTATTTACTCATGAGAGAGAGAGGCAGAGACATAGGCAGAGAGAGAAGCAGGCTCCTTGCAGGGAGCCTGATGTGGAACTCCATCACCAGACCTGGGATCACGCCCTGAGCCAAAGGCAGACGCTCAACCGCTGAGCCACCCAGGCATCCCGATAATGCTGCTTTCAACATGATTTATTGCTTTTATTAACATACATTGTCAGGTCTTTGTGTGGGCTTCTGTTTTCATTTCTTGGGCTAAACACCTTGGGGTGGAATTGCTGAGTCATATGGTAATTGTATGTTTAACTTTACAAGAAACTGTCAAACTCTTTTCCAAAGTAGTTCTGCCATTTTTCCTTTCCTACCAGCGATGCCCCAGTTGCTGTCCATCCTCACCAACATTTGGTATTGACAGGCTTTTAAGTTTTAGTCATTCTGGTTTTAATTTGCATTTCCCTGGTGACTGACGATGTTGAACATCTTTTCATGTGCTCATTTGCCACTCATAGATCTTCTTTGGTAATGGGTCTATTAAATTTGGCCCATTTTGTTTTATTGAGTTGTTTGCCTTGTTATTATGGAGTTGTAAAAGTTCTTTATATTATCTGGAGACAATTCTTTTTTCTTTTTTTTAAAGGGAACCAAGCTGCAGATAAAGCAGTCAAGACAACAGCATCAGAACTTGACCATTCTCTGCAGCATTGATTCCTAGTTTTTGACTTAGGTGATTTTATTTATTTATTTTTAAGATTTTATTTATTGGGATCCCTGGGTGGCGCAGCGGTTTGGCGCCTGCCTTTGGCCCAGGGCGCGATCCTGGAGACCCGGGATCGAGTCCCACGTCGGGCTCCCGGTGCATGGAGCCTGCTTCTCCCTCTGCCTGTGTCTCTGCCTCTCTCTCTCTCTCTCTCTGTGTGACCATCATAAATAAATAAAAGTTAAAAAAATATTTTATTTATTTATTCATTCATGAGAAACACACAGAGAGAGAGGCTGCCCTGGAGACAATTCTTTTTTTTTTTTTTTTTTTTTTGAGACAATTCTTTTATTAGATACATGTTTTACAAATATTTTCTCCCACTCTTTGGCTTGGCTTTTCATCGTCTTAATAGTGTCTTTTGAAGAGAGCGGGTTTTCAATTTTGATGATTTCTGGTTTATGAATTTTTTCTTATAGTTGATATATTTTTTTCTCCCATGAATACTTCACCCAAATCAAAGTTTTAAAATTTTTATCTCAAATTTTTGTGTAAAAGTATTATAGTTTCAACTCTTACATTGAGGTTTGTCATTTACTTTGAATTATCTTTGCATGTGGTATCAGGTAAGAGTTGTGATCCACTCTTTTGTATATAAATATCCAGTTATTCCAGCACCTTTTAAAAAAAGACTTTATTTATTCATGAGAGACACACAGAGAGGAAGAGACACGGGCAGAGGGAGAAGCAGGCTCCCTGCAGGGAGCCCCGTGTGGGACTCGATTCCAGGAAGCTGGGATCATGCCCCGAGCCAAAGGCAGATGCTCAACCACTGAGCCCCCCAGGTATCCCTATTACAGCACCTTTTGTTGAGAAAACTTATATATTAACTTGGAGACTTTGTTGATGATCAATTGACTATATATGTGTGGGTCTATTTCTGGATTCTACTCCATGGATTTATATGTCTATCCTTATGCCAATGTTACATTGCTAGTGATATATATTGCCATTTCATATATTAACTTATGTTAATATGTAATAATAGAGTAGATTAACTCTATGTTTAGGTAGTTCTATAGTAAGTCTTGAAAGGTAGTATATGTCCTCCAACTTTGCTCTTATTTTTCCAGATTGTTTTGAATATTCTAGATGCTTTGCTTTTCTCTTTAAATTTGAGATTCAGACTGTCTAGTTTGACAAAATAGCTGTCTGGTACTTATTGGCAGTGTGTTAATCTATAGATCAATTTAGGAAGAATTGAAATCACTATACTGAGTCTTCTGAACAATCAACATGATATATGTCTTCATTTATTTAGGTGTTTTTAAATATTTCACACAATATTTTATAGATTTTAATTGTCAGATTTGGTCATCTCTTGAATTTTCAGACGAGTTTTCCCTCTTTCCTTCCTTCCTCCTTCTATCCCTCCTTATCTCTCCCTTCCTCCTCCCTCTCTTTTTTCCTTCCTGTGTTTGTTCATTCACCCCTTCCTTTCTTTTAGCCTTTTATTCTTTTTTTTTTCCTTTTGAAATTTAACCGTTTAGTACCTATCTTGAATCCTGTGGTCATTTCGTGAATTTATTAAAACTTGAAATGTGTTCTGTAGATAAATACAAATGGGAAGCTTCACACTAGAGCCAACAGAGGTCATGGTTAAGCATGCAATGCTCTTGTAAGAGACGCTGTGTAAGATCATTGTCAGGAGCTGGACTCTGCCACGTGACCA
Source organism: Canis lupus baileyi (assembly GCF_048164855.1). Taxonomy (NCBI): domain Eukaryota; kingdom Metazoa; phylum Chordata; class Mammalia; order Carnivora; family Canidae; genus Canis; species Canis lupus. Next base: position 57,056,562 of record NC_132840.1, read on the forward strand.
CAGCTCCCCGCAAGGGAGGCTGATGGGTGTCCATGTGTCCAGCTCAACTTGGCAATCTCTCTAATCATTGATTGATTGATTGTGCTAGGGGGGAGGAGCAGAGGGAAAGGGAGAATCTCAAGCAGATTCCCTGCTCAGCATGGAGCCCAAGACAGGGCTCGATCTATGATTGAGTCCATGCTATGCACTTCATGCCCCTATGTGCCACGTGCCAGTCCTATTTTACACACTGAGGATATAGCAGTAAAAACAAGACTAAGTCCCTGCTATATGGAGCTCTTACATTGGTGAGGAGAGAAAGACGTTAACAAATGATAAAATATGAAATGCATGGTATGGAGAGACATAGAGAAGGGAAAGGGATAGCAAAGTTTCAAAGAACAGGGCAGCAATTTTAAACAGTAGTCAAAGAAATTCTATGAGATGGTGACCTGAGCTGAAATCAGGAGTTAGCCACTTAACTGGCTGAGCCACGCAGGTGCCCCTCTCTGATCGCATTTTGGGGGGGATCATCAACAACTGTTGTTTTGAGATCCAAATGTAAAGGTCAAGTAGGCAGTTGGAGATACAAGGCTGCAGTTTAGGGAGAGTTTCAGGTTGGAGAGAAGCAGATACAAGGCTGCAGTTTAGGGAGAGCTTCAGGTTGGAGAGAAGCAGATGCTACCTAATGATGTAGGAGATAAAAGTATTTAATGGGATCAGAGATTATTCACTGCATATTTCTTACAGTGTCATTGGCCATTACAGAGTCCTTTAGGATAAAGGAATGTGCAGGTGTGAGCACTGGTCTTCTGGTGGCAGAGGATAGCCACATAAGACAGGATGGACTATGACTGCCTCCACACCAGGGACACACGTCAATCAGCAGATGACAACATAATAAAGAGGGGCACCTGGCTGGCTCAGTCAGTAGAGCATGTGACTCTTGATCTCAGGATTGTAAATTTGAGCCCCACATCGGGTGTAGAGATTACTTTTAAAAATTTACAAAAAACATAATAAAGGGATGTATAGGGACTTGGATTTGAAACAATTACATCACAAAAAGCAGTTTGGAGAAAATTGTAATAAAGAGCAATCTTAGGATAGTTATAAAAAAAATGCAGACTGGATCCAGACCACCTGCTTTTGTTCTACCATTACTAGATGTGTGACTTTAGGTAAGTTATTTCATCTCCTTTGTGCTTCAGTTTCTTCCTTTGTCAAACTGGAAAAATAATATTTTCACACAATGATTTTTTTGAGGATTAAAGGTCAGTATATGTGAAATGACTGGACTACTGACTATTGGATTAGTGTGTGATGGTACTATTATTGTCATGACCCATTGTCTACTGGGAGTAGCAGCCCTGTAGTGACAACAAAAATAAAATGCAGAAGAATTCTAATTGAGGTCTCACAGTACAAAGATGGAAGAGTCAGGGGAGTCTAAAGAGGGGAGTTTAGGGGGCACCTAGGTGGCTTAGTTGGTTAAGCATCTGCCTTTGGCTCACGTCCTGTCGGGCTCCCTGCTTAGTGGGCAGTCTGCTCCTGCCTCTGCCCCTCCCCACCCCTGCTCATGCTCTCCTGCTCTTTCGCTCTCTCTGTATTTCTCTCTCACTTGCTCTCTCTCTCAAATAAATAAAATCTTTAAAAAGGCAAAACTTGTATTGAACTTGAACACTGGACTTTGGGAGGAGATGATACCAGTGAAGACAATTAGTTTTTTTCTTTTTTTCTTCTATCTGAGCATGGCTTTAGACATGGGTTCACCAACAAGTGGCAGAGCTGTGTACCAGAGGAGTTAGGGGTGACAGGAGAGCTAAGAGGTAGAAGCATCAGCAGAGGTGTGCGTGGTGGCAGTTTGGAGAACAGGCAGTGACAGGAGTGATGATTCAAATGGGCTATTCATCCATTCAGCTAATGCTGGCTAAGTAACCACTATGTGCCACACATCCCAATAGGTAGATGTCTGAGGGAACAGAGTGAACAAGAGACAAAACCCCCTCTTACTCTGTCATCCACTATGTATTTACTATATTATATGTATTTTTTCTGGAATATTTTAAGGCATATCTCAGACATCATATCAGTTCACCTTTAAATATTTTAGTACATCTCTCTTACTGATAAAGACTTTAGAAAACAGCCGCCATATTATTATCAGCATCTCATTGATCACAATGTGCCATATAATAGCATCATAATCTTTACTAGTCAGTACACATTCACATTTTCCCCAGTTTTTAAAAAGGTCTTTTTAAAAGTTTGTTTCTTTGAATCACATTGTATTCGGTTGACCTCTCTCTCCTGTTAATCTCTAGTAGTTCTCCATAGTCTCTTTTGTAACCTTTCATATTACTGATTTTTTTAAAATTATCATATGGGGTAGGGGTACCTAGGTGGCTCAGTCAGTTAAGTGTCTAACTCTTGGTTTCGGCTCAGGCCATGATCTCGGGCTAGTGAGATTGAACCCTGCTTCGGGCTCCACGCGCAGCACGGAGTCTGCTTGTCCCTCTTCCTCCCCCTGCTTGCTTGCTCTCTCTCAAATAAATAAATAATCTTTTAAAAAGTAAATTATCATATGGTAAAATTGACTTTTTGGTGTGCAATTCTTTTTTCACACATGTGTAGATTCATGTGATTCCTACCACAATCAGGCTACAGAACAATTTCTTCACCCCCACCCCCGACCCAAAAAAGCTCTCTGTCACCATCTCTTTTAAATCACACCTCTTGTGCCTTTATATTTCTTGGGAAATTGAGTCATCTGTTCTGTATAATTTCCCACAAACTGGATTAGGCAGATGGTGTTCTTACAATGTGGTTTAGTGTGCGTCTGTAAGCTGGTAGTAGATCTGAGGTTTGGTTAGATTTGAGTCCAATTTTCTTTTTCTATTTTTTGATAAGAATGCTTACAGATGGTGCTGTGGTTTTCCTCTTGCATCATATCAGAAGGAACATAGTATTTGGTTGAATCACTTCGGACGATGCTGAGATTCATCATCACTGGGTTCGGCTGTGACCAGCTTGATCCCTCTGTCGGAGTGTATCCCACTGGCCCCTCACCCAATGACTTTCCTTGCTGGCCATGGTCACCACCTGGAGCCATTATTTCATTAGGGATTCCAAAATGGTGATATTTTAATTCTGGCATTTCTTTTGCATTTATCAGTCTTAGTTCTTCTCTTCTGGTATACATTTAACAGAAGGAAAGGATCATCTGGGAAGAAACTGTACATTTTTTTGAGGAGTTGGTGGCCCCATGTGGCCCAGTTAGGTGATTTTGAAAGAACCATTTGTAAAGACTTGGGGCACTTCTCCAGAAGGAGGGGCCAGCCTCACCTTCAGTTACACACTGATGGAGCAACAGAATCAAGCCTGCCCTGTGTTGGTCAGGAAGCATGGTAGGAGGCTTCTTGGGACAAGAAGTTTGCCGAGTTTCTGAGTCTTAGTTGGGCCTCAGTTGGGGGAAAGAGTAAAATTTGAACTGGATGAGAAATGGACATTTGATCCTAGGTTAGATCTCTTAATATCTAAAATTATCATTGTTCTAACAGCCAAAGTGACACAGAAACCTATAGGATCTTAGATGCTAATTATGCAGATATATTCAGTTTGTGAAAATTCACTGAGCGTATACTACTATGTGTACTTTTCTATATGCATCTTCAATTTCAATGAAAATGTAAAAGAAATCTACAGATTGTAATATAATCCAGACATACAGAAGGAAGATCTTACATAGTAGGTTTGCGGCAGGTGGCGAGTTAAGAATAGAGATTTTAGAATGATGCCCTACTGAGCTCTGCTCATTTATACCAGCGGAAGGTTGTTATTATCTGACCTTCTGTTGTGTCCACACAACATGTAGCCAGGGGAACACCAGGTACATATACCTTGCTGGGAAATTTTTATCATAAGATCAATGAAAGGTTTCAATCTGGGGAGTGCCATTTTGGAACATTCCCTGCAGTTGGTGTGTCAGCGGAATGGAGGAGGCCATTGGAGTTCAGCAGGGCAGTCAAGAGGCTGTGACACAAATTCTGGTTGGGTGGGAGCACTGCGTGGGGTGGGAGTCAGCTCACACACCTCCAGCCCACCCTTCCTCTGAGGGTGCCCGTACCCAACTGCCTGCTGTGTATCAACTTCCAGACATTGAGAAGCACCTCAACCTCAATATGTCCAAACTGAACTCATGATCTTCCTCCCCAAACCTGGCCCTAATCCAGTGTTCCTAGTCCCTGTGGATCATATCCATCTCACATTCAGTTGTACAGGCCAGTATCTGGGAGTCACTCTTGCCTCCTCCCTTTACCAAGCGTGCTGCTCTTATCTGTTAAAAGTCTCGAGTCCTTCAGCTTCTCTATATGTTCACAGTCTTCACCGCGGCTGAAGCTGCCTGGGCTCCCGCTGCAGGATCCTAACTGGTCCACCACCTTTCCCACTACAACCTGCATCCAGTTCACTTATCACATTAAAGCCAATCAATCTGAATGCTTCAGGATTCTTGTGGCTGGATCCATTCTCAGGGAAGTTTGCTCAGGTGGCACCTCCCAGTACACCCTGCTAGATGATTGACCCTCCTGCCCACATAGATAGTATTGGAAGGCATTGGGAAAGATGAGCCTCAGCAAGGATGGTTATGTGATGAGAAGACCACCTCACTAGCTGCACCTGGCTGCTAGGTAGAGAAATAGCCGGGATGCCTGTTGCTCTTAGGACATAATCCAATCTCATCCACCCCAAGGGGAGTGTCTGGAATATGTGGCCAAATCCAGAAGTCTGCCCATTTCCCACTTTTTTTTTCCCCTCTAAGTTTTATTTCTGTGAAGCTTGAGGGCTCAGAGTCACCCAGAGGGAATGCTTATCTATTGGGTTGTTCCCTTCCTCAGGTTTCTGGGAATCTTACCTCTCCTCATTCACAGGTGAACCGAGAAATGAACCAGGTTCACACCCTGTTCCTGAGTGCAGCTGATTGGTCCAGAGATAAGCACCTGACCAGGATTTGACCAATCATTCCCAGGAATCTGGAAGGAAGGCTGACAGACATCAGCTCAGACTGATGAGGTGAAGGGGACTTTCTGTGTCCCGCACTTTCTCTGAGAAAGGTCCAGCTCAGGAAGAAAGGTTTTTTTAGTTTGGGCAAAGTCCTAAAAGAAACTGGGGTAGGGGTTGGTTGTGGGACTAGCTCTCAGGGCCCAGAAGGTAGTATCAGAAGGATGGGGGAGGGCTAGGAGAGTCTGCCTCTGTCCCCCCTCTTGCCTCCTTCCTTCAGGAGATGGTTGCCGTGGAGATGATTGAGTTCCCTTCTGTTGCAGCACACGGTTGCCTGGAGGTACAGCTGGGAGAAGCCTGAGAATTCTGCAGTGCTACTCCTTGTCTGTTTCTGGGTGTCTTGTCCCTTGCATCAGATCTTAGGGTCTTTAAGACTCTCCTGGGGTGTTTTTAGAACATGTCCACAAATCCTTTGATACTCCATCCATGGAAAGGTGGGGTCTTTCCACCCTCACTGTGAACCTGAGTGGGTTTATAATTTAACATGTAACCAATAGAGTGATGGAAATGATGTTTGAATTCTGAGGCCAGGTCAGAAAAGATGCTGCAGCTGCCTCCTTTATTTGCTGAATGCTGTTTTTGGGATCCCTGAGCTGCAGGGTAAGAAGTCTGAGCCCAGACTGTAGGGAGAGGCCATGTTTTGGTGCTACGGTCAGTAGCTCCAGCAAAGGTCTCAGTACACGCCTGTGTCAAATGCTGGACATGGGAGTGAAGGCACCTTCATGCGAATCCAGCCTCTTGTAGTCGGGTCTTCCAACTGCAGTGCCTTCCCACCTGATGCCCCACAGGTCATGGAGCAGAGATAGGCCTTATCTGCTGTGTCCCCACCTGAATTCCAGACCCACAGAATCTGTGAGCAAAAGAAAATGTTTATTTGAAGCCTTTGTATTTTGGGTTAACTTATGCATTTAAACTAAAGTAATGAGAACACAGTCCCACACTGAGCCTTCCTACCCCTCTCTTACAACTGAAAGGTTGAAGGGCAGTAATTGAGTACTCATGGTCTCTGTCAGCATGCTGGCTCCTAAGAAGAAAACAAATGGAGAGGTCAAGTCATACATTCCCATTTTATTCTTCCCATAATTACCAATGAAATATGGCTTTCTGTCATCCTGAGACCTGGAACCTTACAGGAACTAAGCTTGCTTCTCATTAAAGAAACATCAGAAGAACATGAGTGTTCATGTCTGTCAAGAAGCATATTTTAAAAGGTTTATTCTGCATTCCTTTCCTCCCCAATTATTTCAGTGTACTCTTTTATTTATTTTTGTTTTGTTATAGTGTAATGATAGAAATTATAGTAAAATCAAGATAATAAGTTATGATAAAAAGTTTTAACAGGGATCCCTGGGTGGTGCAGCGGTTTGGCGCCTACCTTTGGCCCAGGGCACAATCCTGGAGATCCGGGATCGAATCCCACATCGGGCTCCCGGTGCATGGAGCCTGCTTCTCCCTCTGCCTGTGTCTCTGCCTCTCTCTCTCTCTCTCTCTCTCTCTCTCTCTCTGTGTGACTATCATAAAATTAAAAAAAAGTTTTAACAAATTTATGCATATAATTACATACAATATGATATACAATAAAAATGTTATAGTAAAAGAATAAAAATTCTTTTATTTGATTGTTTTTTTTGTTTTGTTCTCTTTCATTTTGGTGATTCTTTCCAATGTTTTGTTCCTTGGATATCTTTTCACACAACTGTGAGGCATTACAAAGCTGACTGGAAGCTCTGAATATGTAAGCAGGGTCTGCAGATGTGTGGGTCTCTCATAGGGAAACTAGGAGGTTAAGGGGCTGTCTTTGAGCATACCTCCAAAGGTTAATTAGAACAGGGAGGTTTTTGTGGGGGGGGTTGTGTGTGTGTGTGTGTTTTGTTTTGTTTTGTTTTGTTTTGTTTTAGAACAGGGAGTTCTTTTCTCTGGAATAGTTTAATTCTGCAGATAAGAAGTGCCCTATCTCCTGCTTTGGTAGTATAAGCTACTTGCAAATCTAGGAGCAGTTTGAGGAGGGACTGAGGTTCCCATCATTCAGTGCTAAATGTCACTTAATCTCCCCATTTTCAGGCTCTTGGGGAGGAAAAATTTTCCTATACCCTTCAAAAATCCTTCCAGCCAGTCTAAGAATTAAACTGACATAAGACAGATTAACAGGAGAAAATCAAATGTAAGTTTCTATGTACAGGAACCTCACATATATGAGAGGTACACAGATAGGTAAAGTGAGGTATATATGCCATCCTGAACTAAGGAATGGGATAGAGGCCTGGGGTTCAAAGAGGAAGAAATCTATTCCTAGGGCAATAAGAGGAAAAGCAGATGCTTGGTGATTAGATATCTACCCTGCTATTGGATGGGTCATTCAGATAAAGTTTATCTCTAGTGATAGCTCTTATTCTGGGAAAGACCCCTAATTCAGATTCTTCTAGCTAGTTAAGGGGTGAAAGTTTCTCTTGGGCCCACAGGATCTTGATTGCCTTCAGCTCAAAATAGTCCACATGCCAAAGTGGCACATTTTGGGGAGACTTGTCCTGAACCCCTTCAAGTCCCATACCTCACCTCATTCCCTCTACCATATCTGGTCTCCACAAGGCAAGAGCATCTCACTTCTTTCAAAAGATAAACCTCTCATTTTCTAGTGGGAAAGGGTGCTAGCAGGTGTATGTGAGATAGGGAAGAATTTGGTGATTTGATCCTTCAGTACCACACTTTGAAGCACCCCCTCATCTTGGCCTCCTGTCTCACCCACAGCTTTTGTGGTGTCTTGACTCTCCAAGGGCTGAGCCTTCCCAGATTCTGTGGGGTTTAATTGTCCCTCTTCCCAGAGGGCACCCCTCTTCAGGGCTAGGAAGATTAAATTGACCATCTAATCATGGAATTCAGACCCAAATTCAGATTTGTCCATCCTCAAAGCTCTACATTGATTAGTTTATTTAATGAAGTTAGAATAAGGACTAGTAAACCTGAGAACATAGGATTACCAGAAGAACTAACTTCAGAATATAGATGTAGGATTCCTAAATAAAATGTTAACAAATGGAATCCAGCACAATATTGAAAAATCTACACATGACAGACAACTCAGTAAAGAAATACCAAGTAACATGAGATACTACTTTTGTCTGTCCGTGTGTGTGTGATGAACCTGGCAGGGATGTTAAGAAAGATACTAGCCATTGCAGGCAGTGGTAGAGGACATAGGCATTCTCCCATTTCTAGTGTAAATTGGCGTCACCTTTCAAGAGGTCACTTGTACTATATGTGGCAGAAGTCTTACAATCATACATAACTTTTGACCTAGAAGCCCCCCTTCTAGGAATTTATTTTCAGGAAATAATTGTGATATATGCAGAAATTTGGCATAAGGACATTCATCTCATTGTTATTTATAGTATTGAAAAATTGATAAGAATTTATCTGCCCACTAATATGGGCTTGATAGGATATATAAATCAGACCTAAAATTATGTTGAAAAATAACACCATGAAAATATAATGATATGCAAAGTGAAATCATGGGTTTGAAACAGTATGTTCTCAAGTTTTTGTATTATAAAGGATTCTTCTTGTTGCAAAAACTCAACTAAAAGTGACTTAAGAGAAAGCAAAAGAATGTATTGATTCATAATCCTGGAAAGTCATGGATCCTAATCCCAGAAGGTCAGGGAGCATAATGCCTTCAGGCAGGCCAGACCCAGGTGCCCAAGGATCATCATTAATAATGTGCTTCCATTTCTTAATTCAGCTTTATTTTATGTTAGTTGTACTTTCAGGTACACCTTCCACAAGTGTTTTTAAACAGAGTGTTTTAGAGTTCTCCAGCGAAACAGAGGCAAGGAGACCCAGGCAAGCCCAGGGGTGTGGTTCAAAGGCTTCAGAGCCTGAGAGCTGATGGTGTAGATTCCAGGCTGGTTTCGAAGGGCTGAAAACCAGGAGTGCTGAGGTCAGGAGAAGATGAATGTTCCAGTTTAAGTAGTCAGGCAGGTAGTGAATTCAACCTTTTCTCCACCTTTTTGTTCTATTGAGGCCCTCAGTAAGTTGGATGAGGTCCATCCACATTGGGGAGGGTCATCTTCTTTGCTCAATCCACCCATTAAAATGCTGATCTCTTCTGGAAACACCCTCACAGACACACCCAGAAATTATGTTTAACCAGCTATCTAGGCATCCTGTGGCCCAGTCAAGTTGACATATAAAATTAACCATCACAGAGGGCCTAAAAGCGGCTCTGGGGTTATGCTACAGAAAAAGAGTCTTTTCTTCTAAATCATTCCAGCCAAAATCCCAGTGCTAAATTTCTTTGACCGGGCCTGGGTCATTTACTCCTCTCCAGCTGAGAGATGGTGTGGGTCCCACATGAATTATGTAATAATGACAACAGCTAAAATTTATTGAGTTCTAATTACATGTCAGATTAGGAATCTGAGTTTGAGTTCTATGATTAGATATGTAATCTTGGGCAGTTCAGTCTCCTCATGCCTGAAAAAGACACATAATCCATATCCTCAGTATCATTTCACTTACTCCTCATAACAACCCTACTGAAATAGATTCTGTCCTCATTTTACAGAGGAGAAAACTAAGGCTCAGGTAGGTTAAACATATTATACACAACAAAAGAATTAGCAAATGGTGAACTCATTCACATGGATTGAGAATGTGGGAGGAAGCAGTTTCCCTAGGAATCAGAGGCTTCTTCCAACATCAAAGATAGCCCAAAACAAAAGCAAATAACCCCACAGAATACAGTGATTTGAAAATTCAATAAATCTATCACTAATATACTCATAAAGGCATAAGAATATATTGCACTTGTGTTATAAGAAGAGGATGATGTGTTCATAAATTTAAGAGAAAAAGAGCCCTTAAAAGTTAAAGCAGGAGAAAAAAAAAAAGTTAAAGCAGGAGAGTAGACCTGAAAATGTACTATCAGTTGGAAGATCAATCTGAGGAAACCCCTGAAGGAGACAAAGAGATGGAAAATAGGAGAGAAAAGGTAACCCTGGGAGGTTCAATATCTGAGTAACAGAGTTCTAGAAAGAACAGAGAACATTTAGGGGAGGCAGTGAAACAATACAGAAACATTTACCAGAACTGAAGGACCTGAGGTTCCAGATTGGAAGCACCCTTCAAATGCTCAGAAAAAAAAAGGATGAAAAGAGACCCACCAAGATGCATCATCATGAAATTTCAGAACATTGGGGGCAAAGAGATCTTAAAATCTGAGGGGGGAGGGAGAAGAGAGAGAAACATAAACATCGTATACAGAGGATGGGCAATCAGATTTGGCTTTGCGTGGTCCAACGAACAACACTGGGAGCAAGAGGACAACCGAGCAACACCTTCAAAATTCCGAGGAAGAGTGATTTCCACCCTCGTATTCTTCACCCAGCTGGATTATCAATGAAATATGAGGGTAAGCACAGACATTTTCTGACCTGCAAGATTTCAAAGTGTTTCCTTCATGCATCCCTTCTGAAGAAGCTACTGGAGGCTGTATTTCTTGAAACAAGAAGACATGGGACACCTCAGAGAGAAGTCTGACCCAGGGGAGAGATGGAGGGGATCCTCAGAGTGAGGGTGATAGGAAAATCCAGGGGGGACAGCCGTGCACTAGATGCAGAAGGTAACCATTCAGACCACAAAGAAACATGGTTAGAGAACTATCACCTGCTACCATCCACACTAACTTTAAACCAAGGATGAAATGACCGGAGAGTCTGGCCCAAGTTTTTTTTCCTGTACTTATCTTATTTGACCACACGTTGATGAAGTTCCGGCTCATTTCTGCATGCCCCACTGCCTTGCTGTGCTGTAAATGTCATCTAGAAATGTTGGCAGGGAAATCATGGTGAACTGAAAATACAGCAGAGCCTCCCCCTCTGGCCAAACACTTAAAACCTGGTCCATGCCAAGATGCTGCTACATGTCTCAACTGTGCTGAGCCTGATGCCTGGTTTTACTCAATTCTCTATTCAATGATTTTCCCGTCAAGAGCTCTTATAAATGCTCAGGGAAGCTGAAGCTAGACAGTGGCCCAGAGACCATTCAGCTTAGCTTCTCCCTGCTCCCGACCCTCCCCTGCACGAGCGTCCCTTCAACAGTGGCAGCATCAGACTTTCATTATAGTCCTTGATTGCTGCTTGCTGCACAGATTTTTTAAAACTTAGTAATATTTAGGGATGCATATGTAGGTAGAAAGCTAAAAGGGAAAACGGGAATGATTGACAAAAAAAAAAAAGTCACCACAGTGGTCACTGCTGAAGGTAGAGAAGAGACTACAATTGAGGAAGGGTAGACATAGGCTCTGAGTGAACCAGCCAATGTTTTATATCTCAAACTGGCCACATGATTGTTTACCCTATTATTATATTTAAATAATTAATATTTTATTATTAAGTGCACAAATGATTTTATTCCCCCTTCTATTTGCACAATGCATTTCACAACAAACCATTAAAAACAAAACAAAACAAAACAAAACAAAACAAAAAAACCCAAAACAAAACAGGGCAGCCCAGGTGTCTCAGTGGTTTAGCACCTTTGGCAGTGGCAGATGATTGGAGAGTAGAAGGGGAAAGAGTGGGCTATTTCTCCTCTATTTTTCTATTCCTGTGAGGTCCTTGACTGTGACTCCTTCTCTCCTATGAATGTCCTTCTCCCTCCAAACAGACACCTCCCTCTGTGGTTCCAGCTCCCTGGAAATCCCTCTCCTTGGTTCTGGTTCCTGGCTGGCCCCAACCTCCATATTCTAAAAAAACCTCCCTCTCCTGTTGCCTCTTCAGCGCTAGGGTAGCAGTGGGTTCCGGCTGTTGTTAACCTCTCCCTTGCCTCACCATCCTGTGTTTGGCCTCTCAGCTTTTCCATTTCCTGTGTAACCAATTTTCTTTATTTGGCTTGAAGGGCCCAGGGTGGCGTCTGTTTTCCTGACTACACCCTGACTAATACAGATAGGGTGCTCATCCTTGGTCTAATCCGAGCAACGTGTGGAATGGGGTAACATGTTATCAGCTAAGGCAGCATTGGCCCTAGGGGCTCCCTGCTTATACAGGAAAGGGTTGTGCACAAAGATAACATCTCTTAGGTAGAATTTTAGATGATTTTATATTATTTTTTCTTCTTTTTTTGTTTATCCAAATTACCTACATTTCCTTTTCTCTTTCTTCAAATTTTTATTTAAGTATTTATTTGAGTGTGTGTGTGTGTGTGTGTGTGTGTGTGTGTGTGTGTTTGAGCAAGCAGGGAAAGGAGCAGAGGGAAAGGGACAAGCAGACTCTGTGCTGAGCATACAGCTAATGCTTGATCTCACAACCCTGAGATCAATACCTGAGCCAAAACCAAAAGTCAGATACTTAACTGACTAAGCCACTGAGGCACCCCCCAAATTATCTACAATTTCTCCAACAGTGGACATGGATTGTTCAGGCATGAAGGAAAAATTGCCGGCATGCCACCTTTAGGAAACAAGTGAGAAGGGATGATCATCATGTGTGCACAATAAGATGCATCAGAGAATATGGAAGCAGCTAACCCCCATAAAATCACTTTGGTCCCCAAGCTTTTTTCTCCCGCTTTATTGAGCTATGGTTGACAAATAAAACCTTGATAGATCTAAAGTGTACACAGTAATGACCTGATACATTTTCACAGGGTGAAAGGATTCCTACAATCGAGTTAATGAACGCATCCATCAGCCCATGTACTTACCTTTTTTTTTTTTTTAAGATTTTATTTATTTATTTATTCATGGGAGACACACAGAGAGAGGCAGAGACTCAGGCAGAGGGAGAAGCTGTTTTCCTGCAGGGAGCCCAATGCGGGACTCCATCCCAGGACCCCAGGGTCATGACCTGAGCCAAAGGCAGCCGCTCAACCCCTGAGCCACCCAGGTGCTCCTCGCGTACTTACCTTTATTTACCTATTTGTTTTGGCAAACACTTAAGCTCTACTCTATTAGCAAATTTCAGTTGTAAAATGCAGTGCTGTCAACTCTAGTCACTATGTTATACGTGGTGGTTATAGATCTTCAGACCTTATTCATCTTATAATGGAAAGTATGTCCCCTTTACCAACCTGTCCCCATTTGTCCCAACACCCAGCACCTGGCCACCATTCTCTTCTCTGTTTTTGTGTGTGCCACTTAAAAAAAAAATTTTTTTTTTAGATTTTACATATAAGTGAAGTCAAGCAATATTTGTCTTTCTCTGCCTCCCTCCCTACATCTTAAAAAAAAGTCATTCAGTATAAGATACGAGAGTAATGAGATTTCTCTTGTGAGATGTACAAAAGATGCTTATGCTCTTTTGCTTATCTGGTGTAGTTCATAATGTAATTGAATAATTTGAAAAATCTGGTGCTATAATCATAAAAGGGGGAAACAGCTCGTTGTTGGGGGTGATTTTCACAGAATCATGCAGACCCACAAATGAGAAAGTCTCTAGTGAGGGGAGGAAATCTTGCTGGTTCATATGGATAGGTTTATTTTTTATTTTTATTTTTTTATTTTTTATTTATTTATGATAGTCACACAGCAAGAGAGAGAGAGGCAGAGACATAGGCAGAGGGAGAAGCAGGCTCCATGCACCGGGAGCCTGATGTGGGATTCGATCCCGGGTCTCCAGGATCGCGCCCTGGGCCAAAGGCAGGCGCCAAACCGCTGTGCCACCCAGGGATCCCCTATGGATAGGTTTATATTTAACAGGCGACTTGTGTGGTTTTTTGTAAGAATTGGAGGCATGTTTTGGTGTTTTCTTAATCAAATCATCTAAGGGGTTTTGGAAAATGTATAACTGAGAGGCTGAAGGATCCAAATGGATATTAAAACAGCTGAGGGGGACGCCTGGGTGGCTCAGTGGTTGAGCATCTGCCTTCGGCTCAGGTCGTGATCCCGGGTTCCTGGGATCAAGTCCCACATCGGGCCCCTGGTAGGGAGCCTGCTTCTCCCTCTGCCTATGTTTCTGCCTCTCTCTCTCTGTGTGTCTCTCATGAATAAATAAAATCTTAAAAAAATAAAAAATAAAAAAAATAAAACAGTTGAGGCATGGGTTAGAAATCGGAGAACATGAGTAAAAAAGCTCAAGAAATAGCAGTGGAAAGATTAAATAGGACTTGAGGCAGAAGCAACACTGCATCAAAGAAGACAGAAACCAGTGGGGAGAAAATGAACCATTGGAAATGGGAAGAGAAAAAAATAATAATAAAATAAAATAAATAAAATAAAATAATAAAATAAAAATAACATAAACAAAATACAGGGCTAATCAGCTAGTACTGGACCAGACTAGTCGACAAACATTTTCCACAGCAGAGCCTCGCATAGAAAATATGCATCGCAAGTAAGAACATGGCAAAACTTGCTTCTGCTTTCCATGTAACCCAATGCAGTCCAGTGCAAAGTGGAGAAATCAAAAGAAGACATTTTCCTAGATGTTTAACTGTGACCATCAGTGAGTCACAGCAACAGACTTTGGACTTCAACGTGCACCTGCGTGCCTACGCCTGTACTTAGTCACAGTCTAATTACAGCTTTTTCAAGAGCCTGCTCACTGGACTGTATGTGAGGAGAGCAAGGATTGTTAATAATGCTGCCCCACACATGGGGGGCTCCGTTGGTGTAGCGTCTGCCTTCAGCTCAGGTCACAATCCCAGGGCCCTGGCATCAGGCCCAAGTCTGGCTCCTGCCTGCTTCTCCCTCCTGCTTCTCCTTCTTCCTCTGCCTCTCCCTCTGTTCAAGCGCTCTCTCTCTTTCTCTCCCCCCCCCCAAATAAATAAATAAAATCTTAAAAAGATAACCGAGAACGGAATGAATATTGAGGAAGTGTCTCTGTCTCTGGGAGGGCTTCTCCTCGGTAGACCCTGTATTTTATTCTATTCTAATTTATTTTATTTATTATTTTATTTTATTTTGCTCTTCCCACTTCCAATGGTTCATTTTCTCCCCAGTGGTTCCTGTCTTCCTTGATGCGGTGTTGCTTCCGCCTCGAGTCCTAATTAATCTTTCCATTGCTATTTCTTGAGCCTTTTGGGGGAGAACATGATGTGGGCCGCAGGCTGCAAATGCTTGACAGGTCCTGGTGTGGATCTTGGCTGAGATCTCTTGATGAATTGTTTCATTATCTTTTCCTTTAATCTCCCAACTTCCATCCTGAGTGAATGCCTCACGAGAACCACATCTACTACTTGAAGGGAGACTTCACAAAAGTGGCTTGGCTGCAGTGACATCCTCCCGACACATCAGGAAAATCTGAGCAACCTGGTTGAGAAGGTGAAAACTCAGACCTTCTCAGGACGCCTACGGCGACCCGAGTGTGAACACAGATTGCGTGTTCATTAACTGTGCAGTGCAGGCTTTTTCTTTTAAGGAATTCCTTCTCTGTTTGTGGACACCCTGGGTCACGATCATCTTCCACATTGCCAGAGGCATGCCAAAGCAACAACCAGCATTGGATTTTTAGTCGTGGGTAATACAGAGGAGAAGTTCGGCACCATTCTGAGCATGGCAGCTGGCACTCTTGGAAATATTCAGGACAACTGTCATTTCTGGAAAATATCTAAGGCCTCAAGGTAGCAAACTGGCATCTGAATGGAAAATGCATCTGAACTGCAGTCGGTGCATGGTGGGATCCTTTTGAAGGCTATTGACTCACAGTTCTATCAAAAATACAACAGCTGAGGGGGCACCTGGTGGGCTCATTCGATAGTGCATGCAACTGTTGGCCCCAGGGTCATGAGTTCAAGCCCCACGTTGCATGTAGAGCTTACTTTAAAAAAATAATAATAATTAAAAAAATACAACAGCCGTGTATGCCCATAACTCTCCCTAGGGTAATCACACTCCTAGTCAACACTCCAAACTCTTTCCATTTAGAGCGTGTAATTATGTAAAAGCGGAAATATTTTTAGAGCAACTCTGCTCCCTCAGCAGTGAAACATCACCACGTCCCCTCATTGTTAGGCATTTCAGTCACTTTCAAGCGTCCTCAGAAAGCACACCTCTTAAAGAATCTTTTTCTTTTTTTTTTTTATGCTCACTCAGCTGAACCTCTCTAGATTTTTCTAACCAGGACTAGCAATTCATCTTCATGTTAAGAAGCACACACTTCATGAGTTAGATGTCCTTACATTCTATCTGAAGACAGATCTAGTTTAGTTTCTAAGAATTAAGATCAGATATGTTATCACTGGGGCACCTGGGTGGCTCAGTGGTTGAGCATCTGCCTTCAGCTCAGGGCGTGATCCCAGGGTTCCGGGATCAAGTTCTGCATCGGGCTCCCCGCAGGGAGCCTGCTTCTCCCTCTGCCTGTGTCTCTGCCTTTCTCTCTCTCTCTGGGTCTCTCATGAATAAATAATCTCTAAAAATAAAATAAAAATAAATCACAAAGCTGTGAGTCGCAGATTCCGTACCTTGTATCTTTTGCTGTGCCATTTTCATACATCTCCAAAAATGGCCATAGTCCCTTGGGCATTGTCAGAACTCAGTCTAGGACCTGCCCTACCCTGAGCTCAGCATTCCTCCTCCTGGTGATGGACAATGGGCTGTGCACACCATCGTTACCCACCCTGGGGCCTTCCAACGCCACAGCACCCACAGCCCCTTGGAACTCACCAAGGAGCAACCCAACGGCTTGGCAACCATCCCCAGGGGCTGGTTGGAGGATTTCATTTACCCTTTCCAAACTCATAAGCACAATTTCCTTTACTACCTAGCTTCCCGAAGATGATTTGTGAGCTGCTCTCTGTTCGCCACCTTCGGGAAGGTTTCTGAGGTGGCCCAGGTCACTCCTCTGCCACTTCTGGTTTCAGGGCATGGATCGCTCATGGAGATGCACAGCCCAGGAAGCTACTGTGTGAACCACCTGGGTCCTGCGAGGAAAACTCTCTGACCGCTGGTTTCCAGCCCTGAGTTCTGGGGAATTTGCCACCAGGAGTGGGGGGACCTAAGATTCTACAGGGAGGTTCTTGCACTGGGCTGCAAATGCCCTCCTGTTGACCGCCAAGTTTTAATGGGTTTGTGAATTTCTCGAAATTGCACACTAATTCCCTATAAATGTGATTTTCCAGAAGAAAGAGTTCCCCACTTTCATCAGATTCTGCAGGACTCGATGCCCTCAAAAGGCTGAGAGCGTCTGTTCTGTCTTTATTTGCTCTAACTTGATATATAGTACTTCTTGTTTTACTGCTGACCAGTAGAGTATGAATTGCTTTTATCCAGACCTCAACAGTACCATGCTCTCTGCGTCTCCCTCTTACTCCTGGATTGTTGTTGTTGTTGTTGTTGTTGTTTTAAAGTACTCTCTTCACCCAATGTGGGATTTGAACTCACAACCTTGATATTAAGAGTCACACACTCTTCCGACTGAGCCAACCAGGCATCCCACTTTTTGATTATACATTTTTCTATGTGGATGGCCAATTTCTGGGTACTTTTTAAAATCCTTCAGGTGGAGAACCTGGGTGGCTCAGTCAGTTGAGTGTCTGACTTCTACTCAGATTGTGATCTTGGGGTCCTGAGATCAAGCCCCATGTAGGTCTCCCTGCTCAGTGGAATCTGCTGCTTCTTCTCCCTCTGCCCCTACCCTCCACTCATGCTCTTTCTCTCTCTCTCAGATAAATAAAATAAAATAAAATAAAATAAAATAAAATAAAATAAAATAAAATACAAATCTTTCATGTGAGCTTTAAGTTAGCTGTTAGAGTGGTGGTTGTCTTTAAATATGTCATGACTTTCTTTTTTTAAGATTTTGTTTATTTATTCATGGGAGACACACAGACAGACACAGCGAAGCAGGCTCCCTGCAGGGAGCCCGACGTGGAACTCAATCCCAGGACCCCGGGATCATGCCCTAAGCCAAAGGCAGACATTCAACCACTGAGCCACATGGGTGTACTGAGTTTTTCTTTTCTTAAGAAAGACTCCCCCCACTTTTTAGTGTGCACTGACTAAACAGACAAAAGAACACATATAAATGTGGAATTTAAAGAAAAAACTGAAGCAACCTAAAATTAGAATATTGCCAGCATCTCATTATTTACACCCCCTTAAAAACTCCCCCAGAAGTATCCATTCTTCTAACCTGTGGTGACAATTTCCTTGCCCATCTTTACAGCTTTTCCTCGTAAACATGCATTATTCAGTTGTCTGTTCTTGAACTTTATATAATTGGAATCATACTAAAATATTTATTATCTTGCTTCTTCAGCTCAATATCATGTTTGCAATGTTAATTCACATTGCTGTCTGGAGCTGTGCCTCATGCATTTCCACTGCTTTTTATGAATCTACCACAATCATCCATTTCCCTGTTGACGGACAGTTGTTGGTTTCCTATTAGTAGCTGTTAAGAGTAATGTAATCTCTTTCATGCATATGGTGCATATGGACTAGAATTTCTCAAGAGTATGTGCCTAGAATTGGAATAGCTAGTTTGTGGGGTGTGAACAAATTCAACTTTGTTGGAAAATGGTCCTGACTTTCCAAAGTGGCTCTAAGGAATAGAAGCTGTCATGAGCCACTGATAAGAATTGTCCCACATCCTTGCTAATCCTTGGCATTATGAGTGTTTTTATTTTGGTAATTCTGGAAGTATGTAGTTGTATCTCATTGAAGTTTTAATTTGATTTTTTTAAATTATTAATGAGGTTGAGAATTTTAAAATATGCTTATTGACCATTTGGACTTCCTCTTCTGTGAAGTTCCTGCTCAAATGTTTGTTTGTTTGTTTGTTTATTATTTTTACAAGTGGCTAAGTTTTTTTGCTGTTGTTTTGCTTTTAAGTAGGCGTGGTGCCCAATTCAGGACTTGAACTCATGATTCTGAGATCAAGACCCGAGCTGAGATCAAGAGTCAAATGCTAAACTGACTTAGCCACCCAGGCGCCCCCCTGTTTTGTCTAGTTATTATGAGGTTGTCTCTTACTTATTGATTTATTGGAGTTCTTGTTGTCTTCTAGATACTAACACATTTCAGGGGGATAAATGTGCCACAAATATCCTCTCTTGCATCATCTCTTACAACTTTCTTTATGGGACTTGCATAAGAGAGCTTTTTACTTGTCATTTCAAGTATATACAAAAATAGAAAATATAATAAACCCCTCCACTCCAGTCACCCATTTCAACAATCGTATAGTGCTGATGGTGAGCAGAAGTTCTTAATTTTTGTGTGGGCCACTTTGTCGGGCTCTTTATCCAGAGTTAGTACTATTTGTATCTTATTTAAGAAATCTTGTTTAAAAAGAATCTTACCCTCAGGTGTTGAAAGTAGTCTCCTATGTTTTCTTTTGAAAGATTTATAGTATTATCCTTTACATTCAGACCTTTCAGCTACTTGAAGCTGATTTATGTACAATAAGAAAAAACATGCAGTTTTTTGTGGTATGGATACCTACCTGTCCCAGCACCATTTATGAAGCAGCCCGTCCTCCCCCACTTGTCCTAGACCATCACCTCTGTCAAAAATGGCAGGTGTGCCTAAGTCTGTTTCTGGGATCTCCATTCCACTCTAGTGGTTGTGCCTATCAGTTCTCCTGCTAGTACTCAGCTGTCTTCATAAGTAGGCTGTTGCTGTTGGGGTCTGGCTTGATTGCTGATCATAGTCATAATATAGCTTACCTGATTGCCATCTTTTGTTCAGACTTGATTTATTGTCCAATGTGGGCCATTTCTATAAAGGCCCTGTGTGTTCTTGAAAAGAGGATATGTTATGCAATGTTGGGTATGCTATTCTACAAATGCCTAGTTGGCCAAGTTCAACTGTGTTGTTCAAACCTATATTCTTTTTTTTTGTTTGTTTATTTCCATTCTTTTTTCAGTTGTGAATCTACATTCTTACTGATTTTTCATCTGTTTGTTCTATCAATGACCAAGAGAGGTGTATTAAAATATCCACAGTATGATTGCGGACTTGTCTGTTTCTCCACGTAGTTGGGTCAATTTTTATTTCATGTATTTTGAGATGATGTTATGAGGTTCATACATATTTAAAATCGTTATATCTTCCTGGTGAACTGAGCATTTGTTTTATTAATATGAAGTAAACCTGTGTAACTCTACAAATGCTGCTTGCCTTCAATTTTTTGTTTCTGCAATTAATAGAGTGACAAATATATGTATACACACATTTGTATTGTGGTAAAATATGTATAATATAAAATTTACCATTTTAACCATTCTAAGTGTACTATTTAGTGGCATTAAGGATATTCACATTGTTGTGCAACCATCACCACCACCCATTTCCAGAAATTTATATCATTCCAAAGAGAAACTCTGTACCCATTAAACAGTAATTCCCCCATCCCCTACTCTGGAGGGAATTCCCATTACCTCTTGTAGGAACCTCCTATCAATGGAATCATAAAGTATTTGTTCTGTTGTGCCTAGCTTCTTTCATTTTGCATAAGGTTCGACCACGTTGTAGCATGTAGCAGAATTTCATTCCTTTTTATGGTTTAATAGAGCTCCATTGTTTGCCTACACCACATTTTGTCTATCCATCCATCTGTTGATGGACACTTGGGTGGCTTCCATCCTTTGGCTATTGTGAACAATGATACTATAATGCTGGTGTAATAGTAATGTGTTGGAGGGTCTGCTTTTAATTCTTTTGGGTGTACACACATACACATTTTTAATATAATATTTCCAATTAAAAATTTTCACCCCTTCTAAAAATTGCTATGTTTCTCTCAGAAACCAACCTATCTTTGGTTTCAGCTAGAGCATCTTAACCATCTACATTTACTGGAATTGTTTATATTTATATATATTCTAATTTTATGCTTTCAATTTGTCCTGCCTGTTCTATGTGCTTTTCACCTGTTTTTACTTTCTTTTGGATTGATGATTATTCGTTAAATCATTCCAACCCCTCTATCAGTTGTTTGGAAGATCTGCACTGTTTCACTTTCTTTTTTTTTTTTTTTAAATATTTTTTTCTTTATTTATTTATGATAGTCACACACAGAGAGAGAGAGAGAGAGGCAGAGACATAGGCAGAGGGAGAAGCAGGCTCCATGCACCGGGAGCCCGACGTGGGATTCGATCCCGGGTCTCCAGGATCGCGCCCTGGGCCAAAGGCAGGCGCCAAACCGCTGCGCCACCCAGGGATCCCACTTTCTTTTAGTTCTTACCTGGAAGTTACAACATGTGCTATCGATGTATCAAAACCTAATTTAATTAATGCCTTTACCCTCATACCAGACAATCACAAACCTTAGAATATTTTTAAATTATATTTATTCCTTTTTCAGACTTTTATGTTATTATTGAGTGTTTTCATTTAAAAAATTATCTAAAATAAATAAATTAATTAAAATTATCCTTTAGGGTCCCTGGGTGGCTCAGTGGGTTAAGTGTCTGCCTCTGGCTCAGGTCATTATCCCAGAGTCCTAGGATCAAGTCCTGCATCGGGCTTGCAAGAGCTGAAGGCTTCTTCCTCAGTGGAGAGTCTGCTTCTCCCTTTCCCTCTGTCCCTCTCCCCTGCTTGTGCTCCCTCCCTCTCTCAAATAAATAAACAAAATCTTAAAAAAAAAAAACACCCTCCTTCCATGTTGTACACCTGAAACTAATGTAGTGTGTCAACTCTACTCAAAAATATATAGAGCTATTTAAAAAATGATAAAGTTTAACATAAAACTTTTGAGCAGTTAAAAATCCCCCTTAACACCAATATTTTATAGAATCCATTTTCACTTACATTTACTCACATATTTATAATTTTCTGTGTTCTTTATTCATTCTCAAAATTCTGACTTTCCGTTAAGGACCATTTTCTTTTTCCCAGAAGGGTGTCATTTAGAATCTTCATGATTGAGGGATTACTGGTAGCAAAATGGAGGCATGTTGAAGTGCCTTTGCATTTGTCCTAGAGGGTCTCATTTCACTGTGTTCTGCTTTCCTGAGAAATCAACTGTGAGTCCAGCGATTGCTACTTTGTAAGTAGTCTGGTTGTTTCTTTCTTTTAACAACTATTTATGGGAGGCTTGGGAGGCTCAGTGGTTGAGTGTCTGCCTTTGGCTCAGGTTGTGATCCCAGGGTCCTGGGATGGAGTCCACCGGGCTCCCTGCATGGAGCCTGCTTCTCCCTCTGCCTGTGTCTCTACCTCTCTCTGTGTGTCTCTCATGAATAAATAAATAAAATCTTTTTAAAAAAACACAACTATTTATATGAAGAAGTGGGCAAATAGTATAGTAATTCCTATTTGCTCATAATTCAACTTTGATAATTACAAACTTACAGCCAGTTTTGTTTCATCTGTACTCCTACCTACTTCCCATCCACCTGTTTTATTTGGAAGCAAATGGAAGACACATTATTTCATAGATAAATATTTCAGTATATTAACCTGACGATAAGGGATTTCCCTTAAAAGAAACATAACTGTAATATTAGTATTGTTCCTAAAAATTAACAATAATTTATTAGTATTATCAACTATCTAGTCAGTGTTCAAGTTTCCAATTGTCTCATAAGTGATTTTTTAAGCTTGAATAAGATATACACGTTCCTAGTAATTTTTCCATTTGTTAGATTCTTTTGATCCCTATATTCCTTTACTTTTTCCCTCTTTTTTCTAATTATTTGTTGAGCAAACCAAGTGTTTTTCCCATGGTGCTGCCCCAACACTGCATTCTCATAGCACATTGAACATGTTCTGTGACCACATGTTAAGAACTTCTGTTTGTCTTGGATGTTCTACATTTCATTATGGTGTGTCTAAGTGTGGATTTCTCCCAAACTTTTTTTTTAATTTTTTTTTATTTATTTATGATAGTCACATAGAGAGAGAGAGGCAGAGACACAGGCAGAGGGAGAAGCAGGCTCCATGCACCGGGAGCCCGATGTGGGACTCGATCCCGGGTCTCCAGGATCGCGCCCTGGGCCAAAGGCAGGCGCCAAACCGCTGCGCCACCCAGGGATCCCCTCTCCCAAACTTTTAAAACCTTTCTGCCAGAGAGTTTCTGGGATTTTTGAAAGTGTGGATATATATCTTTCTTCAGTTCTGAAATTTTCTTGTCCATGATGTCCCCAGAGTATTTCCTGCCCTGGAATTCTAATTAGACATATATTTGCCCCCCTTACTGCTCATTTCTCAACTTTTATCTCACATTTTCCATGTCTTTGTTTCCTATTTGCATTTTTAAAAAGATTTTATTTATTTATTTGAGATGGAGAGAGACAGAGCATGAGCAGGGAGGAGGGTCAGAGGAAAGGGAGAAGCAGGCTCTCCACTGGGCAGGCAACCTGATGCAGGACTTGATCCCAGGAACCTGGGATCATGACCTGAGCTGAAGGCAGATGCTTAACCAACTGAGCCATCCACACACCCCTCCTATTTGCATTTTGAGTAGTTCCTAATGTTTTATCATTTACTAATCCTCTCCCAAAGTGTGTCTAACCTGCTGTCAAACCTACTCATTGAGTCTTAACATAGTGTTGTATTTTTAAACATGTTCTATTTGTTCGACATGGTCCCTTTCAAATCTACAAGGTTGCGTGACATCTGTAGATTAGGCCTATCTCTTTACGCTTTCTTAGACAATCAGAACAAATTGCAATTTGGAACAATATTCTGCAAAATCTTTGGGAATACTGGAATGGAAAATCCAAATAAGGAATCATTTACACCTGCTGTTAGGTGTGGCCATCCATAGAACCCTCAGGCCCAGGCAAACCATCTTTAAGAGATTGCTAACAAATCCCTCTCTGCTTTATTCCCAGTCAACAAGCACCTCAAAGAGGCCATGTCATCCTCATCACGATGGATGTGCCCACCAGCGCATCTGTCTTACCTGGGATCCACCTCAGTAAATACAGCTTCTGAGAGAAAGAGGGAAACCCCCTAAATCCAAGTCCTGTTTTACCTATTGTCATTTTCCAACTAGATTTACCTTCTCCGAGGAGGCATTTTGCTGAACTCTTTATGTACATCATCTTATTTATTTTTACCTACAAACCTGTGAGGTTATTATGTTACCTCCTTTTTCCAGATGAGGGAAGAGATGGCTCAGAGGGTTTAAGGCAGTTGCCATGGTCACACAGCTGGTGAGTGGTGGAAGAGCCTCGAACACAGCTCTGTCTGGTCCACACTCGAGCACTTTCTGGTTCCCTCTTTTGAGGGATCTTTAGGCTCATCACCTGACCTTAAAGGTTAAAGACCCGTATCAGGACACATGAGGCTGATTCCATGCCTGGACTGACACAGTGTTGATAAGGTCTGTCTTATTTTGTTGATGTAAAGATTATATAAAATGACTTTTGACATCGATTCAGGCCAATTCACCATCGTGTAGTATAAAAACAAAAATCACAGTTTTGGGTGTTGTTTGTTGTGGTATATTTTCTATTGAGTAAGATCCACACATCTTAAATTTAGGCTTGTTTTTTTTTTTACATAATTATACACCTATTTTGCATTCTCCAAATAAAAATATAGACTATTTCAATCATTCACAAATATTCCCTCCTGTCCATATTTCCACTTCCAGAAACAACCATTGCTCTAGTTTCTATCCCTTTGGATTAACTTTCTTTGTTCCTAAATTTCATATATAAAGCAATCAGAATTTTTTTTCTTTGGTCTTTCTTCTTTTGCACCACAATAGCTTTTGGGGTGTATCCATGTAGTTGTATGTAATGCATAGTATTCAATTATGTGACCCTGGGAGGATATATTTGCAAAGATATATCTAACAAAGACTGTTATTCTAAATAAGGATAGAACTCTTAAAATCCCACAATAAGAAAACAAACTGGGGCAGCCTGAGTGGCTCAGCGGTTTAGGCGCCTGCCTTTGGCCCAGGACGTGATCCTGGAGTCCTGGGATCGAGTCCCACGTCGGGCTCCCTGCATGGAGCCTGCTTCTCCCTCTGCCTCTCTCTCTCTCTCTCTCTCTCTCTCTCTATCATGAATAAATAAATAAAATCTTTAAAAAAACCTACCTGATTATAACATGTGCCAAAAGGGGCACCTGGGTGGCTCAGTGGTTGAGTGTCTGCCTTCAGCTCAGGGAGTAATCCCAGGGTTCTGGGATCGAGTCCTGTATTGGGCTCCCCACAGGGAGCCTGCTTCCCCCTCTGCCTATGTCTCTGCCTCTCTTTGTGTGTCTCTCATGAATAAATAAATAAAATCTTTTTAAAAATAAAATAAAATAAATAAAACATGTACTGAAGACTTTAATAGCCACCTTACCAATAAAGATATACAGCTGGCAATTGGCATGTGAAGTGATGCTCCCTAGCATGTGTCATTATAGAAATGCAAATTAAAGCAATGATGATGTACCACTATACACCTGTTAGAATGACCAAACTTCAGAACACTGACGATAGCAAATGCTGTGAGGATGTGGAGCGACTGGAACTCTCGTTCATTATTGGTGGGAATGCAAAATGGTGCAACCACTTTGGAAGACAGTCTGGTGGTTTCTTTCAAAACTAAATATACTTGGGTAAATATGTATTTACCCAAAGGATATGAAAATACAGATACAAAGGGGTACATGCACCCCAATGTTTATAGCAGCATTATCAACAATAGCCAAACTATGGAAAGAACCCAGATGTCCATCAACTGATGAACAGATAAAGAAGATGTGGTATGTATATATGTGTGTATATATATAATGCAATATTACTCAGCCATAAAAAAGAATGAAATCTTGCTATTTACAACTACGTGGCTAGAACTAGAGTGTATTATGCTGAGTGAAATAAGTCAGTAAGAAAGACAAAAAAGAGCATACCATATGAATTCACTCATTGTAGAATTTAAGAAACAGAATAGGTGAACATGGGGGTAAAAAAAAAAAAAAAAAAAAGAGGGGCAAACCAGAAAAGACACTCTTAACTCTGTAGAACAAACTGATGGTCACCAGAGGGTGGGTAGAGGGATGGGTGAAATAGGGGATGGGGTGAAGAAGTGTGTTTCTTATAATGAGGACTGGGTATTGTATATAAGTGTTGAATCACCATATTGTACACCTGAAACGGATATTACATTGTATGTTAACTAACAGGAATTTAAATTAAAACTTGAAAAAAGAAACCCAAAACTAAACATATTCTTTCCATATGATCCAGCAGTCATGCTCCTTGGTATTTATCCAGAGGAATTGAAAGCTTATGTCCACATGAAAACCTGCCCACCCGTGTTTAAAGCAGCTTTGTTCACAATTGCCAAAAGTTGTAAGTAACCCAGATGTCCTCCAGTATGTGAATGTACAAATAAACTGGTTCGGCAAGACAATGGAATATTGTTCAGCACTAAAACTTAA
Organism: Canis lupus baileyi; assembly: GCF_048164855.1. Classification (NCBI taxonomy): domain Eukaryota; kingdom Metazoa; phylum Chordata; class Mammalia; order Carnivora; family Canidae; genus Canis; species Canis lupus. Next base: position 57,082,867 of record NC_132840.1, read on the forward strand.
TGCGCTCTGAAGGCATGAAAAGACATGGAGAACCTTAAATGCAGATCACTGAGCAAAAGGAGCCAGTCTACAGGCTCCATACTGTACAATTCCAACTATATGACATTCTGAAAGAGGCAAAGCTGTGCAGACAGGAAAACATGAGTGGTTGCCAGAGGTTGGGGGTGGGGGAGGTGGAGGGATGGACAAGCAGAGGAGGAGGACTTCCAGGGAGTGAAAATACTCTGTATGATATCATAATGGTGGATACCTTTCTTTATATATTTGCCCAGACCCATTGAATGCACAACAGCAAGAGTGAGCCAGAACGTAAGCTGTGGGCTTTGGGGCTAGCGGGGGGCACTCAGTACAGGTCCAGCACCCAGGTCCTGGACTCTAACCACTATTCAGGGCAGGCAGTTCCACTTCAGCACAGGCTAGTGAGAAATATTCCTCAACTCACTGCCAGGACCACGTGGGAAGCAGAGAAGAGGGATCTCAAGCTCCTAGAAGCTTCCAGCCCCAGTCCTCCATGTTCTCTGGAGCTGCCTCCTTCTGAAAGAGCCAGATTCCAGCTCTCAGCTCACACTGCCCGTATGGTCTTGATGTTTGGGGTCAGTAATGCCCCCTCCATCTTCCAGCCCATCTCCCCTACATCCTGTGTCTCTACTCTAGAGCTGGAGAAAGTTGAACAAGGAGAACTGGGACATAGACTTTGCAAGACAGTGCCTGCTGGGGAAGGGAAACTGAGCTGGGATGTTCGGGGAGAGCTGGTCTGCCATCAGGGGCTTTGAAAGATGGATAAGGAGGGATCCTGGCCTAGGGCACAGTGTTCCGCTCCACACCTAGATGCACAGAGATCCAGGGATTCCCACACACACTGAGCTTACTCTCTGTTGAGCCTTGGCCTCACTCCTGCCTCCTTGTGGTCTCATTTTGGGATTCCCAGGGCTCAAAGGGACCAGCCTGGGACTCACTTCTGCAGGTGCGCAGGCCTCAGAAAATAGGAGGGTAGGAAAGAGGATTCACATGGGCATCCAGCCCTTAGCGGACCTAAACCAGCCTAGTCAATTGTATTTGCACCTGCTGCGCTGCTTCACACGGCCTTTAAACACAGCAGCCCCTGCCCTAAAAGTTTGAAATGAAATCCAAATCGAGTTAAAGCCTTATTTCTGTTGAGGAGGAAGCAGAAGCAAAGCCATGTCAAGCTCTTGGGAAGGAGGGTGTGACCTGTCTTACACCAAAATCAAGATGTGTCTTGGGTGCAGAATACCACAGGCAGAGAGACTTTGGCACAAAGGGAAGGAGCCACAGCAACAAGTGCCCTGGAGCTTCGTTCATGGGGAGGGTGGAAGAGGATTTGGGCTGGCAGGAGAGAAGAGGGCAGATACTCCTCTGAGTGTTGGGTGGCTGTATGGAAGTGGGGGGCCGAGACCAGATGGGACAGGCTGGAGAGAGCCAACTTTCACTTCCTCTTGTCTTCATCATCCCTCTTCATTAATATGGCGTCATAATTATGCATTTTCCACATTGTCAAGAGTTCTCTTAATAAACGTTGTAGTGTGGAATCTACTTTGATTAGAAAGGATCTGCAGAGACATTCAAGAGACTTCTCATAGGTCCCTCACTGGGTGTTTCTCCCAACATCATCACCATACCTTACGGTGGTCCACTTGTCAAGACTAAGGAATTGCCATTGGTACCTTATAATGAACCGAACTCTAGAATTTGTATGGACTATACCAGTTTTTCCTTTAATATCCTTTGTAAATTCAGGATCCAACCCAGGACAGCCACATTTTATGTACTTGTTATGTCTCCTCATCCCTGCGACAGTTTATCAGCCATTCCTGATGTTTCATGACCTTGAGAGCTTGGGGGAAGGACTGTTTTCAAGTATTTGTAGATTGTCTCTCAGAGTGGGTGTGTGTGATATGTTCTTATGATTAGAATGCGGTTGTGTGTTTTTGGAGAGACTACCACAGAGGTGACATGCCCTTCTCATCACATTATATCAGAGGGCACACGATATCCGTGTGACATTCCTAGTGGTGTGACCTTGGCCACTTGGCTAAGGCAGCATTGGCCATGTTTCCCTACTGTAAGGTTGCTGTTTGGTCACTGTTTTCCCCCTTCCTGACTGTTCTGTGGAAGCGAGTCACTAGGTCCAGCCCACACTCCGAAGAGGTGAAGGAAATCATGCTCCTTTTCCTGGAGGAGGTAGTATCTTCATAACTTATTTGGAATTCTGTAAGGAACGCTTATTTCTTCTCCTCAGTTATATTTTTATTTTTGTTTTTATTATTTTTTTTTAATTTATTTATTTATGATAGTCACAGAGAGAGAGAGAGGCAGAGACACAGGCAGAGGGAGAAGCAGGCTCCATGCACCGGGAGCCCAACGTGGGACTCGATCCCGGGTCTCCAGGATCGCGCCCTGGGCCAAAGGCAGGCGCCAAACCGCTGCGCCACCCAGGGATCCCTCCTCAGTTATATTTTTATATCAGTAAGTATACTGTGGGTTATAATTTAATACTTTATTACTCACTTTGTTGTCAATATTGTTCCAGCTTTGGCCATTGGTGGCTCTTGCGGATTGGTCCCTGGGTTCCCTATGACATGCTCCATCCCTTCATTTATTTTTAATTTTTAGCACTTCCTTATGGCACTCTGAGATGCTCTAGGCTCATCTTAACATTTTCTCTGCCCCAGCCCTAGAGAGTCTTGGATTGGAGGATGGTATTAGGCAACCTGGTTTTTATAACTATTGCTTTGACCTGTTTATTCCATTTAGTAGATGACAATGGTTGATTCAGCCATTCCGAATTTTAAGTTTAGGAATAATGATTTTTCGTGTGGATAAATCATTTTGCAAATTTTCCTGGGAAAATAAAATGGATTTTTCTGGGGAGTAGAGTAAGTTTCCAGGAGAAGAATTAATGGGGAAGGCTGGCTCAGTGGTCAAACAATCATCTCTTGATCATCTCTTGATCTCAGGGTTGTGGGTTTGAGCCCTACATTGGGTGTAGAGATTACTTAAAATCTTTTAGGGACACCTGCGTGGCTCAGTGGTTTGAGCATCTGCTCAGGGTGTGATCCTGGGGTCCCTGGATCAAGTCCCACACCGGGCTCCCCTGAGGGAGCCTGCTTCTCCTTCTGCCTGTGTCTTGCCTCTCTGTGTGTCTCTCATGAATGAATGAATGAATGAATGAATGAATAAATAAATAAATAAATAAATAAATAAATAAATATCTTTAGGGCAACCCAGGTGGCTCAGCAGCTTAGCGCCACCTTCGGACCGGGGTGTGATCCTGGAGACCCGGAATCAAGTCCCACATCCAGTTCCCTGCATGGAGCCTGCTTCTCCCTCTTCCTGTGTCTCTCCCTCTCTCTCTCCCTGTGTCTCTCACGAATAAATAAATAAAATCTTTTTTTTTTTAAATAAAATCTTTAAAAAAAAAAGAATTAATGGGGAAAGGTCATGTATATTTTTATGTCTCTAGAAACTCAGAGGCAGGGCAGCCTCGTGGCTCAGCGGTTTCGCACCACCTTCAGTCCAGGGCCTGATCCTGGAGACCGGGGATCAAGTCCTGCATTGGGCTCCCTGCATGGAGCCTGCTTCTCCTTCTGCCTTGTCTCTGCCCACCCCCTCTTTCTCTTTCTGTGTCTCTCATGAATAAATAAATAAAATCTTAAAAAAAAAGAAACTCAGAGGCAAATCATTTCCATATTATAGTACTAATGCATACCGCCTCCAAGAATTTATAAATGCACTAGTTCCCCTTCAATTTTTAGAATGAATAATAGAAGAGCTATATAGAAGAGCTATTTCATTTTGGTATAGAATGAAAAGTCGTCCTGTCCCTGTCTTTCTAATTCCCACATGCCTTCTTCCTGGAGACTGTGGTACTAGTTTTTTGTATATTCTTTTAGAATTCCTTTATGAACAAACCCAGCAAAATGAATACTTGCAAAAGAGAGCATACTAAAACACTGTTCTTAATCTTGCTGTTTTTGTGTGTATTTTGGATATCCTTGTATATCAGCACAAAGAACTTCCTCATTCTTTTCACAGCTGCAAAATATTCCATTGTATGAATTCACTATAACCTATTTAGCCAGTCATCTGCTGATGGCCATTTAGATATTTTCCCAATCTTTTACTAAAGCAGAAAATGAGGCCGCGATTAACCCTCTAGTCGCATCTTTTCACCTGCGTGCAAGTGTGTTTGAATACTGACATTTCAGAAACATTATTGCTGGCTCAAAGGAGATAAACATTTGTGATCTTGTTAGATATTACCGAATTGCCCTCCTTAGGAGTTCTATTAATAAACAACCCGCCAGCACTGTATGAGACTGTGACTACCCTATTATCCTATTATGCATGTACAAGTGTGCTATTAAACACATGAATTAATGTGTCTAAAACACTTAGAACAAATGAATGGGATATAGCAAGAGAATGTTAATTACTTTTATTATTGTTATTTTTAGGGTTTTTTTCCCCCAACCTGATTAGTAAAAGAAATGGTATCTTGGTGTCTTTTCATTTGCTTTTGTCCTGTTGTGAATGAGGTTGAAAACTCTTTTTATATGTTTAAAAGACATTTGTTTGCCCTGCCAAGCTTTATAATCACGACTTAAATCTGAATCCTCTGTTATTCCTCAACCTAGGAATCCTTGGTTTCTTGCTTACCCACCACTGTCCTAATTCCTCAACCTGGCGATTAGACTTCTCATAGTCTGGCACCAAATTATCTTTCCAATCCCATCTCCATGACTTTCCTGTACTTCTTTTTTGTTCTAGCCTAAATAATTTAACTATTGTTCTCCTTAAAAAAAAAAAAAAAAAGATTTTAGGGATCCCTGGGTCACAGCAGTTTAGCACCTGCCTTCAGCCCAGAGCGTGATCCTGGAGTTCCGGGATCAAGTCCCACGTTAGGCTTCTGCATGGAGCCTGCTTCTCTCTCTGCCTGTGTCTCTGCCTCTCTCTCTCTCTCTCTCTCTCTCTTTGTGTCTCTCATGAATAAATAAATAAAATTTAAAAATTAAAAAAAAACTTTTTTTAAAATTAAAGAAAAAGGTTTTTATCATGAATGGAGGTTGTGGTTTACTAAATGCACTTATTGAAGTGATCATATGGTTTTATCCTTTCTCTTGTTTTTTTTAATTTATTTTTTATTTTTTATTTTTCCTTTCTCTTGTTAATGTGATGTATCACGTTGATTGATTTACGAATATTGAACCACCCATGCATTGTGATGAATGATTTTTTTAAATGTATTGTTCAATTCAGTTTGCTAATATATTCTGTTGAGGATTTTTGCATCTGTGTTCATCAGGGATATTGGTTTTGGTATCAGGGTAATGCTGGCCTCATAGAATAAATCTGGAAGCTTTCCTTATTTTTTTTATTTTTTGAAATAGTTTGAGAAGACTGGGTATTAACTCTTTTTTCAACGTTTGGCAGAATTCACCTGTGAAGCTATCTGGTCTTGCACTTTTATTTATTGGGAGTTTTTTTATTACTGATTCAATTTCATTGCTGGTAATCAGCCTGCTCAAATTTTCTATTTCTTCCTGATTCAGTTTTGGGAGGTTTTATGTTTCTAGGAATTTTCCCATTTCTTTTAGGTTATCCAATTTGTTGGTATACAATTTTTCATAATATTCTTTTATAAGTCTTTGTATTTCTGTAGTATTGGTTGTTATTTCTCCTTTTCCATTTCTGATTTTGTTTGAGTTTTTTACCTTTTTTTTTTTATGAGTCTGGCTAAAGGTTTATCAGTTTTGTTGATCTTTTCAAGGAACCAGCTCCTGGTTTCATTGATTTGTTCTATTTTTTTTTTTTAGTTTCTATTTCATTTATTTCTGTCCTAATTTTCATTATTTTCTTCCTTTTACTGGTTTTGGGTCTTGTTTGTTCTTCTTTTTCTAGCTCTTTTAGGTATAAGTTTAGGTGGTTGATTTAAACTTTTTCTTGCTTCAGGGCACCTGGGTGGTTCAGTCAGTTAAGCATCTGCCTTCGGCTTAGGTCATGATCTCCGGGTCCTGGGATCAAACCCCACATGATGCTCCCTGCTTAAAGGGGAGCCTGCCTCCCCCTCTCCTTCTGCAGCTCCCTCTACTTGTGCTCTCTCTTTCAAATAAATAAATAAAATCTTCAATTTCTTTTCTTGCTTCTTGAGGTGGGCTTGTGTTACTATAAACTTCCCTCTTGGAATGGTTTTTGCTGCATCCTAAAGATTTTGGACCATTATGTTTTCATTTTCATTTGTCTCCATGTGTTTTTTAAATTTCCTCTTTGATTTCTTGGTTGGCCCATTTATTGTTTAGGAGCATGTTATTTAGCCTCCATGGATTTGTGTTCTTTCCAGATTTTTTCTTATGGTTGATTTTTACTTTCGTAGCATTGTGATCAGAAAAGATGAACAGGGATCCCTGGGTGGCGCAGCAGTTTGGCGCCTGCCTTTGGCCCAGGGCGCAATCCTGGAGACCGGGGATCGAATCCCACATCGGGCTCCCGGTGCATGGAGCCTGCTTCTCCCTCTGCCTATGTCTCTGCCTCTCTCTCTCTGTGACTATCATAAATAAATAAAAAATTAAAAAAAAAAGAAAAAAGAAAAGATGAACGGTGTGACTTCAGTCTTTTTGAATTTATTGTTTTGTGGTCTAATATGTGATTTATTCTGGAGAACGTTCTATATGGACTTGAAAAGAATGTGTATTTTGCTGTTTCCAGACAGAATATTCTAAGTGTTCTAACTATATCTATTAGATCCATCTGGCCCGACGTGTTATTCAAAGCCATTGTTTCCTTGTTGATTTTCTGTTGGGATGATCTATCCAGACCCTGACAATTTTGAAAAGTGCTGGTATATATTGTTGGGATTTGTCTGATTTTTTTTTTCACAATTATATGGAGGTTATGAGTTTGGAGGAGGAAGCTCACAGAGGTAAAGTGCTATTCTTATCATATCAAGGGTATATACTATCAATATGACTTATCACTATTGATCAATCATCTGGCTGAAATAGTTTTGTTAGGTTTCTCTACTGTAAAGTTATTCTTTTCCCCTCTTTCTGTATTGTACTCATTGGAAGGAAGTCACAATGTATAGTCCACACTTAGGGATGGGGAGTTATGCTCTCCCTTCTTCAGAACAGAGTATCTACATAAATTATTTGGAATTCTTCTATATAGAAGATTTGTATTTTCTTCTTTATGTATTTGATCATATATTTGTATAATGAGTATGGACTCATAGATATTTATTTTATATTTTGAGTTATAATCCAATGCTGCTTTATTTATTTTATTGCTCAAATTGCTCCAGCTTTAGCCATTGGGAACATTTTCAGTAGGTTCTTACGTTCTCTTAAATATACCCCCATCATTGTGTTTGTGTGTGTGTGTGTGTGTGTGTGTGTGGTGTATGTGAGCATTTCCTTACTTTCTGACAAGATACTCCAAGCTAGTGTTATATAGTTTCTGTTCTGTCCTAGAATCAGCCACCTCCCATAATTCTTTTTATTGGAGAATGGCATTTAAATCCAAGGTCTGCGCATGTTGCTCCTGGAGTGTCACTGCTTCTAGTTCCTCTCAGCTGATCGTGCAATGGGTGTGTGTGTGTGTGTATTTTATTTATATATAAAAATGTATTTATATAAAATATATTTCCACATTATAAAAACAAAGTATTTACATTCTGTTATGTGGCCTTTATTCCCACCATTGTTTTATCTTAGTTTTACAGTATGTAAATATTCAATGCTTATCACCAGTCATTATAGATGTATAATTATATAATGTATAAAAACATACATAATAAATATGTATAAGGTATCCAAAACTACTTCTTTTTTTTAAAGATTTTATTTTTTATTTATTCAGAGAGAGAGGCAGAGGCACAGACAGAGGGAGAAGCAGGCTCCTTGCAGGGAGCCAGAGGTGGGACTCGATCCCGAGTCTCCAGGATCACACCCCAGGCTGCATGCGGCACTGAACCACTGCGCCACCGGGGCTGCCCTTGACGGTTACTTCTATAGAAGTATCTATACTAGGCTAAACATGAGGGGCGTTTAGGTGGCTCAGTCCATTAGGCCTTTATGTTCGGCTCAGGTCATGATCCCAAGGTCCTGGGATGGAGTCCCACATCCAGCTCCCTGCTCAGTGGGGAGTTTGCTTCTCCCTCTATCCCTCCCCTTGCTTGTGAGATGAAACCCTGTGTGGGGCACTGTGTTGAACACAGACATTGCTTAAGTTTCTCTCCGTCTGCCCCCACCCCCACCATGTGCTCACTCGCTCTCTTGAAAAAAAAAAAGAACTAATGAAAGATGTATTTCATTGAGAAGAAATAGGATCCCAGAAGTAAGGCATGGAATGCTAGGAACACTGAAAGGTATAAATATGTTGTCCAATGTAACTAATTTCTTTACTTAAAGGATTTTTATTGACTATTGACTTGAAGGAAACAACCATAACTATTTTTTCTAAATTTACTTATTTATTTATTCATGAGAGACACACAGAGAGAGGCAGAGACACAGGCAGAGGGAGAAGCAGGCTCCCTGCAGGGAGCCCAATGCGGGACTCCATTCCAGGACCCTGGGATCACAATCTGAGCCAAAGGCAGACGGTCAACCACTGAGCCACTCAGGTGACTCTATTTTTTCTATATTTAAATAAATATGTAGGATAGTTGTATCTTTAGCTTTTTGAGGAGCCTCCATACTGTTTTCCAAAGTGGCTGCACCAGTTTGCATTCCCACCAACAGGGCAGGAGGGCTCCATGTCTCTGCATCCTCACCGACATCTGATGTTTCCTGTGTTAATTTTTAGCCATTCTGACAGGTGTGAGGTGGTATCTCATCATGGTTTTGATTTGTATTTCCCTGATGTTGAGTGATGTTGAACAAGTAAAAATGCTACTTAAAACTTTAGGCTTTAAAAAAAAGTCATTTTCTGGTTTGGTGAGAGAATTTTATATACATCTTAAGTGTTTTTAGATTTCATGGGAAGTTTTATGGTTAGATTTTTGAGTCAGGTAAGCGTCTACTTTTGTCTCAGGTCATGATCCCAGGGTCCTGGGATGGAGCCCTGAGTCAATCTTCCTGCTCAGTGGGGAATCTTCTTCTTCCTCTCCTTCTGCCCTTCCCCATGCTGCGCACTCTCTCTCTCTCTCAAATAAATAAATAAAACCTTTTTAAAAAGATTTTTCATTTTTAAAAGTCAAGGTAAATACACAGAAAGAGATACAATTGATGGTTTCTAATTCAAAAGAGGGGGAAAAGGATAATATAAAACCATCACCCGTTAAACAGAAAACAGAATAAAAAACAAATAAAAGGTGGCAAAACATTATACTCATAAGATGGAGAAATAAGTCCAAATACATCAATATTTCCAATACATATAAAATTACCTGCAAAAAGTTAGAGATGTCATATTGGATTATAAAAATAAAATCTATATGTGTGCTATTTAGGAGAGCTATCTGGAACAAAATCACACTGAAATACTGAAAAAAAATGGCAAAAGATATGCCTTGTAAATACTAACCAAAAAAAATCTGTTATAACGATTTTGATATCATGCAAAGTAGAAGGCAAGAAAGCACTAACAAGGAGAGATACTGTGTAATGCCAAAAGGAACAGTCACCAAAATAATACAACTATCAACTTATAGGCTCAAGACTCGAAATATATAAGGCAAACACTAACAAAATTGGAAGGATAAATGGGTAAATCCTTAATCTCTGTGGGAGAATTTAGGCATACCTCTTTGAGAATCTGTTAGGTTAAAGCAGACTTAAAAGTAAAAAAAAAAAAAAAAAAAAAGACCTCATCTGAATAATCGCTAGTCCTCCAAGGTCCTGGAGACCTTGCTTTAAACAGGCAAACATTCCTTAGAGACTTACACTATCCATAACCCCAACTAACTAAAAAAGTATATAGTCAGTTACTCCTCACAATCCTGGGCCAGCTCTTTCTGCCCACGGATCTTGTCCCTCTGCTTTAATAAAAAAGACCTTTTGGGGAGCACCTAGGTGGTCCAGTCGTTGAGCATCTGCCTTCGTCTCAGGGCGTGATCCTAGGTCCTGGGATCGAGTCCCTCATCGGACTCCCCGCAGGGAGTCTGCTTCTCCCTCTGCCTGTGTCTCTGCCTCTCTCTGTGTCTCTCATGACTAAATAAGTAAAATCTTTAAAAAATTGTTTTGCACGGACAAAAAAACACAACATAGGAGTCGATATCTCTTTAACATGGAAAAAATATATAAATACAGAGCGAACATCTTTCTTATGGGTTAAAAAAAGAGAGGCATTCCTACTAGTCAGAGAAAAGGCAAAATTGTTCACTATCACTCTGTCACTATAATTTAACAGTGTGTTAGAGAGGTTAGCCAGCATGGCAGGTAGGGAGGAGTGACAGAGAAATTTAAAGGTAGGAAGAAGTAAATTTATCTTTATTTGCAGATTATGGCATATATATCAGGAAAATCCAAAAAAAAAAAAAGTAAATGGAAAACTACCAAACACAAAGTGGAAATTTAGTAAAGTAGCCCAATACAATATTAGATACAGAAATCAGAATTCTTCATAGAGAAAACAACAACTAGTAGGAAAAAACAATGAGAGACCACATTTACAATACCAATAAAGAAAGAAAAATGACTAGGTATATACTTAATGAGAAACTTACAAAACCAAGATGAGAAAATTATAAAACGTTCTCCAAAGACAAAAGTCAGGCTTGACCATATGTGGAAAGACATGTTATGTTTATGAACAGAAAGACTCAACACCCTGTTGATTCTCCCTAAGTTAATTTTAAAAGGTAATGCAGTCCTAATAAATATACAGCTAACTTATGTTCTATACCTAAAAGAATGAAAATAACCTCCCCCCCGCTCCCTGCCAGTAGAATAAAGTAGCAAAAATAGCCAGGAAATCTCTGAGAAAGAAGGCAGTGGGGCCACAGTCAGAGCCTAGTCCAATACTAAATACTTCGTTAATTCTCCATCATCAAGACTGTGGTGTTTGTGCACAAGTAAATAGTCAGATCGAGACATTGTACAAGTACAGAAATTGATATAAGAGCATAAGAAAAATTAGGGCAGCCCGGGTGGCTCAGTGGTTTAGCAACGCCTTCAGCCCAGGGCGTGATCTTGGAGACCCGGGATCGAGTACCACATTGGGTTCCCTACATGGAGCCTGCTTCTCCCTCTGCCTGTGTCTCTGCCTCTCTCTCTCTCTCTCTTTCTCTCTCTCTATGTCTCTCTCTCTGTGTCTCTCATGAGTAAATAAATAAAATCTTTTTAAAAAAGAGCATAAGAAAAATTATATATATTAAATATATCATCTACCCTTGTTGTGGAAAAAGACTTTTAAATAAGTGATTTTTTTTTAAATAAGTGATGTTGAGACAATTGCATAGCCATATGGAGAAAGGGAAATTGGAAACTTTTTTCAAACCATAAAGCAAGGAAATTTCAAAATGAGCCAAGTAACTAAATGTGAAAAAAACAATAACAAACACTCCCCTCCTTAAGTGGTAGTAGAAAGTATGGGTGAATTCTTGCAAAATCTGGCAGTGGGAAAACTTTTGTAACCATGATCAAAATTCCAGCAGCCATAAGGGAGGAAGATGAACTTGACTCTGTAAATACAAAACAAATAAAACCAACCTTTTGCACAGCAAAACCGTAGAAATGACATAATAAGCCAAATGGTAAAGTAGGAAATAATTAAGTAACTTGTACCACAAAGGCTATTATCTTTAATATAGACTGAACTTATACAATTTGAGAAGAAAAAGAACAGTGACCCCTTAGAAAAAAATGAGTGAAATATATATACAGTTTATTTATATATACAGAAATTTAAATGACCCATAGACATATGAAAAAAATTTCAATTTTGTCCATAATAAGGGAAATGAAAATTAGATTCATACCAAAGTGTCATTTCTCTCTTTTCAGATTTGCAAGGATCCAAAGGCTTGGCAACCTTCTGTTGGCAAGACAGTAGGGAAACAGACACTCATGCATGTTGGTGCGAATGCAAAATGGGAATTTGGCAACGTGTAGCAAAGTCATACATGAATTTGCCTTTTGAAACAGAAATCCCACTTGTAGGAATATCTATCCCCAAAGTACATAGACAAAAAGGGAGAAGTGACGTAAGCATAAAACTCTTAATTGTAGCACTCCTCGTAATAGCAGAAGACTCAGAGGAAAGCCAAATACTCTTCAACAGGGGGTTGGCTTATGGATATGGAAATGCCAAAAGTAAAAACATGGAAAAATACAACATTAGACATTAACAACAACAAAAGGCTGATCTAGCCTGAAGACCCACCAGGAGGATACGATGATTCTAAATGTGCTTTGTACCTAATAACATAGTACAAAAATAGATAATGTGAAAATTGCCATAACTGTGATAAATATACACACTCTCAGTTTTAGAAAGGATGTATATCACACCTATCTCTGTAACTAATGCAATGAGTAGACAGAAAATCAGTGAGGTCATAGAAAATCTGAAAAATGTAATTAACCAATTTGACCTAAAACACATGATATCCAAGTGCACGTGGAACATTTCCAATAATTGATCAAATAGGGGCATAAAATAAACCTCAATAAATTTCAAAGGACTTTAAGTCATGCAGAGTAACTTTCCTGACCACAATTGTATCGTTTAGAATAAAATTATACAAAGATAATTAGAAAATCTCAAATATAGGGAAATGAAGCAGTATGCTCAAGGGGGAAAAAAAGCATCAAGAAACCATGGGTTTATAAAGAAATAATACTGAAAATTAGAAAAGCATTTTAACTAAATATAAATGAAAATGGACGTCAAAACATGCAGTTAGGAGTCATGCTGGGTTTTTTAAAAAGATTTTATCTATTTATTCGTGAGAGAGAGGCAGAGACACAGGCTGAGGGAGAAGCAGGATCCCTGTGGGGAGCCTAATGTGGGACTGATCCTAGGACTCCAGGGTCATGCCCTGAGCTGAAGGCAAGTGCTCAACCACTGAACCACTCGGGCATCCCTAGAACCATGTTTAAAGGAAGATTTATAACATTAAATGAAAATAGAAAAAAAAAGCCCAGGCTCAATAGCAGCCATTTCAGTATCATCTTGTGACGTTAGAAAAATACCAGGGATCCCTGGGTGGCGCAGCGGTTTAGCGCCTGCCTTTGGCCCAGGGCGCGATCCTGGAGACCCGGGATCGAATCCCACGTCAGGCTCCCGGTGCATGGAGCCTGCTTCTCCCTCTGCCTATGTCTCTGCCTCTCTCTCTCTCTCTCTCTCTCTGTGACTATCATAAATAAATTTAAAAAATTAAAAAAAAAAAAGAAAAATAATACCAAATAAACTCGGGATCCCTGGGTGGCGCAGCGGTTTGGCGCCTGCCTTTGGCCCGGGGCGCGATCCTGGAGACTCGGGATCGAATCCCACATCGGGCTCCCTGCATGGAGCCTGCTCCTCCCTCTGCCTGTGTCCCTGCCTCTCTGTCTCTCTCTGTGTGACTATCATGAATAAATAAATAAAATCTTAAAAAACAATACCAAATAAATTCAAAGAAAGTAAAAAAGATAGCAAATAGTAATGAGCTGAAATTAATAAAATAGAAACAAACTCAAACAAAAAGTACTTAAAACAAGAGTTTGTCATTTTAAATACTGGTAAAATTTATACCAGCCAGGCAAAATGTATATAGTGATGAAAGTAAGCATATTATTGGTATATGCAACATAGATGGATCGTACAAATGTCAAGCAAAAAGAAAAGCTGGCCCAAAAGAAGATATACTGTCTGGTCCCATTAATACAAGATTATCTAGGATATTAAAAGTAAAACCGACAATTACCTTTGGGGGAGGTAGGGAAGAGATGTGATTGGAGAAGATGCCACGAGGGGACTTTTGGGTTGCTGGAAGTTTTCATTTCTTTAATAAATATTAGTTCCATGGGTGTGTTCACCCTGGGATAATTCACTGACCTGGGCACTTGTGACCTGTGTGCTTTTTCTGCACATTATACAGCAGGAAGATTTTTACCAAGAAGTGACAGGAGTCATCAGAGACTAGCTGCTTGACAAACCTAGTGCCCCCAAAATAAATAAGATCAAACAACAGATGTCTCCTCCCTTTACTCTTTCTGGCTGCCTGGAATATGAACAAGATGCCTGCAGATTGGCAGGCAGAATGGCCTCCACAGAAGCCATTTGTGATCACAAAGATGAAAGCCACAAATGACATCAGCCATGGATAGCCTGTTACCCATGCCTTATATGCGAAAAAATATGCCACTTACTTACTGGAGCCTCTCTCCCTTGAAGCTGACTGCCACCTTGGCTAATGATTTAAGGATTCAATTTTTTAAAAGTATAAAAGACAATTATCATGTGGTTTCACTCATACATGAAATATAAGAAATAATGAAAGGGACCATAAGGGAAAGGAGTGAAACTGTGTGGGGAAAAATTAAAGAGGAAGACAAACCATGAGAGATTCCTAACTCTGGGAAAAAAACCCAAAGGGTTGCAGAGGGGAGGTGGGTGGGGGACATGGGATAACTGGGTGATGAGCAATAAGAAAGGCAGGTGATGAGATCAACACTGGGTGTTATATGTTGGCAGATTGAATTTAAATAAAATACAAAAATAAAAGAAATAAAAGTAAAAAAGGAAGCATAATTTCAACATTAAAAAGGAGTGGGAGGAAGCAAATGCCAGAACTTAATCATCTAGGAAACTGAGAAACAAGAATACATGGAAAACATTTAAAATAAAACCGATAAAACAAGCAAATCTCAAGCTTTATTTTCGTGCAAAACTAAACTGTATTAAGAAGGAAAAAAGGAAATACTTCTTATACAGCATAGGTTTAAAAAAAAATCATTGTAAGATCCTCGGCAGCAGGGATAGAAAAGAGGGAGCACCCTGGGAATCCCTAATTTTCAGAACCTACTGCGTGACCCTCCTCATTATCAACAACTGCAGGGTTCATGCTGTCCCATTTCCTCCTTTCTGTTCAAAGTGCCAGCTGTTCTTTTAAAGACCTGGGTTCTTGCTTTGAGTCCAGCCCACTCAGAGGGTGGGAAAGGTGACCCACCTGGTCTGCAGGTGAGCACCCCCACCACAGATTTTAATTCCTGGCTTTGTGATGCAGTGAAAGACCGAGACACCCCAATGTTTCTAGCAGCAATGTCCACAATAGCCAAACTGTGGAAGGAGCCTCGGTGTCCATCGAAAGATGAATGGATAAAGAAGATGTGGTCTATGTATACAATGGAATATTCCTCAGCCATTAGAAACGACAAATACCCACCATTTGCTTCAACGTGGATGGAACTGGAGGGTATTAGCTGAGTGAAGTAAGTCAGTCGGAGAAGGACAAACATTGTATGGTCTCATTCATTTGGGGAATACAAAAAATAGTGAAAGGAGTTAAAGGGGAAAGGAGAGAAAATGAGTGGGAAATATCAGAGAGGGAGACAGAACATGAGAGACTCCTAACTCTGGGAAATGAACAAGGGGTGGTGGAAGGGGAGGTGGGCGGGGTGTTGGGGTGACTGGGTGACGGGCACTGAGGGGGGCACTTGACGGGATGAGCACTGGGTGTTGTGCTGTATGTTGGCAAATCGAACTCCAATAAAAAATTTTACAAAAAAAAAAAAAAAATTCCTGGGTTTGTCGCCCGCGGTTTCAAAGGCGCGCCCTCTGGGGGCCAGCGACAGAAGGGCAGGCGCTGCAGAGGCTGCTGTCGGGGTGCGGGAGCCGGGAGGCCGGCCCCGCTGGGGGGCTGCAGCGCAGAGCTTTCTCCTAAAGGGACGGCCTGGCAGGCCCGGCATCCGAACTCTCGGGCCTCGCTCCTCCCGTTTCGGTGGCCACCGTGTCGCCCAGCTGCGGTGGAAAGGGCTCCCTGGGGATGCAGCATGAGTGTCCACCCTGGTGTTGTGCAGGGCTCCCGGAGAGTAGGAGGGAAGAACTAAAGTCGGCTCCAGGAAGTCCCACCAGGATCCTGCCTGGTGTCCAGAGGGGGAACGAGGGGGCGCCTGGGTGGTTCAGTCGGTTAGGTACCTGCTTTGGCTCAGGTCATGATCCCGGGGGCCTGGGATTGAACCCCACGTGGAGCTCCCTGCTAGGTGAGGAGCCCGCTTTTCCCTCTCACTCTGCCGCTCCCCCTGCTTATGCTCTCTCTCTGACAAGTAAATAAAATCTTTAAAAAAAAAAAAAAAAAAGAGGAAGAGAGATGGCGGGTGGAAAGTTAGGGATGTGTGGTCCACGTGGAGTCACTGCGAACAGGTGTGCAGATCCCTCAGGAAGGGCAGGTGGTTGTGTCAGACTCTGAGGGTCCGGGGGCGGGGGTATAGGGTGGAATGTCCAGGTAGCTGGACTGAGAAGCCTCAGGGAAGACAAGAGGGGGCAATAGAGGGAGAGCGTTGAAGGAGAGGTGAGGCACGAGGAGAGCCCCCTGTCCCTTGTCTGGTAAGCTGGTCCCCTCCCTCCCCAGCCCCACTCCTGTCTCACACCTCCACAGCAGGTGTGCCCTAAGAGCATGGGGCGCACCCTCACTCAGTCCCCTATTGGACCCCAGTGGCCCCTTTTCCAAGGGGCCCTTTTCTACTTACTATTGGGTTATAATGGTACCATTCCACTGTACCCCAACTTCAACAGTCTGCCTTCTATCATGTGCACACCCACACCCTCCAACTGCCCTTTTAACCTCCCTCCTCCCCTCTCTCTCTCCAAGACCTTCCAGTCTCTGCCCCATAGAGCGTCTCCAGAAGAGTATCTTAGTGCAGTGCAGACACTCTCAGAGTCTGTGACGCCCGAGGCTTTTATTACCCGTCTGAGAGGGCAGGGTCTGAGCTCCAACTCCACCTCCTGCTTGGTAACACAGTGATCAGGGGCTTACAAGGTTGGCGGCATCTGTGGGCAGATTTCGATGATGATGCATGTGTTTCTGCCTCCCTCGCTGTATGATGTCAGCCTTATTTATATCGGCCTCAGATAGTTGCGGAGAGCTATGGGGCATCAATACACCAAATATTTAAGATGTTTTGAGGATTTGGACTTTCTCTCCCCTGGCCTTGACCACCCCACAGCCCTTCGCCCAGGCCAGGCTTTCATTTCCTTACACTGAGATGATGGCAATAATTTCCAGATTGGTTCTCTGATCTCTACGTTTGAAGATTCATTTTTTTTCATTTAAGATTTTTAATTTATTTATTTGACAGAGTGAGAGAGAGATGGCCAAGCAGGGGGAGAGGCTGAGGGAGAGGGAGACATAGGCTTCCCACTGACTCTGTGGGAGAGAGGACTGTTTCTGATTCTTTCTTTTGAGGTGAGTTTTTCCTTCTAGTCATTTTGCTCAGCGCAGAGTGGCCAAAAACAAGTTGTACTTGATAGAAGTGCGAACTCTTCTCACTGTAGCATTCCAGCTGTTCTCTCTTTAAATCTCAGGCCAAATTCGTAGGTCTTCAGGATGATTTGAAAGTTATCTAGGTAATTTGGTGGGGACAGGTGACTTGGGGACCCTACTCTTCCGCCATCTTGCCCCCTCCCCTCAGGCTTCCTGCTGAGCAGGGAGCCTGACGTGGGGCTCGATCCCAGGACCCTGAGATCATGACCTGAGCCGAAGGCAGACACTTCACCAATTGAGCCCCCAGAGGCCCAAAATTAATCTTTTTTATATACAGTGTTTTGCTCATGTTCTTGTTATTCAAGCTTTCATTTCCTCTCTCCATTGGCCCTTGATCTTGTTATATGTGGTTGTATGCCATGCATTTCTTAACCTTTTAAACCATACGGGCCTGATGGACACAAGGCGGAGTCTACAATATCCTCTTTTTTTTTGGTCATATGATTGGAGATGGGTGCATGGTACAGGGTTCCAGGCGTGCTGGTTGATCTGCAGTAGAACCGCTCAGGGATCCAGGCTGCTGACCCACCCATGCATTCTCTCCTCCCACTGCCACCCCCCCAGGACATGTGACCTGGCTTGGGTTGGCAGAAGCACGTGGAGCAGCCCATATGAAGATGCACATGGAGGCATCACGGCTGAGCTGGGGACACTCTAAGGAGATGTGGATGCTGGGTAAAATCAGAAGAGTTCGAGGCCGAGAGACCAGAGCCCAGACAGCAAAAAGGATGTCAAAGCCAGAAAGGTAGATATACAGAGAAGGAAGAGACTGTGGTACATGCTGGGAATTAAACATTATTCAAATGGCGCTAAGATGAAATGCGCTATCAAGCTATGAGAAAACATGTGGGAGCCTTAAATGCATCCCACTAAGTACAAGAGGCCAGTCTGAAAAGGCCAAGTACTGAGTTATTCCAACTGCATAATAGTTATGGACTGAAGGTTTGCATTACCCCCAAAGTTCCTATGTGGAAATCCTGATCCCCTTGATATGATGCTATTAGGATGTGGGATGTTTGAGAAGTAATTAGGCCATGCAGGTGGAGCCCTCTTGAATGGAATTAAGTGCCCTGAGGAAAGAGACCCCAGACCCCTAGCTGTCTGCAGGGTGAGGACACTATGAGAAGACAGCCATCTAGGAACCAGGTTCTCACCAAACACCCAACTGCCTTCATCGCAGACTTCCCAGCCTCCAGAACTGGGAGAAATAAATGTTGGTTATTTAAGCCACCTTGTCAATGGTATTCCTGTTATAGCAGCCCCAAATGACTAAGACAATAATGTTCTGAAAAAGGCAAAATTATGAGGGACAGTGAAAAGGTCAGTGGTTGCCAGGCATTAGGAGGGAGGAATGGGAGGGGGGGAACCAGAGGATTTTGAGGGCAATGCAGCTATTCTGTGTGATGCTATGATGGCTGATACATATTTTTACACATTTGTCAAAGCCCATAAACTGTACAAAATCAAGAGTGAACCCTAATGTCAATGATAGGCTTTGGGTGATAATAATGTGTTAATGAAGGTTTATCAATTGCAACAAATGTGTCGCTTTGGTGCGGGGGTATCGGTGGTGGGGGAGGAGGTATGGAAGTGGGGGGAATTGGGGAGTTCTCTGTATTTTTCTGCTCACTTTTGCTGAAAACCTAAAATTGCTTTAAAAAATAAAGTCTATTCTGGAGCGCCTGGGTGGCTCAGTCGGTTAGGCGTCCAACTCTTGATTTCAGCTCAGGTTATGATCTCAGGGTGGTGAGATTGAGCCTCACATCGGGCTCTGCACTGGGTTTGCAGCCTGCTTGAGATTCTCTCTCTCCCTCTCCTCAACTCCGCTCTCTCTCTCTCTCTAAAAAAACAAGGTCTACTAAAATATGTACATAAAGATTTAATATTCTAATTATTTTAAGCGTACCGTTGAGTGGCATTAGGAAGACACAATGATGTGTAGTCACCACTGCTATTTTCACAACTTTTTCATCATCCAAACAGAAACTTTATATCCATTAAGCTATAACTCCCCATTTCCCCTTCCCCCAGCCCATGGTAACCTCTATGGTACGGACTTTATGAATTTGCCTGTTCCAGGCACAGCATAGAAGTAGAATCGTACAACATTCGTCCTTTTGCATCTAGCTTAACTCACTTAGCAGAAAGTTTTCAAGGTTTGCTCATGTTGTAGCATGTTATCAGAACTTCCTTTTTATGGCTCAACACTATTTCATTGTGTATATATACCACATTTAAATTTGTTTGTTTATTTATTTATTTATTTATTTATTTATTTTATACCACATTTTAAAAAATCCATTTATCTGTGTATGGACACTTGGGTTGTTTCCGTCTTTGGGCCACCATGAACAATTCTGTTTTGCATGTTGATGTACAAGTATCTGTTTGAACCCGTGATTTCAATTCTTTTGAGTATATACCTAAGAGTGGAATTGCTGGATTGTATGGTAACTCTATGTATAACTTTCTGAGAAATTGCCAAACTGTTTTCCCCAGCAGCTGCCCCATTTTACGTTCCCACCAGAATGTACAAGGTTTCAATTTCTCTGCGTTCTCCACATTTATCCTTTTCTGTTATTTATTTTGAAATTGTGACCATCCTAGTGGGTGTTAAGGTGATAATTTTATTGTGGTTTTTATTTTCATTTCCATAGTGATTAACAATGCTGAATTATATTTTCATGTGCTTGTTGGCTTTGTGTGTATTTTCTTTGGGGAAATGTCTATTCCAGTCATCTGCCAGTATTTTAGTTGAGTTATATTGTTGTTGTTTTGAGTTGTATGAATAACTCAACTTTATGTATTCTGAATATTAATCTCTTAGCATATATATGATTTACAAGTATTTACTCCCATTACATGGGATGTCTTTTTCTTGATAGTGGCCTTTGGAGCACAAAATTTTTTTTATTTTTTTTCAAAAGGTTTTTTTTAATTTGATATAATCTATTTTATCTAATTTTTCTTTTGTTCCCTGCACATTTAATATCATATTTTTAAAGCCATTGACAAATCTAAGGTCATGAAGATTTTCCCTCAGATTTTCTTCTAAGAATTTTATAGCTTTAGATATTAAATTTAGGTCTCTGATCCATTTAGAGTTAACTTTGGTAAATGTGTAATGTAAGGCTCCAACTTCATTCTTTTGCCTGAGGACATCCAGTTTTCCTAGACAGCACCGTTTGTTGAAAAGACCTTCTTTCCCCCTCTTCGCCCCCGTCCATCCGCAGATGGTCTTGGCACCCTTGTTGAGAATCGGTTGACACTGTGGAGATTTGTTGTTCTTTTTGTAGCTCCTTTAGTTAGAAGGTTAGGTTGTTTGAGATTTTTCTTGCTTCTTAATGTTGGCCTGTACTGCTACATACTTCCCTCTTGGGACCACTTTTGCTGCATCCTAAAGGTTTGGGACAACTGTGTTTTCATTTTCATTTGTTTCTTATATCTTTTTTTTTTTTTAGTTCTTCTTTGATTTCATGGTTGACCCATTCATTGTTTGATAGCATGTTGTTTGACCTCCATGTATTTGTGGTCAACACAATTTTTTTTTTTTTTCAACACAATTTTTTCTTACGGTTTCATAGTGTTGTGGTCACAAAAGGCACATGGTATGACTTCAACCTTTTTGTATTTATCAAGGCCTGATTTGTGACCTAATATGTGATCTATTCTGGATCAGTCTCTGAGTGTCATAGAAAGCCTGAAGTCCACATGAGAAAAGAAGATACCTGAGGACAAAGAACTAATCATAAGAAAAACAAGAACAATATTTTTGTAGCATTGGCGTGTGTCACACTGTTCGTAGCCCTCACCAACTCCATTAGGGAGCACCTGTCATCCCAGTTAGAGGTGAGGACACTGCGTATGCATCTGAAAAGTGAGGCCAGGACTCAAAACTTAGGCCCCGGGCAGTCTGATTCCAGAGCCTGCACATGTAATCTTTATGAAAGTGTGCAGGCTCAGCTCCACTGTGTGTCCTGACAGCAACTCAGTGGTTTGCCAAGGGATGACCTTGTTATGGTCATGAGACACTGCTTGGAGGGACAGAGCTAGCAAAGGGGGATTGTGAGGTGTAAAAATAAGCTTAGCCATGAAGGTACGAAGAAGATGGTGATGCAGAGACATCATAAAGTCAATCAAATCCAAGACTGCATGAATTCTGTTAGTGTCTATCTTGTCTGTGTTACTGTAGAACCCTGAAGAGCTATTGTTAACTAATGGACAGATTGAGGGTGCAAGTGGAGAACCCTAGAAGAAACACAACTCAGATGTTTTGCCTAGCAAGTAATCGCTTCCATATCTTGCTAACACTTCAGACTCCATGTCCTAACTGAACACATCTTTGACCCCTAATTGGCTTCTTCTAACTTCACTATTTCTGACCCTTGCTCTGGTTCATAAGCTTGTGTCGTTTTTTTGCCCTTTCTACTATATGCAAAGTGGCATCACGATTTCAAAGACATTTTTAAAGCAAGCACAAGGCTATTTTTCCTGGCTTCTACCTAGTAATAGCCACTGGATTCAGCTGTTTTACAAATCACGGGATTTCTGGATCACTACAACATCAGCCACCCTGAGGGGCTCTGGGCGTGGCAGCCGCTTGGACTTCATTCAGATCCTTCTCTCCAGCCTTGCATCCAGGCACGCTGCAAGTCCTGCTTCTCCGCAGTCTTTCCATTTTCCTTCTATTCCTCTAACCACCAGGTACTGCATCTCTCTCCTTAAGTAGCAAAAGTGCCCCTGTGAGGCTGCTCCCTTTACTCTTTAATCTTCTACTTAATGGCTTCTAAATTGTGTTAGAACATTGTCCATCAATAATGTAGTGTTTATTGCTTTCTCTCCTGATTTCAATCTCCAAATATCGTCCTCTGTGGTTTCTTATGTATACCATTTGTCTTCTCAGCTACATGCTAACTCTCCCAAAGTAGAGCCACACTTCTTCTGTATATCCAATCATATTCCTACCCATCACTGGAGAATTTCAGAGCTGCCTTACAGCATGTGCTGAATAAATGCTAAGTGATTATTTTAATAGAGTTGATGGGATCCCTCTGTACTATTTCTTAAAATGGTTAGAAAATGTATAATTATCTCAAAATAAAAAAAGAATGTAAACTTTAGAAATAAAGCTACAAGGCTCAAGATCTTGATGAGTTATCCTTCTCTTCTCCGCCATTCACAAATTGTTACAAAGATTCTTTGCTCCAATAGCATACAGATGCCTGCTGAATTCCAAGCAGCTTTGTTGATGTGTTCCCAGCCAGATGGCTTGGGCTTTTTAAATCTAGGCAGCTGTTAGGTTGCTTGCTTTCTCTGATATGGAAGAGAAATGGGACATGGAGGGTAGAGGATGTACCTTGAAGATAGGGTGCAGCCCTGGGAGGTGCCTCATGGTGGCCACAGTCATGACCTTGGCCACCAGATGAGTGTTCAGCAAATGATACTGGAGCTGGTGCAGCTGGAAATCAGAATTTAGAACCCAGGACTTTGCCAGAAGCCAGGCAAGTGGGGGTCTGAGGGCAGGAACAGCAGCGAGGTGAGGGATGCTGGATCTGCAGTGAACGGGAATTAAGCATTGGCTGACCTCAATCACACGTAAGACACCATGCTTGACATTGCAAACAAAGACAAGTAAGATCATTGCTCCTAGTGTTTACCAAACCAAAGTGGGCCCGCTCCTTGGTAAGCTACACACAGAGTCCACCCCAGGGGGAGCTTTTGTATTTGTACAAACAAGGGGGATCACCAGGAATGATTCCTGAAGCCATGTCACCCCAGAAAGAGTGAAAGCAGGTTCCATTTGTTAGCAACTGGGATGACTATTCAAAAGGAGATGTTAACATCATGAGGCTGAGGTCACTGCTGCCACTTTTGCACTATCTTGATTCATCTGCATGGGAGTCATTATCAAATGACTGACATGTAAAAAGCTCTGCATAATTAATATATAAACTCAGTGAATCTGGGGACACACATACTTCAAAGTATATTAGGTATTAACAAGTTGCTATCCAGAAAACCTGTAGGGTAGTATTCGGGTGCCTTTTTCTTTACACCCCCACCAGAACAGAATGTTGTCACTTTTTAATTTTTGCCAGTGGATAACTGTGTCAAGAACTGTGAAGGGTCAGAGACTTTAGCCCACTCAAAACTAGCCAGCTTGGGTGGCTTGTAGGTTTGGCGCCACCTTCAGCCCAGGGCATGATCCTGGAGACCTGGGATCGAATCCCATGTCAGGCTTCCTGCAGGGAGCCTGCTTCTTCCTCTGCCCGTGTCTCTGCCTCTCTCTCTCTCTCTCTCTCCCTCTCTCTCTTTGTGTGTCTCATGAATAATAATAATAATAAAACTAGCCAGCTAGCCTGCTACTCTTGGGGGGTTTACAGAAGACTCAAGCTTCCCACTTTGGAGACAAAGAACATGGTTACTTAGAGGAAGAGCAATAGAAGAGCCCATGTTGGCATGAGTCCCTCACACCCTCCCATGACCCATGAGTGAGGTACAGCGGGTCTAGATGGATGACCGCACAAACAGGTTGCATGATAGGAGAGACCACTGGTTTGGGGGGAAACCCAACATTTTTATAATGAGTGGATTCAACTCTGTTCTTTGTCTCTGGGTAATATTACCTTGTTATGGTTACTTGTGAAAACAACACCGAGAAATAGCCCAAGAGCAATCAGGTACTCAGAGGTACTCAGGGTCCAGAGCAGATTGCCTCTCCCAGTAAAAAGTGTTATGTTAGTTGCTGAAATCTTCTAGTAGGTTCCTTCTGAAAATAAAATAAGTGGTACGCCTGGGTGGCTCATCAGTTGAGCGTCTGCCTTTGGCTCAGGGCATGATTCCGGGGTCCTAGGATCAAGTCCGCATCGGGCTTCTCACAAGGAGCCTGCTTCTCCCTCTGCCTGTGTATCTGCCTCTCTCCATGTGTCTCTAATGAATAAATAAATAACATCTTTTTTAAAAATAGGGAAAGGAGATTTAGAAGTACAGACTTCCAGATATAAAATAATTAAGACACCAGGATGTAGTCACAGCATAGAGAGTCTAGACAATAATATTAAAACAACTCTGTTTTGTGACAGACGGTAACTAGACTCATTGTGGTGACTGTTTTGTAATGTATATAAATATCAAATCATTATGCTGTATGCTTGGAATGAATACAATATTGTATGTCAGTTATCCTTCAATTAAAAAAAAAAAGCCCTCACTAACCATCACTGAGTGGCCGTGAAATGGGTGGTCCTCAAAGTCCATCAGGGAAGCCCCTGGGAAGCTCAGGCTGCACCTGCCTCCAGGTACCTCAGACGTGTTAAAGTGATACAGAATTGACACAATCAATGAGTATAACCCCTTCCGTCTATTTGCTGCCCTTTGGGTGTCCCCTTGGGGGCCGTAAGTCTTCTGTTCATTCCTATACGGGGTTGCCTGCCTTTTCTTATTGATTTGTAGAAATTCCTCATTTATTCTAGCCTGCAGTGTTCTTTTACCACTCGGAAGATATCCCTCTGTCTTCCAGCACCCGGCGTGTCGTTCCAAGTGTTTCATTTGAAAAAAAGAAAAGAAAGAAAGAAAGAAAGAAAGAAAGAAAAAAGAAAAGAAAAGAAAAGAAAAGAAAGAAAAGAAGAAAAGAAAAGAAAAGAAAAGAAAAGAAAAGAAAAGAAAAGAAAAGAAAAGAAAGAAAAGAAAAGAAAAGAAGAAAAGAAAAGAAAAGAAAAGAAAAGAAAAGAAAGAAAAAAAACACTCTTCTTGATGTCCTTTTGAAGTTAAGGGGATTTTTCTTCCCTCTGGCTACTTGTAAAGTTTTTCTTCCATCTTTGGTTTTCAGCATTTTTACATTTCTTTCCATGCTTTTTTCCCCCTTTATTTAGGAAGAAGTGTGGTTTTGTTTTGTTTTGTTTTGTTTTTTGTGTCCTGTTCGGGGCTTCTAGGGGTATTTTAATCTGTGGCTGTTGATGTGTGTGATTAATTGTTCACCATATCTGTTGCTCACTCTTTCTCACTCTTTTTTAAAAATGTTATTTATTTATGAGAGAGAGTGCATGAGTGAGTGAGTGAGAGAGGAGGGGCAGAGGGAGAGGGAGAGGGAGAAGCAGACTCTCTGCTCAGTGGGGAGCCCAACATGGGGGCTCGATCCCGGGACCCTGAGATCATGACCTGAGCCCAAGGCAGATGCTTCCCTGACTGAGCCACCCAGATGCCCCCTCTGTCTCACTTTTGGTTGGGACCTGAAAGATCAGCCACCCGAGGAGTGGGCTAGACATTCTGGCCTCATAGGATGGAAGCCCGACATCCAATAAACTTAGCCCCTGATGGGATTAAGGAGATCTGCGATCCATCACTAGTACCCCTCAAGCCTAGCATCCTACTCAAAGGCAGATAAATCTAGTTAGAATGACTAGAAACTAAAAATCTAGTTAGAATCTACACTAGCAGACTTAAAACCCAGACATAATAGAAGTGCTTTGTCCAAAGTACTTAGTCCACACTGGCCAAATGCTGTGGCCCTTTATCCTTTCATGTCCAACCATTAACTGTTCTCTTTGTAAATAATAGGAGATTGGTTTTGTTAGGTTGCTTTTGACTTATTGCAAAACAAGGGAAGGGGGGGAACAATGCAAATGCTCCAAAGAAGGAAGCATACTAAGGTCGCTTGGCAGCCTGGTAGAGGTTTGGAGACAATTCTATGATAGATAGATAGATGATAGATAGATAGATAGATAGATAGATAGATAGATAGATGATATAAAATTTTTTTGGACAATCCTGTGATATTTGAATCAAAATCCCTCTATGGGCCAGAAACGAATACGGAGGACCTGCTGTTACATTACCACAGAATAGAATGCAACAGAGATGGAGAGATGAGCTTGGAACAGGGTGCCCAGCCTAATGGAATGGTGGGGGTGCTCAAGAACTCAGGATGCTTGCACACATTCATTCCCCCCGCCCCCCACATACGGCTGCTGTGCTGCAAAATTCCAGATAACACCATCATTCTGGTAAAATAGCACAAAACAGCACCAGAATGCAGGTCCAACCAGGCATGTGATTTAGTGCATTTCCTGAGCTGGAGATGAGCAACGACGGTACTCTCATGAGGCAACAGTACGCCTGCTGTACGCAGAAGTGCCTGGGCAAAATAATCATCATCATCATCATCATCATCATCATCAGTACAATGTAGATAAATTGAGATCATGTATTTGAAACCCCTTGGTACTTGCTCTAGCTAGTTCCTTATTTGTCTGTTTGCAGCGTCTCAGACTGTGGGCTACCATGTACATTTGGATGGCTGGAGGGAGGAAGAAGCAGAAACGAGGGGAGGGTTTATCGGGAGTCCTGGGGAGGGACGTGGGGGATGCCCAGGCAAGGAACACGATGGAGGGAAGGCGGGGCTAGGGGTCACGCTGGAGACCTTTGGAGGCAGCCTATGGGACGCCGTGGGTGAGGACTCCAAGAAGCATCAAGGCAAGAGCTACTGTCCGCAGCCGGGTTCCAAGAAGCCGCTCAAAACTTCTGTCGGTGGACGGAAGGAAGCCCTTGAAGGGAACACTCATTGCGGGAAGACCTTTTTACTCCAGGACAGCACTTATTTTTCTTCCTTGAAATCTGAGTGAGGGCAGGGCAACAGACCTCACAAAACCAACTTTATTATTTAATCAGGTCTTTCTTTAATGATGGGTAAGCCAGATCCTCTGGGGAAAAGGAGAGGGCCGAAGTGCAGGACAGGCTGGACATTAAGGTAGGGTGGGCACAGGGGATGCTGGGCTCCAGAAGTCAACAGGAACCCCTCCCTGTGAGTCCCCTGGAGCTGTTTGAGGCAGCCGCCTTGGGCGCCTGGACGACACAGCATGGGGGGGTGGTCAGTCTGGTCACAAGAGGATGTGGCCAAGGAACGTGGAGGGTGCTCAGAGGCACTTGGGGAGGCCGGAGCTCCGGGGTGACCCTTCTCATATGGTCACGCTGTTCTCCACCATGCTGGGTCGAAGGTACTCATAGGGCAGCTGCAGGCCTGCATTGCGGGCCTCTATCTCCTGGTCCACGGCAGCCACGGCCTGGGGCCGAGGGCCTGAGAAATATCTCTCCTTGTGCTGCCCCAGGGCCACCTGAGAAGGGGAGAACGAAACGGCTCAGCCCTGGGCCCCTCAGCCAAGAATACCACCCCTCCTAAGCCGCCTCCTCTCCCCGCCAGCCCCCAGGGCCCAGGCATCGGTCTCCACCATGATGGGCTGGCGTCTGCCAAGGAACTTTGTGAAGGTCTTCTGCATGTGGGCCTGGTGGGCCGTGGGCAGCGAGTCCATTATATCCTTCTCTGTCACGTCCTTGGAGACGGGCGGGGGCTTCCGCATGGTGCACGGGCCGTTGGGGATCCAGGAGTACCAGTCCAGCTGCAGGTGCAGGAGCCTCAGGAACCCAGGCCGACCACAGGGCACTCGACCTCCCGCCGACTCCATCCCGGGAGCCCCTAGGGCTGATCGCAGCCGCCTACCTGGCCCAGGTGGGCAGAGGCATGCTGACCTGGGCACATGAAGATACACATGGTGACAAAGTGGCAGAGCTGAACCCGGGTGTCTAAGGAGACGGGGAACCTGGGTGACCAGAATGGAAGCAGCGACTTTGAGACCAGGACATGACAGAAGCATCATGTCAGTGAAAGGCACTGTCAGGTGCTACAGAGAGGATGGAAAATACTCGGGAGAAAAGGGTCTGGTTGCGGAGGGAGCTCTGGGTGCATGAGGGCAGGAGGATTTCTGGAGGATGCTCCGGTGAGCCCCCCGGGGTGCTCAGGGCACCCACGGTAGGGGGCTTACGACACTGTGAGTGTGCACTGCTGATGGGCGGGTGAGGTGACATGGGTCGTGGGGAGGGGCTCGCACTTACCCCCGGTCCCGGGCACCCTGCAACCCCGTCTCGGTGATCTCTCTGCACCAGGCCTGCAGCTCTGGATCATCCCTCACAGCTTCATCAGTCATGTAGAAAAGACCGACCATCCCCTCCACGTACCTGCTCCCCGGCAAGAAAGCCCTTGGTCCCAGGCGGCCGACCGCGGGGCCAGCTGGACCTGTGGCCCACCCCCTCCTCGTTCTCTCCAGCAAGCCCGCTGGGTCGCCCTCTCTGCGTCACCCTCACCGGCTGATGATCCCCCACAGCCTGAGGGCATCTTGGCCTAGAGAGAAGCCTTCACATCCAAGAGCCCACGGTCAGCCAGGTCGGCCAGAGGGCAGAGGGAATGATAGGTCAAGCAAGCTGTGGCTCTCTGGAGAATGTCCACATGGCCTCCGCTACTGGTGCTCACCCCCTGAGGACGACCCCACCGCAGATGCCAGGATCAGCCACGGGGGGGTGGAGGTGGGGGGCCGGTTTCAGGGTCAGATTCTAGTCAGTGGTCCCGCTCAGGTCCCTCCCCGGGTGTGAGGGAATCAGGGAGATGCCTTCATGGGGGATGCAGGGCTGGTGGTGGTGGGGCCAGCCAAACACCCATCGGGATGCTTTCACTGTTTTTTTTTTTTAATGTTTTATTTTTTTTTAAGATTTATTTATTTACTTATGATAGAGAGAGAGAGGCAGAGACACAGGCAGAGGGAGAAGCAGGCTCCATGCCGGGAGCCCGACGTGGGATTCAATCCCGGGACTCCAGGATCGCGCCCTGGGCCAAAGGCAGGCACCAACCCAGGGATCCCCGGATGCTTTCACTGTTGAGCCCTCTGCCCTCCTTACCCATCCTACTCCGTACCAGGTCAAAAATTCCCCATCTGGAGACAAGATTGCTCCAGGCGGGGATGTTGATCTCCATGGTGTGGCGGAAGTGTGGGATCAGAAGCTGATTGTGGGAGAAAGGAACAGGACTGGTAAGGGGGGGATCCTGGGGTCCAGGAGGGGAGTGGAAATTTAAGGAGCAAGGACAGAGAAGAAGGCAGAGGGCAGGTCTCCATGAGAACGACAGACCTCCCGCTGGACTGGAGTGGGTCAGGGTAAGATGTGGGAGAAGACAGATGGGGAAGGGTCTTCCCAAGGTCTCCCCAGGTTGAGGAGTGTACAGTCTCACATGATCTCTAAGAATCCCAGGACTCTCTGGTCTCGCACCACAAAACCTAGCAAAGGTCCCACATGTGAAACTATCTCGTGCCTGTGTCTTATTCCCCTCAAGGAAGTATCTGTGGGGGGCGCCAGGGTTGGGGGGCTCTGTCGGTGAAGCCTCTGCCTTCAGCTCAGGTCATGATTCCGGGGTCCTGGGATTGAGTCCTGCATCGGGTTCCCTGCTCCATGGGGCGTATGCTTCTCCCTCTGCCCATCCCCCTGTTTATGCTCTCTCTCTCTTAAATTAATTAATTAATTAAATCTAAAAGAGGAAGAAGAAGAAGTATCTCTGCTCCCTGCAAAGGCAAATGTCTCCTGTCCTCTTGTGCTTTCCCTGGAATGTCACCCCTGGCAATCTCTCCTTCCTCTCCTCCTCGCTCCTCCTCCCCCTCTCTCCACCCCTGTCCCCCCCCACCCCACCCCCATCCCTCTCTCTCTCTCTCTCACACACACACACACACACACACACACACACACACACACACACGCCTCATCCTGGATACCTTCGCACAGAAAACCCTGGCTTCTCCCCGCATGCATGCCTTCCCAGCAGCCTCCTCACTTCTTGCTTCCCTTCCACAGCAAGTCTTCTCAAAAGGCTCCCTCTGCCCCATCTCTCCCGTCACCTGCGTCACCTGCGTCACCTGCCGCCACCTCCAC
Organism: Canis lupus baileyi; assembly: GCF_048164855.1. Classification (NCBI taxonomy): domain Eukaryota; kingdom Metazoa; phylum Chordata; class Mammalia; order Carnivora; family Canidae; genus Canis; species Canis lupus. The sequence goes on from NC_132840.1 coordinate 57,113,033, forward strand.
TCCCCCAGACATCACTCAGTGGATTAACCAATGGCCTCCACACTGACGTCCAAATGTGGCTCCTCTGGCTGTGATGTCGCTGGCTTCTTGGCAGCATGTCACACGGATAACCATGCCTCCCTCTTCAAGTGCTTTCTCTCCTTGGCCTCCACGACACCAAGCCTTTTGTTTCCCTCCCACCTCAGTGGATGTCCCTTGTCTTGCTCCGTGTGTTCCTTCACTCCTCGCTCACAGTTTATAAAGGCCAGGCACATCCTACCTACTGTTATGTCCTAGGCCAAATCGTCCGCTGTAGCTACAAACCCCAGATGACTTCCTCTAGTACAAGGTCAGACTCTGTGGAGGTGCTTCCCGAGGCTTCAAAGGGTGTGTGACACAAAGTGCAGTCAAATACAGAAGAGACGCTGACATACCTTGTAGATGGGATGCAGGCTGGGCAGGGTCCTCATCGTGGCCACAGAAATAACCTCAGCCATCAGGTGTCCCCGCAGGAGATGTGACTGTAGCTGGTGCATCTGGAAGTCAGAGCTACGGACCCAGGTCTTGGCCAGCAGCCAGGCCATAGGGGGGTTGGAGGGCAGCATGGGTGTGGGGCAGCCGTGATGAGGAGGCTGCAGCTGGAGCAGGAGAGAGGGGAGGGGTTGGGACCTGTGTGCCCCAGTCTATAAGGGGATCCGTGTCTGTGCAAAAGAAACCTGGGGCCTCTTACCTGGATGACCATGGGTAAGAGCTTCCCATCAGGCTGCAGCTTCAGCATAACCAGAGGGGCGGCCACATATTGTTGTTTTAAAATGATTACATTAAGCTTGACCCCATCTAGCAGGAGAAATCAGCTTCAAATAGAGATCCAGCCTGGAGGGTGAGGAGCAGGGGTAGATAATGAGGTCATTCTGGACCCTCCCATTTCATTTGGGAGGCTGGTCCCTTCCTCTGCCCATCAAGTCTCTCTCTCTCTTTTTTTTTAAGTCTTTCCTTTCAACATCAATCTGTTTTCCCTTAACCCAAGCCCCGAATGCGAGGTTTCCACGCCCAGTATCTTCCATCAGACTTGGAGCTTCTTGAGGTAAACTTCCTGGTTCTCCACCATGCCCTCAATCCCCACAACCAAAGTCATCCCCCCTCAGGCTTTAGCTAAACGTAGCGCACAGGAGTTCCTGTATCCTCTCCTCAAAAAAAACCCCATAGTTTCAGCTCTTTGGGGCTTTGTTCAATCTCTCTTCTTCCTTCCTTCCAGAAGCCTGAGCTTTCCCCAAAGGCTGGAATGTTTCTTACAAAGGAGGAAGAGGGGGAAGAAAAGAGGGATAAAAGGAGCAGATGGTTAATTCAGTGGTCCTCCACCAACCCGGGGTGATCTTTGCCCTCTGCAGAGGACATTTCGCAATGTCTGGAGGCATTTCTGGTTGTCACAATGAGGGTGGTGTTGCTAGCATCTCGTACCACTAAGCATCCTACAACGCACAGCACAGCCCCCACGACAGTTATCTGTCCCTAAATTTCGGCTGTCAATGTTGAGAAACCCTAAGTGTAGATGGAGGAGGGTGTAGATTAAGTATTTGATGGAGGAAATGAGGAGGGTCGGGTAGGAGAAGGAGGCAGCATGGCTGGGGTTGTGGATGAACAAGAGAGAGCACAGCACCTGGAGTTCTTTCTCCAACTGGGTCTTCAAGTCTTCCATCCCTGGAGGCAGCACCAGCCAGGCTGGGAGGCTGCTCGAGCGCCAGGAGCATGGGGTTTGCACCACTGAGGAACTGGTACCCGAAGAGGGCATCATCCTTCCAGGAATTTCAAACCTTCTCTGAAGACGTCAGGTGGGGAGCATGCTGTAAGTTCTGTGCCTCTGATCCTACTAACAGATCGCTCTCCCTACCCTCTCCCCCTCTTCTGTCAAAGCCCTGCATTGGAGAGATGCCTGGGTGGCTCAGAGGTTGAGCGTCTGCCTTCGGCTCAGGTTGTGATCCCAGGGTCCTGGGATCAAATCCCCCATCGTGCTCCCTTCAGGGAGCCTGCTTTTCTCCCTCTGCCTGAGTCTCTGCCTCACTTTGTGTGTTTCTCATGAACAAATAAATAAAATCTTATTAAAAAACCCCCACAAAGCCTTGCATTGGAAATATGTACATAGATTTGGGGAGATTGTAGTAACTGACCAGCCAGCGCAGTCTTCGCACTTGGGAATATTCTTTTGAAATCTTCCGGTCTTTTAACTGGATTTGTGTCCCCTTGAGGACCAAGCCCTCCAACCTGCGGAAAGAATGGCAATGCTAGGAGATCAAGAAAGGACCCTACTTTGCATGCTGGGGTGCAGGTGCCAACCCACTACCTGGCACATACGCTTTTGCCAGCGAGAAAGAGAAGTCAAAATCCTTATCCTCCTGGAATCTCTCATTCTTGGGGAGGTCCCACGGTGTTCTCCCTGCTACAGGCAGTATTAACCCATCTTTCCAGGAGCCCCACCTGGAGGGAGAACACAGAATCCGGGATGAGTGGGGCGGTGGGTTTCTTGGGATCTGGTGGGGGATCAGAGGCTTGCTTGGACTCACCGGTACATCCTCTTTCTTTTCTGGATTTCCTGCTCTCGGTGCGTCTTAAACAGGCTCTGGTCGTCGCTCACGGGTCCGGGATGGGGAAGGGGACACGGGGCCCACCCTTTCACCCTGCACAACCTGTCCTGCCTCACGTGTTCCCCTCTTACATCACAGCATCCCCCCCACCCCTCTTCCTCCGGCGTCCCCCCGCCCCGCCGCCCCCCCGCGTTGCCCCGCCGCCCTCACCGGTGCCCTCGGGCAGACAGACGATCCCAGAGCCCTGCACCCAGCAGTAGCAGGGGAATAGGGCCTCGCCGTTGGTCCCGGGGCCGCGCACGGAGATCCACTTGCAGAACCAGTCGAAGTCCCCCAAGTGTTCGTCCTTGCGAAGCTTCACCAGCGGGAGGCGGCCCAGGTGGAGGGGGGCGGACTTTGAACTCGGTCTGTCGGTGGGGCGGGGAGCGAGCTCAGACGGGGTGGGGGGGACGCCCCTTCAGAGAGCCCTCTTCCCCTCGGAGTCGTCCCTGGAGAGACCCGAGTCCGCCTGCAGGTGAGGCGGCCCCGCGGCCCCGCCCGTCCCCCACCCGGAGCCCCGCACCCCGCCCGCTGCGCACTGACCCCGCGGCGCATGGGCCTCAGCTTCTGCCCCAGGTCGGCCTCCCAGTGCTCGCCGACCAGCCACAGCTGCACCTGGTTGCAGGAACCCGCCAGGAGCGAGTCCCCGGTGACCACGCGGATCGTGTACTTGCCCATCGCGCTCAGGCTTGGAGCCGCTCGGACTTGGAGCGGGGCTGGGGAAGGTGAGCAATTTAACCAGTGCGAGGCCCAGCCCCCTTGCCCCCCTCCCCGGGAGGCCGCCCCAGATCAGTGTCCCTTCGGCCTCGACTCCCAAGGTCCCTGCCTCCCACCCACAGGTCCGCTCTACCCAGACACCTGTGTCCCTACCACCGTCCACACCCGAGGGTTCTCACGGCAGCTCCTGAAGGGACAACCCACCCGGATCCATTTGGAAACGTTCCCTGGTGTCAGATCCACACCCAGTAGCCAACTACACACAGGGGCCTTCAGACTGGCCCACCAGCCACCCCCCGAATAGTGAATAAATGAATATATGAATGAGGTGACAACAGTGGAGCCGTGGGAGGTTTGAAGTGCGGGGGTGTTTTTTTCAGTGGAAAGTGAGTAAACCATCTTGACAAGGATCCAGGGCTTGTTGTTGAGGACAAGTATGAGATACTGCTGGACAGGTGGAGGAGTCGGGCTTGTTGTCCTGAGTGGAGTCAAGAGGGGGAGTTGGGAATTCCTCTTCAAAACAATCATGAAGCTTCCATGGGGCTTTCCTGAAAAAGGCTCTATGGAGCCAGCACCTCAGCTGAGCACCTGTAAAGGGTCCCATCAGGATCAGTTCTTCCCCCTGCCACCTCCTGATCTTTGGTTCTCCCTATCCTCCTTAGGGACAGTTGCTGTGCCAGGCACAAATCCCTCCCAGATTCCTTCTTCAGATACTCATTTCTATCCATCCCTCCCCAGCGCTCCTGCGCATCGTGGGCTTGCCTCCTGCCTGGACCTCCTGTTCTGTTGTGAACAGAAGGCCTTGAATCCGCAGCCTTCTGCTCGAACGTTGCTTCTAGTTCTGCATATTGACTTATAATTGGTTAGTCAAAATAGCTGGATCAAGAGGGACTCAAAAAGTAGACACACAAATCTTAAACATTTTTGCTTTAAAGCAGAACCAAAGGGGTCAGTGGTTGAACGTCTGCCTTCAGCTCAGGGAGTGATCCTGGGGTCACAGGACTGAGTCCCGCATCGGGCTCCTCGCAGGGAGCCTGCTTCTCCCTCTGCCTGTGTCTCTCCCTCTCTCTCTGTGTCTGTCATGGATAAATAAATAAAATCTTAAAAAAAATAAAACAGAACCAAAAATGAACAGTCACGCTCAAATGTTTTCTGAGCATGAATCCACAATAAGAGCTTCCCTGGGTCTTTCTTGTGTAAACTACAACAGGTGAGTTGACATTATTTAAAAAGGAGCTCAAACCTAGATTCTTGTGGAGGAAAGACTACATTCAATATCTTTTCAGATCTGTCCAGTTTTCCTCAAACCATTTACAGCTGTCTTGTCTACTCCTACGCATTGGCAGTGATTTTTTTTTAAACGATCCCTGTTCACAGTTGTAAAGCAGTCAACTTGGTTTTAATAAAAACAATGCCTTTCTGTTTACTCTTTCCGTCAGTTTGTTTGTAAATTGCATAGTTACAATAACGAGTATGAGACACATTGACAGTCTAGGGGGTGTACACACTATTCGTGATAAACAGAAGGCCTCCAGGGGTGGGCATCAGGTGACAGGTATGGCAGGAATGAGTCCACTAGCCATGTGCTTCTGGCACACTGTGGGCCTGTCAGTGTTCATTGGAGAGATGCTCAGTGTCTATTACCTGATAAGATGGTTCAATATAGGTGATTTGGAAGCTTCGTTGTAAAATCGACTCATTCTCAGATGCTACCTTGTCCACTGAAGCCACCTCTCCTAATACTCAAGAATCAGGGACCGTGAGCAACCTCAATGCTCACCACACAACACACCCACAGAGCAGTGTTACTGCCATCCCTCAGGGACTCTCTTCTGCACCGCTCACACCATTGCCAGTAAACCCTATTTTCTTCCTCCCCCCAAATTAGAGGCATTCTCCTCTTCTTCATATTGACTCCAACCCCTGACAGACATCACCTCTACTCTGTAACCTACCATTGTCCTCCAGAGCCTCAAATTCTACTTAAGGAAGAACCTTCTGACACTCTCTCCACCGACTCAGCCCCCAGATCCTACATTTCACATTTCAGTTGCCTGCCAATCCGATTACAATTTACACACCATTTATTATCACTTAAAACCCACCTGCAGGGCAGCCCAGGTGGCTCAATGGTTTAGCGCCGCCTTCAGTCCAGGGCGGGATCCTGGAGACCAGGGATCAAGTCCCACATCAGGCTCCCTGCATGGAGCCTGCTTCTCTCTCTGCCTCTCTCTCTCTCTCTCTCTCTCTCTGTCTCTCTCTCTCCCCGGTTCTCTCATGAATAAATAAATAAAATCTTTTTAAAAACCCACCTTCAGTATGTTGCTCTTACTGTGGTTTCTTTCTGTGTCTTTGAATTTTGTGCTCTCTTACATCCTTCGAAGGAGACCATAGAGAAATCTCACTGACGTCACTCATCAGATGTATGTCTGCCATCCACCACTGGTTGCTTGCGTGGATATGATGGTCTATACAAGTAATGTTTGGTCTTTGGGGCAACATTTAGCTTCATGCTTATCCTTCCTATCGAAACAACTCCTAGAGCAGGAGCCAGGCTTCTTCAGTACAATATTCCAATGCCACGTTCAGGCTAGATGTCCCGTTGTTTGGCCTGGCAAAACCTGCAGTCCCGTGGCTTCTGCCCATTCACATGGAGCCACAGGAATCACTGATACCCTCCTCTGTACACCTTAAAGACTGCAGAGAAGTAAGATGAGTTGACAATGGACCCAGGGCAAAATATATTAAGATTCTTTCAGGCCTTCTTGGAACTCTTTACTTGATTCAAAACTCCCCAATAAGATTCCTTCATTCCAAAGCCTCCAGACCAGTAGCAAACACAAGTTTCTATTTTAAAGTATGTCTCCAAATTCAGAAGACAAATCATTCCCTGTGCTTCTGAAATGGCAATCCTCCATACTCCTGGGGCATCAGAGCCCTTAGACTAACTTTTATTTCACTGTCCTACATGCCAGTGATGGCCCTGGGAGATTCATATTCTGCTGGTTTCCTGCATCAGCCAAGGACCCAATAGAAGACAGATGACACATTTAAAATAGGATAATTGGAGGAGACAAATGATAAAGAAGGGGTAGGGCGTGAGAGAACCACAAAGGAATACAAGATCCTGAGTCCTTCAGCCCTAAAGCTGTCACCACCCATGGGCCGAGGAAAAGATTACTAAAACCTAGAAAGAGAAAGCTTTCTAGGGAAGGCTTCCTTGAAAGGTGCAGTGTCCTTTTGTCAAGTCACATAGCCTAAAATGAACTTTTAGGGAGGGACCCAGGGGAATAAACATGCTGACCTCATGCTCCTCCTTCCCTTTGACCTCCTATGGAAGCTCTCCATTGGACAAGTCTAGCTAGAAACCAAGGGGGTATGAAAGCCCATTAATACAACCCATAAAAAGCTTATGCACAGCAAAGTAAACAATCAACAAAACTAAAAGGCAGTCTATGGAATGGGAGAAGATATTTGCAAACCATATATCTGATAAAGGATAAGTATCCAAAAATCGATAAAGAACTTACCAAACTCAACACCCCCAAAACAAATAATCCAGTTGAGAAATGAGCAGAAGACATGAATAGACATTTTTCCAAAGACAACATCCAGATGGCCAAAAGACACATGAAAAATGCTCAACATCACTCATCATCAAGGAAATGCAAATCAGAACCACAATGAGATGTCCCCTCACACCTGTCAGAATGGCAAAAATTAACAAAAGAAACAACAGGTGTAGGCGAGGATGTGGAGAAGGGGAGCCCTCTTGCACTGTTGGTGGGAATACAACCTGGTACAGCCACTCTAGAGAACAGTATGAAGGGTCCTCAAAAAGTTAAAAATAGAACTACCCTACAATCCAGCCATTGCACTACTAGGTATTTACCCAAAGGCTACAAAAATACTGATTTGAAGGGGTACATGCTCCCCGATGTTTATACAGCATTATCGACAATAGACAAACCATGGCAAAGCCCAAATGTCCATCAACTGATGAATAGATAAAGATGTGGTACGTATATACAACAGAACAGTTTTCAGCCATCAAAAAGAATGAAATCTTGCCATTTGTAACAACGTGGAGAGAACTAGAGTGTATTATGCTGAGTGAAATAAGCTAGTCAGAGAAAGACAAATATCACATGATTTCACTCATATGTAGAATTTAAGAAAACAGATGAACACAGGGGAAGAGGGGGAAAGAAAAAGAAGGAGGGATGGAAACAAATAAAAGAGACTCTTACAACAGAGAACAAATTAAGGGTTGATGGAGGGAGGGGTGTGAGGGATGGGTATTAAAGAGGGCACTTGTTGTGACGAGCACTGGGTGTTGTATGTAAGTGATGAATCACTAAATTCTACTCCAGAAGCCAATATTGCACTAATGCTAACTGACAAAAATTAAATAATTTATTTAAATTTAAAAATATTTTAAAATATATTAAATTTAAAATATATATTTGAAAGTATATTGAATTTAATAATATATTTTTAAAATATATTAAAATATATTTTAATATATATCCCCTAAGATCATTTTCCCAGGTCAAACAGAACAGTGCATAAGAGTACAAAATGGATTTAGAGACCCCAAAGGAATTTATCCAGAACATTCCCAGACATCCTCAGTCTTTATGAGAACTTCTCTTGCACCCTCCCTCCACCCTTGGCTTTAAAGAGAAAAGAATCAGGGCAGCCCGGGTGGCGCAGCGGTTTAGTGCTGCCTGCAGCCCAGGGTGTGATCCTGGGGACCTGGGATTGAGTCCCACGTTAGTCTCCCTGCATGGAGCCTGCTTCTCCCTCTCCGCCTGTGTCTCTCTTTCTCTTTCTGTGTGCCTCTCATGAATAAAAGTATTTTTTAAAAATCAAATAAAGAAAACAACCCTGCCCCTCTCTCATGATGGTAGGAAGGCAGGAAATTTCCCTTCGAAGCACTGAACTCCATGAACACTGGTGACTTGTTCTGTCCCTTTTTATATTGACCAGAATAAGGTGGTTGATACCAGAATCATTTTTGAACTGATGCCTTCAGTAAGCTCTGCATGGGGTGGAGAAATTGAGATGGAATGGGGGGCCAGTGAGGGTCTGCCATCCTGGGATGAGAAATAGGCAGCAGAAAAACACTTGGCTAAGCAATGGCCAGTTGTCTTCTGGGGCTCATACTGTATGACTACTAAGGGCAAGGCTTTGGGGGACGTCGTAGCCAAATCTAAGAATAGCACTCTGTGACTCTATGATGCAGCAGGAGAGACAAATTTCAGTTGATGCCTTCCCCTCTGAAGGCAGATGGAAAAGCAGAATACTTACATAACTCTGTGAGGGCACACTTTTTGATCATAGTCAGGGATTTGAGACAATGGGTACCAAAAGAAATTGATTGTGAGTCTTAATGAATAATGACTTCCAAATCATCTCAGCACCTGGTTCCTAACAGCAGAGTTGGTATTAATATCCGTGAAAGTAGAGAATCTAACTGAAGGAGATAGCTAGGTAGAACAAGAGACTTTAGGGAGCTCTCTCCACAGGCCTCACCAATCCATTAAGGATTGGTCCACTTTGATCAAAGGTATTAGAATATTTCACTGTTAGGTGATTTCCACCATTATTATGTGAATCCAGCATGTGAGCAGGGGGATGGTAACGTTTAAGAGCTGGATTTCCATGCTGCTCTGCACTGCCCATCTGTGCCCCCAAGTCAAGGCAAGAGGTCAGCAGAGATACGTGGAAGTTTCAGGCTCACTGCCAAGACACTTGAACTCCACGTGGCCATTAAGTTTCTAACGATTAGCCTTGCACCAAATAGTTATGCTAAACTTCTATGCAAAAAATAAAAAATAAAAAAATAAACTTCTATGCAGATTTCTTTTTTAAAAAAGATTTTATTTATTTATTCATGAGAGAGAGAGAGAGAGAGGCAGAGACACAGGCAAAGGGAGAAGCAGGCTCCATGTAGGGAGCCCGATGCGGGACTCGATCCCAGGTCTCCAGAATTACGCCCTGGGCTGAAGGCGGCACTAAACCGCTGAGCCACCTGGGCTGCCCTCTATGCAGATTTCTACATGAATTTCTTTCTCAGAGACAGGAATCATAGGGGAGATGGTTAAAGATATATTGATATAGTCAAATATAATTAGATGGATATAGATCTACTTCTATAGATATAGATCTATAGATATCTATACAGAGAGGGAGAGAATATAGAATTTTTTTTCCTCTACAACATAGGAACCTGAGTATGGCTGCCAAGAGATGGCCATGGTACTATGCCTTCAGCAAATATCCCCTTTAGGAGGAAAACTACAAATTATTTATATCCATTATCCCAAATTAGGAAATGTGAATCAAAAAATTAATATTAAACTCGCTGAGGTGACTTTGGGAAGTTCTACCCTTTCCTCACTATTGCACAACCTTTACGTGATGGGAAAATCCCCCAAGTCAAAACAAGGTTAAGTCATATTCAAACAAAGTCATCTGCTGTGAGTGAGACCTGAAGATTTGAGACCATGTCAAGGGAAGAATCTCAGAGTGTGAGATGACGGAGGAAGTCTGGAGTAGTGGTTAAAGGCACAAGCTTTTGAGCCAGCCACATTTGAGTCCAATCCTGCCTCTAACTTGTATCTGTGATACATTACTGAGCTTCTCAGAGTCCCTGCGTCCTCACCTACAAAACAAAAATAATAACACTTACATCATAGAGCTGCTTAGACATTAAAAGTTACAATGAACCCTGCTCTTAACACAATATATAATATTTAATAAGCATTCAACAAGTGGTAGAGATTATTTTTATGCACAAGGAAACCCCGAGATTTAAAAAGAAGCAGAGCATGTGACTGAAACATAAGAAGACTCATACTTGGGCACAATTGGACCAAGCTGAAGTCATTAATTGCAGTGGTTTGCAATTGCAAATCATGCTGTGGCTGTGTGAATACCTGAAAGTTAAACTATTTTGAAGGCAGGGATTTTCCGCACTATTTAGGTTAATTTTAGGGTCCTATTCTCCAGGGCTTTCAGATCTTTATCGATAGTGCAGTTTCTTGTAGGACCCAGAGATGTCTCCCTGTGGTTTGAGAAGACCAAAATTAATAAAGATGTACAGTTAAACCAAGATAGACTGGGACCTGTCATGGACCTGGACAGTGGGGAGGAAAGCCTTAGGTTTACTCCCATGGACTTCCATCTAAAATTGATTTGTCGGGCAGCCCCGGTGGTGCAGCGGTTTAGCGCGGCCTGCAGCCCGGGGGTGTGATCCTGGAGACCCGGGATCGAGCCCCATATCGGGCTTCCTACGTGGAGCCTGCTTCTCCCTCTGCCTGTGTCTCTGCCTCTCTCTTCGCTCTCTCTGAATGAATAAATAAATCTTAAAAAAAAATAAAATTGATTTGTCAAAGATTCAAGGGTGCAGACCACAAAGCATCAGTCTCTGTCAACACCGATTATGCACAATACATAATTATGTAATTATTATTAATGATTGACTTCCCTGCAACAGAGAACAAATTGACTTGACTTCCTTGCAACCCTTGACTTCCCTGCAACCTTGAATATGCTGGGACACCAGTCAATATTGCCAGAAATGAGACAGTAGTTGAAAGTGGCCCAAAGAAGGAGGAAGAGGAGGAGGAGGAGATGGAGGAGGAGGAGGAGGAGAAACAGAAGCAGAAGGAACAGAAGCAGAAGCAGAAGAAGAAGAAGAAGAAAAGGAGGAGGAAAGAGAAGAAGAAGAGGAGGGGGGAGGGAAAAGAGAAGAAGACAAAGACAAAGAAGAATCATCAAACAGATGTCAGAGTGTCAGTGACTCCACTCTGAGGAATCTGCTCCTATCTTCCCCAGATACCCTTAAACATACTGGTTGAAATAATAATTCGGGTCAATGGACATCTACCTATAGCACTTCCCAGGTCCTTTGACAGTCTCTCATTCGAAACGTGCCCACTCACATTCCTAAGTCCTTTCTGGCTATAAAATCAACAGACATGGGACATATCTGGGAATCAGAGCCCTTAAAAGTGGAAACAGACACCACACATCCCTGCCTGGATCATCCTAGTATCCTTTAAAACATGAAGCAGTTGGATGTCTCAGATCTAGTATTCAAGGATTCTCTGAAGAGTGAGAGACCAGGGGAAAGCATTTGCAAAACAGGTATCTGATAAGAGACTTGTTTCCAAAGCATACAAAGAACTCAACAATCAGAAAACAAAGTCTTACAAATGGGCAAACATAGACAAATACGTGTGATTCCACTTCTACGGAGTACCTGGAGTCGTGAGATTTAGAGAGATGGGACTAGAATGGTGGTCGCAAGAGGCTAGGGTGGGCGTGGCGTCCTGGAGGAAGAGGTATTTGTTTCACAGATACAGAGTTCAGCACATTAAGTGCACTTAAAAATGGCTAAGATGGTTATGTTTTATGTTATGGTATTTACCCCCATTAAGAATAATACAGATGCAATGAAACGCCGGGACGCCTGCACCCCGATGTTTCTAGCAGCAATGTCCACAATAGCCAAACTGTGGAAGGAGCCTCGGTGTCCATCGAAAGATGAATGGATAAAGAAGATGTGGTCTATGTATACAATGGAATATTCCTCAGCCATTAGAAACGACAAATACCCACCATTTGCTTCAACGTGGATGGAACTGGAGGGTATTAGCTGAGTGAAGTAAGTCAGTCGGAGAAGGACAAACATTATATGGTCTCATTCATTTGGGGAATACAAAAATTAGTGAAAGGGAATAAAAGGAAAGGAGAGAAAATGAGTGAAAATATCAGTGAGGGTGACGGAACATGAGAGACTCCTAACTCTGGGAAACGAACTAGGGGTGGTGGAAGGGGAGGAGGGCGGGCGGTGGGGTGAATGGGTGACGGGCACTGAGGGGGGCACTTGACGGGATGAGCACTGGGTGTTATTCTGTATGTTGGCAAATTGAACACCAATAAAAATAAATTTATTATTTAAAAAAAGAATACAATTTTTTTTAAAAAGATTGTGTTTATTTATTCATGAGAGACACAGAGAGAGGCAGAGACACAGGCAGAGGGAGAAGCAGGCTCCCTATGGGGAGCCCAATGTGGTACTTGATCCCAGGACCCCAGATCACGCCCTGAGCCAGAGGCAGAGGCACAATCACTGAGCCCCCCAGGCGTCCCTCTTTTTCAGTACAGGTTCAAAATTGTAACAAACGTATAATATTAATGCAAGATGCATTATATATTGTTACTGTTATTAAAACATAACATTAATAGGAAAAAAACTATGCACAAGATGGGGGACAGGGATATGTGGGAACTCTCAGTACTATCAATTCGAGCTTTCTGTAAGTCTCATGCTGTTTTTAAAAAATAAAGTCTATCCATTCATCTGTCAATGGACATCTGGGCTCTTTCCATATTTTGGCTATTGTGGACATTGCTGCTATAAATATTGGGGTACATGTGCCCCCTCAAATGACTATTTTTGTATACTTTGGATAAATACCTAGCAGTGTAATTGCTGGGTTGTAGGGTGATTCTATTTTTGACTTTTTAAAGAAACTCCACACTGTCTTCCAGAGTGGCTGCACCAGTGTGCATTCCCATCAGCTGCGTAAGGAGGTTCCCCTTCCTCCAAGCCAAATACCACATGATTTCACTCATATGTGGAATTTAAGGAGCAAGACAGATGGACATAGTGGAAGGGAAGGAAAAATAAAATAAAAAGAGAGAGAGAGAAACCATAAGAGACTCTAAACTCTAGGAAACAAACGGGGCTGCTGGAGGGGAGATGGAGGGTAATGGGGTAATTGGGTGACATAATGAGCAATGGATGTTGTATGCAACTGATGAATCCCTAAATTCTGCTCCTGAAACTACAACTACCCTGTATTTTAACTAAATTAAATGTAAACAAAAAATAATAAGAAAAACAAAGTCTATTAATTTTTTAAAAACCTAATGGGAAATATGTTTATTAGTCTAAAACCCGTGGGCAGTAAATAAATGAAGCCTACATTCCCTCTAGTTTCAAGCCCTCATACCATCCTCACTTCAATACCCCCCAATACCAGTTACTTCACCGCTACTGACTCGTGCTTCCACCTTGAGGTCTTCAGTGATTTCTGATACCTGTTTGCCTTCACTGGGGAGATTAAACTATGCATCTAGACAGTTATGCGCCAGGGGGTCTACAGCCCATCCCCCCCTCACACACATTAAATGCAGAGGGCTCATGGTCAGAAAAATAATAGACTTTCCTGTATCAAGGAATACCCCTTCCAGCCAACCTCAAGGAAAGATACTTTCTGCTCCCAGGGTTTAGTTTCATTGGTTGCTTGCTTGTTTTTTTGCTCCAAGCTTTGACCAAATCACCACCATACTTCCAGTTCCAGAGAAGTGCACTGTTACCAGTGTACAGCTTGATGGCTTTCCCAAACTGAACACACTCATATAATCAATGCCTAGATAAGAGGAAAAAACAACCACCCAGAAGCTTCTCTCATGACCCCTTCCAGTCAGTTCCCTCCTCCAAAGAGTAACCACCATCCTGACCTCTGGCATCATGGATTCTTTTTGCCCAGTTCTGTACTTTGTATAAAGAAAGTTGCTTCATACGTACTCTTTGGTGTCTGGCTTCTTTTGTTCAACAACATGTCTGTGGAATCCATCTGCATGGCTGCTTGTTAGTTGTCCTTTCCTTGTCGTGACTGCATGGAGTCCTTTTGTGCATTGAATTTGCCATAATTAATGTGCTCATCCCACTCCTAATTATAGTCTCCAGTTGGAGGATATTATGAACAGTAGGGCTATGAACCTTCCAGTTCATCTCTTTTAGCCAGTATATTATCACATCTGTTGGGTGGATAATTGGGAGTGAGTTATTGGACCATGGGGTATGCATATGCTCATTCTTTGCAAATATTGCCAAAAAGTTTTCCAAGGTGGCTATGCCAGTTTCAGCTCCTGCCATGGGTGCATGAGGACTCTGCTTTGCGTCTTCTCTCCACAGCACCTAGGAGTTTCTCTGCAGAGCTGGGTTCTCACTCAAAGAGGACAGTGGGTATAGGAGGGCAGCCTCCACTGCGGACAGAAACACCTTGATACAGGGAGCGCTGTGCCAGGGGCAACAACACCTCCACTTTCTCAGGTACTTTCCAAACTGTTCACTTCCGGTGGAGAAGAGCCCTTTGGGGTTTTTGCCAAACAAGTGAACATCTGGCTGCTGGGTCTTCTGTGGGGGGAGAAAGAGGACTCAAGTCTTCTGTCCGTAGTCTTTCATATCTTTTTAAATCTCTCTTCCCAATTCTCTTTCATCTCACCTTATGTCTGAAATCCATGACCCCATCTAAGGATCTGAAAGAAAGTCCGCTCCTTCCCAAATGCAAACCACTTCCCCCTTTCTGGGCCCGTGGCCTCCTCAGGCACTGCTCCCCGTGTCAGCTTCTAAATATCTATCGACATTTTCCATTCACTTCAGCTCTGTTCCAGCTCTCTCACAGTGGGTCCTTTGTTCACAGTCATGGTTATGGCATCTTGGAAGGAAACAGAGAAAAGAAGCCAATCCCCCATATCGGATCAGAACTCTTCCTTTGGGGGGCACCTGGGTGGCTCAGTCTGTTGAGACTCCCACTCTTGATTTCAACTCAGGTCATGATCTCGGGGTCATGAGATTGAGCCCCCATCAGCTTTGAGCTGAGTGTGGAGCCTGTTTGAGATTCTCTCTCCCTCTCCTTCCCTATCAACACCATGCTCAAGCATGCTTATGTTTTCTCTTTCTCTCTCTCTACCTCTGTCTTTCAAAAAAAAGGGGGGGATGATTAAAAAGGAACTGTTTCAAATCTCCAGATATGGTCCTATGGGCATACAGCAAATGAAGAAACATTTATTCAAGAATATCTGCTAGGGGCACCTGGGTGGTTCAGTGGTTGAGCGTCTGCCTTCAGCTCGAGGCATGACCCCGGGGTCCTGGGATCCAGTACTGCATCAGGCTCCCCACAGGGAGCCGGCTTCTCCCTCTTCCTGTGTCTCTGCTTCTCTCTCTGTCTCTCATGAGCAATTTTTTTAAAACCTAATGGGAAATATGTTTATTAGTCTAAAACCCATGGTTTTAATAAAAATCTTTTTAAGAATATATGCTAAAACTTGTTTTTTTCCTAATAAGTGAGGGTCTGTGGCCTTTTTTTTTTTAATTTTTATTTATTTATGATAGTCACACAGAGAGAGAGAGAGAGAGAGGCAGAGACACAGGCAGAGGGAGAAGCAGGCTCCATGCACCGGGAGCCCGACGTGGGATTTGATCCCGGGTCTCCAGGATCACACCCTGGGCCAAAGGCAGGCGCCAAACCGCTGCACCACCCAGGGATCCCCATGGGTCTGTGGCCCTTAAACCAAGATCTGCCCACTCCTTTCTCCCTCCCAGGGAGATAGAACCCCCACTCCAGGCTGGTCAGGCCAAGAAAGATCCAGAGAAACTACAACTTTGAAAACACTGAATCAAACTCATCCTAAAGCTGCCATGGCTGTTGAATTTTATTGTGTAAACTGGTGAATCCCCTTATTATGTAAGCCAGTTTAACACAGGCTTGTTTTTTGTTCACGGGGATAATGTCATTACTTGCAACTGAACATGCATCTACTGTTGTAGATGCTTCCCTCAAACCCTGAGTAAGAGACACAGCACAGGTAGGAGCTCTCCATGCCTCAGTGGGCCTGGTGAGTGGCAGACTGTGTGAACATGGCCAACTAACTGACCACATGTTATGTTCTGACCCTCCCACCAACAGATAGAAAGGAAGTTTACTTTACAAGTACAAGTACTTGTACTTTAAAGTACAAGTACTTTACAAGTTTACTTTACAAGTTTACAAGTACAAGAACCAAGTGAGCAGAGACAAGAAGCGCAGGAGAGGGAAGACTGTCTACATTACAGATTCCAACCTATTTGTGAAAGATTGAGTGCAGGTAGAGAAATTGGCTCCAACTTTACATCCTAGACGCTGTAAAGTGCATTAAGGGGGAATAGCAGGGGATCCCTGGGTGGCGCAGCGGTTTGGCGTCTGCCTTTGGCCCAGGGCGCGATCCTGGAGATCCGGGATCGAATTCCACATCGGGCTCCCGGTGCATGGAGCCTGCTTCTCCCTCTGCCTATGTCTCTGCCTCTCTCTCTCTCTCTCTCTCTCTGTGTGTGTGACTATCATAAATAAATAAAAATTTTTAAAAAGGGGGGGAATAGCAGTAAGTAATGGACTGAAGAGCCCCCTGAGAACCACTCAGAGATCCAAGCCTTGGGGGTACCACTTACCCTCTAATACGTGTAACTGAGTAACACAAGGCTTAGCTCAGAGTCTCTCCATATAGAGGCACATAGGTGTCGCTTCCCACAAGGCATTCCCCACTTTGCACAGCTAAACCTTGCCTCTGTCATGGTTTTATTCTCCAGAAAAATTGAGATCAAGAGGATCTGAACTCGAGTCACTAAACACAGAGATCAGCTGGGGTGGGGAGCAAAGCTCAAAAGGGGGTGTAATGGGAAAGTCTGCACAATGAATGGTGGGAACCCATGCCTTTTCCCTCACCCTGCTCCCAGAACACCAGGAGCCATGTGTGTGCCCCAAATTCGAGGAATTGGACAATTCTTCATGGAAAACCCAAATGGCCCTAGACAACATATCTCCAAATACTGACATTTAGAAATTCCCCCATAAATACCACCAGAGAGAGAGCCATGGATAAAGCTTCAGTTCTTCCTTTTCGCTGCTAATGTAGACAGATGGTTCTTGGTCTTGATCCTTTAATTACTGTTACCTTGAAGCACTGTGAACCTTTTCAAACAAACACTATCTTCCTTCATCTCACAAATAGTTTTTCTCAGTTTTTTGCGAATATTTTTTGGTGCCATTTGTCCCTGGGGTGCAGAACGCAGACACCCCCCCAAATCTGTGTGTCCGGCCTAGGTCTTTCCCTGAGCTACATGCATACATACATACATATCTCCATGCTGGTACCCCTAACTCGCCAAACTCGTTTTCAAAAACGTAGTCACACTTCTCCCTAAACCCCCCACTCTCACTGTCGCCATCACCGCCCTCATCCCTACTGATGTTTGGGAACAGTGTCATTTTCCAGACATTCATCCTGGGAGTTTCCAGTTGACTCTGACACCTCCCCAGCTGTCCTTCTTCACTGTGCCCCCATCACCAAACCACTTGATCTAGCCTCCACTGTATTTCTCACATCCATCTGCTCCTTGCCATTCCCACTCATCCCTCCCTCAGTATCATCTCCTATTTGGATTACTGAGGTACTGTCATAATTGGTCTTCTCTACTATCTTTAATCGCTAAACCTCTGCCAAGTTAATCTTTCACATGAGCCGGTCTGATGACACTCCCATTACTCAGAATCAACATTGGCTTCCTGCCATAGCAATCTTCCAAATTCAATGCACAGAGTCATCTTCCCATACCTCAGCGTTTTTTACTATAAGAAGTAATATATAGAGATTCTAGAAAGATGGCAGCAGTAGAGATGGCATAGTTTTTGGATCTTCCTAAACACTCACACAGAAACAGGACAGAGAAAATCCTCACATTAAAACAGACAGATACTCACATAAAAACAGACCAAATGGCAAGTCAAAACCACAGCAAGATATCATCTCACACCTGTTAGATATGCTATTTCAAAAAGACAAAAAATAACAAGTGTTGGCAAAGATGTGGAGAAAAGGGAACTTTGTGCACTGTTGGTGGGAATGCAAATCAGTACAGCCACTGTGGAAAATAGTATGGAGTTTCTTCAAGAAATTTTTTTTAAATGGCAATATCATATGATCCAGTAATTCCATTTCTGGGTATTTATTTATCTGAAGAAAATGAAAACACTAACCCCAAAATGGTATCTGCACCACCCTGTTCATTGCAGCATTATTTACAATAGCCAAGGTATGGGAACAGCCGAAGTGTCCATTGATGGATGAACAGATAAAGTAAATGTGGTGTATATACATAATGGAATATTATTCATCCATAAAAAGTAGGAAATCTTGCCACTTGCAAGAACATGAATGGACTTATGCTAAGTGGAAGAAGTCAGACCGAGAAAGACAAATACTATATGACCTCACTTATATGTGGAGTCTTAAAAAGAAGGAGGAGGAGGAAGAAAAGGAGGAGAAAGAAGTGGAAGAGGGGGAGAAAGAGGGAGAGGAGGAGGAGGAAGGAAAGGAAAAGGAAAAGAGAAACCAAGCTCATAGATAAAGAGAATGGTTTGGTGGTTTCCAGAGGCAGGGGTGGAGGTGGGCCAAATGGGTGAAAAGAGTCAAAATGTACACACTTCGAGTTATAAAATAAATAAGTAATGAGGATCTAATGTGCAGCATGGTGACTGTAGTTAATAAAACCTTATTGCATATTTGAAAGCTGTTAAGAGAGTAGATCTTGAAACTGCCCATAACAAGAGACAACCTAGAAAGAATGGATGAATTCCTAGAAACACACAATCCTGTAAAATTGAACCAAAAAGAAATAGAAAATCTGAAACAACCGACTACTAGTAACAAAACAAATCTATTAGGAAAAAAAACTACCCAAAAATTAAAGTCCAGGGCCAGATGGATTCACAGGTGAATTCTCCCAAACATTTAAAGAAGAGTTAATACCTATTACTCCTCAAACTATTCCAAAAAATAGAATAGGAAGGAAAGCTTCCAAATACATTCTGTGAGACCAGCATTACCCTGACACCAAAACCAGACAAAGACACCACAGAAAAAGAAAACTACAGGCCAGTATCCCTGACAGACATAGACACAAAAATCCTCACCAAAATATTAGCAAACCTGTATTCAACAATACATTAAAAGGATCATTCACCACGATCAAGTGGAATTTATACAGAAGTTTCAAGGATGGCTAAATATTTGCAAATCAATGTGATACATCACATCAACAAAAAATGAAGATGATGTCTTCATCATCTCAATAGATACAGAAAACGCATTTGAGAAAATTCAACACCCATTTATGATAAAAAAAAAATCTCAACAAAGAGGGTTTAGAGGGAACATAGCTCAGCATAATAAAAGCCATACATGAAAAACCCACAGCTAACATCATATTCAATCATGAAAAACTGAGACCTTTTCCTCTAAGATCAGGAACAAGAAAAGGAAGTCCACTCTCACCACTTTTGTTCAACATTGTACTTCAAGCCCTGACCATAGCAATTCAAGAAAATGAAATAAAGGGCATTTATAATGGTAAAGAAGTTAAACTGTTTCCATTTGCAGATGACATGATACTATGTATAGGAAATCCTAAAGACTCCACCAAAAAGCTATTAAAAGTAATAATTTCAATAATGTTGCAGGATACGAAGTTAATAGTTAGAAATCTTTAGCATTTTTATACACTAATAACCAAGCAGCAGAAGGAGAAATTAAGAAAATAATCCAATTTACAATAGCACCAAAAATAATAAAATACCTAGGAATAAATTTAATCGAGGAGGTGAAACCTCCTGTACTATAAACCTACACTCGGAAAACCATAAAATACTGATGAAATAAATTGAAGATTATGCAAACAAATGGAAAGAAATCTCATGCTTATGCATTGGAAGAATTAATATTGTAAAAACATCTATACTATCCAAAGCAGTCTACAGATTCAATGCAATCCCTATTAGAATACCAGCAGCATTCTTCACAGAGATAGAACAAATAAAACTAAATTTGTGTGGAACCACACAAGACCCCAAATGGTCAAAGCAATCTTTTCTTTAGAAAGAAAAACAAAGCTGGAAGTATCACAACTCCAGATTTCAAGATTTACTACAAAGTGGTAATAATCAAAATAATATGGTACTTGCACAAAAATAGACACACAGGTCAATGGAACATAATAGAGAGTCCAGAAATAAACCAACACTTAAATGGTCAATTAATCTATAACAAAGGAGGCAAGAATATACAATGATGAAAAGATAGTCTCTTCAACAAATAGTGTTGGAAAAACTGGACTGCTACATGCAATACAATGAAACCACTTTGTCATATCATGCACAAAAATAAACTCAAAATGGATTAAAAACCAACATGTGAGCCCTGAAACCATAAAATTCCTAGAAGAGAATACAAGCAGTAAAGTCTCTGACATCAGCCATAGCAACATATTTCTAGATGTGTCTCCTATGGCGAGGGAAACAAAATAAATAAATAAGTAAATAGTCGGGACTACACCAAGTAAAAACCTTTCACACAATGAAGGAAACCATCAACAAAACAAAACAAAACCAACCTACTGAATGGGAGAAGATATTTGCAAATTATCTACTTGATAAGGGGTTAATATCCAAAATACATAAAGAACTATTACAACCCAATATCAGAAAATCTGATAAAATCTGATCCACACTAACTGCTGAAAACAGCCAGTCTTACTCATTTCTTTAACCCATACATTTACCATCTACTCATTTCATCAAGATGGAAATCTGTGATTGGCTGAATTTTGATGATGTACGAGTGTGTATGTGTGTGTGTGTGTGTGAGAGAGAGAGAGAGAGGCAGAGACACAGGCAGAGGGAGAAGCAGGCTCCATGCACCGGGAGCCCGACGTGGGATTCGATCCCGGGTCTCCAGGATCGCGCCCTGGGCCAAAGGCAGGCGCCAAACCGCTGCTCCACCCAGGGATCCTGAGAGAGATTTTTGAGAGGGCAGAGGTGGCAAGAGATGGTTAAACATCACCAGCATCTTCCAGGTGGTGAAAGTGCTCTCTCCCCCACCAAAGTATTTATGACAAAAGGAATTCTTCTCCAGTTTTGTAATAAAAGGAAATTGAAAAATGAGACTTGGGATCCCTGGGGGGCTCAGCGGTTTAGCGCCTGCCTTTGGCCGGGGGCGCGATCCTGGAGACACGGGATCGAATTCCGCGTCGGGCTCCCGGTGCATGGAGCCTGCTTCTCTGCCTCTCTCTCTCTCTCTCTCTCTCTGTGACTATCATAAATAAATAAAAATTTTTTAAAAAAGAAAAGAAAAATGAGACTTAATGCACAGAAATTCATTCTAGCAATTGAGCTCCTCCAGGAACACGTCCACTCAAGCTCAGTGTACCTTGGTCCCAGATGGTGTGCGGTGCTAAGGGGATGTGGAGTTCAGGAAGAGCCAGAAGAGAGCCAGAAGGAGTTTAGTGAAACCAGAGAAGCCTTTCTGGAGAAGGTGACTTAAAAAAAAAAAAAAAAAAAGATTTTATGTATTTATTCATGAGAGACAGAGAAGCAGAGACACAGGCAGAGGGAGAAGCAGGCTCCCTGCAGGGAGCCGGATGAGGGACTCAATCCCAGGACCCTGGGGTCATGCCCTGAGCCAAAGCTCAACTGCTGAGCCACCCAGGCATCCCTGGAGAAGGTGATTTTTGACCTGGCTTTGCAAGCACAGTAACGCATGGGGTGTCTGAAGATCTGCAGAGTCAGCATTTCAGGTAGGAGGTCGGTGGCAAAACCTAAGTCCAAACAAACAAGAACAATGAAAAAACCCCATGAATGAGGTGAGGGATTTGAGTTGGTGGAGAGCCTTCTACATGGAGCTGAGAGTAGACCCAGACTGTTTGTTCACACCATGTCTCACACTAAAAAGGACTCGGGCCTGCTGAGAAAGTTTCGTCGACCATGACAAAGTAAAAGAACACATTGAGAAGAAGAAAATGTAAGGATAGGAAGCTCAAGATGAGGGAGGGAGAAGGTTAGCACAGCTGAGATGTCAAGATGGGTCAGATGGAGTGGACAGCCAGCCTAAACTACTCCCGAGAGAAGCCAGGCAGAGACCAGGGATGGTGAACACATTGGTTAAGGATGATCTTTCTGGTGGGGGTGTGGACAGCACGCGTTGGTGCCAGAAAAATGGAATGAAGGGCTTCCATCTGAAGGCGAAGCATCTGGGTTTGTACCCCTGTCTGGGCTTGAGCAGTATGGTCTTGGATGAGCTCACGTGGCTATATGTGAAATTATGTGAAGATGTCAGATTCATGGCTTATTCATGAATCTCATTATTCCCTGAAGAATTGATCCTTCCAGTTATAACTGCATCAACAAAGTAAAGTTTCTCCAAAATTATCCCAAGAACTGCAATGACTCAGTTGGACTAACAAAGATTGTCTATGTGGCAGGGCTGCCACTTAGTAGGTGACGAATGTCGTGAAATCCTGATCATAAAAACCATATTTGACCACTTTTCTGAAAACAAGAAAAACAAATTACATGACATAAATTTGTAATAATTTAGTTCTTTTTTGTATATTTTTTATTGGAGTTCAATTTGCCAACATACAGCACAACACCGAGTGCTCATCCCATCAAGTACCCCCTCAGTTCCCGTCACCCAGTCACCCCAACCCCCCGCCCACCTCCCTTTCCACCACCTCTTGTTCGTTTCCCAGAGTTAGGAGCCTCTCATGTTCTGTCTCCCTCTCTGATATTTCCCACTCATTTTCTCTCCTTTCCCCTTTAGCCCCTTTCACTACTTTTTGTATTCCCCAAATGAATGAGACCATATAATGTTTGTCCTTCTCCGATTGACTTACTTCACTCAGCATAATACCCTCCAGTTCCATCCACGTCGAAGCAAATGGTGGGTATTTGTCGTTTCTAATGGCTGAGGAATATTCCATTGTATACATAGACCACGTCTTCTTTATCCATTCATCTTTCGATGGACACCGAGGCTCCTTCCACAGTTTGGCTATTGTGGACATTGCTGCTAGAAACATCGGGGTGCAGGTGTCCCGGCGTTTCATTGCATCTGAATCTTTGGGGTAAATCCCCAGCAGTGCAATTGCTGGGTCGTAGGGCAGGTCTATTTTTAACTCTTTGAAGAACCTCCACACAGTTTCCAGAGTGGCTGCACCAGTTCACATTCCCACCAACAGTGTAAGAGGGCTCCCCTTTTCTCCGCATCCTCTCCAACATTTGTGGTTTCCTGCCTTGTTAATTTTCCCCATTCTCACTGGTGTGAGGTGGGATCTCATTGTGGTTTGGATTTGTAGTTCCCTGATGGCACGTGATGTGGAGCATTTTCTCATGTGTTTGTTGCCATGTCTGTGTCTTCCTCTGTGAGATTTCTGTTCATGTCTTTTGCTCAGTTCATGACTGGATTGTTTGTTTCTTTGCTGTTGAGTTTAATAAGTTCGTTTTAGATCTTGGAAACTAGCCCTTTATCTGATACGTCATTTGCAAATATCTTCCCCCATTCTGTAGGTTGTCTTTCAGTTTTGTTGACTGCTTCTTTTGCTGTGCTTTTGATTTTGATGAAGTCCCAATAATTCCTTTTTGCTTTTGTTTCCCTTGCCTTTGTGGATGTATCTTGCAAGAAGTTGCTGTGGCCAAGTTCACAAAGGGTGTTGCCTGTGTTCTCCTCTAGGATTTTGATGGAATCTTGTCTCACATTTAGATCTTTCATCCATTTTGAGTTTATCTTTGTGTCTGATGTAAGAGAATGGTCTAGTTTCGTTCTTCTGCATGTGGATGTCCAATTTTCCCAGCACCATTTATTGAAGAGACTGTCTTTCTTCCAGGGGATAGTCTTTCCTGCTTTGTCGAATATTAGTTGACCATAGAGTTGAGGGTCCACTTCTGGGTTCTCTATTCTGTTCCATTGATCTATGTGTCTGTTTTTGTGCCAGTACCACACTGTCTTGATGACCACAGCTTAGTACTACAACCTGAAATCTGGCATTGTGATGACCCCGGCTCTGGTTTTCTTTTTCAATATTCCACTGGCTATTTGGGGTTCTTTTCGGATTCCACACAAGTCTGAAGATGATTTGATCCAACTCTCTGAAAAAAGTCCATGGATTTTGATAGGGATTGCATTACATGTGTAAATTGCCCTGGGTAACATTGACAATTTCACAATATTAATTCTCCCAATCCATGAGCACGGAATACTTTTCCATCTCTTTGTGTCTTCCTCAATTTCTTTCAGAAGTGTTCTGTAGTTTTTAGGGTATAGGTCCTTTACCAGTTTGGTTAGGTTTATTCCCTAGGTGTCTTATGCTTTGGGGTGCAATTATAAATGGGATTGACTCCTTAATTTCTCTTTCTTCAGTCTCATTGTTAGTGTATAGAAATGCCACTGACTTCTGGGCATTGATTTTGTATCCTGCCACGCTGCCAAATTGCTGTATGAGTTCTAGCAATCTTGGGGTGGAGTCTTTTGGGTTTTCTATGTACAGTAGCATGTCATCTGCAAAGAGGGAAAGTTTGACTTCTTCTTTGCCAATTTGAATGCCTTTTATTTCTTTCTGTTGTCTGACTGCTGAGGCTAGGACTTCCAGTACTATGTTGAATAGCAGTGGTGAGAGTGGACATCCCTGTCTTGTTCCTGATCTTAGGGGAAAGGCTCCCAGTGCTTCCCCATTGAGAATGATATTTGGTGTGGGCTTTTCGGAGATGGCTTTTAAGATGCTGAGGAATGTTCCCTCTATCCCTACACTCTGAAGAGTTTTGATCAGGAATGGATGCTGGATTTTGTCAAATGCTTTCTCTGCATCTATTGAGAGGATCATATCATTCTTGTTTTTTCTCTTGTTGATATGATCTATCACATTGATTGCTTTACGAGTGTTGAACCAGACTTGCATCCCAGGGATAAATTCCACTTTGTCATGGTGAATAATCTTCTTAATGTACTGTTGGATCCTATTAGCTAGTATCTTGTTGAGAATTTTTGCATCCATGTTTATCAGGGATATTGGTCTATAATTCTCCTTTTTGGTGGGGTCTTGTCTGGTTTTGGAATTAAGGTGATGCTGGCCTCATAGAACGAATTTGGATTGAATTTGGAAGTACTCCATCTCTTTCTATCTTTCCAAACAGCTTTAGTAGAATAGGTATGGTATCTTCTTTAAACGTTTGATAGAATTCCCCAGGGAAGCCATCTGGCCCTGGACTTTTGTGTCTTGGGAGGTTTCTGATGACTGCTTCAATTTCCTCCCTGGTTATTGGTCTATTCAGGTTTTCTATTTCTTCCTGCTCCAGTTTTGGTAGTTCGTGATTTTCCAGAAACGCGTCCATTTCTTCTAGATTGCCTAATTTATTGGTGTATAGCTGCTCATAATATGTTTTTAAAATCATTTGTATTTCCTTGGTATTGCTTGTGATCTCTCCTTTTTCATTCGTGATTTTATTAATTTGAGTCTTTTCTCTTTTGTTTTTAATAAGGCTGGCTAATGGTTTATCTATCATATTTATTCTTTCAAAGAACCAACTCCTGGCTTTGTTGATCCGTTCCACAGTTCTTCTGGACTCTACTTCATTGAGTTCTGCTCGAATCTATATTATACTCTTCTTCTGCTGGGTGTAGGTTTTATTTGCTGTTCTTTCTCCAGTTCCTTTAGGTGCAAGGTTAGCTTGTGTATTTGAGCTTTTTCCAGTTTTTTGAGGGATGCTTGTATTGCGATGTATTTCCCTCTCAGAACTGCTTTTGCTGTATCCCAAAGATTTTGAACAGTTGTATCTTCATTTTCATTAGTTTCCAAGAATCTTTTTAATTCTTCTCTAATTACCTGGTTGACCCTTTCATCTTTTAGCAGGATGATCTTTAACATCCACGTGTTTGAATTTCTTCCAAATTTCTTCTTGTGATTTAGTTCTAGTTTCAAAGCATTATGGTCTGAAAACTTGCAGGGGATGATCCCAATCTTTTGGTATCGGTTAAAACCTGATTTGTGACCCAGTATGTGGTCTACTCAGGAGAAAGTTCCATATGCACTTGAGAAGAACATGTATTCAGTTGCATTTGGATGTAAAGTTCTGTAAATATCTGTGAAATCCATCTGGTCCAGTGTATCATTTAAAGCTCTTGTTTCTTTGGAGATGTTGTGCTTAGAAGATCTGTCATTTGTAGAAAGCACCATGTTGACGTATCCCAGTATTAGTGTATTATTATCTAACTTTGTGTTTATTTTGGTTATTAATTGATTGATATACTTGGCAGCTCCCACATTACGGACATAAATATTCATGATTGTTAGGTCCTCTTGTTGGATAGGCCCTTTAAGTATGATATAGTGTCCCTCTTCATCTCTTACTAGTCTTTGGGATAAACTTTAATTTATCTGATATGAGGATGGCTACCCCTGCTTTCTTTTGAGGACCATTTGAATGGTAAATGGTTCTCCAACCTTTCATTTTCAGGCTGCAGGTGTCCTTAGGTCTAAAATGAGTCTCTTAGGATGCCTGGGTGGCTCAGTGGTTGGGCATCTTTGGCTCAGGCGTGATCCTGGAGTCTCGGGATCAGGTCCCGCATCAGGCTTCCTGCATGGAGTCTGCTTCTCCCTCTGCCTGTGTCTCTGCCTCTGTGTGTGTGTGTGTGTGTGTGTGTCTCATGAATAAATAAATAAGATCTAAAATAAATAAATAAATAAAATGAGTCTATTGTAGACAATAAATAGATGGGTCTTGCTTTTTTATCCAGTCTGAAACCCTGCGTCTTTTGATGGGATCATTAAGCCCATTCATGTTCAAAGTTACTATTGAAAGATATGAATTTAGTATCATAATACAGTCCCTGTTTTTGTGGCTTATTTCTTTGGGCTTCCTCTTTCTTTTACAGGGTCCCTGTTAATATTTCTTGCAGAGCTGGTTTGGTGGTCACATATTCTTTCAGTTTCTGCCTATCTTGGAAGCTCTTTATGTCTCCTTCTATTCTGAACGAGAGCCTTGCTGGATAGAATATTGTTGGCTGCATGTTCTTCTCATTTAGGACCCTGAATATATCCTGCCAGCCCTTTCTGGCCGGCCAGGTCTCTGTGGACAGGTCTGCTGTTAATCTAATAGTTCTCCCCATATAAGTTAGGGATCTCTTGTCTCTTGCTGCTTTAAGGATTTTCTCTTAATCTTTGGAATTTGCAAGTTTCACTACTAAATGTCAAGGTGTTGAATGGTTTTTATTGATTTTAGGGAGGATCTCTCTATCTCCTGGATCTGAATACCTGTTTCCCTCCCCAAATTAGGGAAGTTCTCAGCTATGATTTGTTCAAATATGCCTTCTGGTTCTCTGTCCCTTTCAGCGCCCTCTAAAACCCCAATTAAATGCAGGTTTTTCCTTCTGAGGCTGTCATTTATTTTCCTTAACCTTTCCTTCATGGTCTTTTAATTGTTTTTCTCTTTTTTCCTGAGCTTCCTTCCTTGCCACCAACTTGTCTTCTATGTCACTCACTCTTTCTTCTACCTCGTTAACCCTCATCGTTAGGACCTCCAGTTTGGATTGCATCTCATTTAATTGATTTTTAATTTTGGCCTGATTAGATCTAAATTCTGCAGTTATTAAGTCCCTTGAATCCTTTATGCTTTTTTCCAGAGCCACCAGTAGCTTTATAATTGTGCTTCTGAATTGGTTTTCTCACATCGAATTGTTATCCAAATTCTGTAACTCTGTGCCGGAGGGTACTGTTTCTGATTCTTTCTTTTGTGGTGAGTTCTTCTTTCTAGTCATTTTGCTCAGTGCAGAGTGGCCAGAAACGAGTTGTACTTGTGAGAAGCGCAAACTCTTCTCTCTGTTGCGTTCCAGCTGTTCTCTCTTTAAATCTCAAGTCGAAAAAAAAGAAAAAAAAAACTCAAGTCGAATTCGTAGGTTTTCAGGATGATCTGAAAATTATCTAGGTAGTTGGTGGGGACAGGTGACTTGGGGACCTTACTCCTCCACCATCTTGCCCCACCCCCCTAATAATTTAGTTCTTAAGGGTGTCTTAATTTTATTACCGATGCAAACATTGCCAGCCCAAGGGTCAGGATCTCGTCCTGTGGTCTCAATCATAGTTAAATCCAAGCGCCTCTCGTATGTTGCAGACCATCTCCTTTCCCATTGGTTTTCTCGGGTTTTCATTCCGGCCATGCGAAGAAATATTTGTCAAGATAGAAGAAAGTATTTCGTTTAACGGTTTATGGGCTGGATCTGTGACTTTGCCTTGCAGGAAGGAGGATGGCAGACCTCCAGGCTTTGTAAAGAGTAAACCTGCCTTGAGGTAAGGGGCAGCCGCCTTCCCCGCCCGCCCCTACTTGCGAAACAAACCCCACCACCTTCCTCGCCACTGTGTCTTGAGGATGTTAGCGACATCACGTACTGGAGAGTACTTAGCTCATGGAGATGCTGCATGAGGTCTTTGCTGAAGGCGGAGGATGGCTGTGCAGAGGGTCTAGACAGGGACAGAAGACGGTCTGCAAATGAGAAACACAAGATGAGCTGGACTTAGCGACTGTCTGTCCTGTCCGCTAAGGACGTGGACCCGATGGCGCCCAAGGCGCATCCAGCACCAGGGTCCCCTGGGCGGAAGTGGCCGCAGCTCCTAGGCCAGCGGGGGTGGTGGGGGGTTCGGGGGCCTTCTTCTCCGCGCTCTCTGGGCACAGGCAGGTCCTCTCCGTCCAGTCCTGCCCGGCGGCCAGCAGGTGGCGCCCAAAGCTCAGAATGGGCTTCGGGGCTGGGGGGGCGGGGGGAGCGTTGAGAGCTCCCCGGCAAAACAAAAGGGGTCCTTTCCACTCCTGCCCGCTTCCAGCTCCCTCCCTCCCCTCCATCACTACTAGGTCCGGAGGGTCAGGTCTTGGAGGCGGAATCCTGGAGTGCAAACCCTCTTCGGCTGAAGAAAGTTCTGCTATTTTTAAGCGGGTGAAGCCTGCCCCGGTGTCAGGGGCGCCCCGAGCCCCTTCTGAGGCTGGAGGCCAACGTGGACGGAGCTGCAGGGCAGCCTCCAGAATCCAAGGCTGAGATCCGACTGGAGAGGATGCTGGGGTGCAGCCGCTGAATGCCACAACGGGGGGCCAGCAGAGTGCTCCCCCCACCCCCACCCCTATGGGTGCTCCGGGTTCAGGCGGACCGGCAGTTCTCCAGCTGGGCTAGGAGCAAAGCCTGCTAGGGCAGCGGCCACAGCCCAGCTGAGAGCATGCCTTGCATCCCACCCCCTTCTCTCACCTTGGGGGAGGGGGGCTTTCTCCTTGGGGACGCAGAGGGGCCTTGCCCTGCACACAGCCACCTGCACCTGGAGACCTGGGGAGCAAGGGTAAAGAGGCCGCTGGACATCATCCAAACTCTCGGAGAAGAACGTCCTTGCCTTCCTGCTTCGGCTCACTAAGTATTAACTGAGTACCTACTGTATGGGGGGGGGGGGGGCTTTGCTAAGCCTGTTTGGGGTGGAGGAATGGGGGAGGAGATATCCAAAGAAAAAAGTGAGTAAGATATGACCTCTGACCTCATGGAGTTCACAGTAGGAGGGGTGCTGACAAGGATGGGAGAAAGGCAGCTTCAAACACTCACTTCAAACACTCACAAAAGCCAGGCCCAGGTATAGAAGAGGAAGAGGAGGAAGAGGAAGAGGAGGAGGTTTGGGTCACTTCTGCCTTTAGTGGAGTCCAGGGGATGTTGCACATGCAGAAGAGCCCCAGCCTGTTTTTGTTCCCAGAGAGAACAGAGGTACAAAGGCAAGAATCCTGGAAACTGTTTGCTGGAGGGGGAGGGTGGGAGAGGACAGGTGATGCAAGAGTGGCCAGGTGAACGACCCAAGAGGCTCACAGTCCAGAGGTGCTGCCTGAGGACCTGGCTCCCCAGGGGTCCTCTTCTTCACGAGAAGAGATGCAGGTCCAGGCAACCATGGAAGCTCAAGCCTCAGGAGTGTGTCTGTGGCCCAAGGCCAGGGTGAGCAGGATCTATTGGGCAGAGGGGACTTCCCCCCTTTCCTTACCTTATTATTCCCTCCAGGTCACATATGCGTCTCTTCAGCTCCCTGGTTAAGGATGGAAGTGCCTGGATAGAGACTGACATTGTGCACTTTGCGGGTATGTCTCTGGACGAGGCCAGTGGCTTCCTCTCTCTCTCTCTCTCTCTCTCCCTCTCTCTCCCTCTCTCTCCCTCTCTCTCCCTCACCTTGGGGCAGCAACACATTTTGGGCTCCTAGCCTCTGCTTCTGACCTTCCTTCTCAGCTTGGTCCCCGGATAGCTGCATCTCTGCCACTGTTAGTTACCAAGAGGTCCTTCCTAAGGAACCCTTAGGCAGGTGGGTCCCCAGAGTGCCAGCACCCTTCCTGGGCCACCAGTAGAACTGGACCACGATAACCGGTGGATTTTTGCCTGCGTCTTCAACGTGGGCTCTAACCAGTTTAGGTCAAGCGGCCAGATCCTGGGTGGGAGAAGGAATATCTGAAGCTCCCTCCACACACCTTGACAACTGCTCGCCCTCAGGGAAGCACCAGCTGGACTCCAGAATGGTCCAGCTTTATCTCAGAGCACCCTACTGCACACAGGAGCACTGTGAACTCCCAGTCACCTTCTGTTTCCTCATATTAATTGCCAGTGGAGGACAGATTGAAGCTCCTACCCCATGTAGCCAGGGACCTTAGGTGTGCTGATCCAGGTGCGCTAACCCCCCAGCAGGTATTGCCTCTTTAGCAATGCTAAAGTTAGGTGAAGCCCACCCACCCCAGGGGAGCTTTGAGGGTCTGCTGAGCACTGCCCAAGGAGATCTACTGAGAGAAAGAGCCTCAAGGACGCACCAATTGGGGAAGGCAAAGGTTAGGAGGGGTGGAGGGTGTCTCTGGCACAGTCATTAATTAAGCAAACAAGCTTATGCACTGTGTTTATGCTTTCAGCACCATCAGAGTCACTTTTATTTCTACTGAAGGAGGAGGATGAATTTTGAGTTGTTCATCTTAAATCTTCAAGACAAACTGGGCTGTTACAAGATTTGAATACAAACAGAGCTCCTTTAAGAACAGCTGAATAAGCCTACTGTTGGGTGTTTTATATTTACTGATACACATCTTTAGGCATCGTGAATCTGAAATAACTACCAGAGGCTCCTTAATGTCCATGAAAAGGAGAGTAAAATATTACTTCTACTGGTATTATTTTGATATGGGGGGGGGGGAGTCCTCTCTTTCTAAAAGAAAAAAAAAGCCCAGCTGTTTCTTGTACAGAGGAACTGAGAAATAATATTAGCTTTGAAATTTATTTTTTCCTTTAATCTAAAATCTTACTAGGAAGACAGATACAAGTTTTTCAACATTCTTTTTTTTAAGATTGTATTTATTTATTTGAGGGAGAGAGAGAGAGAGCATAAGTGGGGTTAGGGGCAGAGGAAGAAGCAGACTCCTCGTTGAGCAGGAAACCTGACAAGGAGCTCAATCCCAAGATCTGAAGATCATGACCTGAACCAAAGGCAGGCACTTAACTGACTGAGAAACCGAGGATCCTGTTTTTCTTTTTCCCTTTTTTTCTTTTTTTTAAGATTTTATTTATTGATTCATGAGAGACACAGAGAGAGGCAGAGACGTAGCCAGAGGGAGAAGCAGGCTCCCTGTGGGGAGCCCGATGCAGAACTCGATCCCAGGACCACGGGGTCGTGACCTGAGCCAAAGGCAGACACTCAACTGCTGAGCCACCCAAGAGCCCCAAGTTGGGATATTTTTTTTAAACAAAGTATCATCTTACTAATACAAACACACACATAAACTATAAACCACTAAGAAGTATCTAAGTCGGGGATCCCTGGGTGGCACAGCGGTTTAGCGCCTGCCTTTGGCCCAGGGCGCGATCCTGGAGACCCGGGATCGAACCCACATCAGGCTCCCGGTGCATGGAGCCTGCTTCTCCCTCTGCCTGTGTCTCTGCCTCTCTCTCTCTCTCTCTCTGTGTGACTATCATAAATAAATAAAAATTAAAAAAAAAGTCAATGTCATTGGAAAAAAAAAAGAAGAAAAGGAGCTAGTCTATAAAAAAAAAAAAAAAAAAAAGGAAGTATCTAAGTCATAACCAGCAGGTGGCTATTCAACACCAGGGTTGACAAAATGCTTAAAGATGGGAGGCATCCTCACAGGCAAAGGCTCCTCCCCCACCACACACACTATAATAACTTTCAAATTTCTCTCCTCCTCAAGGACTGACAAGCGGTCCACTCAAGATGAAGTAGGTGATCTAGTGCTTTTCAAACAGGTCAAAATTCTCATGATGTAAGGATTTATTTCTGGATAGGTGTCATGCGAGGCAGGATCCAAGCCTCCCAAAAGCTAAAATGGCCATGAACACTAATGAAGAGACTTTTACAGAAATTGCATCTGCAACATTACGGATTCTTACAGCTACTCTTGAAAGAGTAGTGATAAGGGCCACTTGACTGAATTCAAACTACATGATTATCACATAGTTTAGAATACAGTTTGGAGCGATCTAACGAGCAGAAGGAAAGGCAAGAATTCTTTAGAGGAAGACAGCTGGAGTTTCTGCAATTTTTACATACTTTTTCCAGCATTCGATCAAAAAGCACTAGTCAAGCCAAGAGACAGGACTATAGACAGAAGTGCAAAGGAAAAAAAGCCAAAGGGGAAAAAAAATCACAAATGATACAGATTAAAGTTAACAAAACAGAATCTGTAAGATAACAAATTATTGCAGGAGTGGAGAGAAAGTTTAGGAAAATAAGCAAAAGGGTTTAAAAAGTTCACCACAGACCCATAATCTGATTAAAGAAATAAGTCTAATTGAAACAGTAGCACTGTGCATTGCAGTAGCTGAGATATGATTTCAGTCAGTGGATAGACAGCAGAAAAATACAGCAGAAAACTGGGTTAATAAACCTGAGACAGTTCTACAGATGACAGCCACATAGAAGTAGAGAAAGAATCAAAAACATTAAACAAAGGGCATTAGTATGCTGAGCACAGCAGCCCTGTTCCGGGAGCTAAGGTTACATCAGTGAGCAAAACAGGAGCAGGGAGATCGTCCTTATAGAGCCGAGAGCTAATGAAGTAAAATATATAATATGTCAGATGGTGATACAGGCTAGAGAGATGGAGAAAGGACAAAGAGGGGGAGAAGAAGACTCATAGGAGGGTTATGATTTTTAAAATATTTTATTTATTTGAGAGCAAGAGAGTGAGACAGAGCATGAGCACAGGCGAAGGGCAGAGGGAGAAGCAGGCTCCACGTTGAGCAGGGAGCCCAACTCGGGGCTCAATCCCAGGACCCTGAGATCATAACCTGAGCCAAGGGCAGACACCTAACAGACTGAGCCACCCAAGTGCCCCTATAATTTTAAATAAAGTCTTCAGAGGAGACCTCAGAGAGAAGGTGACATTTCAGCAAGGCCTTGAAGGAGGAAGGCATGAGACGTACCTATAGCTTGGGGAGTAGGGGAAAAAAAGTAGAGGAAGAAATAAGTAAAAACGTCCCAAGGTGGGAGCACGTGTGGCCTAGTTTTGGGTAACAATGAGTGAAGAAGAGGAAAACGGGTCAATGGGTGAAGCCGAAGAAGGAATAAGAACCACATGGTACAGGACCTAATGAAGCTCCAGTGGGAACTTTGGCTTTACACTGAATGAGGCAGGAGACGTTGAAGTCTTGGGCAGAGAAGTGACACCACCAGGCTAATGTTTAAATGTTAAATGGCACCTCTCTGGGTATTGCATCAAGAATATACTGTAGACTTGCTTGAGTTGACAGGAACTGATATCTTTGCTTGAAAACAAATTTAAAAAAATGTTGACTAGGATAGAAATTAAGAGGGAAGAAAGAGTACATGGCAAACCCCAGAACCTCAGGGAAATACGGGGTGTTTGGATTCAGGGACCTGGTGGTGACGAAGCAGATGATGAAGTTCTTGTTAATATTCTAATGCCTGGGACCCTAGGAGTTCTTGGGATCTGGTGATGGAATGACGAAGTTCTTGCTGCAGTCACCTGGCAGCTGGCATGTCAGAAAGGCCAGGACTGTGTGCATCAGGGTCGCCTCTTCTACATAGCGACATGGAAAGTACTAGGAATTCCAGAACTGTGGGGACAGCACAAGGACTGTTGCTGATGCCCATGGAAAACTGAACAAGGACGTCAAGTTCAGATCCTTAATGTATTGCTTCAAGGTGACTGCAACTCAGAGACTTTCTTTTTTTTTTAAGAATTTATTTATTTATTCATGAGAGACATGGAGAGAGAGAGGCAGAGACACAGGCAGAGGGAGAAGCAGGCTCCATGCAGGGGCCCGACGTGGGACTGGATCCCAGGACTCCGGGATCACGACCTGGGCTGAAGGCAGGCGCTCAACCGCTGAGCCACTCAGGTATCCCAACTCAGAGACTTTCTGTGGCCGGGTCAGAGTCCCTTACCTTTCGTAAAGCATCCACTTGGACACAAAAAGGAAGGTTCCATGTGATTTTGTGAACTGAAGAAAGCCACAGGTTGGGAGCAACTGGGACTCAACTCATTCAAAAAGGATATCAGGGAGCATTTGCAGGCTGCAGGTAGACCCAAACCCTCCTGACATGCTCCGGACTTAGCCTCCCTATGCCAGACCCAACCACGGCTGTGTATCCTGCTTGAAAACAAAAACACAGAGACAAAGATGTTCAGTCAAACCAACATTTACTCAAGGGTTAGAAACCTGGAGATCTACTGTGTTGGTCGGGAAGCCACCAATGGAACGTTTGCAAAGACATTTGGCAGTAACTTACTCAGTAGACCTTACAAAGTGGGGTCCCCCCAAGTGCAGGGAACCAGCACTGTCTCCGTCCTGCTGTTTTGGAGCTGCCCGGAGCCTCGTATTGCATTTAAGAAGCCACTAGTCTGGCTCCAAATGCTTGACTTCTCTTGGTCAGCCCTCTGTTATTAAAAGCTCTTACATAATAAATTGTTTTATTTGTACCAGAATGTTGTGCCCAAGATTGCGAATCCGAGAAACCACCAAGGAGCTGACACCGATGCAAACACACGAGGGTTTATTTACAAGCTCGAGCTTGGGTCCAAGTGCACCCGACACAGCGGAGCAGGGACTTGGACCCCGAAACTAAGAGGCGTAGCAGCTTTATAGGGGCCAGAGGCCCATGGGATACGCAGAAAGTTGCACAGTCATCGGTCCGCACGCAGGTGGCCGATTGAATTACACCTTACCCTATAGTATCCACTTGAGCTGGCCTATTACTTTGGTCAGAATTGGCGCGCAGTTTTGGCGGGCACAAGGCAGGGTTACATTGTTATGAGCCGATTTCCGATTAGGGTGTGCCCAGCGGCTTGACTGGAGGGGGGCAGCGCCTTAAGCAATAAGCAGGTCATGTGGGGGTCATATGGGAGGTGGCGGGTGTAGCACAAAATGGAGTTAGTCCTGCTCTGCTTGTCCAGGGGTAGGGGATTTTTGTTAAATTTCCTGGGTCCCACACAGAACTGTTAAGTATCATGGCATATGTCTTATTTAGACAGTTGGGCTGTTTCCTGAAAAAGAAAGTTCATAGAACACTATCTTCTGACTAGCCCCATTAGGTGAAATTCCGGAGTTAAGCAGATTCCCAAGAAACACAGTCATGCTCCTGGCATCCATCCGTTAGAGATGCTGAGGAGCTGCTCCTCCCTGGCTTAGAGGTGCTGTCACTGCCTCGCCAGAGGAAGGCTCCATGCAAAAAATAATAATAATAGCAATTTCCCTCAGATCCAATCCCTATCCACCACAAGCTGGGAATTAGGGTGGGATCCCAGGGGCCCAGGTGTAAGGTGTAAAATCAGACTCTGAAAGAGAACCTTACCTGCTGATGGGATTCAGAATTTGTGTATTTATATAAGCAATAATCTACAGACTGCTTATGGAAATTTTTGAGGATGATCAATCAATGGAAGAGAAACATGACGTCAGGCTGAATCTATCTGCATATGTGGACTTTTTTTTTTTATTAAGATTTTATTTATTTATTCCTGAGAGACACAGAGAGAGGCAGAGACACAGGCAGAGGGAGAAGCAGGCTCCCTGTGGGGACTCCGATACGGGACTCCATCCCAGGAACCCCGGGGTCACGTCCTGAGCCGAAAGCAGATGCTCAACCCCTGAGCCCCCCAGGCACCCCCGCAGTGTGTGGACTTAACAGAGATTCTGCATTTGCACGTGTGGGTGAGATTCTCACACTTGGTTCTGTTGGATGACACGTCATCAGATCCGTCCAATGACGCAAAGGAAGTTCAGATGCTATAAAACTCTTGACATGTTGCAGAAGGGCTTCAAAGATCTGGGACAGAAAAATGCTGGGTTAGTTCCATCACAAATGTCCCACCCGCCCGAACTCACACTACATCCCCTGGGAGGACCTA
Source organism: Canis lupus baileyi (assembly GCF_048164855.1). NCBI lineage: Eukaryota > Metazoa > Chordata > Mammalia > Carnivora > Canidae > Canis > Canis lupus. The sequence goes on from NC_132840.1 coordinate 57,149,436, forward strand.
AAAGATTGTTCTTTACCAGAATTGAAGAGGCAATATCCTCTAAGTGAGATTTACTGAGTGTTCAATAAAAACAACTAGTATATTTACACTCACACACATACACACACACATACAAACTGGGGATTGTTTGTGCCTGTGAATTTTAATTCAAGACAAATTTCTAGATAAATTAAAATCACTCAGTAATTACCTGAATTTTGCATTAGCCCAGGGAGCCATCCCAACTAGGGATTCGATAAAGTACATTTAAGTGACATCATAACACCACACAACAATTCATGATTTTAAGTATTTGTCAGAGAGATAGATGCATCTTAAAAATTCCCAATCCAGGGCACCTGGGAGGCTCAGCAGTTGAGCATCTCCCTTCGGCTCAGGGCATGACCCTGGAGTCCTGAGATGGAGTCCCACATCCAGCTCCCCGCAGGAAGCCTGTTTCTCCCTCTGCCTGTGTCTCTGCCTCCCTGTGTGTGTCTCATGAATAAATAGATAAGTCTTTAAAAAAAATTCCTATCCAAATGAATGGAGTCTGTCAATCCACATATACTGCAATATTATCTGACATTTATAAGAAGCAGTTTATAAAGTTATTAATTATTGAATTGTAAAAATTTTTATTAAAGTCATGTACCTATTCACATACTTTTAAGTACTAATGTGTATATAGGGATTTATCTGACCTATATAGTAAGTGTAAAGATTTTAGGAAAGGCCACAACAATCTTCTAAAAAGATCTAAAGTCTTGAGCAAACTTAAGTAGCAAGTTGGCATTTTTATTTCCCACTATGGAAAAAATCACAAGATGATGTACAGCCATTCCTTAACTCCAAAATTTACACAGTCATTTAATTTTGCAAAAGGATTGCCTTGATGAGAACAATTAGATGAATCTGAATTAAAATGTAATTCCCTAGGGATGCCTGAGTGGCTCAATCAGTTATGCAACGGACTCTTGGTTATGACCTCAGGGTCCTGAGGTGGGGCCCACATAGGGCTCCATTATATGTATATAATTCCCTCATTTTGCTTTTGCTAAGTAATACTAAAACCATCTATATTATGATTAAAAGTCCCAATAGAAATGAGTTTCTGGGGCACCTGGGTGGTTCAGTGGGTTAAGCGTCTGCCTAGGGTTCAAGTCATGATCTCAGGGTCCTGGGATCGAGTCCCAGGTCAGGGTCCCTGCTCAGCGGTGAGCCTGCTTCCTCGTCTCCCTCTGTCCCTCCTCACTGCTCCTGTGCTCTCTCGCTCTCTCGCTCTCTCCCTCAAATAAATAAATTAATTAAATATTTTTTAAAAATTAATAGAAGAGTTTCTTAGGCTCAGTTAGTGGAGTATGGGACTCTTCATCTAGAAGTTGTAGGTTCGAGCCCCATATTGGGTGTAGAGACTACTTAAAAATAAAATCATTTTTTTAAGTTTCTTAAAAGTCTTTTAATTAATAGTTAGCCTGATACAAATTTATATATTTGTTCTTCTTTTTTTTAAAAAAAAGTCTTGATAAGACTAGATTTATTTAATATAAACAGCTGCTCTTTATTCTAAGATTACATCTACTAGTATTTTTTTGATGGTCAACTGTTCATTCTTTTGATATTTGTGTGTAAGAAGGATTTTTAAAATTGAAGTAGAGTTGACACATTTCCTCTTTACCTGCTAACTCAGTAGACATTAGTTTAATTTTTATTAGTAATATTTGTGCATGATTACTTCCATGGATTTCCTTATATCCCCACAAGCATATCAAATTTATCTTCTAACCAAATATTTCATAACGCGAGTGAATTTTTTCACTCAAAAACTCCCTTTCACAACTAGAAGAGGAAGGATAAGATTCTCTCCCCAGAGTGGCCATGGAGGTGAGACTCTCAGAGATCCCTTCAAGAGAGTCTGCTGCAGGGAATGTGTGTGTGTGGGGGGGGGGACACAGCCTCCAGCTGTCACCCGTCCCCAGCAATCACTGCGGCACTCCCACCCGGGCTGGGCTTTCCCCAGGATGCCCCCCAGCCCCGGAGAGCCGCTGGGCCATTTCTGTCTGCAGCAAGACTCCTTCACTGGGGAATTTCTGTCCTGTGGCTCCTCGGCTTGTCCAAGACTTTCTCAGAGCACTGGAGTCTGAGGTTCCCGAGGTGGTGATCAACCCTTGGAGATGTCTCATAACTAATAAAATAGAAGCTCTGCTGAATTTGACTTTGCACTCTTTATTTTCAAGCGACCTTCAGAAATGAGTCATCCCATATCATTAATGAAGTGCTCTCTAAAGGAAATTACTTTCCTTCCTCATATCTGTAGTATTTATGTCAGTACTTTTTAAAACTTTCCAGGATAGTTAACATACTGCATCGTATGCATTTCAGGTGTACATTATGGTGATTCAACTCTTCCACTCATCACCTGGCACTCATCAGGACAAGTGCCTTCCTTAGTCCCCATCACCTGTCTCCCTCATCCTCCCACCCACCTCCCTTCTGGTGGCCATCAGTTTCTTCTCTAGAGTTAAGAGTCTGTTTCTTGATTTGTCTCTTTTTTTCTTTGTTTGCTTTGTTTCTTAGATTCCACACATGAGTGAGATCATATGGTATTTGTCTTTCTCTGACCGGCTTATTTGGGCTCAGCATGATATCCTCTGAATCCATCCACATTGTTGCAAGTGGCAAGATTCCATTCTTTTATATGGCTGAGTCATATTCCTGTGTGTGTGTGTGTGTGTGTGTGTGTACATACCACATCTTCTTTGTCCTTTACTCCATCAGTGAACATGTGGGCTGCTTCCATAATTTTGCTATTGTAAATAATGCCATGATAAACATAGGGGTGCGCATGTCTTTTCTTTTTTTTTTTTTTTAATTTTTTTTTAAATTTTTATTTATTTATGATAGTCACAGAGAGAGAGAGAGAGAGGCAGAGACACAGGCAGAGGGAGAAGCAGGCTCCATGCACCGGGAGCCTGACGTGGGATTCGATCCCGGGTCTCCAGGATCGCGCCCTGGGCCAAAGGCAGGCGCTAAACCACTGCGCCACCCAGGGATCCCCGCATGTCTTTTCAAAGTTGTGTTTTCATGTTCTTTGGGTAAATACCCAGTAGTAGAATTACTAGATTATATGGTATTTCTATTTTTAATATTTTGAGGAATTCCCCTACTGATTTCCATAGTGGCTGCACCAGTTTGCACTCCCACTGACCCAGTGCACGAGGGTTCCTTTTTCTCCACATCCTTGCCAACACTTGTTATTTCTCATCTTTTTGATATTAGTTGTTCTGACAGACTGTGGTTTTGATTTGCATTTCCCTGATGATGAATAATGGCCATCTGGATGTCTTCTTTGGAGAAGACATATCTTCATGTCTTCTGCCCATTTTTCAATTGTATGTTTGGAGGGGTGGTATTGAGTTGTATAAGTTCTTTATAGATTTTGGATACTCATCCTTTTTTCGATCTGTCATTTGCAAGTATCTTCTATTCTGTAGGTTGCCTTGTAGTTTTGTTGATTGTTTCCTTTGCTGTGCAGAAGCGTTTTATTTTGATGTGGTCCCAATAGCCAATTTTTTTCCATGACTCAGGAGACATATCTAGAAAGAAGTTGTTATGGCTGATGTCAGAGACCTTACTGCCTGTGCTCTTTTCTAGGATTTTTATGGTTTCAGTCCTCATATTTAGGTCTTTAACCCATTTTATTTTTGTGTATGGTGTAAGAAAGTGGCCTGTTTTCATTCTTTTGCCTGTAGCTGTCCAGTTTTCGAGTACCATTTATTGAAGAGAACATCTTTTTCCCATTGTATATTTTTGCCTCCTTTGTTGAAGGTTAATTGACCATATAGGTTTGGGTTTAGTTCTGGGCTTTCTATTCTGTTTTGTTGATCTATGTGTCTGTTTTTATGCCAGTACCATAGTGTTTTGATTACTACAGCTTTGTAGTATAACTTGATCTCTAGGATGGTGACTCCTCCAGTTTTGTTTTTCATTTTCAAGGTTGCTTTGGCTATTTAGGGTCTTTTGTGGTTCCATATACAATTTAGGATAGTTTGTGAAAAAAAGCTGTTGGTATTTTGGTAAGTATTGCATTAATTCTGTAGGTTCCAATAAATCTGTAGTATGGACATTTTAACAATATTTGTTCTTCCAATCCATGAGCATGAAATGTCTTTCCATTTGTTTGTGTCATTTTCAATTTCATTCATCAATGTTTTTATAGTTTTCAGAGTACCAATCTTTTACCTCCTTGGTCAAGGTTATTCCTAGGTATCTTATTCTTTTTTGGTGAAATTGTAAATGGGATTGTTTTCTCAATTTCTCTTTCTGATACTTCATTGTTAGTGTGTAGAAATGCCACAAATTTCTGTATATTCATTTTGTATCCTGGGGCCTTACTGAATTCAGTTATCAGTTCTGGTAGCTTTTGGGGGGAGTCTTTAGGGTTTTCTATGTATAGCATCATATTATCTGCAAATAGTGAAAGTTTTATTTCTTCCTTATCAATTTGGATGTCTTTTATTCCTTTTTTCTTGTCTGATTGCTGTGGATAGGACTGCTAGTACCATGTTGAATAAAAGTGATGAGAGTGGACATCCTTGTCTTGTTCCAGATCTTAGGGGAAAAGCTCTTAGTTTTTCACAATTGAGTATGATGTTAGCTGTGGGGTTTTCATATGTTGCCTTTATTACATTAAGGTATATTCCTTCTAAGTGTACTTGGTTGAGCATTTTTTGTGGTTTTTTGGGGGATTTTTTTGTTTGTTTTGGTGCCAATTTTAAATATACTTTTATTTAAGACATTGCATTTTCCACCTACAGTACTTATAAAGTGTAATGTTATTTCCTTTCTCTGTACATATATTCCACATTCAAGTATTAAGAATGCCCAGTTATTTACTATAGAAGCTCAACTTTTAAAATGCCATGGAATTTACTACAAATTTGAGTCATCTGATGTTTTGTGGAACAATCTATGCTCAAGCTGGCTTAATGAACATCTTCAATGGTGGACCCAGAGGAAGCACTACCAGATGGAAGAGCTCCACCATGAGGGAAGCCCTCAGACATTCCTCCTGGCACACCTCCTGCACTCTGTTACATATTGGTAATGATGGAATTACAGACTTTCTCCAGCTCTTTCTGCTGATATTCACATTCGTCTTGCTTTGCAGTCTGCTTAATCTGGATTTTTCTCTCCAAATTTTTATTTAAATTCTAATTAGTTAAAAAAATTCTAATTAGTTAACATATAGTGTAATATTAGTTTCAGGAGTAGACTCTAGTGATTCATCATTTACATACAACGCCCAGTTATTGAGCATTTTTATCATGAAGGGGTGATATATTTTGTTGAATGCTTTTTCTGTATCTATTGAAATGTTCTTACAGTTCCCATTTTTTTCTCTCGTTGATATGATGCATCACATTGGTTGATTTGTGAAGACTGAACCACTCCTGCATCCCAGGAATAAATCCCAATTGACTGTAGTGAATTATTTTTTTTAATGTATTGTTAGATTTGGTTTGCTAATATTGTGCCAGTTCTTTATTATTATTATTATTATTATTATTATTATTATTATTAATGAGAGACACAGAGAGAGAGCCAAGATATAGGCAGAGGGAGAAGTAGGCTCTCCATAGGGAGCCCGATGTGGGCCTCAATCTCTGTGTTTGCAGCAGAGCATGCAGCATCATGCTCCAAACTGAAGGCAGACACCCAACCACTGAGCCACCCAGATGTCCCTATGCCAATACTTTTTTTTTTTTATGCCAATACTTTTTAAAGAACATACAGCTTAGGGACACCAGGGTTGCTCAGTCTGGTGATCGTCCCAGTCTTGGTTCAGCTCAGGTCATGATCTCAGGGTCTTGGGACGGATCATCCAATCCAGTCAGGCTCCACATTCAGTGGAGAGTTTGCTTAAGATTCTCTCTCTCTTTGTCCTTCCCCGACTCACATGCACTTGCTTGCACATGCTCTCTCTCTCTCTCTCAAATAAATAAATAAATATTTTTAAAAACTAAAGAACATACAGCTTCCTCAAATGTATTTCTTCATCATCAGAAAAACCAGAGTCCATTAGAATCCCAGAATTATCAACAATACTCCACCATTCATCTCTCAATTAATATAGGTTTTCATACAGGGAAAAACATTCCTTATATGAATAATGGGAAAAAAACAACTGAATTGAGATGAGCAACTTTGGGTATTTATACAATCTCTTTTCTTCCAAGGATAAGAAGGGGGAAATGTATGCAATCAGAAAACACAACTCAGCCCTGAGCTTCAGCTGGACTCAGAAGATGATAGGCTCCTGTCATCGAGAACAAGAAGACTTCTTAGGTCACTGATTCTCCTTCTTTGAGATTCAGGACCCCACAACAGTCCAGCAGCAGAGTATAAAACTCATTCATAGGGGCTGCAATTTTCTCAAAGAGAAAAAATCCACTTGCCTCAGCTCATAGATAAATGTCATCTGTATTTCATGAATACATACCCTGTGTCATCCAGCAAAAATATATAAGATAACAAACAGAAGAGAAGAAAAACCTAGCAGAAAGCAAAAATAATTTTCTCCCTTTCCAAGGAGTGGCAGAAACCACTCATGAAGCTGTGGCCCACAGAAACTACTCTTGGCCTTGTTGTGCCACAAAAGGAAAGAAGTTCATTAGCCGAAGTAGTGCTTGATGATTTAATTGCTTGGGACTATTTTCTTGCAGAACAGGGTGGAGTGCATTGTCCTTGCTAACACAATTTACTATGTTTATATCAACAGTTCTGCAGAAGTGAAAATTCATTTAGTTAAAATCAGAAAGCAAGCCAGTTGGCTGTGGCAGATTTCCCCAGAGACGCCTGCAGGAACTGATTGGTTTACTGGACTCTTTTCCAGCATTCTTCAAGGGATTAGATCAATGTCACAAGGAATGCTAAGGTTTGGGTTATTTGTACTCTGCATCTCATTAGTTGGACATGTAATTTTTTAAGAATGTGCTTTTCCATGCTTCCCCAGAAGAACCAAAGAGGCAGCTAAGTTTTGAGTCATACAGACTACACATGTCAAGCCAAGTGCCAGGGTTGTTTCATTCCCCAAATCCCCAACACAGTACCCTTTTTCAGAAGGAAGTAGGAGAGCGGAGGTCACCCAATCCCTCAAGACTGAGGAATGATGAAATTATAGGGGAGCTGGACCCTGCAGGTGGCCTGGCCATTCTCATGCCTCCAGTGGCACACCCTAAGACCAGATGGTGTTCCACTGCCTGCTGACCACAACTCAGCTTTGATCAGGAAATAAAAACCCCCTGGCTGCAAAAACCCAGGCCCTTGACCTATGGAGTAGAGCTTCCAGGTTACCTGGAGCACCTGCCCTGGGCTGTTCCTTTAGAGAGAAATAAAGTTCTATTTCCTGGAGCTATTGATCTCAACCCACCCTGATCAATACTCATAGCTGTAGATGTTTTCACATGGTAGCTTTTCAGCAGCATCGTTAACCGTTGGTTAGACAGATGGTGGAGCGGGCAGGCCTCACCAGGACCCAACAGGGGCCGTTCCTCCAAGGTCCGGTGCCCGGTGGGAGCCCTATTCCAGGTCGTCACTTGGTCATCATGCCATTGTTCCTACACGTGGCAGAGGGCAGAGGAGAGGAAGCAGGCTCTCCCTTGCTTCTTCTTACAAGGACACTAACCCCATTCATGGTGCCTCCAGCCCCATGACCTAATGACCTCCAAAACACCCCATGCTAAACACTATCACACTGGCGATGAGGGTGTCAACATACCAATTTGGGGGAGACACAAACTTTCAGTGCAGAACAGAGGCTAATCTTACTTTTCTTTCGAGGTCTCAGGTTGGCAGTGGTGTGGGTACAGCCTTCAATCCACCACTTTCTGCTCAGTTCAGCCAAACCACATAATGGCACCATTTCTTTCTTAATTTTAATGAAGCAAGACTTCCATGCTCTTTGCTTAAATAAGAAATCAAGAAGAGTCATTATTTTCCTATTCTTTTTTCTTTTTCAAAGATTTTACTTTTTATTTGAGAGAGAGGGAGCATGAGCAAGGGGAGCTGCAGAGGGAGAGGGAGAAGTAGACTCCCTGCTGAGCAGGGAGCCCAATGCGGGACTCGATCCCAGGATCCTGAGATCATGACCTGAGCGGAAAGCAGACGCTTCACCAACTGAGCCATTGAGGCACCCCTGTTATATTTTTCTTCATGAATGGGGGAGAAAGGAAAGCCAGACTGATCCTTTTCTGGATGAAGATATAAAATGTGTAGATGTTTCTAGTTGGATGAAAACAAGTGTGGTAATATGAATACTCCTGTCAGAGAAAAACATTATCGCTATTATCATCCTCATTGAAAAAAAAATTTTTTTTAGAGGCTTGGGGTTATTTTCACAGGAGACAGTGTGGAATATTTTCCACAGGACTCTCACGACCCTGAAATCATGACCTGAGCCAAAATCAAGAGCTGGATGCTTAGCCGACCGAGCCAGGTGCTCTTGTATTTTTTTCTTACAAAAAAAAAAAAAATGTTTTCTAGGAATTAATAATAGCCCAATTTTTTTCATTGACTTAGTTTCCTATATGCTTATCATTAATTCATCTCCAAACTCTTCTAGACACACAAGTTAAGCTGGCAGTTCATTTTCTGATTGGAATCATTTCTATAGGAGCCCTCCGTGCTCCTCCTGCCACCGGGCTCTCATCCCGCTGGACCAGCTGCACACTTATCATTTGTGAATTCTTCACTATCTGGGAAATCCACTTCCTCTCTCCTCTGAAAGATCTCCTGCTCCCCAACTCATCCTTCCACCCAACAAATACTGGGCATGCTGTCTGTGCCAAGCACTGTTCCAAGCTCTGAGAACTCAGCAAAGTGACATACTCAGCAAAGCTGACACATGGAATGGGTTATTTTCTCACAGCTGCCCTCCTCTATGAGATGAAGTTTCCAGTAAAGCCATGCACTCATAAACGGCAGTCATTGTTTTTATGGCGGTTTAAATTTTAAGGCACGTAACAAAAGATGGTTTTCAAAGTCTGTCAAATATATCACACATGTAGTAAATTTTTTCTTGCCAAAAATGTAGGTATGCATTTCACCATTCTTTTTTGTTTTTTAGAGATTTTATTTATTTATTCACGAGAGACACATAGAGAGGCAGAGACACAGGCAGAGGGAGAAGCAGGCTCCTTGTGGGGAGCCCGATGTGGGACTCATCCTAGGACCCCAGGGTCACGCCCTTAGCCGAAGGCAGACGCTCCCCCACCAAGCCCCCTGGGCGCCCACATTTCACCATTCTTACAGTGCTTTAGATGTATACATTTTAATTTTTTTTTAATTTATTTACGATAGTCACAGAGAGAGAGAGAGAGAGAAGAGGCAGAGACACAGGCAGAGGGAGAAGCAGGCTCCATGCACCGGGAGCCCGACGTGGGATTCGATCCCGGATCTCCAGGATCGCGCCCTGGGCCAAAGGCAGGCGCCAAACCGCTGCACCACCCAGGGATCCCTAGATGTATACATTTCAAACGCCAACAGGAGCCCCAATTTTGAACAGCATCCTTGGCACCCCACTACTGAGGATAAATCTGTCAACAAAACATAAAGAAGGAAAAATTTCAGCCTCACAGAGCCCAGAGATTTTAGTACAAGAAGACAAACAATAGGTAAATAAATAAGTAAAGCACATAATATGCCCCCCAAAACTGCTGAGTGCCATGGAGGAATAGAAGAGCAGGTTGGCAGTGGCGGAGGAGGGTTACAGGTGTCCAGGGAAGCCCCGGCTAAGAAGGCGACCTCTAAGGAAAATCCTTAAGGGAGTGTGAGCCATGGATACTTCTAGAAGGAAAGCATTTGCTGTTGAGAGAACAGCAAGTAAAGGGTTAAAAAAAATCCTAAAGTGAGAGGGTGCCTGGCATGTTTGAGGAAGAGAAAAGCCCTGTAGCTAGCTAGAGCCGAGTGAGCAGGGGAAAGCGAGGCAGAGCATGAGTTCAGAGAGGAAATGGGGCGCCGGATGGGTCGGGCTGTGGGGAGAACCACGGGGTCCTCACTTTTCACTCGGAATCAGGTGGAAGGCGCAGGGCGCTGACGCTGACGGAGAGGCGCCCCAGGAGCAGAGTGGGGGGGCGGGGGGGCGGGGGTTGACAGCCTGCGGAGAGGGGAGCGAGATGGGAGCAGAAGTCGGGGCTCCTGAGATGCTGCCGACAGCGCAGGCGGAGCTCCAGGCTTGCGCGAGGCGGTCGTGAGCAGGGGCCCAGAGGCTCCGGGCCGCAGGGGGAGCAGACAGGCCTGGCTGACAGGAGGAGACGCGGAGGGGCGTTCCTGGGAGCCTCCAGGGCCGGGGTGCCCTCCCCCCAGAGGCGGGGGCGGGGGAGCGGAGGTGTGAGACGCTGTGACGTCACAGGCGACGTTTTAGGGGAAGTCACAGCTTCTGACTTGGAGCCCAGGGGTGGGGCCACGCTGAAGGCGCACTCTGGGAGTCTCAGTAGACAGGTGATATTTCACACCTGCGTGCACGAGGTCGCGAGGGGGTGAGAGCAGGAGACCCAGCGCTCGAGCTGCGGTGCTCGGAGAGGAGCTGCCGTGCGTCCCCCACCTGCCCCCGCAGGGCTGACACGCTGCCCAGAAACCCTCCCCACGTGGAGCAGACCTAACCCACATCAGACCAGGGTCAGTGTGGGAGGGCAAACTTTGCACGCGTTCAGAGAAGCTTGAAGGACCAGCCCCCCCGCCTCCCCCCCCAGCCTCCCTGCGCCATCAGCATCACCGCGGGTCTTCTTGTGTGTCCATCCTGGTCCCTCACCGCCCCTCGGGGGCTGGTGTCAACAGCCTGCCGCCCCCTGCTGTGCCGGCTTCCCGGACCGACCTCCGCCAGTACTCCGGCCCGAGTTAGACACAAGTGGGTGTTAGCAAAGAAGGCCCAGGCGGAGCGGTCAGGGAGGGAAGAAGAGCAGAGACTGGTTTCCTGCGGGAGGTCCTTCCAGAAAGTGGGCCGCTGAGGAGAGGGTGGGAAGCTCCTGGGGCCTGGGGGAGGCCCGCCCTAGGGCAGACCTCCCTGCCGCTGCCAGCTGCCAGCTGCCAGCCTCCTCTGTCCTTAGGAGAACCCAGCTGTCCGTACTTGCCTCAAGACGATCAGACTCATCTGATAGGAATTTCCGGGGAAGAGGCTGTTGGCCACCAGCATTTGGTGTGAGAAAGAAATGGGGGGACCTCAGAAGTCATCCTTTAGATTTTCATGCAATCCCTTGTTTTTAGGACTACATCTCCTCCCATCCTCAGCTACGCACAGGTGTCGGTGAGCCCAGAGCCCACCTTCTCTAGAGAGTGAGCCTCGGGTCTCCTGCTCCCCCGAGGGAGGGGAGGGTCGGTGAGGGGGCCCTGTGGGTGGGTGGAGGTATGTCTGTGACTTGCAGCCAACACTGTGTGAGCTCTGCTCATGTCCTCTGAGCCCCTCTGAGCTCATCTGATGTTTTTAAGTTAAAACAATTCAAAGCGTGCACAGCAAACTAGTTAAATCAGAAAGGTTTTCTTTGCTTAATTCTTGCCTATTGAGTAGATGTTTTTTGCATAGAATATTTAATAATGCACAAGGTTTACTGCACTCTGACACCCACCCATGGCTTTCAGACACCTCCCTTCCTTAGTCTTCTTTCTGTTCTGTCCCTTGTCACCTTTGCTCATTTCCCCTTCTGACCTATCCTTTAAAATATGGGTGTTTCTGCAGCATTATCAACAACAGCCAAAATAGGGAAACAGCCCAAGTGTCCATCGACTGATGAATGGATAAAGAAGATGTGCTGTATATATACAATGGAATATGACTCAGCCATCAAAAAGAATGAAATCTTGCCATTTGCAACAATCTGGGTGGAGCTAGAGGGCACAGTGCTAAGTGAAATAAGTCAGTCAGAGAAAGACAAACACCACATGATTTCACTCATGTGGAATTTAAGAAACAAAACAAACAAGCAATGGATAAAGAAGAGAAGCAAATCAAGAAGCCAACTCTTAACTCTAGAGAACAAACTGAAGGGGAGGGGATGGAGTGATGGATGAAGGAGGGCACTTGTGAGGATCACTGAGTGATGTATAGAATGTTTGGATCACTGTATTGTACACTTGAAACTAATGTTACACTGTGCATTAACTCATTGGAGTTAAAATTAAATTAATAAAAGAAGAGAAAAGGAAAGGAAAACAGAGAAGAGAAAATAAAATTAAAAAAAAAAAAAAGGTGTTCCCTGAGCTTTCACATTCTGTCATGTTGTAAACCTCAGCTCTGCAATCTACTCCAGGGCTTTGAAGGCAAAAAGACCTCACTGGGTCTATATCCCGGTTTTCAACACAGAGTAAAACACATTTCATGACCACTTCTAAAAGAATTTGTCTTCTTTTCTAACTCCTGAGTTGCCTTCAAAAAAAAGGCTAGAGAGTCTGTGGGGTGCAGAATCAGAGTTAGTTGGATGCATATTATCAAGTCCCATCACAGAGGACTGAGGGTATTGACGAAGAAACGAGCATTGGGATGGGTTATCTGGGAAAATTATATAAAACTTGGAAACCCCCCCCAAACTTCCTCTGAAGCATCTCCCGCTGGCCCTCCCTGGAGCGGACGCCGTGCCGGCTCTGTGCAGGCTGCAAACTGCTCCACAGCTCCAAAGCCAAGGCACTGGTTCAGTCAGGTGAACACTGAGCAGGGGGTAAGTGCAGAGCTTTCGCCCCACAGGCAGCGGGGTGACCGAGGGAAAGTCTGAAAAAGGGATGCGTAGTGCAGCTCCCCAGTTCTTTCATTTTTAAAAAATATTTTATTTATTTATTCATGAAAGACATAGAGAGAGAGGCAGAGACAGGCAGCGGGGGGTGAGGTGGTGGTTCATAGAATTTTATTTTCTGACTATCCCATCAGGGGAAATTCCAAAGTTCATCCAGGAAAGGGAGTCACCATCCTGGAGAAACTACCCCCCCCATCCTCCCCACCCCCCGAGCTTAGACCTGGGTGATGGTGACATCACCATCACTGGAGGAAGATCCTCCCGCAAGAAAAGCAAACAATGCCCCCCTTGAGCCCCACTCCTCCTCTGAGCCAGGAGTGAGAATGGGGATCCCAGCATGCAGTGGTGTGCATGCTCAGATACAGCAAACAATTAGGTGTACAAGACGTCTAAACATGAAATCCGGTTCCAAAAGAGAAAGTTTGCATATTAAACTGCCTGGGGGGCTCAGTGGTTGAACCTCTATCTTTGGCTCAGGGCGTGACCTTGGGGTCCTGGGATGGAGTTCCGCATTGGGCACAGGGAGCCTGCTTCTCCCTCTGCCTGTGTCCCTGCCTCTCTCTCTGGGTCTCTCACGAATAAATAAATAAATAAAATCTTTTTAAAAAAAAGAAGATGTGATATATGTGTGTGTATATAAATATATACACGTACATATATCAACATTGCTCAGCATAAAAAAAAGGATGAGCTCCTGCCATTGGGACAACATGAATGGATCTAAAGAGTATAATGCTTAGTGAAGTGAGTCAGACTGAGAAGCTCAAATACCATATGCTTCCACTCATATATGGAATCTAAGAAAACAAAGGAATAAACAAAAAGTAGAATCAGACCTATAAATACAGAGAACAAATCTATGATGGCCTGAGGAAAAGGAAAGTGGGGTGAAGAGTGGGTAAGATGGGTGAAGGGGAACAGGAGGTCCAGGCTTCCAGTTACGGAGTCAGTTATAAGAATAAAAAGATTCCTTATGGAATCTAGTCCACATACATAGCGCAGTGTGGTGACAGGCGGTAGCTACCCCTGCAGTGAGCACAGCATAACACATAGAGATGTCAAATCGCTGTGCTATATACACCTGCAGGTAATGTAACATTGTGTCAACTATACTTACATTTTTACAAATTTTTAATGAGTAAATAAATACATAAATAAAAATCTCCAATATAGAGTGTTCTTAAGACACCTGAGGGGCTAAGGGGTTGAGCGTCTGCCTTCGGCTCAAGTCATGACCCCAGGGTCCTGGGATCAAGTCTCGCATCGGGGTCCCCACAGAGACCCTGCTTCTCCCTCTGCCTGTGTCTCTGCCTCTCTCTGTGTCTCTCATGAATAAATAAATACAATCTTTTTTTATTTTTATTTTTTTTTTTTTTAATTTTTATTTATTTATGATAGTCACAGAGAGAGAGAGAGGCAGAGACATAGGCAGAGGGAGAAGCAGGCTCCATGCACCGGGAGCCCGATGTGGGATTCGATCCCGGGTCTCCAGGATCGCGCCCTGGGCCAAAGGCAGGCGCCAAACCGCTGCGCCACCCAGGGATCCCAATCTTTTTTTAAAAAAAATAAAGCGTTCTTTAAAGCTTTTTATGACTGCTAATAGTTCGTGTGATAGAAACTCACACATTTTTTTTTCCTTTGGCTTACCGCTCAGCAGGGATGAGTAAAAGTGTTCCTTCTACTCATCCAGAAACTTGAGAGATAGAAAAAATGTGTTTAAATAAGAATACTGATTAAAATTTTATTGATTACAGTTGTTCTGCGCAGTTAACGTGGATTTTATTTTTTCTCATCAGTGTGAAACATTATTCTTTTCACTAAATATTTTATCATTTGATTGAGTAATATTTTTCACTTAAAATATGCTTTTACAACACAAAAGCCATAAGATTTTATCCCTCTGAGACTAACGTAAACAACAGGGTCAATGTATTTGTGGAAAGTAATAAATGTGATTAATGACTTGGCTCTCTTTCCAAGGACTGAGAAGTTTTAAGATGTCATTTTTTTCTGACAGTATGTCTCTTACTTCTAGCCTAAAGAGAATCTTTCTTAGAAGACTGTCATATTTAAAACGTTGTCAATTTTGGCTTTATTTCTATTTTCTCACAGCCTGGCCACTCTGGGATTTCTTATTTTAGGTTTTTATAGGCACTTATTAATTTCTTATAATTAAACAAAACAGAAGCTCTTTAATTTTAAGAATTTTATTATATTTATTTTCTAATGCTTCTATTTAAAGGAAATAACTTCCTGAAGGAAGTTATCTTTTTCTTATTCATGGAGTCTATATAGTACCAATCCTTGGGGAATTGACAACTTTGGCAAACATACTGTTTTAACACCAGAAAATCTAGTGTCCACTAGAGTCGTTGAATTTTCCTGCAATTTTCACTTCTTAATCCTCAATTCACATGGATTTTGACTCGAGGCTATATCTTGAGTCATAATATCTCATATTCAAACAATGTGAGAACAACAAGTGCAGACTGTGTGGAATGTCTTTACAGAAAGAAAAGGGGAAAATACATGCATTCAGAATAGAAAGCACAGCTCTGACCCAAAACTTCACCTCTATCTATACTCCTAGAAGGCAGCTATTTTGAGAAAAGGCCATTTTTTCAGGTTCCCGCTTTCCGTCTTGGAGACTACATACTCTATGCCTGGTCCAGTAGCATCTCAAGAAAACTCACTCAGTTGAGTCTTAATGTTCCCAAAGGAAACCCAACTTTTGGATCTAGAAACACTCTTTCCAAGAAAGGCAATTCTTCCTCTGAGCTCTGCTACTGATTCACGGATCAAACGTCACCTGTATTCCACGGACACACACCCAATGCCATCTGTCAAAAGAAAAACATTAGAAACAATGATCCCCGACAACAGAAAACAGCAAGACAGCAGACCTAATTCTTGCCCTTTCCAAGGTGCGATGTCGGTCGCCACCTGTCCGCAGTGTCCTGTCTATCCTTATTCAATCCAACTCGCAGTGCAGCCTACCTCCTGGCTAGCCAACTACCTGAAGTTTCCAGCCTCCTCTGCAGTTTGGTACGGTCATGTGACTTAGTTCTCTCTCACCAAAGGCAAGCAGGTGCGATGTCAGCTAATCCTGGGGGAACATCTCAAGATTAGACCCCATCTCCTCAATATTCTCTTTCTTTTTCTTCTCCCCACTTTACTGAGGCATAACTGACAAACATTGTATATGTTTAAAGTGCACAATGCAGTGTTTTGATACAGGTACACATGGTAAAAGTGATTCCACAATCCAGCTAATGAACATATCCATTGTCTCCCAGTTACCTGTTTGTATTTTATTTTTTTCTCGTTAGAAATGGGTTTTTTAATTTTTTTAAAGATGTTATTTATTTATTCATGAGAGACTCAGAGAGAGAGAGAGAGAGAGAGATGCAGAGACACAGGCAGAGGGAGAAGCAGGCTCCATGCAGGGAGCCTGACGTGGGACTAGATTCCCGGGACTCCAGGATCATGCCCTGGGCCAAAGGCAGGTGCTACCACTGAGCCACCCAGAGATCCCCAGAAATGGATTAATTCCAGGGTAGTTGACATGCAGTGTAATGTTAGTCTTAGGCATACAATATGGTGATTCAACACATCCATACAACACCTGGTGCTCATCACAAGTGCCCTCCTTATTCCCCGACACCTGTTTAATCCATTCTATTTTTTAAAAGCTTTTATTTATTTATTCATGAGAGACACAGAGAGAGAGGCAGAGACATAGACACAGAGAGAGGAAGGTTCCTCGCAGGCCGATGTGGGACTCCGTTCCAGGACCCCAGAATCATGACCTGAGCCGAGGGCAGATGCTCAACCACTGAGCCACCCAGGGATCCCTGTTTAACCCATTCTAATGACCATCAGTTTCTTCTCAATCGTTAAGAGTCTGGTTCTTGGTTTGCCTCCCTCTCTCTTTTTTCCCCTTTGCTCATATAGTGTTTGTCTTTCCCTGACCGACTTATTTCACTTGGTATTACACTCTCTAGATCCATCCATGTCTTACAAATGGCAAGATTTTACACTTCTTTATGGCTGAATAATATTCCATTATATTTATATACCACTTCTTTTTTTATCCATTCATCTATTGATGAACATTTGGGCTACTCCCATAATTTACCTATTGTAGATAATGCTGCAGCAAACATAGGGTGCATGTATCCCTTTGAATTACTGTTTTTGTATTTCTTGGGTTGATACCCAGAAGTATAATTGCTAGGTAGTAGGGTAGTTCTATTTTTAACTTTTTGAGGAACCTCCATACGTTTTCCACAGTGGCTGCACCAGTTTGCATTCCTTCTAACAGTGCAAGAGGGTTCCTTTCTCTCCACATCCTCACCAACACTTGCTGTTTCTTCTGGTTTTGGTTTTAGCCATTCTGACAAGTGTGAGGTGATATCCCATTGTGGCTTTGATTTGCATTTCCCTGATGATGAGTGATGTTGAGCATCGTTTCATGTGTCCATTGGCCGAGTGGACGTCTTCTCTGGAGAAATGTCTGTTCATGTCTTCTGCCCATTTTTAATTGGATTATTTGTGTTGGGAGATGTTGAGTTGTATCAGTTCTTTATAGATTTTAGAGACTAGCCCTTTATCAGCTATGTCATTTGCAAATATCTTCTCCTATTCTATGGGTTGCCTTTTAGCTTTGTTGATTGTTTCCTTTGCTGTGCAGAAGCTTTTAATTTTGATGTGGTCCCAATAGTTTATTTTTGCTATTATTTCCCTTGCCTCAGGAGACTTATCTGGAAAAAATGTTGATGCGGTCAAAGTCAGGCAGTTACCTTCTTTTAAAAGGAGAACCATTAAGATCAAATCTTAATAAATTTCAAGTATGTAATACAGCTTTATTAACTGTCGTCGGCAGAGAATATGCTATCATATTCTCTCCCTCATTCCTACTGGTTACAACCCAACCTCAATCACATGGAGTATCATATCCTATGGAATGGAAGAAAAACAAGAAGAAGAAAACTGGACTCTTGAATTGAGTAGTAGACTCCCTAACTCACTCAGAATGACAGCCTGATTGGTACAATGAGGAGAAATGCGATCCTATCTTAGCCACTGCATATTTGGGGTCTCTTCATCATAACTATAATCTACCCTAATATGCAATGTCCCCATTGATTTTCTAAGCAAAATAGCACTTCAGCATTGTTTCCACTGATTGGAGACGGTGGATAGAAGCCAAGGGACTCCATAGTAGACTACCAACAGTTAAACTTCACTTGCTTTCCTTGGCTAGTGTATCGGCTCACGTTGTCCCCAGGGCACCACTTTGTGTTCAGTTCATCAAAATCGCATCACAGCACCATTGGTTTATTTAGATAAGATGAAAATTTTTAAATCTTTGCTGAAATAAAAAACCTAAAAGAATTATAAGGGCACCTCTATGGCTCAGTTGGTTAAGTCTCTGCCTTAGGCTCAGGTCATGATCCCAGGGTCCTGGGATCCAGCCCCGAATTGGGCTCCCTGCTCAGCGGGGAGTCTGCTTCTCCCTCTCCCTCTGTGAGCTCTCTCTCTCTCTCTATCTCAAATAAATAAATAAATCTTTTTTTTTAATCTAGAAGAATTGAAAAAAAATCTAGAAGAATTGGTGTTTTATGTTTTATGCATGGAGGAGGAGGAAGTGCCAAAGATCCTTTCTGCATAAACAAAGGAAGTTCACAAGTATTTATACTTTTTTAAAAACATAAATGTCCATTAAAAATGTTTGTAGAACAATACATTATTAATCAAAATGGGCCAATCAGAATGACAGCCTTCTTAGAAGTTGTGGAATACTTTCACAGGTAGCAAAAATATCTAAGTTCTGGTGATTTACAAGACTAACTGAGGAGAGTCTATAAGAATAGCTTCACCAGACAGAATGCCACCTACTTTTCTCTGCAGTTGTAGGGGAAGATGCAACATTTTCTCTTATCTTGCAGAGTTCTTGCACTGGTAGTTAAAAGAGCCTAGAGTTTCAAGGCCAAGCAGTGAAATTCCATTAGGAAATCTGCCCTGAGATGCCCAGAATTTACAATAGGGAGGAAAAGAAGATAGAATAGGGTCATTAGCAAATAAAATACAAAGCATGTAATATTTTACATCTACATATCAATAATTGGCATGAAGTTGCTACAGTAAAGGAGATTTGGAAGGATTTTTTAAATATTTTATTTATTTATTCATCTCACACACACACACACACACACACAGACACACACACACACACAGGCAGAGACACGGGCAGAGGGAGAAGCAGGCTCCCTGCGGGGAGCCCACTGCAGAACTCGATCCCAGGACCCCAGGATCACTACCTGAGAGAAAGGCAGATGCTCCACCACTGAGGCACCCAGGAGTCCGGGGATTTGAAAGGACTACCTATAAACTGATTATAAAGATTACATGAAAGACAAGACATTTAAGATTATCCAAGAAAACTTTGAAAAAATATATCAAAATATAGGATAAAACCATTATATGTAAGAAATGTAGATAAGAGAAAGATAGACCAGTTGTGCTTTCATTTTCTTTGTTTCCATGAATTTTTTAAATTCTTCTTTAATTTCCTGGAGGTTTTGTTATTTATTCATGAGAGACACAGATTGAGAGAGAGAGAGAGAGGAAGAGACACAGGCAGAGGGAGAAGCAGGCTCCATGCAGGGAGCCTGATGTGGGACTCGATCCCGGGATTCCAGGATCACGCCCTGGGCCGAAGGCAGGCACTAAACCACTGAGCCACCCAGGGATCCCCTAATTTCCTGGTTGTCTTGTTCATTCTTTAGTAGATTCTCTTTAGCCTCCATGTACTTGAGTTCTTTCCAAATTTCCTCTTGTGATTGAGTTCCAGTTTCAAAGCATTGTGGTCTGAAACTATGCAGGGAATTACCTCAGTCTTTTAGTACTGGCTGAGACCTGATTTGTGACCCAGTACGTGATCTTATTCTGGAGAATGTTCCACGTCCACGTGAAAGGAATGTGTATTCTGTTACTTTAGGATGGAATGTTCTGAATATATCTATGAAGTCCATCTGGTGCAGTGTGTCATTCAAAGCCCTTGTTTCCTTATTGATCTTCTGCTTAAATAATCTGTCCATTGCAGTGAGTGGGGTGTTAAAGTCCCCTTCCATTGTTGTATTATTATCGATGTGTTTCTTTAATTTTATTATTCATTGGCTTATATAACTGGCTGCTCCCATGTTAGAGGCATAGATATTTACAATTGTTAGATCTTCTTGTTGGAAAGACCCTTTTATTTATGATATAGTGTCCTTCCTCATCTCTTATTACAGTTTTTGGGTTAAAATCTAATTTGATACAAGGATCGCCGCCCCAGCTTTCTCTTGATATCATTAGCATGGTAAATGGTTTTCCATCTGACTTCTTCAATCTGGCGGTGTCTTTGGGTCTAAAATGAGCCTCTTGCAGACAGCATATTAATGGGTCTTGCTTTTTCATCCAATCTGATACCCCTTGTCTTTTGATTAGAGCATTTAGCCATCTACATTAAGAATAACTATCAAAAGATATGAATTTAGTGCCATTGTATTACCAGTAAAGTCACTGTTTCTGTATATTGTCTCTGTTCCTTTCTGGTCTATGTTACTTTTTGGACTCTCTCTTCACTTAAAGCGTCTCTTTTAATATTTCTTTTAGGGCTGGCTTGGTGATCACAAATTCTTTAAGTTTCTGTTTCTTCTGGAAGCTTTTTGTCTATCTTTCTATTTTGAATGACCTCCTAGCTGGATAAAGTATTCTTGGCTATGTATTTTTCTCACTTAGCACTCTGAATATATCATGCCAGTCTTTTCTGGCCTGCCAGGTCTCTGTGGACAGGTCTCCTGACAGGCTGATGTGTCTACCCTTATAGGTTATGGATCTCTTGTCCCAACCTGCTTTCAGAATTTTCTCTGTCTCTGAGATTTGTAAGCTTCACTATTGTTTGTTGGGGTATTGACCTATTTTAATTAATTTTGAGGAGGGTTCTCTATGCCTCCTGGATTTGGAAGCCTATTTCCTTCCCCAGATTAGGGAAGTTCTTGGCTATAATTTGCTTCAATTCTGCCCTCTTCTCTCTTTTTTCTTCTTCTGAAATCCCAACTATGGTAATATTGTGTTGCTTTGTGGATGACTTATCTCTCAAATTCTCCCCTCATGATCCACTATCTATCTCTCTTTTTCTCAGCTCCTTTATTCTCCATCATATTGTCTTCCAGATCACTAATTCTCTCTTCTGCCTCATTTATACTAGCAGTTAGAGCCTCCATTTATTTTTGCATCTCATTAATAGCCTTTTTATTTCCACTTGATTAGATTTCAGTTCTTTTATTTCTCCAGAAAGGGATTCTCTAGTGTCTTCTATGCTTTTTTCAAGGCCTGCTAGTATCTCTTTTTAAAAGATTGTGTTTATTTATTCATGAGAGGCACAGAGAGAGGCAGAGACACAGGCAGAGGGAGAAGCAGACTCCCTGCAGGGAGCCCAATGTGGGATTCAAAGCCAGGACCCCAGGATCACGACCTGAGCCAAAGGCAGATGCTCAACCACCGAGCCACCCAGGTGTCCCCCCTGCTAGTATCATTTAACCATTATTCTGAACTCTAGTTCTGACATCTTATTTATATCCATACTGAGTAAGTCCCTGGCATCAGTACTGCCTCTTTTTGAGAGTAAGGTGGCAGCTCTGGGGAACACTAAACATGGAATTACCATATGAACTGGATATTTGACATCTACCTAAAAGTCACTATGACCTTACTTTTTATTCTGTGACTTCACTGGACCTGAAAGGGCATGATTTTGTGTCTTAGAGAACATTCAAACCATCTGTCTTGCTTTTCTCTCCACCAGCCTGTTTGAAAAAAACAAAAACAAAAACAAAACAGTGGCAGGGACTCCTGCCTAGTGCGGTTGGCAGACCATGCAATTCTTGATCTTGGGGTTCTGATTTCAAGCCCTATATTGGGCCTCTAGCTTACTTTTAAAAAAAGAGTTATTTCCAGAAAGCAATGGGATTTGAAGTGTTCTCTGTAAGGGAGTAAGGGGGAAACCTGTCAGAATGAAAGTATCTGACAAGGAACCAATGATGATAGTGAAAGGGGGTGATGCCCAAGAAAAGGGGGGATGGTCTCCAAAGAGAAGGGGTGCCTCTGGGTTTGACCCCAGGACCAGGACCCTGTCACATCATTACCTAAAATCCTTCAATAACTGTTTCCTAAAGGTCAAGACTAATTTCCTGGCACCACCTTCACCTGTCTTCTAGCCCCAGTTGCTCCCACTGCCCCACTGCACAGCCTCCCCAGCTGCAATGTTCTTGTCTGATGCCCAGACCAGGCCACGCTCTCCCCCCAGATCCCAGCATTGAACTCCTCTCTGTGCCTCTCTCTGCGTGTCTCTCATGAATAAATAAAAATCTTTAAAAATAAAATATCTACAAAAAATAAATACCCACAGATGGTCATATTAACAAACAAATGTCTAAGCTTATTTTTCCAAAGTTTTCATCAGATACAGAAGCTGGATCTTATTGATTCTTTTGTTGTCACTCGTTACAATAATGAGGGGTTTTTCTAAAGATTTTATTTATTAATTCATGAGAGACACAGAGAGAGAGAGAGAGGCATAGACACAGGCAGAGGGAGAAGCAGGCTCCATGCAGGGAGCCCGACGTGGGACTTGATCCGGGGTCTTCAGGATCAGGCCCCGGGCCGAAGGCAGTGCCAAACCACTGAGCCACCCGGGCAGCCCGATAATGAGGGTTTTTAAAGTATTTTTCTAGTTTCTTATTTTACTTTGGAGCTTTCCGACAGGGGAACTGCAAATGGTTATAGACATGGACACCACCCCCCCAGTTTTCTTCCATTTATCATCTTTTTTTTTTTTTTAGATTTTATTTATTTATTCACAAGAAACACACACAGAGAAAGAGGCAGAGACACAAGCAGAGGGAGAAGCAGGCTCCATGCAGGGAGCCCGACGCGGGACTAGATCCCGGGTCTCCAGGATCACGCCCTGGGCTGAAGGCGGCACTAAACCGCTGCACCACTGGGGCTGCCCCATTTATCATCTTCTAAGTGAGCCATGAGACAAAAATCTTGAGAATTGCTGTGAATGGTTTGCTTTTTACTGTGTCTGGCTTCAGGATCTGTAATAAAGTCTGTCCAGTTAGAAAGGTGTTCATACATATTTTCAAAATTTTTTTATTTGAAAGATCGCAGAGAGCACAAGCAGGGGGAGCAACAGGCAGAGGCAGAGGGGGAAGCAGATGCCCCCTCTGAGCAGCAAGCCCAACGTGGGACTCGATAGATCCTAGGACCCTGGGATCATGACCCCAACCCAAGGCAGACACTCAACAGACTGACCCACCCGGGTGCCCCTGGCCAATATTTGCTTTAGAACAGTTTGCTCTAACTTCTTTCCTTTTGTTGTCTAAAATCTCTGTTGATTGCCATTAAATCACATTAGGTTCAAAATCGTATGTGGCTCATAAAAGGTGTGGAGCAATAGGTAGGGACACCCTCTCCTGCTCTTGGAACCTGGCTCTTCCCTGCCCCAGGGGAGACCCAAAGGATGAGGGAGGCAGCGGGAAGAGGCCCTTAGGGGGCCCGTCTAGAATAAAAGTGTCTGCCAAGGGCACAGACCATGGAAAGGTGACCCTTGGTGGGGGGGCTGGGGCTGCGGGGGTGGGATTGGAAGTGCTGGGGGGTGGGTGCGGCTCCGCAGAAGGCAGCACTCAGATGGCCACACTGTTTTCCACCAGGCTGGGCTGCAGGTACTGGTAGGGCATGTCCAGCTTTGCATTCCGGGTCTCGATTTCCTTCTCCAAAACAGCCAGCTCCTCCCTGAACTTCTTCAGCACGTCCTTGGGTCCAGGGCCTGAAAAATACTCCTCCTGGTGCTGGCCCAGAGCCACCTGGTGGAGAGAGGAAGGCAGCTGAGAGCCTGGGACCCACACGCAGCGTGGAGGGTGCGCTGCCTCCCTCACCTGCCTGCCCCTCCCGGCCCCCAGGGGCGCCCCACTGCCAGCACCATCACAGGCTGGCGGCGGCCCAGCTGCCAGGTGATGGACATCTGCATCGAGGCCTGATGGCAGTTGGGCAGTGTTGCCATAACTGTCTCCAGTGTCACGTCCTTGGTGGTAGGAGGCGGCAGCCGCATGGTGCAGGGCGCGTTAGGGACCCAAGTGTACCAGTCCAGCTAGGGAGGGAGGGGCAGATGTCTAGAGTCAGTGCCTGCTAAGCACAGAAGGCCCTCAGCCCACCTGCACACAGCCCCCTGCACCACTCCAGGTGCAAACTCCCAGCTGCCCACCATGGTCCGTACCTGGCCCAGGTGGGTGGACGAGTGCTGGCCAGTACAGGTGAATATACACATGGTGAGAAAGTGACACATCTGGTCGAGGGACTGTAAGGAGTTGGGGAACCCTGCAGGGGGTTCAGGGGAGGAACAGAAGCACAGCTCAGACACAGGGCAGTGAGGGGAGACCACAGGGGTGAGGAAGGGCACTCGGTCCTCTCAGGGTCCCTGGGCTCTGATGGCAAGCTGGGTTGGAATGGGGGTGGGGGGATCTGCTGGGAGGGTCCCACCCAGTGGGGTCCTGGTGTGGCTCCTGCTGGCCCATTACCAGTCAGGTGTTTAGCAAGCTGGCTACCATCACGTTGGTAACCACAGTGGAAATATTCACAGGACGAAAATGGGCAAATGCTACAAATCAGGACTCCCCTCTCCCACCGCCCCCCTATGCACCTCCCCCCCCCCCCCAGGATGCTGGCTGTTAAACATTTACAAACAGCCATGGGTCTTGAGGCAGCTGGGACCTAGAGGGATTCCCAGGGCATACGATGGGACCTGTCTCTAGCTGGTACAAAAGGAATCTGGGAGGGCCTTTGGGCATTTTCACTGGGTTGGAAATGCTTCTGGAAGATTCCACAGAAATAGGATTCTAGGGAGATTCCCAAGGGAACTATGTGGTATTGGAGGTCCCAGGCAGGGGCTAGCCTTACCTTGGTCCTGAGCCCCCCGCAACCCGACCTCAGTGATCTCTCGACACCAAGTCTGCAGCTCCAGATCATCTCTCACAGCCTCGTTCGTCTTGTAGTGGAGATACACGATGCCCTGCACATAGCTGCGCCCCAGCGTGGGGGTCAGGAGGGCTGCAGCTTGCCAGGAGCCTCCGGCCCTGGGCTCCTACCCCCTCACCTGCCTGGGTCAGGGGCCCCAGCCCCCCAGCCGAGACACAGGCTGTCCTGAGTCCTCCCCACCCAGCCCTGCCTCACCCCTCCTCACCGGTAGAGGATTTCCCAAAGCCGCAGAGCATCCTGCGCATAGAAGGAAGACTCGACTCCCAGGAGCCCCCGGTCGGCCAGGTCAGTGGGAGGACAGAAGGAGCGGTAGGTTAGGAAGGCTCTAGCTCGCTGGAGCAGCTCCACGTGGCCTCCGCCACCTGTGCTCACCACCTGAGGAGCAAGGGCCAGGTGGCGTCAGGCAAATCAGCCAGCCCTAGGGTGGGGGGGGGGGTTGTGGAACCCAGAGCCAAGGGGAGAGTGGGCTCCAGAATGCCCCTGCCTTCCTCCTACCTGGTCGAAAACACCGTTGTCAGAGATGAGCCCCGTCCTGGCCCGAACGTTAATTTCCAAGGTGTAGCGCAGATGGGGGATGAGAAGCTGTGTGTGTGTATATATATATATAATATTTATATATTGATACATGATATGGAGATAATATTTCTATATGGATACATGATACATACATAGACAAAATTACATAAAATTTCTCCCCCTATGAAATTTTCATGCTAGGGATCCCTGGGTGGCTCAGCAGTTTAGCACCTGCCTTCAGCTCAGGGCATGACCCTGGGGTCCTGGGATCGAGTGCCGCGTCGGGCTCCCCGCAGGGAGCCTGCTTCTCCCTCTGCCTGTGTCTCTGCCTCTCTGTCTGTGTCTCTCATTAATAAATAAATAAAATCCTTTTTTAAAAAAAGAAATTTTAATGCTAGATATACTGTATCTGTTATGTACTATATGCATATATGTGTTTTATACATAAAAATAGTAAGTTTTTTGCCTCCCCAGAAGCACTTTCACCCATCTGGGGGGCATAACAGCCCCCCACTTGAGAATGCATGGCCTAACCTGCCTGCCTCCGGAACATCATCTCCTACCCTCTCCCCTTTGTCCATTCTGAATCTACTGGGTTTTTTATTGCCTTTTTTTCCCCAAGATTTTATTCTTTTTTCCCTTTGTCCATTCTACTCACCTTCTTTCTGTCCCTCAAACATCCCAGCCTTGTTCCTGCCACAAGACCTTTGATCAAATGAATCTTTCCTGACCACCGGGCCTACCCACCCTGCTCTGGTTCTCCACATTGTACTTATCACAGCTCATAGGGTCCCATACAGTCTGTATTGTCTGCTAGCCCTTAATGGAAATGAAAATCCCCATTTTCAGGACCTTGCCTGTCTTGCTTCTCACTGGCATCCAGAATCGCTCATGCCCCGTGAGATGCACCCCCAAGAAAACAAGTGAATGGGTGGACAGTCTGTGCTAATTGTCCACAATGAACTGGCTGCCAGTGTTGTCCTGAGTCCCTCTTGATAGCCTATGTGTTACTACTTTAGGATTCTTTAAAACTGGCTGAAAAAATACTTTTTGCTATTTGTATGATCCTCTCTTGTTGGACTCCTCAGTCGTTTGTGTGTACCCTTCCTATAATAGTGAATGGATATCTGTGGTTTATACATGAAACGGGTAGGACTGCTCACTCTGCCCCCCGCCCCCGACCATGGCTCCTTTTTGCCTCCCCGGGAGGACGTACCACCCCATTCAGAAGGCACAGCAGGCCGTGCTCCTGCTCCTGGCTCACTTGTCTTTCTTGGTTGGCTCTCCCCACCCTGAGAGCCCCCCCCAGGGAGGGTGCCATGGGGCCTGGAGAAAGGGGCAGGCCAGAGCGAGGCGAGTAAGGTGCTACCTTGAAGATGGGGTGTATGGACGGAAGGCACCTCATGGTGGCCACGGTGATGACCTCTGCCATCAAGTGTCCCCGCAGAAGGTGAGACTGCAGCTCGTGGATCTGAAAGTCAGAGCTACGGACCCAGCACTTGGCCAGGAGCCAGACCATCGGGGGATCCGTGGGCAGGAAAAGCGGTGGTGGAGGGCATCCCACACGTGGCAGCTGGAGCTGGAGCAGGGACAGGGAGTAGGATACCCCACACACACACACTGCGTGCCTCTCCCCTGAGGCTCCCTCCCACACTTAGCTCTGCCCACACTTGCCTGTGCTTCCTGCCCTGCAGCCCCCAGCTGGCTGCCTTCTGCAGAAATGGTTCTCTCTCCGCTCTCCCACTGGCTTCCTCTGACCTCACTTCCCCTTCGGCTTGCAGTAGGAGTGGATACCGCCTGCACACAGCTGGCTCTGCCCGCAGTCCTGAACTGTCACTGGCCACACTTTACAATCTGGATGTCCCCCTGTTACCTCAAAGTTGGGCTCTTGATTTTCCTCTTGACTTGTCCTTTCCTCTTGACTTCTGCAGGAACCTTGCCCAACTCCTTCTCCTCCTCCTCTCTCCCTGAACCCAGGCCAGTTTGATCATCCTCAGCATCACACAGCTGATCCCCACATCTGAGCCCAACCCCTCTGCCTTGGACAGTCGCTGAACCCATTGCCCAAATCCTAGGGTCTGGCATCCCCCTCCTGGGCCCCAGCCTGAACACAGGCGCCCGCCGCAGCAGCCTGCCTCGGCTTCCTGTCCTCCTGCACCCCAGCTGGGCCCCCACAGCCCGCAGGGTGTGGCCCCTCTGCCTCACACTGCTCCCCAACACCCCAGGCCAGCTGGCCCCTGAGAGTCCCTGGGGAGTCACCTGACCCTCACCTCGGTGGGGTCCTGCCTGAGGGTCTAAGTCCTGAGCCTCCTCCAAGGCTCACATCACCTCCGAAGGGCAGCCCCAGACTGCTCTGTCCTCAGTGACTTCCTCAGCCCTGAAGCCTCTTCAGACTCACCCAGCCAGTCTCTCCGGCAGCCTGGCCCTTTCCTGTGCCTTAGGCCTTTGCAGGGAGTGGGGACTCTGAATTTGCATGAGGGTCTGAGCGGGAGGACAAGCACTACTGGAGAGCAACACTGCTGGGTCCTCTCACCTGGATGACCATGGGCAACAGTTTCCCATCAGGCTGCAGTTTCAGCATGACCAGAGGGGCGGCCAGGTACTGCTGGCTGCACAAGATGACATTGGCCTTGATCCCGTCCAGCAGCACGAAGTCCGCCTCGAACAGCCTGCCTCCCTGTGTGGGGGTAGCGGGCGAGGGCTGCTGTCCTTGTGACTGTCTCTGCCAACCACTCTTCCTCCCTCCATCACTGTTCTCACTCAGGGAGGAGGCACAGAGTCACATGTCTCAGGGGTCACTCCCGATTTCTCCTGCCAAATCCCTTCTTGCCATCCAGTAGGAAGCTGCCCCCACAGTGGACCCCAAAACACAAACACTAACCACATTGCCATTTCAGTGCATGACCTCTTTAGGGCTCTTCTGTGCGTACCTGGAGCTCCTGCTCCAGCTGGATCTGCAGCTCCTCCATCCCCGGAGGGAACTTCAGGCGTGCCGGCAGCTGCCTGGAGCGCCTCAGTATCATGGGGTTAGCACCGTTGAGAAACTGGTACCCAAACAAGGCGTCTTCTTTCCAGGAGTCCCGCACCTTCTCTGGGGGTGACAGTCATAGGGATCTGAGCGCCCCCACCAAACCATCCCCAGTTGACCCCAGCCTACCACAGGGGCCCCCGCCTCTGGTCTCCCAGCCCTGGGTGCCTGGGTTGGGTTGGGTCCGAGATAAGGGCCCTGGGAGAAGCCCTGGGGTGAGGTACTAACTAGCCAACTTGCTCTGGTCACACCAGAAAATTCGGTTGAAGTCATCCAGATCATTCCAGCAAGTGAAGACATTTAAAGAGTCTTTGATGGCTAGGTCTGCCAGCCTTCAGGGAAAGAGAAGCAGAGTTTGAGAGTGATGCTCAGGATCAAACACATAAGGACAGGCACCCACCTGAGGCTGGCCCAGCCCTGTGCAGTCCTCAGCCCTTCCGCCTCCCTGGCATCCAGACCCCCTGTTCTCACCCCTTCGCCAGCGAAGCCTCAAAATCAATTCTCTTATCTTCCAGAAATCGTTCATCTGCAGGGAGGTCAGAGATCGTGGCCCCAACGACATTCAGGATTAATCCATCCTTCCAGTTACCCCACCTGCCATGGAGAAGTGAAAGCAGACGTTGGTAGTGGGGGGGGGGTGGTCAACAGCTCCCCGCGGGCGGGGTGGGGTCGGGAGGAGTGTGGGGCGCGGGAGTAGCGCTGACCGGTACAGGTTCCTCTTCTTTTCCAGCTCCTTTTCCCTGTAGTCCTTGAACAAGTCTTGAGGGTCGTCCACCACCGTCCGGCCTAGACATGGGGAGGAGAGCTTGGGCCGTGCGACCCTCCTGGTCCCGGGTCCCGCCGAGGGCGCCTCGTCAGCCCTCCCTTCCCGCTGGCCCTGGGCCTTCAGCATCACTCCCTCCTCCAACCTCCAGGCGCTGGAGGCGGGTGGGGGGCGCGCGCAGCCCTCTCCCCAACCCCGTGCCCCAGGTCCCAGCTCCCCGTGTCCTGCCTCCCTGCCCTGCTCCACACCCACCCCCCGCCCGCAGGCCTCCTCACACTCCAGCCCCACGCTCACCGGTGCCCTCGGGGAGGCTCAAGATGCCACTGCCTTCCACCCAGCGGTAGCACGGGAACGTGAACTCTTCCCCGCTGTCCCCGGGGCCCTGCACGGAGATCCAGTTGCAGAACCAGGCGTCGTCCTGAAGGAAGTGCCATTTCTGCAGTTTCACGAACAGCAACGGCCCCAGGTGCTCCTCCACGTCCACCTTGAATTCCGTCTCCTGCGACGGCAGAAGGGGCTCAGCGTCCGCGGGGCGCGCGGGAAGGGGCCCTTGGACTGAGCCTGGCTCGGGCTGGACGCCCTTCCGTGAGCTTCGGGAACGGCGCGCGGAGGGAGCCAGAAAGAGAAGGGGGCGCGCACGGGGCAGGTGGGTCGGGGAGACGCAGGGGGAACGTGGGGAGGTGCACTCCTTCCTTCTCTATTTCCTCCCTGTGGACTTCGCCTGCGCCAAGCCCCGAGCCCGGAAGGAGCGCACCTGTGCGCGTGAGACGCTGGGCTGAGGCGGCTGCTCCCCCGCGTCCCCCAGGCTGGGCTCTTTTTTTTTTTTTTTTTAATGATAGTCACATGGTGGGGGCGGGGGGAGGGCAGAGACACAGGCAGAGGGAGAAGCAGGCTCCATGCACCGGGAGCCCGACTCGATCCCGGGTCTCCAGGATCGCGCCCTGGGCCAAAGGCAGGCGCCAAACCGCTGCGCCACCCAGGGATCCCCAGGCTAGGCTCTTTATTGGCGTGTCCAGGGTCTTGGATGGGTCCTGGGAACACGCGGAAGCCGCTCACAGGTTCCACGCCGGGGCCCGTTGCAAGGTGGAATGTTTGCGACAAAGCGCTCGGCTGCAGAAGGGCTGGGAAGGGCGGCGCAGAAGCGGCGAGGCGGTGGAGAGGGTGGGTGGAGGTGACCGCGTTCAAGGGCGCCCTGGCGGGCGTGGGGGTGAGAGGCGGAGCTCGGGCTGCGGAGACCGGAGGGGCCAGGAGACCCAGCAGACCGCGCCGGATTCCGGGTTAGAGGCGGAGAGGGGGAGGCGCGAGCTACCGCCGGGGGTGGGGGGCGCTAGGGGCGGGCGGAGGGCCGAGAAGCGTCCATGGGGCAGCCGGATCTGGGGGCTTGGAGAGAGCGGGACAGGCGATGAGAATTGGGGTGTCGGGGCCGAGGCGAGTCTCAGGTGGATGTGATGGGACCGGGGACGCGGGTCGGACATTCGGTGTTCTCATCTCCGCCGGCGCCCCCATCTCCACCCCATGCGGCCGAGAAAGCCCGCAGGTCGGACCCCCAGCAACCGCGGAGGAGGCTTGAAACGGCAGCTTTTGAGAACAGAAGGCACCGGAGGACGGACGGCAGGTCCAAGGAAAGGCCGGGCGCGGGAACACGTCCTGAGCGCGCCCTGTGCGCGGCGTACCGGCTGGAGGCTCCCCTGGCCCCGCGCGCGGCTCACCTGGCCCCGCGCCGGCCGCAGGCGCTTCCGGATCTCCGCTTCCCCGTGCTGGCCCACGAGCCACAGCTGCACCTGGTTTTGGGAGCCCGCGCACAGCGAGGAGCCGGTGGACACGCGGATGCGGTAGAGACCCATCCTGCCTGAAGACGAACGCGCCGTCTGCGGAGGAAGAGGACTGGACACGCCAATAAAGAGCCCAGGACCCCGCCCCTCTGAAGCCTAGCGGTCCAGGGTGTGGTGGTTCCCGGGTCTCCGACCAACCCCCGCGCACCCCAGAGCTCAGCCCAAGCCCAAGAAGGCGGGCCTGGCGGGGACCGGGGATGCGCCCCGTGTCCCGGCGGATGGAGAAGGAGGAAAGGGGAAGCAGATGAGGGTTGGGGCAGAAAACCTGCAGAACAGGTCTCCACCTGCAGGACTGGAGCAGATGGATGTCAGCAGGCGGCTGGGAAGGCCTCTCCAACCAAACACAAGCGCTGGTGCCCTGGCCACACCAAGTGGCTCACCCCTGCAAGGGTCATGCTTAGGGTTGCAGGGGAGGGTGAAGAGGTAAAGGAGAGCTGCTCCTCAGGAGCTTGTGAGTGAGGTACATCAAGGCCACTGAATTAAGTCAATCGCTTGGAACACTTGCCAGCCTTCCCTGTGCCAAACTCTGGGGCTCATTCCCTATTGTGCATCACCTGAAAAGGACTCACCTCACAAAACTTCTGTGAAGGTTAATGAGCTTTCACTCTCCTCTGTCCCCAGGGGTCAATCTAAATGTGTAGAGGAGCCAAGGACCCAGCTTGAAGAGAGCATCTCACATCTCCGACATTATTGTGAGCCATCTACAGGTTGGCGTCAGAGAATATACTCACAAACTAAGCCCAAGAGCTTGATTCAATGGGGGGTAGACCACTATGAATATCTCCAAAATGTACCTCCTGGATTTTTCTCTGAGACTTGGTAACACCAAGAGAAATTGTTGGACTTCTTTTGGCTAGAGGTTCAGAAATGAAGAAGCTGGTGTATCCAGCTGGGGTCATGGGATGAGCTGTCTCTTTTCATCATCCTCAATAAGCCGTTGTATTGGTCCAGGTCAGTGTGGGAGAAATTGTTTGAATGGGGTTTACGAGGATCCACAGTCATAGAAGATTTGTGGAAGGAGAACTTTCAGGAGCCAGGAAATGTGAGGAAATCACCTGGAAATAAATAAAATGCTCCATGCTCTGCTCATTTGAATCCGTTACAGGTAAATATTGGAAACTCCATGCAGTAAACCAGTAATTCTACAGAAAAATGGCAGAGTGTCAAGGCCACTTTTATGCAAACAGGCTTGCATGATGGACACAAACAGGGGCCCGAGCAACCCCCTGGCTGAACACAGTCACCTCCATCAGGGGACCCACCTCAAAAGAGCCATAAGCCCTAACTGACCAGTGAGCTCCTTACAACCAGGCACAGTTACCAAAAAGGGGGAGAATTCCACCCGTCCTCAGACCTCTTCACCTTCTCCCCTTCAAACCAGCCCCCTCCCGCCACCTCCTGGCAGGCAGCCTCTCATCTGCTGTCCTGCACCTGCTCCCTCGAGGTGTATTCAGTAAACTCCTATCTCCTTTCTTCTGCCTCCGATGAATTCATTCCCTCCCCCACATACTGGCTTCCACTCCACATTTGGGAGCCCCCATCCAATCTAGAGACACCACATTTATCCATTTAGAGAAGTCCGTACTGAATGTAGTAAATTGGCTTTTTTCTTCAGGAAAAACTGTATTAGACTGCTTTGTAATCCCGGGTGATGCTATACTACAAGTGGACTGATGAGAAACCCTTTCCCCTAGAGATAATGTCCACCCTTAGACCTCCTCGTTCTCATGTTGTTATTTATACACATAATTAAAATGCCAAGTTAAAAAAAAAAAAGCAAAGTAGGGGAGAGGCTTTCCCAGAAACCATCCATCAGCCTCTCCTTATCTATTTTGGCCAAAACTGGGCACCAAACCCAAATCCTTCAAGCTGGCAGGGGAGATGGAACCACGTGATCCCCTCAGCCTTATCAGGATTTCCCTGTGCCACACAGGGATGGGTGGACACACAAATATATGTAGGCCCCACCAGCAAATAAACAGAGATAATGGATTAGGGAGTAGGGACCCAAGGGGGTCTGCTGCAATTAGTTTGGGAAACACCTAAATGCATAATGACATTAAAAAGAGAAAAGTCACCATGAACTGTTGCCAAACAGTATAATACAGAGGAGAGGGCTTACATTGGGATTTTTTGACATTTTTATAGGTTTTAATAAGAAAGGGAATGTCACTATATATGAATGTGCTTCTCCTACATATACTTCTGTTTATAGTGAATAGAGATATATGTTCATCCCACTGGTACATTGAAGAGGATAAAAACAGACAACTGTGCGTGAGCCAAATAGTCTTGGGAAAAAATAGGAGCCATTCCAAGAACAGAAAGGACTGATCGGCACGTGTGACTACCCATGACAACCCCGCAGAAGGAGGTCCAACTATTCAACCAGCTCTGACGCTCATGCTCCACGGCCAGGAAGAAACGGAGTCCTGAGATGCTGAATTAGCTAAAGTCCCAAAGAGGAGCCTTAATGTGCAAACACAACCCTCCCCTCTCCTAGAAGATGAATCCACTAGGTACCCCCTCAACCACTGCAAGACATTGATAGTGCATGCGTATTTTTATAAATCATACTAACAAAGCAAGTCAGTGGATCATCGTAATGGTAGAACAAGGGTTCTGTAAGTCTGGCCAAATGAAACTAAAGGCATACATCATTTCAGGGAGGAAAGATAGATCAAATAAGCTAACATTTACGGGGAAGATAAGCCTCAGAGCCCCAGCTCAATCTGCTGAGACCCTCAGTGCACATGAGGGTCTGAGACAATATCCTTTTGTAGGGGGTGAGGGGGCAGGACTGGGGTGGGGGTAGTATCTAACAAGATTCCAGTAATACAGAATCATCAAGAAAACATCAAAAGAAGTATTTTATCAACTTTAAGAATGTATCTTATTCCCAGAGAAAAACAAGAATGAGTAGGAGGCAATGAAGTAATGAAGTAAATCTGTGATGTTGGTGTATTTAAAACAGAGGTAAAGGTAATGACAATAAGTCTTCAATCACTTCTTTTCATTGTTAAATCTGTCACTGCAGTTTACATTGCTTAAGGAAATTTAGGTTTGTAACCAACATTCAGATTTAGTATTTATATTTCAGTGTTTTGTTTATAGATTATGTTGAATAAAGTTGAGATTAAGTAAAATACACATATAGGAGGGTTCTCTCCATAGGCAAAAAAAAAAAAAAATCCTCAAACTTTGGAAACCCTATCAACAGTGAGCATAAACCCTGTCGAACAATAAGCATTTAAAAAAAAATAAGTGTACACCAAAGCATTAGCAATGATTATTACTAGGGAGTAGGAGAAGGTGGGGAAGGAACTTACATTTTTTACATCCCTTGGAATTTTTTAAAGTTTTTGCAAAAGCATGAGTCATTTTTGTAATCTCAACAATTTAATCTTGAACAAAATCCAAGGCTATAAGATACTATCCTAAAAGCACTAACTATAATCAAGCATGGCCCTAAAGGGAACCCCTGAAACTGATATTTAATTTTCTTTTATACATACAATTCAGAAAAATCTAAATGTAATGGAATGAAGCCCATCATCTGTGGAAATGGCACAAACCTAATGATTTTCTTACAAATTAAAAATGAGGTTGGGGGGGCCTGGCAGGCTCAGTCCATAGAGTGTATAACTCTTGATCTTAGGGTTGTAAGTTCAAGCCCCACATTGGGGGTAGAACTTATTTAAAAAAAAAAAAGTAAAAAAAAAATATATGTGCTTGAAGAGTTGCAAAGAAACCCAGAGGCCATTCCCAACAACTTGAGGTTACATTTTGCTGTGGTTATGACCTTGAGGGGTGAAACCCAGGCCATCTCCCCACCTTGTGGAACAGCAGTATCTATGGAGGTTATCCTTTGCCTGGCCACCATCACATGGTGAGGGCAGAGTACAGTTGAAGTTGATTTTCTCTTTAGCTCACAGGTCTCCAGAAGGAGAAGAATGTCACTCGAGATGCTATACTTGAGGAAACATTCCTGAGAAACCCTACCCATCCCAGGGCCTGATTTAGAGGATAAAATTCTGGCCTTCACATCAATGCTTAGATTAGACTTTGGGACGCCTGGAGAGGAGGTGGATCTGGGAGGAATATGTGTCACTGGGGGCTAGAGGGCATCCAGTGGTAGCCAGTCTTGAGAGTAGCCGCCAGTGATCCACACCTCACGGTACGCACACCCTCCCCAAGTATATTGGGGTTGGTCTGCACAACCAACAGAATATGGCGGACGTGATGGTATATGACTCCTGAAGCTAGGTCCTGAAAGACAGCTTGCTCTCTCTCAATCACTCCCCCTCTCTTCCCTGTCTCTCTGTCTCTTCAACTGTTTTTCTGGACAGAGTCAGCTGCCATGTCATAAGGAAAATCCAGAAACTCCATAGAAAGGTCCTCATGGCAAGGTTCTGAACCCCCCTGCCCCAAGCCAGTGAGGAACTGAGGCCTCCCACCAACAGCTGAGTGAGGGAGCCGTCTAGGAAGCAGTTCCACCAGCCAAGGTCAAGCCTCAGATGACCACAGCCCCAGCCAACATCTTGACTATAACTCAGCAGAGAGACCTGAACTGGAACCAACAGAGACTCTCAGAGACTGTGTGAGACAATAAATGTTCATTGCTCCAAGCTACTGAGTTTTGAGGTAATGGTATTGCAGCAACAAATAACTAACAGGGCCCACATACTTAATTTCTGAACCCTCAAACTCATAAGCTTCTACAAGTCAGAAAACATTATGAGGATCGTACCATCTACAAAATTAGTCCTCGCTCAGGCGTTCCTCCCTTATTAGCACCAGCCACAAACCTTGCCCATCCAACCAGCTCTCTGTGAAACTCCAAGTGTTGAGGAAGACAGAGTTCACCAAGTCCATGCAAGCACTTCTAGAAAACTGATCTATCAGCAAAGCCATTGATAAACAATGTTGATGTTGCAAGAGGGGCCACCTACCCGGGATAATTCAGACAGGGGCTGACTAGGGTTTTTGAGCACCCAGTGAGTAAGCGGCACATCACCTCAATCAAAGGGACAGGCATGGACACCCCGCAAAGCTTTTCCATGAAGGTGATGACCACTGGTCCTTTCTGTGTGTCCCCCTCTGTCCCCAAGTGACTAGAGATGGTGCCCTCAAATTAAGGGCAGAGGGGACCTTGGATGCTGACCCTACTCCTCTCTGTGGCCCCTCCCAGTTCTCATGCATTACTTTTCCCCCACAGCCATCACCTATGCATGGGAGCCCTTCTCAATCCCTTTGCATCCGGCTTTTGAGACTCAGAAATCCAAAACCCAGACTCAAATACAGTAGGCCCTGCTGAAACTGTGGAAGGAAGTGCCGGGACCATAAAAACATGTATATTAATGTATTTGGCAAGTATGATTTCATCCGAATGGGGCCCAGCGATGTCATTTAATGGGTTATAAATATTGCTCCCAACAGTCACGGAGAAAGGTGGAGGGATTTGGGAGGGCAAAGAGATTGCCAAAGGCTCTGCGCTGCATCGTGCAGTTCTTCCGATAAACCTCTGGACTTTGCATAAATTCTGTGAAATGCTTGATGGGATGTGACTTTGAGTGAAGGAACTGACTTTAGCATCTAAGTTCATTGAAAGGCCACAGAGAGATGCCACATTGGGTGATGGGATTAGAGGCAAGTATATCAAGGCTATTAGTCTGAGGACTCCCACAGAAATTTGGGGAAACTTTTGGATTTATCTAGGCCATGAAACTTGGGAGGAGGGCAGAATAAGAAAATTTTCCTTGGAATGTAAAGGACAGGGATGTCCCTAATTGGCCACCATGCTACATTTTTGGGGTCCCATTCAGGATAGTTTGAATGAAGGCAGTGTAGCCAGCTCCATGTTGGTCCTGGGCTGGGAGTGCACCCTACACACACACACTACTGCCAAATCTTAGGTTACTGATGCCAGGGTGTTGATGCTTATGCCACATAAGCCTCTATAGTCCTAGGAAACCCACTTCAAAGACAAGGGGAAGTTGTGTAACTGCCCTGAAATCAGCCATATAGCCTGCCTTGAGGGAATGGGTGCACAATCTCAAACTGACTGTCCCAGCAGTAAGCGGTGTACACACCATTGTGTGAACTTAGAGTTCCTGAGACTAAGAAATTCTCTGGTGAAGTAACATGTGGCCAAAGACCTCAACACCCGGTATTTCCCAGCCTCTGTAGACATCCCATTCCTTAAGAGAGTGGACTTTTTTTTCAGGAAGCATTTACGCCATGCTTAAAATTGATCTACCTCCACTCTGTTCCTTCTGCTGAAACAAGATTTCACGGTCCAGTTGAAGGACACTCAGTTGTTCATATTTTTTTGGCAATTATACATAAAGGTGTTATAAAGAGCCTTGTTGTGTAAAATTAAGTATTCACTTCTCTTGGGGATCGCTGGATCATAGGGTAAGTGTACGTTTAACTTCGTAAGAAACCGCCAGTTTTCCACAGTGGTGGTACCATTTTGCGTTTCCAACAGCAGCATAGAAGAAACAAACATCACCCAGATGAGAAGAAACAGAGGCTATTTTCAGCGCTTGCTGTATTGCAATAGAGCAGGCCACCATCATTTGTGGTTGGCAGAGACTCAAAGGCAGGTGGGGTGGTTGGGAAGCTTTATGGTCAAAGAGAGGGAAAGGGAAGGTTCCAGCTCTCTTCGGATGGGAGGCAGTTGGCACGAGAAAGAGAGTTGTAGGCAGACTAACCAGAAACGGGGCATCCTATGGGATTGGTTAGGGGAGAACGTTTGTCTTTCTCCAGTTGGTGTTTAATAGGAAGCAGGGGCAAAACCTAGAGAAGCTGGCAGTTACAGACCAAGTCTTGGGGCAGTTGCTCAGAGGTTGTGGTTTGGCTTCCTGGACTGGTTGCTTCATGGGTTGTAGGCCACATTCTATCCTCTTACGTCATGCTAGCCATTGTCCTTTGGTAGACCATCTCTCACTAGCACGGTGTGAGAATTCCAGTGGCTTTGCACCCTCACCAACACTTGGTGTTATCAGCTGGGAGGATATGGAGTAGTTTGTGCCAGGTTTTGTCCAATATCAGCACAGTTTACTGTGCATTTATACCCTTCTAATGACTCACTATACTGAGCATCTTTTCATGCCCTTGTATCTGAAACTTGTCTTTTTTGGTGAAGTTCCTATTAAACTGTGGTCCGTGTTTTGTTGAGCTTTTTTTTTTTTTTTTTTTTTT
Source organism: Canis lupus baileyi (assembly GCF_048164855.1). Lineage (NCBI taxonomy): Eukaryota > Metazoa > Chordata > Mammalia > Carnivora > Canidae > Canis > Canis lupus. The sequence goes on from NC_132840.1 coordinate 57,187,620, forward strand.
TTTTGAGCTGTTTGTTTTATTGCTGATTCTGAAGAGTTATATATCCTAGATGTCAGTCTTATTTTTTAAAGATTTTATTTATTTAATTATTTATTTGAGAAAGAGAGAAAGCACAAACATGGGGAGGGGTAAGGGAGGGACAGAGGGAGAAGCAGGCTCCCCACTGAGCAGGGAGCCCAATGCAGGGCTTGATCCCAGGACCCAGGGATCATCACCTGAGCTAAAGGCAGATGCTCAATCTGCAGAGCCACCCAGGTGCCCTGAAATGCCAGTCTTTCATAAGAAGCCTGGTTTGCAAATATTTTCTCCCCACAAGAACTGTCGCAGGAAGCAAGGATGCTTTTTCATCTTTACAGTGCCATTAGCAGAGCTATGGTTATTTATTATTTAATTATAGTTTTAATTATGAGGACGTACACTCTATCAATCTTTTCCTTTTGTGCATCGTGCTTGCCTTTGCCTCACAAAAGGCCAAAAAACTCTCTCTTATGTCTAGAAGTTCTCTTGTTTCATAGTTTATATTTTATATCTAGGGCTGTGATTTACCCTGAGTTAACTTTTGTATGAGGTATGAGGAATCGGTCAAAGTAGGTTTTGTTTTTTTTTTTAACATTGATTGATTGATTGATTGATTGATTGATTTTAGAGAGAAAAAATGCTGCATAGGGAAGGACAGAGGGGGAGAAAAAGAATCCCAAGCAGACTCTGAGCCGAGCATAGAGCCTGATGTGGGGCTCAATCCCACAACCCTGAGATCATGACCTGAACTGAAACCGAGTTGGATGCTCAACTAACTGAGCCACCCAGGTGCCCTAAAATTGATTTTTTTTTTAAAGTCATCTGTACACCCAGTGTGGTGCTTGAGCTCACAATCCCAAGATCAAGAGTCACGTGCTCCCCCTGGACTAAACCAGCCAGGTGCCCCAAAGCTGATATTTCAATGCGACATCTCTATTATCAGTTCCAATATTGCTAACCTGTCACTTGTCTCTTGTTTCCTAGGTCCTGACTACAGGTTTATTGATTTTATTGATCTTTTCCAAGAACCAGCTGTTAGTTTCTCTGAGTTTCTTTTCTTTTTTATTCTTTTTTTTTTAACTTTGCTGATTTCTGCTTATTGGTAAAACCAATCACCACACAAAAAAAATCACTACAGCTTTGTAGTATAACATGAAATCTGGGATTGTGATGCCTCTAGCTGTGCTTAGCCTTTTCAAGACTGCTTTGGCTATTCAGAGTCCTTCATGGTCCCATACAGATTTTAGAATTGTTTGTTCTAATTCCTTGAAAAATGCTGGTGGTATATTGATAAGGATTATATTAAATCTGGAGATTGTTTTGGGTAATATGGACATTTTAACAATATTTGTTCTTACAACTGATGAGCATGGAATGTATGTCCATTTGTGTCATATTCAATTTCTTTCATCCGTGTTTTACAGTTTTCAGAGTATAGCTCTTCCATTTCTTTGGTTAAGTTTATTCCTATTTTATTATTTTATTATATTTATAATAAAATATATTTTGTTATACTTATTATTGTATTTATTATTTTTATTTTTATTATTGTAAATGGGATTGTTTTCTCAATTTCTCTTTCTGCTGCATTATTCATGTCTAGAAATGCAACAGATTTCTGTATATTGATTTTATACCCTGCCACTAGGGATCCCTGGGTGGCGCAGTGGTTTAGCGCCTGCCTTTGGCCCAGGGCGCGATCCTGGAGACCGGGGATCGAATCCCACGTCAGGCTCCCGGTGCATGGAGCCTGCTTCTCCCTCTGCCTGTGTCTCTGCCTCTCTCTCTCTCTCTGTGACTATCATAAATAAATAAAAATTAAAAAAAAAAAAAGATTATACCCTGCCACTTTACTAAATGTATTTATCAGAAAGTCTTGTTTTTTTCTGATATTAATATAGTCACTATTTTTTTTCTACCAGTAGAAAACTACCATAGGAATTATGATAGATATCCCTAACCTTTCACATCCTACTTACAGCTGATATTTTTACCACTTGAAGTAAAAATCGAAGCCTTACAACTATGTGAGTCCCTTCATCCCCTTTTATGTTATACTTGTATATACTGCATCTACATACATGCACCCCCCCACCAGTCAATGCACTAATTTTTGCTTTGAATGACCAACATATCTTTTAAATAACTGAAGACAAAGAAAACAGTTAAATATACTACCTAGATATGTACCATTGCTGTTGCTCCTCCTGCATTCCTGAAGTTATAAGTTTCCCTCTAGTGTCATTTTTCTGCAGCCTTAAGAAACTTCCATTACTTTTCCTTGTAGAACAGGTCTTATGCCAATATATTCTCATCATTTTCCTTCAGCTAAAAACGTATTCATTCTGGGGCTCCTGGCTGACTCAACTGGGAAGCACGCAACTCTTGATCTCAGGGTTGTGAGTTTGAGCTCCACATTGGGTGTGGAGATGACTTAAAAATAAAAATTTTTAGGGGCATCTGGATGGCTCGACGGTCCAATGTCCATCTCTTGGTTTCTGCTCAGGTCACAATCTCAGGGTCGTGATCCCAGGGTCCTGATCAAGTCCTGCATCGGGCTCCCCGCAGGGAGCCTGCTTCTCCCTCTGCCTGTGTCTCTGCCTCTCTCTCTGTGTCTCTCATGAATAAATCAATAAAATCTTTAAAAAAAAAATAAAGTATTTCCTTAAAAATATAAATAAATTAAAATGCCTTCATTTTGCCATTATTCCTGAAGGATTTTTCACTGGAAATAGAACTCTGGGTTGATAGGTCCTTTCCTTTAAACACATAAAGGATTCTTTCAACAGTCTTGTGGCTTCTTTGCTAGATTCTAATGAGAAACCCACAGTCTTTTGAATTGTTGCTCTGAGTCCTTGTTCTCTGGAAACTTTAAAGAGCAGCTTCCCCCTCCCCTAGACCTCCCATCTTTGATTTTCAATAGTTTGTTGTCCAGATATGGTTTTATTGAGTTCAACCTATTTAGGGTTTGCTGAGCTTTTTGAATCTGTCAATGTTCGTCATACACTAAATTTGGAGCTTTCATCCATTATTCAAATATATTTTTCTGCACCACATTTCTTCTCTCCTCTTTTTCTGGGACTTTGGATTGTTCCCTAGACATTGTGAGACTCTACATCCTGTGAAAATCCTCTGGAAAATGTGGGTATTTATTTGTTTGTTTTGACTTAAGCAGATAATTGAGCTGGTTAGTTTCAGACATCAGGTCCTTCTTCGCCTTCTGTGAGCTGTGGTTTTTGGAGTTTGTTTGTTTTAAAGATTTTATTTATTTATTCATGAGAGACACAGAGAGAGACAGAGACACAGGCTGAGGGAGAAGCAGGCTCCCTGTGGGGAGCTTGATGTAGGACTCGATCCCAGGACCCCGGGGTCACAACCTGAGCCAAAGGTAGATGCTCAACTACTGAGCCTCTCAGGTGCCCCTAAAAGTGATGCCCTTTTGATGTCAAATGAACAAGACACACAGCTGCCCCTTCCTTGGTTTTGACTGTAGCAAGGAGGGTACCTGTGATCACAACCGTCCCTCGGATGCCAGGACAGGCTGTTTCCAAGCATGGCTGCCGCATTGACTTTCCTCCGAGTGATGCATTCTGTTCAATCTCCTTGCTCTTGAGTCGACCCTTGACACCGCCTCAGCCAATAGGGTACAAAAGAAATGCTATTCTGTGACTTACAAGGCTAGATCATAAAAATTTCTCAGGCACTCCCTCCCCCCTGGTTCCTTTGGAACCCAGCCACCATGCTGTGGGGAAGCCCAAGCCACATGGGGAAGCACAACCCATGTGGTGAAACCCCATATTGGTGGCCTGCTAACAATCAGCTTCAACCACCGTATGGGTAAGGAAGCCTTCGAGATGATCCCAGGTCCAGTCACAGCCTGACTCTAACCATGGGAGAGGTTCCAAGTAAGAGCCACCTGGCACAGGAAACCCCCAAAACCATTATTGTCAGTATTTTAAGTCTCCACGTGTGGGGGTGATTTGTTACGAGCATCAGGTACCCAGAACTTTTTTTTTTTTTTCAGAACATAATTTGGTACGAAGAGTGGGATTCTGTTGAAACAAAGACCCAAGACATGTGGCATTGGCTGTAGGACCAGGTGTTAGGCAGGAGCCTTCAAGGAGGCTGTTGGTGGACATGAAGGAATGTCAGGGAAGTGTCATCGGAAACTTCAGAAAGGACTTCCGGGAGTAGGGGAAGTCTTGTCGTGCATGTAGTATCACTACGTAATAGTGGGAACTCTGTCCCCTGCAATAATTTGGAGAGGGAGAGCTGTCTCTAATATACTCTGTGATGTGGGGAGACCTCTAGACAAAGTACTGCAAGTACCACCTGACTTCTCACTGCCTGTGATGAAATGCAGAAGGAGAGAGGTAAGTTAAAGATGAAATGTAATAGGGGCTTCGGGGGTGGGGGGGTGCAGCTGGTGAAGCATCTGCCCTCAGCTCAGGTCATGATCCTGGGGTCAAGCCCCACATCAGGGTCCTGGCTCAGTGGGGACTCTGCTTCTCTCTCTGCCTCTTCTCCTGCTTGTGTGCAAGCCCTCTCGTTCACTCTGTCTCTCGAATAAATAAATGAAATCTTTACCAAAAAAATAAAACAAAATAATAGAGCTTTTAAGAATCTTAAGGGCGGGGATCCCTGGGTGGCTCAGTGGTTTAGCGCCTGCCTTTGGCCCGGGGCGCCATCCTGGAGTCACGGGATCGAGTCCGTGAAAACACGAGGCCGTGTTTTTCCAACCATTTCCACAACCCTATGTAACATCCCACGGGCTCCTCACTCATACTGACACCCTTCTAGCTGAATGGCGGCATCTAGCTCCCCTTCTTGTGCACCTGATGGACCTCTGTGAGTGCCTCAACCACAAGAATATGATGGAAGTGATACACTGTCACTTCCAAGACTAGGCCTAAGGCCACATTCTTCCTGACACTGGGTTATCTCGAGAGCCCTGCTCTTAGAATCTGGGCCACATGTAGACGCTCTGGCCAACAGCCCTCACTCGAGGTGCCAGTCAGCAGCCAGCTATCAACCACCAGAAATGGCAAATGAGGAAGCTTCCGAGGTGGCTCCAAGCCCCATCGAGCACCAGAGCTGCAAAAGATAAGAGGAAAATGACTACCGGAGTTTGCAGTCTCTGAGGTCAGAGATGAATCATTATGCAACAAGAGACGGTTGGAAGAGACATGCAGAAGCTTGGAACAGGAAGTAGGAGAAAACCTGCAGACAAGAACGAAGGCAGACCTTGCAGCAGGAAGGTCTCACAAACTCCCTTGGAGGACACAGGACCCTATAGGCAGATAAACGAATAAATAATTAATGACACCTCAGTTATTGACCTCTTCTTCTCTTTTTTGTGGCTAGGAAGTACATTTACAGCTCAGTTACTGACTTCTTTTCTGTCTCTTTGTGGCTGGAGAATACGTTTATTGTTTGAAATTCAGGATATTTCTCGCTCTGAATCTTTCAAGACCAAAAGACAGTTAAACTGATGGGGTACGGAATGCTAAGCTGAGACCTAAAGCTGTTCCCTTAGTAATGGGGTCTTTTTTTTTTTTTTTTAATATTTTATTTATGGGATCCCTGGGTGGCTCAGCGGTTTGGTGCCTGCCTTCCGCCCGGGGCGCCATCTTGGAGTCATGGGATCGAGTGCCACACTGGGCTCCCTGCATGGAGCCTGCTTCTCCCTCTGCCTGTGTCTCTGCCTCTCTCTCTCTCTCTATGTCTATCATGAATAAATAAATAAAATCTTAAAAAAAAAAAAAAAAAAAAAAGAATCTTAAGGGCAAGGAGGCCAAGCTAGAGAAAAGGTCATCACAAAGAGGTCTGCTTATGGGCTTTGTCTACTAGACGGGATTATAATTGATACTTATGACACCCACAAGGTTTTTCATTATTTTTTAATTACACAAGCTTGAACTGAAAAGAACAGAAACAGTACAAACAGAAAACATTGGACCCACAAACGTCTCTAGGCAAGAATCAGCCTGAGAAAAGGACTCACCTACAAACACAGGCTGCAATTTGTGGAAAAGGAAAGATGGCTTAGAAGAGGAAAGGCAAGAGCCAAGGTGATCTCGAGGGCAGTAAACCTGAGCCCTCATCCAGGAGCCACACCTGAGACCATCCACACTCAGATAAGACCCTGGGCTGTAAGCTGATTCCCGAATGGGAAACCCCTCCGGGAAAAGAATGAGAGGACCTTGCATGTGGTAGGGCTGTGGCTTGCACTCAGGGGGTGGACTGTGAGAGGCCGTGTTTTTCCAACCATTTCCACAACCCTATGTAACATCCCACGGGCTCCTCACTCATACCGATACCCTTCTAGCTGAATGGCGGCATCTAGCTCCCCTTCTTGTGCACCTGATGGACCTCTGTGAGTGCCTCAACCACAAGAATATGATGGAAGTGATACACTGTCACTTCCAAGACTAGGCCTAAGGCCACACTCTTCCTGACACTGGGTTATCTCGAGAGCCCTGCTCTTAGAATCTGGGCCACATGTAGACGCTCTGGCCAACAGCCCTCACTCGAGGTGCCAGTCAGCAGCCAGCTATCAACCACCAGAAATGGCAAATGAGGAAGCTTCCGAGGTGGCTCCAAGCCCCATCGAGCACCAGAGCTGCAAAAGATAAGAGGAAAATGACTATCGGAGTTTGCAGTCTCTGAGGTCAGAGATGAATCATTATGCAACAAGAGACGGTTGGAAGAGACATGCAGAAGCTTGGGGACGTGCAGAAGCTTGGAACAGGAAGTAGGAGAAAACCTGCAGACAAGAACGAAGGCAGACCTTGGCAGCAGGAAGGTCTCACAAACTCCCTTGGAGGACACAGGACCCTATAGGCAGATAAACGAATAAATACTTAATGACACCTCAGTTATTGACCTCTTCTTCTCTTTTTTGTGGCTAGGAAGTACATTTACAGCTCAGTTACTGACTTCTTTTCTGTCTCTTTGTGGCTGGAGAATACGTTTATTGTTTGAAATTCAGGATATTTCTCGCTCCGAATCTTTCAAGACCAAAAGACAGTTAAACTGTTGGGGTACGGAATGCTAAACTGAGACCTAAAGCTGTTCCCCTTAGTAATGGGGTCTCTTTTTTTTAATTTTATTTTATTTATGGGATCCCTGGGTGGCTCAGCGGTTTGATGCCTGCCTTCAGCCCAGGGAGTAATCCTGGAGACCTGGGATCGAGTCCCACGTCGGGCTCCCTGCATGGAGCCTGCTTCTCCCTCTGCCTGTGTCTCTGCCTCTCTTTCTCTCTGTGTCTCTCATGAATAAATAAAATTTAAATCTTAATATATTTTTTAAAAAGGCAAAGGCATCTTACCCATAACTCTTAAAGCTTCTACATTTTTCAAAATTCAAGTTACAAAGTTTCAACAATTCTTTGTAATGGAAGTGCTTTGTTTGCTACAAACAATCCAGAAGACAGAATGTCCTGCTTCTAAGGGCTCCCTCGGGTCACCTAGGGTGGGTTTGAATCCGTCACCTTCTCCTGCTCCGAAGCAACCTGCCCCTCAGATGCTGGCACAGCGGGGACTGCTCCCCAGCACCCTCTAGTACCTTTGTCTCCCCACCACCCTTACCCCCTCCCAAGACCCCAGCACTGCTCCCCTCGGGGCTCTGCTTGGAGGGACTGTAGCCATGTCTCCAGTACCCCCAGCGCCTGGCGGAGCATGGGGCCATTCCCACATTGCAGAATCGGTGATTTGTGGCTCACTGAGTGGACGGACAGATGGCAGGAAGACCAGGACTCATGAGACCAAGGGACCTCCTGGCTGGGTGACAGGGACCAGAGTGGTCCACGTGTAAATGCATTTAAGTTCTTGCTGTCTCCCATCCAAGTACTAACCAGGCCCAACCCTGCTCAGCTGCTGCAGTCAGATGAGATTGGATCCCGCGCATTCAGGGTGGTATGGCTGTGGGCTAGATTCTTTCTGTCTGGGACCCAAAAATGTGGCTTCAGCATGGGAGCTGCCACCGGGAGCTAGAGACAAAGCACAGAGCACCCTGGAATGGATCGGGGAGGCGAGGAGGCGCGGGGCAGAGCAGAGGTCATGTCCTGGGAAAGACGCTAACACCCTGAGGTCAGGGAGACCGTGGGGGACCCCCGAAGGACTGTAAGGCAGGGGCTTCCCCTGGAACTCCCCCCACACTTACCATTCAGGTAACTCTCTGGGTCGAGCACCCTGCTAGGGGCCACGGTGACCCCAGGGACCACAGACGAGTGCCTCGCACACGACCCCCATGCAGAGGAGGCCGTGGGTGGGCAACTCTTCAGGCAAATCACAGGGCAGGTTGCAGGGAGGTCCAGGGAGGTCCTGGACTCGTCCAGGACGTGAAAATAGACTTCCCACCGGGGCCAGGCAGGCAGAGAAGGAAGGGGAGAGTGAACCAGGCACTCTGGCTGGAGACCACGGGGACCCCCAGTAGGGCACAGGGGCAGGGCAGCTCCAGGGGCACCCACCAGTCCCAGGCCATTCTTGGGTTGTTCCATTTGGCCTCTGAGGAGGGGTTGGCCTCTGGGCAGCCCCCAGGCGGGGCACATGTGGTGGGGCACACATGGCTGACCCATTCCGATGGCTAAGGAAGGACAGCTTGGTGACATCGGCAGGCTGGCCACAGTCTGCGAGAGTTGTTTCTAAGTCCCCTTCCTCCATGCACATCACGGGCTGGTGCAGGGCCGCCCACCTCTGAGGGAACTGATCACATGGGAGGTCAGATCTGCTCCTCTCCTACTTGGGGCTCCTTGGGGGGCTGGGCCTGTGTTGAGACCCTTCCCAGGGCCCCGCTGGGGTTCCCCCTCAGCTCTGCCCAGTCCCTCACTCCAGTTTCGTTCCTCCAGGAAACATTACTGAGCCCCTGCTGCAAAGCACAGCTGTGGGGCTGGAGGTTCAGCAGTGGACAGACCAGCAGCAGCAGTACCTGCTCTCGAGGTGCTTATGTTCTATTCTACCGAGAGGAGACAAACTGCAAATAGTCACGCCGAACAGCACGGAGCAGCTGCTGGTGAGCCTACAAAGCAGGGTGAGGTGGGGAGCAGGGTAGGCCTGATGGAGAGACATGGGGCCAGGAGGGGAGCTGTCAGACAGGATTTCCCACGCCTTGGAAGACAGATCAGCACCCTGACCGTTAGCACTGGCCAGGGCCCGGAGCGCGAGTTCTGTCTCTTCCTGGAGGTCGTAAGGGGGACCGTACATGAGGCTGAGAGGCCGCCTATCCCTGGCAGACAGGAACTGTGAAAACATGAGCAGGTCAGGGACAGGGGGTCACAGGGGCTGCTGGGTGGTCACAGAGGTAGTTGGATAAAAGGGCAGCTGGGGTGGTCACAGGTGCAGGTGAACATAGGGGCAGCTGGGTGGTCACAAGGGGCAGCTGGTGGCCAAGGGGCAGGTGGACACAGGGGCAGCTGGTTGGTCACAGTTCCTGGGCAGAAAGGGAGCTAGTGCAAAGCCAGGGGCCCTCACTACGCCACCTGGTCCCATGCAGGACCTTGCTCCTCCACGCCTCTCCAGGTAGCAGGGCCCCCACCAGCCTTCTGAGACCGGGTGCCCTGAACCCACTGTGCTGGTGGACAAATCCCCTGAACATTTCCCAACAGCATGGTTTTCCCCTCCTGTTTCAATTTCTTCTCATCTTCTGGAATGTCAACCTTCTGTGGTTTCTTCTTCCGTTAAGGGCTCCTCGCCAGGGCTCCCTGCTCTCCCCACTTCTCTCCCTGCAGCCACATCCATCCCTGGGCGCCCCCGCCCACCTGAATCTCTCTAGCCCTGGACCGTGAGCTCCAGCCCCAGGCATCCAGCTGCTTGCCCTCTTACAGGCACTCCTCACTCAACGTTCCAGTATTTACCAGACCGTGAATTCCTTTAAAGAAACACCTCGAAAAATGGGTTATTTCCCCAATGCCTGCTATTTTGCTTCTCCAACGTAAGCATTTAATAAACCTCAAATGACTCCTCTCTTGGCAACAGGCCCTGCCATTTGGGGGATTATCTAGAGTTCCCAGCTCTCAGCTCAACCAAAGCCCCACCTCCAGAGAACAGCAAGCGGTAAGGACAGTGACAGGAGGTCATGGCCTGGGCCAGGCAGCCAGCCATTCCTGGGGAAAAGCAGACTCAGAGGCTGCTCCCCGGTGAGGCCCCACCAGCCTTTGGGCAAGGGGCCCCGAAAACAAAGCATTCACAACTACCTGGCAGCCCAGGCCTGGACAGCAGGCCAAAGGGCATTCCCAGAAGTCAGGGCAGCCTGACCTCCCACCCCACCCACGGCTACTGCACACAGTCACCCTCACCACCCTCCACCTAGACCACTGCACATTTCCTGTACTGTCCCCTCAGGCTCCAGCTCTCCTCCTGCCAAGCCCATGGAAGACAGAGCCAGTCACTTCTCTCCACGAGGCTCAACTTTAAAGGAACCCTTGTCACCTGGAGAACAAAACCCAAACTCCTGAGCACAGCCTCCTGGCACCCCACGGACCTCCTGCTTGGGGCCACACCCACCCCAGTTCCAGCCCTGGACTGAAGTCACCTGCAGAGCCAAGCTCTCCTGGAGTTGCAACCACCCCGTCTGCTGAGCCACACTTTCTCTGCCACACAGGAGCCCAAGGACAACCATCTCTTGATCCCTATGAAACACCCCCATGCAAGTACATGCTAGCCCTCCAGCTCTGTGTCCTGCAAAAACGTAATACACGGGGCGCCCGGGGAGGGGGGGGGCTCTGTTGGTGAAGAGTCTGCCTTTGGCTCAGGTCATGATCCCAGGTCCTGGGATCGAGTCCCACATCAAGCTCCCTGCTCAGCGAGGAGTCTGCTTCTCCCTGATAGTGTGCATGCACGCACGATCTCTCTCACTCTCTCTCTCAAATAAATAAAATCCTTAAAACAAACCAACAAAAAAATGTAATACATGTCTAGACTCAAGCTGCTTACAGGGATCTTCAACAATGTCTGGAGCATACCCCAATCTTCTCCACAATAATCCTGATCATCACCCCCTGGGGAAGGATTATCAACTGCTTGGAGAATTTAACCAACCGTCCTGACACCTGGTCAACACTCTACCTTGACTGCTGAAGAGCTCGCTGAGTTCAGGTGCTCCCCACCCCATCTGCACAGCTAGCAATCCAGAAACCCAGAGGGGCTGGTCTGCACAGCCCTGTCTGGAACTGTGGACCCGTTCTGGCTCCCACCAATGATCTGTCCCAGGGTCAGGCCAAAACATGCTCTCATCACCCACTCTTCTGACCAGACCCTGGAACATACCATGACCACAATAAGGAAGTGCGCACGGGCAGGTAAGCGGAAGAGAACACGAGGTCGAGAAACAGACCCAAACACACTCAGAAATTCAGAATGGAACAAAGCTGATGCTTCAAATCAGGAAAAGATGGGTTCTTTAATACATGATATTTGGAGGGCAGCCTGGGTGGCTCAGAGGTTTAGCACTGCCTTCAGCCCAGGGCGTGATCCTGGAGACCCAGGATCAAGTCCCACATCGGGCTCCCTACATGGAATCTGCTTCTCCTTCTGCCTGTGTCTCTGCCTCTCTCTCTCTCTCTCTCTCTCTGTGTCTCTTATAAATAAACTCTTTTTAAAAAAATAAAAATAAATGACATTTGGACAAAACAGTAAAGTCAAATCTGTATCTCATGCTTTATGTCAGGAAAAATTCTAAACAGTTAAAGACTCACGTATAAAACTAAAACCATGAAGGAAAAAAAAAAGGGATGCCTGGGTGGCTCAGTGGGTGATCGTCTGCCTTTGGCTCAGGGCGTGACCCCCGGAGTTCCGGGATTGAATCCCACATCAAGTCCCGCATCGAACCTGCTTCTCCCTCTGCCTGTGTCTCTGCCTCTCTCTGTCTCTCATGAATGAATGAATGAATGCATGAATGAATGAATGAATGAATGAATAAACAAACAAACCCATGAAGAGGTGCCTACGGGGTTCAGTTGGTTGGCTGTCTGCCTTCGGCTCAGATCATGATCTCAGCGTCCTGGGATCAAGTCCCTGTGGAACAGGGAGCCTGCTTCTCCCTCTCCCCCATGCTCATCCTCTCTCACTCTCTGTCTCTCTCTGTCTCCAGCATGGCAGGAGCTACTAAATGAGGATAAAGACAGAAACAAACTGCCAGGAAGGAACTGCAAGTCTTGGAGACACAGGGCAAACCTCCTGACATATGAGCTAGGACACAACAGCTTACCCAGCCCAGCACGCAGATGTGGCCAAGAACAGGAAACCCAGAGACCGGAGTCCCTGGATGGAGGCTCACACTTTCTCCTAAGAGAAATGTCAATGCAGAGCACATGTGGGGGCAGGTCTGGGGCGAACTCTGAGACAACACTCCAAGTGAGGACTCGGAGACTCTGTTTCTAGCCATTGATCCCACTGGCAAATACTTGTGTGCACACGTCATCTGTACACATGTACCCGCCTCCTTGTTTTGTGGCAGCAAAAGCTAGGGAATGGACCTGGAGATTCGTCAGCCAGGGACCGGTTACAGACAGGATGGTGTATGCCCCCCACAGGCAGCGCCAGGAGACTCTGACCCAATACAGAATCACCTGCAAACTCTGTGGACTCTACCCTCAAACAGCACCCAGATTTCAACTACTTCTGTGCTGCCCGCCCCCATAGCCTGGCGTTGCTGCTCCCCGCCTGACCCTCCCTGGTGGCCACTTCCCCAGAATGGTCAGATGCTGGTCAAACAGAACTCCTACCAAAGGGGAGCCCCCATGCATAGCTGCTGGGAACACAAGCTGGTGCCGCCACTCTGGAAAGCTGAAAGTAGAGCTACCCTGTGATCCAGCCATTGCACTACTGGGTATTTACCCCAAACATACAGATGTAGGGATCTGAAGGGGAACCTGCACCCCAGTGTTCACAGCAGCCGTGTCCACAATAGCCAGACCGTGGGAGGAGCCACGATGTCCATCGACAGATGATGAATAAATGCTATGTACCTATAATACACAATGGAATTGTACCCAGTCACCAGAAAGAATGAAATCTTGCCATTTGCAATGATGTGGATGGAACCAGAAGGTATTATGCTGAGCAAAATATGTCCAGAGAAGGACAATTATCATATGATCTCACACATGTGGAGAATTTAAGAAACAAAACAGAGATCACAGAAGAGAGGGAAAAATAAAACAGGACGATGTCAGAGAGGGAGACAAACCATTAAAGACTCTTAATCATAGTAAGCAAACTGAGGGTCGCTGGAAGGGAGGTGATGGGGGGACGGGGCCACTGGGGATAGGCATGAAGGAGGGCACGTGATGCAACGAGCACTAGGAGTCATACATATAAGACTGATGAATCATCACTGACCTCCACCTCTGAAACCAATAATACACTATATATTGTTAGTTAAACTGAACTTAAAATAAAAATTAAACAAACCCCCAAAACTCCTATAATGTGGTCTGCCCCAACCCTCTGGGCCGCCCCCCTCACTGCCTGGCTCCTGCCCCAGCCTTCCTCCTTCCACCTTTGACCCCACCCTTTTCCACCCCACAGCCTCCCCGCTGGCTCCTTCCACACCCCAAGGATGCTCCCCCCACATCAAGACCTCCTTCCTGCTGCACCACTGCCTGGGAAACTCCCCCTGCAGACCCTTCTGTCACCTCCTTCAGGCCCTTACTCAGTGTCACCTCCTCGGGGAGACGCCCTCAACCATCCTACTTATAAAACACATGCGTACATGGATGTGGTCACATGGTAGGCACGTGGGCGCGCTTTACGGAAGTCCTTCCACTTTCATGGTCTGAAAATTCCCATCGAGCATTGGGAACACACCCACACACACCTATTCTCCTTGGCCCCCGCCCCATACTCGCACTCGGCACCAGCTCACGTTGTGCCAGATTACTGTCTGTCCCCTGCCCCACAGCACCTAGAACCAAAGCCCCACTGGGGGGACAGGGGATGAGAGGTCTGAGATTTGTTCACTGTTCTACCTCCAGCTCATGAAAACTGCCATCAAGGTACCAGCACCAAACCCTGGTCTCAACATTGTGCCCTAACTGCGCAGAGGCAACCATGGGGGGAAACAGGGGCCGCCCTCGCTCCCTCTGTAGGCCCTCCATCCTGTCCTGTGACCTAGGAGTAGCACTTCCAAAATGCACACTAAGGAGAGCACAGGGCCTACCAGGCCACCAGTGTGCAGCGTCTGACCAACAAGCAAATCCTGTGACTTGACAAAGTGGACTCATCCTAAGTGACAGCGCACCACTGTCTGTGTGAATGCCCAGGTCATACGGGCACTGCCTCCCTGCGGAGGCCTCCACACTGCACACTGGCAGACACACAGGGACGGGAAGTCTTTCCAACCAACCCCTTGCCCTCCTTAGTGCTGAACCATGTGGCTGTGTTATCTATGCAAAACACAAGGCAATCATGCAGTTTCTGTTCCAGCTGCTTCCTCAGGATCAGCACCAACTCTATCCACATACACTTTCTAGAATTTAGGCTGCACCTTTGTCCCTCTAGTGGTCCTTTTTATTGTTGTTAAGATTTTATTTATTTATTCACAAGAGACATAGAGAGGCAGAGACACAGGCAGAAGGAGAAGCAGGCTCCCTGCGGGGAGCCCAATGGGGGACTTGATCCCAGGACCCTGGGGTCAGGCCCTGAGCGGAAGGCAGATTCTCAACCACTAAGCCACTGTGAGGGGGCCTTCCCCCCACAAAGCGGTCCTGAAGCCGCAAGGGGCCCTCTGCATCTGAAATAACTCTTGAACACAGATAAAAAAATAGTAATAGTAAGATAAACAGCTACTAAAGACATCTGAAGAATAGGTAGGGAAATTTGAACATCACAGTCTATACATACTATTACTGACATGCTTTTCTTAGGTTTGATGGTGGTACGGTGATTGTGTAGAAAAACGTTCTTAATCTCAGGAGATGACGTTGAAGGATTCAGAGGGGAAAGGCCAGGTCTGTAGCGGACTCTTACATGATCCCACAAAAGAACAAATGTGGACAGGCACGAACATGCTGATTACGGGCAGAGATGCAGGTGCGTGTACAAATGCACGTGTCTAAACATGACAGTAGGGGATCCCTGGGTGGCGCAGGGGAACCCTGGGTGGTGCAGAGGTTTAGCGCCTGCCTTTGGCCCAGGGCGCGATCCTGGAGACCCAGGATCGAATCCCACGTCAGGCTCCCGGTGCATGGAGCCTGCTTCTCCCTCTGCCTATGTCTCTGCCTCTCTCTCTCTCTCTCTGTGTGACTATCATAAATAAATAAAAATTAAAAAAAAAATAAAAATAAAAAAATAAACATGACAATTACACAGAGATAAACACCAAGAAGGAAAAACGTTTGCAACTGTTGAGTCTACCCAAAGGTCACACACACTTCTTCCAGCCTTTCTGCAGGTTTGGAGTTCCTCAAGATACCAAGTCGGCAGAGAAGTTTTTTTAAACTTAAGTAAGTTGCCAAAAACTTGCTCCAATGTCACTAAAGAGGCCCTTCAGGATACACACACCTGGGAAACAGTGCTGCCCTTTCTGCAATTCCAAGGCACTTGACTACTGCAGCCGGAGTGCAACACCCCGCGGCGCCGACACCCTCCCCACACACGCACCCCCGGGCCCCGCACACACAAACTGCACGACAAGGCTGAGGGTAAATGTGTTCACGGGGACCAGACTGGTTGGGCCTCAGCCACATCTCAGTGCGGGGAGGAGAGCCCGGGTGAGCTTCTCAAGCTCCTGCAAGGTGTGGACACGGTCACTGGAAGGCCCAGCCCTGGAAGAGGGCGCAAATCACAGAGGTCAAGAACCAGGCTCCTCCATATCTTTCACGTTTCTCTAAATTCCATCACAACCAGCCTGAGCTCCTGGACCAAGGGGGTCGGTGTGTGTGCATAAGCACACGTGTGTACACCCTCACTCACTGGGACACGCGGCGCTCTGACCTCTCACACATTCCCACACATGGACCACACCCTGACAAGTGGCACCAAAAGGCCTTCCTTGCTGTCTTCACCACCCAAGCAGCCTGGCACGTGGAGCACCAGCAAGAGCAGACAGCCCACAGGGGGAAAGCCTGGTCTGAGCCTGCAGAGCGAGGGTGCACAGTCTGCCACCCCTAGGTGAGCGGATCCCCTTGTGGATGACGGAGACCCCAGGATGCCATGCACACACACGGGGAGCGCCATGGGTACCTTGTAAAGCCCGGCAGCTGGCAGGGCTTCTGGCCAGGGACGCACTTGTGCAAAAGGCAGAAGCAGCAGGTGTTATCCCAGGACATAACTTTATTGGAAACCGGGAGGGGGGGCGCCGGAGAGGACTAGGAATCAGGCTCTGTGGCCGGTGGTGGCTTGTCGTCATCAGGGGGACAATCGATGAAGTCAGCCAGCATGGCAGCCGTGTCATCCTGCTCCTTTCAGAGACAAAGACGTAAGGTTGGAAACAGGCACACGCACCGGACAGGCAGGCTGGGGACAGCTTGGCAGCTGCAGCCCACCCCACCTTCCCACCCAAGCTGCGCCCCCTGTCCCCCACCTTCTCCTGCAGGGCTGCCGTCTCTGCCTCCACCTCGGCCTCCACGTCTTCTGCCGCAGGCGTCTCCTGGGGGACTGGCACTTTGTCCCCCCCACTCTCAGTCCCCTCTTCCAGCAGAGTTGGGGGAGCTGGGGGCTCTTCTTCAATAAGCTCCTGAGGCGGCGGCACGGCTGGGGGGCTCCCCACCTCCCGCGGCCCCTCCCCCTGGGGGGGGAGGACCTCGGGGGCCAGCGTGGGGGCAGCCTCGGCCCCGGGCTCTTCCTCCGCTGCCGGCTCCTCTACCTCCAGCAGCAGCCCGGTCTCCCCTGGGGGCTCAGGCTGCATCTTGGGGGACTGGGCGGGGGGCAGGGCAGGGGGCGGGCTTGGGGGTGGAGGCCCGCCTTCCTCTGCTGCCCCTGCTGCTGGACCAAATGCCACCTCCTCCAGCTCATCCAGCTCTTCTTCCTCCTCCTCATCCTCCTCCTCCTCCTCCTCCTCCAGCTCCCCTTCCTCTTCCTCAAACTCCTCCTCAAACTCCTCTTCTTCCTCCTCTTCCTCCTCAAAATACTCTTCCTCCTCCTCTTCTTCCTCAAAATCTTCCTCCTCCTCTTCCTCCTCCTCCTCCTCCTCCTCCTCTTCCTCCTCCTCCTCCTCCTCCTCCTCCTCATCACTGCTGTTGATGTTAATAACCGTCAGGTCTTCCTCCAGGGCAGGGGGTCCTCCTCCACCAGGAGTCGCCTCGGGTACCAACTGCGGCGGCGGCAGGGCCACAGGGCCCGGCACAGGGGGAGGAGGTGGGGGGGGGAGGGGCCCCGGGGCCACAGGAAGCTCCTCAGGCTCCTCCTTGGCTGGCACAGGAGGGGAGGCCACTGGTGGCCCGGCTGGAGCCACGGGGGGTGGCGTAGTGCCTGAGGGCGGTGGGGGTGGCAGGGGCGGCAGCCCCTCGGGCACAATCACCACACTGTCATCAGAGTCGCTTTCCAAGGAGATCTCCACATCAGATGCCTCCTCCTTATCGTAGTGGACGAAGGCTGGCCTGGGCACTCTGCCCCCAAAAGTTTCATCTGGAGGGATAGCGGGGGGAGGAGTGCCACTAGGGGCAAGGACAGGGTCTTCATTTGAGCCTGCCCGGTGGTTCTCAGGACCAGGGATGAGCCGGGGGGGTACAGACACCAGGCCCGGGACAGAGAGGCCCAAGTGGTTGGCTGTGGCTGGAGGTCCAGGGCGTGTCGGGGCCATGGGGCCTGCTGGGGGCATGGGGCCCGCTGGGGGCATGGGCCCCACCGAGGGCATGGGGCCCACGGAGGGCATGGGGCCCGCCGAGGGCATGGGGCCGGGGGGATGGAAGGGAGGGGCCCTGAATGGAGATGGGGCCTCAGGAGGGGGAGCTGGGGCAGGCGTGGGGCAGGCGGGGCCCATGGAGCGCAGGGAAGGAACCCGGGGGTGGGTCAGGGCAGCACAGGTCACCAGTGCTTCTGAGCAGAATGACGACACCTAAGGCAAACACAAGGGCAAGTGTGAGTGTCAGACACGAGGGACTGCAAACTCCAGAGGTGGGCGTAGGCCCAGGGAGCAGTTACCTCGAGGCTGTCCTCTAGCTGGCCGAGGGAGAAGGCTTGCAGGGCACAGGCGAGGGGAGGCGGGCAGCGGGGGGAAGGTGCCAGCAGCAGAGCCAGCAGCAGGCGGTAGAGCTCCTGGCGGCAGCGCGAGCTGGTATACGGGGAGCTGCCTAGGACCTCGCCCTGCTGGACCCCCATGACCAGGGGCAGCACCAGGTCATGCAGCCTCTGTAAAGGACATGGCGTGCACACCTAGAGACATCGCCTGGATGACCAGACCCTCCTGCAGGACCAGCTCCCAGGACCAAACACCCCCTCTCTGGGGGCGGCCCCCACGTAGAGCAGTGCCCCCATCTCCACTGACCCTGTGAGTCTCCTCCTTGATGAGAGGCCCACACATGAGGATGGTCCGGCTGAGTCCTGGGGAAGGAGAGGAGTGTCTGAACGGCAGGCAGACAGAGCTTGGGAGCTCACACCTCAGGCTGGGCCTCAGCTCCACCTGACCCAGGAAAGTCCCCGGACTCCACCATACGGAACAGGGACCACGGGAGCACCTCTGGTGCCCGCGGCCGGGGCCCAATGTGAGACAAGATGAAAGAACACACTGTACATGTGCCCTATGGATTCAGGGATGGGGGCAGACCGTAAAACCCACAAGAGCCAAAAGGAAAGTGCTTGAGGAAGGAAGCCACAGGAGCTGACTCTCCTGACCTCGGAGGAGGCCCTACAAGCGGCCAAAATGGGAGAACAGACGCTCCACCAGGCAGCCCCCGCTGTCCCCAGCTGCCACGCACACAGGAAATGCAGACAACACACAGACGACACAGGCCAAGCTGAACAGGACCCTGCAGAGCCAGCGGAAGGGCCTGGAACCCCGCTGAAGGCAGGACCCCCACTCCCCAGCCCCAGAGCTTGGCTCCCCCTCAACCACACCTGGGGCCGCTCCCACCTCTCAGTGCAGCTGTGCACACATCACTGTTGGCGTTACTGTCTCCTTTCCGGTGGCTGGGTGGGGCCATGGCCTCCCCGACGTCTAGCTTCAGCTTCTTGGGAGCGCTGGGCTTCCCTGTCTGCAGACCTCCGTCCGGGCTCCCCCGCGGGCTGCGCAGCTGGTGGCAGAGGGAAATGTGAGTGACGGGGACAGATACAGAGGTCAGTGGCGCTTGGGGCAGCAGGCCTGCTCCAGCGAGGGTTGCTGGGGGACAGTCCTGGGCCAGGAGCACTCACCTTCAGAGTGTCAGCCGGCGGGGAGATATCACTGAGCAGGTGGGACAGCAGCGCCTCACCTGAGGACCCCCCCTGAAGCATTCCGGCCGAGGCCCCGCACACCTGCACCCACAGCTCCAACACAGCATATACCTTGGTCCGCACAGTGCTGTGGGGACGGGACAGGAAGGGAGCAGCCCATCAGGGGGGTGCTGCAGGCTGGGTCCTCCTCAGGGCCCCCAATCCACCCTCCATCACAGTCACCTGTAAGGCCTCTCCTGGCCTGGAGCGAGGGTGTCCCTGCCAAGGTTCCAGGCATTGAGGACCTGGGGAAGCAGGCGGCTGATCAAGGCCCCAAAGCGCAAGAGGCGGCTTCGACACCTGGGGGGAGAAGACAGAACAGTGACCCCCACTCCCGGCACATCCTCATCCCTTCACTCCACCCTGCCCCCTCTTACTCACGCAAGGATGAGCGCGGAGAGCAGGTCCAAGGCATCAAGGTGGATGGACGGCAGAAGCAGCAGCCGCAGGGGACCATCTCCAAGCAAGCTCTGCAGGAAGACATAGTGGGAATAAGGGACGGGGAAGAAAGGGAGCCATGGACGAACACGGACACGGAGCAGGTGTGTGAGACCAAACACACATACGCTCAGATGGCCCGACAACCAACCAGACCAGACCCCATCTTCCATCACGGACCCTGGGGAGGATGATGGGAAGCACAGCCAAACCCCTCGGCAGCAACCCAGCTAGGCCCCAGGTCCCCCCTCCCCTGGGGAAGCATCTGCCAGGTGTGCTTCAGAAGACCATGAGCAAATCTGCTCCCAGGGGCACATGTATTGGGACAGCCTCAGGGAGCCCCAGGACAGCCTCGGGGGGTACCCTGTATCTCCCACACTGCTCTCCTCCCCCCCAAGGGTCTGAGAAGGGGCAGAGAACAGAGCATAAGTGCCACTTACAATGTTCTTGGCGCTGATGCTGAGGGTCCGGCAGATGACATCCAGGATTTCCTGCACGGGGACGGACACGGGAGCCCCAAACTCAGAGCTAGAGAAGAAGAGCAAAGAGACCGTCAGCGCAGGCTCCCTGATGTGACCCCACAGCCCCCTGGCTCCTGCCCAATGAGGAGGACACCCTAAGCCCATCCTCCCCTGCCATAGGCCCTCCGCTCCCTTTGGCACTCACTCACACACCTGAGCATGAGCCCCAGGCAGCGGGCCAGTCCAGAGAATCGCTGCCGGAGCCGGAGAAGGACATGGGTGTCCCCATCCTCTGAGGGTGTAAGCAGCACCTCCACCCCAGGACCCTCGTACTGCACAGGGGCTGCATGTAAACACAGACACGAGGTACTCCCAGGCCCTTCATCCACCCACTTCTTCTTCCTTGTGGGAAGGGACCCCCCAGGACCCCCTCCCACCTACTGCCTGCTGGCCCAGCTCCTACCTGTCTCTGCTCCCTCGTACAGGGCACCCAGGAGGCTGTGCAGAGAGGCCAGCAGGCTGTGCAGCTCCTGCTCCCAGCTCTCCGTGTGCTTCAGACCCTGGGAGAAGCCGGCCCCTAGAGACGGCAGCCTGGAGTAACACTCGCAGGCCAACTGTAGAATAATGGTCCCCACTGGTCAGACAGGACTCCAGTACAGCCCCTGGGCTCCCCCCGCCCCATGTGCCCACGCACCAAGAAAGAGAGCTCAAAGGGGAGCAGAAAGGAAAGCGCGGCAGAAGGACAGGCAGAAGGACAGACGGGAGCTGGAGGCAGGAGTCATGCTGTGTGGATCTTGCGCATGAAAACGGGAGGAAGTGGCAACACAGAACAGAAGCACCAGCTCAGACCCCCAGACTCTCCACCTCCCTTTTCCCTTTACCTGCTGGAGCTGAGGGCTCAGGGCATCCACCCGGGACAGGAAAAATGAGGCCAGCTTGCCCTGAGTCAGGAAAAAGAGGGGAAGGAGCTATGGGTCAGCCGCAGGGGCCAGAGAAGAACAGCCCTGTCCGCAGACAGCAGCAGAAACCCAGCTGTCCGGGCTTCTGCTGCTGTGGCCCTTCTCTTCCTGTGGATGCAGTAGGCATGGCCCCCAAGGGGCTCCAGGTCCAGGAGCACGCAGGCTGCACACCAGCCCTCAGCCTCAGCCTGCTTCCCCGTTCGGCCCCAAAGACGCTGGGCTCCCTCCTGCCCATTTCTGCAAAATAACAGTCCTCTCCCTGCAGCCAGGAGGACAGAGCACTGGAAAGCAGCAACCGTCCCCCTCATCACAACCCGGCCGGCTTTGACAGGCCGAAGGTCTGAGCAGGAAGTGAAGCACCAGACAGGGATGCGAGGGCAGGACCAGGTCACCACAGATCAGAGCACCAGCCTGTCCACGGGCAAACACACACTTGGCGGAGCCACGGGTCACGTGGGGCTAGAATGAGAGGGGCCCGTGAACGTGGAAGGGAAATAAATGGTTCTAGCGCTTCACTAACCTGGAAGGGAAACACGGCGTTTCTCTGGACTATAAACGAGGACAGAGGCCACAGCAGTAGTGCCAGCCTCCCTGTCAGCCACCGGGAGAAACCACATGTTTGCAACTCATTAGTTTTAACAGGCATCCCAAAGCATGGGCCTCACACAGCACCGACCTGAAACTCCAGGAGCCACTGCACACACAACCTTGTCGCCTGCTGCGTTACCATGGAGCACGTGCAGCTCCACCACAACCATTTGAACATACACTGCAAGCAGCATCACTTTCCCTTGCAATCCCAGTTTGTGGACCCAAAAGCACTCTAGGAAGGAGCCCGCTGGACTGACGCATGTCAGAAGGCTGAAGGGGAGGCAAAGGAAGAGCGGACAGGACCCCAGCTCCAGGGGATGTAGGAGTGCATCGAGGGACGTGGGAAGTGAGCCAGAGGGGGTGCTTCTGGGTGGGAGGCAGGGTGGGCAGCAAAGCAGGGCTGAGGGTGGGGACCCACACCGTCAGGAGCACACAGAGGCTTCTGCAGTCCCAGCCCAGAAAGCACTGACTCGTGGAGGCATCTCACATGCAGGGGTGAACTTGCAGAGGGACTGTGGGCCGAGGCATAAGGCCCATGACAGGTGCTTCCAGAGAAGCTCCCGGGCCTCCCTCCCACCTGCCCTGTGGGGGGAAATGCGTGGGGTTTCCCACTTCACCCTTGAGGATCGCTGACCCCCCAGCCAAGTGCCACTCTAGCCAATCCCAAGGTGCAAGGGGGGGACCACTTCCCAGAGGACCAGGAGGGCATTTTCAAATCCAATGTGCAAGTGTTCGGAACACCTCAACCCAAAAACAGTCACGGCCCACAGGTGTCCTGATCACCTGCTTCCCTAAGGAAGACGTCTCCTAGAGAGCCGCCTAAGGCCCAAGTACAGGGTCCCCCTCTGCTCCCGCTCCCCAAAGTCTGCAGCGCAAACTTGAGCATGGCCCGGAGCACAGGTCTGCCCCCAGGGCCCAAGGCACCCCAAAGCAAGGGCTCATGCATGCAAACACATGTACACCCACATGGCCACAGAGCACAACACGGTGTCTTGCTCCGTGGAGTTCCTCGTCCACTCGGCAAGGGTGGAGCCTCTGCAGGACTGACTTCATAGCCCTGGAGCTCTGCAGCGCATCATTCGAGAGGAGGAAGACCACCACTGTCCCGAAGCTTCAGGGACAAGCCACACAGACACTGCAGTTGACACCTAGCAGTTCCCTCAGTCCCGGCTGCACAATCCACCAGATCCGCGCCACCCCAGAGCCTGTACGGATTTGCACCAACATGCTGGCAGCTGACAAAGCCCAAGCAGCGGACGGAGCGAAGCCCTCCAGAGGATGCTCTATTCTCAGCAAGGAAAAGGCATGTGTGCCCTGCACCAACACCTCCAAGTCCTGCTGTCAGCCTTGGAAGGGCCCTCAAAATTCTGGCCCAAACTTCACGAAGCCCCAGTCTGGGCAGAGGCGGTGACTCAGATGGATTCCCATCAGCGCTAACTGGGGACCTCAGTGTCCTCGACTCTCCAAATCCTGCCCAGGTCATGACACCATTTGCCCCTGTGCCTCACAGGCAGGGACTGAGGAGTGTGGGCAGACACAGAGAAGCCCACGGGGACCTGAGCCAACGCAGAGCCCTGCAGGAAGACCTCTTCCTCTGACCACAGACGGCTCAGGGACAGAGATGCAGTCTGTGTAGCCCCAGCAGCTCACTGGTTTGAGAAGAACAGTGGATTCTACTAAACTTACTAAAACTTAAACCCTGCACTTAAAACCATACCCTTACTCAACTGGAGTAAAATCTGAGTTGTTCCAATGGCCTCCTTGACAAAACCTTGCCCTGAACCTGAAGGTTCTACCTGTCGTTTGCATATTCCAGTGACTACACAGACCAACAAGGACCCGACCCCATGTGCACCAAAGAACAGCGTGCACTCCAGGCTGTTCTAGTATCTGCGGGACCCACCACTCAAGTCCCCGCAGACATGGCTCCCAGGTCCCAGCACGTCCGCCCGTGGGGCTCCATGTCTGGCTCTTGCTCCTCTGGCCAAAGACAAGCGATCAGAACTAGCATCTGTGTGGCAACCGTGTGACATCCGCATGGCATCTGCGTGGCATCCGTGTGGTAGCCCTTCGGCTCATCCAGGCTACATTCTTAAGAGATTCTAGGGAGTCCGGTTTAGTGGGAGGAACACAGGCTTGAGGGGCAAACAGACCCAGGCCACTTTAGAACCTAAGTCGTGGCTTTAGAACCACTGGGTCCGTGAGCTGGGGTAAAGGGAGTGACGCTGCTCTGGGCCTGTGTCCTCCTTAGTTCACTGACATCAAGTCCCCAGAACCCCCGTGACAATAAAGTGAGATGCCAGGTCTGAGACCCTCTGCTCGGTGCCCGGGCGCACAGTGGGTCCCTCCTGACCATCGTTCTCTTTCCCTTTCATCTACTGTCTTGACTTGATCACAGAACCGCGTGACCTACTTTCCACACACCTGGGATGGCAAGCTCCCCTTTAAATCGTCGCTCTGACAGTCACCAGCACACACAAGAAGTTACAGATTCGCCACAGATTCCCACCCTCCACAGCTTCGGTGCTCCCAGCCCAGCCCACCAGTCTGTCAAACAGCAACGATCACCTACAGAACCCCAGGGTTCGCAGGTCCTCGCTGGCACCCAGTTACACCGCCAACAATGCGCCGGTTCCCAAGGGCTCTCTGTGACTACACGTCCTGGAACAAGAAGCTCTACCCCCCTCGCTGACCTCCCCTCTAGCCTGACCACCTGCACCCTGCCCATGCTGACCGGAGACAGCTTCTCAGTACAGCCACCTCGTGCGGGTTATGATGGACAGAGTCTAGTCAGGAATACACACTGACAGGGAAGAAGTAAGTCAAGAAGGCTTCCTGGAGGAAACTACGAGGGCTTTAGAAACAGAGTAAAGCAGGACAAGGACGGCAGGCAAACGGGCAGAAAGGGAAGAGGTCCTGGGTTAAAAGCCCAAGCTTTGGCATTGCACATAGGTTCCAACTTTCACCGATCTCAGGTAAGTCCTTTTATTTATTGGTGAGCATGAAGTGAGGGTGCGTGTAAGTCCTACAACAAGGTGGCACTATCACACCCACGCAAACAGGTGGCTGTGCGCTGGGCAGAGGGCTGCTGGGGGGGGGGGGGGCGCCCACGGGGTCAGAGGTAAGACAGCTACCAAGGCCCCCACCCCCAACAGGAGGAGGAGATCCTGTGAACACTTACCTTGAGAGACCCACAAGCCCGAGGAAAGTAGGTCATGCAGGCCTTCATTCCCTCCAGCGCCGACAGCTCACACTATGGGCCAAGCAGAGCGTGAGGCCACAGCACCAAGGCCGAGGCGGAGAGCCCCTACCCCCACCATCCCTCGGCCCTTCCCCCGCCCCAGTCCAACAGAGGGGAAGCACTGGGGGCCCAGGAGAGTCTCACCTCTGGCCTGAGGCCCAGCAGGGAGGTAAGAAGGCCGGGGAGGTGATTCATGGAGATGTCCCGGAAGAGCGTAGGCAGCTGGGCTGCATACCGGAGCAAGTCTCTGAGCACGGCCACAGCCAGCTCCATTGTGGGGGGCGGGTCCTGGGACTGAAACAACACCTGTGAGGCCAACCTCGCCTCTGGGGTCACCAAGAGAAGGCAGCACAAGACTCAGAGCCACATGGGGCTTTTGAGAAACGCCACAGTTCATGTCACCGCTGCCCACAAATCCACTAAGCAAAGTGCACCAGCCAGGCTGGGTGCCTAAAGAAGCATGTCTGTGGACACAAAGAACATGTGTCTATATCTGAGTATCACAGGTACTTGGGTGTCCTGAAATCTGTTCAGAAAGGAAAGAAACAAAGCCATGCCTTTCAGATGTGACTATCTGACTACTCAGAGGATGTCAAGCCCCTGATGCTCCCGTGCCGTGGCCCCTGGAGGAATGCAGAACAGCACTTCTCACCCTGAAAAAGCCTCAGCCACAATGCAACTGCCCAGGTCACCAAGCTGACCTCTGCCCGCATCAGACCCACCCTGGACTCTCGGAGAAAAATACGATTTGGACTTAGAAATCTGAGGTCCCTGGAAAATCGCCATGTACTACAGAAAACAGTCCGCACATACCTCCTGCTGGACCAGAGGCCGTGTGGTGATGAAACAAGCAAGAAAGTGAGAAACTGCCCAGGATCCCCACCGCATCCATGTGCAGTCAGTGGAGGGGCGGGCGCCCCTCCACTCACACCTCCCCCACCACGGCCACTGTCACACACATACATACACACACACACACATACACCAGAAGCCCAGGGACAGGCAAGGGTCCCCGCCCAATCTGGAACCCCACCTTAGCTCTCTCCCTGCGGATCCCCTGCTTGAGCACTCATTCTCAAGTGAATGATTAAAATCTTCAAAGAAGAGACACCTGAGTGGCTCAGCAGTTAAGCATCTGCCTTTGGCTCAGGTTGTAATCCTGGGGTCCTGGGATCAAGTCCCTCATCCGGCTTCCCGTGGGGAGCCTGCTTCTCCTTCTGCCTGTGTCTCTGCCCCTCTCTCTGTGCCTCTTATGAATAAATAAATCAAGAAAATCTTTAAAAACAAAAACAAAAAAAGAGCCACCTTCCATGAATTCTGTGTTCCAAGAATAAAAACCAAGCTCCTTCACACGTCACACATGGTTTGGTCCCCACCTCTGCCCTTCCCCTCCACTCACATCTCATTAACCCCACCTAGCCACACCAGCTTGCTTATAATTCTCCGAATGGGGCAAACTCCCCTCAGGGCTTTTGCACACTTAGAACACGTCCTTAGCCCAATCTACCCTGAAAAGCCTGAACCACCGGCTCTGCTCATAAAACTACCCACAACAGCCCAGCATGGCTCCCATTCTCTGGGACATGTTCTGAGAATAGTGTCCTTTACCTTCACAATACTGGCTGCAGGGCATCTCACACTCACTGTGCATTCTTATTCTATTTGTAAAGAGGCTCCATGCCCAGCCTGGGGCTGGAACTCACGACTCAGGTTGCGAGGCACACAGCCTGAGCTGCGCCAGGTGCCTCATCTTACAATCATTCAAGCCAAGTCTCTTCCACTAGTTTGATCAGCAAACTGTATAGTCTGTGGGTGCCTGTTTTTGCATGGCCCACAAGCTAGAAATGAGGTTTATATTTTTAAAAGGTTGGAAAAGAAAAAAAAAAGAAACAAAATGCAACAGAAACCGTACATGGTTTGCAAAGCCTAAAACATTACCTATCTGCATCCCCGAGCTGGACCCACTGAACCCTGGAGCTGCTGGATACCTGACGCTAACAAAACACTGCGTTGTCAACTGCACTTCAACAATAAAAAGACAGGATAGAAAACTACCTTCGATTATCTTGACGGGGAAATAAAAGGAGCCATATGGAGATGACACGCAAAATAACTCACCATCAGCAGCATAATTCAGGGAATTTCTGAATAGAGAGAATTCTGATCACATTGAGGCCCTGGGTACCTACTCAGTGTAACCATCTGAGAAAGTTTTCAGTAGCTCAAAAATTCAGAAGCTGACTAAAACTGGCTGAGAGTTGTTAATGTATGTGAATAAAGGACAAGAAACTGCAAGAGCAACATGGATAATTATAATGCTCCAATTGCAGGGAAACAGAAACAGAAGCTCTATTACAAAGAAAAACAACTTTATACAACCCGCTGCCACATAAGTATGATTCACTGATCAGCTCTGAATGTCTTCTGAAAATACGAATACCAGCTACCTGGAGTAAACCACTAGGGAATGGTTTATGTGATGTATCTCTGAATAAGATTGTTTGTTTTTAATTTGCTACCTGCAAACATTTACTTCGTGTAAAGTTCCCCAACCCATGCGCTCGGCACCATATGAGCAGGGTCCACAGCCCCTTGACCATTGTTCCCCTGATAGCTCAGAACATTCTTACTGAAGAACTAAGTGGGGAGGTCAGCAGAGGATTTAAGAGTTAAAAAAAAAAAAAAAAAGTTAAAAGAAAAAGAAAGAAATGGCAAAAAAGATAATAAATATAAGCACCTGGAAAAAGGAACTTTTGAGATGTTGCTTGTTTGAAAAAGCTAGCAAGGAAGTGAAATCAGTCAGTGGTTGCAGTATGAGAAAGGTCAAATAACCCTCAGGATAAAAATATCAAGAAGTTTAAAACAGTGTTTGCATCTGAAGCTCACGTTCCCTGTGGTCAGGATGTGGCCTCTCATGACCCTGTCCTCAGAACTCCATGTCCAGAACATCCAGGACAAGCCGGGGTGTGGGGGCAAGGCAAGAATCCCTAAGCCCTACCTGCAGGACCTGCTGAATGCTCCGAAGCCAGGAGACACAGTGCTGCTGGAACATCTCCGTGGGGCTCTCCCCCACCAGCAGGGACAGCAGACACAGGCCCTCAAACCTGATAAGAGAGCAGCAAGTGATAGCACAGTGGCAGCCCCGCTCCAGAGAAAGCTGGACACTACTCTGGTACTCTCCCTGGGTGGGAGCAGAAGCTACCTCCACATCCTCAGTGTGTTCTAACGCCCAAAGTGCCTGGAGGGCTCGGCGTGAGTTGTGGGCAGCAAGGAAAGGGGTGATCCCAAGTGGGACAACTCAAGGGCTCACCCCAACACACCCCATGGAAACAAAACCGTCCAATCCCTGAACCAAGAAGTCTCTCGAGTGCCCGGGGTGCTGACATGGATGGATGGACAGAGGGACAGCCCACTTCTTAAGGAAACTTCCCCCTGGAGAAAAAAGAGGCTTCAAGACTCACCGAGTTTTGATGGAACCGAGCCGCGCATTGCTGAGCCCCACCAACGCTCCGACGGCGGACAGGTTCTGATGGAGAAGACAGGGGAGGAGTCGAGTCAGGACTAGGATCTAAGGAAGGGCCATTCCCTGAAGCCTCTGCTGGAGTAACACCCCCGTGGGGCCTGAGGCTCTGTTTTCAGCAGCTGACATGTGCCTCAGGCTTTCCTCCAGGCCCATCCTCCTGACCCTTCAGCCCACCTTCCACCCACCATGTTAGTGCCACCTGGAGGACAGCCCAACTCATCTCAGCGGCCAGACAGCACCCAACACAGAGCAGATAGCATACGTGCTCACTGGACAGACGCAGACCTTACCTGTCACCCTCTTCCTTCACCCCCAGACCCTCCTTGTCCTGTTCATGGCTTCCAAGAGCTCCAGTCGATGCCAATACAGCCCCAGTCAGCCAGAGCCTCCTCCTCTCCCAATCTGGGGGCCCCGGGACAGGTTTCCTCCTCGGCCCTCCCACGAGGGAGCCCTCCATCCCCCGAGAGGCCACATCCTCCCATGGCCCCTGGACCTCCCTAAACGTGCTCATCACTCCTTCTCCCAACAAACACATTATGCACGGGGTCAAATGAAGGAACCCAGGGCTGGATAAAATAAAAAAGATCCCTGCTCTCGTGAAGGGAAACGTTTATCCACTGACTCAATGTTTATTCAGCATTTACTTCACATGGGACATTGTTTTAGGTGCCAGGGAGCCTGCATTCTACGTAAAGGAGACAGACAATAAACAAAGGGCCAAACACACAGTACGTTGCACGGTGCTAAGTGCCACGGGGTGGACTAAAGCAAACTCGCGAAGCAAAGGAGGGAGGTTGTATTTCATGGGGAAGGGCCACCAAAGCCCTCCCTCAAAGGGCCATTTGAGCAGTGACAGCAAGACACATTCCTCTCTGCATGCCCTGTCGATGGGAATGTAAGATGGCACAGCCACCATGGAATGGTCTGGCAGCTCCTCCAAAGGTCATCTGGTCACCACACGACCCAGTGCTTCCACTCCTGAATACACGCCCAAGAGAACTGAAAATCTGTGTTCTCACAAGGACATACATGGAGCTTCACGGCATTATCCCCAACAGCCAAAACGTAGAAACAATCTGAGTACCCACCAACCGGTGAAGGAAAAACAAAATACAAGGGCACCTGGGGAAGGGTTCAGTGGGTGAAGAGTCTGCCTTCCACTCAGGTCATGATCCCAGGGTCCTGGGATTGAGCCCCCACATCAGGCTCCCTGCTCAGCAGGGAGCCCGCTTCTCCAGCCACCTGCCACTCTGCCTACTTGTGCTCTGTCAAATGGATAGGGTCTTTTTAAAAAAAAACTCTTTAAGGGCGCTTGCTTGGGTGCCTCAGTGGTTGAACGTCTGTCTTCAGCTCAGGGTGTGACCCCGGGGCCCTGGGATCGAGTCCCACATTGGGTTCCCCACAGGAAGCCTGCTTCTCCCTCTGCCTGTGTCTCTCCCTCTCTCTCTGTGTGTCTCTTTCATGATTAAAAAAAAAAAAAAAACTTTAAAAATACTAATAACAAAGATAAGCCAGATTGGTCATAGTGACAGTTGCACTACTCTGCAGATATGCTAAAGAACAGCAAGGAGGCAAACCATCGCTAGAGAAGAAGGAGCGAGAGGCCGAGGGAGGTCCCAGGCACAAGGCCAGAGCCCTCAGAGTCGTGTGAGCAACGGGTGACTTGTACTCTTTATAAGATAAAGGCCATGGAGGAAAGAGAACTGGGCAGAGAAGTGATATTATCTAACTTAAATTGTTTTAAATTCACCCACAACACTTGAGCCGCTTGCTGGGAGGTGGATGCAGCCAGGAGGAAGCCAGGGGATGGGTGCTGCTGCTTCACCTGCGTGGTGATGCTGGGCACACAGAGCATCAAATTCAGGATCTGTCCTGAAGGTACAGCCCACGGGATGTGGTAATAAACAGAAAATGGCGGGGAAATCCAGAGAAGAGGGAAAGATAATTCCAAGATTTAAATCAGAGCCTAGCTGTATAGGTGTGAGGGAAGGAGATTGTACATATATACATATCTAACTGAAACAAATAAATACATCATTTGAATATGGTATAAGAAAGGGCAGCGAGGGGCACCTGGGTGGCTCAGTCAGTGAAGCCTTCTGCCTTCGGCTCAGGTCATGCTCTCGGGGTCCTGGGATTGAGCCCCACATCAAGCCCTGCACAGCATCATGGAGCCCTGCTTCTCCCTCCCCTGCTCCCACTCCCCCTGCTGGTGCGGTCTCTGTCAAATAAAATCTTTAAAGGGTTAAAAAAAAAAAAAGGAAAGACAGGAAGGACAGCTAATCATAGGTGGTTTGGAAAGGTTTCCCAAAGGCAGTAACAAATAAGCACAGAACTGAAAAGATTTTTGTGAGAAGCAAGGAAGCAGTACAAGGAAGGATCCCAAACAGAAAACAGTAAGTGTAAAGGCCTGAAACCAAGAAAGCCCAGCTACTGAAGGATTTTTAAAATAAGGCAAACGGAATAGAATTTTACTTTAAAAAGCTTACTCCAGCTGCTGTGCCAGAACCGGGAGACAAGTCAGGAGACCTGCTATAGCCCACTCCAGAAACTGTGAATGGATCCAGTCTCACAGTGGAATTAGAGCTTACAGTACCTGCAGGAAAGCAAGTTGGTGATTCAGCCTAAACAGGTAGCCTAATCAACGGATCTATTTGTGTTTCCAATAAGCTCCAAGCCTATTTACTTACTTTCATTCCTCATCTCCACTAGCCCAGAAATTCTCCAAGGGAAAAAAGATTATGCCTTAGTGTCTACCTAGAAGCAAGACACAACAGCTAATGCACAACAGACACTCAACAAGTGTTTGAATGAAATGTTTGGAGAAGTTAAGAAAGCTCTCCAGATGGTACCATGTACAAAGGATCCAATATGAGAAACACTAGCAAGAAAAAAGGGAGGATGGGGCACCTGGGTGGCTCAGTGAGCATCTGCCTTTGGCTCAGGTCATGATCTCAGAGTCGTGGGATTGAGCCCCACATTGAGCTCCCTGATCAAAAGGAAGTCTATTTCTCCCTCTCCCTCCACCTGCTGTCCCCCCTGCCTGTGCTCTCTCTCATTCTCTAATAAATAAATAAAATATTTTTTAAAAAGGATATGCCCCCAAAATGTGGCACAGGCAATATTAAAGGGGGAGTCTAGTTTCCCACATCACCTTTAGCTTTGCTCAGAATTCTACTAGGCTTAGGCACTTGAAGGAAAAAACTAAGACATTAAGTTCATGAGCTTGCCTTGAGGAAAGAGGGAAAACTTGAAAGGGATGAGAGAAACCACACCAGTACGGGCAGAATAGACAGTACTTCAGAAATACCTAAACCCATGTGCATTAAGAGAGGAGGATTAGGAAAAAAAAAAAATGCATAATCAGCTCCCGCTTCCCAAAATGGGCTGAGATAGCAGAGGTACCATTCCATCACCCTCAATAGTGAGAAGTAATGTCAGTATCAACCATGAGACTGTCCCTGATAAATCTGGGGCTAAGATCAGAGAATTGCCCAGCAGGTTGGGACAACCCTCTTCCTGGAAGGAAGCACAGCACTGGGAAGGTCCCGGTAACAAGGACTGGACAAAGATCTCATGTATATGGATATTGAAGGATGGGTAAAATTGGGGGGGGGGGGACTTCAGGGGGGGAGGGTTAGGAGAGGAAGCAGAGAGGAGCTATTAAAAGAGCACCCACCCTTAGACAACATAATGTGGCACTGGCCATGTGTTCTTACAATCAGTGATTTCCCCTGGGAGCGGGGGAGGGGGGAGGGGAAGGATATGGAAAGGGGCAGGCAGATCTGAAAGCTACATGGATGATAAAATCAACAGGGCATACCAGAGCA
The DNA here is from genome assembly GCF_048164855.1 of Canis lupus baileyi. Classification (NCBI taxonomy): domain Eukaryota; kingdom Metazoa; phylum Chordata; class Mammalia; order Carnivora; family Canidae; genus Canis; species Canis lupus. The sequence goes on from NC_132840.1 coordinate 57,220,027, forward strand.
AGAACATGTTTAGGATGACATCTGAGGAGAGCCCAGTGGCTCAGTAGGTTGAGCATCTGCCTTCAGCTCAGGTCATGATCCCAGGGTCCTGGGATCAAGTCCTGCATCGGGCTCCCTGCTCAGCGGGGAGTCTGCTTCTTCCTCTCCCTCTCCCTCTGTCCCTCCCCACTGCCCGTTCTCTAACTAAATAAACAACATCTCAATAAATAAATAAATAAATGAATGAATGAATGAATGAATGACATCTGGGTTTCTAGTTTGCACAACTGAAGGGATGCTGGATTCTTCTCCCAGCATATAACCCAAACGGCCCCTCCTAAGCCAGTCTACGAAGCCGTGCATGACGGTGCACGGCGCTCCGACCCCAGCAGCCTCGCCACGTCTGAGCCCCACACGCAATGCCCTTCTTGTCAGTTCCTTCCTACCACAGACCCTTCTCACATGAGCTTGTCCCGTTTCCCTCCCTAGCCAACCCTTACCCGCCCGGAGAAAGTGGGGGCGAGGAGGGGCGGGTGTGTCTCAGCTTCATCTCCAGTGCCTCAAGAAGACCTCTGCAATCCTCCAGGTCAGGACTGGCGTCCCTACGGCGCGATTCTCAGGGTTTCAAGACATCGCGCTCACCGCCATCGCAATCGTGAGCGGAGCGCCCGGGAATGAGCCTCGGTAACAGCTCAGCCAGTAGTTGTCGCCTATGTCCATCCACTCAGTCGAAACAATCCCCACAGCGGACACGCGAGGTGGGGGAGGGGAGGGGGGACCGTCCACCCAGGGAGCGGCGGGGCCTGGACTCGAACCCACTCCTGCGTGACTACCAAGAGCCTGGCGGCGGAGAAACTAGCACCTCCCCCCGCCCTGGGTTTCCGCCCGCGCGATGAATGGGGTCCAGACCCACACGGGGTCCGGGGGAAGCCCCAGCTCTCCCCGCCCCACGACCCCGCCCCCCGCCCTCCCCGCACGGCCCAGGGCACACCGGCCGCACTCACCTGGGCCCCGCCCACCGTCCCATGCAGCCGCAGAAGGCACATGAGCCCGGGCAAGTGCGGGGCCGAGCGCACCGGGGGATGCACGGGCGCCACGGCACTCCCCGCGCGCGGCTGCAGCAACCCGGACACGCTCTCCAGCAGCAGCAGGCGGAGACGCGGGCCCGAGCCCACCGCCGACAGACCCCCGGCCCCGCCGGGAACCCCGGCCGCGGAGCCCGCCGAGGGCCCACTCAGAACGGCTGCCGCCATCTTCACCCGGGCTCCGGCAGCGGCGTGGCGCGATGACGCAAACGCACCGCGACGGGCGCCTGCTGGGGAGGGGGCGTGAGGAGGGGGCCTCGGCCCTGCGCACTGGGAGGCGGGAGGCGGGGCTCCGGGCGCGGGCGGGAGGGAGCATGCGCGGGCGGGCGGTGCAGCACGTGGGCGGGACAAAAGGCGCCCGCGGCGGCGGGTTTGGTCTCGCGTCCGCGCTTCGGGCGGTATGTGCGTGGAGACCGGCTGCTCGGCCCGGACAGCCCGGCCTGTGCTCCCCAGCTCTCCCCCGGCGCGGGGCCGTCTCTCCCGCCCGGACTGTGCACACACCCGCGGGCACGTGGGACGGGGGCGGGCGCGGCTCCGGCCTGTGCACCGCCGCGTCTCCGCGCTCCTCTTGGAAGCTGCAGCCCGCGCGGGGCATGCACGCTGCACGCCTGCGGTTGCTCCACTGGATCACATAACCTGGACTGTCCTCCAGCACCGCGCTCTGCGTACCTCGGTGCACAGGGATGATCTGATCATTTGAGCTGGAGGAAAGTCCAGTCTGAGGATCACCCCTGTCAATGCCTCTCTGCCTACCCCTCTGTCTAGTCCGTCTTCAAGTCCTAAAGGCGTTAACCCCGTAAGGCTCTTTTTTTCTCCATTTCCCATGACCCTGTGGTCCTGGCCAGCATTCTCGCTTCTGGCCTCTCATAATGGCCTCTTCATATGGCTTCCCTCTTGGCCTTGTGTCGTCCCTTCTCTGCAAAGCAACCAGAGTGGTCTTTACAAGTGTAAGTCACTTCTTGTCACTCGCTTAAAGCTTTTCAGTGGCCTCTCCAAATATATGAATGAAGTCCCAACTTTTTGCCTTGGCTGCTAGGATCCGGGTGATCTGACAATAGGCAGCTCTCTGACCTGGACATGTACTCTCAGGCTCCTTGTTTTTCCCTGTCCTTGAGCCAAAATAGCCTTCTTTCTATCCAACAGCAAGCCCATCCCTACCGCAGAACCTTTGCATACGCTGCTGCTTCTGCCTGGAGACATTATTCTTTTATTCTCTGTGATTGATACCCTCTTGCCATCCTTTAAGAGGGCTCCTTATGGGCAGCCCGGGTGGCTCAGCGGTTTAGCGCCACCTTCGGCCCATGTCGGGCTTCCTGCATGGAGCCTGCTTTTCCCTCTGCCTGTGTCTCTGCCTCTCTCTCTGTGTCTTTCATAAATAAATAAAAAATCTTAAAAAAAAGTGGGGATAATCATAAAACCTTAATGCATAGGGCTGTATTAAGTAAATTGATATTTGTAAAGTGCCCGGAGCAATGTTTGGCACATGGTAAATACTCTAAAGTGCAAACCCTGGCATTTGATGTCTTAGGAGGCTTTTCCTAACCTCCAGGATTATAAAAATATTTTCCTGTTTTTTTTCTAATGCTTTTATCGTTGTATTCCATGCGTTTAGATCCTTAACCCATCTGGAATTTATTTTAAGGCATGAGATATGGAAACAACTTTTTTCTCCCAAATGAATAGCCAGCTGTCTCACCCCAGTTTAGTGAATATGCCATTCTTCCTTCATTGACTTGAATGCTATCCTGTGAGTCTATATCTGGACTCCCTATTTCACTGCTCTATCTAGTATTATCGCACCAATAACATAATTTTAATTAGTGTAACATAAATTACCAGTTAAGACAAATGCTTGCTTTATTCTTATTTATCAGAATTTTTCTGGCTATCCTTGTAAGTTGATTCTTCTGATTGGTTAGAATCCAATTCCTCTCCCCCGAAAAAGTCCCATTGTTATTTATTTTTAAGGACTAGTCAGGTGCAGTAGTGAGGATGGGGGAAAGAGTAGAAAGGAGTTCGATCTGTAACTGTGAACTATCACTTGAGATAACCTACTACCTTGGACCAGCCTCCCATTGCTACTTTGATATGGTGCTAAAATTATAGACAATTTGCAGAGAAATAACATCTTAATTTGTTTTAAAGATTTTATTTATTTATTTGACAGGGAGAGAGAGAGAATGTGCACACAGGGGAAGCAACAGGCAGAGGGAGAGGGAGAAGCAGGCTCCCCGTGGACTAGGGAGCCCAATGTAGGACTTGATCCCGGGACTCTGAGATCATGACCTGAGCCGAAGGCAGATGCTTAACCAACTGAGCCCCCAGGCGCCTGAAACATCTTTATAATGATGGTTTTTCCCACCTAGTATTTGGTGTACCTCTTTCATTCTTTCTAGCCTTCTTCAACATCTTCCTAAAATTGTCTTTATATTAGCTTCTTTTAACACATAGCATTCATGCCACACAGATCACTACCTTTCGGTTCCAAAATCACATTAGATATGTAGCAAGGTGTATCTCATTACCTTCTGGTCATGACCCTTTGACATCGTGATTCATGAGTCTAAAAGAAATGCATGATCAAAAGCTTGAAAGGGATGAAGGGTGAGCTTAAGAGGTGGTGACAGAACTGCCTCTGTTTGAACGTTAAAGATTATCCCAGAGACTGTCATTTTTTGGCAAATGGAACAGTGGGGGGATAAATGTGAAGTTAGTTCATTTGGGTGGGAAAGACGTGCAAGAAGGAGAAATACCTTAGCTCCTTAAGTCCAGAAATGTCAGGCACCCATCATCCTCTCCCCATCCCATCCACTCTGCCCTAGAAATGGCTCCTTCGCCTGGCCTCTCTTCTCCTCTTTAGTTTTAGCCTCGACAGCCTTGCCCCACTCTCTCCACCGTCCACATTGCCCAGGATTATCCTCCTGAAGGAGAAATCTCACTGTGCCATTCTTTAACTGGATCCACACATCCTGCTCCGCAGAAGACCTTGTCCCTTCACCTGCTATGCGGAATCCTTCACACCCTGTTCCAGTCCCCCTCTCCACCTCACCTCTCCTGCGGTGGAACCCCACAAACTCTTCGGAAGAGGACACGACTTGCCTTTCTGTGGCTTTGCAATACATTTTCTCAACCTCTGGCCACCCTTAGAAATATTGTCCTCAAATGTCTCCTCTTCTGGACTGCGTACCCTCCCTCCGCCCTTGCCCCAGTTAAGCGCTGGTAGTTGCTTTGCCTTCTGGGTTATACCTCCACTTTAGTGTTCTTGGGATCATAAGACCTGTTTTATGTGTCTCCCAAAGTGTCCTAGAAAGCAGGGGCCCTGGGAATTCGTGTCTGTGTCCCTATCGCCTAGAACAGTGACTAACACGAAATAGGCATGGATGCATGGATAGATGGACGGATGCACGCATAGACGGGAGCATAGGTGCATGGACGGATGCCGGCTGTGATGAGAGCAGATGGAAGAGATGGGTAGTCAGAGAACACAGGCAAGCAACCCTGCAGATGTGGGACAGACAGCAGAGGGAGCTGACACACCACAGTAAGGAAGCGGACGGACGAGCCGACGGAGGCTGAGAGCCTTGAGGTGAGCGGCGCGCGCGCCGGAGCGAGCATCACGCAGCTGGGGCTCCTCCCCCACGTGTGCATCCCCGCATCCTTCTCCCCACACCGCGCCGGGGCTCCTTCCACCGCTTCCACCGCCCGCGTAGCCCCCACTGCCTCCGAGAAAGCAAACAAAGGGGAGGGGACCCCCGAGGCGCCCTGGCCGCAGGGAGCCAATCACCGGGCCCTCGCCCTCCCGGCGGGCGGGCACCTCGGTTCCGGGGAGCCCAATCGGTTCCCGCCGGGGGCGTGGAGGGGCGGAGAGATGGGCGGGCAGAGCGGGCACCGGGGACCGCGCGCGCCGGAGGGACCCCTTGGGAGCGCGGGGCGGGGCCGCGGCGGGGCGGGCACGGGGGCGGAGCCAGTCGGCGCGGCGCGCGCGGTCTGGGCTGACGCATCGGGCCCCGGTTCCCCCGGTTCGGAGGGGGCTCGAGGGGCGGGGGAGGGAGCGAGCGCGGAGGGCGCGCGTGCGCAGTGGCGCGGGGAGGAGCAGGCACCCGGCGGCAGGCGGGGAGGCTGCGAGCAGCCGCGAACCGGGCGGGCGCGCGCACCATGGGGGAGAAACCGGGCACCAGGTAAGGGAGGTGGGGCCCCGCGGCGGGACGTGGGCGGCGGCGCGGGGCGGGGGCCGGGGCGGTCCTGGGACCAGGACACCGGGGGAGAGGACCGGGGGGCCGGGTCCCCGGGGGGACAGCCATCTGGGGCCGCGCGCGTCGGTCCTCGAGGATAATGAGGGGGACGCATGTGGGGCCCTTGCAGACGGCGAGGGCTGGAGGGGAGCAGGAAAGCGGCGTCTGGGTTCCCGCAGGGATGTGGGGGCCGGACAACCGAGTTCTCCGGTGTAGGCTGCGATGCAGGGGCGGAGGAAGGAGGAGCAGGTGGCCGCCCCGAGGGGTCGGGTATGGAAGGCTGGATGCTGGGAGGGGATCCCCCCTAGACTCGTGCCGAGCTGCGGGAGAGCCTCCTGGCCAATACCCCACAGGCGGTCGGGCTGTCCCAAGGGCCAGGTGGCTCTGCTTCCAAACTTCTGCCTTCCCCCAGGTTGCTAGGAGCAACAGCTTCATCTTGGGGGAGCAGAGTGCATGACGACCCCCCACCTCCATTCGGGGCCTTACCCCTCTTCCCGGAGGTGAGGGGAGACAGTATCTGCCCTGGGCACGCCATCCACTCCCCGGATGTTTTCTGTGCAATCGAGGCTCCTTCCTTCCACTGATACCCTGAGTTCTCTTTTTTGGTCTCTAGCAAAATCCACTTCCTGTTGTGGGCCAACACCCCCAGGGGGATAGTGGGTGAATGCCTGAGTCCCTGGGGAGCAGGAGCAAAGGAGGAAAAGATTGGGGCACTATGCCTTTATCCAGAAGGCATCAGGAACTGGGCCCTGGTCCCCAGACGCCTCTTTTTCTGCAAAACATTATCCTATCAGCCCCACCGCTCCCCACCCATAGAATAGGAGAACCCAGGTTTCTGAGCCTCAAGTCGAGTCATATCAGAAAGAGATGATCAGAGGCAGGACTGCTGGCCTGGATTAGGGCTTATAACACCCCCAAGAAAGGGGAAGTTGCTGAGTTGAGGGAGGCCCCCAATTTCCGTTATGTGGTTCAGGGAGGAGGATGGATGGACCAGAGGGGTACTGCTGACTTGGCATAATTCCTGCCACCCCCATCTAATTCTGGGCCACAGGAAATGGAGAGAACGTCTGCTGCTTCCAGCCCCCTCACTAGGCACCTCTGGGCACCCCCACACTCTGCCTCCTTGGCCAGCTGAGGCTCCTAAGAGCAGGTCACCCTGCAGCTGCTCCGGGGCAGTTACCCCAAAACTATAGTCCAGTGACTTTCTTCCTAATAGGAGAAACCCTGGGAAAAAAGGAAAACTAGAAGCAAAAGGGAAAGAGAGCTGGATGAAGCCATAGCTGTTCGCCCCCAGCTTGGGACAAGAGGTGGTGCTCATTGTAGCTGCCATCATTACCAACGTTTACTCTGCTTCATTAGGTTGGGATACCTGGGGACCCCCATACCCTTTGCCTCATGACCTTTGGACAGCCTGGCCTTCTGGGAAGAAGCAGCAAGTGAAGTTGTTAGAGCAGAACTGGTGGGGAGCGGGGGGCGGGGGGGGGGGCTGGAGGAAGGATGGCCTAGTTGGCAGGACCTCACTGTCTACTATCCGAGGACTCTGCCCTGTGATGGCCACTGAGGTATAGCGGATTGGGATGGGGAAGGTCCGACCTGCAGGTGGCCAGAACATAGGGGTCACCAGACACTTGCCTACCCTCTCAGCAGTGGGTAGAGCCCAAGCTGAGATTGTTTCAGCTCCAAGGCTGGGTGTTGGGGCAGGGAGTGGGGGCAGGGAGCTCTGGCAATTAAACAAGTTTAATGCCGATTGCAGAGACAGGAGAATATGAAGTTTTAGCGATAAAGAGCATGGGCTCAGAGCCACATTGCCTCTGGTCATCTGAGTCCCACCATTTACACCCTCTGGGGTCTTATGCTCAATCCTTCAGTCCTCCATGCCTTGGTTCCCTCACTTGGAAACTAGGAACATTGGGACCTCCGTCATTGGGTCGCTGAGAATATTAAATGAGATAATACACACGAAGCTCTTGAAACAGTGCTGAGCACGGGGCATTCACCCAACAAATGCCAGCCAATGTCATCATCTCTATCGTCCGGTTGCATGGCAGTGGCAGCCCGCCCCCAGGCAGTGTGCTGGGGGTGCTTAACTGAATAAAGCTTCTAATGAAGCATCGTCTACCTAGTGAGGCAGATGTTCAGATGATCCACAGCTCACAGCCTGTGCATGTTGTCACACCACCAGGAAAACACGAGGCAGTGTAACAGGAACACCCCTTCCTCCCCCAAAAAAGGAGTAACCAGGGTCCGGGCTGGATTTGCTTTCTAAAGGAGGTGATATCTGAGCTCAGCCTTCAAAGACAAGGAGGCTCGGAGGCCGCTGGGATCAGGGATGGGGACAGTTGGAGGTTAATGGAGTAGGGTCACACGTAAGTAGTGCCTACAAGTAGAAACCATTTCAGGGGCAAAAGCAGGGCCATTGCCTTTCTGGGTACTCCAGCCATCTTTGGAGCTGGAGACCGGAGAAGATGGAAGCAGGGCCAGGTCTGAGACAGACACTCCTACAACCTGCCCATTCAGGCCCCCTGGGGGGTGGGGGTTGCACTCTGAGAAGAGCCTGGGTGGTTCCTGCCATTGCCGTAGGAGGAGGGGAGCTAGTAAGGGTGGAACGGGGGCAGGGGTGCCCTTGCTGTGTTGGGAATATTGAGGACATGTGGTGTCCTTCCTCTGGGAAGAAGTGGGAGGGGTAGGGCTGGCAAGGCCCCACAGGCTGCAGACAGAACCCGGGGTGAGCCCTGCCATTCAGGGCAGCACGGGGGTCCCCGGTGTGGGGGTCCCTGCCGAGTCTGAGGGACGCAGTGGGGTTTCCCTTTCTGTTTTGTTAGGGTCTTCAAGAAGTCAAGCCCTAACTGCAAGGTGAGTCTCCCAGGCTGCTTTTCCTCTCTGGGCCCCTGCAAGGCCCAGCCTGCCCCTAGCCAATCCCCAACCCCTGGCTCCCCACTTCCTGTGACAGCTAAGAGCTGACTTCCTTCCCTCCTGAAGCCCCTTGCCACAAAGGCCGCTCAACCTGAGCCAGCCACGGGGCTGGGTGGGGAAGGTCTGTGTCCCTCGGCAAGATGCAGGGGGAGGGGCCAGGAGCCCTAGGCTGTACCCCTTTGAGGAGCCAGCTTTCCCAGGGCTGGGAAGGGTCAGCAGCTCCCCAGGCTATGGCCTGCGTCTCCCAGAGCCCCTGGAGGGGAGCCAGCAAGGCCATACCCTGCTCTCTAGCTGACCTACCTGTGGCCTGTCCCACCACTACCCCGCCCCACCACTCATACACACTTCACACTTGCCTGACTTATGGGCAGAGGTGTGAAGAGCTTCAAGGTTGGGGACCCTGGGAAACTCCACTGTTCTGCCCTTCTGAGCCCGCTGGGAGGAGACCCCAAGGATACTTCAGCCTGGAAGGACTAGGGGCAGGGCAGGCACCCTGAAGGGCTCTGATGCCCCTCAACCTCCCACCCTATCTTCCCTGTGCCCCTCTGTACCCTTAGCTCACTGTGTACTTGGGCAAGCGGGACTTTGTGGATCACCTGGACAAAGTAGATCCTGTGGGTAAGTGTGCCCAGAAAGCAGCAGCAGGTGCCCTGGGAGGAGGAGAGGCTCCTGGGCCCAGGGATAGTGGGGAGGCCCTGGCAGGAAACGAGCTCATGTGTTCCCCTCCCAGATGGCGTGGTGCTCGTGGACCCAGACTACTTGAAGGATCGCAAAGGTACTGGCCAGGTGGAGGGGGCCTGGGGAGGTGGGGTGCGCTGGCACTGACACGACCCCGGGGACATGGAGGGCCAATCCCAGACATGGAGAGTCGACTCCAGGGACACAGAGGGCAGGGACAGAAGGGGAAGTGGGTTTGGGCAGCTTTGATGCTGCTAGGGGCTGGGGGGCTGGGGCTAAGGGTCCTGACCGCCCCCCCTTGCCCTCCCTCTTAGTGTTTGTGACCCTCACCTGCGCCTTCCGCTATGGCCGCGAGGACCTGGATGTGCTGGGCCTGTCCTTCCGCAAAGACCTGTTCATTGCCACCTACCAGGCCTTCCCCCCCGGGCCCAACCCACCCCAGCCCCCCACTCGCCTGCAGGACCGGCTGCTGAGGAAGCTGGGCCAGCATGCCCACCCATTTTTCTTCACAGTGAGGATGCTCCTCACCCTGTACAGGGCAAGGGGTCTAGGGCTGAGCTTGGGGGGTGGGCACCTGTCACAGATGGATCTGGAAGAAACAGTGAGGACCCCCCTGCCCTGTCACTTCAGGGTCACCCAGCACCCTTGTCTCTGCATCCTCCCTGGGGTCCCCCCTTCCTTCTTCCTCTCTCACCCCCCCCCCCCGCCTCCTTTTCCAGACTCTTAGTTGGGATTGGGAGAAATTTTGGTGGCGGGGGGCTCTTGGGAAGAACTGAAGCCTCCCCTTGCCTCCACCACAGATACCCCAGAACCTGCCCTGCTCTGTCACCCTGCAGCCGGGCCCAGAGGACACGGGGAAGGTAGGGCAGGGATGGCTCTGAGGGCTCAGGACAGCACAGGGCCCAGCGGGAGCTGGGGATACCCCGGGAAGGGGCTGTTGGGGAGCAGCCTGGGCAGGACAGGGGATCCTGGACCCCGGGGCCGGGGGTGACCTTGCACAGACAGGAACAGTGCCCTGCCCAGTAGACTGGGTGTCGGGGGCAGGGGCAGAGGACGGAGCCCCCAGCCCTGTGTGCCTCACACCAGACTGCAATGGGGCAAGAACCCCCCACCCCCACCCCCGAGGCAAGGCGAGGGAAGAGGGAAGGAAGGGTGTGGTGGTGTCAGGAGCCTTGTGTAAGATGTGACCTTTTCTCCCTCCCAGGCCTGTGGAGTAGACTTTGAGATCCGAGCCTTCTGTGCCAAATCTCTAGAAGAGAAAAGCCACAAAAGGTGAGGGGATGTGAGTTCCCCTGTGGTCTGACCCTTCCCTCCCCGCTCCCCGGAGCCCCAGGCACCCCCGCCCCTCCATCAGACCAGCAGTGGGGGTCTGGGTATCTAAGGACCGGCCCCTCCCTCCCCTCCTCCCCACCCCCAGGAACTCTGTGCGGCTGGTGATTCGAAAGGTGCAATTTGCCCCGGAGAAACCCGGCCCCCAGCCATCAGCAGAAACCACACGCCACTTCCTCATGTCTGACCGGTCCCTGCATCTAGAGGCTTCCCTGGACAAAGAGGTGGGGTGCAGGAGGGTGGCACAGGTGCCGCAGCGTGCATAGCCCCCTGGCCGAGGCCTGAAGCTGGCTGCCAGGACCCCGGGTGTCTGTGTGTGGGGCAGGCGGGAGGAACGCTGATCATGAGGCTGGTGCCAGCAGACAGCACTAACTGGACCCTTCCCCTCAAAAGCTGTACTACCACGGGGAGCCCCTCAACGTCAACGTCCACGTCACCAACAACTCCACCAAGACCATCAAGAAAATCAAAGTCTCCGGTAAGCGGGGTGACAGAAGGGGAATTGAGGGGGGTTTTGGGGGTGCCCATGTGGCTCCTGGTCATGTTGGCCCCAGGGACACACCCCAGAATTAGATGCAGCCTGGGGTGGTGGGGGTGGGTCCCAGCGGGGCAGCAGCCTGAGCTTCCTGCACGGGTGCTTCACCACCCCCTCACCCCACAGTGAGACAGTATGCTGACATCTGCCTCTTCAGCACTGCCCAGTATAAGTGTCCTGTGGCTCAGATCGAACAAGAGTGAGTAGCAGGATGGCCAGAGCCCCACCTTAGGGCAGGACCATAGGCAGGGGTGGGGGGTGATGGGGTGAGGATGGAATGAACCCACTCTACCTACAAGGAAGGGGATTCCCTCCATCAGCAGGTGGCTCTGAGCACATCCTACTCCTCATACCTGCAGCCCAAACACAAAAGGGTGGGTGGTAGTGGAGAAGCCGCTGGGGGTGGGCATCTGGCCCCTCCTAGAGCCTCGTTCTCTTGCCCCCACCCCCCAGTGACCAGGTGTCACCCAGTTCCACATTCTGCAAGGTGTACACCATCACCCCGCTGCTCAGTGACAACCGGGAGAAGCGCGGTCTTGCCCTGGACGGGAAGCTCAAGCATGAAGACACCAACTTGGCGTCCAGCACCATGTGAGACCAGGCTGGGTGGGGGCGGGGGTGTGGGTGGGGTTTGGGGCGTCCCCCCTCTGCAGCCTAGGGCGTACATGCCCCTTCAGGGCCGGCTGCGTGTCAGGCTGTGTCCTGGGTGCCGGGGCTTGATCGGGGAACAGAGCAGGTGGAGCTTCTAGGCAGGGAAGACAGATAAGGGATGAGTGCTGAGAAGCAGCAGGTTAGAGATGGGAGATAGTAGGGGGCAGGGAGCGGGCAGGGTGCAGCCACTGTAAATAAAGTGGCTGGGGGAGGCATGAATTCTGAGTGGGGACCCAGAGTAAGTAGGTCACGTGGACACACAAGGAAAGCTCGTTGTGGGCAGAGGGATCTGCAAGCACAGAGACTTAGAGGTGGCCCAGGCCCAGCCAAGTAGAGAGGCATGGTGCCAGTGTGCCTGTGGGCAGGAGTGTCAGGCCTGGGCCCCCCCATCCCCACCGGTGCCATCATGCACAGTGCACACAGCAGAGTGCATACAGCAGGCCCGAGGCCCACGTGGAGGCCCAACCTCCAGAAAGCAGGGGGTGTGGCTGGGGGAGTTGAAAGCAAGACGGTGCAGGGCCCTGGGGTCACAAGGATGTCTGCTTTTATGAGACATGAGAAGCCACAAGCTGGTCCTGCTGAGAGGGGTGCACTGGGGTGCTCGGCTGGGAGAACAGCATAGCCTGCGCTGCTGGCTGGAGCACTGGGGTTGGGGGTCGGGGGTCAAGGGTCAGCCACCCAGAACCTGACAGGAGCCCTCAGGGGTGGGTGAGGGCATAGGCAGTGGGCTGCAGTCTAGCTCCTCCCCTGATTGCAGCGTGAAGGAGGGGGCCAACAAGGAGGTGCTGGGTATCCTGGTGTCCTACAGGGTCAAGGTGAAGCTGGTGGTGTCTCGAGGCGGGTGAGTGTGGTGGGGGAACTGTGGGGGGTGTGGTGGCCTGCCCGGGGCGTGGGAGTGTTGGCCCTTCATGCTGTCCCCCCTCCAGGGACGTCTCTGTGGAGCTGCCGTTTGTCCTCATGCACCCCAAGCCCCACGACCACATCACCCTCCCCAGGCTCCAGACAGGTAAGCACGGCGCTCCCCCACCCCCAGCCAGAAGAGCACCCCCCCAGCTGGGGGAGCACAGCTGGTCCTTCCAGCACCCACCCACCCCTTCCCTCTCCTCACCTCAGCTGCTCCTGACACAGACGCCCCTGTGGACACCAACCTCATTGAATTTGATACCAAGTAAGAGACCCCCCCACACTTTGTGACCTTTGAGCTCTGGACAGGGAATCCCCTCAGCCCTCACACCTGCCCTCACCCTCCTCTCCTCCCCCGGGGCACCAGATCCAGACCATTAGCATCCCTCAGGAGGCTGCCTGTCCTGTCCCTTCTTGCCCCCGCACCCAGCCAGGCTGCTGACCGCCCCCTGGCTCCGGGAGGGGCGCAGGGCGCCCAGAGGGGTTCTGGAGCCCTCACTTATTCCCTCCTGTCCATCCGCCCAATGTCAAGCTACGCCACGGACGATGATATCGTGTTCGAGGACTTTGCCCGGCTTCGGCTGAAGGGGATGAAGGATGAGGACTACGAGGACCAGTTCTGCTAGGAGGAGGGCTCAGGTGCTGCTGGGAGAGGGGGGTCCCCGCCTCTGCCCTCCCTCCACGCAGCAGCCTCCCCACCCCCCCAGCCGCCCCCAGACATGCACTGGACCCATCTCCGTGGAACGTGGGCATTACTTTTTCAACTCCAGCTGTGCCTCCCCAACTAACCAACCCCCCCCAGTGGGTGGCAGGCTGTGTTCACACCTACGTTTGTGGAGGGGGCTGCGAAAGAGACAGGAGGGAAGGTGGGGAGAAGGAAGCCCCATGTGCACCGTCACAGCAACAGCTTCCCTTCCCTTCCAGAGGACACCCTTCTGGGGGGGCAAGGCCACTTCTTTGTTTCTGAGCATAAAGAAGAAAATAAACCTTGGAATAGGCACGCGCATCCATGTCTCCTGTGCGGTGCTTGAGGAGCGGACAGTTGCTCATCTGCGGCTGTTCCCTTGGGGCTGAGTGCCCGGCAGGGGGAAGGACAGTGGGCCACCGGGCCCACAGGCTGGCCGTTGGTATCCCAACGCACGGGCTGTCTGTGTGGTCTAGGGGAACCCGGAAATGGAGTTCGCCCAGTCCACACTCCAGGGTGTGGCCTGCTAAAGCCACGGTGTCCCCGTGTGCATTTGCAGGGGAAACAGGAAGGCACAGCACTGTCCCTGGGAGCTGGGCAGGGCGGACACATGCGACCCGGTGGTGACCTGCCATGGCCGTGTGCCTGTGTTCACAGTGCCTTATGGATGCTGCAGCCACCCGATCCCGGGGCTTACTGGATGGAACCCGCGTGACATCCTGTGGGGCCTGGTGTCATCATTTCTGCCATGGAAGCCAAGGCTTGGGGCGCCTGGGGGCGCTCAGTCTGTGAAACAGCTGCCGTTGGCTCAGGTCATGAGCCAGGGTCCTGGGATCGAGCCCCACATCAGGCTCCCCACTGGATGGGCAGCCTGCTTCTCCCTCTTCAACACTTGTGCTCTCCTGCTCTCCCTCTCTCTTAAATAAATATTAAAAAAAAAAAAAAAGCAGCAGCAGCAGCAGCCCAGGCTCTGGGCAGCCCCAGGGAGTCACACCACTGAGAGCAAGTCCCAGAAGCAGCACCCTACCACCCTCCCCTGACATTCCTCAGGCACTCTCTAAACCCCAGGCTGGGCCAAGGGGGTGAGCGACACCCCACTGCCCTGCTCACCCCCCCAACCCACCCCCTCTCCCACCTCCCAGCCTTTCTCTCCTGATTCTCGTAAGGCTCATTCAGCCACTCTGCCAACAGCCTCGCTGCCGAGTCCCTGTGATGTGCCAGGTGCAGCAGAGGGATATGTGGTGGTGACCAAAGCCACCATTCACCACCCTTCTCTAGTGACTTAATTACAGGATCCATGCTCCAGAGGGGACATGCAGGAGCAATGAGAATACACGACCTACTGGAGAGCTCTGACCAAGCCTGGGGTTTGGGAAGGATCTCCCCAGAGGGAGGGAGCACCCTTTGCACAGAGAACCGGCAGACGAGCACAGGTTGGAACATTCTGGGCACTGCCAGCATTGCAGTAATTCCCGTGAGCCTGCTCCTTGACCTCTGCACTCCCAGCCCCTGGAGCTCAGCACTGCTTTGGGTGAACCCTCAGGGAGACACCATAAAGACGCACAGCCCAAGCTCTACCTCCTTCCGATCCCCCGGGGTCAGGAAGATCCACCAGTCTGCACCTCGAATTAGCACACAACTTGAGAAACAATGTCTTTTTTTTTTTTTTTTTAGCTTTTTATGCTTTTAATGTTTTTATGAAGGTCAAACATGCACAGGGCATGAAGAAAGAAATCCAAACTGCCTACAATAAACAGTGAAAAGAAGGCTCCCTCCTGCCTCCCATTCGTCATTCCCAGAGGCAACCACTATCAGCAGTCCCTGGAGTAGTCTCCCAAAGATATTGTTTGTTTTAAAGATTTTATTTATTTATTCATGAGAGACGCAGAGAGAGAGACGCAGAGACACAGACAAGGGAGAAGCAGGCTCCCTGTGGGGAGCCCGATGAGGGACTCAATCCCAGGACCCCGGGGTCATGCCCTGAGCCGAAGGCAGATGCTCACCCGCTGAGCCACCCAGGGGTCCCTGGATGTCATTTATTTTTACCAGTCTCCTGCCGACACACACGAAGTGAAGGAGGTCAGCTCTTCCATGAATGCAGGCACCAGTACAATAAGGATCCCCCAAGATAGGTCTTTTTTGCACACGTGAGCTGGGTCTATAGGACAAGCTCTTACAAGCAGACTTGCTGGGTCAGACAGTGAGACAGAATCTTTAGGATCCTGCCAATCAAGCAGGTGAAATATGGTATCATCTGAGTTTTAATTTGCATTTGATTATAAGTGAAAATAAAACCTGATTTATCAAAAAAAAAAAGGAGGGACACCTGGGTGGCTCAGTGGTTGAGCACTTTGGCTAAGATCGTGCCTTTGGCTCAGATCATGATCCTGGGGTCCTGGGATCAGTCCCACATCAGGCTCCCCACAGGGAGCCTGCTTCTCCCTCTGTCTGAGTCTCTGCCTCTCTCTGTGTGTCTCTCATGAATAAATAAATTTTTTTTGTTTTTTTTAATAAATAAATCTTTAAAAAAAAACAAACCTGATTTATCGGGGTACCTTTTTTTTTTAATGTATTCTCAGTGCTCTTTATACACTAAAGAAATGAGCTCTTTGTCATATATTTTGCAAATATTTTTCCTGGTTTGTCATTGTCTTTTTTTGTTTGTTTGTTTTATTTATTTATGATAGTCACAGAGAGAGAGAGAGAGAGAGGCAGAGACATAGGCAGAGGGAGAAGCAGGCTCCATGCACCGGGAGCCCAATGTGGGATTCGATCCCGGGTCTCCAGGATCGCACCCTGGGCCAAAGGCAGGCGCCAAACCGCTGCACCACCCAGGGATCCCTGTCATTGTCTTTTGAATTTGTTTCTAGGTTCGTATTTTTGGGTGCTTTTTTTTTTTTTTTTTTTTGGTTTAATATGGAGGTAAAATTCACATAACATAAAATTAACCATCTTAAACTGTACAGTTTAGTAGTTTAATGGCATTTAATACATCCACAATGTTGCTAAGCCATCACCTCTAGTTGCAAAGCATTTTGCTCTTGATATTTTTTTAAAGACTATTTATTTATTTGAAAGAGAGAGAGAGAGCACACAAGCAGGGGGAGGGATAGAGGGAGAGGGAGAAGCAGATCCCCACTAAACAGGGAGCCTGACATAGGACTCGATCCCAGGACCCAGGGATCATCACCTGAGCTGAAGGCAGATACTTAACCGACCCAGGTGCCCCGTTTCCGATATTTTTAATAATTCACTTTTTAAACTTTAAGGTACACAATCACAGTCACTTTTTTCAAAGTTTTTTTTTAAGATTTTATTTATTTGAGAGAGAGGACGCACAAGCGGGGAGAAGAGCAGAGGGAGAGGGAGAAGCAGGCTCCCCACTGAGCAGGGAGTCCAATGCAGGACTTGATCCCAAGACCCCTGGATCATGACCTGAGCCAAAGGGAGATGCTTAATCGACCCAGGTGCCTCTGCTCCTGATATTTTTCATAATTCACTTTTTAAGTTTTAAGGTAGACAATCACAATCACTCTTTTAACGGCTTCTTGGAGTATTTTTTTCTCCAAGCTCTTGGCCCTTCTGTTCCCTCGCAATCTGGCGCTTCTTTTTCCTTCCAGACTGAACTTGGAGCCCGCCCTACCCAATACAACCCCATCCGCTAGCTCAACTGCTCCTCCTGACAAACACCTGCTGTCAACCCCCAGCCCAGGCTCCGTCCCATTGCCCCCAGCCCACACCGCTCCAGCACAGGGCTAGCGAGTGCCGCCAGACTAAAACCACGGAATGCAACTGCACATAGCACACATTAGTTCACTCAACAAATACTTCTTGATACATCTGAGGTGCCAACCCCGTGCTGGGCGCTTGGAGACACGTTTGGGGCCACTGCCAACATACAGTCAGCTGGGCCCTTGATTCCCCAATGAGCCTCTGTCCCTCCCTACGCTCCTGGTCACCTCCCTCACTACATATTCCCAACCTTCCTCACACTCACGGTGATTTCTGAGCCTCACAGAGATCAGGCTGCCAGGGATGGTGATGTACAAACACCTGCATGGATCTGGGTTCTCTACAACCAAGGCCAAGCCGCCTTCTCCTATTCAGAGCTCACTCCTCCACCTCAGCTCAGACCTGTCCCCTCCTACCTCCTCTGAGACCTCAATTCATCAAACCACGCCCCCGACTTTGACCTCTACCTCCTTCTCTCTACTCGTTCTTCCTCCACAGCATGTAAACCCACACAAGTCTCTTCTGTCCAAGGAAGGAAGGAAACCAAACAGAAGACACTCCTCCACTCTCGGGCCTCTTCCTCATGAAGTAAATCTCTATCCATTTCTTCTCCACCGTTTCACCGTTTCAGAGTTGTCTACGCACAGAGTTGAAGGAGCCAGGGACAGTCACAAGGCCTATAGCCTATCCCTCTCCAGCTCAGTTCTCCGTAGAGGCAACCATTTTCACCTCCTTTGGATGCTTCTTCTGGTATTTACCTCCATGCCCCTGAACAACGATGTTCCAGATTTTTGTTCTAAGCATCCCCAGCGCCCCACCATTCAAGCTGAAGACTGAGTCCCTTCTGCCCCTCTCTGCCACAGTGGAACATGCACCATCCTGCCCCAGCATCCCATGCTCCCAAGAAAGTTGTATCAATGGGGGGTGAGGTCAATATTCAATATTTGCACTTTGCTGCCTACACATGACATATCCAGTTGTCACGCGGTATATGGATGACCTCTTGCACAAGGCCATCTTCCCTGAATAGCTGTCATTTTAGGAATCTGCTTATTCCCTGAGTTGCTCACTAATTCTGCCCTGTACTCTTCTCTGAAAGTCTATATATCCTCTCTATACCCTCAAAACGAAACAGATGTTCATCACTTACGTCTCTGTAAAGCTATCTCTCCAGAAGCCTTCTAGAACCACCCCATTCTGAACTGGGTGCTCCTCCTGCCTGCCACACTGGCGCGGCCTTCACCTGGTGTTCTCTCATTCGTCCCTTGCAGTGTTGAAGGCCTTACTCAGATTCTGTATCCTACATCTTCCTCTTCTGGGTCTACTCCTAGTAACCTCCTGAGAAAGGGAACTTGAGAGAGAAATCTGAGACCTCTGTACGTATCAAAATGTCTTTATTCCACCTCCATCTTAGCTGTTGTGAGAGTCCACGTCTCCCCTAAAATCTCTTCTTCCACGGCGCAAGACCAGGAGCTGGCCACCTAGGTAAAGACTGGGTTTCCTAGAACCCCAGAGTTGGGTGAGACCATATGACTGTTTCCTTCCATGGAATGAGAGTAGAAATTATCTGGGGGACACCTGGGTGGCTCAGTGGTTGAGCACCTGCCTTTGGCTCAGGGTGTGATCCTGCAGTCTCAGGATCGAGTCCCACATCAGGCTTCCTGCTTGGAGCCTGCTTCTCCCTCTGCCTACATCTCTGCCTCTCTCTTCTGTGTCTCTCATGAATAAATAAATAAAATCTTAAAAAAAAAAAAAAAAGAAATTATCTGGGCCACTTCCTGGTCACCTGAGCCAGGTGAGCCTCCTCCACATTTCCTCTTCATCCTTGCCGCCGCCTGCCTCTGACCCAGGAATGGTAGCAACCCAGTTTTGACAGGACGGACAGCACTGCCCCAGAGCAGCGGTCTTCAGATTTCACTGTGCAGACAGATCACCTGAGGATCTTCAAACACAGATACTGATTCAGAAGATGTGCTTGGGGCCTGCGACTCTGTAGTTCTAGTGAGCTTCTAGGTAATGTCAATGCTGCTGGCCTGCAGACCACACTCTTGAGTACAAGACCCTACAGGCTGGCAAAGCTGCACTTTTAGCCTTGATCTTCGTATGACCTGTGGAACATGCTGAACTACCCACGCTGGGCTGTTTTTTGGGAAAAAAAAAAAATTAAGTTCTATGTTATTGAATCGTTGCATTTTTAGCCTTCATCCTAGCACCACTGGGGTATAGAATTCCAGATTAGAACAACTTAGTAAATAAACTTTCATTTAATCCCTATTTTCTCGTTTTAGTTCTAAGCTTTTTTTTTTTTTTTTTTTTTTTAATTAATTTAAGTAATCTCTACACCCAACATGGGGCTTGAACTCACTACCCGGAGATCAAGAGTCACATGCCCTTCTGACTGGGCCAGCCAGCTACCCCTAATCTCTGTTTTCAATACAACTGTGCCCAGTGGGGCAGGGGCAGGTGGGGAGGGCCTTCCATGCCAAAGGCCCTGTTTTCCACCTTCAACAACAACAACAACAAAACCTCCAGTATTTGATGGGTTGGAGCTGAGTGGTTGTACAGAGATATATACAGCAAAGGAGAAAATCTGGGGAAGGGGTATCTATTTCAAATAATCCTCCTCATTTTAGTATCACCTACATCCCAGTTGTACACGATGCCACTAAATTAAGAGTAAATCATGTTGCTTTGAAGCTTTCTCCACTGCTGGCTTAATGACCACTTCACTGCTAAATCAGTCACCACTTTCCCTCTGTCTTCCAGCTTCTACTTAATTTTGCTATTAATTCCTATCCCTGGAACACCTGGGTTGCTCAGTGGTTGGCCATCTGCCTTTGGCTCAGGTTGTGATCCCAGGACTGGAGATGGAGTCCCACATCGGGCTCCTTGCAGGGGGCCTGCTTCTCCTCCCTCTGCCTGTGTGTCTCTGCCTCTCTTTCTGTGTCTCTCATAGATAAATAAATAAAATATTTTTTAAAAATTCCTCTCTCTCTCTGACCCCTTAATAAAAATTCCCTTGCTGTTACTTTATTAGGATTTTAAAAAGGAGTGAAGTTCCATGCGAGGTCCCTCACACTGAACTCAAAGTCTCCATTCATCTGCTATCCCTGAGCCAACCAGCTTCATTCCCAATCTTCCAGAGGCTGTCCCCCTCCCCCGCCAAAGGTACACCTGGCCATAACACACTTCTTGTTATGAAGATCCTTCAAGGGTTCCCAAGGGCTTCGGGAGCAAAGTCCAAATGACTTAGCTGGGAAGCCCCTTGCTGATCTGGCTCCAACTCCATCAAGCCGCTGCCACATTGCACTGGCGGCTCCCGTCAAACTGGCTCCCTGGCTGCACCGGCGCTGCACCAGGCACCCCCTTCCTCAGCACCATGCACCCGCTGGGGCCGACCCCCTCTTCCACTGCAGCCTCTCGTCCACCTGATGATCCCTAAGCTCGTCTCCAGCAACGCTTATCCCCTCCACCCCCGCTCCAATCCTCTCTCTGGGCTCCCGGAGGGCCACCTCGCTGTCACGTGACAGTCCATCCCATTCATCCCGCAGCCCCAGACCCCACCTGTACCAGGCAACCAGAAAGGGAAAGGGGGAAGGCTGAAAGGAGCCAGCTCCTGTGAACAAGCTGCAAAGCCTGGGTGTCAGCGGGGCTCCCGCCCGCGGGGGGAATCGCTGGGGCGATGAACAAGGCGACACTCACCGGGTCAGGCCTCCCCAGGCCCCGACGGACGGCGGAGCGGGCCGGGCAAGCAGAGCATCCCAGAGCTCCCACCATCATCCCCCAGCACCAGCAGCCGCGCGGGCGCTTCTCGTAGAAGAAACCAAATACAGACGCGCCCCCACCCGCCACCCCCGCTCCGGGAATGTCGCGAAGGCTGCGGGCTGAGGGACCTCGGGCGGGGAAGCCAGGCTTCACGACCGCCTCTTACCACAGTTGGTCGCGAGGTGGCGGTGGCGGTGGCGGCGCAAACCGGGGAGTGCGCACAACACCCTGGGAGTTTGTAGTCCCCCCGCCCCCCGCCAGGCGAGACCGCGCCGAGCATCCTGGGAATTGTAGTCGCAGCCCGAGCACGCCCTGCGCAGGCGCACACCGACAGCCGTTTCCGGGCTCCCGCGTCGCGTCTCGCCGAGGAGAAAAGCCCGTGGAGGGCTCACCGAACGACGATGGCTACCTACAGCCTGGCGAACGAGAGGCTCCGCGCCCTGGAGGACATCGAACGGGAAATCGGCGCCATTCTGCAGAACGCAGGTTCGGGACGCGACGGCTGGCGGCGGGGAGCGAGGCGGGGCAGGGCTGCACCTGTGCCTGCCGCCGCCCCTCAGCAGGGATGAGAGGGCCCCCCCCAGAGGGACTCCCCCAGGTGGCCGCGGTGGGGGGTGGGGCAGGCAGCACGGCTCGCTCCGGCTAGCGCCGGCCCTGTCTCCTCCCCCGCAGGGACCGTGATCCTGGAGCTGTCCAAGGAGAAGACCAACGAGCGGCTCCTGGACCGGCAGGCGGCGGCCTTCACGGCGTCTGTGCAGCACGTGGAGGCGGAGCTGTCGGCTCAGATCCGCTACCTCACCCAGGTGTGTACGTGGTGGGGTGCTGGCCCCCTCCCGCTCTCCGCCCCTGCCCTGGCCGCCGACACCGCGGGCACCCCAGACCCCACCCTCTATCCCATCCCCCCATCCTACCCCCCTCCCAGCCAGCCAGCCAGCCAGCCAGCCGAGACCCGGGACTGGGTGACCCTTCCAGACCCAGCTTCTCCTTCCTGAAGGAAATACTTAAAGGTGGCCCTGCCCAATTCACTGGTAAGCGCTACGAGAGCCGCTGGACAGGGAAGCCCTGGGAAAGAATCTGTGAACCCTGCCAAAGCCACAAGAGTTTGCACTCAAGACACTTGACCTGACCTTGGGGCCCTGAAGTGGCAACGCCCTAAGAAAAGGGACAAGGTTCAGAGGGTTCTGGAGTCTTTTTTTATAACAGCAACCGCCCTGCATTAAGTTTTTACAATGTGTCAGAGATTGCAACAAGTCTAGGAAGTAGTTACTGTTGCCCACACTTGATAGATGAGGTTAACAAGTGAAGTGATTTACTCTAGGTCAGCCAGCCACCTCCCCAGCCTTAAAGGCTTCACACCCAGGGAAGAAATGAGATGGGAAAGCCGCTACTTGGCTGGGGAGATGGGGAAGGGAAGGGGTGCCTCACTGACCCATCTGAATATCCTGTAGGTGGCCACGGGGCAGCCCCACGAGGGCTCCAGCTACTCTTCCAGAAAGGACTGTCAGATGGCCCTGAAGCGAGTGGACTATGCTCGCCTCAAGCTCAGTGATGTGGCCCGAACCTGTGAGCAGATGCTGGAAAACTAGGCCAACCTAGCAAGAACTTGGAGACCACCACCGGCACTCTGGACAAAACCTGGAGACCTGTACAGTGGGCAGTAGGGGCTGCCACACACGTGCCCTACTGGACTGAGTATGCAAGGGCTGAATGGCAGAAAGTGGGAACGGAGAATCTTGTGAGACCAAGCCTGCCCACAGTGATGCCCTGGCTCCTCCAGCAGGGTGCTCTGCTCACCACAAAACTGCTGACAAGTTCAGGCAGAGGGGAGATTCAGACACCAATCTTACTTCCTCAAACCTTTCATGTCCCTACCCCAGGCTTCTTCAGACTGGACTAATGGAGGCACGTTCTTTTTCATTGAAAGAGACAAAACCAGAACTAGGGGCTTTAATAATAAAAACAACAGCAATGAAAGCAAGGAGCTCAGACTCTCACTGGAACATATGTGGGTGATATGAACAGGGATTGAGGAAATAAAACCCAAGTGCATGGCACCTGCTGAGGAACGGTGGGAAGGCCCACCCCCGCACTGTGGGGGTGGAAGGAGGAAGCAGGAGAGGCCTGAGGCTGGGGAGGAACAGCTGGTGTGTGATGAGAGACTGGGACTAGGGGGCAGTGGGATCCTCAGCAGAGAAGCTGAAGCCAGGAACCATGGTAAGGGGCAAGGGCATGAGGGCAATGTCTGCAGAAAAAAGAGCCAATAATTATAAAAATAATCTTTAGTAATAAAATGCACATAAAGAATTCCTCTAAGGTATTACATTAAAAGGTAGACTTTACAGGATAGCATAGAAAATAAAAGACCAGGAAAGCTCCACAAGAGGGCACTGGCTGGTTATTTGTATGTTAAACATCAGATAGCTACAGAGTGCCTATTAAGTGCCAGAGATTATTCTAAATTATACAGGACTGAATAAATCACAATGTGTACCCTCACAGGCTTCCGCTCTTAGCTCACACATTGGAGTCTGATGCCACGGGTGTGTAATGAAGCTGCAGATCTGAAAAAGATATGGAAATTAATATACCAGCTCTGAGATTAAGGAAAGCTGGGGGAATAGCTTGAACTGAGGAATTAGACCCCAAAACATTAACCATAGGACTTAGAACATTAGGTGCTCAATACAGATTTGTGAAATAAATGAATGGCCCCCACCGTCCTCCTCTGGTTCATCTCCCACTAGCCTACCCCAGCCACCATCCTGATGTTGCTCCAAGCCCTGCCCAGCTTTGAAGGTCAAGGACAGGTCCCTGGGCCTGAGATGGCTTCCCTCCCTCCTTCCCTATTCCGTAAATGTCTCTAACTGACTCTTATCTCATTGCCTATGGCCCACGGTGTAGACCGCCTTCATATTTGTCTGCCTGGGGTAGGTTTCGACACTCGGGAGCTACTGGGGGCAGGATCCCTGCCAAGGAGGCTATGGTCCCTGGAAAAGAGGGGCCCAGAGGCCCAGCTCACCTGGAGGGTGCTGCAGTGACTGCTCCCTCCTCTTGCAAAGAACATATAGGAGGACTCCGGTGAGAATGAAAATGATGCCCAGGAGGGACAGCACAGGCACCATGGCTGATGTCCCAGCCGTAGGCTCCACTCTTTTAATCTGCTGCTTCTGGCTCTCCCCAGCCTCAGACCCAGTCCTAAGACTGTGGCCCACAGTAGATGTAGCGATTTCACTGGTATGGGTGAGCTTTTTCTCCAAAGATAGTGTCCCTGCTGGAAACACGGGCTGCCTGGTGGACTGCAAGGCAGTTGGCAGGTATGTAGACCGCCAGGCGGGTGGCAGGTATGTCTGAGCAGGGGAGCCCATGTCTAAAGGCGCCCTTTCTGTGGGCTCAGGAACCTGGGTGCTGAGGGGAGGTAACTGCTCCTGGGGGGCCACACTTCTGGAATCAGCAGAGCCACATTCTGGAGAAACAAGAAGTAAGGAATCAGAGCTAAGAGCTGAGGATACAGGGGATCCCTGGGTGGCTCAGTGGTTTAGCACCTGCCTTGGGCCCAGCCCAGGGCGTGATGCTGGAGTCCAGGGATCAAGTCCCACATCGGGCTCCATTCATGAAGCTTGCTTCTCCCTCTGCCTGTGTCTCTGCCTCTCTCTCTGTCTCTCATGAATAAATAAATAAAATATTCAAAAAAAAAAAAAAAAGAAAGAAAGAAAGAAATGAGCTGAGGATGCAAAGTGAAAAAGTAGTTGAAGGGTAGTGGGTCTAGGTCACAGCTTAAGGCCCTGAAAAGGAAGGCAGACACAGGGGTGGGGGGTGGAAAAGGAAGTAAGCTGAATTCGACAGGGAAGTGCTGGGATAGGCTTGTGTCCAGAGCTGGCTCTGCTTCCGAGCAGTCTCATGCACAACCTTGTCCCTTGTCTCTTGACCCCACTCCCTGAGACACTTTGCTTTCAGCTATAAAGCAGGATTTTAGTACCGAGGGCCACGGTAGCTAGAAGGATGGAGTGCAATCCTGTAGGCAGGCCTTTCTGTAGCCCACGGAACAGTATGCACACCAGGGATGCTCCAACAAGACAACTTCAGCTGCAACGTGTTAGAACATTTTGTGTTTTAACGGTTGTGTATTTATTTTAGGAGAAAAATACAGCCGGCGCCTCAAATCTGTGGCTTCACAGATGTTATTGCTTAGGACAAGCTGCTAGTTAAGTTTTTCCAAAACCGGCTTGTGTACACATAAGAACTTAACTCGTTTCACTGTACGTGAATTTTACCTCAAAAGAGAAAAATCAACAATAAAGTGCTGATTTCTACTTAACAATACACAGTCTGAGATGTGTGAGGATGAAGTATGGTCGAGCCTGCAACTAATTTGGAAATACATCAGAAAATAAGGTGGGGCGCCCTGATCTGAGGGTTCTGGGATCCAGCCCCACATCGGGCTCCCTGCTCAGCAGTGAGTCTACTACTTCTCCCCCTCCCTCTGCTCTTCCCCTTCTCATGCACTCTTCTCTCTCTCTCAAATAAATAAAATCTTTTTTTAAAAAAAAAAAAAGGCGGATTGATGATGGATAGAAACATAGATGGGCGTGAACTAAAACGAATATAGTCAGCATGCTGTAAACTTGATATTGTAAAACACACGCATTTGCTGTGTTCTCTGCCTACTACACACATTACATAAAATATAAACATTAAAAAGCCAAAAAGCGTGGAATCTAGGTGGTGGGCCTACAGATGTTCACTGCACTGGTCTTTCAACTTTTGTGTATGTCTTTAGATCACCACAGTCAAACACCAGAAAACAAAAGCAGTGCCTTGGTTTCACGAAAAATATTAAGGAAATAAGAGCACAGGTAACAGGATGGATTGGCCAAAATCATGACAGTGATGGTGAATGACACGGGGCCAACAGGGACCTAAGGGGCTTTGGCTGGCACCAGCTACAAGAGGAATGCCAGGTGTCATTGGGAGGGGGCCCCTGCCCTGAAGACAGACCTCAGGCAGGAGAGGGAAAGCCAGTACCTTTACGATCCAAGCAGCTCATCAACTGTTGAACCCACGGATCCTTGCTGCCGCCACACACGCTCCGCATTCGTAGCTGAAACCTAAGAAGGAAGACTTGGGATTTTGACTCTTTCCTCATTCCAAAGACCTGAAGTCACTGCCAAAAGCAAGCAGGGCCCTTTCTGCCCAGACTGGGGAATTCCCAGGTGGTTGGGACAGGGAAACAAGGGCATGGAGAATTAGGGGGAAGGTAACCCTGAGAGGGGGCCAGGTGCCCCCAGGAGCTCCGGGTGAACCAGTGAGGTCCTGGAGGCCCCAGCAGCGCCGCCCTCCCGGTGCTCCGTGAGCTCACCTGACGTAGGAATTACAGCGCTGATAGACTCGCAGATGTTTTCGGAGATGAGCCATGAGCTCCGCGGTCGGAGGGGAGCCGGAAGAAATCGCTTTGTCGCAGTAACAACTGCCAGTGACGCTGCCCTCGTTGCCATCGCCTGGCAAGGGTACCGGCGGTCAGCGCCAGATCCCAGCTCGAGGGGCTCCCCAGCGTCACCGCGCCTCCTCCTCGGATCCCGGATCTGACCCCCAGACCCACAGGGCGCTCCCACACACACGCCCGGACCCGGGTGCCCCTAGCCTGTCCCCTACCCCGGGGGGACCCCGGCTCCGCCCCCTGCTCCACACTACCCCGCGGCCCTTGGCGCCCCGGTCCCCCATTCCACTCCTCGACTGGGGCCCTGGACGAACCTGGCCGAGTCAGCAGCGCCAGCGCGGCAAGCAGCACGAGGGGCCCGGCCCCCATGTCGGGGGCCAGGCCGGACCGCAGCGCGGCGTCCAGCTGCTCCCTCCCGGGCCCGCCGGGACGCCGGGCAGCCGCGGCCGTCGGGGTGCGAGGGTGGGGGGTGCGGCGCGAGCTGGAGGCGCCCTCCTCCCGAGCTCTCACCTTCCGAACCGACAGCGCGGTCGGTACTGCGGGCCTCGCGGCAGCTGCCCCCCACCGCCACCGCCGCGGGGAAAGTCCCGGAGGCGGGGCCCCGCGCCCCCGCGCCCCCGTCCCCCGCGCCCCCGCGCCGAGGGAGCGGCCGGGAAGGAGCGCGCAAAGGCAACACGAGCTCGGCCCCGCTCGGGGATGCCCGCCCAGCCGCCCCAGGTCAGGCGGCCCGCCCGCCGCCACCGCTCCTCCCGCCCTCCGCCGCCACCACCTCCCAGGGCGCTTTCGCTTCCCCGCCGGGCGCCGGCACTGGGTCACATGCCGGGTGAGAACCGCGGGAAAGTCCGTGAGCCCCCGACGGGGGCGGGGTCTCGGCGGGGGGCGGGGCGCGGGCTCCCGCGGCCCTGACGTCACGCCCACCCACCCCCATCCCCCCGGAGCCCCGAGGTATTTACCTTCGAAAAGTGGTGGCGGCTGCAGGTACCGGAGAGGCGGAGCGGCCGGGAGGGACTGGGTCCACGGGGACTCCCCGCCGAACCGGTCCAAGGCGAGGGGATGCCCCCGCTCCGGTTCCCTCCTCGCACATCCCGCAGACGGATCCAAAGTAATCCCCGCTCGCCAAACCCTTCCCCGTGGGATTAGCCCTCCAAATCTATCCACAATTCAGACCTTACTCTTGAGGGTTTGAGCCTCGGATTCTGAGCCCCAAATACCATCTCACTCCCGACTACTCATCTGAAACCCTGCTCTCCCACTTCCATGCCTGCCCCAGTTCTCAACCTGAACTCCCACCCTGAGCCCCGGAAAAGTAGTCTCAGCTCCTCACACTCATCCAGAGGCCCCACGTTAGTGAACCTCAAACCCACACCCTCCCCATTTGGTGACCCAGCCCCGAACCCCCCCATTGCCCTCTGCCTTACCATACACCCCTTCCTCTGCTTAGTCTGGGCCCAGACCCCGTGCCCCTGAAGACATGGAGTTTGTGTCTGGATACAGAGATGAGTTCCTTGATTTCGCTGCCCTCCTGTTTGGCTGGTTCCGAAAGTTCGCTGCAGAGCGCGGGGCTGTGGGGGCCAGCCTTGAGAGCCGCTGGCGCCAGCTGGAGGCTCAGATCAGAAGACTGCCCCAGGACCCTGCCCTTTGGGTGCTCCATGTATTGCCCAACCGTAGTGTAGGCATCAGCCTGGGGCAAGGGGCAGAGCCGGGCCCTGCACCAGGCCTGGGTGCTGCCTGCTTCCTGGGAGACGAGCCCCCACTGCACCTGCGAGACCTAAGCCCCTATGTCAGCTTTGTCAGCCTGGAGGAAGGGGAGGAAGCAGAGGAGGAGGAGGAAGAGGAAGAGAATAGAGAGGAGGAGGGTACAGGTGTGGAGAAGGTAGATCCGGAGGAGGATGGGGAGCCGGGCCCCACCAGCAGGGAGTCCCCCCAGGAAGCAAACCCTCCAGGGGAGACCGAGGAGGCTGAGCAGGAGGCAGGAGGCAGAGGCAGCGAGGAAGGCTGCCGAGAGGACAAGGCTGAGGAAGAAGCGGGCCCTGACAGGAGGAAGGGGCGGAGAAGCGGTAAGATCCTGGGGCTGCCCTGTCTGACCCCTGCCTAGACATTCTCCCCTTTGGAAGACCTCCTCTACCATGCAGCCCGGCCAGGAGTCACCAGTGGGTGGCCTGCTGGCCAAGCTGGCCCAAAAGGTGTTTTCATTGACTCGCAGTGGTTTTTGTTTTTCAAACTTTGAGCCAACATTTATACAATGAAAGAAAAAAAAAAAAAGATTCCAGAAGTCAAAGGAAAACTTTCAAGTTCCAGCAGCAGGCCAACACTTCTGTGTGGCGCAGGTGGCAGCACCGTGTAGCAAGTATCCTCTTTCCATGAGGCATCCCCTCTCTACCCGTTCCCCTCTGTTCATTTAGTTGACCCGCCTAACTCCTGTAGGCATGATTTTCATACCTTTGACTCTGCCCATCTTTGCCACTCCCCACCTCTGACTTTCCTTCCCCAGAGGCTGCCCCCCTGCACCTTTCCTGCCTCTTACTGGTGACGGATGAACATGGCACCATCTTGGGCATTGACCTGCTAATGGATGGAACCCAGGGGAGTGCATGCAAGGGCTCAGGGACAGAGAACCTGGCCCCTCGCGCCTATGCCCTCCTCTGCCACAGCATGGCCTGCCCCATGGGCTCCGGAGACCCTCGAAAGCCCCGACAGCTTACTGTGGGAGACGCCCAACTGCATCGGTACAGAAATCTGGTATCTGAGGTTGGGGACACCTAGGGGTCTGGACTCCAGAGCCCACCAGACTGACACTGCCTCCACCCCCATTCAGAGAGTTGGAGAGTCTGGTCCCAAAGCTGGGAGTGAAGTTAGCCAAGACACCTATGCGGACGTGGGGTCCCCGGCCGGGCTTCACATTTGCCTCCCTCCAGGCTCAAACCTGCCATGTTTGTCACAGGCACAGCTTTGAAGTGAAGCTGACACCTTGGTGAGCTGCCTGAAAGGTGGGGGGGGGGGGAGAAGGAAGGAGACCCCAACAGTCAGGGCAAGCTGAGAAAGCTGGTTGGCGAAGGTGGGTGGGGTGGGGTGGGGCTACCAGACAGGTGTTAGAGACCTGGGAGTCAGAGGAGGAAGAAAGCAAGCTGTTAGGAGCAGAGTATAGAGAAAAACAGACTGAACGATACATGGGCAGTGGCGGGGCAGACAAACAGCAGACGGAAGACCTACAGAGATTAATCCTGGGTGCCCACCACCCCTGTGACCCCAGCCCCCAGTGTAGTGCCGTCTTGTACTGTGGAGAGGCCTGTCTCCGGGCCGACTGGCGGCGATGCCCAGATGATGTGAGCCATCAATTTTGGTGTCCAAGGCTTGCAGCCTTCATGGAGCGGGCTGGAGAACTGGCAACCCTGCCTTTTACCTACACTGCAGGTACCACAGGAGATGGGAATGGGGGAGAAAGTGAAACCAGGTGTTGGGGGCTGCAGGCCAGGTTCTGGGCCTGCAGGAGACATGTCTGGGGCTGGATCCCAGGTGTAATGCCTGGATGCTGGGGATTTAGGGCTGGGGGCCCAAGTCCTGGGGCTGCACACCGGATCTGGAGCTGAGGATTGCATGTCTGCGCCCCTGAAAGAGCCCAGGGGGTGCAGGAGCAGGGGTGCAGGCGCTTGCTGCCCAGCTGCACCAGGAACTGGTGACCAGAAACAAATCATGAATTGTTACAAAGATTCTGTGGGCTCAGTGCCCGCTACGCTGTAGACACTCAGAAATATTCATTCTCTCCAGGCCTAGAATCAGGTTCAGACCCAGGGGCCATGAGAGAAACTGAGATGATCTATATCTGGGGTCCTAGCCCCCAGACCCTCCTCAAACCCTCCCTTCCTCCTTCCCCAGAAGTGACCAGTGAAAGCTTCAACAAGGAGGCCTTTCTGGCCTCACGGGGCCTCACTCGTGGCTACTGGACCCAGCTCAGCATGCTGATTCCAGGCCCTGGCACCCCCAGGCACCCCCGGGCCAGCACACCAGCCCTCAGCCTTCTTCTCAGTGGTTTGTGGGGCCTCTCTTCAGGCATGGGCCCCTCAGCCTAGAGAGAAGGATGGGGGAGAAAACAGTTGTCTGGGTCCTAGGTCACACCTCCACCCTATACACCCAACTCTACCACCACCACCACCAGAGCCATTTCAGGCCTTGCCCCAGTTCTCAAAGAAGTCACCCCTGCCCACCCCGTCCAAAAGCCCCATCTACAGGGAACCTCCCATTCCTCTTGCTGTAGCTTCAGGGAATACAGCTCCTTTGGGAGGAAGAGGGGGTTGGGCCGGGTAACACCATGTTACCCATGATCCCTGACACCATGATCCTCTTCTTTCATCCTTTCAGGAGATCCCTATCAGCTTCTCCAGGGAGATGGGCCTGCCCTCATGCCTCCTGTGCCCCCAGATCCACCCAGGGGCCTCTTTGGTGAGCTGGAGGGGCCCTTCAAGAGCTAGCAGACAGGGTTGGAGGGCCAGCAGTCTGAATGGCTGTGACGAAGGGATGCTATTAGACAGGACAGGGCTGAGATCCAGGCCCGCTCAGTCCCCCAGTAACCCACTCTCCCCAGGCTCGTGGCAGGATTACTACACGTGGAGAGGCCTCAGCTTGGACTCCCCCATGGCTGTGCTTCTCACCTACCCATTGACCGTGTACTACGTCATCACCCACCTGGTGCCCCAGTCCTGTAAGGAGAGCAGAGCAGGGGGAGATGTGCTGGGGACATAGTGGTGGGAGGTGGGCGGGGGGCCACAGGGGGATAAGAGGAAGGAGGGGAGGCCCTCTTCTTAAGTGGCCAGCTTCTCACCCAGTCCCTGAGCTCAACATCCAGAACAAGCAGTCACTAAAAATCCACGTGGTGGAGGCCGGGAAGGAGTTTGATCTAGTCATGGTGTTTTGGGTAAGTCCCTCCAGGACAGAAGTGGCACTTGGGTGTGGAGATGGACGTGTTGGGGGGGTACCTGAGCTGTCCTCTCTGTCCTTCAGGAGCTCCTGGTCTTGCTCCCGCACATGGCCCTGGAGCTGCAGTTTGTGGGTGACGGCCTGCCCCTTGACAGTGACCAGCAGCATTTTACCCTGCAAAGGGTGAGGACTGGGGGCTGCCCTCCTACCTCCTGCTCTCCCCTGTCTTGCCTTCCGCATGGCCCAGTCCCCTAACTTCCAGCCATCTCTCCTCTCTGCTCCTGGCTTCCTAGGATGGCCCAGAGGTTTCTGTTCGTCCTGGTTCCGGAGTGTCTGCGCGGCTCAGCTCCGGGACTAAGGAGAAGGGGGGCCGCAGGGACCTGCAGATCAAGGTGTCCGCTAGGCCCTACCACCTGCTCCAGGGGCCCAAGCCTGACCTGGTCATCGGTAAGAGTTGGGGGTAGGAGTGTGGGGACTGGGACAAGGCCACCCGCGACCTTCTGTCCACTCCCCCTCTGTCTGCAGGATTTAACTCCGGCTTCGGTCTCAAGGACACTTGGCTGAGCTCGCTGCCCCGGCTGCAGGTGGGGGATGGCCCAAAAGGGACCCGTTCTCCCCTCCTGCCTCGAACCTGCTTTGCCCCCTTCATCCCATCCTTTGCTCCAGACCCGGGGCGTGCCCCGGGGCCCCCCAGACCCCGTGTGTCTGTCTGCGCCCCTGGCGCCTGGGGAGGGGCTGGGCGGAGAGTCAGAGGCCCCGCCCGCTGCAGTCCCTCCGAGTGCCGGCCTTCTTCACCGAGAGCAGCGAGTACGGCTGTGTGATGGACGACCAGACCATGGCGGTGGCCACGGGCGGGGGCACCAGCCCCCCGCGGCCCAACCCCTTCCGCTCCCCCTTTCGCCTCCGAGCGGCCGACAACTGCATGCCCTGGTAAGGCCCGGGGCCCGCGCGGGGTCCTCCGCCCTCCGGGTAGCCCTCTCACTCCGCCGACCCCTTGCCCCCCTCCGCGGGTCTCGAACGCGCGCACACACAGCCGACGGGATCCAGCTCCCGGGACCCGGGCCGGCCGGCCCCCGCCGAGCCCCGCCCATCAGCCCCGCCCCCAGCCCCCGCCCCTGACGACGCCCCGCCTCCTCAGGTACTGCAACGCCTTCATCTTCCACCTGGTGTACAAGCCCCCGCAGGGCAGCGGAGCCCGCCCGGCGCCCGGCCCAGCGCCCCCGGCCCCGACCCCCGCCGCGCCCCCCGCCCCCGCCCGCCGGCGCCGCGGGGAAAAGAAACCCGGGCGGGGGTCCCGCCGGCGCAGGTGAGGGCCCAGGGTGGCCGCCCAGCCCTCCCCAGCACGCCCTCGGAGGGAGAACTGAAACGCGCAGGGCCAGGGGGAGGCGGGTTGGCGGAACTCGCAGAGGTAAATAAAAGTACTTGTTTGAAACCACTGAGTCACGAGCCCTCTGGTTATACGCCCGTACCCGGGTCATTAAACGTGGAGCGGAGAGGAGGATTTGGGGCTGACTCCTTTTCCTCCAGCTCCTGTCAGCCCCTCCCCGGCTGTCCCGTCTTCCGTGCGGCTCCGACCCTCTCTGATGACCCTAAACTCCTGGTGCATGTGTGTAAGTCATCGTAGGCCTCAGTAGGGCAGCCTGGGTGGCTCAGGTCATGAAACCCGGGGTCCTGGGATGGAGCTCAGTAGGGCAGCCTGGGTGGCTCAGGTCATGAAACCCAGGGTCCTGGGATGGAGCCCCACCTCCGGCTCCTGGCTCAGCCTGCTTGTGAGTGCTCTCTCTCTCTCTCTCTGTCAAATAAGTCAATAAAAACTTTAAAAATAAAAACTGGAGGCCCCAGTAACCCTCATGGACTCACGCCAAGGCAAAGCAAGACCCAGAAGCAGACAGAGGCTTCTCCTTACGAGGATGCACACAAGCTCCTAGGGATGCACAAACCATGGTTTAGGGGGCCGCGGAAGGCCCCAAGCCACCCAACCGTGGGCCATCCTTGTCTCCACCTTCCACCTCTCCTTTCTCATACTTCTGCTGAGTCATGCTGCTCAAGTCACTTGGATCCGCCAGTTCATGTCCACTCTCACTGCCCACTCTCCATTTCAAGCAGAGAATTCCTTCTACCACGTTGCCGTCCTGCCTAAATCCCTCGGGTTACTTTGTTCCACTCTTAAAATCCCGAGTATGGGCTGGGCATAAGTGACTCAGTTAGCTAAGTCTAGAAACGGAAAAGCAGTGAAGAAACTTGGCAGACACCACCTTACCCAAAGGATCAAGGTTAATGAGATTAAGTCACGTCACGTTGACATCATGCACTCTCTGATGCGTGGTGATGAGAAAGCCGCCTCACCCTTGTATTCTTCCCCCAAATCCATAACCTCGGTGTGATCGTGAGGACACATCCGATAAGTCCCTACTGTGGGACAGTCTACCGTGCTTCTTCCGAAGTGTCAAAGTCACAGAAGGCAAAAAAGGACCAAGAAATTGTGACAGACTAGAAGGGCTCCGGAGACAGGACACCTATGAGGTGGTCTCCTGGATTGGATCCTGGGGCAGGAAAAGGACATTCGTGGAAAAACTTGGAGGAATCCAAATAAAATCTACAGAGTTTAGCTGATGGTATTTGTGTCGATGTTAATGTCTTCGTTTTGATAAAGATGCAGCGTTAGAAGAAGTTGGGGGAAGGGTATATGGGCATACTGCGTAACTTGACCAGGAATCTAAAACTATTTTGGGGCACCTGGGTGGCTTCCTGGTTGAGTATCTGCCTTTGGCTCAGGGTGTGATCCCAGGGTCCTGGCATCAAGTCCCACATCAAGGGGAGTCTGTTTCTCCCTCTCGCTCTGCCCATCTTCTTGTTCATGCTCTTTCTCTTTCTCTTTCTCTTTCTCTTTCTCTTTCTCTCTCTTTCTCTTTTTCTCTTTCTCAAATAGAAGAATCTCCTTAGTGAAAAGGATGATGGGAGAGTGTCTTGGGTTATTAATCATAAACCCTTCCAACCTTATCTGAGTTGATGCCAGTGAGGTCACCCTCACTATTTAACTTGATGATAAGGGCTGTTGGCTAGTAATGGTATGAGTAGAGTGCTAGAACCCTTACCCCACCCAGCAGCCCCTGGAGAGGGGCCAGGGGAGCTAGTAACCAAGTTAATCACCAGGATTTAATCAATCACTCCTACATAACAGAAGCTCCACAAAAACCCCTAACCAATGGGGTTCAGAGCATGCCTGTGCTGGGGAGCCTACTGAGGTAGTGCTTGGGGGTACGGCCAGATGGCATGGGGGCTCTCCCTGCCTACCCCTCACGCCTTTGCCACGTGCATCTCTTCCGTCTGCCTGTCCCTGAGTTGCACCGCTTGTAATCAATCAGTAATAGGAAACTGTTTTCCCGAGTTCCATGAGCTGTTCTGGCAAATTATTGAACCTGAGGAGGGGATTGTGGGAAGCCTCAATTTATAGTCAGTTGGTCAGAAGTACGGGAGGCCCCAGGGCTCAAGACTGGCTTCTGAAGTGGGGGTGGCCCTGGGGGGATTAAGCTCCCTCCAGGGACTCCTCGGTGCCAGACTTGTAGAGAGTAGGACACAGAGTGAAAAGCTCCACTGGCAAAGCAATTTCCCAGCCCATCCCCCCATCCTCCCACCACTCCACCCAAGTATCTGGGCAGTTGGAGCACCTGTTGGTGTGGGGAAATACACACACACACACACACACACACATACACACACCTTTGGTGTCAGAAGTGCTCAGAGTAATAACAGCTAAAGTATGGGTCAGAAGTGTC
Organism: Canis lupus baileyi; assembly: GCF_048164855.1. Classification (NCBI taxonomy): domain Eukaryota; kingdom Metazoa; phylum Chordata; class Mammalia; order Carnivora; family Canidae; genus Canis; species Canis lupus. The sequence goes on from NC_132840.1 coordinate 57,254,635, forward strand.
TATGCTGACCTTGGCTCACACAAAGATGTGGTTTGGGAAGAGACAGGAGGAAGGGTAGAGAATGAGGGACCTTTCCTTTCTGGGCGGCCCATGGTCACTCCTGGTGTGAACAGCAGCGGTACCTCGCGCTTAACCCACTTACCAAAGCTAAAGTCACCCATGGAATTCAGAACCGGACCCAACTCCCAGGGAGCTGGTCCCCTGGCTGTGCAAGGAAATGCAAACTAATAAGAAAAAAGGGGAAAACATCCCATCCCTTGGTTATGGTCCCTAATAGCTAAAATGAAATTTAAAATTTATTTTTTTTAGAGATTTTATTTATTTATTCATGAGAGATACAGAGAGAGAGAGAGGCAGAGGGAGAAGCAGGCTCCATGCAGGGAGCCCGACGTTGGAGTCGATCCCAGGTCTCCAGGATCACACCCCGGGCTGCAGGCGGCGCTAAACCGCTGCGCCACCGGGGCTGCCTGAAACTTAAAATTTAAAAGGAATTCTGGGGACGCCTAGAGGCTTAGCGGTTGAGCGTCTGCCTTGGGCTCAGGGTGTGATCTTGGGGTTTCAGGATCGAGTCCCACATCGGTCTCCCCACAGGGAGCCTGCTTCTCCCTCTGCCTGTGTCTCTGCCTCTCTGTCTGTGTCTCTCATGAATAAATAAATAAAATCTTAAAGGAAAAAAAAAAAGACCGTAAGAGCGACTAATTTAAGGGCAACATCCTTGGCGTTAAACGCTGCAGGATTGGAGAGCGTGTCTGGGTTGAGGAAGGACCCACAGCTCCCTCTTAAACAACAACAATCCAGCCACACAGGATGTTATTCCTAGGGAATAACCCTGAAGCCATCCAGAGGCCACCAAGAGTCACCTCATTAGCACACACTCAGTGGAAAAAGCCTGATGTGAATAACCTAAGACCCTCTTCTCTCCCATATCACACGGGAAATTCCAAAATGTTGAGAAGCACAACCCAGAACGGGGACAAAGAGCAAATACATATTATTGTGTCACAAGATCACACCCACAGCTTTTTTCTGGGGGGTTCAAGAGCACATAGCGGGGGATCCCTGGGTGGCGCAGCGGTTTGGCGCCTGCCTTTGGCCCAGGGCGCGATCCTGGGGACCCGGGATCGAATCCCACGTCGTGCTCCCGGTACATGGAGCCTGCTTCTCCCTCTGCCTATGTCTCTGCTTCTCTCTCTCTCTCTGTGTGACTATCATAAATAAAAATTTAAAAAAAAGAAAAAAAGAGTACATAGCGGAAAGTTGGGCGTCTCCCTCCTGTGCATCTATGACTATTAAGGGCTCGTAAAAAAGGTAACCACCATGCCAATATCGTGTCCAACAAAATTAGGATGTAAATAAATAAAATACCCAGTTCACAGTCCAATTTCTTTGATAATCTCAATGACGGCTTTTACAGCTGATTTATTTCAAGGAATAAACAAGGTCCTCATTTGGCTTTGGCCGCTGTGTCCCTTCAGGGTTTTTTTGTTTTTTATTCTGTGATAGAATTTCCTCCCTTTTCTTTCTTTTTTTGTTGTCATGCCCCTGATTGGATGACAAATGGCATCTTCCTCTTGTAGCATCTTCCTCATTCTGGATCTGGCCAAAGCTTCCTGGGGATGTTTTTTCCCCGAATGTCCTCGTTTATCTTCCTTGGTTCCTGTAAGCCGGCGGTTACATGTCGCTGGGCAGGCCCTTCTGCGGTGGCCTGTGCGGGCCTCGGCCGCGGGGGGCTGGTCTCATGCTACTTTCCACCTCCTTTCTACCCTCCAGCCAGATGCCTCCAAACAGACGCTGTTCTCTCTCATCATGAAACTTCCCCATTTTCTTGCTCAACCACCAATGACGCCTCTTCAGCCTACACATCACTTCCTTAGGAAAGGAGAAGCTCCCTGACTCCCTGATAAGGAGGGACTGGCCCCCACCCCCACCGGAGGAGCCTCCTAAGACCCCAAGGCCATAAAAGGGAAGCCCAGGTCCCCCGCGAATTAAGGGGAAATAGCATTTTTTACCACTCCCTTGGCCAGAAAATAACCTTTCCCTGAATTCCTGTCATCTGCCTCATTCAAAGTAGGAAAGGATATGGTTATCTGTGAGCCGCAGGCACACTTGAGGATTCGTGTGCTCACTTGGTCTAGTGGGGTTGCTCGTTTGGCTGCTATGAGGATGCAGCACTTGTGTAAGAAGAATGTTTAATTTACAAACTGCTGTCTCTAATAATTCACTTACGAACTATTGCTTGGATGCCAGTGAGGCTCTAGGTAGTACTTTCAAGATGTGATAGGGGGAAAACAGACTTACAGTCTGCCCCAAGGAGGGGTCAATACACTGTGGCCTCCAGCCAAAACCAGCCCACCACCTGTTTTCTGTTTTCCCCAGCACAGCAAGCCAAGACCAAAAGGAGAAGATGTTGTGATGTGAGAATGACATGAAATGCAAATGGTGGTGTCCATAAATTTACATTGAAATAGGCCCACAGCTGTTTACTTATGTATTGTCTGTGGCTACTTTCTTGATACAAACAGCAGGGTTCTGAATAGTGTGCTCATAACAGAAACCATAGGGCCCTGCAAAGCCTGAAATATATCCGCTAACAGGCTCTTGGTAGAAAGTAAGTACTCTGACTCTGGCCCTCTTGTTAGGGCAAGAGTTTATTTCTCTCTCTCTCTCTTTTTTTTAAGATTTTATCTTATTTATTTGAGAGAGAGAGATCACGAGTGTGGGGGGGGAGCAGAGAGAGAAGCAGACCCCCTGTTGAGCAGGGAGCCTGAATCAGGACTCCATCCCAGGAGCCCAGGGTCACGCCCTGAGCCAAAGGCAGATGCTCAACTACTGAGCCACCCAGATGGCCCTAAACATTCTTTTTTCAATGAAATAGAATAGATTAAAAATATTAGGGATATCACATGTCATAACAGTCAGTACTATTTTGTGAGACAATTGGTTCACTTATATCTACCATATATGTTTGTAAATGTGTGTGTGTGCGCACGTGCACTGCATCTGCAGTATCCCTTACCGTAGACCACGGTCAAAATATCTGAAAGTCACAGGTTTGGAGGGAGGCCAGGAAGACATGGAGAAGTCACTGGAAAGTTCTAGTCCAATTAGTTCCACAGTTTATGTGATGCTGAAAAGTTGCAGATTCTAGGACGCCTGGGTGGCTCAGTGGTTGGGTGTCTGCCTTTGGCTCAGAGTGTGATCCCGGGGTCCTGGGATCGAGTCCCACATCAGGCTCCCTGCAGGAAGCCTGCTTCTCCCTCTGCCTGTGTCTCTGCCTCTGTGTGTGTCTCTCAGGAATAAATAAATAAAATCTTAAAAAAACAAAACAAACAAACAAAAAAAAAACCTGGCCTTGGATGAAGCCAGCTCGCCCCTCGGCTCTTCCCCTCCACAAGCTTCACCAGTGCTGGTGGCGAGACCACTCGACGGTGGCAAGTATGAGAACTAGAGTGTGCCAGGCCTAACTAAGTACCAGTCCCAGCCGCGTGGTCTCAAGCAAGTTACTTGGTCTCTCTGAGCCATTCACACTCATTCCGCCAACCCTTGCAGAGTGCCTGCCTTACAATGGCGGTGCCCTGCCGTGCCCCCCATGAGGGTTGTATAAGACAAATTATGACACGTCTGTGGCCCCAACCCTGACCAATCCTAAGTGCTCAATTGGGTGGTATTTGTGCTTCATGTTTTGCCATGACCTATGCTCCCTGTTTGTTTATAATCATCTGAGTTTACAATTGGAATTTTCTCATTGAACAAAAAATTATTTAGGACTCGGTAAGGGGGCACCTGGCTGGCTCAGTCAGAAGAGCGAGCGACTCTTGATCTCGGAGTCCTGGTTTGAGCACCGTGTTGTATGTAGAGATTACTAAAATAATAATAATAATAATAATAATAATAATAATAATAATAAACAACTTTTTAAAAGTATTTAGGACCGTTTGGGGGTTCTTATTTTTTTATTTTTTTATTTATGATAGTCACACAGAGAGAGAGAGAGAGAGGCAGAGACATAGGCAGAAGGAGAAGCAGGCTCCATGCACCGGGAGCCCGACGTGGGCTTCGATCCCGGGTCTCCAGGATCGCGCCCTGGGCCAAAGGCAGGCGCCAAACCGCTGCGCCACCCAGGGATCCCGAGGGGTTCTTATTTTTAAGAATTTATTTATTTATATAAGATAGAGTGAATGATAGAGAGGAGAGAGCAGATGAGCAGAGGCAGAGGGAGAGGGAGAAGCAGGCTTCCCACAAAGCAGGGAGCCCAATGTGGGAGCTCAATCCCAGGACCCCAGGATCATGACCTGAGCCGAAGGCAGATGCTTCACCCACTGAGTCCCCAGGCCCCTGTTTTGGGGTTCTTAAAGGCTTGGGTTTTGTTACTTAAACATTTGGGAGTTTCAGGTTTCTTGCACTGTGGATAGGAGAATGTGGCCAGTACAATTTCAGGTTTGAGGAACTTGGTATTTCTTTCAGAGCCTAATATTTGATTCATATTTGTTACTGATTCGTTGCCATTGAAGAGGGTGTGGTCTCCATTTATGAGATACAAAGGTCAATAAATATCAGCTGCATACAAGCTCCAGGATGAAGCCTCGAAGTTCGCTGCTATCTTCCCAGGATCCGGCAGCAGGCCTGGGGCACATCATACACATTCAATAAATATTTGTCGAATGAGTGGCTAATTAATAAATCAACCCTATTATCACTTAGATCCTCAATACCTTTGTACCTTTGCGTATCTTTTTCCTACTTTCTCCACTAAAGGCTGCTGAGTTACACCCACAGTTCCCCATCCTATTATATTTCTGACAGCTTCCCAGGTCATCTCTAACTATTTTGGCTGTATATGTCTTTATACGTTTCCTACAGTATGACCTGTGCCTGAAGCCTTAGGGCTATGACATAATAATTGTGAATATGCCCCATCCCGACTTAAAAAGACCCTTTGATAAAACACTATCTGTACAATGTGGTTTAATTTTGTTACACAGGGACGCTTGGAGAGCTCAGTGGTTGAGTGTCTGCCTTCGGCTCAGGGTCAGGGCATGACCCCGGGGTCCTGGGATTGAGTCCCACATCAGGCTTCCCACAGGGAGCCTCCTTCTCCTTCTGCCTGTGTCTCTCTGCCTCTCTGTGTCTCTCATGAATAAATAAACAAAATCTTAAAAAAAAAAAAAAGCCATTCTGTTATGCATTTGTTATTTTGAAGTAACAACACAGTAATAAAAATCCAAAAGGTAGAAAAAGAGCCTTTTCACGAAAGGCAAAGTGTGAGTCCCCTTCCCCTCTCGTGTCCCATCACCCTGCCCCTCCCCCAGGCCAACGCCACTGACACAATTTGGCCAATTAGTTCCATATGAAAATATTAATTTTCTTTTTTATGGAGGAGTTTAAAATACTTACAGGGAGGAGATCCCTGGGTGGCTCAGTGGTTTAGCGCCTGCCTTCAGCCCACCCAGTGTGTGGTCCTGAGGTCCTGGGATAAAGTCCCACATCGAGCTCCCTGCATGGATCCTGTTTTTCCCTCTGCCTGTCTCTCTCTCTCTCTCTCATGAATGAATAAATAAAATCTTTAAAAAAAGAATACTTACAGGGATTGTTTTAACCTATGTGTTTCACATAACGAGTGACCTTGTTTTATGCTTTCTGTTTTTCCCCTGTGCTTTATCTTCTCCGTGAATTGAGTTTGCTTTGCTTCCATCTCCTCCGGTGCTCTGGAAGGCACACACCTCATTTCGTGTTTCTCTAATGTCTTCCTTTAAAATTTTAAAAGCATTTTTTAAAGATTTTATTTATTTATTTGAGAGAGAGAGAGAGAGAGAGCATGAGCAAGGAGAGGGGCAGAGGGAGAGGGAGAAGCAGGTTCCCTGCTGAACAGGGAGCCCACAATGGGGCTCGATCCCAGGACCCTGAGATCATGACCTGAGCCAAAGACAGACACTCAACCCACTGAGCCCCCCAGGTGTCACCTTAAGAGCATTTTAAACTTATATCTCTTGGTGCAAAGTTAAGAATAAAATAATGCGCCATGAGTCTCCCCAATTACAAAATCAAGAAATTAAACATATTGTCTTCCTGCCCTCCCCAGATAATGTTGATAAAATTCAGATGCATGTGGCCATTATTATTTCGAATGCAGCCCCACAGTTGTCAGGAAGGTTTTCACACCTGTGAGGGCCCAACTGCGACTCCTGAAAAGTCGCATGTGAAAGTCCCAGCCCCCAGGACCTCAAAACGTGGCCGTATCCAGAGGTGGGGTTTTTACCCAAGATAGAGGTCATTCATCCACAGTGACTGATGTACTTGTAAAAAGGGGGAATTTGGACACAGACGCGTACAGAGGAAAGATCACTCGAAGACACGGGAGAAGGACCCCAGAAGAAGAAGACTCAGAGGAAACCAGCCCTGCTGACCCCTCTCGACGCCGGCCTTCGGGCCTCCAGAGCAGTGAGAGTAAATTTCTGCTGTTGAAGCCCTCAAATCCAGGGTATTTTGTTAGGGTGGCCCCCGTGGATGAGTATGTGGCCCCGAACAACCAGCCAGAGGGGACCCCCAGGAGGGGCCTGAGTGTCCTGCCTTCCCAGCTAGGCTGCCACCTGCTGGCAGCTCTTCCCGCTGCTCGGTGGCCCCCAAATTGGGATGGGATCCACCCCCCCTCAGATGGCACTGAGCCAGGAGTGACCCCGAAATGAAGATACAAAGGTCTATGCAGCCCCATTTATACGCGGTTTTTTTTTTCAATAAATACAGTACAGAGCGTATTTTTCTTACGGTTTTCTTAATCATGTGTTCTCTTACTTTCTTGTAAGAATACAGTGTAGAATATAGAAAATATATACTCATGCACTGTGTCATTTCTTACCTGGACTGTGACAGCCTCCCGACACCTGGTCTCGCTGCATGCACCTTCCCCTCAACAATCTGTGCTCAGGACACCGCTGAAATGGTCTCTTTAAAAATAAATAGAATTGAGACCCTGGGTGGCTCAGCGGTTTAGCGCCTGCCTTTGGCCCAGGGTGCGATCCTGGAGTCCCGGGATCGAGTCCCACATCAGGCTTCCCATAGGGAGCCTGCTTCTCCCTCTGCCTGTGTCTCTGCCTCTCTGTCTTTCATAAATAAATAAATAAATAAATAAATAAATAAATAAATAAATAAAATCTTTAAAAATAAATAGAATCGGGGGCCCCTGGAGGGCTCTGTCGGTGAAACATCTGTCTTTTAGAAAGAAAAAGAGGGGATCCCTGGGTGGCTCAGCGGTTTAGCGCCTGCCTTTGGCCCAGGGCGTGATCCTGGAGTCCCGGGATCGAGTCCCACGTCCGCTCCCGGCATGGAGCCTGCTTCTCCCTCTGCCTGTGTCTCTGCCTCTGTGTGTGTGTGTGTGTGTGTGTGTCTCTATGAATAAATAAATAAATAAAATCTTATTAAAAAATGGAAAGAAAAAGAAAGAAAACATAGGTCCAAGCACGTGGAGGTTCATGGGTGGCCAAAATTCGGTGGCACCCAGGATGCCCCGTAGCAAGTGCTTGGATAAATAAGCCATGGTCCATCCAGACAATTGTTTAGGACTAAAAAGAAATGAGCTTTCAACCCACAAAAAGATGCACGTGAGACTGATGTGCGTGATGCTATGCGAAAGAAGCCAAACTGAAAAGGCCACGCGCTCCATGACTCCAGCCCCAGGATGGATTGGAAAAGGTAAGACTCTGGGGCTGTAAAAAGGGCCATGTGTGCTGGGGGGTCAGGGGAGGGGAGAGGGATGGATGGACTGAGAAGAATGGGTATTTGGGGCAGTGAAATTATCCTGTGTGACGCTCTCACGGCGGATCCATGTCACGATTCACATTTGTCAAAACTCTAGAGTAAACCCCGCAGTGAACTACGGCCTGGGGTGATAATGACAGGTTTTGTGGGTTCGCTGATTGTAACATGTGTATCACTCTGCTGTGGATAGTGTAAACAGTGGGGGAGGCCCTGGCAGTGTATGGCAACACTCTATACTTTCCACTCAATTTAGTGACCCTAAAACTGGTCCAGAAAAGAAGTCTGGTTTTCATTTTTTTATTTTTTAAAGATTTTATTTATTTGTTCATGAGAAACACAGAGAGAGAGGCAAAGACACAGGCAATGGGAGAAGCAGGCTCCCCATGGGGAGCCCGATGCGGGACTTGATCCCAGGACCCCGGGGTCACATCCTGAGCTGAAGGCAGATGCTCAACCGTTGAGCCACCCAGGTGCCCCTCAGATGTGTCTTCTACAAATATTTTCTCCCAATCCATGGCTTTATCTTCTCATTCTCCTGGCGGTGTCTCCTGCAGACCACAAGCTTTTCACATTAATGAAGCCCAGCCTATCAATTACTTCTCTATGAATCATGCTTGAAGATTAGTTTCACCTTTGGACGTTTTGATTACCTGAACCAATGAATTCCCTTCTGACTTCAGTAGAGTTGGGTTTTCTTTTACTTCATATTTATTGCCTCAAAATAGAACTCTGGACAGAGTAGACAATAAACAATGGACGTTTTTACTACTATTGTCAGAGTAATTTTTAGAATTTCTCTTTAAAAGGCTTTTTTGGGCGCCTGGGTATTCAGACCATTAAGCGTCTGCCTTTGGCTCAGGTCATGATCTCAGGGTCCCAGGATCGAGCCCCACATTGGGCTCCCTGTTCAGCAGAGGAGTCTGTGTCTCCCTCTCCCTCTGCTTGTCAGCCCTGCTCATGCTCTCTCTCTCTCTCAAATAAATAGACTCTTTAAAAAAAAAAAAAGGCTTTTGATTTTGAAACTGACGTTCAATTTCATGACTAAATTTACAAAAATTAGAGTTATGTCTAGACTTTCCCATTGGGGCTTTTTCCTTCACTACATCTCTTGGTGACATAAAATATTTTTAGAAAGATTTTTAAAAGGAGAAGAAGAGAGACACCGTGGTATTTCAAACCCAAGCATTCTCAGAAATGTGATTCTTTTGCCCTTTACACATGCGAAAAAACACCTCAGATACTCATACAATAATCGGGATATGGGGCAGCCCCGGTGGCGCAGCGGTTTAGCGCCGCCTGCAGCCCGGGGTGTGATCCTGGAGACCCGGGATTGGGTCGCGCGTGGGGTTCCCTGCATGGGGCCTGCTTCTCTCTCTGCCTCTCTCTCTATGTCTCTATGAATAAATAAATAAAATCTTAAAAAATATAATAATCAGGATATGGTGCTTGTTTTTGGTTTTTTGGTTTTGGGGTGGGTTTTTTTGGGGGGAGGTGGGTTTTTTGTTTTGTTTGTTTGTTTGTTTGTTTGTTTGGCTTTCAGAACCATAGACGCTGCTCTGAATGCCACAGAGAAATCTCGGAGCTGGACCGACTTTTGTTCCTCTCTAGGTGACCTTTACTTCTGCATAGACGTATCGTGGAATGACAAGGCTCTTCAGGATGAATCTAGGTTCAGTTTGCTTTTGACATTTTACCTGGGATATGGTGTGCCTTTCAACCAGCAGAGGCAGGAGCACCCACGGCAGACTATGGACCGTGGCATCTCAGCCACCTGGCTCCTTATGTGGCATCGCAGTTCCAACCTCTTCCCCATGGCTGCTCCTTTCTCTCAACCTTTAGACCTTTCCTGCCTATGAGGGATTTCTGGGGCTCATCCCCCTACACTCTTCTCTCACCCTCGGCCCCCTGGCAGCCCCATTCTCCCCGATTCCCCTCTGTGCATTTTGAGGTTCTGTGCAATTCTTCTTTTTTCTCCCCCAAATACATGATGGCCCTTTCCTCCTTTCTTACAATCCTCTGCTCCTACTTCCAGGAGATTCTAGTGAAAATCTTCCTGAAGATCCCACCCAAATCCTACTGTCCTTATTTCTCCAGCATGTGTTTCCTTCTCTCCATCTTCAGGATGATGAGCCCTTTCTCTCGGTTTGCAGAAAACTTTCCAAATCCCTATGATTTTTTTTGTTTTTTTACTTAATTAATTTTTTAAAAAATATTTCATTTATTTATTCATGAGAGACACACAGAGAGAGAGAGAGAGAGAGAGAGAGGCAGAGACAAAGGCAGAGGGAGAAGCAGGCTCCATGCAAAGAGCCTGACGTAGGACTTGATCCCGGGTCCCCAGGATCAGGCCCTGGGCTGAAGGCAGTGCTAAACTGCTGAGCCACCCAGGCTGCCCTGTTTTTTTCTAAAGTGTATTATTTTTTAAATAATTGTGCTTTTAAGTTTATAATTAAAATTTTTTAATGTTTATTTTTTAGTTTATTATTTTGTAAAGATTTTATTTATTTATTTTTATTTTTTTAAGATTTATTTTCTTTATTCATTCAGAGACCGAAGAGAGAGGCAGAGACACAGGCAGAGCGAGAAGCAGGCTCCATGCAGGGAGCCCGACTCGATCCTGGATCTCCAGGATCACACCCCAGGCCGCAGGAGGCGCTAAACCGCTGCGCCACCGGGGCTGCCCAAGATTTTATTTATTTATTTGAGAGAGAGAAAGAGCCCAAGTAGGCCGGGGGGGCAGAAGGAGAGGATCTCAAGCAGATTCCCTACTGAGTATGGAGCACAATGCGGGGCTCAATCTCATGACCTGTGAGATCACAACCAGAGCTGAAACACAAGAGTCAGACACTCAACTGACTGAGCCACCCGGGCACCTCTAAAGTTTATTATTATTATTTTTTAGTAACCTCTGAGCCAGCATGGAGCTTAAACTCACAACCCTGAGACCAAGAGTCGTGTGCTCCCCAGGCTGCCTCAGCCAGGTAACCCCTCATTATTTCAGGCACATCCAATTGTATAAATGCAACATAAGGAACACCTGTGGCCCACCCCACACATACTTCTTTGTCTCTTTACTCGCCTAAAACGCAACAGCACCACTCAGACTCTGCATCCCGCTCTGCCCACCGGGATGGGGTTGAGTCCCCTCTCGGGGCCATCAGTGTGACCTGACGTTGCTCTGACAGTGACCATCACTTCTTCTGTGAGCTATAAAGCCCAGCATGGGAAACTGCACCGAACCCCCTCAGAGGGCCTTGCAGGGATGGAAGGCAGCCCAAGGCTTCTCAGAAGGAGACAGGTGACAAGTGAAAAGACACTCCTGCAAAGCTCACAGGATTTAGGATCCACCTTCTAAAACACAAGAGAAGGGATCCCTGGGTGGCGCAGCAGTTTGGCACCTGCCTTTGGCCCAGGGCGCGATCCTGGAGACCCGGGATCGAATCCCACGTCGGGCTTCCAGTGCATGGAGCCTGCTTCTCCCTCTGCGTGTGTGTGACTATCGTAGATAATTTTTTTTTTAATTTAAAAAAATAAAAATAAAATAAAACACGAGAGAAGGGGCTGCCTGGGTGGCTCAGCAGTTTAACGCTGCCTTTAGCCCAGGGCCAGATCCTGAAGACCCAGGATCTAGTCCCACGTCGGGCTCCCTGCATTGGAGCCTGCTTCTCCCTCTACCTGTGTCTGTGTCTCTGTCTCTGTCTCTCTCTCTCTGTGGCTCTCATAAATAAATAATCTTAAAAAAAATAAAACACGAGAGTGTAAAAAATAAATAAAATTAAATTAAAAAAATAAATCAACAAAAAGAGACAGAAAAATCAATGAAAAGACACATCAGAAACAACATGGAAGTGTTTTTAAAGCGTTCGGCAAAACTGAATACCAGTTGTCACAATAATCACAATTATCGTCCACAGGTCCTGTACCACAGAGTTCCGGGAGGTTCAGAGAAATGTCCTGTTCCAGGCATCCTCTGGTTCCAGTGGCAAAGCCCTTGTAGGCGGTGCTGAATCCAGCTGTGTTGTCAATGGGGGGAGGCCTCCCCGATTCTTCATTCTTCTTGAGTGAAAGGACTTCTCCACTGTCAGCATTTCCACCATGGTTTCAAGGGGCTGCTGGGGTCCCTGGCTGCACACCACCCCCTGGCCTCTGCACCCTACAAGGGCCTTCACCTTCATCCTGGCACCTAGGCCCGCCTCTGACTCACAGGGGGGCCTCACAGTCTCCAACCATGGGCCCTGTGCACAGTGAGGACTTCGTGAATCCCTCTCTGTATCGGAAAGGACTCTCCATGCCGCCATCAACAGAAGCGCCCCTCCAACTGGTTTGCTGGAAGACAGAACCTTGGAGGGATTGATCAGGCTTCAGGCGTGGCTGGATCTGTCAGCTCCGATGGTGCCAGCCACACCGTCTAGACCCCTCCCGGTCTTTGCTCTTCCTCTTGGGGGCTTGGCTCTCCTGCAGGCCCTCCCTCATGGCAAGGCTCTGCCACCAGGAACTTCAGCCACCCCCAACAGAACCAGAGCTTCTTTGACCACAGGCTGACCATGACCCGAGTCAGGAATTGATTCTCACAGGACTGACCCAGGTCCTGTGGCCATCACCGAATCACATACTGAGGCGGCAGGGGCAGCATGTTCGCATCAGTCGGGCCTCCTTGCTGAGAGACAGGCAGTGGCCTCAGCAGAGGAGGGCTTTTTGTTTTTATTTATTGATTATTGTTTAAGATTGTATTTATTTATTTGAGAGAAAGAGAGAGAGCTTTAAGTAGGGGAGAAGCCGGCTCCCCACTGAGCAGGGAGCTTGACTCACAACTTGATCCCAGGACCCTGGGATCACGACCTGAGCCGAAGGCAGATGCTTCACCCACTGAACCTCACCCTGGGCGCCCCAGGGGGAGGGATCTTTAAACCAGTAATGACAGAAGAAATGAGAGCACAATGAGGGTTCGCCACCATCCTTTTAGTTTCCTTCCAGAAGGGCCCCTCAGCCTGGGACCCCTGGGAAGGACAGGGCACCCCAGCTCACTAACTGCTCCTCACACGGGCCCAGGTTGTCCCCAGCACCTGCCACCAGGGAAGGGGAGTCACTACAGCTCTGGTGCCCCCGAGGCAGCAGGGACTTAGAGGCGTCAGGCTCTCGGCTGAGGCACAAAGCAGGCTAGCGGCCCTTGGGGGATGGCCGCAGGGGCAGGTGCAGGTGCGGCAGGAAGGGAGAAAGAGCACCCCAACCTCAGGCCACTTCCTGCGTGTCAAGCTCCTTGCCTCCACCCCCACACCCCCAGCTCGAGGGCAGCGGCCCCTCCACCTCCTCTTTGCGGTGCTCCTGCCTGTCTCTCCCTTATCTCTCCCCGCCTGATGCTGCCACTCCTCTCCAACCTTTGTACCTTGCTCCAGGCTTGTTTTTATTCTGGCCCCGGATCGGGGCTCACTTTCACTCGGGACTCGTAGGGGTGGCTGCCTCACCATGTGCACTGGGAAGTGCTCCCGCTTCGTGGGGCTCTCCCTCATCCCCCTGTCCCTGGTCTGCATGGTGGCCAATGCCCTCCTGCTGGTGCCTCAGGGCAAGACCAACTGGACAAACGTCAGCAACCTCAGTTTGCAAGTGTGGCTCATGGCTGGCTTCGTCGGAGGGGGCCTGATGGTGAGCGGGTGGGCGCCCCGCTGTGGGGTCCTGGGCTCGAGTGGGGTGGGGTGGGGGGTGGGGATGGCAGTCTGGAGGGACCTGGGTCCTCCCACCGCCCTCAGACACCGAGGGCCTGTGAGTCCTGGGGGAGGCCCAGGGGCCTGAGCTGAACATCCAAAAATCCAAGGGTAAAGGGAAGGAAGGAAGGAAGGAAGGAAGGAAGGAAGGAAGGAAGGAAGGAAGGAAGGAAGGAGCCCCCACTCCCTGTCCCTCCCTGCCCTGCGGGGGCGTGGGGAGGGTGCCACGGGCAGCAGGGCAGCAGATGCTATCGCGCATCCCTCCCTCTCCCTCGGAGGCCAGAGGGAACAGCTGGCCCTGTGGGTGGTGATCAGGGCTGGATGATAACGGGCATGGAGGCTGGGTGTGAGCACCTGGAGCCAGGAACAGGATCACAGCTCTGTTCATCCTGCCTGTTCCGCCTCCCCGTGGTCCCTCTACTCTCCGCTCACACTTCTGGATGCCCCCCTCCATCCTGGGGCTGCCTCGACTCAGAGCTCAGGTGTGCATGGTGGGGAGGGTGCCCCTGCCCTCGGCTTCCTGGAGACTCAGATCTGTCAGGAGTGGGGTTGACGAAGGGGGGGGGACGACACACACCTCAGAGACCTCTTCATCCCCACCCTGACATTTCGGGGAACTTCAGGGTAGGTTAACATGGCCATGGGATGTCCCCAGCTTGGCTCCTCACTCCTCAGAGGACTCACGGGTGAAACTCCCCAGGCAGGGCTCCCCTGGGCCTCTCTGGACACAGTGACTGTCCTCCCTGCACCCTCACTCAGCACCACACTGTGCCCCTTCTCCAGCCCTGGCCACCCCTATCTCCCCATGGTCTAACTGGCCTGCCTCAGGGGAGACCCCCCACGCTGCCAGCACCCCTGCCCAGGACATTCCTGGCCCCTCTCTTCCCACCTCCATGCCCCAGCTGCTCTTAAGGAGACTTTCTCGCCTGTGTTCGCAGAGTCCCTTAGGCACCGCGGGGACTAGGGCCACGGCCCTGCTCTCCCTGGAGCTGGCACTCCCTCTAGGACACATACAGCATCCAGAGAGCGCGAATGCAAGCCCTGTGGCTAACCAGTCCTGCCCAGTACTTGACAGGCACTCGGTTAATAACCTGTGAGCAGTACACAAAGGAGTAAGATGATTTCAGGCAAGACAGGCCCTCCCCACCCCCAGGAGACCAAGCAGGTGTGATGGCAAAGAGCTCCTTCCTAGGGCAAGGGGGGTTGGGCGTGGGGTGGGGAGTGGGCAGTGTTCATAGCATTTTCTTTCTTTCTTTTTTTTAAACATTTTTTTTAATTTTTTTATTTATTTATGATAGTCACAGAGAGAGAGAGAGAGAGAGGCAGAGACAAAGGCAGAGGGAGAAGCAGGCTCCATGCCCCGGGAGCCCGACATGGGATTCGATCCCGGGTCTCCAGGATCGTGCCCTGGGCCAAAGGCAGGCGCCAAACCGCTGCGCCACCCAGGGATCCCTCTTTCTTTTTTTTAAACATCACTTTCTATCCCTTTGAATTTCATTTCTAGGTAAGAGAATGCTTTTTTTTTTTTTTTTTTTTTTTTTCAGATTTTATTTTTTATTCCTGAGAGACACACAGAGTGAGAGGCAGAGACACAGGCAGAGGGAGAAGCAGATCCCTTCGGGTAGCCAGACATGGGACTCAATCCCAGGACCCTGGGATCACGCCCTGAGTGGAAGGGAGATGCTCATCCACTGAGTCACCCAGGCACCCGGAGAGTATATATTTTTGAAAATTTTAAAACTTTTTTCCAAAGAGAGGAGGGGAGGGGTCAGGGGAGGGGCAGGGGGAGATGGAGAGGGAGAATCCTAAGCACACCACCCCCATTCCCACCCCAATGTGAGGCTCAGTCCCATAACCCTGAGATCACGACCTGAGCCCAAATCAAGAGGCAGATGCTTAACCGACTGAGCCACCCAGGCACCCCAAGAATATACTTTTAATTTTTTTTAAGTAAACTCTATGCCACACATGGAGCTCAAAGTCATAACCCCAGGACCAAAAGTGGAGTGCTGTACCCACCGAGCTGGCCAGGCGCCCCTGTTTATAGCATCTTCAAGGAAGACCTCAGTGAGGTGACATCTGAACTGGACCCCACAAGACAAAACGAAGGAAGCTACACCACAGCCGAGGGTGGGCAGGTGGCTGGCAAGTACACAGCCTAAGCTGGCACATCTGAGGATCGTGTGGGCAGCCGGGGCAGTGGGGGTTTAATGAGATGAGCCCTGAGGCAGGCATGGGCCAGAGCATGTAGACCCTTGTGAAGAATGGGGATTTTATTATAACTGCAACAGGAAAGGTGCCCCGGGTGGGGGGGGGCCTCAGTCGGGGAACATCTGCCTTCTGCTCAGGTCATGATCCCAGTGTCCTGGGGTTGAATTCTGCATCTGGCTCCCTGCTCCGCGGGGAGTATGCTTCTCCCCCTGTTGGTGCTCCCTCTCTCTGTGTCTCAAATAAATAAAAAAACAAACAAACAAAAAAGTACAACAAGAAACTATAGAAGGACCTTTTACCTTGTTTTGAGCTTTTGAACTATTTTAAAAAAGATTTTATTTCTTTATTCATGGGAGACACAGAGAGAGAGAGAGAGACAGGCAGAGACACAGGCAGAGGGAGAACCAGGCACCATGCAGGGACCCCAAAGCAGGACTTGAACCCAAGTCTCCAGGATCACGCCCTGGGCTGAAGACGGTGCTAAACTGCTGAGCCAATCAGGCTGCCAGCTTTTGAACTTTGTTTTTTTTTTTTTTTTTTTTTTTTTTTTTTAAGATTTATTTATTTACTTATGATAGACATAGAGAGAGAGAGAGAGAGGCAGAGACACAGGCAGGAGAAGCAGGCTCCATGCCAGTAGCCCGACGTGGGACCCAATCCCGGGATTCCAGGATCGCGCCCTGGGCCAAAGACAGGCACTAAATCGCTGAGCTACCCAGGGATCCCCTGAACTTTTTTTAAAGTCATACGGACGAGCGCCCAGATCCTTAGCAGACAGCCCAGCAGATTTTTACAAAGCGGACCTCCCCATGCACCCAGCACTCAGACCAAGACACAGTTCATTACCAGAATCCCAGACGTGCCTCCCATGCCAGGCACGACCCCCACTAGAGTCCCCACCACCCTGATTTCTAACCCCATGGGCTAGTCTTGCCCGTTCAGCGCTTTATATGAATGGAACCCTGCAGGGTAGCAATTTTGTGTCTGGCTTCTCCAGCTCAACATATGTGTGTGAGGTTCATCCGTGTCATTATACAGAGGCGTAGTCTGTTATTTCTTGTGCGTTCCAGGGTGTGCATACACTGCAATTAATTTAAACATCCTACCATTGATGGGTGTTTGCATAGGCCCCAACTTGGGTTTATTGCAAATAATGGTGCTATGGACATTCCCACAGATGTTTTTAGGCGAACTTCTGTTTGCATGACTGTTGGATGGATACTTAGGAGTGAAATGGCTGATTCCTTTCTTTTTTTTTTTTAAGATTTTATTTATTTATTCATGAAAGACACAGAGGAGAGAGAGGCAGACACACAGGCAGAGAGAGAAGCAGGCTCCATGCAGGGAGCCCGATGCGGGACTCAATCCCAGGACCTCAGGATCACACCCTGGGCCAAAGGCAGGCGCTAAAACACTGAGCCACCCAGGGATTCCCGAAATGGCTGATTCTTAAGGTGCGTGCAGGCATTCAGTGCTCATGGATATTGCCAAAGGGTTTTCTGAAGTTCTTTTTTTTTCTTTAAAGATTTTATTTATTGGGCAGCCCCGGTGGCGCAGCGGTTTAGCACCGCCTGCGGCCCAGGGTGTGATCCTGGAGACCCAAGATCGAGTCCCATGTCGGGCTCCCTGCATGGAGCCTGCTTCTACCTCTGCCTGGGTCTTTGCCTCTGTCTCTCTCTCTCTCTTTCTCTGTGTGTGTGTGTGTCTCGCATGAATAAATAAATAAAATCTTTTTTTTTCTTTTTTTTTAAGATTTATTTATTTATTCATTCAGAGAGAGAGGCTCCCTGCGAGGATCCAAGGCAGCCACTCAACCGCTGTGTCTCTCATGAATAAATAAATAAAAATCTTTTTTAAAAAAAGGAACTAAACACTTTGGCTAAGAAAATAGAAATCTCAAAGAGGTAGGTCAATGGAAATTGGTAAACCCCAAAAGCAATTCTAGGTGTCTTTGGATCTGGGGGCTTTCCAGTTAAGCATCCCACCCAGAGGGCCACTGCTGGTTCTGCTGGGAGACATGGAAGAGCAGACAGGGAGTATCTGGAAGAACTCTACTCACTTTGGCAGGTGTTTCTATGACGTCACGAGGAATGAGATGACAGAATTAAACCCTCAGCCCCACCCGTAGAGAGGAATGAAATGATGCCTGGTACACTGTGTGCCACACAAGGCACAGAGAGGCAAAGATCAAGACAGCTGTGGAATTCCAGAGATGGGCAATAGGCAAAGAGCCTGGTGTGGTGCAACAAGATAAGGCCAGAGCCAAAGTGAGCAGCCTCGAACGCCTTCCCCAAGCTCAATCTCTCTCTTTCTCTCTTTAAGATTTTATTTATTTATTCCTGAGAAACTCAGGGAGACAGGCAGAGGGAGATAGCAGGCCACCTGCGGGGAGCCTGATGGGGGACTCAATCCCAGGACCCCGGGGTCACGACCTGAGCCGAAGGCAACCATTGAGCCATCCAGGCATCCTTCTTTTTCTCTTTTAAATATTTTATTTATTTATTATTTTAGAAAGAGAGACAGCGTGTGCAAGAGTGGGGGGAGGGACACAGGGAGAGGTAGAGGGAGAATCTCAAGCAGACTCAGCACTGAGGAAGGAACTGGACATGGGGCTCGATCCCATGACCCTGGCTGGGATCATGACTTGAGCTGAAACCAAGAATTGAGTCTCAACCAACTCAGCCCCCCAGGTGCCCCCTCCTAGAATTCAGACTTTATGTCTCCCTGAGGAGATCCTGAAGGATTTGGGCAGAGAAGAGACCAGTTGAAAGCTAAGTTCACTCTGGTGGTAGCAACGTAGGATGGAGTGTGCGGCAGCACGGGAGCAAGAGATTCAGACATCTCACAGAAAGGTGGAGAAAATGTCATCCTTCGGGGAGGTGGTGGGGGATTGATCGTCCAGACAGGTTCAAGAATCATTAAAGGAAAACTTGAGGGGCACCTGGGGGGCTCAGTGGTTGAGCATCTGCTTTAGGCTCAAGGCGTGATCCCAGGGTCCTGGCATCAAGCCCCATTGTGGGCTCCCCACATGGAGCCAGCCTGTGTCTCTGCCTCTCTGTGTCTCTCATGAATAAATAAATAATTTTTTTTTTTAAAAAAAGGACCAAGATTGTAGGTTGGGGGTCCCTGCACTGCCCATCAGGGCATTCACCAACATTCTCCCCATCCGCTCCACATAATCCCAGCTCACCAGACACTCCAACACCATTATTCCTTTCTGCCACGGAGATTTATTGTTATTGAGCATGTACTGAGCCACTCTTGACCTGAAGTCGATCTGGCATTTCATTAAATCCTGAGAACAGCCCTGTGAGGTGGGTTTTGAAGACCCAGAGAGATGAGGCCATCCCTAGAGTGTGAAGTGAGCACAGGGTTGGCATTAATTGACCCCAGGCCCTCTGACTACGGTTCAGCTGGGCACCTACCAGGCGCCAAGATCTATGGAGGATATCGTACATTGGGCCCTACCCTCTTGGAGGCTGCAGATAAGTAGGCACGTCAATGATGATATAAGTAAAGGCAGGAGGGAAGCGCGTTCCAGGAGTCAGGGAGATAAGGCCTTCCTACAGTCCAAAGGGCTGATGGCATCCCAGGCAGCTCCAGGGGGAGACTAGCGGCCCGCGACACCCCTGCAGTAAGGTGTGGAGGATGTGGGGAGCGGCGGGGGGCCTGGCTGTCATACTGATCCTCCTCTACAGGTGCTATGTCCCGGCATCGCGGCTGTTCGCGCAGGGGGCAAGGGCTGCTGCGGCGTGGGCTGCTGCGGAAATCGCTGCAGGGTAAGATTCAAACGAGGGCGGGATTGGGAAGACCCTCTGCATGGATCTTCGCAGAGCCACACCTGTGGCCACGGTCCCCCACCAGCTGCGGGAGCTCCTCCTCAGAGTCCCAGCTACGCCCCTGCACTTGGCCTCAGTGGGCATACAGAGGGGCGCTACAACTTCCGACCGACCTCCGCAGCCTCTGGCTCCAGGAGCAGCTAAGGCCCAGCCCCCGGGTTTGCAGGGAGGGTTTTTTGTTTTGTTTTGTTTTTTTAAGATTTTATTCATTTATTTGAGAGAGAGAGAACGAGCACGGGAGCACGAAAGGGGGCAGATGGAGAGGGAAAAGCAGGCTCCTCGCTAAGCAGGAAGCACCACTGGGAGCTCGACCCCAGGACCCACGACCATGACCCCAGTCGAAAGCAGATGCTTAATGGACTGAGCTCCCCAGATGCTCAGGGAGATGTATTTTGCATGCGCCGGGAGCCCTGCGAGGTAAGGTGCAGGCGCAGGAGAGGCGGCCTGCTCACTTCTCCTTCCATGGCACATCCAGATGCTGCGCTCCATCTTCTCCTCGGCCTTCGGGGTGCTGGGTGCCATCTACTGCCTGTCGGTGTCGGGAGCCGGGCTCCGAATCGGACCCATTTGCTTAATGAACGGCCAGTGGGAATATCACTTCAAAGACACCGAGTAAGGCTTCGCTTGCCCCTCTCTGCCCCGCCTTTCCCACCTGGATGCCCAACCTGCAGTGGGGGGGATGCACCTGCGCCAGGGCCTCCTCCACGTGGGCCACATGAGTAAACCTCCCTGGACACCTGCACAGGGCTGCAGGGAGGGCACACCCTCTCACGTGACCCTGCCCCCCCTCACCCCCACCCCGCAGAGGCTCTTACCTGCTCAACCATACTTTGTGGGACTTGTGCGTGGAGCCACCAGGTGTGGTCTCCTGGAATGTGACTCTCTTCTCGCTGCTGGTGGCCGCCTCGTGTCTGGAGGTCGTGCTGTGCGGGATACAGCTGGTGAACGCCACCCTCGGTGTCTTCTGCGGCGATTGCAGGAAGAAGGAGGTGGGGCATAGTGGGGGTGGAGCTGGAGCGAAAACCCCCTTGCTCCCTGGCTGCGTCCTCACTTTCTCTTTTCCGCAGGGCACCCCTCAATGAAGTTCCACTGATGTTGTGCTCCCTCCTGGATGCCCGACTGGCCCACCTGAACCTGGAATAAACTTTTGAACTCTCTGTTCGGGTCTCAGATGATGCCCTCTGTGCATGGAGGGCCCCAAGGCCTCCAGCCACACAGGGCCTCCGGGTGCTCCTGTTTGGGAACCCCCCCCAAGTGTCCTTAACAAGTAGTTATTGGCCTGTTAGAATGCGCTCACATACAGTGCCAAACAAGACAGGCAAGTTCCATATGCCCAAAGAATTTAACAACCCAGGGGTGTAAGAAGGGTACACATTTTTTTGACAGCCAATAGATTACTTCACTTTTTTTTTTTTTTTTAATTTTTATTTACTTATGATAGTCACACAGAGAGAGAGAGAGGCAGAGACACAGGCAGAGGGAGAAGCAGGCTCCATGCACCGGGAGCCCGACGTGGGATTCGATCCCGGGTCTCCAGGATCGCGCCCCGGGCCAAAGGCAGGCACCAAACCGCTGCGCCACCCAGGGATCCCAGATTACTTCACTTTTTAAAAAAACACGCTGGTGATGGGATAGGTATTAGCTGATGGAGGGACTTTTTAAAATAAAATAAAGTCCAAGAAAGTGAAATCAGAGCCGAAGTCTGGTAAATGGACAAGCCATCCAGGTAGCTGGGGGGTTACAGGTGGAGACCAGCAAGGACAAAGGTCCCAGGCAGAAATCCGTACGTGGAAAAGCCACTTTCATTTTTTTAAAAAATACTTTTTATTTATTAATTTGAAACAGATAGAGAGAAAGAACAGGAGCAGGGAGAGAGGGAGAAGCAGGCTCCTCACTAAGCCAGGAGCCTGTTGTGGGGCTTGATCCCAGGACCCAGAGATGTAACCTGAGCTGAAGGCAGATGTGTAACCATGGGAGCCCCCCAGCTGCCCCAGAAGAGCCATTCTTTAACTTTTGTAGGAAAGAAAAGGAAACGGTGAAAAAGACAAATTAGTCCAAACTCTAGAAAATGAAAGCTTAGGGTGTTCTAATGTTGCTGGCTCCTAATTTGGTAGACATTTCTCAACCTGAGGTCACTGATGGTTCAGAAAGGAAAGACCCTGAGCTCTTAACGAGGACAATATGTCTGCAGACACCACCATCAGACGCAAAATTGTGTTCAAGGGCACTTTTTCTTTTTTTAAAGATTTTTATTTATTAATGAGAGACCAAGAGAGGCAGAGACACAGGCAGAGGGAGAAGTAGGCTCCATGCAGGGAGCCTTAGGCAGGACTCAATCCTGTGTCTCCAGGATCACGCCCTGGGCAAAAGGCAGGCGCCAAACTGCTGAGCCACCTAGGCTGCCCTCAAGGGCACTTTGCTGGATGAAGAGTCCGTGACTTTCAGGGGCCTGCCTGGCCTCCTGAGCCCAAACCCAAATTTAGGCCTGACCCAATGTCGAGCTAAGAGGAAGACAAGGAGACGCAGCTTCCTACCTCTAAAACAAGCGAGACCACAGCAGAGACAGAGAAGCTATAATAGGGAGGGAGCGCGGTGGGACTGGCGGGGGGCCGGCGACCTCCTTAACTGCGGCAGCAGAAGAAGCGCACGTCGTTGAGGGCGGTGTCATCCTGGAGGCCCATCGGGGGCTCCACCTTGGTCTGCAGACCGCACACGCCTTTGGGGCAGGGCTTACTCCATTTCCCAAAGTCACCCCAGGCCAGGCCGGGCCTCTCCAGCTCCGTGCTGTCGGAGCAGCGGAAGCGTACGTTGTTGGCAGCCGTGTTGTCCCCGAGGGTCTGGCGCGCCTCCACCCTCAGCGAGAAAGCCACCAGAAAGCCACCGCCAGGGCACCACAGGGGCTCACTCCATGAGCCCCACCTACAGGGCAAGGGGAGAAGCACAGGGTCTGAAGTCCCCTACCCCGCCCCTCCATCCCTACTCGCCCTGGGGGCTTCTCAGCGGGGGGCTGCACCACGGGGGTAGGGGGGTGGGTTTCCTCACCTGACCTCCAGCAACTCCCCACCCACTCCTCGGAGGTCTCAACTGCCCCACAGCCCTGACCTTTTACCCTGTTAGCTAGAAGGGTGTGTGTGTAACAGAGAGGAAGGGGCTTATCCACATCCTCTGGGGTCCTTGGCCCTGGCCCCACACCTTCCAGACTGGGACTCCACCACCTGCGTGTTGCGCTCCGCATTCCCCCGTGAGCAGTGCAGTCGAATCCCGTTCAAAGCCGTGTCATCTCTGGAAATGCCTTGGGGGGGCTCTTCCTGGGCAGGGCAGGGAGTGGGGGGAACGGAGGGGTAAGGACCCGTGAAAAGATTGCCATCCTCTGTTCCTGTGCACACGTGCACAGGGTCCTGCGTCTCCTCCCCACTCCAAGACCTAGGCCTGAGCCCCTACCTTGAGTGAGAACCCACTGGCAAAGAATCCATCAGGACACATCTCCGGCCAGGCCCAGTCGCCCCAAGGTCCCCCATTGGTCACCTCGATGACCGACGTGTAGTCACTCAGGTGGTCAGCTTGTGCATTTCTGCAGCAGGTGCCCCACAGCAGCACCAGCAACAGCAGCTTGGCTGCGGCCCCCCTCTCCATCCTGTGGTCTCGGTGAGCTGAGCTACTTGTGTGCATTTATAGCACCACTGCGACTGAAGACTCTGATTACGGAAGGGCCTCCTGGATTAAGTGACACCCGAAACTAATCCATTCCAGGAACCCTGCAGACTCCACTTTCTATTCCGCAGATGATGGGACTGGGGCTTAGAAATGGCAAGCGACTTGCCTATGGTTGAGGTCAACAAGCCTGGAACCGCTCCCACACTAGGAAGCAGGAGCTAAAGTCCAGGGAGAGAAGTGATGGACAGGATTGGTCAGAAGCAACCTCAAGGACTCCAGAATTTGAAAGAGCGTTAGAGGGAGAGATGGGACAAGAATCCAGGAACTGGGGGAGGTAGAAAGCTTCTTCTTAGTAATTGGGGCCCTGACTCCCAGAGAATCCGGGGCACCCCTTCCCCCAAAGAGAAAATATACACAGAAACGATTCTAGGTAGTTTACAAGGAGGGGATGGAGAACGCCTAAGAGCAAAAGATGCTGTTTCTTCCATCACTTCCATGTCCTTTCCCTGAATGTTTTCCTAGCTATGACCACCAGGTGGAATCCTAATTTGGGAAGGAAAAAAAAAAAGACCTGAATTTGTCAGGGGGCGAACCCCGATTTGCCTGCTCTTCACACTCTCCTGTCTTCATGGGAGCCCACATCAACGTGGGGGAAACAGAGGATACATTTTCCAATGGACCTTGAGTTCTGTGAGGGCTCTTTTGTCTTCTTGAGAACTAGTACAGGGCATGGATGCAAAAATAGTTCATAAGGTTTGGTTTGAAGAATAATGTGGGTGGCATGCTTGCCCAGAATATGCAACTCTTGATCTGGGGGTCATGAGTTCAAGCCCCACATCAGGCAAAGAGATTCTTTAAAACACACACACACACACACACACACACACACGAGATGAATAACTGAAGAACCAGAAGCAATCTGGAGTTAAAAAAAAAAAAATGAAGCCACAAAAAATATAAACATTCAAAGCCTAAAGTAGGGATGCCTGGGTGACTCGGGGGTTGGGCACATCTGCTTTTGGCTCAGGGCTGATCCTGGAGTACCCGGATGGAGTCCTGCTTCTCCCTCTGCCTATGTCTCTGCCTCTCTCTTTCTGAGTCTCTCATGAATAAAAACAAATAAATAAAGCCTAAAGTCTAAAGCATCCAGATGGAGATAGGTCCCTTGAACACGGAAGAGTGAATTTAGAAGTGGGCGCTTCCTGGAATCCCAGGTGCCCTATGTTTGAACCTAACACGTTAAGATTTATGGAGCAATTGTGGTAAACTTTTGCATTTACAGTGTTGGCACATACGTTATCATTTAATCCTCAGATGCGATCGACAAAGTACCTATTATTGTCCTCAGTTTACAGTGGCCAGAATTCAAGCCCAGAATTAATGTCGGGCCCCCACCATTGCTCAGTGGGGAAACTGGTTCTCGGGGCCTTTCTTCCTTCTTCCTACAACCTGGCCCTACACGGAAGGCAAACGCAGAGATGTGTGGTTGGTGCTGAATCCCCCCCCCCAATCTTCTCCATTCCGTGAGTCCCCCCAAATCCTCTCCATCCGGTCCTTCATCGCTGGGATGCTGCCCTCTGGGGCAAAGGGCGCCGGGGAAGGGGACTTGGTAGGTTAATTATTAATTAACCCTTAGCACCTCAGCGTACCTCGGGCTTCTCCCGAGGAGACGGAGGGACAAGGGCTGGCTGGGGGCCGGTGAGGGGCGATGGCGCCAGCAGCAGGTACTGGGGTCGCGATGCTGCCGCTTGTCTCGCGGTGCTGGTTCCGCCACGCGATTCCCCTCGCGGTCCTCCTGCTGCTGCTGCTCTACGTCTGTGCCTGGAGCCTGCGTGAGTGTCCCCTGCCCTCGGCTGCCCTGGGAGGAACCGGGAAGCTCCGCGCGGGCGCCCCGAGCCCCCTCCTCACTGCTCGGCCTCGCCCCTCCCCAGAGGTCCTCCCGGGCTGCAGATCCGGGGCACAGTGGTGTGTCCCCCAGGGCCCACCGCCGGCCCAGGTATGCTGGGGACGGGGGTGGGATCCGGATCGCGGGGAGCCCGGCCAGGTCTAGGATCCGGGGAGGGGGTTGGTCCTGCTCCCAGTGTCCCCTTTCCCGTCAGCAGCAGGAGAGACGCCAGGCCGACTTTAGGAGTCACGTCTGCAGGGCGCGCCCGGGCTGCTCCGCGCAGGAGGCCCCGCAGGCCAGGGGTTCTGCTCCCGCCCCCTCCCACCCGTGTCTGCCCCCAAGGTCCCGCGGCAATCGGGCCCCCCGGAGGCCCCCGAGTGGGAAGAGCCTCAGTGCGCGGGCCCCCAGGGAGCGCTGGGCCGCGTGGTAGGGCCGTTCCGAGCCAGCCTGCACCCCGAAGGCGATGTGGCGTTGCCGCAGTACCTCGCGGGATGGAGGGCGCTAGTCAGGTGAGTGGCCTTGGGTCCTCCACCCCGGGGCCCGCCTCCCGGGGCCTCCCCCGCCCGCTCTCCAACCACGCTCTGCCTGCCCCCGAACACACAGGTTCCTAGCTCCCCTCGGCTCCATCTTCGCCTTCGCCACGAGCGAGGCCTCTGCCAAAGTGATGGCCCTCGAGGCGCGGGTGCACGGCCCGGAGGCGGCGCACTACTCGTCGCTGGCGGCCATGGCGGCGTGGGAGCGGCGGGCTGGCCTGCTGGAGCCGCACGGGGTCGCCCCTCGAGACCCCGCCGGCTCCTCGGGCTCGCGCACACTGCTCCTGCTGCACCGAGCGCTGCGCTGGTCCCAACTCTGCCTCCACCGGGTGGCCACCGGGACGCGGGGCGGGCCGGACGCCGGCGCGCAGTGCAGCGACGCGTACCGCACGGCGCTGGCCCCGCACCACCCCTGGCTGACCCGTCAGGCCGTCCGCCTCGCCTTCCTCGCCTTCCCCGGCCGCGGCCACTGGCTAGAGCTGGCGTGCCCGGGCGCCGGGGAGGCGGAGGCGCGGGCCGCGCTGGCCCGGGCGGCGGGCACCCTGGGGGATGTCTACAATCGCACGCAAGGCTTGCTGGCCAAACTCGACCTGCTGCAGCTGGCCTGAGGCCCCCGGAGCCCCAAGGGCCGCGCGTCCAGCCAGCCAATGCCCCGGAGGCGGGCCAGGGGCGGGGCCGCCGAAGCCACGCCTCCCTGTGACGCCACCGCCTGGAGGGCCCGCCCCTCCCGCTCTGCGCAGGCGCGGGGCCCGGGGAGGTGCCGCGCGGAATAAAGAGCATTCCTAGCGAGCGGTGGTGGATTTAGGGCGTCTAGTGTGATGACAGCAGGCGCTTAAGGGAAATAGAAAACAATGAATGTGGGAAGATGTGTCATCCCTGTTCCCGGCAGCCGAGCGACTCACGCCAACCCCCCCCCCCCCCCCGCCCCGGGGCCGCTCCCAGCCACTCCCAAGGCTGCCGTTGCCCACTGCGTGCCAAGTCTCCGGCCCAGACCTGCGCCCTGAGCCCCCGGCCGCGTCCAGCCGGCTCCTTCCTGAACGCCTCCATAGACGCCGCAGGTGCGGCACGTCCAAGCCCTGCACCTCTGCGTGTGTCCCCCGTCCCTGCCCATCACTAGCACCCTCCCCTGTCTGCTACCCAAGCCTAACACACCTGTGCGTCAGGCCTCACACCGGAGCAGGCAGAGCAGGTGCTCAGCTCATAACGTGTGTTCACGAAAACACGTCCTTGGGCACGCCCACGAGAGTGAGCATGAAAGCAGATGGCCGTGTCACACGATGAGAGCTCTCAAGTTGGGAGTCCAGCCCACTTTCCCCTGCACCCCAGAATCCTATACATGCACCTCCTGATTAGATACCTTCGCCTGGATTTCTGCTAGACATAACAAGCCTAACATGTCCAAGACTGAGCTGCGCATACCCTTTCCTCCCCGCCCCCACCCCCCAAATACTTCCTTCGCGGCGGAGTCTTTGCCAACTCAGTAAATGACCATTCATTCCATTCTTCGAGGTCCTTAAGCCAAAAACTTTGTAGTCATTCTGACTTCTGTTTCTCTTGCATCACACCTTCATCTAATCTGTCAGAATCTCACCGTTTCCCACGATCTCCGCTGCCATCACCCTTGCCAAGCCAACTTTATTGCCTGGATTATTACAGTAGTCTCCTAATGGACTCTCTGCCCCACACTTGATTCCCCTATTGCGTATTTTCAAAATAACAGCCAAAGTAATCTCTTAAAATATAGATCCTATCACATCACTTCCCAGCTCAAACCTTCCAGTGGCTTCCTATTGCACTCAGATAAAAAAAAATTTTTTTTTTAATTTAAGCAGGAAATTTTCTGGCTCGTATTTTCAATTGAGAATGATGAAAAGCTTCATAAAAGTCCTGCATGATCTGACTCTGTACGAGCTGAGTTGAACTCTTCCGAATTTCATTCAATATTTCAGGCACGATCCTGCCTCAAGATCTTTGTACTTGCTCTTCCCTCTGTCTAGAACGCTTTTCCCCCAAATAAAGAAATTACTTCTCTCCTTATATCCTTCTGGATTTTACTCAAGTGACTCCTCAGGGAGACCTTCCCTTGTTATTCTTTCTAAATTTTACACACACACACACACACACACTTCCTGTTTCCCTTCTCTACTTTTTTTTTTTATTAATATGAGTCACTATGTAATAACATGCTGTATATTGTACTTCTTTGTTTTGTTTTGTCTCCATTAAGAAATGTAAGCTGCATGGAGCTGAGAACTTCTGTCCATTTTGTTCCTCCATTGCTTCAAACAGTGCCTGCCACCTAGTAGACATTCAATAGCTTTTTGTTAAATGAATCTATGAACATTCAAAATGGTTCTGATGGCTGGAGCCAAGAGTCAAAACGAAAAAAGGAGATTGCACAAGGATGCAAATGTACTTAATGCTGCTGAATCAGACTTCAGAAATGCTTAAGATGCAAAATGGTATATGTTATTTATATTTTACTACAATAAAAAATTTTAAAGTAAAGAGGAAATGTGATTCTGGACAGTTGGTCAGGAGCCATTTCAACGAGGGTGTTATGTGGTATTTAGAAGACTATTGTAGATTCATAGGAAGACCGCTTAACACAAGAACAGCAAAATACACATTCTTCTCAAGTGCACATGATATCCTCCAAGAGTGACCATATGTCAGGCCTCAAGAAAGTCTCAATTTTAAAAGATTAGGGAGGCCTCAGTGGTTCACTCGGTTAAGTATCCGACTCGATTTCAGCTCAGAGTCCTGAGATCAAGCTGTGTGTTTGCCTCTGCACTCAGTGGGGAGTTTATTTGAGATCCTCTCTCAATCTCTCTCTTTTCACAATTTTTAATAAAGATTTTATCTGTTTGACACAGAGAGAGAGCACATCCAGAGGGAAGGGGTAGAGGCAGAGGAAGAAGCAGGCTCCACACTGAGCAGGGAGCCCAATGCAGGGCTCAATCCTAGGACCCTGAGATTATGACCTGAGCGGAAGGCAGACACCTCACCCAGGCACCCTCAAAAAATAAATCTTTTTTAAAAATGAATTTTAAAAGATTGAAGTCACAATAACTGAAATGAAATGAAAGTAGAAATCAGTAACAGGAAGGGATTTGAGAAATTCACATATAATGTGGAAAAGAAACAACATACTCCTGATCTTTTCAAAGACCCAACTTCTGTTTTATTTTATTAAAAAAATTTTTATTTACTTATTCATGAGGGACACAGAGACAGAGAGAGAGGCAGAGACACGGGCAGAGGGAGAAGCAGGCTTCATGCAGGGAGCATGACGTGGGACTCCACCCCAGGTCTCCAGGATCACACCCTAGGCTGAAGGCTGCACTAAACCACTGAGCCACTGGCGCTGCCCCCAACTTCTGTTTTAATTGGTTCCATTGTTTGCCTTCTATTTCATCTATTTCCACTCTGATCTTTATTATTTCTTTCCTCCTGCTTTTCTTTAAAGTTTTAGTTTGTTCTTCTTTCTATAGTATCTTAAGGATTTTAAAATAGGCCTTCAGAGCGACAAGTTTCCATCTGAGTACTGCTTATGCTGCACCTCTAAGTCTTGATATGTTTTATTTTCATGATCACTCATCTTAAAATATTTGCCTTGTGATTTCTCCTTTGACCCACTGGTTGTTCAGGGGTATGAGGAAGTGAAAAGACAATCTATAGATGGGAGAAAATATTTGCAGATCCTGTCTGATAAAGGCTTAGTATCTACAATATAAAAAAGAACACTTATGATTGAACAATAAAAAGATAACCCAATTTTGGGGCGCCTGGCTGGCTCAGTCGCTGGAGCATGCGATGCTTGATCTCCAGGTCGAGAGTCAGAGCCCCGCCTTGAGTGTAGAGATTACTTTAAAATAAAATAATATAGGGCACCTGGGTGGCTCAGTGGTTGAGTGTCTTTGACTTAGGTAATGATCTTGGGGTCCTGGGATGAATCCCGCATGGGGCTCCTTGCAGGGAGCCTGCTTCTCCGCCTGCTTATGTCTCTGCCTCTGTGTGTCTCTCATGAATAAATAAAATCTAAAATAAATAAAATAAAATAGGCTAAGGATTTGAATAGATATTTCTCCAAAGAAGATATACGAATAGTCAATTAGCATATGAAAATATGCTCAACCTCACTAATCATTAAGGAAACGGGTGGGGAAGCTATCCAAGATGGCATTTCACGCCCACAAGGATGGCTAAAATTAATTCACAGTGACCATGAGTGAGATGTGGAGAAATGGGAATGCTCATGCACACACACTGGGTTGGCGGGCCATCCCACGGGGCAGTTGCTATGCAAAACTATCATTTCATCAAAATACAAAGTATAGATGCAAAGTATAGAGTCCCTACACGACCCAGCAGTTGTACTCCTCGCATACAGAGCTAGGTATACACCTAAGAGAAAGCAGAGGTGCGCTGTCATTGGCATTCAAAGACGCTCAGGGCGTCCCCACACTCTGAACTACAACTCCCATCAGGTTACGTCAGCCCCGCGACGCTCTATGGGAA
Source organism: Canis lupus baileyi (assembly GCF_048164855.1). NCBI lineage: Eukaryota > Metazoa > Chordata > Mammalia > Carnivora > Canidae > Canis > Canis lupus. The sequence goes on from NC_132840.1 coordinate 57,284,729, forward strand.
GCGTAGGCCGCGCACCCGGTCCCGGGAACTTTTCGGTTTGTAGGCTGTCCACAATGCCATCAAGCGCTCACTGTCGCAAAAGAACCTCACCTGTACGATACTTTTTCCTCCCGCCGTCAAGCGTGACTTAGCTGCGTCCACAGACTGCTTCCCCGCGGGACTGAAGAGAGTGACGGGGCGCTTTACGACAGTTGCTTTGTGGCACTGCCGGGAGAGGAAGATGGCGGCCACCTTGCTAACCGCTCGAGGAGCGGAGTCCGCGCCGGCCTGGGGTGCCGAGGCCATCACCCCGGACTGGGAGAGCCGGGAAGTCTCCACAGGGGTGAGGAGGCACTCGGAGTCCAGGAGATGCGCGCAAGGCGTGAGGCGAGGGAAGGCGGAGGCCTGAGAGGGTTGGAGAGCTGGAGGGCGGGGGCAGGGACGACGTATCCTGAGGATGCCGGTGACGAGTGTGGTACCTTAGGGGCGGGAGGTGGGAGGGAGGCGGGAGCGCGGAATCCTGGGCCCTGCGGGACGAGGGTTTAAGGCCGGGAGGGGCCCTTGGGGATTTGAGGATGGGCGTTGTGGTATTCTTGGGGTGTTGGGGGACCCCCGGGAGATTGGATAGCGTGCGCCGGGGGCTGCATTGAGTGGTCATTGGAGGGGTGTGTGCTGGAGAATGGGAAGGGGCCCACCGTCACCCCTTTCTCCTTTCTCCCAGACCACCATCATGGCCGTGCAATTTGAAGGGGGCGTGGTTCTGGGAGCCGACTCCAGAACAACCACTGGGTGAGCTCTGGACGCAAATCGGCAGGTCACCCCGTCTTTCCCTTCCTTCTTCGCCTAGCAGTCCATCCTTACCCTATACAGCGCCCTGTGGGAAGGGAGGGTTCTCCCCTCCTTGGACTTGCGGATGTATTCCAGCTCCTACTACTTTTCAGGCCCCCACTCACCCTCTGGTGAAACTTTTGTAAAAGTCTGCCGTCTGCCGTCCATCTGGCTTCAATTTGGCAGGAAGCTAATGGCAAATGCTGGAATTTCGACTCCAGAGCCCCTGGAGTAGGTAGAAGCTGGATGGAGGTGGGAGACAAGGGGGATCGCTCCCTCACTGTCCTGCCATCCTGCAGGTCCTACATTGCCAATCGAGTGACAGACAAGCTGACCCCTATTCATGACCGGATTTTCTGCTGCCGCTCAGGCTCAGCAGCTGACACCCAGGCCGTAGCCGATGCGGTCACTTATCAGCTTGGTTTCCACAGGTACTTGTGGGCAGGGGAGGAGCCAGTATGTGCTGAGAGTGGGGACCTGAGGGGCTGAATGGTCTGACTCCCAGGTCCTGATGCTGCCTTTGGTGTCACTCTCCTCACCCCCTAGCATTGAGCTAAATGAGCCTCCACTGGTACACACAGCAGCCAGCCTCTTTAAGGAGATGTGTTACCGATACCGGGAGGACCTGATGGCAGGAATCATCATTGCGGGCTGGGACCCCCAAGAGGGAGGGCAGGTAAGAAACTCTACCCCCACCAGAGTACTGGACCCATGCCTTTGATCCTTTCCCCACTCCAGTCATTTCCGTTTTATTTTTTCTTTCTTTCTTTTTTTTTTTATAAGACTTTATTTATTTATTCATGAAAGACACAGAGAGGGAGAGGCAGAGACACAGGCAGAGGGAGAAGCAGGCTCCATGCGTCCCCCAATGCGGGACGCGATCCCGACTCCCCAGGATCATGCCCTGAAGGCAGCACTAAACCACTGAGCCACCCGGGCTGCCCCATTTAGGTTTTCTTCCCAGTCTCTACCTCATTTACTCTTAACTGCCCCCCCAGGGATCCCTGGGTGGCGCAGCGGTTTGGCGCCTGCCTTTGGCCCAGGGTGCAATCCTGGAGACCCGGGATCGAATCCCACGTCGGGCTCCCGGTGCATGGAGCCTGCTTCTCCCTCTGCCTATGTCTCTGCCTCTCTCTCTCTCTCTCTCTCTCTCTCTGTGACTATCGTAATTAAAAAACAAATAAATAAATTAAAAAAAAAAAACTGCCCCCCTAGACCAATCCCACATGGACCGCTGTATGTACATGTGTTGCAGAGGGTACAACTGGTGACTCTGTCCTCCTTCCATCCGGCAGGTGTACTCGGTGCCCATGGGGGGTATGATGGTAAGGCAGTCCTTTGCCATTGGGGGCTCTGGGAGCTCCTACATATATGGCTATGTCGATGCTACCTACCGGGAAGGCATGACCAAGGAGGAGTGTCTGCAGTTCACTGCCAATGGTGAGAACTTGGGGTTTTGGGCCTGTGAACTCCAACCCTTATGTCCAAACCAGGCCAATATTCCTCATTTCTTATAGCAATGCCAGGATCTGAGTCTGACCGTAGATTTCTTCTTTTGTTCACAGCGCTCGCTTTGGCCATGGAACGGGACGGCTCCAGCGGAGGGGTGATCCGCCTGGCGGCCATTGCAGAATCAGGGGTAGAGCGGCAGGTACTTTTGGGAGACCAGATTCCCAAAGTCACCATCGCCACTTTGCCACCTCCCTGATTCCTGGAATCCTAGGCTACAGTAAGCGATACCCCATAGTGACGTAAAATTCAATAAACAGTTTGTCTAAAAGAATCTGCTTTGAGGATCTTTTCTTCACCTCGAGCCTGCATTTGTTTGGCCCACACTGGTGTATATGAACCTCTGCTCTGAGCTGGGAGGCAGTTGGAGACAAGCCTTTGCAAAAGTGATTTTCCAGCCTCCTTTTCTTTCTCCCCACTCGCTTTTCTTCACCATAGCCAGGTCCTTAGGATACCAAGGTGTGGTTGAAATAGGAGCTCCTGGGGATCCCTGGGTGGTGCAGCGGTTTAGCGCCTGCCTTTGGCCCAGGGCGGGATCCTGGAAACCCGGGATCGAATCCCACGTCGGGCTCCCGGTGCATGGAGCCTGCTTCTCCCTCTGCCTGTGTCTCTGCCTCTCTCTCTCTCTCTCTGTGACTATCATAAATAAAAAAAAATAAAAAAATAAAGAAAAAAGAAATAGGAGCTCCCATCCCCTTCCCTGCTCCATCCCAGGGGTGATCTCAGAATCCTGACCGAGACCGAATCACTTCCCCTAGGCCTGCCTCCTGCTTGTCATCATGGGTAGCTCCTGACCCCAAGGCCAGAGGACACCGGATGTCCAGCACAAGTTCACAGTCCCCTCTGCCCACATTTACTCTCTGTCACCTCATCTTGTCAGGAGCAGCAGTGTGACTACGTTGGCTTTGAGGGGAAAGGTGGACTTTGTTTGCAAATAGAGTCCGAGGTGAATGTCAGGTGGGGAGGGGGCCCTGAAAGCTGTCATTCCCTTGGCAATGTGATGGTGAACCAGTCTTCAGCCCCTACGACGGGGGCTGCGAGTTGACTCTGGCCCCCCAAGGCCGTCTGCATTCAAGCCGGGGACCTAGAGGAGCTCAGCAGTGTTCATTCATGGTGCTCGGTGTTCTCGGTCTCCCCTGTTTTTCCTCCACTCCATGGATAAGGGAACTGTACAACCACATTTGAAAACTTTGTTCTAGAATGTGATCCAGCTCTGGAGGATTTTCAAGGTTACAAGAGAAGCTTCCTGAGGAGGTGAGGGGTTCTGGATTAAGCGAAAAAAAATAGAGGGTGTCTGATCCCAAACATGTACCTCAACCTTAACCGTAGAGAGGGACACCGGGGTGGCTCAGTCAGTTAAGTGTCTGACTCTGGATTGAGGCTCGGGTCATGATCTCAGGGTCATGGGATCAAGCCCCACATCAGGCTCTGCTCTGAGCGGGGTGGGGGTGGGGTGTCGACTTCTCTCTCCCTCTTGCCACCAATCCCCCCCCCAACATGCCCATGCTCGCTCCCTTGTTCTCTTTTCCTCTCTCTCTCAAAAATAAATAGATCTCTTAAAAAAGTAAGTAAATAACCCATAGAGAGAAGAGAAAACCTTTGATTTTTCTGTAAAACCTGTTCACCCAGCTGTCCCTTAAGGTAGGTGTCTTTGATTCCTCCCCCCCACCCCCAGCTCTGCGTTGAGCCCAACAGTTGGTCCCTCAAACTCTACCCACTTCTCGCCTTCTGTACGTCACTCTTCCGTAAGTGATGCTACATAATTTCAGGTGTGCAACATAGTGATCCTAAACAGCGTTACTGTGCTCACTCCACACCCCTGTCTTGACCCAAGCTGCCATCAGGGCTTGCCTGCAGGATGGCAACAGCCCCCTCCATGACCTTGCCGCTCCTGCATCTGCCCTTCGGCAACCTTTTCACATAGAACTACCGGAGGGATCTTTAGATGTAAGGCAGAGCCTGTCGCCCCCTGCTTGACCTTCCTTGGTGTCTTCCCATCCCATCTGGGATCTAGGATCATATTTTAGGTCCTTATCATGGCCCTGCTGACCCAGCAGTTACCCCCAGTGTTGACGCTCTGGTCACTGGCTTTTTTTTCTCTTCCCTAGGACCTCAGGGGTTTTGCACTTACATTTCCTGTTTTTCCTGCCCAGGACTCTTCCGTGATTTTATTTTATTTTCTTAAAGATTTTATTTACTTATCTATTCATGAGAGACACACAGAGAGAGGCAGAGACAAAGGCAGAGGGAGAAGCAGGCTCCCTGTGGGAAGCCCGATGTGGGACTTGATCCCAGGACCAGTGAGCCACCCAGGTGTCCTGATTTTTTTTAATAAACTTTTTTTTTTTTTTATGTTCATCTCTCCACTCACAACTTGAACTCACAACTCGAGATCAAGAGTCACATGCTCCACCAACGGAGCCCGCCAGGCATCCCATAAAATAAACTTTAAGAGCAGTTTTAGGTTGACAGCAAAACCGAGCAGAGGTTGCCCGCCTGCCGATGCCTGCCTTCACGCTCAGCTAGCTACGCCCCCACCCCGCCCACCATCCGTCACTGTCACTATCGCTGTTGCCATCCTGAACCAGTGCATTGCAGCCATTACAGCAAATCCGCACGACACAGGGCTTCCCAATTTTCACAGGCTCCTTACCATTCAGGTCTCAGCTCAAATGACCCCCTTATCAGAAAGTTCCTTCTCGACTACCTGGGGTTCAGAAGCATCCCCTCCATCCTGCCCTCCCAGCACCGTGTAATTTGCTTCCTAGCATTTACTGTTCTCTCTCCCGGCTCGTGTGTTTATTTACTGTCTGAGAAGAGGAGGTTCCCTGCCTGGTCCACTGAGGCAGCTTCATTGCCTGCGGGGCTCCAGCCTTTCCACACTGCTCACCACTCTTAACCCTGGGCTCGATTTTGGCACACCTGCTTCAGCCAGCTCCACCTGGGCCCCGTGTTACATGAGCTGCGTCATGTTTACTCCCCACTGCGTCCGCTCCCGTGGGTGCTGCACCCCCAGCTCAGCATTGCGACCCAGCCCCAGGGCCTCAGGCTCCAGCCACTCCCCGCACCCTAGTACGCTCACGTGCACACAACACTTGGTAACTCTGGGTACATTTAATGACAACGTCACGGGGAACCTGGGACCACACGGATCATGGAGAAGCCTGGGGAGGCAGGGTGGCAAGGCGCCTGCTTGTCCCCATCAGATGGTAGAGTCGTTGGCAGATGCTAGGTCATGCAGCTGGTGGCGGAAGGAGAGTCGGGCTTTCCTGGTGAAGTAGGCGCCAGACCCTAAAGATGGAGTCCCTCCCTCGGCCACAGTGGGGGCAGGAGCCGGGCTGGGATTTGGGTCTGGAGGGACAGCGGGATCCAGGCCTGAAAGGGAGATTGGAAGGGGAAGAAGGGTGTCGTGGGTCAGTGTCCTTCCTTCCGCAGTGAGGAGGGAAGAGGCCAGGGGGTCCTGGGGCAAGGAGTGGGGATGTTGAGACAGCAGGGCTGCTTTCACTGCCTCTGACCTATGTACTCACGCAGAAGGGCCCCCGATGCCCTGCTGTCACTGTCTTGAAGGTGTTAATATATATATATTTTTTAACCAGGGGCTTCACCTCCTCATTTTGTACTGGGCCCTGCAGGGTATTTAGGCAGTCCCATGGGAAAGTCCACCTCCCCCCAGGGAAACAAATGATCCTTTTCCCTTCACTGGTTTAAACATTTACCTTTCTCCCCAGACAGAGAGAGCCCCCCGTTCTCCCCAGCCCCCCCCCATACCTGCTCCTCTTTGAGTCCCCTGCTGTCTCCGGCACCCACACCATGGGAAGCACCATGCCCACTTGAGACCCATCTCAACAGTGGAGGAGACCCGGGATGCTGGCAATGGCCAGGAGGGCCCCAGGGGGAGGGGTGTGGTTTCCAAGCCCCCCCCCCGCCCCCCACACTGTGGGCCAAACTACCACTTAGCCTCAGACCGCCTGGTGATTATAGGCGCCAGGGGGTGGAAGGAGGAGGAGAGGGAGGACAGAAGAGGTGGACAGACACCCCATTCAAACACCTATCCTTTTGTGCCCCCTTCATTTGCGGGCACTCTCTGATCTCCAGGGAGAAGCAGGAGGACGCCAGAAGGGGGGTGGAAGCGACAGATGGACGGACAGACACACAGATGCAGAGGAAATCCACTGTAGCCATGCCTGATGACTCGGTGCCCACCTGGATGCTGCCTGGGAGTCATCTGTGTTCTTGAATGAGAATTCAGAATGCCCAAGTTGTAAATAAAATAAAATAAAATAAAATAAAATAAAATAAAAAATTTAAAGATTGTATTTATTTATTCATGAGAGAAGCAGAGACTCAAGCAGAGGGAGAAGCAGGGTCCCTGGGGGGAGCCCGATACAGGACTTGGTCCCAGGACCCCAGGATCACCCCTGAGTGGAAGGAAGGGAGATGCTCAAATGCTGAGCACCCCAGGTGTCCATTTCTTATTTCTAAAACAATTTGAAGTGAAAATTTCCACGCAGTTGAATACTCACTCATCTGTGTACAGTTCTCTGAGTCCCAGGGCATAACTGCCCCAATCAAGATACTGGTCTTGTCACTAATGTCCCTCGTGTGTCTCACTGTCAATCTCCTCCCCACCTCCTGCCACAAGCACCTACTGATCCCAGTTCGATCAGTGTAGATTGGTTTTGCCCATTACAGAACTTTATATAAATGAGTCATATCGTATTATGTTTTTTTGTCTGGCTTCCTTCAGCATAACGGCCTGGAAGTTCACCCCAATTGGAAGTATTTGCAGTTTACTTGTGTTTCTTGTAATATTAGTTTTATTGATATAATGACATGCTGTAAAATTCATCCATTTAAGGTATAGGAGTCAGTGGTTTTTACTGGATTCACGGCTGTGCAAACATCACAACTAATTGTGTGACATTTTCATCACCTTCGAGAGAAACCCTATGCCCGCTGCGAGTCACTCCCCTGTTCTTTCTCCCCAGCGGGTGGCAAACACTAAAATACCTTCTGTCTCTACAGATTTCATAGAAATGAAATCATACGATATGTGGTCCTTTGTGTCTGACTCCTTTCACTTAGCATTGTGTTTTCTTTTTTTTTTTTAAAGATTTTATTTATTTATTAATGAGAGACACAGAGAGGCAGAGACACAAGCAGAGAGAGAAGCAGGCCCCCTGTGGGGAGCCCAACGTGGGACTCGATCCCAGGACCCCGGGGTCACACCCTGAGCCCAAGGCAGATGCTCAACTGAGTATACCCCCTGTGCTGAACAGAGTTCAATCTCAGGGCTCTGAGATCATGATCTGAGCTGAAATCAAGAGTCAGACTTTCAACCGATTGAGCCACACAGATATCTATGTTCATTTTGTTTTTTAGATTCTGCATATAAGTGAAATCATATGATATTTGACTTTCTGTCTTATTTCACTTAGCATCATAACCTCTAGATCCATCCATGTTGTTACAAGTGGCAAGATCTCATTCCTTTTCATGGTTAATATTCCGGTGTGTGTGTGTGTGTGTGTGTGTGTGTATTCCACATCTTCTTTATACATTCATCAATCCAAGGACATTTAGGTTGTAAAAAATGCTGCTATAAACATGAGGGTGCATATCTCTTTTCAAATTAGTGTTCTTCTTTTTTAAAAAATACTTTATTTATTTGACAGAAAGCATAAGCAGGGGGAATGGCACAGGGAGAGGGAGCAGCAGATTCTCTGCTGAGCAGAAAGCTCTATGCAGGGGTCCATGTGTGGCTAGATCCCAGGACTCTGGGATCATGACCTGAGCCCAAGGCAGGTGCTTCACGGATGGAGACCTCCAGGCGCCCCTAGTGTTTTCATTTCTTTTTTTTTTTTTAATTTTTATTTATGATAGTCACAGAGAGAGAGAGAGGCAGAGACACAGGCAGAGGGAGAAGCAGGCTCCATGCACCGGGAGCCCAACGTGGGACTCGATCCTGGGTCTCCAGGATCGCACCCTGGGCCAAAGGCAGGCGCCAAACCGCTGCGCCACCCAGGGATCCCTGTTTTCAATTCTATGGATAAATACCCAGTAGTGAAATTACTGGATCATGTCGTATGGTCGCTCTACTTTTAATTTTTTGAGGACCCTCTCCGTATTATTCCCCAGTAGCCACAGCAATTTACATTCCCACCAACAGTGCATGCAGGTTCCTTTTACTCCACATCCTCACCAACACCTGTTATTTCTTATCCTTTTTATTTTAGCCATTCTGACAGGTGTGAGGTGGTATCTCATTGTGGTTTTGATCTGCATTTCCTGATGATGAGTGATGGCGAACATCTATCTTTCCATGTGCCTCTTGACTATTTGTATGTCTTCTTCGGGAAAATGTCTATTCAGGTCCTCTGCCCATGTTTAAATCAGATTATGTTTCTTGGTGTTGAGTTGTAAAAGTTGTTGGCCTGGCATGGAGGCCGACTTGGGGGTTGAACTGAAGACCCCGGGATCAAGACCTGAGCTGAAATCAAGACTCAGATGCTTAAAGAACTAAGCCACCAGGCACCTGTATAAGTTCTTTATATATTTTGGATACTAACCCTTTATTGGATATGTCACTCACAAGTATCTTCTCTCCTGTTCAGTAGGTTGTCTTTTAGTTGTATTGCTTGTTTCCTGTGCTTCTCATTTTGACAAAATCCCAATAGTGTATCTTTACTTTTGTTTCTCTTGCCTCAGGAGACATATCTAGAAAGAAGTTGCTACACCTGATGTCAGAGAAATTACTGCCTGTGTTCTCTTAAGGGTTTTATGGTTTCAAGCCTCACATTTAGGCCCTTCATCCAGTTGAGTATATTTTTTGTGTATGGTGTGAGAAAGTGGTCCTGTTTTCCTAGCACCATTTATTGAAGGACTATCTTTTTCCCATCAGATATTCTTGCATCCTTTGTCACGGATTAATTGACCACATAGGTGTGGGTTTATTTCTGGGCTTTCTATTCTGTTCCATTGACCTCCATGTCTATTTTTGTGCTAGTGCCATACTGTTTGGATTATATAGCACTCAATGCTTAACATCTGAGGAACTGTCTTCCAAGGTGGCTGTACCATTTTATACTTTATTTGCTTTCATAAATGAGTCATAGTATATTACCACAAATTAATCATAATTAAAAACTTCTTCTCTTTAAAAAGCACCATTATTTTATTTTTTTTAAGATTTTATCTATTTATTCGTGAGAGACAGAGAGAGGCAGAGACACAGGCAGAGGGAGAAGCAGGCTCCATGCAGGGAGCCTGATGTGGTACTCAATCCCGAGGCTCCAGGATCACACCCTGGGCCAAAGGCAGGCACTAAACCCTGGAGCCACCCACGGATCCTCAGCACCATTATTTTAAACACAGAAGCCACATCCTGTGAAGAAGTGTTTACAACACCCATATCTGATAAAGGATATGAATAGAAAATATAGGGGTGCCTGGCTGGCTCAGTTGGTAGAGCCTTTGACTCTTGGTCTCAGGATCCTGAGTTCAAGGCCCATGTTGGGTGTGGAGCCCACCTAAAAAAACAAGAAAATAAAGAAAAAAATACAAAATGCGTAAAGAACTCATAATTCAATGATAAGACAACGTGGTTTTTAAAAAAATTAGCCAAAAGACTGGAACAGACACTGGGCAAAAGAGGATACACGAATGGCCAATATGCACAGGAAACATGGTTAGCATCAACTGAGCATCCAAGGAATGCAGATAAAACCACAGTGATTTTCTACTTTACACTCAAACCCCAAATACACGTACTACACCACCCGGCAGCTCCACTCCTAGAAACGAAAACCCGTTCACCCCCAAAGTTAGGAGTCTTCATGTTCTGTCTCCCTTTCTGATATTTCCTATCCATTTCTTCTCCCTTCCCTTCTATTCCCTTTCACTATTACTTATATTCCCCAAATGAATGAGACCATACAATGTTTGTCCTTCTCCGATTGACTTACTTCACTCAGCATAATACCCTCCAGTTCCATCCACGTCGAAGCAAATGGTGGGTATTTGTCGTTTCTAATGGCTGAGGAATATACTGAGGGGGCGGGGGGCACTTGACGGGATCAGCACTGGGTGTTATTCTGTATGTTGGCAAATTGAACACCAATAAAAAATAAATTTATTATTAAAAGAAAAGAAAGAAAAGAAAAGAAAGAAAAGAAAAGAAAAGAAAAGAAAGAAAAGAAAAGAAAAGAAAGAAAAGAAAAGAAAAAAGAAAAGAAAAGAAAAGAAAAGAAAAGAAAAGAAAAGAAAAGAAAAGAAAAAAAAGAAAAGAAAAGGCATAGTTACCCAAGACTTACACAGGAATGTTAATGGGAGTTTTATCGCAACATCCGAGAAACAACCCGGATGTCCATCAAACCGGGAGACAAGGAGACCTGCATTCTTAAAAAGACGGTAGATCTTGTCTTTCAGGGCCTGAGAGCCTCGGGTCTGCCCCCGGAGCGTCGGGCCCGGGAGCCGGCGGGGCTGCGGTCTGGGCCCCGAGGCCCGCGCGGGGTCCGGCACCGGCCGAGGGCGCAGGAGACGCACGCAGGCGGGCGCGCACCCCCGGGCCCGGGGCTGCCAGCCCTCCCGCCCCGCCGCACCCCCCGCTCTGTCACCCCCCGTGAACCCCCCTTGTCCGCCCCAGGGGCTGGGCCGGGCGGGAGCGGGCGGCGCGGCGGCGGGGCCGACGGGGCGGGCGCGGAGGTGAGGCGGGCGATCCGCCCCCGGGGGCCGGCCCTGAGCGCCCGCCCCGCCCCGCCCCGCCCCGCCGCCGGGTGTGGGCCCCGCGGGCCGCGCCGCTCCCTCGGCTGGCGGACCCGCACGGGCACCCGCTCGGGCTACGGTGAGGGCGGGGGAGGGGCCCGCGGTGGCGGGGGAGGCGGGCGCCGGGGGGGCGCGGGGCTGCGGACTCAGCCGCACGCCGAGATTTCGGGGTTTCCCTCCCGGGCGGGGCGCACGGAACTTCCTCCTTGCCCCCGGACCCCTCTTGCTGCCCGCCCGGCCCGGCCCGATCTGGCCCCCGGCGGCCCCGGGCCCCCGGCGACCCCTTGGCCTTGGCTTCTGCTCTGCTCCGGTTCGGGGGTGGGGGGCGCCCCGCGGGCCTGGTGGGAGTTCCAGGGAGCGCCGGGTCCGGGCCGGGAGGCGGGGCTGAGCGGTTCTGGATGCGGGAACCGGGTGCCGGGTGGAGATCAGAGGCGGGTTGGCGGGGCGCTGCACCCCGACTAGGAAGCGGGGCTGGGGGGGCGGAGGCGGGGCTGCAGGGCTGATCGGCCCCCTGAGGCCTCCCCACGCTCCTAGGATGGCAGCCACCCCCGACAGCCTCTTCCCCTCCGGGGGCGACCTGGACTCCAGCCAGTTGCAAATGGAGCCGGATGAAGTGGACACGCTGCGAGAGGGCGAGGACCCCGGTACGCGGTGGGTGGGGGGCACGGCACAGGACGGGAGGGCCGAGACAGACCTCCCGGGGTCTACACTCCTGCACTTTTTCTCCTAGCTGACCGGATGCACCCTTTTCTGGCCATCTATGACCTGCAGCCTCTGAAAATGCACCCGCTGGTGTTCGCCCCTGGGGTCCCCGTCACGGCCCAGGTGGTCGGCACTGAAAGATACACCAGCGGATCCAAGGTGGCCGGGCTGGGAATGGGGGGGCTGGGAATGGGGGGGCTGGCCAGAGGAGGGGCCCGCCACCCAGGCCCGGGCCCACCACTCAAGTTGTCCCTCCCCCCAGGTGGGAACCTGCACTCTGTATTCTGTCCGCCTGACTCATGGAGCCTTTACCTGGACCACCAAAAAGAAGTTCCGTCATTTCCAGGAGCTGCATCGGGACCTTCTGAGACACAAAGTCTTGATGACGCTGCTCCCTCTGGCGCGGTAAGGGGACCGGCCTGCTTCCTGGCAAAGGCAGGTGCCCCCGCGCCCCTGCTTTCTGCCTGTCGCACCCCCAGGCCTCAACTGGCCCGCCCCAGCTACTTAATTCCCCCATCAGGCCGCCCGGCCCCTTCCCCTGCCCCTCAGTTACCAGGAAACCTTCCCAGCCCAGCTCTCCCTGCCCATGATGCTGTGCCAATATCTCAGCCGGGCTGGATGCCCAAAATGCCCTTGGCAGACTCCCTCCTTTTCTTGTCTCTGTTTTCAGGAAGGGGGCCTTCTGGCAGCCTCTGGGCCTCCCCCTGGATCTCTAGGGCTTCAGAAATACAGGCTCCCAGCTGTCCCACTCCTCCTTGACACCTCCCCCACCATGTCATCCACAGCTTTGGCGTGGCCCATCCTCCTGCCCGGGAGGCAGCAGCCGACCGAGAGATACCCTCTCTGCCACGAGTAGGTCCTGAGGGCTCCACCAGACATGCGTCCAGCAAACAGGTGCAATCAGATGCCAGGTCCTCTGGGAAGGCATTTGGTGTGCAAATGGTTCTGGTTGCATCTGTCTGTGTCTCTCACTCCTGCTTCAGAAATACCTGGAGAATTATCTCAACCGCCTCCTGACCATGTCTTTCTACCGCAACTACCATGCCATGGTAAAGCCCCGGGGGGTGGGTACTTGTGCTTTTTAAGGGGGAGCGGTAAAAGCAGACCTCCGCAGGGAAGGGACAGAGGACCCCGGGCTGTCGGGTCTGCAGAGCTGAGCCCCACAGTCTCTCCTCTGAACCTCTGTCTTCCTCTGCAGACAGAATTCCTAGAAGTCAGTCGGCTGTCCTTTATCCCAGACCTTGGCTCCAAGGGACTGTGAGTGTCCGACACCCCTCACCCCACCCCCCTGAACCCTGTGGATCCCTGACTGCCTGAGGATGGGGAAAGAATTGCAGGGTAGGGGGTAGAGGGGTGGTAGCAGGGCTCTGGATTCCTTTTCCGGGCACATCTCCTCCTGATTTTTGGGCAGCATCTCCTCCTGATTTTCCCCACAGGGAGGGAGTGATCCGGAAGCGCTCAGGTGGCCACCGAGTTCCTGGCCTCACGTGCTGTGGCCGAGACCAAGTTTGTTATCGCTGGTCCAAGAGGTGGGTCCCAGAGTGGAGCCCCTGGGCAGTGGGAGGGGTGAGGAAGGAGAGCCCTGGGGCCGGGAGGAACGGATGGAGCCCTTCCGCTCCAGGTGGCTGGTGGTGAAGGACTCCTTTCTGCTGTATATGTGCCTCGAGACGGGCAGCATCTCCTTTGTTCAGCTCTTCGACCCCGGCTTTGAGGTCCAGGTGGGGAAAAGGAGCACAGAGGCGCGCTACGGGGTCAGAATTGACACCTCCCACAGGTAAGGCCTCCCAGTGTGCGCGGACACCTGATGAGCAAACAGCCCTGGTGGAGGGGGGCAGTGAGTGGAAGGGAAGGAAGGAAGGGTTTCCACCCATGGAGCTGGCCCTGATTTGTAACCAAGGAACTGGTCTGGCCACATGCCTGGGACTGCTCTTGTGAGCCAGGGGCCCAGAGAGAGGGGGTTGAGTATAAACACTGGCCTTCCCAGAGAGACTCTTGATGCAAAAGAAGAGGGACTCCATTTATTCATTCATTCAACAAACCCAAGTGCCGGGTGCAAATCTCAGTCCATGCCAGCGACCCAGCTGTGTATAAGGCAGAGACGTGCCTTGTCCAGGTAGAGTTGTGAACGAGGGATTCCAGGAGGAATGGGAAAGAGGGGACAGCCCAAAATGGCAGGTGTCTCCCTGGGAGGGCCAGGGGCATTAAGGGTGAGGGCTGGGGTCCATCTCGATCTTTCTGCTCAGGTCTCTGATTCTCAAGTGCGGCAGCTACCGGCAGGCCCGGTGGTGGGGCCAGGAGATCACGGAGTTGGCCCAGGGCCCGGGCAGAGACTTCATACAGCTGCACCGGCATGACAGCTATGCCCCACCTCGGCCTGCGACCTTGGCCCGGTGGTGAGACACTGACATCCCTCGGAGCTTCCCTGTGGGCTTCTGGACGTACTTGCTGTTTTCTGAGTCCTTGGTCCTCTTTCATCTCCTCTGACCTCCATTTGACCTCTGACCACACTGCAATCTTATTTCCCTCCAGTCTCTCTGACCCCCATACTCGGTAATCTCTTGTGATCCTGACTTCTCTGACCTCCTGTGACCCTTTAAAAAAAAAATTTATCTGAGAAAGAGAGACAGCAAGAGAGAGCATGAGTGGGGAGACAAGGGAGAAGCATATTACCTGCAGAGCAGGGAACCCAATGTGGGACTTGATCCCGGGACCCTGGGATCACAACCTGAGTCAAAGGCAGATGCTCAACCACTGAGCCATCTAGGCATCCCTCCTGTGACCTTATTTATTTTATTTTTTAAAGAGATTTTACTTATTTATTCATGAGAGACACACACAGAGAGATGCAGAGACACAGGCAGAAGGAGAAGCAGGCTCCATGTAGGAAGCCCGATGCGGCACTCAATCCCAGGACCCCGGGATGACAACCTGAGCCAAAGGCAGATGCTCCACTGTTGAGCCCCCCAGGCATCCCTCCTGTGAACTTTTTTTACCACCTTTGTGCCACAGTCTCTCTCTGTGCCTTATGATCCCTCCAAAACTCATTCATTCATTCAATAAACATTTTCTAAGCACCTACTATGTGCCAGGCCTGGTGGCAGGAATAAGACTCCCCACTAGGTGATTCAACATGAAACACTGGAAAGTTGCCATTCTGGAGGTAGATGCGGGACACTGAGCATAGAGGGGAACCCCTATTCCCACAGGGGGAGAGTGGAGCTGGGGCAGGGGTTGCTGAGCAGAGGTGACTGAGCTTCCTCACGAGCAGAAGGGAGGCAGGGAAGCATTTTCTCCTGGACGTGGTATTGACATTTAGTTAGATTTATTTATTTGAGAGCGAGTAAAAGAGAGCAAGAGCACGAGCGGGGGGAGAGGGAGAGGAAGAAGCAGACTCCCCACCGAGCAGGGTGCCCAATGATGCGAGACTCAATTCCAGGACTCCAGGATCATGACCTGAGCCAAAGGCAGACGTGTAACGGCACTGAGCCCCCCAGACGCCCCCCTGACATTATTTTTATTTTTATTTTTTCTGACATTTATTTTTTAACACAAGAACTAACAGCGGATACTTAATTTATGATGCCCTTACCATGTGCTGGGAAGTGTTTGGGTGTTTTATGTGTATTATTAAATCCTCATGTGAACCCCGTGAGTGAGGCACGTACAATTGTTACCTCCATTCTACAGATGGGAACATGGAGGCAAGGAGAAGTTCAGGAGCTCGCCCTTAAGGAACTTCACCTCGTGAACTGTGGAACTGGGGTTCAAATCCAGGCAGTCCCAGCCACGACCCTGCTTGTCACCATCACACTAGACTACTAGTTCTTAAAAAACCAAACAGGGGGCACCCGGCTGGCTCAGTTGGTGGAGCGTGTGACTCCTGTCTCATAGTCGAGAGTTCGAGCCCCATGTTGGGTGTAGAGATTGCTTCAAAAGAGAAAATCCTTAAAAAATACAAAAATGAAAAAAAATACAAAAATGAAATAAAAAGTCAAACAACACGGAAGCATATTAATTAAAACATTTAAGTTCCTGTTGATTGAACAACTGATACGGCCCAGCCACTTCTCCCTACGCGTCCCCAACAACCCATTTCTCTCCCCAGAAGTAATCCTCACAGTAGTCTCGTATTTATCTTCTCAGCTCTTTGCCTGCATGGGCTTATCCATGCATGTTACTTTTTGTTTTACTGTAAATAAGATCACGCACTTGCTTATGTGGAGCTTTTTTTTCTTTTTTTTCCATTTGTGTGTTAGAGGTTAGGCATTTAGGTTATTTCTCATTTTATTTTGAAGATTTTTTTAATTATTATTTTTTTATTCGAGAGAGAGTGAGCATGAGTGGGGCAAGAACAGAGGCAGAGGGAAAAGCAGACTCTCCGTTGGGCAGAGGTCCTCCACACAGGACTTGATCCCAGGACCTGAGCTGAAGGCAGATGCGTCACTGACTCAGCCACCCAGGCAGCCTGGTTATTTATCATTTTATTTTTATTTTTTTTAAGATTTTATTTATTTGTGAGAGACACATAGACACAGAGGCAGAAACACAAGTAGAGGGAGAAGCAGGCTCCCTTTGGGGAGCCCAATGTGGTACCTGATCCCAAGATCCCAGGATCATGCCCTGAGCAGAAGGCAGATGCTCAACCCTTGAGCCCCCAGGCGTCCCTTATTTCTCATTTTAAACAATGCTGCAGTGAACACAATCTTTGTCTAAGCATTTATTAGGATGCATTCCCAGAAATAGAACGACTGTGTGCAATGGTATTAAAGGGTATGTGTGTTTGATATTCTGAGAGACCGCCAAAGGGTCCTCTAAAAAGGCTATAACCAAGGTATATTCCCATAGTCTATGAGAACACTCACTATTCCACATGCTAATATTGAACTCTGTGCTAATCTTGTGGACTAGAGACATCTTATTTCCTCTTATTATCAATTTCCTTCCTTACTAACGAGATTGAACATCTTTTCCTATGGCTGACCATTTTAATTTCCTCTGTGAACCGACAATTCGTATTCTTTGCTCACTTTTCAGTTTGCTCGGATGTCTTTTCCTTATTGACTGGTTGGAACTCTTTATGTATGATGTATGAACCCTTCCAATCTTTAGTCATATTCTTCAGCTTATTGTGTCTTTTGTAATTTTTAACTTCATTTAGCTTATTCTGGCAAATCTGTTGTACCTTGATACATCCAATACCACCTTACTTCTCCGATCACTCTTGGTCTTTGACCCTGCTGTCACCTCTGATCCATGGCTGTCTTCTGGTCTTCACTATCCAGAGCATTCTGGCTTCTGACTCCCCTGACCTCCTTGGCTTGGCCTCCCCCCAGGTTTGTGAATGGGGCAGGTTACTTTGCTGCTGTGGCAGATGCCATCTTGCAAGCTCAAGAGGAGATTTTCATCACAGATTGGTGGTGAGTAAGGGAAAAGCTCCAACAGGAAGGGGGCAGGATAGGGCCTGCAAAGGGAGGGGACCGGGCGGAGTGGCTGCTTGCTGGGGCTTAGCCTGCCCCTTGCCCTCTGCTCTGGATCCCAGGTTGAGTCCTGAGATTTACCTGAAGCGTCCTGCCCATTCTGATGACTGGAGACTGGACATTATGCTCAAGAAGAAGGCGGTGAGGAGAGGAGTCAGGCTGGAGAGGAGGCGTGCGGGGGGTGCCCTTGGGTGGAGGTGGGTTAGAAGGGACTGCAGCGTGGGAGAAGGTCGGGAGTCTGAGGCTTTGCGGGAGGAAACATGTCTCTCCTGGCTCGGTGTCTGGCACATATCACCTCTTTTTCCTCCCTGAGGAGCACGTACGCCTCCCTCTTCACCTTCTTCCTCTACCTGGTGTAGACTTCTCTCCCAGGACGTATTACACTCTGTTGCATTAGCTAGGGGTGTTCATATCTGCCTTCCTCACTGCACTAATATCACTAGATTCAGTCCAAGGCACGATGTCTGCCATTTGGGGGACATCCGTGGATGTTAATGGCCGGACAGAAGGAGGATAGCGAGTGGGGGCCGGGGGATGGATGGATGGATGATGAAGGGGAGATGGATGGAAGGATGAGAGGTTGTTCAGGGAGGAGGCAGTCAACAGGACCGGGGCGGGTAGATGGATGATGGGCGGTACACAAACCGGTGAGTAAATGGTTGGGAAGATGGGTGGTGAGATCATGAGAGGCAGGTGAGGAGCTGTATGGATGGGTGAGCAGGTCAGGGGGTCAGCGGGTCGCTCAGCCCCCATTGCTAAGTTTGCTGTGAGCGTCAAAGCAGGGTATGAGCAGGGAGGGACATATGGGAACCCCGAGCACAGGGCAGGGCTTGTGAGGATGGAAAGGGGCCATTGTGAGAGAGGCATTAGGATCTGATCCCCCCTTCCACTTGCCACCAGGAGGAGGGTGTCCGTGTGTCCGTCCTGCTGTTTAAGGAAGTGGAACTGGCCTTGGGCATTAACAGTGGCTATAGCAAGAGGGCTCTGATGCTGCTCCACCCTAACATAAAGGTGACCTTCGGGGCTCAGAGAACCCCCCCAAAGTACAGCCCTCCTTGTCAGGCTCCTGTGTCCCCTCAGCCTTTCCTTTCCTTGAACATCCCATCCTTCCATCATCCTGTTCTCCCTCCTGACACCTCCTGTCTCCTCTCATCTTGGCCCACCCTCATGAACTCCTGCACATCTGCTCCAGGTAATGCGCCACCCGGACCAGGTGACACTGTGGGCCCATCATGAAAAGCTCCTGGTCGTGGACCAAGTAGTGGCCTTCTTGGGGGGGCTGGACCTCGCCTACGGCCGCTGGGATGACCTACACTACCGACTCACTGACCTCGGGGACCCCTCTGAACCTGCTGCCACACAGGTAACCCTCTAGGCCTTCCTATGCACCTCACCCCTACCAAACACAGCCTTGCATTGATGCACACCTCGTCCCCCTCCAGTCATTCCAAGTGCTGCCCATGTTGGGTTGCTCTTCCTGGGACTCCAGGAAGGTGATTCGAAGTAGACCCAGTCCCACCTGACCCCCATGACCCCTCCAAGCTCCTCTAGGGTAGTGAATGCAGCTGAAGGGGGGCCCGGTCCCACTCTCTCTGTCTCTCTGTCTCTTGGTGCTCCTCCCTTCTCTCTGGCCCGGGCTCTGTGTGGCCCCCATGATCTCTCCTTGCCTCTGGCATGGGTATGTCCCCCTACAGCCTCCCACCCTGGGCTTGGACTGTCCTGGCACCCCAGACCTCTCGCAAAACCGATTCTTCTGGCTGGGCAAAGACTACAGCAATCTTATCGTTAAAGACTGGGTGCAACTGGATCGGCCTTTTGAGGGTGAGGGTCCCCTCCTCCAAAGCTCCCAAGAGCTGGGACTAGGGGTAGACGTTGGGGCTGGGACTGAACAGGATGAGCTGGGTCAAGGCTCCTCATCCTCCCTTTCCTGATGGTCTCCAAGAGACCATCTCCGACCTTGCCCCTGATTCTTCTGGGACCCCCAGATTTCATTGACAGGGAGACTACCCCCCGGATGCCATGGCGGGACGTTGGGGTGGCTGTCCATGGTCTGCCTGCCCGGGACCTGGCCCGGCACTTCATCCAGCGCTGGAACTTCACCAAGGTGCTCTCTCCCTCCTGGGGGGCTGGTTCTGGGAAAGACTCACGCCCCCACTGACTGCCATCCCTCCACCCAAGACTACCAAGGCCAAGTACAAGATACCCATGTATCCCTACCTGCTGCCCAAATCCACCAGCACTGCAGACCAGCTCCCCTTCACGCTCCCAGGGGGGCAGTGCGCCACCGTGCAGGTGAGGCTCCCTGTTTCAACCGGTCCTCATCCCTCCCTCCCCTTCAGCCCAGTGCCCCCACCCATTCTCCGGGACCTGAGTGCCCCCCCGGGGTCGGGAGCCACATCATATTCTCTGTCCCCCCAGGTCTTGCGGTCAGTGGACCGCTGGTCAGCGGGGACTTTGGAGAGTTCTATCCTCAATGCCTACCTACACACCATCAGGGAGAGCCAGCACTTTCTGTACATCGAGGTGTGACGGGGGTGGGGTGGGGGGCAGAGAAGGAAGGGGGTGTCCGAGGAGAGGGACGAGGCTAGCTGTGGAGTCAGCCCTGGGAGGCGAGGGGAGTTGTGGGGGAGTAGCTGGTGTGGCGGGAGCCTGGGGCTGGGGCAGTGGCCCCACAGCGGACGCCTGTTTTTGCTCCCTGCCCCAGAATCAGTTCTTCATCAGCTGCTCCGATGGGCGGACAGTTCTGAACAAAGTGGGCGATGAGATTGTGGACAGAATCCTGAAGGCCCACAAGTAAGGTGGACTCTGAGGGAGGATGGGCTGTGGGCGTGGCTTGGTCTGGTCCCGCCTCTGACCCCGCCCCCTCCCACAGACTGGGGCAGTGCTTTCGTGTCTACGTGCTTCTGCCGCTGCTGCCGGGGTTTGAAGGTGACATCACTACAGGTGGTGGGAACTCCATCCAGGCCATTCTGCACTTCACTTACAGGTGACTCTGCCTCTCCGTGGCCGTGCGCCCTGCCCCGACTCTGCCCCGATCCCTTTCTGCTGGACTGTTGAGGTCCACCCTTCTCCGACATAACCCATCCACCACCGCGCCCTCGCCGCCCCCCCACCCCCCGCAGCCTCCACCTCTCTCACCCTCTCTTTTCCCTCAGGACCCTATGCCGTGGGGAATATTCGATCCTCCATCGCCTCAAAGCAGCCAGTGAGTGCTGGGGGGCGGCGGGGCGGGGGGTTCAAGCCCTGGACCCCTGGGCGGGGAGGGGCCTCCTGTTCTTGCAAGGTTCTGGGGCTGCTGCTCTGAGACCACAGGTAGCATTTGACTTGTAGGGAGAAACGGGGAGGTAGCTGGGACGGGGTTCCACCTGCGCATGAGGGGACGTCTCAGCATCCCCCCATCTTTCTCACAGTGGGGACAGCGTGGCGGGACTACATGTCCATCTGTGGGCTTCGCACACATGGAGAGCTGGGCGGGCACCCAGTCTCGGAGCTTATCTACATCCACAGCAAGATGCTCATCGCGGATGACCGGACCGTCATCATTGGTCAGTCCTGCATCTGGACCCCTGACAGGGACTAGAGGAGGGTGGGGAGAGGTGGAGCAGGGCCCTCCGGGGTAAAGGGGCGATGGAGACTGGCTAGTCCTCTGGTAGAGGTGATGGGGCAGGGGCCGCCCTGGGCTCAGGCAGACGCAGTGTGTCCTGTGCCCATCCCAGGCTCTGCCAACATCAATGATCGGAGCTTGCTGGGGAAGCGGGACAGTGAACTGGCCGTGCTGATCGAGGACACGGAGATGGAGCCTTCTCTCATGGACGGTGCAGAATATCAGGCCGGCAGGTTTGCCTTGAGCTTGCGGAAGCATTGCTTCAGGTAGAACGTCATGTGGTGCTGTGGGCATGTGGTGCTGTGGGCGGTGCAAGCCGGGAGGGGGCGGTCTGCCTTCTGAGTAGGTATGAGGATGGCTTACAGGTAGTATGGAGGCCCCCCCGCTGGTTTAGGGTACCAGCAAAGTAGGTCTAAAAAAAAGAGAGAGAGAGAGAAGATAATTTTTTTTAAGTGTCAAAGTAATGGCCAGAGACTAAAAAGTTCTACTGGACTCGTTTACACTTATTTTATTGTTTAACAGTGTGTTTATTTCGAATCACCTGGGCGGGCACCACAGAACTTTTCTAGCATCCAGGCTCTCCAAGGGTCTTCCTTTGACCTTGTGGGGACCCTTTCCCGTAGTGTGATTCTGGGGGCAGATGCCCGGCCAGACCTGGATCTACGAGACCCTGTGTGTGATGACTTCTTCCAGCTGTGGCAAGACACAGCTGAGAGCAATGCCAACATCTATGAGCAGGTGGGCACTGGGGGGGGAGGGGGCTGGCTGAGCGGAAATCCAGGAATTATCGTGTTCAGAGTGGAATGGAGAGAGCCCCGCCCCCAGCCAGTCTCAGGAAGGGGATGAGGGCTTGCGGGCGGGGGTCATGTCACAGGATTCAGTGGCTCAGGTCAGGGTATGTGGTGTGGGGACTGGGGGCATCCGGCCCAGGCGGGCTTGGACCCTTGGCAGGGTCTCTCCAGGCCTCATTGGCTTCTGTGCCCCACTGATCCCCAGATCTTCCGCTGCCTGCCATCCAATGCCACCCGCTCCCTGAGGGCACTCCGCGAGTATGTGGCCGTGGAGTCCCTGGCCACGGTCAGCCCACCTCTGGCCACGTCAGAGCTCACCCAGGTCCAGGGCCACCTGGTGCACTTTCCCCTCAAGTTCCTGGAGGATGAGTCTTTGCTGCCCCCACTGGGGAGCAAGGAAGGTGTGATGCCCCTGGAAGTGTGGACATAGCTGAGGCTCCAGCCGGAGACAGCTCACCAGCGGCTGCGCTCCCCCGAGGTGGCTCCCTGCCTCCAACCCTCAGGACTGAGGGCCGTGTCCTTTGACACCCGGGGCGGGCAGGCATGCCTGAAGGGGACCGGAGAAGTCACAGCGGACCCTCCCTTGAGAAGCAGCCGGAAGAGGACACTCCCTAGCCTGGGCCGGAGAGGCAGGAGAGAGTCCTAGGGAAGTCCATCCTGCTGCTGCCCCATTGAAACCATGGTCCTGGAGGAGAAGCCAACCTCCTGCCCAGGCTGCATGCCTGGGGAGCCTGTCACTGTAGGGGCAGCAGGCTGGGGCCTGGGCCTCCCCGTCTGTCCCTTCCTCCCCTTCCCTCAAACCCCTCCCTGCCACACCCACAGCTCCAGGGGTGGAGGGAAGCATGGAGCCTCTCCTGGCTTCAGCCCCATGGGTGGGGAGGGTGGGGTGGGGCACACACTAACTCCCTGCCCCTCCACCTGACAGATCACTAGCTTTGTATCCATTCGATAAACATTTCAGAAATAAAGGCATAGAACAGGTCCCCCGCCTCTCCCTCAGCCAAACTGGGAAGTGAGGGTTTACCTCCCACCTCCCACGCACCTGGAGCCCTGCAGCTGCGCACCTTCTCTCCTGTCCAGCTCTTGTCTCTTCCTCTGCTGCTTTGTCTCCCCTGTACTTGTGTCCGTAGTTTCAGGAGCTTGGCCCCCCCAGCTGCTGGGACCTGGGAGCTGGTGCTCACCTGCACAGGGGGAAGATGAGGATGCACAGAGAGGGGCTGGAGGGGCTGGGTCTTGGTCCTCCAGTGGCAGCTGGGAAGAGGCTCAGGGAGGACCCTTTGGGAATGGCTTGAGGGCAGGAAGGACTGGGCCCCGTATCTTGGGCTTGTCATGTGTGACCTAGCTGACCTTGTCAAGTCATATCATCTCCCAGGCTCAGGGGTCCTACCAGGAAAATGGGAATAGTATTTCACATAAATGGCTTGCTGTGAACATGTAGTCCCTGATTTAAGTATTTATTGAGCATCTACTATTGCCCAACACGGGCAAGTGCTCTGTAGCCACTTGCAGCTAGGGGTTAGCGAATGGAACAGTGCCGACAGAGGCGCTTCCCGTGACCACACGAAGTTCTGCTGGCCAGGGCCACTCCAGGGGGAGGAGACACTGCGGGTCGGGTTCAAGACCACCGCTGGGAAGCCAGCCCGGCAGCAAAGTGAGTCATGTGAAAGTTCTTGGCTTCCCAGGGCCTGTTGTGTTCACACTCTTCATCAATTTTACTTTCATGTGCTAAGAAGCGGTTTTCCATTAGGTAAACATTGCTGCACCCATGATGTTGTCTGGCTCGGTATTAAAATAGACCCACGGGAGGGGCACCTGGGCGGCTCAGGGGTTGAGCATCTGCCTGAGGCTCAGAGTGTGACCCCAAGATCCTGAGATTGAGTCCTGCATCAGGACTTCTCCTGATGCCTGTGTCTCTGCCTCTCTCTCTGTCTCTCATGAATAAATAAATAAAATCTTTTAAAAAATAATAAAACAGACATACAGGAGCTCCTGGGTGGCTCAGTGGGTTAAGGACTGATTTGGTTTCAGCTCAGGTCATGATCTTCATCAGGTCAGGAGATTGAGCTCGCATTGGGTTCCATGTCCAGCATGGGGTCAGCTTGAGGTTCTCTCTCTCTCTCTCTCTCTCTCTCTCTTTCTCTCTCTGCTCCTCCTCTGCCCCTATTCACACACACTCTCTCTCTAAAATAAACAAAACATTTAAAAAATTTAAAAATCTAAAAAATAAAGACACATACATGCCATGACATACTAACATCATTTTCAAAATTGTTACAAGATACCACACTCTATTTAGTGTGCAATAACATTATGTTTAAAAAAATGTATATACCTTCATTTAAAAATATTGCTGGAGCACCTGGCTGGTTCAGTCAGAGGAGCCTGTGACTCTTGATCTCAAGGTTGTGGGTTCGAGCCCCACGCTGGGTGCAGAGATCACTTAAATAAATAAACTTTAAAAAATAAATATTGTTTAAAAATGCTAAACATCATTTGAGCTTTCGGTGAGTCATAATCACTGACCACAGATCCCCACAGCACATATAATAATAATGAAAAATTCTGAAATATTGGGAGAATTACCAAAATGTGGCAGAGAGACACGAAGTGGGCAGATACTGTTGGAAAAACAGCACCCACAGACTCGCCTGACACTGGGTTGCCACAAACCCTCCATTTGTAAAAAATACAATACAGCTAGGTGTACCTGTAAACGATATGGATTGGAAGAGAGCATTACACACACTGGATTCAGGAGGGTGACCTCCTGGAGCAGGTGGAGTGAAGGGCATAACAGAGGGGTATACAGAGAGGGCTCTTCACGGAAATTGGTGGCATTTCTTTCTTTCTCTTTTTTTTTTTTTTAGATTTTATTTATTTGAGAAAGAGCAAGGGGAGGGACAAGCGGGGGGAGGAGCAAAGGGAGAGGGAGAAGCAGAGTCCCCACTAAGCAGGGAGCCCCACAGCACATGGGGCTTGAACCCCAGACCCTGAGATCTGACCTGAGCTAAAGGCAGGTGCCTAACCAACTGAGCCACCCAGGTGGCCCAGAGGCATTTATTTCTTAAGCTGAGCAGTGGGTAGATATCTTTCTATGTATCTGAAATATTTTGCAATCAGAAAAAAGCTCAGCATAGGTCCTGCCTTTGCCCATCATTCCCTCAGCCTTGCTTCCCAGGCTGAGAATTGACCCCAGGAGCAGGAAGAAAGGGAGAGGAACAGATGGAGGAGCTGAGGAGGACTTTCTGGAAGCTGGGTGTGCAGGCGGGTGGCAGTGTGGAGAGGGGGGATGCAGTTGGTCTTGCTGCCATCCCACGAGTCCATCCCTCCTTCCCTCTGAAGAAGCCACTTGCACACAAGAAATCCTCCCCTCCCACATACAGTGGTCCCCTGGTACTAATTGGCATCCTGCTAATTAGCCTCATTGTCAGCAGTAAGTGCCTCTTTCCCTAAGGGACCGGTTCCTCATTAACTGCGGGGGGGGGGGGGGTGGTAGGGGGTAGGGGGTGGAGGTTGGGGAGGAGGTGGAGGTGGCAGCCCTCTGGAGCCGGCTAGGTGGGCCTCTGCTTCACACTCTCTTGATCTATCTGCACCCCCCACCCCGATTAATCCTAGACTTTACTTTTCTTTTCTTTTCTTTTCTTTCTTTTCTTTCTTTCTTTTCTTTCTTTCTTTCTTTCTTTCTTTCTTTCTTCTTTCTTTCCTTCTTTCTTCTTTCTTTCTCTCTTTCTTTCTTTCTTTCTTTCTTTCTTTCTTTCTTTCTTTCTTTCTTTCCTTTTCTTTCTTCTTTCAAGGTTTTATTTATTTATTCATGAGAGACACAAGGAAAGAGGCAGAGACACAGGCAGAGGGAGAAGCAGGCTCCCTGTGGGGAGCCCGATGTGGGACTCGATTCCAGGACCCTGGGGATCATAAATTTGTCTTATTTTTAATATTTTAACTTTCCTCGGGGCGCCTGGGTGGCTGAGTCGGTTGAGCATCCGACTCTGGATACCGGCTCAGGTTATCATCTCAGGGTCATGACATTGAGCCCCGTTAGGCTCTGTGCTCAGCGGACAGTCTGCTTGAGATTCTCTCCCTCTCCCTCTGCTCCTCCTCTGACTTCTAAACAAGAAATTTAAAAAAAAATTTTCAAATAATAAAAATGTTTTTAAACAATGTATTTTAAAATATATTTTAAACAATAAATGAAAAATATATATTTCAACTTTCCTTGATGCCCAATCTGGGACTTTCTCTACCACATCAATTCTTTTTTTTTTTTTTAATATTTTTATTTATTTATTCATGAGAGACCGGAGAGAGAGGCAGAGACACAGGCAGAGGGAGAAGCAGGCTCCATGCAGGGAGCCTGATGTGGGAGTCGATCCTGGGTCTCCAGGATCACAAACTGGGCTGAAGGTGGCGCTAAACCGCTGAGCCACCCCGGGCTGCCCTACCACATCAATTCTAAGTTTTTATTACGGACAATTTCATATATACAAACATAAAAGACAGTATGAACTGTCATGTATCCAAGTGTCCATAGTCCAACTTTGATAATTACGAACATGAGGTCAGGCTGGTTTCTCTGCTCTTCCTACTTTCTGGATTGCAGCCTCTTGGCCAGCCTACCTCTGTAATCCTCACCTGCTCACTCACTGTTTCTGTATCTCTTTATTAAACATTGACTGTGAGTCAGTAATAAGCAAATTTGTTAAGGATCTACTATGCCAATCTACATATCTAGTTTTATTATATCCTAATCTTTCTATTATCTCTATTTTATCAATGATAGAATTGAACCTGATTAATGACTTGCCCGAAGGACTAAGTTCAAATTCTGTGTTTTTTCGTACAATTCCATGTTTTTTTAAAAAACATATTTTATTTATTTACTCATGAGAGACACAAGCAGAGGGAGAAGTAGGCTCCCTGTGGGGAGCCGGATGCGGGACCCGATCCCAGGACCCTGGGGTGACACTCTGAGCCGAAGGCAGACGCTCAACCGCTGAGCCCCCCAGGTGCCCCCATCCCATGGTGTTGATCTTGTGTTAGCATATATCACAGGGCCTGCCCAGATAACAGAGTCCTTCGTTCACTTAGTGTGTTACTGAACCTCTAATGGGTGCCAAGACCTGCACTGAACAAGGCTGTCTTGATTCCTGCCTTTATGGGGATGCGGCAGACATTTACAATTCAAAGTGAGTGTTCTCATCAGTTTAGGCCAGGTGGTTAAAACAATATTCAGCTTTAGTGAGTCAAGGAAGGCTTCGTGGAGGAGTTGATTCAGACCTGTAGGACAAAGCAAGGGGCAGTCAGAGTGGGCATGGTCAGAATATTCCAGGGAGAGGACATAGCAGATGCACAGGCTGGGGGAGGGTTTCTGGGGTTCTGGCCACAGTGAGGAGACAATTTCAGGATGCCTGGAACATGTGAGATTGAACCGCACGGTGTTGAAAAACAAGGCAGGAGAAGCAGGTGGAATCTTGAAGGGTCTTCGACGCCATACTTTATTCAAAACTGGGGTCGCAGTGGAAGCTCTCAAACAGGGGTGACACCAGGTCTGAATTTTAAAAACCTCTGTGGGCACGGAGAACTGGCTTAAGGGAGTCCTGGAAGGCAGACCAGGCAGGTGGCTGATAAAGAGCAATGGAGGTCAAGCGGCGATTGTGCCCCGGACAAGGACAATGTCATAATGAACAGGAGGGGTGGAGGCAAAAGTGGACGTGCATCCAAATGCGCCAAAGAGAAGAACTCAGAAAGGGGGGTGTCCACCCCTTTCAAGGACTTTCCGTGCAAACTCTCCTAAGTGGTGTGTGCATGGAGACTGGTGGTGGGGTCTCCTGATCAGAGACACTGTCACCGCTGGAAGTGACCTCAGGGAGCAAACAGCCTTCTTCTTCAACTTCGCAGGCAAAGAAAAGCCCAGAGAAGCAAAGCAATGGGCTTAAGGTCGCACAGCACAGCAAAGGCAGAACATGACTCCTGGTTCTTGTCATAGCATCATCCAGCCTCCAGTGGGGTAATGGCTGGGGCTGCTGTGCCAACCCCAGACCTAAGTGACCCAAGCACGATCCGAAGAGGTTGGACGCAGGGTCCTCAGCGTCTCCCTGCCCCACCTTCCACTACACTCGGCTCCAGGGATTGGTCAGCGAATAATTGTTGAAGCAGCTTCCTCGTGCAGGGCAAGGTGTCCGGGAGGATTTCCCCGTCCTGCGGTCGCGGGTCCCCTCCTCAACACCCCCGACTCCGGCCAAGGTGGGGCGTGCAGGGCACCCCCTGAGCCCCCAGCCTCCCTCCCACGTGGGTTCTCGAGCCACATTCTCACCCCAGGCCCCTCCCTCGGCGGCTCCACTGTTGCCATGGCAATGAGGTGGGTGGACAGCCCATCCTATCTAGAGGCCACCCAGCCCTCGCGTGGGGTGTTACCATAACAACCCCCTAGTAATAGGGGGGCTGGGCCCCGCCCCCTTCCCCCGCAAATAGATGTGGGTGGCTTGATTGGCATCTGGGCACACGAAAGAGGGGGAGGGAAAGGGAAGGAAAAGCGTCAAAGCTGAGCGGAGAAGGAAATGGGGGAGAGAGAGGGCAAAACGCAGGCGGAGGGGAGGAAGCGCGAGTGCGCAGGCGCGCCGGCCGGTGGGCGCGCTCCGCAGCCGCCCGGCCACCGCCCACTTCTGTGGGTCCTAGCGCGCGCTGTTCGCGCTCGCGCTCTCTCCTGCGCCTGCGCGCAGGTGTCGGCGCCTAGGGGGAGGGGCGCCCGGCGCGCTCGCGTCACGTTCCTCGCCCTCCCTCCCGGCGCGCGGTCACTCGGCGCCTGCGCAGGAGAGGCGGGAGACTCGGGGTGCGGGCTCCGGGCGCCTGCTCCTGTCAGTCGGTGGGTCGGTCCTCCCGCCGGCCCTCCCCCTCCGCGCTCCTCCGGGGGAGGCGCGGCGGAGTCCGCCCCCGGGATCCCCCGATGGGGGAGAAGCGGCGACGGCGGCAGCGGAATAACCGAGCCGGAGCGTGAGCGGCCCCGGGGCCCGGCTGCCCGCGGAGGCCATGGGCGACCCAGCCCCCGCCCGCAGCCTGGACGACATCGACCTGTCCGCCCTGCGGGTGAGCGCGCCGCCCCCAGCCTCGCCCCGGCTCCTGCCCCGCCGCCGCCGCGGGGCAGCGGCGCGGCCGCCCGCCTCACGTGCCCGCTGTCCCCCGGGTGCCCCCTGCCACCCGCTGTGGGCCCCTCGCCCTCGCCCTCACCCTCGCCCTCGGCTCCCCTTCTCGGGGCACGCGCTGCAGCTTCCCGGAGCCAGGTCGGTCCCCGCCCTGCGCTGCCCCGCCCCCACACCCCTGCCCCCTCTGCCGGCGCCGCTGACCCCCGTCCCCCGCCCCACCCCCGCGCTTCCCGCAGCCCCAGCCCTGTCACCTGCACGGTCCTGCCGGCCGGCCCCCTCCCTGGCCTCTTTCCAGCCGTGCCCTTACTTGTGTCTCCTTCCTCCTCCTCCACCTCCTCCTTTTCCTCCAACCCTCGCTCGGCGCCTCGAATTTTGACTTTGTCACTGCCTTGACAGCAGCACCCCCCCCACACACCGCCGCCTCGCCCACCCCCTGGATGGCCTAGCTCTCCCTCCCGGCCGGAATTTCGGCCTTCCCGTCTGCACCCCGCAGACGCCCTCGTCCCCCTGGTCCTCGTGTGCTCGCTCCCTCTGCCTCCTCTCCTGTTTCAAGTACAGCAGTCCAGAACCAGGCATATCCGGTCTCGGGGTCCCTGCCTATTGCATTACCAACTCTGCAGCTACGGCCCCGCGCCGGAGCCGAGACCAGTGCTGGGGGGGGGAGGTGGGGGGGGCGCTGCTTCTCTCCAGAAGCCCTGGCTCGTGGCAGTGGCAGGCAGGGCCGGCGGGAGGATGTTTATGTGTGTGGACGTGCTGCATGGGGTCGGTGGGCAGGCAGCGGGAAGATGATGGGGGCGTCGCAGGGCAGGGCCTCTGGTGGAAAGGGATTACAGGAGTCAACCACAGCAGGAATTTCTTAGAAATACCTGTTTATTGTCCCTTTGGGGGCACGTGCACGCCCCCATTTGGGAGCTCTCAGGAGCATTTGTGTCCCTCTTCAGCCAGAAGCGCGCACTTAAGAAGCAACTTAGTGGTTTCAAGGTGAACACTCCAGACTGTCCACGCAGGGGCTGCGTTTATCCTGTGTCCTTCGTCCTTCCTCTACCAGGCCACGGTGTAGGGGGCAGCAGAATTTCCCCAGTCGAGTCAGGGTTGGCTTCTCTGGAGGCCCCTCGTTCAAACCCGTCTGGCTGTTGTTAGCCAGGGAACGTGGCCAGTGGTGGGAAAAGGCGGTCAGCCACGCAGGTGCCCCGGATATGCCTGGAGGGGAGAGGGGAATTGAGGAGAGCAGAGTCATGTTGTTAATTGGGTTTCTCTAGGTGACACAGTTTTTCTTGCCATTCAGGTCACAATTTGTTTGGTGCAGTGTTGGGCCAGGAGACCTGCCTTGCTGGAGACAAGGTGATAAGTTGCTGAGGAGGGAGACTAAGCATTGGCTTTCATTCCGTGTGTGCTCGCGTGTGTTGCAGGGCAGGGCCTGTTGGGGTATCATACGATGGAATTCCCAGCTGCCCTTAATGTGCTCTGGGATGAACCCCATCTTCCCTTCCCATCTTGGTTGTTGATTAACTCTGGCTACAGGGTTACATACAATAAACGGGAGCGTCTAAACTATGACCTGTGGTTGAAACCCTGTGGAACTCTGCTAGGGCTTCTCTGTTCCTATAAACCTCCACTTTTGCCCTGACCCCCGCTACCTGGGGTTTGCAGCCATCCTGCAAATGCCCTCTGACCTTGGCTGTGGCATTTCCTTTCTGGACTTCTAAGCCAGAAGCACTGTTAGCCTCCTGCCTCCTTTTCCTCTCATTCCCCTCAGGAGAGGCCTTGGACCTGACCCCAGGGTTTCTATCCCCCCTGCTCCTCATCCTGCCACCACTGCCTCTACCGCCACCCCACTCCTGGAGGGCCAAAGGGAGAGAGGGCTCCTTCCTCCTTGCTGCTGACCTTTCCTTAGTGCCTGTCCCCTTGCTCTACCTCCGGAGCTGCTGTGGTCCTGTGAGCAGCAGGCTGGCTCATCTCTTTTGTCCCTGTCTTTCAGTTGGAAACGGCAGCCTACAGAATTAGCAGCGAAGCCCGTTTCCCTTTCGTCCGTGTTTTGTGCTGGGGGCAGAGAGCGGGGAACATGTTCACTTAGTAGCCGGCCTGGGAGAGCCTACATTGTCTTTCTCCTCTTGTTTCAAGATAAGGTTTGGTTTTCAGCCAGTGATGAGAGGAACAGTCTGACAGGGGCCAGATTGAATGGCACTGAACCCCAGCCCTGCGTGGCAAGGCCGGTGGACCTGCCGCTTTGCCACCAGGGGCACACTTGACCCCTGAGACTCTGTTTCCCCCCGCAGAGTGGCATGGGGACGGGGCTGTCTTCCTGAGTTCAAGTCCTGGCTCTGTCACCGTGCAGCCTTGCCAGATGCTACCGAGAGCCTTTCCTCCCAGCTCGGTGTGGGGAGAGCAGTGGTGCCCAACTCAGAGCTGCCATGGACTCCCCAAGTCTTGCCTGTTGAGTCCTCAGCCCCGGGCCTGGCATGTAGAGGCTTATTGCTGCTCCTGTCATTGGATGGCAATCAGAGAAGCCTTCCAGCACAGCTGTATCTGAAAAAGTGCTGCTTCCCCTGCGTTATTTTTATGTCACTTTTATATAGCATTCCCTTAGTCTGCTTTATTTTACTTCATGGTATTTATCACCATCCGACAGAGGTTTTTGTTTTTAGCCACCTCGACTAAAATGTAAGGTCTGGGGAAGCTAGGGCTCTGACTGTTCTGCACACCAGTGCCTTCATCAGTGTTTTGCACATTATGGGGAGTGTTTGTTGAATAAATGCATATCAGAACAAGGGAGAGCTCTCAGCACAATGCTTGCTCAGAGAAGGCACTCAGTAAATGTCATGTTTGTTGGGCTTGCTTTTGCCCCTCTTTTACGGACACACAATTAAGAATATCTTTTCTGAGTTGTTTTTGGAATCTGACCTCGTCTGGTGGTAAACAGAGTTCTGGAAACCTTCATCTGAGTGTGATGCACTTGAAGTAAACTTAGGGTCATCCAAGAGAAAATAGGGCCTCTTGTTTCAGACCTTCTCTGCGTCCAAGCTTGGTGATGTTCCAGAAGAGTCTTCTGGCTTGTGGCTCTTGGCTTCCCACAAAGGAATAAGGATCAGCAAAATGGATGGGATGAGGTGGGAGCAGACCCCAGGCTGACCTCTTTCCTTTTGCGTCGCTCCTTTTTGGTTGACCCACTTCATAGATCAAACCGCTTCTCCCTACTGTCTGAGCAGTTGGAAGTTTCAGACTGCAGTGTCCTTGAAACTGTGGAGCTAGAGGCTCAGTGTCACTATGTTCAAGTCGTACCGTGGTGCCCAAGCAGGAGGGACTTGTTGCTAGGCGGTGGTACTGACAGGTGCTCCTTGTCAAATGAATTTGTGTTGTTGTGTCTGCTTTAGAGAAACCTCTTCCCCCTTCTTCTCTCTGCACGAGGCTACGGGCCCAGCATCCCCCGGAAAGCTGGTGGTTCTGGGCTGCCGAACATCAGGTTCTGGTGCGCTAGCTGTCCAGATACTGGTGGCAGATGCTTCAGGCAGGGCGGTGGGAAGCCGGGTCTCCTGCTGCAGGAGGAGCGGTGCCTGGAAGTGACTTTCCCCTAGACAGCTGCAGAGGGAAGCTGGGGCTGTTTGGGGCACTGGGGGCAGTGAAGTGCAGGCCTGCTCCAGCACAATGATGGAAGGAAGGTGCTAGAGAACTTCCCCAGAGCCAGGTGTTCAGCCATTCCCTGCCAAACGAGGGGAGCGATGATGCCGTCCTGGCCACCGCCGGGCAGGACAGATTGCCATGGCCCTTGGTGATTCGTGGAGGGGAAGGTCTGTGGGAAGATGAAGTTTTGACAGTTAAGATGACAGGAAGAAGGGTCAGCAAGGGAGCCAGCTGGCCCACCTGTCACACTTGCCCGCAGAGCTGTTACCACTGTGCCCTGCAGATTTCCCCATTTCAGGCCTGGCCTCCGTTCCTCTTGGTTTTGGCTCTGGTGCCTCCTGGTGCCTCCGACAGGGCAGCTGACACGGCTTGGACACGTAGCGTCCCCTCCTACTGGTGTGGGGACAGGATGGCAGGAAGTGCGTGGCTGCTCTTTACAAGCTCGAACTCGGGCCTCGGTCTAGACATGAGGACTGTGGAGGTAGCCTCTCAACCTAGAGATAGTCCTGGGGCCAGGCAGCGTCTCCAGAAGCCGTCCAGGAGTCAGCCCCATAGACCTTGCTGGCTCTAGACAAGTCCTACTGGACGAGGTTTTCAGAGACATCCCTTCCTGCATCAGTGCCAGACGAGGTTTTCAGAGACATCCCTTCCTGCATCAGCGCCAGGCACGGGCAGGCGGCTGTGTGCATACCAGGCCCTTGGGGGCTGTGGGCCATGGGTAGGCCCGGGGTATCATGTCGGACTTGGTCTTGCACTAGGCTGGAACCAGGCCCTGGGGGCTGTGGTTCGTGGAACCAGGCCCTGGGGGCTGTGGGCTGTGGGCAGGCTCTGGGTGTCACGTTGGGCTCAGTCCTGCACTAGGCTGGAACCAGGACCTGGGGGCATTCACCTAAGACATGCTTCCACTGCTCCGGCTCCCCCTTCCCTAACTGTTGCCGCTCTCCTCAATCCCCTGGGCTCCTCAGGGTTGGGAAGGTTTCATTCAGTCTGATTCCCATGAATAATACTGGTTTTCTATTGCCCTGTCTTCAGTCATCTCGAAATCTGATGCCCAGTCCTTTCTCCTCCCCGAGCATCCTCTGTCTTTCCTGGGTTGGAAATAGAACAAAAAGTAATCAGGTTAATAAGTCAACTTTCAGAATGTTTCCTGAGTGCCCACAGAAGAGAGGGAGATATAGCCCTTACTTGCTAGCAGATGTGGGCTGGGGCCACACCCACGTTCCTTCTCCCTGCTCCTGTTCTTCCTGCCAGTCTCCTCACCAGCCAGGCCTTGACTGGAGTCTGGGGTTCTTCCATCCACAGGAAGCTCCTCTAGAGGCTAGTTGAGAAGGTGCTTGAGGCTTTTTGTTCTTTCTCAGGGGAGGGGATGGTACAAGGAGGGGAGAAGAAGGGGATGGAACTACAATGACCCAGGAGCCCTTGAGATTCCATTCGAGTGGCCAGATGGCCTGAGGAAGTACTTGTTAATTGTGGCTAGGCTTCCTGTTTGTTTGAGGAAAGTTCTGGAACTAGGCACCGAGGGGCACATTGATGAACAAGATAGACTTGGTGTTCCTGTAGCCCGGACTGCAGAGGGACGCTGGCAAAATAATCCTATAGGTACACACGTAACCGCAGGCCAGGTACAGACCACGGCAGCCCTCAGTGTGCCATGAGAGTGTGTAAAAAGGATCCTTCTTACTTTTTATAAGACAAAAATATTTGCTTGATCGATAGAGAGAAACAGCTTACAGGCCGGAAACCCAGGCTGTCATTGGCACAGAAAGAGCAGGAGAGGCAAACCAGCAGGGAGACTCTGGTGATGGCTGCAACTGGGAGACCCTAGAATGGGGCCATTCTTAGGTGGAACATTAGGTCAACAACCAAGGCCTGGGGATTGGGTGGAAGCCCCAGGCTTAACGGTCCAGAATGATGTCTTCTGAACCTTCCTGTGGGAGGAAAAAAAAAGTTTGTGTTGGAGGGTAGGGCATGTGTATGTGGGAAGGGCGTGTGACTCCAAGGACCCTCATTTTTGC
Organism: Canis lupus baileyi; assembly: GCF_048164855.1. NCBI lineage: Eukaryota > Metazoa > Chordata > Mammalia > Carnivora > Canidae > Canis > Canis lupus. The sequence continues at coordinate 57,319,151 of NC_132840.1, forward strand.
TTGTTGGGGGGAGGGTCTCGGTACTGGGTCTGCATGAACTACGTGTCGCCCTGCAGAGGGTGGGTGACTGTGCTTCTCGTCGAGAGCAGGTATATGAGGGAGAAGTTCATCACTTGATGTGTTATTTTAGATTTGTAAGAAAGGCGTGTGTATGGAAGGTGTATGACACGACGTTTGGATGTCCGTGTACACAGCGCAGTGATCGCTATGGTCCAGCAAATGCACATTCCCATCTGCTCACGTAGGCACCTGTGTGTGGGTGGTGGTGGGGGTGCTGTGTGCCTGAGTGGTGCCTGGGGTTGGAAGGTAGATAAGTCTCCCAGAAATAAGCACAAGTGGGCCCAGCCCTGGGCCTTGTGCCTGTTCGCACGGTCTGTGCAAAGTGGGATTCTAACCAACGTTTAGGTAGATGCCGTGTATAAATAAATGAGAGTCTCAATTTATGTTGTGTGCCAGTAAGGGATGAGTGGGGTGTGCAGGGGGACTGCTCCTGATTTTGCATGTTTGAAATGAAGCAGGGCTGGGGAAGCCACAGTCTTGGGCTTCTTGGAGGAGCCAGACTCCAGGAAAAGCTTTGGTTCGGGAGGGTGGCAGCACAGAAGCTGGTAGAAGGCTATAGAGCTGTTGGTGGCACAGCCTGTGGGAGGAACCAATAGTGGCCCCAGAGGGATGAATGAGGAGGGACAAGGAGGGGACTCTCTGAGGAAGTAGGGGGTGGCTGGGGTTGGGGGGGCAGGGAGGAAGCCAGAGGCCTTGGACAGTGGAGGTGGTTAAACCTCAGACTCAGCTGGAAAGGGCGTTCCCCCAGCAGGAGAGTCTGCAGGCCTACCCCAGAGCCGCCAGCACCCTGGAACACCCAACACCTGGGAACACCCAGAGCCCCAGCATTCAGATCACCTAGCACCCAGAGCCCCAGCACCCAAAGTCCCAGCACCCAGAGCACCAGCACCCTAGAGTACCCAGAGCCCCATTATCCAGAGCCTCCAGCAACCTGGAGCACCCAGCACTCTGGAGCACCCAGAGCCCCAGCACCCAAAGCACCCAGAGCCCCCTCATCCAAAGCCCCAGCACCCAGAGCACCCAGCACCCTGGAGCACCCAGAGCACCCAGTATCCTGGAGTCTGGACTGCAGGGGAGCAGCTGTACCTCCTGGCCTGTGGGCTGAGAAGGCCTCCTCAACGCAGGCCTGGGCCGAGCTGGTGTTCTTGGGGAGAGAGGGGATCTTCGCACCCTTTTTCTCCAGGAACCGTTTGAGGAGAAGATTGGAAGGGCTTGCCTTGCTGACTGCTCCTGGAAGCCAGGTTTGGAGAAGTTTCCCTGACCAGCGGGCCTTGCAGGGACAGATGGAGGACCAGCAGGGCTGAGGCAGGAAGGGCTCCTTCTCCAAGCCACCTCCACTTGTGATCTGCCCCTGAAGCCTCTCCTGACCACACCCGCCCTTGCCGGTCACCTCCTCCTCCTCACAGACCCCATAATTCAGTCCTTGAACACTTATAACTCTGTACCGTATGTCGCTTTATGGCCTCATTTTCCCCACCGTGTTCTCCTGTCCAGGGACTGTGATCCTCACATCCTGCTGACCCCTCATGGTGCCCATGAGAAAGCTGAGCTCAGAGTTGGGGTTCAGTAATCACTCACTTTTGGAGACTCTGCTCCACTATTCCCGTAACTTGTCCTTTCCCTCTGTTTGATCCACAAGCAGCAAAGCACTCCTCACATGTCCTGGGCCCTGAGCGGTGCAGCCCAGCACACGTTCCTACCCGGTGGTCCTCAGCCCGGCGACACGGCACTCCAGGGGCACTCCTGGGGCGTCTGGAGATGCTGGGGAGGAAGCCCTAGGTGTCCTGTGTCTGGGAAGCACTGATGGCTTTCAGTATGTGGGGACCAGGGTTGTTACCCGCTCCAAGTGTTGGCAGCTGGTCGAAGAATTGTTTTTCCACCTGGGATGCCAGCGGTGCCTGTTGCGAACTCAGTGTCAACTTGGGGAGGCCGGGGGAAGGCTGGGGCAGGATTGCCCATGAAGTCCCCTGTTACTGCTCTCTGGGTGCGCAGAGGAATGTGGGCCGGAAGTGACTCTGCGCAGCTCCTGTCTTTCCCAACAGCTTTCATGCGTTGCCGGCACACCTCGGAAGGTGCAATGGGCTGACTCCAAGCCAGGCTGGAGGGAAGGAAATTTTCATGTTCCCTCTTTACCACCCACCCACTCTTTCTTTCAAGGCACATTTTTGAGAAGGTGGCTGAAGCGTGTAGTACTTGGTCCTTAGCTTGGAGTGGCTCGGGTAAGAGTCTTTGGGAAAACAGGCAGGAGTGGAGGGCGCACCCAGGATGAGGTGAGTGCGCTCTGCTGCTCCTAGGCTTTTCACTGTCAGGGTGTCCCCTGGGAGACAGGTGTGGCGAGCGGGCAGCATGACTCAGATTGCATGGAGAGGCAGGCATCCTGCCTAGGGTGCGCTCTAGGGGTGGCGAGGGGCGGGGGTCAGGGCCACAGTGGGGACAGGTGGGTGGGGCCCAGAGATGGTGCTGCTGTCCACTTGCCATGCCCCTGAACCTGGCTGAGGAGCACAGAGCTGGGCGGGCTCCTGGTCTCGGCTTGCCAGGGCTCAGAGTCTGCCTGAACAAGGCCCCTCTTCCCTCTGGAAAGCACCTTGGAACAGGGTGGAGCAGGGGCAACAGTACCCAGCTGGGGGACAGGCAGCATGTGGCTCTGCTGTTTATCAGTTCTTCTGCTGTGAGACTCCCGGTGACCCCTTTGTCTCCTTTCGGTCCAGAGCAAAGATTGCTCTGACCCGGGTTATTTTTGATTTCATGTGGCTTCACCGCACAAGGGGTCCTGAGGTCACAACCATGTGATAGGTTCTGTCCTCATGTCCTCCCGCCAGCCCTCCTGCCAGCCCTGCAGAGTGAGCGGTCTCTTCATGTTCAGGGTGGAGACACCAAGGCCCCCAGCACTTGGGGAGCCCTAGGCCCTCATGGAGGGTTGGACAGCCAGCAAGTGGCAGCGCCTGAGTCAGACTCAGGTGTGACTCAGTGCAGAGCCTGAGCGTGTTGGCGCCTGTATGGCCGGCCTACTCCCAGGGGCAAGGCGTGCGCGGGCGCCTGTGAGGAGACGGCACCGCGGGCCCCCCATCCTACACCATGGGCTGTGAGCAGTGCCGTCCGCCCCTTGCTTTCGTTGCACATGTGTGCCCGTGGTGGGCAGGCCTTGTGGGCTTGTGTGGGGATGGAGCACTGTCCATGTTCCCATGGTCACATTGTCTAGGGCCTTCAGGACTGAGGCCTGTCTTATGGACTGACACAGCCTGTATGACGGAGGCTGCTGCCCTCGAGGAGCCCGCTGTCCCAATCTGCCTGGGTAGGGGACAGACTTTGTTCACAAACATGGAACATGTTTGGGAAGCGGGTGTGAGACATTAGCCTGATTCTCTGGGGACTGCAGGTGGGTTGCGGTGGTGGGCACATGCCAGGAACACAGAAGCTCAGGGGGCCAGCCTGGGACTAAAAGATGTTGTGGTGATGGGCTGCCGACTGGGCACTGTGACAGGAGGGAAAGCTGCACACAAGTATCTAGGAGGCTGGAGCCCCTGGGTGGCTCGGGTGGTCAGGCATCGACTCTTGGTTTCATTCAGTTCAGGTTGTGATCTCGGGGTCATGAGATGGAACCCCAGGTCGGACTCCACAGTGAGCTTGGAGTCTGCTTGGGGTTCCCTCTCTGCCTCTGCCCTTCCTCTGTGCCCTGTTTGTGTGCACATGCTCTCTCTCTCTTTCTATCAATGTTAAAAAGAATCTGGAAGATTTAGTTTAGAAGCAAGAGCTGAATGATGCAGAAAAGAGGCCTATTCTTCAGCAGGAAGAAAGGAAGACAGTCTCCTTCCTCCCTTGGAAACAGCGTTTTTTACTGCAGTTATAGATACCTAAAATCTGAGGGTCTTAGCCACGTTAAGAGTGCGATGTGGAGGCACTGAAAACCCTCATGCCGGTGCATGACCCAGCCCACAGCCTGTTTGTCATTCCAGCTGCAGCTCCGTGGATGAGGCTGCACGCCCGTCCTCCCTCCCAGCCCTAGCCCACTCCCCATGGAGTTGAGGGGAGGGCCTGACACAGCAGGTGCTTAACACCTGTGGAGTGGGCTGAGGTGACATCGTTGCAGAGGTTCCTGGGAGTTCCCAGATGTTGGCATGTCTTCAGCCAGCCCCCAAGCCGCCCCTGCCCCAGAGCCTGCAGCCCAAGGAGGGTTAAATGAAGGGGCTATGGCTGCGGGAACCACAAGCAGACCCTGCAGCAGAAGAAGTTGGGGCTTCTCTTCCATGGTCAGGACCTCCAGCCCCCTCCTGTCTCTGGTTCTCTTGTGCCTGCTTGCAACACCATGCTTGTCTCCGCTCTGACGTCTCATCCTGGGGGTCCAGGGGTCCGCTGGAGGGGGTTGGAAAGGTCACTTGAGGGGCGAGGGTAACCAAGTGCAGCAGCCTGTCTGCACTTGCATGTGAGGGGCACCCACGTCGATGGGAGTTTGTCCAGGAAGGGAAGGAAACCACCTGTGATGAGTGCCGTGGACCGGTCCAGAGCTCTGTCCCTCCTGGTCCCACCTTTCCCCAAGGGTGCGGGGCACATCTCTGGCTGGAAGCTGTGCTCCATTAGTGCACGCTTGTGTTTTGATGGGAACCCTTCTGGGTGCTGGAAACTCAGACCTGGATAACATCCTGTGCAGGAGGGAGATGTTTAGGGTTGGGTCATGCAGGGCGCTGCAGCTCTCCTGGGGGTGACATACTTGGGGGAGGGGTGGCTCCCTGCTGAAGGTGTTTTGGGGCAATTGCATAGCCCTGCAGGCCCCTCTCATGCCCCTCTTACCTCCAGGCCTGTGTGGTTTGGAGCTGGTCAGGCTGCGTCCCTCCCTGGGGCCCAAGCCCCGGGCAGATCCCCAGCATGACCCACAGTCGTGTTGGGTTTCTTAGACTAGAGGTGGCTGGTGCAGTGGCCTGTCCCGCCTCTTGGCTCTCCTCTGTCCACCCCATTTGCAGTTTCTTCATTGACCTTCAAGGGGAAAGAGGAGAGGGCAGGAGAGCTGGCGCTGCAGGGGGCCTGCCTTACAGGTCAGAGTCTAGGCCTCAGGGCCACAGCTCGTGGCGTGGGCACTGGGACTTAGAGTACGCTCTTGAGGCTTTGTCCCTGGGTCACCAGTCTGTGTGCTGGCTCCCAAACCCGAGGACTTTTCCTCTGCCTCGTGTGCACAGCCTGGAGGGGGCTGCACATATTCGCTGGGGCTTCCAGGCTCTTCTCCCCTCAGCCCTGCTCAGGGCCATCTCTGCTTTTTCCTCACATTGAGCCAGGTGTGAATCAGGAACTGTGGTTCTCCTTGGCTGGTGCTCACTCAGCCCTAGGAGCCCTGCTGTCCTCGGGGGGGGGGGGGGGGGGCCTCGCGCTGTCCCTGGGGGCCTCACCTACTGCCTGGGTGTGGTCAGCGCCACTGCTCCCTAAGGAAAGGGGGACACGGCTGTGGTGCCTGTGTGGAGTGAGCTTGTGAGGGCTGGGTACATCTCCAAGGTGCCGGTGGAGGTCCGCTGTGGAGCCTGTCCAACCCGACTGCCAGGACTCGCATGCCCAGCACCCTGCTGTGCGGCATGGCCGCAGGAGGACCTACAGGCTCCTGGGTGTTTGGGCAGCCTAGGGTCGAGGGTATGTTCTGAGCAGGTCACGTGTGTCTCACAAGGGGGCAATGACATTCCTGCTGCCATCCCAGCCCCTGCCCTGGCCTCACGACCTTCTCAGATGGGGCCGAGCTGACGTCTCCAGAGAGCTGCCCTGCAAGGCCATGGGCAGCATGACACCCAGAGTGAAAGCGGCCTCAGGAGCCAGGAGCCCTGGTTCTGGTTTCAGGTCTGTTTCTCGTTTCCAGGGTGAGTGTCATCTCTTTGGGATATGGTTTCCTTGCTCACAGAACGAGAGGATGAGAGCAGGGGGTCTAATCAGGTGGTCAGAGTCACCTGGGAAATGTTTTTATCCTTCAAGTGCCCAGGCCCTGCCCCTGGGGCAGCCCCTGCACCCCACAGAGCCCGGGTGTGTTCACCCAGGTAATCTGATGCAAGTGGGCTCCCAGGCCTGCTGGACCAGGTGTTCCCCGGGGTCCTCCAGATCTGGGCTCCCCCTCCCTACTTCCCTCTTTCTTCCTGGAAGTCTGGGAGTGCTGCCTAGGTGGTGTGCTCTTTGTTCTCGGCACTGTAAACACGCAAGGCATGCTCACCCCACGCTGTTGTGTGTGTGAAGCTGGGTAAGAGGGAGCTGAGAGAGAGGCCAGGGTGGGATAGCCCAGGATGACAGCCCAGCTCGTCTGGGGGATACCAGCACCTACTGCAGAGACCCCTGGGGGTGAGGTTGGGGTGTGGGCTTGGGCTGCATATCTGGGAAGGACACAGCAGATGCTAGAGGAGGGTTCAGCAGGTCTCCAGGCCTGTCCGAAGCAGACCTCAGGGCCCACACACTCTAGGGACTAGTCCTCGAGCCTGCTGGCACCCAGGGCAGAGCGGCCACACCAGTGAGGACTGACCTGGGGCACGGGAAGGGTCTGGACTAGAGCCCGGGCCCTGGAGACAGAGTTGAATTCACACCCTGCTTCATCACTGACGGGGTGACTGTTGTCAAGGCCGTCTTTACTCCTTTGCCTCATTTTTGTCATCTGTCACATGAGGGTGGCCAGACCCCCTCATGGGGCCGCTATGATGGTGAAACAGAAGTGTGGCTGACGTGTGGGTGACTGTTCGCTGGAGGTTGGAGCCACCTGGTCACTCTTATGAAAGAAAGGCTCAGCAAGGATATCTCCTGGGGTCTGTGGACATGCCTGTTGTCCTTAGCTGTGGGTGGCTGAGTCACCGGGCCCCCCAGGTGGGAGCGCAGCTGGCTGCCTTTTCCCTGCCCTGGAGCCCTCCACCAAGCCCCGAGAGTCCTCCCGCTCCCCTGGAAGACAGAACAGCTTCAGGATCCACGATCTGAACTTGAAACTCCTGTCTGTCCTTCCCCTGAGCCAAAGGCCTGCCCTCTGCCCTCTGCACAGAAGCTCCTGGCCACCTAGAAGAAGCACTGGGCATGTGGGGGGAGCCTAGGTGTCACCCGGGTGCCCTGAGGGGGATGCTTGGCTCTGTTAGGGTCTGAGACCCAGGCCCCCAGTACAGAAGGGAGCAAAGTGCTTATTGAAAGGCTCGTCTGTAGATTGCAGGCTGGGGGCTGGGGCTGCTAGGTTCCCAGGGCCTGGAGACAGAGGGTCTCCCTGCTCCAGGCCACCGGGGCTTCGGCTCGGTGCCTGCAGGGGTACTGTGCAGGCACGTCCCACCAAGGAGGGCAGCACTCTGGTCCATTCACCGTGGGGCTTTGGTCTCTGGTTGTCTGGGTTGTCTAGGCCCAGGAATGCCTGGCCTGGTGGGAAGTTGGCCAGGGAAGGTGCTGAGCAGGTGGGAGAGGTAGGGACATGTGGGCTCCATCCTGCTGGTCAGGAAGTCCTGCTGCCTTCTCCATGTCCCTGGGCTGTAATCCACTGTGAGCTGGCCCTTGGTGGGGCCGGGGAGAGGCTGGTCTCCACCCTTGGTAGGATAGCCCTGGTCCTCCTGGGCTGATTCAGGCCACCCTCCTCCCCTCCCTGCCTACCTCACCCTGCACCTGCTGTGCTACCTGACTCAGCATCCCATCCTCTGCCCTTCCCTCCCTTCCTGCTCTTCCCACCCTTCCTGCCCTTCCTCCTGAGTCCTGGTGGTTCTATCCCCAGGGCCCTCACCACACCTGGTTGGCCTCCTGTCTACAACCATTTTTATTTACTTACTTACTTACTTATTTATTTATTATGTTTTAAAGTCATCTCTGCGCACCTGGGGCCCGAACTCACGACCCTGAGATTCAAGAGTGGCCCTGCTGCTCAGCCAGCCAGCACCCCCCCTCCCCCCCAGATAGGCCGCAGGTTTCCTTGTCCCTTCCCTCAGAGGCATGCAGACACCTGATTCCCTCAGGAGGAGGTTGGCAGTGAAGGATAATGATTTGTTTGTGCTACAGTGAGAAGCCTTATTACCCCGGCCAGGTTGCTGAGGTCCTTCTCTGTCAGCCCCCCTCCACCACTTGGCTCCCACTGGGAATGGGGAATGGGCGTGTGGTCCCCTCCCGCCCCTGCCAGCCCTCTGCCATCGCCTCCTCCCCCTCCTCCTCCTCTCCCCCATTCTCCTTTCCCTCCTTTCCTTCTTCTTCCCCTCCCCCTTCTCCTCCCCTTTCTTCTTCCTCCCCCTTCTTCCCCATCTCCCCTCCCCCTCCTCTTCTTCTTCCTTCCCCTCCCCCCTCCATAGAGATGACCCTCCTCCTGTTGGCCCACCTGGTCAGCCCTCCCTCCAGGGTCATGGATCTGCCTCCCCCCCCCCCTTAACTGTCCTAGGCTCAGTTCTGCTTTTTATCAGGGTTCTATTCTGCGCTGCTGCTCTTCACCCTATATCCTGGGGCCACCGACAGTGTTACTTTTGACCCAGTTTCCCCTGGTTCTCTGGGCGCAGTCTCTTCAGAACGGTTCTGTGCAAATGTGTAGCGCTTGGTGGATTTCAGAATGTCCTCACATCCAAAAATTCTTGTGTGTTAGAACTAGGTAGACAAGGAGAGGCTCTTGGAGGTGAGTTCCTGGACGCCCTGTTTCATGGTGGCATCAGAACCCGGGCCAGGCCTCTGGTTTACACACTGCCTGCTGTGCTTACTCCTTTGCCTGCTGTGCTACTCCCTGGGGCTGCGGCCCCCCACCCCCCACCCTCCTGCACCTCTGACCCTCCCTGGATCCAGGAGCTGTCTTCTGGGTGGGGAGGACCTTGGCCCCTCTCACCCAACCCAGCCTCTGCCTGCCTCTTTCTCCTCCAGGATGCTTCCCCTTGAACTCTCCTTGCCTAGTGGCCATACACAGTCTTTGGATCCTTACTCATGTTCTTGTTCAGGGGTGCCTGGCTGGGTCAGTCGCTAGAGCGAGCGTGCAGCTCTTAATGTCAAGATGACGCGTTCAAGCCCCATGTTGGGGACAGAGCCTACTTAAAAAAAAAAGAATCATGTTCTTGTTTGGGTTTTGCCAGCTATATAGGAGTTTGTTGTTTTAAGAAAGTCTACTTTCTAGTGACACGTCTTTATTCATATAAATTATAGGGTGCTGATCCCCATGACAAAAAGAGATTTGCTTTTAGCAGCTGTCCTAGTGCATTGCTTTTAAGTGAATATTCATGGATTAGTTTTGGAAGAATGGAGATAAACCCAACACTAGTGTTAGAAACCATTGCTCTAAGGAGGAAGGAAGGCCTTTCTAGGGAACACCAGCTTTCTTTTATTTCTATATTCATTTAACAGGCAGGTTTTGAATGTGGCCCTGACTCCTAAGAAGGGCCTAGCACAGGAGACAGACAGAAACGTAATCACAAGAATATAATTGGTGGCACCACAGGGCCCCGTGGAAGCAGGTGGTCAGTGGGAAGCATCCTGGAGGATGGGCAGGGCACGCAGCTGCAGGGCAGGGCGAAGTGCTGTGCTTAAGGGAGTGAGCAGTGAACAAGGGCGCGGCGGTATAGAAGAACCCAGAGAAGTCCTGAGGTGTGCAGGGTGCCTGCCCCTCTGCCTTGCCCCCACACCAGCAGGAAACAGTGACCCCAAGGTGGAGTTGAAGTGGGGTTGGCGAGGCTCCAGATGAGCCATGCCTGGGAGATTGGCCTTAGGCGGTCAGATCTGAGCCTGAGGAAGAGCCTCTTTGGCCCGCCCACGGCGTGTGTCATCTGGGGGGCTGACAGATCCCTGGGGACCGGGGTAGTGCAACTTGGCCGCAAGATGCCCCCTTGGATTTGCCACCAGCTGCACTGCAGCAAATATGAAAGTCCTTGGACCCTTGGTTTTCTCGTCTGTGAAATGGGGTGATAGTCGTGCCTGGCCCCCTGCAGGTCTGAGGTGTACCTGACATGGTGACTGTGGGGTGCCAGAGGTTGGGGTGGTGGCTGCGCTGCCCCCGGGTATGAGGTGACAGAAGGGGTTCTGCTGGTCACGGACAAAAGCGCTTCTGTGGCAGGGCCAAGGTCAAGGTGCCCCGGTAGCGGGGGCCCAGAGGGAAGGCTGGGGAGGCGGCTCTGGGCAGGGGGTGCCCTCCAGGCCTCACCCCTCCCTCTCCCCAGAATGCTCTGGAGGCAGGTGGAACCTCAGAAGCAAGCTGTTCATCGTTTAGGGTTTGGGGTCTATTTTTAAATTTCTGACTGTGATGATATTTATTTTTTCTTTTCCCTTTCCCCTCTTCTCCAGTGCCACGGCAGAAAGGGACCATCTGTCCCCTGCCTTGCCTGTGGCCATTTTAGAACTGGCATCACTGCTGGCATTCTGACCCCTCCCGCCCTCCCTGACTTCCCCTGCACTGCCCTCCAGCTCCTGGGGGCCTCCCCTCTGCTCCCTCGAGGCCACCACCGAGGCTACCCTGTGTCCATGGGAGCTGGGCATGCAGGCGGCAGGGAGCTGCTTCCACCTCCTTGCTTCCCTCGCTGCCTCCCCAGTAGTGGTGTCTGTGCTTGTGCATGCGTCGTGTCAGGACCTGTGTCTGCCTCGGTATGCGTGCAGGTCCAGGTCACGTGAGCATGCTTCTGTAGCAGAGACCCAGGAGGAGGGACTCGAAGCTCCCGCCCCCCACCACAGAAACCATCCGGGTTGTCCGGTTCAGAGAACTGAGGGCTCAGCCTCCCTGGGGAACAGAGACTAGGGATGGAGGGTTGGTCTTGGAGGGTGGTGAATATGAGGAGGGAGTTTGTGCAGGTTTTGTTTACTACTGGGTGGGGCAGCCGAGGGGGTGGTGAGGGCCTCACCTCTTTTCCTTCCTTCTCCCTCAGGTTTTGCTGACTCCTCTCCTGGGTGGGCTTCCTTCCCCACTGGGAGCCTGTCCCCTGTCTCTCTGTTATGGGCTTTGGCTTTGAGCCTGCTTCCTGGGATAGGAACTAGAGATGCCTCCCCCCAGACTGGCTTCCCTGGGAGGGCATCTAGTCTCTGCTGGGCTGGGAGGAGGAGGTGATGTGTGGAGACTCCTGCCACCCACCAGCCCACATGCACTCCCATCTTCCTCACGCACACTCACTCTTTCCCACAGATACCCCACCCCCACCCCACCCCCATGCTTCTCTTGTGCTTGCACATGCACATGGCGTTGGCCTGCTCCTGCTCCCAGCTCAGTGGAGGATGGGGTGGCATGCCTCTGTCGGAGGACTGCCCTCTCCATGGCTCTGCTGGCACCAAGGTGCCCTGTGTCCCTGTGGGCAGCCCCACCCCACAGCCCTTTCCACTGCTCTGGTCTCCCTGTAGTCCTGGGGTTGGCACTGGGGCTGAGGGCAGATCTGAAGCTGCACGTGCCTCTGTTTTAGCACTTAGGTGCCAGGGCTGTGGGGGTGGCTCTGTGACCATTGCCCAGTTCCTGGGAGTGAGGGCTCCTCCCCAGCCTGGGTCCTGGTGCCACAGGGCCTTTGCCCCTCTTCCTCTCTGGGTGGGCCTGTGGAGTCACAGGATGAGCTCGGGCTAACAGGCCTCTTGTCTTTCTCTGGGAGGCCGCAGGACCTGGCCCAGTCTCAGCCCCAGGTGAACAGAGGCTCCCTGGGCCCTGGCAGCCTGCTCTTCCTGGCCCGAGAGGTGTGCAGCTCTCATTGGGTCCCTCTGTGGACCAGAGGTCCTCCCTCTGCGCCTAGAGCCCCTTCCCTGTCTGTGTGTCTCCCACAGGTTCCCTGGTGAACCTGTCTCCTGGCAGTGGGGACGTGGCCCCCTCACCCCCAAGGCCCCGCCTCCTGTCCAGGGCTGGAGGGCACATCTGAGCCCAGGTTATGGCCGAGGGACCTGCCAGGACACATCCCAGTGAATAATCAGGGCTGGGCCTGCCGCGCAGGACAGACCAGCCCTCCCCCATCTCTTTCCCAGGGACTTGCGGCCCTTCGCCAGGCCTTACTGTTCTCTTTATTTCTGCCGCTGGAAAGCCTCCTAGAGTTGCTTGGGAATTCTGAGTGGATGGACCCTTCCTGCTTTGGCTCAGTTGGAGGAGCATGTGGCTCTTGATCTGAGGTTATGAGTTGAAGCCTCATGTTGGGCATAGAGCTTACTTTTAAAAAGTAAAATCTTAAAAAAGACCCACGGGTCAGCAGAAGAGGAGGGGGTGTGTTGTCCCGTCCTGCCTTCTTGTCCCGCCGCGGCCTGATGCCTCACTGATGCCTCACGTTGCAGCACAGGTGACTCGTCCACATGTTCGTTCTCTCCTCTCCGTGTTGGTGTCTAACTTAGAAGCTCCTAGAAGGCAGAGCCAGGTTTAGAGAGGCATTGTTTGACAGGCACTTAAAACAGCTGTGGCTAATATTGTTAGCAACTGTGTGTCCTTAAAGCCCTTCATGGACCCCCTACGGCTCGCGGGTTTTATCTGCAGGCAGAGTGGATGCCGAGGAAGTGGCGTCCACCTGTGGGCACGGCGATCTGAAGGCCACTGGAGGACAGGCCCGGACACCAGCATCAACCGTGCCAGGTCTGGGCCTCTTACAAGAATTGTCACTCCCACCCTAGGGTGCTGGCAGCCCTTTGCCTGTTCGGTCACCTGCCCCTCTTCCCCTAGACCACTCTGGGACTCTGGAGCCCTCCTGTCTGTTTGTAGGTCCCTGCCCCTGTCACTTACCCCCACCCTGGCCCTCTGTTCCTTGAACCCAGTCTTCCGTGACTGCCCCTGCCCCCTACCACACCGCAGTCTCTGGGCCGGATGGTGAACCCCGCCAGTGTGTTTCTTTTGGGAGGTGGTCCCAGCCTTCATACGTACAGAACCTAACGTTTGTCCCACCGCTGCATGAAACGGCTCTAGGTTCTGGGGGACAGGAAGGAAAGTGCCAGCTGGCGCTGGGCCCCCAGGCCCCGACTGGTGGCCTTGCTGGTTATCAGAGTTCCATTCGGTCCCGATTTAGGAGCTTGGGCGAGCCTGGGGTGCGCCTGGAGAGCCCACAGCGCAGGGGACAAGGAGCCAAGGCCAGTGTGCACCCAGGTCTGTCCTGGCCAACTGAGTGGGTACAAAGGGATGAGTGGGTACCCTGAGAAGGATCCAGGCACCGGGCTCCACTGTAGCTTACTGATGTTTGTCGGGCCCCCGGCCTGTGCCCAGTGCTGGGCGGCGGGGGGGTGAAGGTGGGAGGGTCCTAGAGCCAAAGGCAGTGCTTCCAGGGCATGTGGGGCCTTGCTGGGGTCACTGACTCCGGTGACCTCTTTAAAGGGGGATGTAAGGGACACCTGGGTGGCTCTGTCATTTGAGCATTGGACTCTTGATTTCGGCTCAGGTCATGATGTCAAGGTCCTGGATGGAGCCTTGGGTCCTGCTCCACACTCAGTGGGTACTCTGCTGGAGAATCTCTCTCTCTCCCTCTGCCCCCTACACCCCTGCTGTAGGTGCTCTCTCTTTCAAGGAAAAAAAAAAAAAGAAAAGCCAGGTTTTAAGACAGAGGAAGAGAGTGTGATGGGACTGCTCCCTCAGTTCTGTGCCCTTGGGTGCCTCCTGGCCGGGCTGCTGCCTCTTCTGCCTCCAGCCCTTTATCCCTGGGCCTCTGGCATGAAGCTTCCCTTGCTGCATCTGGCCTGCCGGTCACGCGTTAGGTCACCAGCATCCAAGTCTCTCCCATGCACTCACGTGGGCCTGGTGCTGGAAGGAAACAGGTCAAGGGGCTGTGGTCCCTGGGGAGTGGTGTCCCGAGTGTGCAGGTGGCAGCAGTGCCTGCGTGCAGCCCCCATGAAGTGGCGGGGGCGGGGCACAGCACCCCATACCCTGGCTGTGCCACAGTGACCTCCCTGAGGCAGCGACCTCCCCAAGGCTTCGGGTGCCTATCTCCCATCCTGTGCATCAGTCACAGATTCTAGCGCTTGTATGACGCCCTCCGCTGCTTCCCTGTGCACTGAAAACTCTGAGGTTGGAATGTATGGGGAATGGGGGCGTGAGAAGTGCTTAGGTACAGAGGCTCTCGGGAGTGACACAGCAGTACGGACTGTCCCTTTCCCTGCACCACAAAAGTACAGTTGACCCTTAACCACCACGGTGTTGGGGGCACGCGTGCCCCACCCGGTCAGAAGCCTGCAGGCAACTCCTCCCAGAGAGCCTAGCTGCAGCAGCCACTGACTGCACACCCCCGGAGCACAAGCAGAGGGGCGGCTGCATTCCTACACTGTGATTCACTGCCGTGTCCTGAGCTTCACGGCCCCTGGCATAACGTGGGGTGGGAGCACACGGCCCTTAGGTGGCAGCTGCCTAGGGCGTGGCCTGCAGCATTTGCAGGCATGGGGTGAGTGCTGGGGAGGTTTTCTTACCTTGTTGAAAGGGAATCCGGAGAAATTAAGTGACTCGTTCCCAAACACACAGCCTGTTAACCACAGAGCCAGGAGATGGAATCCAAGTTCCCTAACTCTTAATCACTCAAGTGTTATATTTTATAATTTTCTGTGTTTGGTTCAGGACTCTTTCAAATGTGTTAATAGACCGAAAGCACTCTGAGGGTTCCCTTCCATGTTCCTAGGGTCGCTTGCCTAGCACGGAGACTGTCACTAATCAGAGTAATTTATTAAGTGCTGTGGGAAGTTCTCTTAGGCTTATTTTTCTTTTTTACATTTTTCTGGATTTTAAATTTTTAAAATTTATTTATTTATTTGAAAGATTTTGTTTATTCATGAGACACACACAGAGAGGCAGAGACACAGGCAGAGGGAGAAGCAGGCTCCCTGCAGGGATCCCAGTGCGATACTCGATTCCAGGATCACGACCTGAGCCCAAGGCGCACAGTCACCCGCAGAGCCACCCAGGCATCCCCATGTGGCCTTTTGATCAGCTTCTTTCACTTCCCATGTTTTCCAGGTTCATCCGTGTTGTAGTGAGTATCAGTGCTCCCTATTCTTTCATTGCCAAATAATACTGTCATATGGATACATCACATTTATCCGTCCATCAGTTGGTGGACGTTGGGGTTACTGCTACTCCAGCTGTCGTGAGTAAAGCTGCTGTGAATGCTGCATGTACGGATTTCTTTTGTGCACATGTGCTTTCAGTCCTTCCGGTCGTGTACTTGTGGGGTCGTGTGATAACTCTTTGTTTACATTTTGAGGAACTGCCACGCTGTTTCCCAGAGTGGCTGCACCATTTTACATTCCCACCAGCAGCGTATGAGGGTTCCATGTCCCTGCCAGTACCTGTTGTTGTCTGTCCTTGTGATCATAGCCGTCTCAGCAGCTGTGAAGTGCTATCTTGTGTGGTTTGGGTTCGAATGTCTCTTGTGACTGAAGTCAGTCTTTTCGTGTGCTTCTTGGGCACTATATATCCTTGGAGAAATGTCTATTCAGATCCTTTGCCCATTTTTTAATTGGCTTATTTGTCCTTTTATCGTTATTCTTAGGGAGTCCTTTTTATATTCTGGATACAAGTCCCTTTCCAGATATAACTCCCTTATCTGATATAACATAAAATATTTTTTCTCATTATGTGACCTTTTCACTTTCCTGCTGGTGTCCTCCGAAGCACAAAAGTTTTAAATTTTTAGGAAATCCAACTTATGTGTTTTTTTTCTTTTTTGGTGTATGCTTTTGGTGTTATTTGTTAAGAAACCATTGCCTGGGGCAGCACTGGTGGCCCAGTGGTTTAGCGCCGCCTTCAGCCTGGGGCGTGACCCTGGAGACCCGGGATCAAGATCCACATCATCGGGTCCCTGCATGGAGCCTGCTTCTCCCTCTGCCTGTGTCTCTGCCTCTCTCTCTCTCTCAATCTGTGTCTGTCATGAATAAATGGGTAAAATCTTAAAAAAAAAAGAAAGAAAGAAACCATTGCCTGCCTGATCCAAGGTAGTGAAGATTTACTCCTGTGTTTTAAGATTTCCATGGCTTTAGGGGGCAGGAGAAAAAATATTTCTATGATTTTAGAGCTTACATTTTTAGGTCTGTGATTCATTTTAAGTTAAAATTTTTATGGTATCAGGTAGGAATCCAGCTTCATTCTTTTGCATGTGGATGCTCAAGTTGTCCCAGCACCATTTGTTGAAAAGACTATTGCAGGGCATGTTGGTGGCTCAGTCAGTGAAGTGTCTGCCTTGGGCTCAGGTCATGATCTCAGGGTCCTGGGATTGAGCCCCACATGGGACTCCCTGCTTGGCAGGTAGTATGTTTCTCTCTCACCCTGCTCATGTTCTCTCTTCTCTCTCTCTCTCTTTCAAATAAATAAAGTCTTAAAAAAATAAAGAAGAAAAGAAAAGATTATTGAGTGCCTTGATAGTCTTGTTGAAAATCACTTGACCACAAGTTTAAGAGTTAAATTTTAGATTCTCAATTTTAGTCCATTGATCTGTGTGTCTGTCATTACGCTGTATCTATCTTGATGACTGTAGCTTTGTTGTAAGTTTGACGTCAGAAAGTGTGAATCCTCCAACTTTGTTCTTCTTTTTCAAGACTGTCTCTGTGGGATCCCTTGCATTTCCATATGACATTAGGATAAACTTGTTAACTTCTGTAAAAATGCTGGGATTTTGATAGAAGTGCAAATCTGTAGCTTTTAGCAGTATTAAGCCTTCTGATCCATGAACATGGGAAATCTTTGTTTACTTGGGTCTTTAACTTATTCCAACAGTGTTCATGTTCAACTCCTCCTTTCCTCTTTCCCTCCTCTTGTTAGTTATCTGTACCCTTGTCCCTGGCCCTCCCCACCTCCCAGCATCTGGCTGGACAAGAACCGAGCTGCTGACAACAGAGTTTGAGCACCCAGAGGAAGAGCTGGAGACCACTTCTGCAGCATGATCAAGGAGCTGGGCCTGCATGCAGGGTGGGTCAGGGGAGCCAGGACTGCCTCCAGAGGCGCCTGCACACCCCTGGTAAGAGAATGGCCGAGCTCACGGACATGTGAAGCCAGATCCGTGCACAAATCCCACCTGAATCAGGCCCTGTGAATGCTCAGGCCTGTAGGGGAGAAACCCAACCGGGACCGTAGCAGCAGCAGCACGGCTGGAAACCCCGCGGGGGACGTATGCACATGTGTACACTTGAGGCCAAGAAATCCATCCGGCAAGCTTCCCCGGTCCTTGTCGTCTCTTCTTCCCTTCCACAGGCATGAGAGAGCTTCCCGTTTTGAAAACCCTTTGTCCGACCCTGCTGCCATGTCATCTGTTTCCCGTTGCACCTGGCCAGGCTTCGGCACAGGGTACTGTGCCCATAGGCTCCCCTTCCTCCTCGCCTGTACCCCCCCCTGCCCACCCTAGTCGCTGGCCTTCTGCCCCCTGGCCCCCAGCTGTGGTTCCCACATCGGTTCCCAGTGCTGCCCCAAGCTGGGGGCCGGCAGGGCTTTCCTCGGGCCTGTGTGCCCATCTGTCCTGCCATCCATTGTTGAGCACTGGGCTCTTCTGTTTATCCGTCCCTATAGCTCAGCCTGGTTGTCCACTCTCTGTCTTTGTCTCTAGACTCTCGTTTCTAACCTCCTGATGTCTCCCAACATTGCAAAGTCAGCGACCAGACCACAGTGTTGTCCCTGGCCTAGCCCCACCCAGCTTATCGCTCCCCCCCGCAACACACACACACAAGCTCTCACTTTCCTGTGGCCAGCTGACCTTGGACGCAGCCTCCAGAGCGCCCCTCCATCCTGCACTGTCTTCTCCAGGAGCTGGCCTTACGTGCCCTGCCCGGTTTTAGTTCTGTCCCTGAAGCTGTGCAAGGGACCCCTCACCCAGTGCAGCCCCCGCTCTGTGCACCAAAAAGGCCCCAGGCAGTTAGCTGTTCACTCAGGACACAGCTGATGCCCAAGACCCCCTAGGCTCTGCCGGGCAGCCTCCTGGTGCTTGCCTGCTCTGGCACAAAATCCTTGACGGCTGCCTGTCCTCATTGGGGTACTTGGCCTGTAAGTCTCAAGGTCTATCCCGGACCTTCCGTGTTTCTCGTGTGTCACTGAGCTCCCTTTGCGCCTAATTGGGGAGTTGTCACCCAGCTGGTGCTCAATAAATGTTTAACAGTTAATGAAGGAAGAGAAAGTTGCCTGACAGATCTCCCCTGATTAGGGCCTAGGCTGGCCCTGGGTGGGTGTAGACACTCACTCAGAAAGTATTTATTGGGTGGTTAATGATGAGGCAACTTTGAATACCAGACACTGAGGTGTTGGGTCTCTTCTGAGAGCCACAGGGCCCTGCCGGCTTGCACACAGGAGGAAGGGCAGGAGGGTGAACCTGGGCCACAGACAGAGGAGGGGCGAGGATCTAGGGGGGGTGAGGATGAGGAGGGATGAGGACAACGAGGAGGAGTGAGAAGGAAGAGTGGTGAGGACTGAAGAGGGGTGAGGACTGAGGAGGGGCTGCCCAGCATTTAGAGGAAGATAGCAGGAACGGGGATGTTTGGAGGGGAGGAGGGGTAGCGATAGGTGGGGAGCAGGTCCTGCATTGGCCCAGGGTGGGGAGCCCTCTGGAGCTGCTCTGTGCCAGGGGCTGAGCCCCACGATGCCGTCACAGGTTTGCCTGAGGGTTTGCGGCTTTGTCCCCCCCATCGCCCTTCCCTGGAGGCCCTTCCCCGGAGGCACTGGTTTGTGGGTCAGGAAACCGGCTTGGCGCCACCACAGAGCTGCCCCGGAAATGGAGTCTGACCCGAGGCCTGCTTTGCCCGGCACTCCTCGAGGCTCTCCCCTAGCCTCTGAGGAAGAGGCCTGATCGATTGGGTGTGAGGTCACAGAACTAGGCCCGCCCATGTGCGAGGTTAGGCCTCTCCAGTCCATCCTGCTTCCCCATTTGGGCAGAAATCCCCGCCATGAGTCCCGTTCTGTCTCCGACCCCCTGGGAAAGCTCAGTAGATATAAGGAGGGACTTCCCAACAGGCTGAGTTCAGAGGCTCCCCAAGCAGATGAGCCCTTCTGCAGGGGGCAGATGAGAGCCTGTGCAGGCCCCTGGTCATGCCGTCCCCCTGCAGTGACAGTTTCTCCCTTTCCCGTGGGGCCTGCTGTGTTCTCAGCCCCCGGGTAAGGTGGTTATGTCATCATGTTTCGGTTTGGGGGCAGCCTCAGCCGGAACTGAGTGAGCGAGCCCAGCACCAGGAGGCTCGGCCCCGTCCCTCTGGGAGCTGACACCCACCCAAGTGCCCAGTTGGGGTTCGCAGTAACACGTGCCCAGGGGGCTGTGCAGGGAGCGGGGTGTGGTCCGGCCTTCATTTCCCTTGCTGAGAAGTGGGCATAGATACCGTCTTCAGAGGCCTCGCCACTGTCTCCCCACCATCCACCACGTTCACGGCAGCTTCCCTTCGCTGGTGGTGGCCGAGGAGTGGAGAAGGGTTCTTCTGTTTTCCAGAAATCCTATCCTGGTTTTCAGAACCGGGGAGAAAGGAGTTTCAGTTTAGGTACTTCTCAGATGATTGGCCCAGAATTGTTTTTGGTGACGTCCTCACTATGGGTCCCACATGTCCAGCCTGCAGGTGGCTGAAGGAAGGCCTGCCCAGAGAGTGTGGGTGGCCTCCCGCAGCTGCACCTGCTGCCCTGCCCTCGGTCCAGCAGGCAGTGAGCCTCTGTGGAGGCTTTGTCTGCTCCTTCAAGTCTCTTCCTGGCACCTCCTGGCTCCAGAGAGCAGGCACTTACAAGGGCTCCACCCCCACCCCCAGAGGCCCTCTCTCTGTCCCCTGCTCTCCTGCCCTGGGTCTCAGGAGGATTGGGGAAGAAGCAGGAAAGGGCCAGGTGGAGGGCGCTTCTGGATTTCTAACCTCCTGCTAGCTTTCCTCACCCGTGCTTTTAAAAAACCATCACAGTGATGATTATCTTTTATTACACACTCTCTATGCCAGGCACCGCCTGGAGCTCATTATGGCTATCGCGTCATTTACAGTTGACCCCAGCTCCAGAGGCATGCACTGGACACCCACATTTTGCAGATGAGGGTGCAGCTGCTCAGGGTTCGGCATATGGGATCAGGGGCAAGTGTGGAAGGCCAGCTAGGCTCTGGCCGCTGTCATCTCTTCCCCTTCTTCTGACTTCTCCAGAAGCACAGCTGGCCGTCTGGTTCCCTGCAGCCCCCTTGTGATACACCTGTGCTCACTCATCTGACTGAATCCCTCTCTCCGCTCCCTGGTCACATTGTCCTGTTCTCCAGCCCTGACACCTTGTTCTTTCTACCTCCTGCCCCTTCCCTCCCCGCAGGACCCTGCTGGAATCTTCGAGCTGGTGGAAGTGGTCGGCAATGGAACTTACGGACAGGTGTACAAGGTGAGGCGCTAATGGTGCAGGAGCGTGGCGCTCCTCCATGGGGTCCCTTAGGACATGGGTGGCGGGTAGTGGGCCCTAGGTCTGGGGACTTTGAGGGGTGCTGGGAGAGGAGGAGGGAGGGTAAAAGCAATGCAGGAAGAAGGCCCAAGAAGTGGGGTGTTCTTGCTGGCCTGTGTGCTGAGTCTCAATGAGTCCTGAGTGCAGCAGGTGTAGGCCTGGGGCCTGGTGGATGTGGGGAGGAGCGCAGGGGGCGGTGGTGTGTCTGTGTGTGTGTGTGTGTGTGTGTGTGTGTGTGTGTGTGTGTGTATGCATGTTTATGTGCATGTGTTGGGGCTCACCTGAGAGTTCAGAGCAGAGCTCAGGCCCCGGTTCAGCTTTGGCTCCTTCCAAGACCACAGTGAGACCCAGCCTCAGGTTGGTGGAGTCCCAGGACCTCTTGCAGAAGGGAAGTGGTTTTCTAGAACTCCCACTGCTGGCCTCCAGCAGGCCTTGCTCTGGGGGCTACCCCTCTCCTCCCCACAGGAGCACTTCCCCAATGCTTGTCTCTGTACCCTGGCCAGCCCAGCCCGACCACAGGTCACATGTGGAGAGGGAGGCAGCTGGGCAGAGAGGGGGCAGAGAGATGTTCCAAGTACATGCTGCCCCAGAGCTGGAGGGCCCCAGGGCACACCTGCCCTCTTGGTCTCCCAACTTGATGCTAAGGTTTTCCATAAGTCTCTGCAATCTCAGGGGCTGCTTCCTGGGTCACTGGGACCCCCATGTAAGCTCTGGGGGACAGGCATCCCCTCCCCCATTCACCCATCACCAGCCTGGTCGTTGCCATGGAAATAGTAGCTCTGTTCTCCTGTTTCTCTGGGCTTGGGGTCTCAAGTGACTGCTGAGGATAATGATCTGGGATCTCTGCTCCCCTTCTCTGCTTCCCTCTCCCCCAGGAAGCCTGGACTTCCTTGACCAGGGCTGGGATGGTTCCTGGAGGAATGTCAGAAGGATAGGGGGTGGATGAGGGATGCCAGGGATGTACCCTAGAAGTTACTTCCCGTTAGCACCGGGGATGGGGCATTGCCAGGCCAGTCAGCCTTCTGTGTTTCCCAGAGGTCCCTAAAATCCCAACTCTATCTTTATTCTGTCCTGCCAATGATAATAGAAAGCCTTGGAGGGGGATCCCTGGGTGGTGCAGCGGTTTAGCGCTTGCCTTTGGCCCAGGGCGCGATCCTGGAGACCCCGGATCGAATCCCACGTCGGGCTCCCAGTGCATGGAGCCTGCTTCTCCCTCTGTCTATGTCTCTGCCTCTCTCTCTCTCTCTGTGTGACTATCATAAATTAAAAAAAAAAAAAAAGAGGGATCCCTGGGTGGCGCAGTGGTTTAGCGCCTGCCTTTGGCCCAGGGCGCGATCCTGGAGACCCGGGATCAAATCCCACGTCAGGCTCCTGGTGCATGGAGCCTGCTTCTCCCTCTGCCTGTGTCTCTGCCTCTCTCTCTCTCTCTCTCTGTGACTATCATAAATAAATAAAAATTAAAAATAAAAAATAAAAAATAAAAAAATAAAAAAATAATAAAAAAAAAAAGAAAGAAAGAAAGCAAGCAAGCAAGCCTTGGAGGGGGACAGTTCTGGGAAAGGCTTCCTGACTGGGGCAGGCCGGGGCCGGAATGCAGGAGGCAGTTTGTCTGGCATAGAAGGTGCCAGAGAGGCAGAGCCCCTCCTCCAGCTGCTCCCAGCTCCCTCCAGTGGGGAAGGATCTCCTTTACTTCCTTCTCAGCTTCCAAACTGTGGGAAGTCCAGAACAGAAGTGACTCTGCCGTGTGTCCCTAAGCTGTTTTAGGGGAGGAGACCCTTCATCTTTTTTTTTTTTTTTTTTTTAGTATTTTATTTATTTATTCATGAGAGACAGAGATACAGGCAGAGAGAGAAGCAGGCTTCCTGCGGGGAACCCAATGCAGGACTCTATCCCAGGATCCTGGGGTCACGCCCTGAGCTGAAGGCAGATGCTCAACTACTGAGCCACCCAGGCATCCCAGAAACCCTTCATCTTTATTCAGCTTAGCACTTGGACTCCAGGCTCTATAGTTGTTCTTGGAAGCCTGTGCCCGTCCCTGTGCCTGACCCATAAGTGAAGTGTCCAGTCGCCACAGGGACACTTTCTAAGACAGAGAAGAGCCAGAAGGTGTGTCCTGCCTCAGAATCAAGCCGTCCCTGGTTGTAGACTCAGACCCTCCACACCTGGCTCTCTGTCTTGCAGGGTCGGCACGTCAAGACTGGGCAGCTGGCTGCCATCAAGGTCATGGATGTCACGGAGGTAGGGAGCAATGAGGGCAGAGGGCGGGGCAGGGCCCTGAGGAGGGCTGGGGGCTCTTGGGCTCACTCCTCCCATGTCCCCAGGATGAGGAGGAAGAGATCAAACAGGAGATCAACATGTTGAAGAAATATTCTCACCACCGTAACATCGCCACCTACTATGGGGCCTTCATAAAGAAGAGCCCCCCCGGGAATGACGACCAGCTCTGGGTGAGTGGTCCCCACTTCCCTGTGTCCAGGCTCCCTCACAAGTCCCCTGCCTCTGGATGCACAGCGCCTCGTGACTCACGTGGAGTGCCCACATGCTGTGGCCTCTGTTTGGGTGGCCAAGGTGGCCTGGGCTTTGCCTACGCCTCTGTCCTGACCAGGAGCTTACACTGTGCGTGACACACAGTGAGTGACAGCATAACCCTCGCACGTGCTGGGAAAGGTAGTGAGCCCGTTGGTCCTGCCTTCACGCAAAACCGCGGGGGAGCCATGTCCCCAAATCCCTGTGCATGGTGTGGCAGGGCTCGGAGGCTCCTGGTGGAGTGCACACCCTTCCAGATAATCTGTCTAACCCAAACTCGCTGTGGCTCCTTTGGGCCTCCACCAGATTCTCTCCTGGCCCAGAACATTCCTGAGAGACCTTGCCCTCCCAGGCCTGGGCTCGTTCCCAGCCTCGCCCCTTCTGCTACACGGCCCAGCCCCCAGCCCCCAGGAAGAGAGCTTAGGGTGCGTGGTGGCCGTGGTGGTGGGCTTGGGGCTCATTCTAGGTCTTCCCTCCTACCAGTTGCCAGACAGGTACTTACTGAGTGCCTTCTGTGTACCCTGCTTCCAAGGCATTCAAACACACTATACCCAAAGCAAGGGGGGCAACACTCCACTGGGGTCTACCTGCCAGCTGTGTGTGAGTGGGCGATCACGGGGACCAGAGGCTAGCTGCTTGACTGGGCACCTGTCCTTCCCTCCACCCCCTCTCCTGGGCTTGTTGGAGGGAGAGCCCTGGGCATAGATGCACAACAGGCAGTCTCCATATCACTTGTTGAATGTACACACATCCCCTCCAGCCTTTTTCTGCATCAGATGTGGCTTTTGTGCAGTGAAACACCTGGACGGGCCTCCCAATCCCCGGGGCGCTGACGTGGCCACGGCCTCTGCAGGTCCCACTGGGATCTCCACAGGTTCCCTCCTGTAGCCCCCTGGCCAGGCGCGCTGCTTTGCCTACAGCAGGCCTGGAGAGTTGCAGGTTCTTAGTCTCTTTCTTGCCTCTGGGCTAGGCCTTGGCCAACTTCTTTGCTGTGAAGGGCCTGGTGGTAGGTGTCGGGGGTCTGTAGACCCTATAGTCTCTGCCACAGCTCCTCACCCTGGCTGCTGAGCCATGAGAGCAGCCATATACGCCCTGCATACATGAACGGAGATAGGAATGTCACTGTGTCCCAGAAGCCTTTGTTTAGGACTCTGAGACTTGAAATTTTTATGATCCATATTTTGATTTTTTTCAACCATTTAAAAATGTAAAAAACACATTTATTAGTTCCCTGGCCAAAGTTTGCCAACCCACACTCCAGGGCAGCAGTTCTTGTTTCAGGGTGAAGGGTGCCCAGGGGGACCTGACAAAAGCATGTCCCCCCCCCCGAGGGAAATGCGTGCATGCCCATCATTCTGGCTACAGTTTCCAGGGTTCCCAGGGCGCCTTCTTGGGATCCGTCGGCCCTGCCTGCCCTGTTGCCGCTGCATGGCCTCCTCTCCCTGGCTCAGGGAGCTCCTTGGCTTCCACAAGGAGTGTCCCCTGGTCTGCACACCATTTGTGCCCTCCTCTGGGGGGGTGGGGTGGCTGGCAGGGGCGGAAGGCCCTGCCTGATGGATGCTCCCCTTTCTTTCCCTGGTGCCGTAGCTGGTGATGGAGTTCTGTGGGGCTGGCTCCGTGACAGACCTAGTGAAGAACACAAAGGGGAATGCCCTGAAGGAGGACTGTATCGCCTACATTTGCAGGGAGATTCTCCGGGTGAGCGCCCACTTCCCCCTGCTCCAGGCCAGGCCTGCCTGCGGGAGGGAGGCCGCGGAGGGAGGCCGCAGCCGTGTCGTCTTCGCAGGCATCAGCGGCGCTGGGCGGGTAGGGTAGACACGGAGTCCCAGCTCTGGAGAACCATCATGGCGCCTCCGCTGCCTCACAGCTGCCCTGCCGGCACAAGGAGACCTCCAGGGACTGCTGCTCTCAGGACAGTCCCCTTGGATGCAGCCTGTGCCTGGGCTCCTGGATGGGGAGGGGCCGCCTCTTCGGCCCAGCCTGGTCGGCCCCTCTTCGCGGCTCACGTCCACACACTCCCGTGCCCTCCTGCCCCAGGGTCTGGCCCATCTCCATGCCCACAAGGTGATCCATCGAGACATCAAAGGGCAGAACGTGCTGCTGACAGAGAACGCCGAGGTCAAGCTAGGTACGCACGTGGGGCCTCTGACCTCCAGGACTTAGTGTGAGGCCCCTCATTCCCCCTGCTGGCTCATGTCACCTGCCTGGAGGCTGGGAGTCTTGCTCCTGCCCTGAGAGGCCTTGCCCCTTGCTGGAAATCACTCCAGAAGTTTCCTTTGCTCCCTGCATGACCCAGATACCTCTGGGGAGGTGGGACGTTTCGGCTCCTCCTGCCTGTCCCTTGGCCCTCGCCCATTGGTTTTCCCCCAAGACACAGGGAGATTAGGTGAGGCTCTTCGGGATGCTGATGGGGTGGAAGGGGTGCCAGGGAAAGTCTGGGTGCTGCCCTTGGGGCACATGCAGGTGGGGGCCAGGATAGAACAGATGCGGCCCTCTGTTAGGACCCCTCCCTCTGTGTCTTCCCAGTGGACTTTGGGGTGAGTGCTCAGCTGGACCGCACTGTGGGCAGGCGGAACACTTTCATCGGGACCCCCTACTGGATGGCCCCAGAGGTCATCGCCTGTGATGAGAACCCCGATGCCACCTATGACTACAGGGTACGGAGTGAGGGATGGGGTGGGGTGGGGTGGGGGGGCATCCCTGAAGAAGCCCAGGGGGTGGGGTGAGGAGGGCTGTCATGAACATGCCCCTGTCCCTCCTCCCCCCCCCCCCTCTGCAGAGTGACATTTGGTCTCTAGGAATCACAGCCATCGAGATGGCAGAGGGGGCCCCCCGTAAGTGAGGAGTCTGGGCATGGAGGGAGCCCCAGAGGGGCTGTGGGGGGCGGGCATGGGTCTGGGGAGGTCACAGTGGGCAGGGCTCCTTCAGACTCTGTGGCTGTGAGAGGGACTCATGGTGTCCCTCCCGTGTGCCAGCTCTGTGTGACATGCACCCCATGCGAGCCCTCTTCCTCATCCCACGGAACCCACCCCCCAGACTCAAGTCCAAGAAATGGTAGGTCTCTGGGGGTTTCATGTCTAGAAAGGAAGGTCTTCGGACCAGGCCTCCCACCTTAACCCCTGTGTCCAACGGTCTGTGCCACCGAGGGGTGGGGGCTGGCCGGTGGTGGGACGTGGAGATGGCTCTCAGATGGGTGATCCCTGTCTAGCGCCTATGACCCTGCCCCCCCCCCCCCCGGACCCTCCCAGCGTGAGCCCCCTTCACTTCCAGGTCTAAGAAGTTCACTGACTTCATTGACACGTGTCTTATCAAGACCTACTTGAGCCGCCCACCTACAGAGCAGCTGCTCAAGTTCCCCTTCATCCGGGACCAGCCCACAGAGCGGCAGGTCCGCATCCAGCTCAAGGACCACATCGACCGCTCCCGCAAGAAGCGAGGCGAGAAAGGTTGGTGCGGAGCAGAAGCAGGAGCCAGAGCAAGGTGGCAGGGCTCTGAGGTGGTACCTCTGCCCGGCTCCTTCCCCCACCCCCCACCTGCCTTGGCTCCGGGGCTGCTTCCCCTCCACTCCCCCACCATCCCAGGCAGCCTGTCCAGTGAAGGTCCCCCCCTTCCCTCCTGACAAGCTCCATGGTGAGCCGGGGGCCCGGTGTAGTGCTTGTGCGTGGTCTGCCACGCCTTGCCCGCTGTGGGGTCTGGCCCCTGGTTGTCTCAGCCCATGTTCCAAGGGTGGAGGGGCCAGGCTGGGTGGTTTATCCACATGGAAGCTTCCCTAGCCCGGGTGGGCTCTGGTGCACTGGGGGAGGAACAGCAGTGACCTCCCCCTACAGAGGAGACGGAGTACGAGTACAGCGGCAGTGAGGAGGAGGATGACAGCCATGGAGAGGAGGGCGAGCCCAGGTGGGCCCTGGGGCTGGGTGGTGGGCACAGGGCTGTGCAGAACCACCCCCGAGTGCCCGGTGGTGGTGGTGGGGCAGACCTGCAGGGGTGGACCAGGCCTTGACCCGCCCTGTGTTGTGCTGCCCACTGGGCACAGCTCTATCATGAACGTGCCGGGGGAATCCACACTGCGCCGGGAGTTCCTGCGGCTGCAGCAGGAGAACAAGAGCAACTCTGAGGCTTTGAAGCAGCAGCAGCAGCTGCAGCAGCAGCAGCAACGAGACCCTGAGGCACACATCAAGCATCTCCTGCACCAGCGCCAGCGCCGCATTGAGGAGCAGAAGGAGGAGCGGCGGCGCGTGGAGGAGGTGGGGTCGCCTTGGGGGGGCCTGGGCCACTCGCCCTCTCACCACCCTGTCCTGGCTCTGTCATTGGTTCCCTTGGCCGCCCAAACAGAGGGAGCATGCGCAGGCTCCCCAGCCTCTCAGACCTCTGGCCAACCTTGTGTGGGTGGTGTCAGCCCTCCACACAGGGGCCGCCTTCCCCACATAGAGGATGGTCCCTGCCCTGCACGGAGCCCCCCACTCCTGTCTGTCCTGTAGGCAGTTACCTCAGGGGTCAGGGAGCTAGGGCTCCGCACACACTCCAGAGCCCCATGCTTTTGCTCCCAGCAGCAGTCTGGTCCCATCGGGAAGCTCCTTCTAAAGATCCTGCTTTTATTTCCAGTGGTTTGGGCATAGATTAGCTGGAAAATAGTCTGGTCCCTGGCCCAATTAGAGGTGGGTGGGAGAAGTACCTTTCAAATAATAGAGAATCTTTTAAATACCAGGGTTGTTAACTAAATCACCACTGTAGAAAGCATGCATCTGTATCCATAGGTACTGAGATGCATTTGTTCCTCAGGAGGGACATGGTGAGGGAGGAGAGGGTATGAAAATGGCCTTAAATGTTGGGGCTTTTGTTGAAACAATGACATGATTTCAAAGTTCAAGGAGAGCCAGACTTCAAATTGCTCAGGGATGCCAGAGTGGCTCAGCAGTTGAGCATCTGCCTTCAGCTCAGGGCGTGATGATGGAGTCCCCGTCGGACTCCTTGCAAGGAGCCTGCTTCTCCCTCTGCCTGTGTCTCTGCCTCTCTCTCAGTGTCTCTCATGAGTGAATAAAATCTTAAAAAGGTAAAGAAAATTGGCTCAGGCACTGGAGATCCCGGTGTGCTGCCCTCCAGGCAGCCCCGTACTCCCTGCAGAGCCGAGGCTGCCCTGCCCAAGAGCCAGGCACAGAGGCCATGTGCCACCGTGTCCCGGGGAGCAGGCCTGCCCTGCCCTCCTCGCGGGGACAGGCAGGGCTCCGTGAGCCAGCCCCCTGTCCCTATCGCCCTTCACCCCTCTCTACCCCTCTCGGTCGGTACACTCTGACCAGGCCCGGCCTGGATGGCTTCTATGCGGGCGCCTGCTGCCCTCTTGTGGCCGGACGGCGTCCCTGCGGCCCGCTGTGCGCCCCGTGGCGGCCTGGGTCGCTTGCTTGGTGGAGGAGCTGATGGACGGGAGGCTTCGAGGTGGCCCCCCAGGGGCAGCAGGGGCCCCAGGCGGGGGTCCCGTGCACAGCTGCCGCGGGTCAGGGAGAGCCGCTGTAGTGGGAGGGGCCGCCCGCGCTGTCCAGTAGGGCTCCCCTCACCGCTGGCGCCAGAGGCCGGCTGTGCTGGCGTTGGCGCTGAGAGGGAGCGGTCTTCTCCCCGACAGCAACAGCGGCGGGAGCGGGAGCAGCGGAAGCTGCAGGAGAAGGAGCAGCAGCGCCTGGAGGACCGGCAGGCCCTGCGGCGGGAGGAGGAGAGGCGGCAGGCCGAGCGGGAGCAGGTACAGCGCCCCCAGCACTCACCGGGCTCACCCCTTCCCAGCCCGCCTCCCCTCTGCTCCTGCCGCCTGCCTCTCCTGCACCCCACGCCCTTCCCCGTCTTCCCTTCCCCGAGATTCCTCCTATCTTTCCAGCTTCACTCTCTCTCTGTTTTTTCCCACCCTCACCCCCACCCTGGCTCCTACCCTCCTGTCTCTGTGCCTTCATTCCCCATCTCTCTGCCTGGCCTTGACTCCTCTGCCCGCCCCTTCCCTCTCGGGCCCTGCACCTTGGCCCCCTCATCACTTGCCCTCTGGGGGCTCATCCCACCCCACCTGTCCTCTCTGATTCTCCCCGCTCTCCTCTTCATCCTCGCCCAACTGCTCCTGTCCTGCCCATGCCGCCGCATCCCCCCCTGCCCGCCTCTCCCCCTGCCCTCTGCCCCCCCTGCCCCCCAGGAGTATATTCGTCACAGGCTAGAGGAGGAGCAGCGGCAGCTCGAGATCCTCCAGCAACAGCTGCTCCAGGAACAGGCCCTGCTGCTGGTAACGGGGTCCCCGACCTCCTCTGGGAAGAAGCGGATTCAGAGCCTCTGTGCTGGAGTGGGAAGGGGGTCCGGCCAGGCGTCTGGGGCAGAGCCCTATGCCACGGGCAGCTGGACAGAGGGCCCTCCTGCTCCGGCTCTGGGCTCCGCTGAGCCCGCTCTCCCTACCCTTGGGCCCAGGAGTACAAGCGGAAGCAGCTGGAGGAGCAGCGGCAGTCCGAGCGGCTCCAGAGGCAGCTGCAGCAGGAGCACGCCTACCTCAAGTCCCTGCAGCAGCAGCAGCAGCAGCAGCAGCAGCAGAAGCAGCAGCAACCGGGCTTGCCCACCGATAGGAAGCCGCTATACCACTACGGCCGGGGCAGCAGTCCCGCTGACAAGCCTGCTTGGGCACGAGAGGTAGGTTGGCTCCTCCCTGGCTCCTCCCTTCCTCTCGGGACCAGGACCAGGAAGGGGGAACCTGGCATGGGCCATGGGCCTGAGGGCAGAGCGTGCAGGATGGGGGGGCATGGAGCCCTGGCAGACCCGGGAAGGGGGGACCTGGCATGGGCCATGGGCAGAGCGTGCAGGATGGGGGAGGCATGCTCTGAGCATGGGGAAGCACAGCTGGCCTGTTGGGCACCCTGTCATGCCACAGGTTGAGGAGAGGACGAGGATGAACAAGCAGCAGAACTCCCCCTTGGCCAAGACCAAGCCAAGCAGCACAGGGCCTGAGCCCCCCCTTCCCCAGGCCGCCCCCGGGCCTCCGGGCCCCCTTTCCCAAACTCCGCCTATGCAGAGGCCGGTGGAGCCCCAGGAGGGACCGCACAAGGTGAGCCTCTCCCCGTTCCCGTGTTAACACACTGATGCGGGAGCTTCTCTCTGCATGGCTGCAGCATGGCTGTATATACGCGCGCACGTGCATCTCTTAGCTGGGAATCGTGGATCTCGGGGTACGGGGGCAGATAGCACCTGCCGGCTGCTGCATGTATCTGGTGAGGTCTCACCTGTACTCAGGCTGCCAGAGCCCCTTCCTGATAGACAGTTGGAAGCCAGAGGCCTCCCTTGCCCCTTCCTCCCAGCCAGGCCCCCGCTCGCGGGTGGGGATGTGCCACAAAGCAGGCAGCCCACCCTCCCTGGTCTTTCCCTGCAGAGCCTGGTGGCACACCGGGTCCCACTGAAGCCATATGCAGCGCCTGTACCCCGATCCCAGTCCCTGCAGGACCAGCCCACCCGAAACCTGGCTGCCTTCCCAGCCTCCCATGAGCCTGACCCTGCTGTCCCCACGCCCACCACCACGCCCAGCGCCCGAGGAGCCGTCATCCGCCAGAATTCAGATCCCACCTCCGAAGGGCCTGGCCCCGGCCCAAACCCCCCAGCCTGGGTCCGGCCGGATACTGAGGCCCCCCCCAAGGTAAGGGCCCTGTGCAGAACCAGGAGAGAGGTGAGAAGTGGGAAGGAAAAGGTGGAGATGGGGGGGGAGGCCCTGTTCTGCCCTGGGCCCTGTTCTGCCTCCACTCTGGTGGGAGGGCGGGAGGGTGGGCTGCCTGCCCTGGGACCTTGTCCCTGCTGTTGGGGGCAAGGGAGGGAGCAGATGCGGCCAGGTGTTGGAAGCCCCAGACTTGTTGGGTTGGCATCCCAGCTTCATGACTCTGGAAAACTCGTGAGCTCCCCTAACTTCAGTCTGCTTGTCTGAGAGAGCCAGGAAAATACTTGCCAGGGTGGAGGCCAGGATGCGCACATGTGAGGAGCGCCCAGGGAGGGCGGCGCTGACCCCTCCTCCCCCCACAGGTGCCTCAGAGGACCTCCTCCATTGCTGCCGCGCTCAACACCAGTGGGGCCGGAGGGGCCCGGCCCACTCAGGCTGTCCGCGCCAGGTAGTGCCCGGGTGGAGCTGCACGGTGGCCCTGGGGTGGGGGGCGGGGGTGCACAGGGGAGGTCGCCAGGTATACCCGCTTAGGGGTGGGCCAGCCCCACACCCATCACCTCAGTGCCCCCTGCCCCGCCCCCCCGGCACCCCTGTGCTCCCTCCACAGACCTCGCAGCAACTCCGCCTGGCAAATCTATCTGCAAAGGCGGGCAGAGCGGGGCACCCCCAAGTCTCCAGGGCCCCCCGCTCAGCCCCCTGGCCCGCCCAACGCCTGTAGGTAATGGAGTTGCCCACCACTCACGCCCACCCTCACTACTGCCACCTGCTGCCCCTGGTGGTGTCCCCCTCTGCAGTGCGGCTCAGGCCCCGACAGGAGCCCCTGTTCTGACCTGCCTCTGCTCTCCTGCAGCAACCCGGATCTCAGGAGGAGCGACCCCAGCTGGGAGCGGCCGGAAGGTGCCCTCCCCGCTCACGGGCACCTGCCCCAGGCTGGCTCGCTGGAGCGGAACCGTGTAGGAGGTATGCCACAGACTGCTCAGCTGGTCTCCAGCCCTATCCCAGTCGATGGACCCTTCCCTGGGGGCAGCTGGCTGGGGCTCACAGTGGTGACTGGGACTCAATGACCCCCCTTCTCCCACCCTCCCCGATCCAGCCTCCTCCAAACTGGATAGTTCCCCAGTGCTCTCCCCTGGGAACAAAGCCAAGCCTGATGACCACCGCTCACGGCCAGGCCGGCCCGCAGTAAGTCATCGGTGGCAGCTTTGGCCCTGCCTGCCCCTGGGTGGGGGCTTGGGGCCTCAGAGCCCCCAGGAGCCCAGGGCGGTGCTGGGAGGGCCCCCTCCATCCTTGTGCGAAGGGGTTGCGGGCTGCACTTTTGGGCTACTGACCTTTCTTCACCTCTTTCCTGCTTCTCTTGGCTGCCCTTCCACCCTTGCGGCCCCTCCCAGAGCTATAAGCGTGCCATCGGTGAGGTCAGTGAGAAGGCCTGCCTGGGAGCCCCCTGTCGCTTGCCCTTTCTCCTCTGGCACCCATCATACTTGCTCCTCCTTCCCTTCCCCCTTTCTCACGCCTCCCTCCCCACCCCCTCCCCACAGGATTTCGTGCTGTTGAAGGAGCGAGCCCTGGACGATGCCCCACGGCCACCCAAGAAGGCCATGGATTACTCGTCCTCCAGTGAGGAGGTGGAGAGCAGTGAAGATGAGGATGAAAGCAACGGCGAGCCCTCAGAGGGGAGCAGAGACCCCCCTGGGGCCCGGTATGGGGGTGCCTGGGGATGGGCAGGGCTCCCCCTCTTCTAGGCTGGGGTCCTTGGCTATTGCTGTTGGTCGGTTTCCCTTCCCCTTCTTTAGAGAAGGGGGTCTGGGCTGGTGGCCCCATCTGTCTCCCACGGCCTTGTCAGCTAGAGGGGCCTGTGCCGAGTGGAGGGGAGAGCACTGGTCCTCCCTGTGTCTGCCAAGGGCTGACAAGCAGGGCTTGAGACTGACGGCCCCCCCCTCTCCCGTGGCAGCGACGGGGACACGGACAGCGTCAGCACCATGGTGGTCCACGACGTGGAAGAGATAGCTGGGACCCAGACCCCCTATGGGGGTGGCACCATGGTAGTCCAGCGCGTGAGTGCCCCCACCTTCTTCCAAGCACCTGCTGTGCCCCCTCCTTGCCCGGCACTGGCTCCCCTCCCTCTGTTCCCTTAGACTCCTGAAGAGGAGCGCAGCCTGCTGCATGCAGACAGCAATGGCTACACAAACCTGCCAGATGTCGTCCAGCCCAGCCACTCACCCACCGAGAGCGGCAAAGGTCAAAGCCCCCCATCTAAGGATGGAGGTAGTGATGTAAGTAGACAGTGCAGACCCTGATGTGTGGGGCAGCGGGCAGGGGCGCTGGGGGGCGCACAGCAGGGTCGAGACGGCCAGGGTTTGGGGAGGAGTGGGCAGCCCGCGGCTGGGTCTCGGGGTTTGCCTGACTGCTGCCCCACCCCCACAGTACCAGTCTCGTGGGCTGGTAAAGGCCCCTGGCAAGAGCTCATTCACGATGTTTGTGGACCTAGGGATCTACCAGCCTGGAGGCAGTGGGGATACCATCCCCATCACAGGTGAGGACAGGAGGACAGGGTGCCATGGGGCCTGGGGAAGGGCACAGGGGGTCTCTGGGACACAGCCTTACCAAGGGTCGCGGCCTCTTCTTGGGCCTGAGACCGGCCCTGAGGCCCTTGAGTGACAGGAGGATTTTGCCAGGCCTTGCGCCCCATTTCCATGCCCCCTGCACCTTCTCCTTTCTCCACCTTTCCCCTGTCCCCCTGAGGATTAAGAGGAGGCCTGCCCACCCTCCCCACCCCCTCACCCCCTGCCCAGTGCAGGGGTGAGGGGAGGGGGGCTGCAGCCCTCCTCCCCTTCTCCCTCTCCTCTTTCTGGCAGCCTTGGTGGGGGGAGAGGGCGGCCGGCTAGATCAGCTCCAGTACGACGTGCGTAAAGGCTCCGTGGTCAACGTGAACCCTACCAACACCCGCGCCCACAGCGAGACCCCCGAGATTCGCAAGTACAAGAAGCGGTTTAATTCAGAGATCCTCTGTGCAGCTCTTTGGGGTGAGCCAGGGCCAGGGAGGGAGAGCAGGGTCTGCTGGCACCCCTGGGCCCCCAGTCGGGCGAGGGCTGGCCACCAGTGACCCGCCCAGGGGCTCCCGCTGCAGGTGTCAACCTGCTGGTGGGCACAGAGAATGGCCTGATGCTACTGGACCGGAGCGGGCAGGGCAAGGTGTATGGGCTCATCGGGCGGCGGCGCTTCCAGCAAATGGATGTCCTAGAAGGGCTCAACTTGCTCATCACCATCTCAGGTGCGCGGGGCACAGGCTGGGGACCCCAGATGCTCCGTCCGCTGCCTGTAGCCTGGGAGGAGGGCCAAGAGGGTGGCCTCGCGTCCCCAACCCCTGTGGGGTGCACCCCACCCCGCCCCACTCTGCCCCGCTGACCTCTGGTGAGGGGCCACATGTCCTCCTTAGGGAAAAGGAATAAACTGCGGGTGTACTACCTGTCCTGGCTCCGGAACAAGATTCTGCACAATGACCCGGACGTGGAGAAGAAGCAGGGCTGGACCACCGTGGGCGACATGGAGGGCTGCGGGCACTACCGCGTGGGTGAGGAGGGCACCGTGGGGTGCCAGGGGCATGTTTCCAAGAAGAGGGATCGGGGTCTGGGCTTCCTGGATGACACCCCTCCCCTTGCTTGCCTGCCCCCCAGTGAAGTACGAGCGCATTAAGTTCCTGGTCATCGCGCTGAAGAGCTCCGTGGAGGTGTACGCCTGGGCCCCCAAACCCTACCACAAGTTCATGGCCTTCAAGGTAGCCTCAGGGGCCCCCCTCTGCCCCCGTACCCCCCACTGCCCTAGACATGCCCCCTGAGCCCCTTCTCCCCTCTGCACCCCCCCCCTGAGTCCCTGGCCATCCCCCCTGAGTCCCCTCCCCTCCTCAGTCCTTCGCAGATCTCCCTCACCGTCCTCTGCTGGTTGACCTGACTGTGGAGGAGGGTCAGCGGCTCAAGGTCATCTATGGCTCCAGTGCCGGCTTCCATGCTGTGGACGTGGACTCGGGGAACAGCTATGACATCTACATCCCTGTGCATGTAAGCTCGGCAGGGCTTTGGGTAGAGCGCAGCCACAAGCCCCGGCTCAGGGTGCACTGCCTGCAGTCCATCCTCTCATCCCCAGATCCAGAGCCAGATCACGCCCCATGCCATCATCTTCCTCCCCAACACTGACGGCATGGAGATGCTGCTGTGCTACGAGGACGAAGGCGTCTACGTCAACACATATGGGCGGATCATTAAGGACGTGGTGCTGCAGTGGGGAGAGATGCCCACCTCTGTAGGTGAGTGAGGGGCCCACCTGGAGCGCCCCCTGCCCCCAGCTACCTGCCTGGCCCCCACTCACAGCCCCTCCTCCCCTTCCCCTCAGCCTACATCTGCTCCAACCAGATCATGGGCTGGGGTGAGAAAGCCATTGAGATCCGCTCCGTGGAGACAGGCCACCTGGACGGTGTCTTCATGCACAAACGAGCCCAGAGGCTCAAGTTCCTGTGCGAGCGGAATGACAAGGTGGGGTCCCCTTCCCCTATGCCCCTCAGCCCCCTGGCAGAGGGGATGGCCGTGGGGTCTTCCTGGGAAGGGGTCCTGGGGTCCCTGCCTGCCTTTTGTCACCTGCAGTTTCTGACTCCTTCATGTAGTGTCTGCCAGCTGCTCTCTCCCCGCGGTGGCCAGACCTACATGCCGCACTCTCCCCTTACCTCTGCCTCCAGGGTGGGGGGTGCCCTAAGAGACTAAATCCTGGAGCTTCTCTCTCTCCAGTTAACTGAGACTCTTTCCCCAATCCCTTCTCCTCCCCGCCCAGGTGTTTTTCGCCTCCGTCCGCTCTGGGGGCAGCAGCCAAGTTTACTTCATGACGCTGAACCGAAACTGCATCATGAACTGGTGACAGGGCCAGCTCGCCCCACAGCCAGACTCCCCAGGCCGCCCTCCTTTCCCCTCCCTGGGCTTTTGCTTTCGACTGGTTTGATTCACTGGAGCCTGCTGGGAACGTGACCTCTGACCCCTGATGCTTTTGTGATCACGTGACCATCCTATTTCCCTCCCCCCAATACTTCTCCCCCCAAAACTGTGCCTGTCCCGGTTCTGGGGAGAGGCACAGCTTCCCCTTACAGGAACCAAGTGGACTGAGCCCCACTCCCTTTTCTCCACTTGAGGAGAGTGCTCGGGGCATGCACCCCGTACCCCACTGCTGCTGACCGGGCAGGGCCCTGGGCCCCTTCATTTGCACGTCAGGGGAGCCGGCTCCCCCCTTGAATGTACCAGACCCTGGGGGGGGTCACTGGGCCCTAGGTGTCAGGGGGGGGGTGTCGCCTGCCACTCCAGGGGCAGGGACCATTTCCTCATTTTCTGAAAGCACTTTAATGATTCCCCTCTCCCCAAACCCCAGGGAATGGAGGGGGGACCCCGCCAGCCAAAACATTTCCCCCTTTCCAGCCCCAGTTCTTTCTAGCCTCGGACCTTCCCTGGTGGAGGGAGGGAACAGGGAGCTCTGTCCCCCCACCCCCACCCCCACCCCCTTGCTTGCCTCTGTATATAGTGTGAGCAGCAAGTAGCCCCGCCCCCTCCCAATGTAGTGGCCTTGGATCTTCCGTTTGTTAATAAAGACAATTCAACCAGCTCCCACCAGCTCGCCCTGTTTTTTTCCATTTTCTTTCCCAGTCTTGGATACCAGCCAGGGTAAGCCAGCAGAACTGGGAGGGAGGGGGTGGTGCTGGGTCCAGAAACCCGGAAGAAAGACTGGAGGGGGAGGGGTGCCTTCAGCCTTACCCTGTGGGCTGGAGGGGACCTTTAAGTTTGGCGATCCGCTGATGACGATAACAGCTCCTGGGGCTAGAGGGGTCAGCAGGGCTTGAGGAGGGATACCGAGTGGTTTCCGGAGGGCCGGCATCCGAGAACCCTCGGCTCCGGACCCCGCGGTGGCCAGACCTACATGCCGCACGCACACGCAACTCCTCTTGTGAGGTTGGCAAAGCTCCGATTTATTAGGGGCGGTCGGGCGGTCGATAAAAGTGAGGTCGGTAAAGGATCACCGTACAGCAGCCCCCCACCCCACCCCGCCCCGGGAACCGGGTGGGGAAGCCGGCTACATGCACGGTGGGTAGGGCAGCTCAGGCACTTGGTTGAAGTAGCCCCCAAGGAAAATGACGCTGGACCCCACGCCGAACAGCACCAAGGCGGCCCAGAAGCAGAGGTGATCCAGGGCCTTCCCCATGCGCACCCAGTCGGACACCTCCTGGGGAGGGGAGGGGCGGACACAAAGCTGCGTGTCCCGCGGAGCCAGAGACTGGCAGCCTCCAGGCGCCCCCCCCCCCCCCGCCGGCTGCCCCACCTCGACGGAGGCCTCCTGGCTCCGTGTGCTCTCGGCCACGAAGTTCACAGCCTCCACGCAGCAGCGGATCTCGGGGGCGGCGGCGCCCAGGCTCTGGCAGAGGGCAGCTGCTGGGGCGCCGAGGAGCGAGGGAGAGAGGGAGGGGAGTGTCACTGCGGGACGCCCCTGCCGCCCGCGCCCCCGCCGGCCCGCCCGCGCCCCTCGGCTCACCAGTCCAGGCCCCGTGCCGGTGCCTCTGCCCCTCGAATACGAGCTCGCTCCGCGGCTTTTTCAGGATCAGCTCCTCCGCACGGAGCAGCAGGCCCACCGAGGACGCGCGCCTGGGCGGCGGGGCGGCCCGGGGAGCCTCGGGGGGTGCGCTGGAGCCCAGGAGGCTGGGCAGCTGCTCCAGCAGGACCTGGGGGCGGGGCGAAGCGAGCTCGAGGCCCCGCCCCATCCGGGTCATCGCCCCGCCCCCGGAGCCGTCCCCCTCGCCGCTCTCACGTGGCGCAACCGCGGGGACATGGCGTGTGTGGTGGGCGTCCGCAGAGACACGTTGAGCACGATGACACAGTTCATGACGATGATCGTGGCAACCACCATGACGAAGATGAGGTACCTGCAGAGCCCGCGGCGTGTGACCTCACAAACGACCGGCCTCGCTGGCGAGTCTGCTCCTCCCCAGCGGGGCCAGACGCCCGCGGCTCGGTGCTCCCTCTTCCGCCGGCAACCATGAAGGGGACCCCCAGCTCCCTGGAAACCCTGCTGTGGGTGTACCACTTCCACAGCTCTACGGAGGTGAGGCTGCGCCCGCGGCCCCGCGCTCCCCGCGCACTGTCCCCGGCCCCGACGGCCCCGCTGTCCCCGCTCCCCCTGCTCCGTGTCCAGGTGGCCCTGCAGCCCCCGCTGCTGTCCTCCCTGGAGCTCGCCGTGGCCTCAGCCCACGAGTATCTGGAGCAGAGGTTCCAAGAGCTTGATTCCCACCGGGAGCCGCAGGGGCCGCCCGCCCCGACGCCCACCCTGAGGCTGGTGCTCAGAGAGGCCGCGGCCAGCGTCGTGAGCTTCGGCGCCACCTTGTGTGAGGTGGGGCTGGGGGGCTGCGGAAGGAGGGGGCACGGGGGCACAGGCCCCCACACCCCCCAACCCCTGCACCCCCCACGGCAGATCTCAGCCCTGTGGCTGCAGCAGGAGGCGCGGCGACTGGACGGCGGCGCCGGCAGTCCGGGCCCAGCCCCGGGCGCGGGGGACCCGGGCGCAGCGCTGAGCCGGCTAGCCCAGGCCGCGGGGCACCGGGTGCGGCAGGCGGGGGCCGCGGTGGGCGCCAGCGCCCGGCTGGTGCTGCAGGGGGCGTGGCTGTGCCTGTGCGGGCGGGGCCTGCGGGGGTCCTCCTCCTTCCTGCAGCACCGGCGGCGCCCGCTGGGCCTCGCGACCGAGGGAGGACCGGTGAGTTCGGGATGGGGGCACGGGCACCGGGGAGTTCGAGGCCGGGGGAGGGGAGTGGGGGGCTGGGGTGGTGGCGGGGCTCGCGGGAAGGGGTTGAGCCGGCCCATCCCCAACAGAGATACTCAGGAGGCCTCGAGGTGGCGTCCAGCTGCAGCGCGGAGGACGGGGGACCCGAGCACCCACCGCCGCCCCAGTCCCGCCCCACGCTCAAATAAAGCCCAGGAGGGCGCGGACCCCCCCGAGCTGCTCCCGGTGTCGCCTGCCCGGCTCCCCTCGCGTGCTCCTGACTCCGCCTCCATGTTTGCCTGGCCCCGCCCCCGCCCCCGCGCCCTCCCCGGGTTGCCCCGGGACCCTCTGCCGTCACCTGCCCAGCATCGGCACGCTCAGCGACGTCTCGGGGATTTTCTGAGCGATCAGGAACAGGAAGACGGTCTGGGCGAGTAGGACGTTGATGGAAACGGTGCACTTCTGGCCGCCGGCTGGAGGGAGCGCCCGGTGAGAGCCGCCCCGCCAGCAGCGAGCCGGGCTCAGGGTCCCGCGGCCCCTTACCCTGCGCGGGCAGGAAGTAGGCGAGCAGCACCAGGCCCGAGATGAGCACGCAGGGCACGATGATGTTGATGACGTAGAAGAGCGGCTTCCGGCGGATGATGAGCGTGTAGATGACGTCGACGACCCCCGGGTCCCCAGCGGAGGCTCCGTTGGGGCGACGGATCAGCCCGGGGCAGAAGTCGATGGCCCACTCGCCGTTCTCTGCGGGGCGGGAAGGGGTGGGAGGGACGGGGCCCGGGACGGTCGGGAGTGCTTTCGAGCAGGGCGGCGGCCGCGTCCACCCTGCTCTCCACGGTCTGCGGTCGCCCCAGCTGGCCAGTACCCCACCCCCACCCCGGGCCCGTGCAGGGGCGGGTTTTCGGAGCAGAGGGGGCCTCACCCGTGTAGGCCTCGGTGTCGATGTCGATTTTGCTGATGGTCTCGCCGTCGTCGTCCACGGCGAAGACGAAGTCCACCTCCTCGGCATTGTACGTCTGCGAGCTGCGGAGCCAGGGCCCGGCGCCCCCGCCAGGAGCTCGGAGGCGGGACCCCCACATCCCATTCCCGGGCGGCCCCGCCCCGCCCCCTGCCCCCTGCCCTCCTGCCCACCGCCCCCCAGCCCCTTCCCTGCCCCCCGCCCCTGAGCAGCTTGTCCCACCGGAAGACCAGCGAGCAGTTCTGCCAGTCGAAGGGGAAGTAGGTGACCTCCACGGCGCAGGTGCTGCGGTAGATGGCGGGGGGCAGCCAGCTCACGTAGCCGCCCTCGTAGATCAGCACGTTGGCGTCGTAGGCCACGCCGAACTGGCCGTCAATGCTGTGGGCGCCGCGAGAGAGCCGGCGTCTGCCCGGGCCCAACCCCGGCCCCGCCCGCCAGGTGCAGGGCCGCGGCCTCACTTGTTCTCCAGCACAATCTCCGGGAGCCATACGAGCTCCGAAGGGACCCGCAAGGTCTCCACGCCCCCGAAGTCGTCCTTGCTGTAGTTGAGTCGGTAATCC
The DNA here is from genome assembly GCF_048164855.1 of Canis lupus baileyi. NCBI lineage: Eukaryota > Metazoa > Chordata > Mammalia > Carnivora > Canidae > Canis > Canis lupus. The sequence goes on from NC_132840.1 coordinate 57,358,879, forward strand.
TGCCAGTCCTAGGGGTGGGGATGGCCGGCAGTGCCCTGCGTCTCCACCTGGCGCCCGCAGGAGTTGGGGAGACCTGGGCAGGACCCCCACTCGGCTCCCCGGCTCTCACTCACGATTCCAATCCAGACGCTGGTGGTCAGGGTCTCCTCCTTCTCGTTCTGGAGACGAGCCGGAGTCAGGGTGGTGGAGGTCGGAACTAGCCCCCAGGACGGTGGGTGCGGGTGGGGGCATCTTACCAGGGAGATAAGGTTGGTCAGGGTGACCTTGAGGGTGATGGTGACCGTGTCTTCAGGCTCCTTCACGGGCCGGCTTCCTGGGTCATAGTTGTCGAAGAGATGGTGGTACAGATGCAGCTCCTCGTTCTTGGCCTCAGCTCCACCTGCTGATGGGTGAGGCGGTGGGCTCGCTGCCCAGGAGGGGCTGGGGGCGACTCCCGCTGCTCCGTGTGTCTGCCCCTAGCCAGACCCTGCGTCCTGCTGGCTCTGCCCCATCCCTTGCGTGTCAGTGTCCCTCCCGCAGGAGGCCGAGCACGCGCGTACCCAGGAGCTGCAGGAGGAGCAGGGCACCAAGCAGAGCCCCTGCCATCCCACTGTCTGGTCCTCGGGGTTATTCTGAGCTCTGGCAGCTTTAGGGGGACAGGCTGGGGGGGGGGCGGTGTTAGTTCCGGGCCGGGTTAGGGGACTGTCATCTAATCCTCTTCCCCCTGCAGTGTCAGCCAGAGACGTCCTGGCTGCTCCCGGAGGCAGCTGCCCCGTCCCAGCATCCTCTGCCTCCTGCTGGCCGTCGCCCCGGCCCGGCCTGACCCTCTGGGGACTGGAGCCAACCCTGCAGGTGCGGGTCCTTTATGAGCACCTGGACCTACCAGCTTGTCGGGCGGGTGGGGTACCCCTGCTGCCAACCTGCGCTGTTTTCCTTTGCGTGAGCTGCCCCACGCAAGTGACGTCCCTTGTCTTCTGTCACTCACGTGGAACTCATCACCACTCCCAGCCCAGCTAAGGTCACGGCCTGCGGCTGCTGCCCACAGACTTCGGCAGTCTCCTCCACGAAGGCCTGCGGCTGAGAGAGGCGGCTGCAGGGCACAACTGGCACCTAGCAAAGGAGGCCGTGCGGCGTGGGGGCCGCCCCCTTCCACAGGCCGAGCCCAGGTGAGCTCACCTCCCGCACCTGCCGCCCACGCCCGGTTCTCCTGGCCTCTCTGCTGCCACCTTGTGGCCAAACGTGGTGATGCTGCCTTCGAGCTGAGCGCCCTCGAACTGGTGGTTCAAGTTTTAACACTAGTCTCCTTGAGGGATGCCTGGGTGGCTCAGCGGCTGAACGCCTGCCTTGGGCTCAAAGAGCGACCCCGGGGTCCTGGCATCAAGTCCCGCATCGGGCTCCCCGCGGGGAGCCTGCTTCTCCCTCTGCCTGTGTCTCTGTCTCTCTCATGAAAAAATAAAATCTTTAAAAATAAAGTCTTCTTGGGCCACCCGCCTTGACCATCTGAGGTGCCTACTGAAGATTTGTGTTCCTAGGTTCCACCCCTAAAGAACCCTGGGTTAGGGATCCCTGGGTGGCGCAGCGGTTTGGCGCCTGCCTTTGGCCCAGGGCACGATCCTGGAGACCCGGGATCAAATCCCACGTCGGGCTCCCGGTGCATGGAGCCTGCTTCTCCCTCTGCCTATGTCTGCCTCTCTCTCTCTCTCTCTGTGTGATTATCATAAATAAATAAATAAAATTAGAAAAAAAAAAAAAAAGAACCCTGGGTTAGGAGGATGCCAGAGATGGGGTGCCAGGAATCTGGGTTTTCTTGGAAGAAGCTCCCCGTGTGTGCTCACTGGGTTGGGGCTCAGTCCACCCTGGGGAAGCGATTAGCATTGTCCCAAAGGGACGAGAGAGGACTCAGGTGCACACTCACACAGAGAGACTGAGGAAAGCCAGAGATTCTACAGTCTGCTTTACTGATCCTGTGCCCCTGTGTTCCTTGTACACTTCACAAAACACTTTGGGGTCCGTCATTTTGGGGGGTCCTTACTCTGCCCAGAAGGTCCCTCCTCCTCGCCCCCATGTCACACTCAAGGACACCAAAGACCAGAGGGTCCATGTAGCTGGTCCATTTCCCACATGTCCTGGAGGCCGCTCCTTCCACCACCAACAGGCTGTTGTTCCAGGTTCTCAGCTGCAGCCCCGCAGAGGGGATCTATTGGGATCTGTTGGGCCAAGCTCACCTGCTTCATGCAGCTGCCTACACCCCATGGCCCCTGCTCAGGGCCTGGGCCAGGGATTCTGACAAATGCAGAGCTTTATTTGGAACGAGGTCCCCTGCACTGGCCCAGCTGCCACCACCCTAGCCGCAAGGAGGAGGGAGTGGCCTACAAACAGCAACAGCATTGAGGTCCGAGGGGAGGGAGGGAGGGCACCCTGTCACCAGCTTCCCTATGTGACCAGAATCAGCTCCACAACCCAGGTGTCCTGTGGGCACCCACATGGACGGGGACAGAGTGACTGTGTCAGAGGCCCAGAGGGACCCAGGGACCCACCGCTCCCTCCTTCCATCCCACTGCTCTGCTCTCCGATTCTCTGGCCCCAACCAGCCTGCCTGTTCTCTCCTATGTACCCCCTCACCCCACCCCTATCTGATGCCCCGAGGCAGAGGGTGGGTGTGGGCGCAGAAGGGGCAGGGGACTGGCCCATGACTGCCCATGGGTGGTGGGTGCCACCACACGTCCAGAGCCTTCCACCCCCTACCCACCCAGCCCACTTCCCATTCCTCGGCTACAGCTGAGAAATGGTACCTTTCCCCGCAGGACTGAGCCTTGATGACAGTGGTTGGGGTAGGGGCCCCTGGAACTGGCTCTGCCCCAGGGCCCAGGGCCCAGCTGGGATTTCCACCCGTTCTGCACACAGTGTTGGGGGGGGGGGACAGACCCTCACCGCCACATGGTGCAGGAATGTTACACACAGGCACGCCCCAAACCCCAAACCGTAGAGGTAGAAGCAGTGTCGGACCAAGCCGCCTGGGGACACCCGCCCACATGGAGAGCCGAGTGCGGGTGGAGGGAGCCGGTGCCAATACCCCCTCGACGCCCAAGCCCTCGCGGCGCAGCTGCGGTCGCTGGCTCCGAATGGCCGGCATTCTCCGGGAGAGCACTTTGCTTGGGAGACCCCAGCCGCTCCCGGGGTGACTGGGCGGGGGGGAGGTTGTGCTCAGGCCCTTGAGGCTCACACACAGGCCTCTAGCAGGAGGGGCCCCTCCCTCTCCCGCCCCAGCCCTGGGCAGTCTCTCTGCTGGTTCCCAGAACAGGACAGGTGCCTGATGCTGGTGACAGAGCAGGTGCCAGGACACAGCTTCCTGCCCCATGTGTGGGGCCAGGCACCAGACTCAGGCCTGGGCTTTGTGTTTCTACAATAACACCCTATAAACCCGACCGTTTTGTCCCAGCAGACACCTTGACTTCCAGGCTGGACCCCCAAATCCCAGCCTACCAGGCAACCGGCAATTCCAGCAGTGGCAGCCCCCGGGCTCCAGGTCTGGCTTCTTAGCCATGAGTCCCCTCCCAGTGGGCGACACCCCAAGCCCTCTGTGGAGTGTGAGGAAGGCACCTTCTGCCCGCCGCAGAAAGCTCCCCTTCCTTCTGCCCACGGGGAGCGTGGCCCTGGCGGGTGGTTCTGAGAGCCCATGTTCTCTAGTCTCTGGTCTTGCTGGTGTCACATGTTCAAGGCATGAAGCCCAGGCCCCTGCACGAGAGGCGCCCGGTAAGGACAGAGCTGAGTAAGCGCAGATGAAGGGTCGTCTTCTCAGTGCCCGTCCCTTCTCTTCTCCAGCCTGGGACCCCAGAGGACCACCAGGTACTTAGAGACGCCCGGCCTCGGGCCAGGGTTGATGGGCGCAGGGGAGGATGCCCTCCCTGAGAATGTCCCATAGGAACCCAGCTGCCACAGGACAGGGCCGGGGGCAGCCTGTTGGTCACGCAGAGAAGCCCGGATGCCACCCGGGCCACATAAGGACATGCGGAGACCACAGCAGGCCTGGGCCATCCCTGCCCCCGCTGGCTGTGCTCACTGCCTCCTGCAGGCTGGCGCCCAGCACGTCCTTCAACTGAGGCACCTCTGCATCTTTTCAATAAATCCCCCTTTGACTTAAAAATACTTAAAAAATAGTAGCATGAAAAAAAAAGTAAACTGTTATAAAGAAAACAAAAATGCCCCGAACACAATACCCAGAAAAATCCTTCTGACCATAAAAAATCAATGCATGCTGTCCTTCTGAAGTAGAGATGACAAATGCACAACACCCACTCTACCTGTTGCCCCACCACCAACCGAGAACCCCCCCCAGGTAGCCCCGCTTGCCTGACACCCACTGTCCCCTGATCACCACTGGCCAGACTATTCCAGGCAGCAGTGGCCTGGCTGCCAGAACTTAGCAGGCAGCTTAGGCATGACTTTGATAAGAATGAGCTTAGGCAATGCATTAATTCCTAATTCCGTAATTGCCTGGGTATGAGCCCTCTGCCCACAGACTATGGCGTTTTCCTGCCCTGCAGGACCGGGGAGGGGCGGCAACTGTTAGGTGGGTGGCCTTGTCATGAAGAGGCAAGGAAACCGTGGAATCCAGAAACAGAAAGAGGCATAAAGAGTGGAGAGGGAAGGTCTGAAATAGAAGAGCAAATTCACGTCATCAAGTTCAGATGAAGCCGACCTAAAACCATAGGGGACCCACTGCCTCACCTAACACGTGCCTATTGTTTTCTTTTTTTAAAGATTTTTATTTATTTATTCATGAGAGACGCACAGAGAGAGGCAGAGACACAGGCAGAGGGAGAAGCAGGCTCCCTGTGGGGAGCCCGATGTGGGACTCGATCCCAGGACCCCAGGGTCACGCCCTAAGCCAAAGGCAGATGCTCAATCTCTGGGCCACCCAGGCGTCCCACACGTGTCTATTGTTAAAATCATGAAGTGTATCTTACATATGAGTAGGTATAGGAACGTCCGTACAGCTAAAAAAGCAATAATAAAATAAATAAACACTCAGGTGCCCACTGCCCAGGCCAAGAAACAGCCTCTTCCTGTCCCTGGAAGCCCCTTGGCGTGCCCCCACTCTGCCCTACATGAATCCCACCACCACCCTTATCCTGAAAATGCAGTTGTTCTGTTTCCCTTCCAGTCATCATGGCCTACTTGTCCCTGTGTTTGAACATTTGGTCACGAAAGAATAATGTATCTGTTCAAAAAAACAAACAACAAAAAAAAACACAAAAGTAACACATGCTATTCCTAGAAACAGTGAAAAGTCCAGAGAGATATAATGAAACTCAAGCCTTTCTTGTTAAATCACTAGATGGTACTCTTGAAACTAATGTAACATTGGGGTCTAACCCCCCAAAAAATATATAAATAAAATAACATCATTTCTCTTTCTTCCCAATCCCTCCCCTCAGAGATCAATATCTTCTGTTCAAGGTACATCTTTCTAGACCAAAGTCCAGCACATGTGTGTATGTGCATAAGTATTAATGCATACAGAAGCATCCGTGTTTACTTTCTGCAACATCTGGCCTGGTCTGTCGTGGGGCCTGGCCACACCCCCCGGGCCTCTCGTTCTCCAGAGCTGCTCCCGGTGCACAGATCCAGTCCTGACGGGTAGATATTTAACATGCCAACCAAATAAAATCTTTTTTAAAAAAGGGGGGAAGGCACCTGGGTGGCTCAGTGGTTGAGATCTGCCTTCAGCTCAGGGAGTGACCCCGGGGTCCCAGGATCAGTCCCACATCCGGCTCCCCAGAGGGAGCCTGCTTCTCCCCCTGCCTGTGTCTCTGCCTCTCTCTGTGTCTCTCATGAATAAATAAAATCTTAAAAAACATACACACAAAAACCAAAACAAAACCATTGATGCCTTTTGCCAAACCTTTCTCCAAAAAAAAGCATGTACCGCGTACACCAATCACACCAGCAGAGTCCGAGAGTGCGTGTCTTGCTCACGCCCTCCCAAGGACAGAAGAGCATCAAGCTTGAAAATTTTTGCCAAACTAACAGGTGACAGCTGCTGTCCCATCACTGTGATGTGCTGACAAGGAAGCTCGGGCTGTCTTCATCCCCATAGGAGAGAAGCCTTCATACAGCAAAAATAACCTAGCACGAAAAAAAAAAATAACCTAGCACGTTGGAACGCCTGGGTGGCTTAGCGGTTGAGCATCTGCCTTTGGCTCAGGTGGTGATCCTGGAGACCCGGGATTGAGTCCCACATCAGACTCCAGCGAGAGCCTGCTTCTCCCTCTGCCGGTGTCTCTTCCTCTCTCTCTCTCTCTCTCTCTCTCTCTGTGTCTCATGAATAAATAAATAAAATCTTAAAAAAAAAAAAAAAAAGAAGATAACCTAGCACGTCAATGTAGAAAATATGACTTAAGCAGATGGATCCCGGTAGGGCACCCAGAAAACTCATCATTGAAATAACCAACCACCAGCCCCTCAGCTCCCAACTGCCGCTCAGTGAGCCGGATACTCTGAATGTGAAATGAAAGCAAGGAAGTCCTGGAGTAAAGCCAGCACCAGGGCCTTCCTTATCTCGGGGGGAGAAGGCCTTGCCTCCCTCCCCTGCAGCTCCAGGCCAGGACCATAAAAAGACAAAAAATGCAAGACATTTCTGTAGGATCCAAAACATAAATCCAGGGACGCCTGCATGGCTCAGTTGGTTAAGCTTCCCACTCTTGGTTTTGGCTCAGGTCGTGATCTCAGGGTCCTGGGATGGAGCCCTGCATTGGGCTCCCGGCTCAGCAGGGAGCCTGCTTCTGCCTCACCCTCTGTGTGCTCCCCCCCACCCAAATACATAAAATCTTTAAAAAAAAAAAAAAACAACAACACATAAACCCAAAGGCAAGCAAGTGACAAATGGGGTAAAAGTGCCTGCAGCCGCCACTTATCTCCTCTGACCAAGGAGCTGGCTGAAAGCCACCCAAGGCTGAGGAGGGGGTGGGCGCCTCCCCACGTGTCACAGCACCGCCGGGGAGCAGGAGGAGACCACGGGGTGGACTGGCGGTCCTGGTGTTGGAGGCGAACACGGACCAGAGCAGGAGGGCCGCCGGTTCCCCAGGAAAGATATGAAAAGACTCATAACAAAAATGCTCAATGGGGAGGAGTAGAAATGAGAGGGACCGAGATAGGAGAGGGAGAGGTGAGAGGGAAGGGAAGGGGGGATCTGGGGCTGTAGACACAGCCAGGGGTGCCCCTGGGCCTGGGAGGATGCAGGCACCCTCCGCAGGAGGGGACCTCTTCACTCACCTGCCTGCAAAAGGAAACTGAAGTCCTTGGGACTTCCCCATGCAGGACAGACAGATGGAAGTCCAGTCTGGCCACCTGCTTAAAGGAGCTCTGGAACCTCCTTCTCCTTTGAGAACAGAGGAGACGCAGGGAGGCAGGTCCCAGCATCACCCCAGCACACAGCGCATCCCAGGGACGCTGGGGGCTGGGTCCGGAGAGAGAAGGCCTCTGTGCTACCGCACAGATTCCACCGATGATTCTGGAAACCCAGGAGAAGAGGATTCAGAGCCAGAGAGACACCAGGACTGGGAACTCCAGTTCCTCAACAGCCCTGAGAGGGAGCCATCCTCAAAGGAGACAGGTTAGAGGCAGCTCGCCTCGCCTGGTGAGCCTCATCCTGTTAACACACAGTATATGTACCCTTCATAGTGCAAGTAAGTGGAACTCAACTTTTTTTTTTTTTAAGATTTTATTTATTTATTCATGAGAGACACAGAGAGAGGCAGAGACGCAGGCAGAGGGAGAAGCAGGCTCCCTGCAGGGAGCCTGATGTGGGACTCCATCCCAGGAACCCCGGGGTCATGCCCTGAGCCAAAGTCTGATGTTTCACCAATGGAGCTCCCAGGCTCCCCAAAAAGGTTCTCAATCTCCATCATCTTGGTGATTCCACCGGAGATATGTTTGTCAGAACTCATGGGGCAGCACACCTAAGTTGGGAGTAATTCTCTGTGTATAAATTATTACTCAATTCTTTTTTTTTTTTTTTTTAGATTTTTTGTATTTATTCATAGAGACAGAGAGAGAGAGGCAGAGAAGCAGGCATCAAACAGAGAGCCTGATGTGGGACTCGATCCAGGGTCTCCAGGATCACACCCTGCGCTGCAGGCGGCGCTAAACCGCTGCGCCACCAGGGCTGCCCTATTACTCAATTTCTAAAACTTTAAAAAATAATAATAATAAAAATAAGCCCTCTGTTTCAATGTGCCACTGATGAGCACACCCAGAGCCCAGACCCTGGAGTTCTAACACTCAAGAGGCCCTTTCAAATAATCCCAAGGAGACTTTGCTTTCAGATGTGCTGGGTCATGTTTCCATGGTCAGGTCCATTTTCCTAAAGTATGACATTCATAAAATACAAAACACAATTCCCACTTTCCTTCCACGTTAGCATCCTTGACCTCTCTTCCTCATAATCACGGAGACACACTTTTTAACACGGGTCATGCTCTGTGAAACTGCCGTGACCCTCCTGCCCCTCCGCATTTTCCTTCCCAAAGTCCCCTTAGTCCCATGATGAGTTCATGAAAAACACCTTTCCTTGGATATTCTTCGTCAGAAGAGAACTATTCGTCATGAATGCCTCCCCCGCCGACACCCCATCCCGCGTTGATGATGGCAACATGCAGGTGTGCAGTTTACTGTCCCTGATTTCTAGTCTTTTGAGCCAAAGCAATGCAAAGGCAGATACAGTCACGCCTGTCAGGGCTGACAACGCTGTCACGCCCTGGAAAGCCGTCCTCATAGTAATTACATTATATGACAGGTCACATTTTGATTAAATGTCACCAATTTTTACAGAAGATGTTTGTTTTTCTGATCACGGGTGCCTGGGTGGCTCAGTGGTTGAGCGTCTGCCTTCGGCTTAAGGTGTGACCCTGGGACCCTGGGATCGAGTCCCACCTCGAGCTCCCCAGAGGGAGCCTGCTTCTCCCTCTGCCTGTGTCTCTGTGTGTCTCTCATGAATAAATAAATAAAATCTTTATTTTTTTTAATATTTTATTTATTATTTATTTATTTAAGTCACAGACAGAGAGAGAGAGAGGCAGAGACACAGGCAGAGAGAGAAGCAGGCTCCATGCACCGGGAGCCCGATGTGGGATTCGATCCCGGGTCTCCAGGATCGCGCCCTGGGCCAAAGGCAGGCGCCAAACCGCTGCGCCACCCAGGGATCCCAAATAAAATCTTTAAAAAAATTATTTTTCTGATCATTTGATCCTTTCTTTTTATAAGTTTTTTTTTTTTTTTTTTTTTTTTTAAGAGAGAGAGATAGGAGAAGGAGTGAGAATCTTAAGCAGGCTTCATGCTAGGTGCCAAGTCCAATGCAGGCCTTGATCCCATGACCCCCAGATCATGATCTGAACTGAAATCAAGAGTCAGACACTTAACTGACTGAGCCACCCACACACCCCTAAGGTTTTTTTTTTTTTTATGATAGTCACACACACAGAGAGAGAGAGAGAGAGAGAGAGAAAGAGGCAGAGACATAGGCAGAGGGAGAAGCAGGCTCCATGCACCGGGAGCCCAACATGGAACTCGATCCCGGGTCTCCAGGATCGCGCCCTGGGCCAAAGGCAGGCGCTAAACCACTGCGCCACCCAGGGATCCCGGGTTTTATTTTTAAATAATCTCCATACCCAACACGGGCTTGAACTCATAACCACAAGATCAAGAGTGACTTGCTCCACTGCCTGAGCCAGCCAGCTGCCCCCTCATTTGACCCTTTCTATGTAATCGTATGTAAAACTGATTTTTAAAGGGAAGAGATGATCGAAGTTAAATTGATTTTCTCGGGATGCCTGGGTGGCCCAGCTGTTGAGCGTCTGCCTTCGGCTCAGGGTATGATCCCTGGGTCCCAGGATTGAGTCCCATATCAGGCTCCCTGCATCAAGCCTGCTTCTCCCTCTACCTGTGTCTCTGCCTCTCTCTCTGTGTCTCTCATGAATGAATAAATAAATAAAATCTTAAAAAAAAAATAAATGGATTTTCTCTGTGGGTTCTAAGAGCAGAGTATTTGTGACTTTTTCAGCCCACAACCTATCAACACGGGGAGAGGATTTGTTGGGCAAGAATCTGAAACAGGAAATTCTCTTCATTTTAGCCCAAGGCTGGGTTTTTTTATTCGTTTGATTTGTTCATCACTAAAAATAAGTGCCACTTCATATGTAAAAGCAGCAAGCGGTATCAGTAAAAGCAGAAAGAAGCAGCTACAAAGATCAGCTAGTGATGGCCAGGTAACAAACACCCCGGGACGCCCTAGTGACTTTATAGGTGAGATCTATCAAACTTTCAAGGAATGGATCATCTGATTTTACACAAGTTCTTCCCCAAAATAGATAAAGAAGGCAAAGTACTCCGGGCGGCTCAGTTGGTTAAGCGTCTGCCTTCAGCTCAGGTCATGGTCCCGGGGTCCTGGGATGGAGCCTCTCGAATTGCGCTCCCTGCTCAGCAGGGAGTCTGCTTCTCCCTCTCCCTCTGCCGCTCCCCCTGCTCATGCACTCTGTCTCTCAAATAAATAAAAAAGAAAAAGAAGGCAAGCCATCTCATTTTAGAAGTTCTGACTTCAGCTAAAGACACCACAAGAAAATTAAAACACCAGCCTCATTCACTTAGGAACATAAATGTGAAAATCCTACATAAAACATGGGCCAACCACATCCAAAGGTTTATTGAAAAGGACACCATCCAACCTGATTAAGTCAAGTCCGTCCCACAAATGCCAGGATGATTTGCTCTTCTTTCCTCTGGACAGAGCTCCATCTTGCTGAGAGCAGCCGCCTGTGCCCAGCCCCAATGGATGGGCCACGATTAGTCACTGAAGCCTATCTTCTCCAGACGCTCAGAAGGCAACCCTCTCTTGCAGTCAGAAGCACCATGACCCACCTCTGACCAATGTCACTAGAAGTCAGCCAGGGGACAGGGCTGCTGGGAAAGGTTGTCCTCGGCTGGTAAAAGGAGAGTCACGTATGGTAAAGCAGTTTTGTGCTTCTGCTCTCACCCCTTCCCTTCCACCACCAGATTTATGCATTTGAGGGTGGCAGCCATGTTGTGACCATGAGGTGACCGTGACAGAGGACAAAGATGGTATGCTAGAAGGATGAGCTCCTTGCTACTGAATGACGCTATCAAGCTGCTAGGCCAACCTGAGAGGGGCCCATCTCCAGACTGCTGGCTGGGGAGTTAACTGGCTGGTTGAATCCGTGGAGCAGCGTGTCTGCCACTCTTGACCTTGGGGTTGTGAGTTTGAGCCCCGCATTGAGTATAGCGATTACTTAAATAAATAAATTAAAAAAAAATAATAATGCCCTTAGATTTTAAGAAAGCAGGGGATCCCTGGGTGGCTCAGCACTTTGGTGCCTGCCTTTGGCCCAGGGCGCGATCCTGGAGTCCCGGGATCAAGTCCCACGTCAGACTCCCGGCATGGAGACTGCTTCTCCCTCCTCCTGTGTCTCTGCCTCTCTCTCAATTAATTAATTAATTAATTAAAAAAAGATTTTAAGAACGCATTGCTGGTTTTCTTTTTTTTTTTAATTTTTATTTATTTATGATAGTCACAGAGAGAGAGAGAGAGGCAGAGACACAGGCAGAGGGAGAAGCAGGCTCCATGCACCGGGAGCCCGACGTGGGATTTGATCCCAGGTCTCCAGGATCGCGCCCTGGGCCAAAGGCAGGCGCTAAACCGCTGCACCACCCGGGGATCCCGCATTGCTGGTTTTCTATTACGTGCTGCTGAGACCATTTTTTTTTAACCAATTCAAATGGTTTATCACAGAAAAATCTACCAATATTATTAACTGCACTAGTGGACTCATGGAGACAGATCCCATGCTTATACAATTAGAAATAGGAAAATGCGAGGCAACTGGGTGGCTCAGTGGTTGAGTGTTTGCCTTTGGCTCAGGTCATAATCCCGGGGTCCTGGGACAGAATCTCGCATCGGGCTTCTCCTCCCTCTGCCTATGTCTCTGTCTCTCTGTCTCTCATGAATAAATAAATAAAATCTTTAAAAAAAAGATAAAATGTTTATGACAGTTTAATGGTCCATGAATAGCCACATCAGGTGTGAAAAAGAAAAGGGGAGGGAGTCACCCTACCAGATATTAAAACATACCACAGAAGTTATAGCAAGCAATAACAACAAACAAATACACAAAAACCAACTGCCGCCCGGGTGGCTCAGTGGTTTAGCGCTGCCTTCAGCCCAGGGCCTGATCCTGGGGACCCTGGATCGAGTCCCAGGTTGGGCTCCCTGCATGGAGCCTGCTTCTCCCTCTGCCTGTGTCTCTGCCTGTCTCTCTCTCTCTCTGTGTCTCTCATGAATAAATAAATAAAATCTTGAAAAAAAGAAAAAAAAAAGAAAAGAAAAATCTTAAAAAAACAAACAAACAAACAACTGCCACTGCATAGCTGCTGATAAATAGAAGAAGAGAACCGGCTAAGAGCAGAGGAGCTGCCCGTGTGCACACGGAAGCGTGGTGTGGGCTAACAGTGCAGTGACATCAGGAAGGACAGGTTAGACCAGCGGACAGGGTAGGTGGTTGCCTCACTGTGTGTGGGAGAAAACAAAAAGGAAAGAAGGAAAGTTATATCCCTGTTTCACATGGTATGCAAAAGTAAACTCCAGGTGGATTAAAGATTTTTAAAAAGATTTTTATTTATCTATTCATGACAGACACAGAAAGAGACAGAGACACAGGCAGAGGGAGAAGCAGGCTCCCTGCGGGGACCCCAATGTAGGGCTCGATCCCAGGACCCCGGGATCATGACCTGGGCTGAAGGCAGACACTTGAGTGCCTTCACCGCTGAGCCACTCAGGTGTCCCTGGGTGGGATTTTCTTAAACAAGATACCATGACCACAAACCATAACACGGGAGAATTTCTGCGTGGCTCGAGTGGCCCGCAGGCCGGGCTGTCCCGGTGAACGACATGCCCAGGCCACGGGGTGTGGGCAGCCTCCCGGAGAGGCTGGAAGCAGGAGCCGTGAGCGTGGGGTGGCCGCAGACCGGAACCACGGGACAGCTGCCGTTTGGTGTGCTGGCTCCTCTCCCCCCACTGAGCAGGTGTCCCCTGAGGCCCGCAGCCGAACGGCGTCCCAAGGTCTGCTCGCTGCGGGGTGGAGACATGGCCACGTGCAGCACCACAGCAGCCCTGGCGGCAGGGCTGGGGAACTTAGGGTGCAGGGACCTGCCCCGTCTAGAGCTTGAAGACCGGTGTCCCTCCTGGGGGTCCCAGAGGAGCTGCAGCCACCGAATCTGCTGCGGTGGGGCTGACGGAGGCCCAGGGGTAGAGCCCAAGCGACCCCAGGAGACGGCTCCGTGAGAGGCCTTGCTGTGCAAACACTGGGCACAGACATTCCATTCCATCCGATGGCACTCGGCACCGGCCCCATGAAACCCTGTCTCCGATCCTAATGTTATGTTTTAGTCTGGTTCCTCTGCTTACAAGGAAAAGGAACAAATTTAAATCACCTAAAAAAAAGTGGTTTGTTTTTTTTTTTTAACCTTCCTGGCAATAATCAATTCAGGCAATTGGGTGCTGCAGTTTACAGGCCAAAGTTTAATAAGGAACAGGGTATTGACATAGCATCAAATACGTCCCCACGAAAGCCCTCCTGAGTGACCAAAGGAAAAACAGGAACTCGATAGTGGAAAAGCTCGGTGGATTCCACCTTAACTGCGTATCAAAGTCAACATCATCAGAAACAGGTCAAACGGGGATCCCTGGGTGGTGCAGCGGTTTAGCGCCTGTCTTTGGCCCAGGGCGCGATCCTGGAGACCCGGGATCGAATCCCACATCGGGCTCCCGGTGCATGGAGCCTGCTCCTCCCTCTGCCTGTGTCTCTGCCTCTCTCTCTCTGTGTGTGTGACTATCATAAATAAATAAATTAAAAAAAAAAAAAAAAGAAACAGGTCAAATGGACACGAGGTATTTCCTGATACGATTGCCCCAAGAAAGCCACATCACTTCGGTGACAGTTGTGCCAGAGAAACACACCCAATATCCAATCACGGGAAACATCAGGCAGACGGAGGGAAATTCTACATAATTGAGGGACATTCTATGTAATCACTGGACTGTGGTTTTTCAAAAATGTCAAAGTCCGAAAAATAAAGACAGTTTAAGAAAATATAGGAAAGCAGGGGCTCCCTGGGTGGCTCAGCGGTTTCACGCCTGCCTTTGGCCCAGGGCGCAATCCTGGAGTCCCGGGATCGAGTCCCTGGATCGAGTTCCACGTCAGGCTCCCTGCATGGAGCCTGCTTCTCCCTCTGCCTGTGTCTCTGCCTCTCTCTCTCTCTCTCTATGTCTATCATAAATAAATAAAAATAAATTTAAAAAAAAGAAACTATAGGAAAACAAAGAGCTGTGGTCCCAGGCAGAGGGGGTAGCCATAAGGGACTTTTTTTAGACAATTGGCTGAATGGGAATACAAACGCCAGACTGGATGGCAGTAGGGCACCAGTGTTGAGTTTCCCAAAATCAATGATCCCACTGCAGTGAGGTAAGAAAAATGTCTTTGTTGTTAGGAGACACACATGGAAATGCTAGCGGCAAAGGGACATGGTGTCTCCAGTTTCGTGTCAGTTCAGGAAAACACACTTGAGAAAGGGTGATAAAGCAAATGAGACAAAATGTTAACAAATGGTGCATCTGGACCAAGTTAATACATAAAATCCACCCTCCTGCGGTACGTTTATCGTCCACTGTGCGACACTGAGAAGTTTGCAATAGAGAGATAGCAAAATCCACCAGGGAGATTTCCGCTTCTGGGAAGATGGAGTGGATGTGCTTTTTCCCTTGTTCAGCCCATAAGTCCAATGAAACCCTAGAATATTCCATATAAACACGAACCTGGAAATAGGCACAGAAAATAAAATAATAATAATAATAATAATAATAATAATAATAATAATAGTGCCTGGGTGGTTCAGTCAGTTGGGTATCTGCCTTCGGCTCAGGTCATGATCCTGGGGTCCTGGGATCAAGTCCCAAATCAGGCTCCCTGCTCAGCGGGGCATCTGCTTCTCCTTCTCCCTCTGGCCCTCCCCCTGCTCATGCTCTCAATCTCTCTCTCTCTGTCTGAAATAAATAAAATCTTAATAATAATAATAAAGCTCCAACAAAAGCCTGCCCTCTCTAGCCAAAGGACCAGGGGAGGGTAGCCTACCATGGCAGAACCTGGGAAATCACCCCTCTGTTCCAGACAAATCCCACAGACACACTGTGGCTGCACCCATACTTGCAAAGGCCAAAGGGTGAGCCTGGATTTCCACCCTCCCCGGGCTTGCAATTAGGAACCCCAACATCCCTGCCAGGGTGGGGTCCCCCTGGGAAGGCTGAGTAGGGGAGCAAGAACTTTCACCCTAGCCAGCTGGTAACCACAGGGGAGCCTGGACTTCCAACCCAGGCAGTCATGAGGCACCGCTTCCCCTCCCCACTGCAGGGCGTCAGGGAGGCCAGGAGGGTCAGGACTGTCGCTCATTTCAGCACTTGGGAGGCTGCGGGGACCCCCACACACAGTAAGAAGTCCCTTGCAGATGTCAACAGAAGCTGAAGGGGGTGCTCAAACTTGTACCTCTACCTG
This sequence comes from Canis lupus baileyi, assembly GCF_048164855.1. NCBI lineage: Eukaryota > Metazoa > Chordata > Mammalia > Carnivora > Canidae > Canis > Canis lupus. The sequence goes on from NC_132840.1 coordinate 57,374,472, forward strand.
GCAACACCTTTCTTTCCTCAACAGAGTGGTGTCAAAAAATGCCAGCTAAAACAGACTCTCATAGGGATGCCTGGGGGGGCTCAATGGTGGAGCATCTGCCTTCTGCTCAGGGTGTGATCCCGGGGTCCTGGGATCGAGTCCTGCATTGGGATCCCTGCAGGGAGCCTGCTTCTCCCTCTGCCTGTGTCTCTGCCTCTCTCTCTACATCTCTCATGAATAAATAAATAAAATCTTTAAAAAAAAACCCCACCAGACTCCTGTAAAATAATACAATAGTGGCCATGTTTCCACACACACACAAAAGAATCATTCATCATACCAAGAACTGCAAAGAGCTCAGAATGAATGACAAGGGTAACCAACAGCTCGTCCAAAGGACAGAGGTTCATTGAGGATGCCTGGGTAATTATTTTAAGGCAGCCATGATAATAATGCTTTAACAAGAAATTACAGGTATGCATGAAACCCATGCAGACTCAATGTCAGCAAGGGCGCAGAGGATCTAAGGAAGCACTGAAGGGAGAGTGTAAAGCTGAAAGACAGGACGGCTGAAATGAAAGCTCAGGGAGTGAGCTGCGCAACACAATGGAGACAACAGAGAAAAGAACCAGTGAGCTGGAAGATACAAGTACAGAAATCACCCATTCCGAACAACAGACAGAAAACAGGCTTGGGGGGGGGGGGTGGTTGATGGCGTCAGGGTAGCTCAGTGAGTTAAGCATCAGACTCTTGATTTCAGCTGAGGTCAGGATCTCAGGGTCCTGGGATTGAGCCCTGCAGTGGGCTCCGCACAGTGGGGAGTCTGCTGGAGAGTCTCTTTCTACCCTTCCCCACGCTCATGCATGCTCACACTCTTTCAAATAAATAAATCTTTAAAAAAAAATAACCCAAAGATAAACTCCCTCATATAAACACACAACAACCCAGAAATATGACCCAGATATCGCAGTCCTAGGCATTTCCCTGGGAAAATGGAGACTGGTGTTCACAGAAAAGTCTGTACGCTAACGTTTATGACAGATTTATTTATAACGGCCAACAACTGGAATCAGCCTGGATGGCCTTCACTTGGTGAATGGTTAAACCGTGCTACATCCACACGGTGGAACACCGCCCAGCAATAAAAATAAATGAGCTACCTGTGCACCCTACAAACTACGAAACTGCACAGAAGTGTGCAAAGCGAACAAAGCCAACTCAGAAAGGTCCTATACTGTGTGATCATGCATAGGAGACCTTCTCGGCATGACAAGACAGCAGAAATGAACAGAGCGGTGGTTGTCGGGGGTAGGAAAGGAGCGTGGGTCTAAAGGAGCCACATAAGGGATCCTTACCGGGAGCACAGAGTCCATATCCAGGTTGTGATATTGCGTGGTAGGTTTGCAAGATGTTACTAATGGGGGGAACTGGATAAAGGGTACCAGGGTCTCTTATTTCTTACAACTGCATGTGGGTCTGTAATGATCTCAAAAAAAGCTTAATGTTTAAAAATCCACCCGAAATTTTATTTTATTTATTTTTTTTAGTATTTTTTTAAATTTTTATTTATTTATGATAGTCACACACAGAGAGAGAGAGAGAGGCAGAGACATAGGCAGAGGGAGAAGCAGGCTCCATGCACCGGGAACCGACGTGGGATTCGATCCCGGGTCTCCAGGATCGCGCCCTGGGCCAAAGGCAGGCGCTAAACCGCTGCGCCACCCAGGGATTCCCCCACCCGAAATTTTAAAAATACCTTTGCCATCAACTCCACTTAAAAAAAAGAGAGAAATGAGGGTGCCTCTGCCTATGTTTCTGCCTCTCTCTGTGTGTCTCTCATGAATAAATATATAAAATCTTTTTAAAAAATTGAGTGGATTTTGAGTAGACCACCAACTAATGTCTCCTGTACGAACTCTTTGAAAAGGAACCACAGCTAACGCACTGAATTGGGCTCTTTGGATGAGATCAATTCTGCCTAATTTAATGCAACAGAGACTTGCTGGGGGATCCCTAGGTGGCGCAGCGGTTTGGCGCCTGCCTTCGGCCTAGGGCACGATCCTGGAGACCCGGGATCGAATCCCACATCGGGCTACCAGTGCATGGAGCCTGCTTCTCCCTCTGCCTGTGTCTCTGCCTCTCCCTCTCTCTCTCTCTCTCTCTGTGACTATCATAAATAAATAAAAATTAAAAAAAAACAAAAACAAAAAAAAACAGAGACTTGCTGGAAAGATATTGGACTCACTGGGTACAAATGAACATGGACAACCCAGGACTGCTTGGGAATCAGGTGGCTCTGGTGGCCTTTGTAGGAGGAACCACTCTATGGCTTTTCCTGAGCACTTTCTCAAAGTGAATGCTGTCCAGGTCTATTTTCTCCTTTCTTGTCAACACATTCACCATTTGAAATCCTAGGACAAGAATAGTTGCCCGTGATTAGGTTACACCCCTGGGCTAAACTCAGGCCATGACAGGAAGGATCCGATGGAAGGAACTTCCAGAGACATTTGGGTCTCCGAAGTGAGAGGGCAGTGTGCCTACTTCTTGACTCCTATCAAATCTGTACTTGTCTGAGGAGATGTAATCTCCCAAAAGGGAACCGGGGTCCTCTTATCCGAGAGGAATGGATGTTGGATTTTTTTTAGTTCACATATTATCCTTAGATATTACATGATAATACATATGAAATAGCACAAGGCAGTACTCAGATGAAAAGTGTGAATTAAAAGTGGATTTACCTGAAAAGCAAGAAAGATTGAAGTAAACTAAGATTTCAAGTCAAGAAGGTAGGAAGAGGGGTACCTGGGTGGCTCAGTAGATAAAGCGTCTGCCTTTGGGCTCAGGGCATGACCCCGGGGTCCTGGGATCGAGTCCCGCATTGGGCTCCCGGCTCAGCAGGGAGTCTGCTTCTCCCTCTGCCTCTCCCCCTCCTCCCCCTCCTGCTCATTATCTCTCTCTCTCTCTCTCAAATGATTAAGTCTTAAAAAAATTTTTTTAAAGATAGGAAGAGAACATGAAAATAAACTCAAAGCATGAAGTTATTAAAAGTGGAAGCAGACATTCATCATCAAAGAGAAAAAAAACCAGCAATTGACTAGTAAAACTAAAAAATCTGGTTCTTTGACAAATCCAATAAAATAGACAATCTTTGGCAAGTCCAATGAAAACAGGAGAGACTAGGGAGAAAAAGAGAGAGAGAAAAGACAAAGAGTGAGATACAAACAAACATTAGTGTTATACTTCCAGGTATGGAGATTTTAATAAATAATAGAAGTGTTAAAGTGTTCAAACCTGCAATAATAAATTTGAATAGCCACATGAGATAGATATTTTATGAGGAGCTGTCAATTACCAAAATTGACTCAAGGAACCTCTCAACAGACCTGAAATTATAGTAGAAACAGGAAAGATATTCCAGAAGCTAACGTCCAAATGGCATCTAGTCCAGACGGTTTTATAGGTGATTTCCACCAACCCTGCATGGAATGGAAAATTCCTGTGATCTCAAACTTTTCTAGAGAATATAAAATTTTCCAACTTGACTTATGAGGCCTGTACAACTTTGATAACAAAATAAAACACACAGAAAAAGACCATGTCCCTCAGAAGAAATCTATGGGCCACTTCTACTTTCTTAGAGATAAAAAGTTCTACATACAATGTGAGCAAACCAATCTAGAATCATATTAAAAGAATTCATAACAGTCAAGTAGGGTTAACCCCAAGCATTCAAAGATGTGAAATTAGAACAAAAGTTCAGCGCATGAACATAGGGAGAGAGTAAAATGTAGGATCGTTTCAGTGGGTTCCAAAGCATGTGGATCTCTTTTCCATGTCTGCAAAGGCCTTCAGTTTAGGAATGTTTGAAGAAGCCTCCTATTACAGAAGCTGAAACCGCCGGACCTGTTTTCCCACACTCCCTGACAGCTAGGTCACAGGCCGATGATCAAACCGACACACCCAGAATTGGAATTGGGAGCTGGTAGCCCAAGGGAGCAGAGGCGGTGCAGGATTGTGTCTGTGTGCGGGGCGGTTGTGGTTGACACTGGTCTCCAGCTCAGCAGCTGGGGCTGTGCAAGACCAGTGGGACCTGGTGTTGGAGCAGGAGCAGAGCTTGGCTCACCACACTGGTTCTGCAGTCTGGGTCTGCTCTGGGTAGCTCCAGGTCTGGTTCTCCAGCCCTTACTGGGAAGTGTGTGGAGTGGCCAATGTACATCCAGCAAATCCCTTTTCATCCTCAATTAGCCGGAACATTTTCTGTTGCTCACGACTAAAACCTGTGATATGAATACAGCAATCGTCAACAGCTCCAGGGGCTCCACTCCACATCACTCTCTGCAACTTCTCCCCACACTTCTTGCAGCTTGATTCCTCAGTCCCCCGACCCCCCATGCTTCCAAGTACTTTTTGCAGTGGGCATATCACATATTACATAAATATAAATGGCAAATCTATGGATTAACTGCCTCTGGCCAAAGTGTTAATGGTGGTGAGGCGAGCAGACGGGGGCAGACTGGTGTGGCTGTGTGACACCCCTGCTAGGACATTAGTCATTCGAAGGGCCAGTGGACCAACAGTCATGGTGACAGGCTGTCTGAAATAGGCACCCAACTTGTCAGTCTTGGGAAGTTTGGTTTCAAAGTAATCTCTACACCCAACGTGGGGCTTGAATTCATGCCCCAAGATCAAGAGTCAAGCATTCCACACTCCACCAACTGAGCCAGCCAGGCGCCCCAAGTCTTGGGAAGTCTTAAAAGCCTCTCCGACAAGGAAGAAATTTGTGGGCTGGGACTTTCCAGATAAGTAAGGACTGCGTATAAGGGGATAAGAGGGTGAGAAGACAGACCAGGCAGAAAGAGTATGATCTAAAATGAAAGGTGGTGTGGTAAGAGATAGGGCTGGACAGGTAGGCAAGGAACAGACCATGCAGGACCCTGCAGGCCACGTAAGGGATCTCAGAGCTGTCAGGAGCCACTGATGAGTTCTAAGCAGTGGAAGGATATGAACAGATCTGTGGTTCTAGAAGACCACTCCCACATGAAATGGGGAGATGGGAGGTTGCAGAGTTAGGAGACCGGCCAGGAGGCTATGGTGGGGAGGCCCTAGAGAACTGGTGTCCTGGACTGGGAATGGTGGCAGCAGGGATGGAAAGAAGTGGATTCCGGAGAGATTAGGAGGTAAAATCAGCAGGACTTGGCAACAGGTTGGATGGGGGATGAAGGATGTTAAGGATGTTAAGGATGGCAGTCATGGATAGGGATTGTTTGCACTGAGTGGCTGGCTGGCTGGATGACACAGGAAGGTTAGCTATTTGGAGAGATGACGAGCTTAGCTTTAGACATATTGTCTTAATGCCTGTGGAACACGCAAGGAATCCAAAGGGCAGGGGACCCAGATGTTCGGGTGTCTGGAGAGGGGTCTGGCCTAGAGGTAGATTTGAGTCTCTGGGGTGCGTGGATGGTGGTTGAAAGATGGAAACAAATGAGGATCACGTTGGGTTTTGTGTAGCACAAAAGAAAGGAGAGGGCCAGAGACCAAACTCTGGGGGCAGGCTTGCTTTTCACGAAAGGCAGAGGAAGAGGAATCAACAAACACTGAGAAATAACCAGCCAGAGAAGTAAGAAGAAAATAAGGGGCACAGGGCCCAAGGTGGGAGAGGCCACAGGTACGCGTGCTGCACAAAACAAGCGAAGTTATAATGGAGACGAATCCAGTGGATGCTGGGCAGCGGGGGAGGGGAGAACCAGTGATCTTGGCCGGAATGCAGCCAGTGGGTTGGAGGGAACCACGGCAGAGAGGGCAAAGGGCAGAGAGGGGAAGCAAGTGGCAGCCAGAGAAGCTGAGAAGCTGGGGCCGGTGGTGGTCGGAGGAGTCCACTCCCGATCTGCCCTGTGCAGCCGGACAGCAGGACAAGAGCCACAGGGAGGGCTGGGGGCAGCAGTGGATGGAGGCGATAAGGGCCTGTGTCCGGCAGGGACGCTGCTCCCGGGTCACAGGAGTCCCTATCAGGCTGGCATTTCCTCCCCATCCCCGTTCCCTTCCTGCCCCCGACCAGGCCCTCCCTGGAGCTGGAGGAGAGGACAGTCACAGCCTGCGGGAAGCTCTGCACCCTCAGAGGTCTTTCTGTTTGCCGGTAAGCAGAGGTGGGGCGGGTGGGGGGGTGTGCCGGCACACAGGCAGTGGTGCTGGCCACTAAGGCTGGGGGGGGGGGTCAGTGTGGGCAAGGGCTAGCAGCCAGGACCCACAAGGTGCCCACTCAAGCTCCCCTCCCCAGGTCCTCATGCATCTGCTCCTGTGGTTGCTTCTGCTGGCCCGCCTCTGCCGCCCTGAGTTCATCTGCGAGGTCTCCAAGGTGACCAGCCAGGTGGAGGTGAACTGTGACAACAAGGGGCTGAAGGCACTGCCCCCGGGCCTGCCAGGGGACACGGCCATCCTTCATCTGGCCGAGAACCCCCTGGGTGCCTTCTCCACGGCCCTGCTGGGACCTCTGACCCGGCTGGCCCAGCTGCACCTGCGTCAAAGCCAGCTGACCCAGCTGCAGGTGGATGGGATGCTGCCGCGGCTGGAGACCCTGGACGTGTCCCACAACAGGCTGAAAAGCCTGCCGTCGCTGGGACGGGCCCTGCCAGCACTCACTACCCTGGACGCGTCCTTCAATGAGCTGGTGGCACTGTCCCCTGGCACACTCGATGGCCTGAGCCACCTCCATGAGCTCTACCTGCGCGGCAACAAGCTGAAGACGCTACCCCCGAGGCTCCTAGCGCCCACGGCCCAGCTGAGGAAGCTCAATCTGGCCGACAATAGGTTGACTGAGCTGCCCCCGGGGTTCCTGGAGGGGCTCGGGGAACTGGACACCCTCTACCTCCAAGGGAACTGGCTGCGCACCGTACCTAAAGGCTTCTTTGGGGACCTCCTCCTGCCGTTCACTTTCCTCCATGGCAACCCCTGGTCTTGTGACTGCGAGATCCTCTACTTGGCTCGCTGGCTGCGGGACAACAGCAATAATGTCTACTTGTGGAAGGAGGGTGTGGAAGCCAAAGCCACGACGCCTAACGTGGACAGCGTGCGATGTGTCAACTGGAAAAATGTGCCCGTGCACACCTACCAGGGGAAGGACTGCCCCAGCCCCATGGACGGGGGTGACATGGACTACGACAACTATGACGATGAGGATGAGAAACTCCCGGGGGTTGAGGCGCCTGCCACACGGGCTGTGGTCAGCTTCTCTACCCACACCAAAGCCCACACAACCCACTGGGGCCTGCTCTACCCAACATTTGCTTATCCAGACCACCAAATGGCCTACTTGTCTTCCACCCTGGAGCTCACTGAGAAACAGACCATGTTCCCGAGTACCCTGGGGCCCATTATGCCCACCACCACCCCAGAGCCCACCACACCCCCCACCACCCTGGAGCCCACCACAACCCCAACCACCCCAGAGCCCACCACACCCCCCACCACCCTGGAGCCCACCACAACCCCAATCACCCCAGAGCCCACCACACCCTCCACAACCCCCACCACCCCGCAGCCCGCCACAACCCCCACCACCCTGCAGCCCGCCACAACCCCCACCACCCCGCAGCCCGCCACAACCCCCACCACCCCGCAGCCCACCACAACCCCAACCATCCCGGAGCTCCCAACGCCCCCAACCACCCCGGAGCCCACCATGCCTCCCACCACCTTGGAGCCCACCACAACTCCAACCAGCCCCACCACAACCCTAATTCTCTCCGAATCAAACACCTTCTTAGGCATCCCAGAATTAACTTCACCTTGTACTACTTCAGAATACCCAATAGTCCCCTCCCTTGTCCACCTCCCAGAGGCCCATGAGGTGGCTCGAGGAACTTCAGATAGCTCCAGAAACCATCGTTTGTTCAACCCTGACCTCTGCTGCCTCCTCCCCCTGGGCTTCTATATTTTGGGTCTCCTCTGGCTTCTGTTTGCCTCTGTGGTCCTCATCCTGCTGCTGACCTGGGCCCAGCACGTGAAGCCCCAAGCTCTGGCCATGGCCACGTACACCACCCATCTGGAGCTGCAGTGGGGAAAGCAGGTGACTGTGCCCTGGGCCTGGCTGCTCTTTCTTCAAGGGTCATTCCCCACTTTCCGCTCCAGCCTCTTCCTGTGGGTCCGAGCTAACAGCTACGTGGGGCCTCTGATGGCAGGACGGCGGCCCTCTGCCCTGAGCCTGGGTCGTGGGCAGGACCTGCTAGGTACGGTGGGCGTTAGGTACTCCAGCCACAGCCTCTGAGGCGACGGTGGGCAGTTTGGGGACCTTGAGAGGCTGTGATGGGCCCTCCTATCAGGATCTTGCTGGGGGTGGGTGGGCAGGGAGCACAGGATTGGGGGGAGGCCTTAAGCACCTTTTCTGGGTCAGAAGCCTCCTCTCCGCATTGCATGTGCAACCTCAGTGAAGCAGCATGGGCAGGGGAGCCGGACGGGCCACCCAACAGAGCTCCTTATGCTGCAGGAGGGGTTCACAGACCACTCGGACATCACCATCACCTTGGGGGGGGTGCTTGAGGGAAAAGCAAATGGAACAGAGCGTGATTCTCACGTGCAGGTACCTAAGGGAACTGGGGAAGAGATGCACCAAGACGAGAGCCCTCGTCATCCCTGGGGAGCCCAAGCCTAGGGGTTTTCTTCCTCTTCCTGTTTAGCATTTTCCACCATCGTATGTTACTTGTATAATAATTAAAAAAAAAAAAAGTAACTTAAAAAAGCAAGCTTAGTTTCCTTTGGAGATGAAAAGTGACCAGGGCCCCTGTGGTCAGGAGTGGGAGCCACAGAATCTATCGGCCTGGGGCACCTCCTCTCCTCCAGTGGCGCCCACACACCAGTCCCCTCACAGGCACTAATTCCAGCTCAGAACCCACTGCGTCTCCCTGGAGCGGTGACTGCTGATATTATACCTGCCTGTAGCCCTGGTGGGAGCCAAGGTGGGCACCTGCTGACACCTGCAGCCTCCTGCCCTGCCCAGGCAGCGATACAGCCAGGTGTGGCCCTGGCAGGGGTTACCAAGCAGCCTCAGTAGAGCGTCCTGCTCACATGCTGGAACACAGCTAATGGGAAGCCACGTCTCTCCTGATCCCCTAGGTTCCCCCATTCCTCACAACTCCGAGTGGGGCTGTCTCCTGCCCGAACCAACATTTAGGGCCCAGAGAACGGGGATGGAAGCTGAACCCACCTGGCTTGAGGCTCCCTTCTCCAGGTGGCATGAACCTGGCAACTCGAGGGCACCTCTCCTGCTCTGAACCGTCCTGGACTCGGGACAAGTCCTGAGCTTGGCAACCAAGGGCTTCCGTGACTTCTATGCCCCCAGCTGACCTCTAGCAACAGGTGGTCCACTATCGGAGCTGCAGCTGTTACAAGCTTCCAGATCACCTGCCACCCCCTCCACACACACCTGGTGTGTTTCCCCTTGGGTCTCCTGCTCCACTCCCCATGCCACCTGCCCTGGGGCATCTTCCCCTCTGGACTTGAACCTCTTAGGGACATGGCCAGGGCTCCCAGTGTCTGAGAGGCCACCCTGGCCCAGGCTAGCACGCACCGAGAGTGGGTAAGAGAGGCAGAAGCGGGAGGGCCCAGCAGGGGCGCCTGGCTGCCCAGCTCGTCTTCTCCTGAGGAGGCTCTGCCAAGGGGAGAGTTTCCACCTGCTGCCTGCCTGTCCCCTGGCCTGGCTCAGAAAACTCTGGGCCTCACGTTGTCTGGCCCTCCTTCCAACTGACCTTCTTGTGCCCTTTTACGCCCCAGATTATTTAGGCTCCTTGAGGCAGGGCCCGGGAATCACACATCTTCTACTAAAGAAACGGATAGGGCACTCACTTTCCATGAGGTGGGGCTCAAATCCAATCTCTGGCCACCACCCCTAAGCCCCCACAGGTCAGAGGTCAGCCTTCCTCTCCTCTTCAGGCTTTCCTGGGCACCTTGTGAGATGACCCACGCCTCTGACGTTCTTGGGCAAGTAGCCGGGAAGCTCCACGCGGGGCCGAGTGTGGATTTTCCTTACCTGTGTGCAGGTGCTGTGCCACTACCACTTACGTAGCCTTCGCACACACCCAGCAAACACCTCTTAAGACTGTGGTACCTGTTCTCTGGACACCTCAGCCGCTCCGTGCAGCCTCCTCCCCTCCCACCCCCACAACTATCCAGATCTGGGGGGTGGTGTCATCAATCCAATTTATTGATCATGTCCTCGGTGAGGTGGAGGAAGGGTCACGTCCTTCCACTGCAGACCTTGACCATCCTGACGGCTTCTACTGTCTCCTGTCCCTTGGCCCTGCCTTGGTTTACCAAGAAGGGGGGGGGTCTCTGCCATCCTACATGCCCTGAAACTAACACCCCAGAGGAGGCCTGGAAACCTGCAGAGTTTCCCAACTTTCCCCCACCCAAGGCACAGCCAGGGGCAGAGAGGTCATGAGGATCAGGACCAGGAGAGCAAGGCGGAGCAGGGATAGGACAGACCAAGTCCTTTACGGCAGAGGACAGAACCACACTGTGGAGGGAAAATAAATAGAGGGGCCCAGGGTGGCAGAGTCCAGGCCCCCGGGTGAGAGTAGCGGGTAAGCAGAAGCCCCAGCACACCGGCTCCAGGCCCCTTGCCCGCCTCAGCCGCTGAGGAAGAGACGCTTGTAGGCCTTGTTCATCTGTTCCAGGAAGATGAAGGTGAGGACGGTGTGAGGGCCCAGGCGGGCATAGTACGGTGTAAAGCCCTTCCACAGGCTGAAGAAGCCCTCATAGCGGACAACCTTCACCAGCACGTCCTAAACAGGCAGGCAGGCAGGGCGCTGGAACCAGGATCTGGCTTCTAGGGCTGTATCCCTATACCCATGGCCCTCCCCACCCTCCTGCCCCAGCCCCCGGCCCCGCCTCTGCCTCCTCACCAGCCCATTCTTGTATTCTGGTTTCCCGTCAATCATTCTCATATTCTGGATCCTAGAGAAGAGGACACAGAGGTATGAGAAACATAAAGCAGGTCCTCCCATTCTGCTCCAGGACCAAGCCTGCACAACTCACCGGGTCTTGACAATGTCCACGGGCATGGAGGCAGCAGTGGTGACCAAGCCACTGATCATGCTGGCACAGAAGTGGCACAGGATGTTGTCAGAGAAGTAGCCTGGGGGAGGCGAGGCAGGGGTGACAGTCAGTGCGGAGCTGGCCCGGGGCAAGGCCGGGGGCTGAGGGCCCAGCTCTGGGTCTCACCTGAGTCCAGTAAGAACTGCTTGGATTGAGAGTAGGAGGCGAGCTGAGCTGCATTGACCACAACAGCACGAGCCATGGTAGGGATGCAGCCCTGTGGGGAGCGGGGACGGGGGTGAGGTTGTGGTGTCAGAAATGGCTGAAACCTGCCCCCTCCTGATCCCCAGTCTCCATCCCCTTCACTCACCCTCCATAATGTGGGGACTCCCTCCTCCCGGGCGATTCGGATCAGGGCATTAAACACATTTTTGTAGCCACGGCGCTGGTCAGGTGGAAGCCTAGTGGGAAGGTGGGGAGAGGCCAAGCTCAGGATACACCACTCTGCCCCACAGGAGCAAAGAAAGGGAGGCCAGGACACATTAGTGCTCTGCTCCAGACCAAGAAATCCGTTCTGAGTCTAGATTCCAGGGAACAGAGCTAGGGCAGGCTCAGACCTGGAACTCACCGGCCGTCGGCAGTCATGCGGATGAGTGCCACCTCAGCTGGCGTTCCCACAAAGGCACCAGTTGCACCTGCCGTCATGCCAATCAGGGCCTTCAGCAGAAAGCCAGGGGGTGTACCATCAGCCCCCGTCAGGCGCTCAAACAGCACCGTATAGATGCCAAGGCGGGTGGTGGTGTAGGTGGCCTGGCGCAGCAGGCCAGCTGACAGCCTGGGGAGCGAAGGGGTCAGTGCATCAGGCCCAGGTCTGGAGTTGCCAACCCATACCCTACGCCCCCATCTTGTGGCCCCAGTACCCAGTGTAAATGCCCCTCAGCCCTTCTGCCCTCAGGATGCTGGTGAGGGCATGGAAGCTAGTTTTGTACTCTCGTGTCTTGGCTCCCTCTCCGCTCAGCTGCATCCGGTTCTTCACCAGATCCAGCGGTTGCACAAACACCGTAGCTCCCATCCTGGAAGAAGACAGAAGCAGGGTCAAAAGCCAGGTGTCCCTTGACTACCGTCCTATGCCCACTGGAACCTAGCAACGAGATGTCACAAGGTACAGGGCCTGCCACGTGATTAATTAAGTGTTCAGGAGGCTAGTGGCTATGTGTGTAAGTCTCTGCGTGGACCAACAGCCACAGGTCTGAAAAGTCCAGCAGTCCAGCGAGGGCCATACAGTGAAAGTGTTCCACGGAGTTCCAAGGGGGTCAAGTGGTGACCTGAAACTGCCTGCAGTCCCACCCAGAGAGAGGAGAGGGGGCACTCATGACCTGCGGCTTCGCCCAGTCCGACAGGTACCATGCAATGACCTGGAACCGCACACGATCCGGGAGAGCCAAGCAGTGGGTGCGAAACTCCAGAGAAGGCCGGGGGGCCAAGCAAGGAGGCTGCGAGCAAGGAGGGTGCACGCAGCCCAGCGGGGGCCGTGCATTGGGTGAGAAGTCCTGGCAGCCATCAAGAACCTCGGCAACGCGCTGGGGACCGCGCTGACCCCGTGCCGCACACCCGAATCCCAAGCGGGCCCGACTCCTTGCAACCGGCCCTTCCTCCTCCCTTCCCGGCCCCGGGGCCCGAGCTTACCCTGCCAGGCCCCCAAATAGGAACTTGACGGACTTAGGGGAGGTGCGGGGCTTCCCGTCCACCCCGCCGGCCCCAGGACTCGCCGTCGCCGCCATCGCCGCTCAGTGGCCCTCGGCGCCGGGTCCTGTGCGCGCGCGGTCCCACTCGCGCCCAAGGTGACACCGCGCGCGCAACAGGGCCGAGGGCGCGCGCACGCCCCTCCGGCTCTCGGGTCCAGCTCCAGCTGGAAGCCGGCGCAGGCGCAGGCGCGCGGCGCAAAGGCGGCCGGGAGAAAGGCGGAGCCGAAGGCGGGGCCTCCAGGAGGGGAGCGGGAAGGGGTGTGGCCGGCTCAGGAAGCCATAGCTTAGACGCAGTTTTCACGAGATTGGACTCGCGGGAAAATAAGAGGGTATGGAGATCTCGCGAGACAGAGTGCGCCTGGGAAGCCAGAGCGAGGTGTGGAGGTTGGCCTGGGTATGGGGTGGGGAAAGAGGGTGTCTCTCGCGATAGCACGCAGCGAGCATTCGGAGGGTGGGAGGGAAAGTGTGGCGAGGACTCTCGCGAGACTGGAAGGTACCGCGGCCGCGGCGGCGGCGGCGGGCCCGGGATGGTGGAGAGGTTCGTAAATCGGACCGCTCCGAGATCCCGGGCGTCAGAGGGGGAACGACTAGGTCGTCTGCTGGGGCTTGGGCGCTCGCTGCATCTGCAGAGGCACGCCCTCCACCCACCCTCCCTCCACTCCCAACCTTTCCTTTGACAGGCCTTTCAGGACCGGAAGTCCTTCCTCTTGAGCGCCCAATGCCGGAGGCGGCCTGACTTTCTTTCCCGGAAGCCCTTTTCCAGCCGCGAGGAAGACAGTTCACCTGCCCGGAAGTCCCGCCTCTCGGGGCGTCCCCACCCTGCCAGAAGTTCTCCTGTCACCTGTGCCGGCTTCCGGGCCCCCTTCCCGGGTTTGTCCCTGCGCCCGCGGAGGATCTGTTTGGTGTCTCCCTCCCTGCTCCACGGGCCGGGCTGGGGACCCCGCTCCCGGACCCAGGGTTCGACCCCCGCGCCCCCATGTAGCTGGGAAGCGGGGCCTGGGGGTGGTCGGACCCCTGGGATTCTGAAGGGGGACGGAGAGGGCGCGGAACCCCGCTTGTGCCGCTGCTGCCGGGACGCGGCGTCCTCGGGATCCCCCCGTCGCTGCCATGCGCCCCGCGGCCTTCCCGCTTCCTGTGGTCGTGGCCGCCGTGCTGTGGGGAGCGTCCCCCGCGCGGGCGCTCATCAGAGCGGTGAGCCTGGGGACCTGTGCGCGAGGGGACGCCGGGGGCGGGGCTGCAGGGGTGTCGTCCCCCGCGCGGGGAGGGGGCGCCGGAGGGCGGGGCTGCAGGCTCCTGGGGGAACACGGGCTCTCCTGTCCGCAGACCTCCGACCACAATGCCAGCATGGACTTTGCAGACCTGCCAGCTCTCTTTGGGGCTGCCCTGAGCCAGGAGGGACTTCAGGTGATTGCTTTCCCTTTGACCCTTTTCCCTACATCCTCTCTTGTGGGCGGGGAAGGGGATTAGGGCAGCCCTTTGCCCTCGCAGTGTAGGAAGTACAGGTGCAGGAGCGCAGGTAGGATGGAATTCGGAATCTGGAGGGAGAAGACAGTCTGCCCCCGGAACCTTGAGCCTGGTGGAGGGGCGCTGGAAATTGACTACGATGACAGGTGGGCATGGGGTCAGCAGGGTCTCTGGAGCCAGCTCTAGGGTTATATGGTTGTATGATCTCTCTGCAGCCTGGTATGTGTTACTGTAAATAGGGTTGAGGGAGGTTTTCTCGAGGTTATTGTAAGAAGTGATTTTAGTGGTTTTGTAATACTTCAGCATTAAGTCTGTTGTGTTAAAGCAAAAATTCAGTTGGGCCATAGGTGTCAGTGTAGTTGGTAGCAAGAAGGGTGGTTGGATGATTGAGCAATTGAACGTGGTAGGAAAGAAAGAAACAAAGGAACACTGCCAGTGTGGGGATTTTCAAGGTCTTATTGGCTTTAGTCAACAGTTCATGAATCGGGCAGCATCCTGTCTAACAGATAGAAAGGAGCTTCGAAGAGCTGTACGGAAATGACAGACTTTTGTAGGCACGAGGTGGCAGGACAAGTAAGTTTATGCTAGTGGTAGAACTGACCGTGGCGAGATGGTCTTTCTGAGAGGGATGGCAAGGATCTGTTGGGCAGCTGACCTCGCGAGATCTGAGCGGGTGATTCCAGATGGGCTGGTTTACAATTCTGTTCTTGGGGGAGGCCGAATCTGTACTTCAGTTAGGTTTTTAAGTCTCAGTTTGGTGCTGTGGGGCTTAGCGCAAGTGACTCTGTTTTGGGGTTCTTGCTGTATTCCTAACAGAGGGGAGTGTGTCCTGTAGGAGTGTGTGCTGGGGAAGGGCCCGGGGAACAGAGCCTGCCAGGGAGCAACCCGGCTGAGCGGAGGATTGGCTTACAACATGGGAAACTGAAGGCCGAAGAATCTGAATTAGCTTGGAGTGTGGGACAGGGAGAGGGGTGATGGGGGGTTTGGCCAAGGGCTATCGTTTGAGGCACTTGCATCTTCAGGAGGTGGACTTCTGAGTGGGGCGGGATGCTCCAGGGTGAAGGAGTGAGGGGCAGAGTATGTGCAGTGGGGGGGAGCCAGTATGTTAGGTGGGCCCCTGTGGGGAGTGGAACCTGCTGACATGGAATCCAACTGCTGTTTGTTTCTCTTCCCTAGGGCTTCCTTGTGGAGGCTCACCCAGCCAATGCCTGCAGCCCTATTGCCCCTCCACCCCCAGCCCCGGTCAATGGGTCAGTGTTTATTGCACTGCTTCGAAGATTCGACTGCAACTTTGACCTCAAGGTTGCTGACTGTGGAGGGGGAGCTGGGAAGCTGAGGGTGACCTGAGGCACCGGGATGCAGGAAGGCCAGGGCCACAATGGCCCCTCATCCCCGGCCTCGTCTCCCTAGGTCCTGAATGCTCAGAAGGCCGGGTATGGCGCAGCTGTGGTCCACAACGTGAACTCCAACGAGCTTCTGAACATGGTGTGGAATAGTGGTAAGGTGTGGGGGGGGCGGGCCTCCGGACAGCTGGGATTCCCGTAGAGCTCAGGCTGGGATGGGGCCGGGGATGGAGGTGTGGCTGAGAGCTTGGGGAAAACAAGTCAGTCCTTTGGGTGAGATGGAGCCAAAGAGCTAGTGCCAGGCTTAGCGAAGGAGTTGAGTAGGGGGGTCAGGTCCACAGCGTCATGCCCTGATCCCCGCAGAGGAAATCCAGCAGCAGATCTGGATCCCGTCTGTGTTTATCGGGGAGAGGAGCTCTGAGTACCTGCGTGCCCTGTTTGTCTACGAGAAGGGGTAGGACGGGACCCTCCTTCCCACTCTTCCTTCTTCAGTCCTTCCCAGCCAGCCTGGAGCCCTGGCCACCCAGCCCCAGGCCTTCATCCTCTGCCTCTAGACTTTCCTCCCACCCCACCCCCTGCCCGTGGGCCTCATCCAGCACCGGTCACCCTGTCCCTTTGCCTTTCCTGCTCCTCTGATCCTGGCCTTCTTTTCCCAGGGCTCGGGTGCTTCTGGTTCCAGACAATAGCTTCCCACTGGGGTATTACCTCATCCCCTTCACAGGGATTGTGGGACTGCTCGTTCTGGCCATGGGAGCGGTGATGGTGAGTAGCTCAGAGAGTGATGGGAAGAGCTGAGGCCTTTTAAAGCCAGACTGAATCCATGCATGGGAGGTGGAGGGGGGCAGGGCTCCATACTGGGTTTGCCCAGTTTTGTTCCCTAAATCAGATCTGTCCACACTTCCTTTACCCAGGTAGTTCGTTGTATCCAGCACCGGAAGCGGCTCCAGCGGAATCGACTGTCCAAAGAGCAACTGAAACAGATTCCTACACATGACTATCAGAAGGGTGAGAGGCGTGGGGAGAGGCAGGGCCCTTCCCACAGCTTGCCTGGTTCTGAGGGAGTTTTGAGCTCAGGGGACCAGGGGTGAGGATGGCAGAAGGTGTCAGCCTGGGGTGCCAGCTTCCCTCCTCTTCACTCACACACTTGAGGACAGGACAGGAACAGAACAGGGTGAGGAAAGCACGGATGAGTAACAGAATAGTGAGGGGGTGGGGAACTGGAGAACTGACCTTGCCCCTGAGGGAGGGGGTGAAGAGAGCAGACACATGGAAGGTGGGGAGGAGGTGGTGTGAGAAGGAAGCAGCAGGTGAGGAGGGGAGGGGTGTCCAGGCCCTGGAGCCTCAGTGCCCATATAAGGCCACAGTAGAAACCCTGCCCCCCACTTCCGCTCCTCCCACTCCCTTTCTCCCCACAAGAAACCCACTTCCCTTCTTACCTTTGCTGGTCCCCTCTAACCCCAGATTCTTCATGTCCTATTCTGGCCTCACCCTGCCCATTCTTAGCTCTTCCGTGGGCTCTGTAGGGGCAGGGGAGGGGGTACCTGGTAGGGTTCAGCTCTCCCAGAGTGATTTGGGGTCCGGGACGGCTCAGTGAAGGGCTTTTTTTCCTGCCCCAGGAGACCAGTATGATGTGTGTGCCATCTGCCTGGATGAGTATGAGGATGGGGACAAGCTGCGAGTACTGCCCTGTTCTCACGGTGAGGCCCTCACTTCCTGCTACCACCACCACCACCCCCACCCCTCCACAGGTGCCAGGTGCTTCACCGTGTGCCTCTTGCAGCCTACCACAGCCGCTGTGTGGACCCCTGGCTCACCCAGACCCGGAAGACCTGTCCCATCTGCAAGCAGCCTGTCCATCGGGGCCCGGGGGATGAGGAAGAGGAGGAAGAGACACAGGGGCCAGAGGGTGATGAGGAAGGGGAGCTGAGGGACCAGCCTGCTTCAGAACGGACCCCACTTCTGGGCTCTAGCCCCCCACTTCCGAGTACCTTTGGCTCCCTAGCTCCTACCCCTCTTGTTTTCCCAGGGTCTTCAACAGATCCCCCTTCCTCCCCTCCATCTTCTTCAGCTGCCATCCTGGTCTAATGTCCCCCCTCATCCCCTCCCCACACCTCCTGTGACCTATTTGCACAGCCCCTGAGCCTCTCTCGTCTTGTGTTGAGGGACAGGGGATCTTCTGCCCCAGGTTGCTCCTTTTTCCAGCCCCATCCTTTTGAGGGGGCTGGGGGTGTAAAGGGCCTGAGGTCTTCACTTACTCAGTAAATAAAACTGTTTTTGTGAACTAAGGAAGGGTGAGATCATTTTCAGGCAGGTGAACTCCTTATCCTTTTGGGGAATGTGCACCCCCCCTCCCGCTTTTTGCCACAAAGGGGCAGGGGATTTCTGGGAGAGAACCTGTAGCCATGGGGACAGCCCTAGCAGGCATATACTGTGACTCAGAGAGGGGGAGCCCCACCCACACAGGGATGACTCAACTGGTCCTGCCTTGCCCGCAGGCCTGGACCCATTCTCTGGTCCAGCTCTTTTCCATTATCTACCAAGACCTAGGGCTGTGCCACCTGACCAGGTGGGCCTCTGGCAGGTGCTGCTTTACCCCCTGGGCAGGACTCAAGAAGCCCAAATGCCTAGACTTTGGAGTGCCCTTGACTCCCTAACCCGCAGCCAAGATAGAGGTGACAGGTCATGGGAACTGTCCACCCCGACACCCAGGCCAAACCACACAGCACCTTGTTAGTAGAATCTTTTTTATTCAGAAAAAAAAAAAAAAAAAAACCCAAAAAACAAAAAAGTTTTCCAACCACACACAGGAGGGGTTTGGGTAGGGGGAGGTGTCTGTCCATCCAGCCCCAGCCCCCAGCCCATGTGGTTTTGGCAGCAATAAGGGGTGTGGGGTAATGGCCCAAAAAATAAAAATGGTGTACGTGTGTGTATGGGGAGGAGAGGGGTGCAAAAGCAGTGGGGAGTGGTAGGGGGCGGGGACAGACGAGGTCAGTACTGGGAACGCCGCAGGTGGGAAGCCATTTCATAACATTTCTTGTTGATCATACCACCGTGGACACCTTCTTTGCCCATCAGCAGGACTAGCGCTGGAGGAAAGAGAATGGAGGCTAGGACCCAGGTGTCACAACCCACCCCCTGCCAGCTGTTGAGCAGCTGTCCAGCCCTGGGGGCTGTAACCCAACCTCCTCTCTCCCAACCCCCCCAACACACAGGCAGGCTGTCAGTCACTTTGAAACAAAGGGGCTTTTCAGGAGAGGGAATCAAGCTTAGGGCTCCAGAGGGTGAAACGGGTGAAACTAATTTAGGGACCAGGGATTCAGGCTCGGAGTAATAAGCACAGTGGGGCTTATTACCCCAAGGCCTAACAGAGTTCAGAAGACACCCAGTCTTTTGGCCATCAGTCTACCCTTTCCCAGAAATCAGGGTTTCTGCCCCCTAGAAGGCTCAGGCCAGGAAGGAACAGAAGAGGTAATGCAGTTCAAGTTCTATTAGGAGATGAGGAACTGAGGAGTGGAGGAAGCACCCAGCGGCCTGTGATCTCCTAGTACTGGGGAGCCACAAAGGAAACCCCAGAGGCTAACAGGTTCATGAGGGGACATCGGAGGCCGGGAGGCAGTCAGGGGTCACAGAAACTCACTCTTGGCAGTCATGGTGACAGTGATGTTGAAAGTGGGCGCTCCACCGCTGCTCTTGGTACGAAGGTCCATAGTAAACTCCCCATCCTGCAGCAGCGAGTCCCGGATCACAGAACACTTCTGGCCTCCCAGTGTCAGCCCGTTCACGAAAAAACTCGACCGGTCTTTGCCAACCAGGACACCGACCTCAGCTGGCTGCAAGGGGAAGGCAGCGGCCGTCAGGGTCAGGATCCCCCGGTTTCCCCCTGCCCTGCACCGCGCCCCACATGGGGTGTATGCCGTCTGCTTTGTGCACACGTGTGGAAACCGACAAACTCCTAAGAGACTGCTGAGACACGGGGAGACCATATCCCAGGTTGGTGTCATCCCACGGGGAACACACACCCAGGGAACGGGGCGGGGGCGAAGCCGGAGCGGACAGTGGCATGGCAGAGCCGGGGAGCCCATGCACGCGCACCACGCTCCTCCAGGAAAAGCAGAAGCGTGGAGGGGAAGGGAGGGGGCGGGCGGAGCAGGAGGCAACTTTGTCCTTATTTGGTCAAAGGTTCTGCAGGAGCCGCGAGGGGCCCGGACGCCTGGGTCTCCGGGCGCCGAGTCCAGGGCAGGGGCGCGGTCCCCAGACCAGCGAGCCGACCCCGGGGGCCCTCCGGGAAAGTTGGCCAAGTTGGCACGGCGGTGCGGGACTGCGGCCGGCCAGACCCGGGTCCACGGACCCCAGGGAACCTCTCCCCTCCCCCGAACACCCCAAACCCCCACATCCGGTCCCCTCCCGCCCGGAAATCCCCTTCCCCCCCTCCCGCACTTCCGCTCCCCCTCCCCACTTCCGGGCAGCGCGGACAGGGGAGGTGGTGATGGGGACGGCGGCAGGCATCCCTCCTTCCACAAGTCGCGCGGCCCTGCAACTTCTCCCGAAGTTCCCCCGCGCCGGGCCCTGCCGGATGGCGGGAAGGGAGGGCAAGGGGACTTCCGGGCCGGGGCTCAGGGAGCGCGGCGCGCCGACTTGGGGGGGCGTGGGGCGGCCTCGCCCTCCGTAACGGGGCCGGGCGGGGCGGGGGCCGGGGCGGCCGGGCGGCCTCCCGCGGGGAGGGGCGGGGAGAAGAGACCGAAGAGGAACAATGGTGGCGGGGCCGGGGTCCCCGCTCCCGCCTGGTGCCCGGCCCCGGCGCAACCCGCCGCGCCTGCCCGCCCCGCCCTGGACCAGGCGGAAGTGGGCCTCCGCACCGGGCGGCGCGCCCCTCCCCGCCCTGTGCCCCGGATGTAACGCCCCGGCGCGGAGAGCGGGGCGGCGGGAGGGATGGGCGCCGCCGCCGCCCGGAGCGAGGGCCGGGGACCTCGGGGGGGCCTGTTCAAGTGCGCTCGCCGTCCGCCGCCTCCGGGCGAGGACCCGGTCGCGGCCCTCGGCCGCCCTGCCCCGACCGCCCCCGCCCCGCCCCGCCCCGAGCCGGCCGGTGCCCCGGGGGCGCGCGGGCCCCGTACTACCGTGATGTTGACGAAGGTCTTCCCGGGGACGGCGGCCCACACGGAGGGCGAGTCCTTATAGCCCACGATGGCCGCGTCCTGACAGGTCCCGTCCGCCATGAGGTTGTCGATGTAGGCGTTCCAGCCGGCCATGGCTGCTGCGGGGCTGCTGCGGGGCTGCTGCGGGGGCCACGGACTGGGCTCGGGGCCTCGGGCTGGCGGGCGGGGGGCGGCGGAGAGCTCGGGGCACGCGCTGCCGTCCGGACCGCGGCTCTGCTCGCTGTGCAGCAGCCCTCGCACCGCCACTTCCTGCTCCTCCCCCCCCCCTAGATTTTTATTTGCAAAGGGCGGCAGGGGCGGGGCCTGCTCCCTTTCCTCCCTCCCCCCTCGCCTGCCCAGATACCGAACTTTGCAAAAGACGATTTTAAAAATCCCTCCCCCTATTGCAAAATTTGCAGAGTTGGGTGGAAAGCTCTGTAAAAGGATGGAGGGTGGGGTGATGGTGGTTGGGGGGAGTGCGGGTGGCAGGGGGAAGTTCGGGTCAGGGCCCGCTCCGCTTCGCCTTGAATACAAACGGGACTGTGGTGCCGGGGAAGGGAGCGAGCCCGAGGGAGGAAAGGATGCGAAAGCCGGCGGACGGGCGAGCCGCGCGCGGGGCCGGCGGGGGGTGCGGGGCGCTCAGGGTTAAATGGAACGGCTGCCCCTCCCCCACCCCTGCCGGAGGGCAGGAGCGGCGGCGGCGGCGCGTGCGTCCGCGCCTGCGCCGGGCCGGGCAGGAGGGCGGGAGGGCGCGGGGCGGTTGGGGCCGGCGGCCCGCGGCGCGGGAGCGGGGTGCGCGCGGCGGCACCCCACCCCCCAGAGGCGGGCGGGCCGGGGACGTGTCTCCCGCGGGGCGGAAGGGGCGGGCACGCGGCTCGCTCTCTATTTTATTCAGTCACGACTTGCGGGAGCCCCGGGTCGCGAGGACAGATGGGCCCGGCCGCCCTCAAGAGTCCAAGGCGTCCACCGGGAAGGGGGGGCACGAGTGTCTCCAGTATCTGCCCGACAGACACGTGCAGGAGCAGCCCCCCCCCCAGGCAGGCCCAAGCCCCACGTCCCCGCCCCCCGCTGCCAGCACTTTGGGTCACCGGCCGTGCCCCTTGGCCCGGCGCGGCCGAGGTCACTGGGCGCGGGAGGCAGGGGCGGGACTACTTCTCGGGGCGGAAGGACACGGGGAGGTGGCCAGATTTGCAACTTTTCCAAGAGGGGGAAAGTCCCCTCCCGCTCGGGCCCCTCGGGCTCTTTCTTCTTCTTTTCGGGGAAACTTGTGCTGGGAAGCTTTGCGCGCGGCTCTCGCCGGGCGCCCCGCGGGCAAGGGAGGGAAGGGCAGGGCCCCGCGGCCGCCCAGGTGGGGCTGCCGAGGGTCTGGGCCGCTTCCGGGCCCCCACGCCCCCCGAGCCCGTTCCTCGACAGCCGCGCCGCTGAGTCACCCGGCCGCTCGGGCGGGGCGCGCTCGGGCACGTGGCGGCGCTCCCCGCCCGCTGGCTGCTGACCTCTGCCCGCCGCACCCCCGACCCCGGGGTGGAAAAGTCCGGGAGGGCGCGGCCGGAGCCGGCGGGCGTGGGGGGTCAGGGCCGGAGCCCCGAGGTGCCCACGCTCCCCGGGCCGGGGCGCACCCCGCGCCGCCCCCAGACCCGACGCTCAGACCGCAGGGGCCACCCCCTCCGGTCCGGTCCCGTCCCGCCCCGCCATTCATTCTGAGCCCTGGTCTAGGAGCACCGTCCACGGGTAGGGCCGGGGTCGCCAAATCCCCGGCTCGGCTGGGAGAGGGGCTCCCGACCGCCGCTCCATGAGCGGGGCGACAAGTGCTGTCCCAGCGCCCCGGGCAGGGCGCCGCGCCGAGGCTGAGCGCCCGTCTAAATCGGGCTCCCCGCCCCCTCCCCCACCCCCTGCTGGCCCGGGGCGCTGGGGAGAGCGGGCGGCCCGAGAGGCCATCATGAGGACCCTGAGAGGTGAGACCCTCTCGCCTCCCTGCATGGGGAATTCGAGGTGGACCTCAGCGCTTGCCCAGACACACACACCGCCCCCCTCCCCCGCCCTCCTCCTCCTGGGGGCGCCTGCCCAGGGAGCCAAGCATGTATGGACATCAATCCTGCAGCCCCTCTTCCAGGCCCCCTCCCCAGCCCTGCCCGGCTCCGGTTACCGCTGGCCTTTGCTAAAGGGCACAAGTTCCTCTTTAACCTTTGCAAAGGGGGCGTATAATCCTGGCCAGGGGAGAGACCCCCAATCCGAAGGCCCTCCCAGGCCCCTCCCCAGAGCTGGAATTGAATGTGGGGGCTTTTATTGGGGAGCAGAGAGGAAGGAGGGGTCGTCATTGACCTTTGGGAAGGGGGCAGGTGTCGGGTCCAAAGGCTCCCGCTTTAGGCTGCAGTGGGCACTTGGCTGCCAGCCCAGTGTGGAGGGGGAGGATGGAGAGGGAGAGGCGGGGCTGGCCAGGGCGTCGGGTGGCTAGGAGATAAATGCCCGGCCTGAGGGGGTGAGCTGACACTGTCCCAGCTGCCACCTAGGCTCAGAGCTCACCTCGACTCCCCCCAGCGGAGACATCCCAGGTCTGCTGAGTTCTCCAGTCCCAGAGGATGGGGTGGTGAAGGGTGAGGGTGGGTGCTGGTTTGGACAAAGTTGGGAGAGGTGTCAGCTTTTTCTACCTTCCAGGACCAGGGTGCTTGAGAGACTTGGAAGGGTGGGAGCGAGCAGCATGGGGGTACCCAGGACAGGGAAGGAGACTGTAAGACCATGAGGAGCCATAGGCAGAGGTGGGTGGAGGAGGGGAGGGAGTTGGGGCCAGGTGGGGGATTTGGGGTCCCCGTGGATTTGGAGGAAGATGACAACCAGAAGAGAGAAGAGGGTCTGGGGCTGGCAAGCTACGGAGAGCCGAGTGCTCCACTGGAAGGGAGGAGGCCTAAGTGCACTCTGTGGGTGATGGGGGTCCAGGGAGACCTGTGGGGACCAGTTAGGGGAGAGGCTGCGGACCCTGAGGATGGAGGTGGAACTGGAGCTGCTGTGAGTGGGGGAGGGGGCTGCGCCTGCCTCTTTGGGCTGTGACCTTTTTGTGGGATATTTTTAGCTCCAGCACCTGCCTTCTTGGGGTGGGGAAGACTCTTAAAGGGCAAGGGATTTCGGGTTCCTTGAGGGATCAACTATCCACACTCAGTCACACCTCTCCTCCTGCAGCCATGGCCATGCAGAAAATCTTCGCCCGGGAGATCCTGGACTCCAGGGGCAACCCCACGGTAGAAGTGGACCTGCACACGGCCAAGGGTACCATGGCTCCCAGCATTGCTCTGCCCTGCGAAACCCCAGCCCACAGGCCCCATGCCCTCTCCTTTCTCTGGGGTCCCCTTCGCCAGAGTCCTCCCCAGGCCTTGCTCCTCAGGCCTGGCTCCTGGGCCGGGACAAGGAGACCCCCTGCCCCTGGGCGCAGAGAGCCCACCTCGGCCTGTGGGGCTACCGGGGGCCCTGGGTGACGTTCCTGTTCTACCCGCCCAGGCCGATTTCGAGCAGCTGTGCCCAGCGGAGCCTCCACTGGTATCTACGAAGCCCTGGAACTGAGAGATGGAGACAAGTCCCGCTACCTAGGGAAAGGTGAGGGAGGACCACCGCCGGAGGAGCCTATGCACATGGGTGGCGTCGGGATCTGTGTTCCCAGCCAGAGCCCTCAAGGAGCAGGGGCCCCGGGAAGATGCCTGATGGACTCCGATTTCTGACCGCCAACCCCCCGCCCCCCGCCCCTCTAGGTGTCCTCAAGGCTGTGGAACACATCAACAAGACCCTAGGCCCTGCTCTGCTGGAAAAGGCAAGAGGGAGCCTGCCTCCCTGCCCTGCAGCCCTGCTGCCCAGCCATCCCGTCCCCCCACCAGGCACCTGTGCCTCCTCTGGCACATGCCCTGAGTCCTGAGCAACGTGACCTCTGCTCTTCCCTCCCCCTCCAACCTCTCTTTCCAGAAACTCAGCGTGGTGGATCAAGAGAAAGTTGACAAATTCATGATTGAGCTGGATGGGACAGAGAATAAGTGTGAGTTGGGGCTGGGGCGGGGGGGAAGGGATGGGCCGTGGCAGGGGTGGGAGTGACCCCGGGATTATTTCCCTGGCCCGCGCTTTGGGGCACACGGTGGCTGGCTGGGTTTTTTATTCATTGCACAGGCATTTCCTGGTGCCTGCTGTCCAGGCCTGGCTGTGGCCACAGATGCGAAGCTGGCACCTTCCCCGGGCTGGGGGCTCCCAGAGCCCCTCTGGCTGCTGGGGAGAGACCCGTCAGCGCCCCCCTCATGCTCAGGGCAGTGGTGTTCCGGGTCCTCTGTGGGGTGACCCCAGGCCCTGGGGGAGAAGCCCTCACCCTTTCTCTGTGCTTGTGTCCCCTAGCCAAGTTCGGGGCAAATGCCATCTTGGGTGTGTCCCTGGCTGTGTGCAAGGCTGGAGCGGCAGAGAAAGGGGTCCCACTCTACCGGCACATCGCAGACCTCGCCGGGAACCCTGACTTAGTCCTGCCCGTCCCTGTGAGTGCCCCTCCTGGGAGCCAGTGGAGCAACCCCAGGAAGGTCTACACTTCAGACCCAGCTCCAAAAACAGGGTTTCTTGAGATGGAACCTCTCCTGCAGTTCTGGCCCCTCCCTCCTTCCCACAATCCGAGCTCCCCTTGACATAAGCCCGGCCCATCACATTCCAGGGCCAGACTCAGGCATCACGTCTGGTCCTGCCTGGGCCCCAGCTCCTGAGTCAGGTTGGGCACTGCTTTGTGCCGGGGGCTGGGCACGTCTTTAGTGTCCTCTTCGGTCCTTGCCCAACCCGGGCCTTGTTCATGGAGACCCTTGGACTCTTCGGTCAGCTGTCACGTTAGTGCATATCTCCTGACTGGGTGGGTGGGATGAGAGCAGGGGCTCTGGAGAGTGGCTGGCCCTGCGTGTTTGCTCCTGTCCAACCTCAGGGGACTACATAACTGCCCTGTGTCTCCATTTCCTTGTCTGTAAAACGGGTATGGTCACCGTCCCCAGGGAACAGGGTTGCAGGGAGCAGGGAGGAAGCCCACAGACCACGTGGAAGCCCCTCAGAGTGGGGCTAGGGCAGTGTCACCAGCTGTCACAGACCAGGCCATGCTAAGGCCCAGACTGTCCTGTCCGTTCCTCAGATTCTCCACAGGAGAGCCTGCGAATAAGTAGGCGGTGTCCCAGTCTTACAGAAATGGGGAAAAGAGACTCTGGGGACTAAGAGGACTCACCCTAGACTGTCCGGTGGGCAATCTGGGAAGCCAGAGTTCCACCCGAACCCTCCCCGCTGGCCCAGGCCTGGGGTCTGGGGGTCTGAGCCCACTCCCTCTCCCCTTGCCAGGCCTTCAATGTCATCAATGGGGGCTCCCACGCCGGGAACAAGCTGGCCATGCAGGAGTTCATGATCTTGCCCGTGGGAGCCAGCTCCTTCAGGGAAGCCATGCGTATCGGCGCTGAGGTCTACCACCACCTCAAGGGTGTCATCAAGGCCAAGTATGGGAAGGATGCCACCAACGTGGGGGACGAAGGCGGCTTCGCACCCAACATCCTGGAGAACAATGAGGGTCAGTGTGAGCAAGTGGGGCAGCATGGGGGCCCGGGTCCCTGTGGAGGCAGGGCTGCAGGGACCGTGTGCCCTAGAGCCTCAGGTGCCCTCTTGTCCCTCCCAGCCCTGGAGCTGCTGAAGACGGCCATCCAGGCCGCCGGCTACCCAGACAAGGTGGTGATTGGCATGGACGTGGCAGCATCTGAGTTCTATCGCAACGGGAAGTACGACCTGGACTTCAAGTCACCTGATGACCCTGCTCGGCACATCACTGGGGAGAAGCTGGGCGAGCTGTATAAGAGCTTCATCAAGAACTACCCTGGTGAGCCCCCCGGGTGTCCCAGTCTTTTGCCCCAGACCCTGGTGGCCGTTCCACACGTGATGCCTCCACAGCCACTGACTCGGCCCCCACCTTAGCCCTCTAACCTGACTCCTCTGCCACCCACTCCAGTGGTCTCCATCGAGGACCCATTTGACCAGGACGACTGGGCCACCTGGACCTCATTCCTCTCGGGGGTTAACATCCAGATTGTGGGGGACGACCTCACAGTCACCAACCCCAAGAGGATTGCCCAGGCCGTGGAGAAGAAGGCCTGCAACTGCCTGCTGCTGAAGGTCAACCAGATCGGCTCCGTGACTGAGTCCATCCAGGCGTGAGTGCCCCCCTCCTCAGCTCAGCCTCACCACCCTCCCCAACCCCCTGGCCTTGCCCCCTTGACTCTGCTGTACCCCACGTCTACCCTCCCCCACAGTTGCTCTCTCCTTGATTGTGTTCTCCTCTAGTGGGCATCTCAGGAGCCCACATCCAAAATCAAGGCTCTCCCCTTCTGTCCCACCTCCTGGAAGACTTAGGCATCCCCCCTCCCATGTGACCTCTTGCCCCAAACCCAAGGGAGAAGCCCCACCCCCACCCCCGTGCTCCCTCTGAGGCCTTATCGAGTGTCCTCCGTTCCCAGCTGCAAACTGGCTCAGTCTAACGGCTGGGGGGTGATGGTGAGCCACCGCTCCGGGGAGACGGAGGACACATTTATCGCCGACCTCGTCGTGGGGCTCTGCACAGGGCAGGTACTCTGGGCTCCAAGGGCCTGACCAAGTCTGCTTGAGGCCCCAAGGGGGACACCACCACATGCAGGCTCCCTCAGGGCCAGGCCGCCCCCACCACCAGCCCCAGGCAACCCTGACAACTCCCTATCCTCCCCAGATCAAGACTGGTGCTCCCTGCCGCTCGGAGCGGCTGGCCAAGTACAACCAGCTCATGAGGTATGGGGCATGCGGTGGGCCTGGAGGTGGAGAGCCCGGGACTAGTGGGTTGGAAGGCACAGCTGACTCTGTCCACCTTCTAGGATTGAAGAGGCTCTCGGGGACAAGGCTGTCTTTGCCGGACGCAAGTTCCGTAACCCGAAGGCCAAGTGAGAAGCTGGACGCCCCAAGACCCCATGGGACCCATCTGGGCCCTCAAGCCCTTCCCTGGGAAATAAAACAGTGGTGGCTACTGAGGCAGCGGTGTGCTGGTGTGCTCCTTGGTGGGATGGAGGGGGTGCGGGCTGCCAGGCCAGACAGGAGGTGGAGAGGTGGGGGCAGGAGGGGAACACACAGTAACCTGCTGGGACACAGAGGAAGGGGTGGGCCGGTCACAGAGGAAGTGGGGTTCACTCTGGAGGGCAGGGACCAGTGGTGTGCACACCTCTTGAGGGGTGGCCGCATCAGCTCCATGCATCTGTGAGTGCTGCAGGTCTAAGGCTGTGTGCTCCTGCTCAGGAAGCTGCCCGTGGGGGAGGACGGGGAACCAGAGCCACCCACACCGCTGCAGAGCTTTTGGGATCTGGAACCCCTGTAGATGTCTGATGTGTGGACCCATGTAATCTTTGAAACCACGTCGTCAGTTACTCTTCCTCTCCACCTTACATGTGAGGAAACTGAGGCACAGAAAGTTCCCCGTGCCTCAGGTGACAGTGGAGAAGTGCTGGAGCCCGGAGCCAAAGCTGGGCGTCCAGCGATCGTGCTCAGCGAATGCCTCCTCCCATAACCCCGGGGACAGGGTGGCAGCTGGCCATCCCTGGGCTGTGCCAGAACCACCTTACGCCGTCCGGCCTAACACATTCTTCCTCCCCGGGGCCCACCCGTCTCTGCTCACAAACCCCGACATCAGGTCCAACAGTGTTTATTGAATGTGAAGTCATCCCAGCCCCCTTTCATGGGGAAGACAGTCCAAGGAAAAAGAATAATACACGTTAAATACCCACCTGCACACTCGCACACTCACACACTTGCACTCACACATGCCGCACACTCGTCCAAGCTCCAGCAGTGACACGTCGCACACTGGACCCCCCAAGCCAGAGACACGGCTGTCCGGGGCGGTGTGGAGCTGGGGCTCCAGGATGGGTTCTAGTAGCAGCAGCCAGTCCCCCCACCCCCCGCCCTGCCCCTGGGGGCCGTGGTGCCTAGGATGTGGGTGGCAACTCTTCCCCACTCTGCCGCAGGCGCTTCTTGGCCCGGATCTCGTTCATGGCCTCTTCGATGGAGCGCGTATCCCTCTTGTTGGCCACGGGCACTGGGGGTGGCAAGCAGGGGGAGAGGAGCATGGGGGGGCTAGAAGCCTAGATCACAGCCTCCCCCTACCCCCTCCCCCGCCCACGCCTCACCCGTGCCTCACCACAGCCATAGGTCTTGTTGGCCTGCAACATGTGGGCGGCATCCTTGGCTGCCCCCTTGCCGATGAGGTGGCTGTACTTGTCTTTGTAGTCACTAGCAGGGCTCACCACCACCGGACCCTGCTGTGCCACCTCCTCCTCCTGCCGCTGGGCCAGCTCCTGGGGGTGCAGAGTGGGGGCACAGGGCTCGGGGGCCTGCCCCCACCTCTCTGAGGGGGGCTGTGGGGCTGCCTACAGAGCTCACCTTCAGCTTCCGTTTTTCCTCAGCCTTCTGGGGGTCCCACTCCTCACCTCGGCGGTAGGAGTCCAGCTCCTCGTCTGATGGCGCAAACTCCTGCATATAAAGGCACTTTGGGGTGGAAGCTCCACATGCATGCCCCCCCATCCAGGCCTCTCCCCCCATCCAGGGATGGGAGGCGCAGGCTGCAAGGAGAGAGGGGGGGGTGGGGACGGGGGTGGGGGGGGGGCTTGAGCCTTTCACCTTTTTGAAGATCATTACATAGCGACACTCATCATCTTCCCCGAAGGAGAAGGACGTTAGGCCGGCCACTTCCACAACATCGTGTCTGGGAAGGGAAGTGGAGGAGAGAGGCTGTAGGGCCGCCGGGGGCCCAGCACCCCCTGGTCCAGGTCCCCTGCCACCGGCCCTCTCACGCCTCCCGGAGCCCGGAGACACTCACAGGATGCTCCTCTCTATCTTGTTCATCGGCTGAAACTTTTTCTTGATCTGCCCACTGTCTTGGATGAAATCTGACACCTCTTTCTCCATCTTGGGAGACAGAAGAGGAACACATGAGGTGACTGCACCAGCTCCCAAGCCTGGGGCACCGGGCCTTGCCCCCCACGCCTTCTCTGGCATCCAGGCTTCTCCCTGGAGACACTTGGGACAAGCCGAGTCCTCAACCTTCCACTTCTAAATCACTGGGAGTCCGTGGTGAGGCTGCCCTCTGCCACATCCCGTGGGCTCACCCGTTTACGAAACTCCACTTTCTGCTGTTTCTCTTGCTCCTGTAGTTTCTTCAGGCGCGCAGCCTGCTCTGGGGGGAGAGAAGGTGGCATGAGGCCGGGGTCACAGGGGTTGAGGTCCCACATCCTCTGGGGGTTGTCTCCACAGGAGAGCAGGGTGAGCGGCTGGGCCCCATGCAGTGCCAGGCCCTGCGGCACAAACTCTGACGCGAAGTTTTGCCCATCAAGACCTCAGTCTTGGGATCCCTGGGTGGCGCAGCGGTTTGGCGCCTGCCTTTGGCCCAGGGCGCGATCCTGGAGACCCGGGATCGAATCCCACATCGGGCTCCCGGTGCATGGAGCCTGCTTCTCCCTCTGCCTGTGTCTCTGCCTCTCTCTCTTTCTCTCTCTGTGACTATCATAAATAAAAAAAAAAAAAAAAAAAAAAAAAAAAAAAGACCTCAGTCTTTACTGGAAGCAATGAGGAGAATCACGCTGGGCCCTCCTCCCCCCCCCCCCCCCCGGGGGTGGTGGTGGTCTGAGACCTGAGACAGCTGGCGAGCTGGGAGTAGTCAGCCCTGGCCTCCAAGAGCTTACCATCAGGCTGTCTACACAGGAAAGGGGAAACTATTTAACTTCCTATATTTGGTAACACCCCCACTTCTCACTTCTGCAGAGAGGACAAAGCTGAAGTGCTGAGTCTGGCACCTGCCCCGTTGGGAGTACAGGTGTCCAAGGTGAGCTGGGACAGTGCTCCTCCAGCTCTGGTCTTCATGCCCCGTCCCCTCTCCCCTGCCACCTCAAATTGCTCTTATCCACAGGTGAGAGTCCCTCCAACTGCCCTGGACCACTTCCTGTTCCCCTAACCACTCAGCGTCTTTGCACCTGTGGTTCCTTCTGCCTGGAGTGCTTTTCCTCCTCTTGCACATCAAGCCTCATCATGAGTCAGAGTTGCTCAAGTACTCATTCTAGTGTGTGCTGAGAACCAGAGTGTAATTTCTCCACCGTGGCGAGACTGGGCTTCTTGCAGCAAGGGCCCCTGTTCACCTCCCACCCAGTTACTCTAAGCTTCCAGGGCCTGACAACTGGCCAGCCTCCCCTCTCTAACCTCAGGGGCTTTTCCACCAGAGACCTGATTGGCCTGACCGTCCTGACCACTGGCTGCTCTCTAACTGGTCTGGGTCTTCCCTCTGTATCTGAGGAGGTGCCTTAAGATGAAGGTTAAGAACGCAGGCCAAAAAATGGAAAAATCGCAGGCAGGTTTAAAGCCCTCCCCCTTGGTAAGACCGTGACCTCGGGCAGGTGCCTGAACTCTGCACCTCGGCTTCCCGGGCCAGCCTCTGCCGCGGCGGGTAGGAAACTGTGGTCTCCAACGGCCTGGTCCATGTGCCCCATCCCCGGCGGTGGCGAACACACATCCGCGCCCTAGGGGGCCGGCGGCTGCCTCCTCGCTGACTGGTCCCTCTGACTGGTCCCTCGTCGGCTGCCAGCCCCGCGCGGGGCCGGCCAGGACCCTTGACAACTCCTCCCGGGGCACGTCATTAAGAGGGCCCGCAAACCTGGGGTGACCAGCGCAGGCAAGCCGCAGACTGAGGGCTCCGCGCCCCCCGCCCCGGCGCGCCCCGGTTCGCGCAGGGACCTGACCCCACCGGGGCCGCTCGGGAAGCCGGGCGGGGGGCCGACGACCAATCGGGCGGCCAGGGCGCCCTCAGTCCCTCCCATCGGCCGCCGGGGACAGGGTTGCCCAAGAGGAAGGACGGTGGGGACACGGAAGGGACCGGGTTAAAGCAAGTAGGAGGAGCGCGAGCACCCAGATGGCCCCGCCACCAATCGGAGGCACCGAGGGTGGGGCGGGCCCGGGGAAGGTCGGACCAGACTTCGTGGGCAGATCCCTAGGCGGAGGAAGCTAATAGGGGCGAAGGGATCAGCGGACGGGCGTGCCCCGCACCCAATCGGAATGAGGACGAGGGCGGGGACTCGCGAGGCGGATACGCCCCTCTCCGACCCGCAGGCCGGCCCCAGGCGGAGGGGAGGCGAGGAAAGCTGAGCGGACGGAGGCAGCCAGCCAATCAGAGCACGACGGCGGCGGACGGGCGGGCCCCCCGGCGAACTGGAAGCAAGGACTGCGGAAGGCCAGTAGGAAAGAGGCGGGAGGCTGGCGCTGGGCTCCAGGCAGCCAATCAGAAGCCGCTCAGGACAGCAGGCGGGCCGACAGCCCTTTTAGGGACTCTGGGGGTCTCTGTAGGGGCCTGTGAGGGGGTCTTTCAAGGTTGAGGCGGCGGCACCGTCCGAAGGAGGGAAGCGTGCGGTCCTGAGAACCGGGCGAAGAAAGGCGGTTGTGAATTTAGGGTCCTCACCTCGGGCCTTGCGCCGAGACTCCTGGTCCCCGAAGCTGGGTGGCTTCTCCATGGAGCTCAGGATGGAGCCCAGTAGGTCCGCCATCTTGGGAGTGACTGAGAAGGGGCGGTGCGTCTTAAAGGGAAGGGCGAAATGCCTTTAAGGCCGGAAACACGTCGGAGGCGCCGAGCTCCGCGACCGCCCCGCCCCACCTCACCCCACCCAGCACCCCGCCCCGGCGCCCCGCCCCGCGCAGACAGAGGCCGGAGGCTGGCTGGTGCAGCGATGTTTAATGGCAACTCGTAGAAACCAAGCCCATGCACAAGTAGAAAGTGCTCGTGGAGCCGGCCGGGGGCCCCCGCCGCGCCGTGGCCCTCCCCGCGGCGCCGTAAATAGATTCTTCACTATAATCTGTATGTTACAGTATGTACAGGCCCCCCCATCGCGGGGACCACCCCGCCCACGCCGCACCCCCTCCCCGGCCCGGGGCCGCCCGCGGGCGTCGGGGAGGCGGGCCGCGGGGGTGGGGGGACACACGCCAACATGCGGAGTCGGGTGGGGGCCGAGGCGGATACATTCAGAGACGCGTCCAACAAATAAATAAGGCAAGTCAGGAGGGGGCTGAGGCGGGCGCAGGCACGGCTCCGCAGGTCACGGCTGAAGATGCAAGGAGGAGGGCGGGTCTGGGGGGGCCGAAGAGCGGGGGCGTGGGGGGGGAACAGCTGCCGACAGGGTCTCCCCTCCCCCGGAGAGCCCTCTCCCGGTTAAGACTGCCAGAAGCGGCCCCCAGGGCGGTGAGGAAGGTGGGGCGTAGGTCAGGTGGCCAGGCCGGGCTGGGGGAGCCCTTCCAGCTCCTGGTTCTGCTTCAGTTCCCTCATCCTGTGGAGAGACCGGGAGGGAGTCAGTGCCCTGCCCATGTGCCGCGGAGTGTGTGTGGGGGGGGGCGCAGGTGCCCGCAGTGGGGGAGGGTGTGGGGGGGCGGGGCGGGGACCCAGCCGGAGAAGGGAGTACCTGTGTCGGCAGCGCCGCAGGAAGCGCATGATCTTCCGGGCTGCCTGGTCCTGCTTCTTGGTGAGAAAGGAGCCTCTGCTGGAAGAAGAAAAGATGAGAGGCCCTGGCACAGCAACCCCTGCCCTCAGCCCCTGGGGCCCTGCAGGGACAGGCTGGGGCAGGAGCTGGGCTGGGGCTGGTCTCTGCGGACAGGGGGGCACGGGCACGGAGGACTGCAGGCCGCCTACTTGCTGCGGGCCTGCAGGGTGCCCGCTGGTCGGCGGCGATAGGAGCGGTAGTGCTGCTGGATGAGCACCGCCGCGCGGCGGCTCTGCTGGAACCGCTTCTGCTCGTAGTAGCTCCGGAACTTGCTCTGGATCAGGATGGCCGCCTGGGTCATCTTCTTGTAGAGTGCAAACTGGAGACAGGGGGAGGGACAGGGGCTGAAGTGGAGGAACAGAGACCCGGAACCCTGCAGGTCACCCCTGAGTCAGCTGGTGCCAGTCTGTAATCCACATGCTCTTGGCTCATGGAAAGGCTGAATCCTCACAGACAACCTTGCACCCAGACCTCATGCCCTAATACCTTCAGTGCAATCCAGGTCAGCTTGTGGAGAGAGAAGGGGAGTTAGGGCGTCAGCAGCATTCTGGATGCTGGGCACAGTGGATGTGAGTGTGTGCACACACTGGTGGGTGTGCCTCCCAGGGAGAAAGTGCTCACCTGCTTGTACTTCCGGTAGCAGCGCTGGATCACAGCGGCTGCCACCTCCTGCTGTTCCTTCAGCCTCCGGCCCTGAGGCAAGAGAAGGAAGTCAACACCCAGAGGCCCACACCACTGGGACACTGCCAACCTCCACCATCTGACCTGTCCCTCGGTTTGCCAGGAGCCCACCATCTCCCCTGGCCTGAGCTGCTGTGATTCATGCTCTGGGCCCCCCAGCCATCGAACCTTGTACTTTCGGAAGGCTGTCTGGATGACTCGAGCTGCCTCGTACAGTTCCCGCTGCTCATGATCCGATAGCGTCAGCAGGGCAAAGTCACTCTCCATCTTGCCGCTGGCAGAGGCGGACAGAAACTCTGCCCAGGAGGGTGCTGGAGGGACAGACAGGCGCCCACGCTCCAAGGGTAGTTCGCTGTAGGGGACAGGGAGGAGAGGTCACAGAGCATCTGAAGTCCCCCTCTTTCACCTGGGGACCTCTGTGAAGGCAGACCTCCAGCAACGGAGTGTGATGAGGGACTTCAGGGGTCCCCAGCCAATTCCAGTCCTTTCCTCAAAGGCCCCAGGGCCTGAGCCGCAGTGGAGTTTGGCTGTGGGAAAGGCCTCTTCTCGATCCCATCTTGCTTTGATAGGTCTGATGCTTCGTCCTGAGCTGCTCACCTGGGAGGGGCTGAGCTGGGGAAATGGTCCACATTCTCCAGGTAGCTGGCCAGCCAGGACATGGTCTCGCTGAGCCCCAGGGCCCCTGTCCGCTCCCTCATTGGTGCTCCAGCATCAGGCAGCCCCACAAAGTCCTCTCGTTTAATCCGCTCTGGTGTGGCTTCGATGATCTGCCTGGCGAGTGAGATCATGTCCACCTGGGTGAAGGAGAAGCTGGGTGAGCCCTGAGCTGGTGTCCCTGCCAGAGCTGTAGCCAGAGTCCCCCTCCTGTCCCATCACTCCCCTCACCACCAGACGATGAGGCCTCAGGGATGGCTGTCCCTGTCCTCGGCCACCGTCTCAGAGTCTCGCACTTATAGCCCCTGGGCTCCTACTTGGACGTACAGCTCTCTGTGTTGAGAGGTGGAAAGCAGAACAGGACAGACCTGCTCCAAGTGGGCATGGAGGAACTGAGCACTTGCCCTCCTAGGCTAACTGCCCGCTGCCCCCCTGGGGCCTGCCCCATGCCAGCCGCCAGCACGTTCTCCCCATGGGCTCAGCCGTGCTCACAGCCCTGGCCCCTCGAGCTCCTCAGGAACCAGTCTGTCACCTGCTGCTTACACAGCACCCCTAGCCGGCCACGTGCAGCACCCTGTTCTCCAAGCTGTACATAAACTACCCAGTCACCCTGGGGCGCCTCTCTAAGGCATGCTCACCCCAGGTTTTAGCAGGGCAGCGTGCTGCTACCCTCAAAGACTGCCTCCCGGCCTGAGTCTTTGCTATTGCCCCGTGCATGCTTCCGCCCTGCCCTCCTCACTGCCAGCCTCTCTGCAATTTGCTCCACCTGCTTCCCTGCATCACGCTGGCTCCCCAAGAGCTCTGTGTCTGCAGGGATCCATGGTAACCCCTAGACCCAGCTCTGCCTGAGGCTGTGCCCCAGAATGCTTAACCTTGGATGCCTCCCGATTTTGGAGTCACAAGCTCTGACAGGAGGTAAGCAAAAGGTTACTTTGCCTGTCCCCAGAGGAGGGTAAATGGTCCCTTCTTCGCAAAGCGAAGCCAGAGCCTGGTTCTGGTTTTGTGGGATGATAGGTGTCTCTGCCCACCCGCACCCCCACTCTGGCCCTCAGCTCCATGCACAAGAGCAGTGTAGGGTGCCCTACCGGGATCACATCCACAGCCGGGGGGCTGTCTGCTTCCTCTGAGGCAGCCCCACCCTCTGGGGCTGGGGGGAAAGGAGGCCGTGAGGGTACCGGCTCTTGGGGGTTGGTGGCTTCACAGTCCATGAGAAATAGGGGGCCCTCAGGGGCACCGGAGGAGAGCTGGCCTGGCATGGTCTCTTCCATAGCCATCTCGGAGGCCAGCACAGGGGCGGGGGGAGGACTGCCATCTGGGGCGCTGGAGTAGGCTGACGTGACGGAGAAAGTACCATCCGACAGCTCCGAGGGTGAGGAGACGCTGCTCAGTCCTGCGAGGGGGGTGGGTGAGGGTAGCGGAGCTCTGGCCACCCCTCCTCTCCCCACCACAGCCTCCCCTTGCAAAGATGGGGGACAGCCCTCACCTGTGTCTGGGCTGGAGGAGGGTGGTGACAGGGCAAGTGGAAGCTCGGCTGCAGCCTCCTGTCTCTGCAGTTCCTCGAGGCAGCGGGCCAGGCGCACGTGACCCCGGGACTGCGCCACCGACAGGGGCAGCCGGCCCAGAGAGTCAGGAATGCTCAGCGCCTGTCTGTTCCAGCGGAAGAGGAGCACAGCGGCCTCCAGGTGCCCCAGGGCACAAGCCCACATCTGAGACAGTGGGGAGGGGGGAGGTGAGGCCTGGGGCCCCACCATGCACTGTCCGCTTCTTCCCTGCACTGTACCACACACTCACCAGTGGGGTGCAAGAGAAGTGGTCCACGTTGAGCGGGTCAGCCTCTTGCTCTAAGTCCAAGCTCACTGTCCCCATGCTCCTGGAGGGTTTGGGATGGGGACATCAGAGCCCAGTCAGGGTAAAAACAGGCCAAGCGGGAGCCTCAGAAATAAAGGGACTGGGGAGCAAGCCATCTGGAAGCACTAGGGTCAGGAGATCAGTGTCACAAGTCCTCTCCCAACCCCTCCTCCCACAGTGACCAGGGCTGCAGGTCCTCTTCTTCCTCCTCATCCTCTGGCACTTCTGCCCCCCTCCCCGCTGACCCGCTCACCGCCACTGGCTCAGGGTGTCGATGAGGCGGGCGTAGCCCTGGGCAGCGGCCAGGTGCAGAAGGCTCATGCCCCGGAAAGGGCTTCCATGCGCCAGACGTTCAGGACCCCTCCAGGTCGAGCGTGGGATCATGTTTTCCACCAAGACCACCACTCGGGCCTCAAACCCCGGCCCCTGGCCTTCATCCTGGGGAACAGACACTCTTACACAGGGACCTGAGCATCTGGGCCCTGGCTTGGGACAGCCCTGACCACCCCAGGCTCCCAACACCCAGACCTGGTTTGGGCTCCTGGGTGTCCCCTGCTCACATGGCTCACTTCCTCTAGCTGCCCAGGCAGCCAGGTCTCACCCAGTCTTTCCCATCAGTGCCATGTCCACAGGTGGCTTCTCCCTCCCTGAGCCCAGAGTCCTGTCCCTGTCCACTGCCTCAGAGACTCGTGCCCACAAGTACCGGGCCCCTGCTCTCCTGATCCCCACCCCCACTTGCCTTCACCCCCACCCCTTTCAAATCAGAAATACTCTGAAGCCTGTCATGCCAAGAAGGTGCCCAGAATAACTGCTCCTGCCTTGGGGTGGAGTGGGAGCGGGGGACGCCAGGGAGGAGGAGGCTGGGAATAGGAGGAACAGGACAGTCACACAGCAGAGCCTGCTTCTCCGGGGAGACCCTCCTCTTGGTGGAGGTACCTGAATTGGAGGTGCATTGGGACTGCGGCAGGGAGCCTGCCCGGCTGCTGCCATGTCGGCCATGCGCTTCTCCATCTGCTCCAGCCGCTCCAGGATGGACATCCGGAACTGGTTGTCTAAGGGGGAAGAGGTACAGGAGGCTGAGTGGCGGGTGGGGTCTGGGAGACTCCCGGGCACCACAGCTGGACCTGTCCCACCATCTAGGAGGTGACGATACAACAGAGTTACATTCTCCTCTCTTCCCCCAAACAGTCCCTTTATCACCACCCTGAATACAGCCTGCCCAGGACACAGTCCTTAAACTAGGTCTTTAACACTCCCCAGCCACCTGGGACCAGCATCTAGAACCAAAACCACATCCTTCAAGACCTGGATGTGGTAGGAATTCCAGCCTGTGGCCCCAAGCTGCCCCAGATCCTGCGTATGCCCCGAGCCTTCTAGGTGAACCCTTCGCCAGCTCCTGGCCCAGATGCTACCTCCTACCTCTGTCCCCCATGCGGGGCTGTGGGACTCTGGCGCTCCTCTCTGTTACCACTGCCCCAGGAGCTAAGGAGCTGGGATCTAGAAAGCCCAACCCCTCCACCCCCCCACCCCCCGCAGCTGTCCCCAGGGAGGATGGCTGGGCTGGCAGGTGACAAAGATGGACAGCCATGTGCATTCCTCCTCTTCCCCCACCCCTGGCACAGGAATGCTCACACGTGCGCATGCATGCATGCACACACACACACTCACACACATGTACATGCACACGTACACCCCAAGCCATAACCATCCCCTCCTGAGATCCCACGAGGACAAGGAGGGGAGGCAGGAGAGGATCAGAGCCGTGGGAGAACAGGCAGAGAAACAGGGTGGAGGCTGTGCATGTCCTGCCTGAGACACCAGGATGGAAGGTGCTGAAGGCCTAGGGCAATGGTGGGGAGGACAGTGCTCGGGGAGCAGAAAGAGCAGGAAAGATGCACAAGGTGAAGGAGTGGGCAGAGGGACAGAAGATGGTGGAAGAGGGGAGAGTGACCCAGGCGGGACAGTCCCAGGGCAAAATCCGTGGGGCAGGCTGACAGGGAGCCAGACAGGCTGTGGGAGGGCCCCTGAGGGTGAGGCGGAAGGCAGCCCCTGAGAGGAGACAGTCCCCATGGAGGGAGGGAGGAGGAGAGCTGCTGCAGGGAGAACCCATAGAGGAACACACATGTGTGCCTGCGTCTCTGTTGTACAGGTGTATTAAAGGTGAATGTCACCAACAAGTGATCCAAGTACTTTTCTACTTTCTGCTTCTTTGTTGTTGACAAATTTCTGACCGCAAGCACCCATCATCGAAAGTAGAGAAGATGCATCATACTTGCATCAGTACACACGTGCGCCAGACCCTCCCTTGCTCCCACCCGCTGGCCTCGTCTCCTAGATCCCTCCCTTCCCCAGAGAGGACGGGCCAAAAGCTGGGATGCCCCACTTCAAGCCTTCCAGGGAAGACAATGTGATGGACACTCGCTGCCCCCTCTACAGATGACCTGTGGAGGAGGAGCTGGGTGGTGGGCGCCTGAGTCCTGAGGGGCCTAGAGGCATATCCCTGCTGGGCGCCACGCAGGGTACTCACCGTCCAGTGACAACCAGTCAAGCTGAGTACTAGGCAATGACAGGAACCGGCGGGCTCGATACTCAAAGAGCACAGAGGCAGAAAGGGGGCCCTCCCGCCCCGCCACCTGCAAAGATACCAGCCCAACCTCATGGGCTGGGGAGGGCAGGGTCAGCGACATGGGCTCTGTCCACGTGAGAACCACACACAACCACTCCGCAGCTGGCTGCCTGATGCCCTTCCTGGAGCCTGGGGGCCCCCAATTCCATTCAGTCAACTGCCTAATACCCACAATGGACTGGGCCTGAGACACCTGGGATTGCAGACCCCATGGTTAAATCAGCTCCAGAGCTTGGACGCTCCCAGTCCACAGATACCCGTGCTTATGAAGAAGCCCAACTCCCAAGGTCAGGGTGCAGAGGTCATGAGCCTCGTACTAAGGTCGAGGAAGGAGAAATCACCACTCACTACAGTGAAACCTGTGTCCCACCCGGGCTCTGTGTCTATGGCCTTGAGAAGGAGACCACTGGGCCCTGATCCCAAGACTACGAGCTGAACTAATCCCAAAACCCAGCCTCCTGGGTGTCCCTGTGCCCCCCCGCCCCCACACCACCGGGCCAGCTGCTGAGCTGGGGAAGAGCACCCTCACAGACAAGTCTGTCAGCCTGTCATTCTGGTGGTCCCAGAGGTCCCAGGGCCACACTGTGGGGTGCAGCATGAGGAGCACAGCCAGTGGCAGAAGAGCAGAGGCGAGCCTTGGCAATGACCTCTAAGCCAGGGACGGGAATGTTCTGGATCTGCACCACCCAGCAGGGTAGCACAAAGCCACACGTGCCTACTCAACACTTGACGTGTGGTTACTGTGACAGAGGAGCCAACTTTCCCATCTTAATTCTAGTTAATTTAAGGAGGCCCATGAGGCTACTGTACTGGACAGCACCGGTTTAGAAAGCAATGTCCTTTAGGTCCAAAGCTGGTTGAGGGAGACCCACGCCTCCTTCTTATGCACCTAAGAGCTCCCTGAATTGGATCCGGAGACTGACCCCAACCAAGCCAGAGGCCCTGGAGGTACATTGGGGACCTACTGGGTCAAGGCCTGACCTTAAGGTGTGGGGGGGCAGTGGAGGGGAAGCCATGGACCTGAGAAAGAAGCAGACTCATCTAACGTGACCAGTCAGCTAAGGACTAGATTTCTGACCCCAGAGCCCAGACTCATCTGCCCGTTGGGGGAACACCAGGTTCAGCCTCAGGACCTAACACACTGGTTCCCAGGTACGTCCTGAAGCCACCTGCCCACATGCAGGCCTCTCCCCCACTGCCCCATACCAGGACAGTAGCAGCGTAGGACACCAGGCTGGACAAGAGAGGCTGGCACAGCGATGTGATCAAAAACACAGGAGTAATGCTCCGCAGCCTCTGTCCAGGGACCTGTGATGAGCACCTTGACCCCACCCTGCAGAGACAAAGCCCAGAATCACGTGACTAGAACTCTGTTGGCTGTTCATTCACTCACTCATTCATCATTAATTCACATTCACTCACTCATTCATCATTAATTCAGACCCTGAGGGAGCATCTGCAGTCCAGCAGGCCCTGTGCTAGATCCTGGGGTACAAGGGTTGGGCAGGACCAGTGAGGTAAGGTCAGCTAACCTGTCCCTTCTCCCAACACTCCTGCCAGGAATGGGGAACTCGCTGTTCCCCCAAGGCTACCCACTCACTTGCAGACAGCTGTCATGGGGGCGGAAGCCCTTGCCTTGGGCTCCCACGGTCCTCCCAGGGAAGTTTCTCCTTTCCCCCTCTGGGGCACTAGAGAGCAGAACTTCACCGTGGAGGACAGACCCTCAGCTTCCCAAAGTCTGCAATCACACCCTGAGAGTCCTTGAGGGCACCTGGGGGTGCACCCAGGGGAAGGGAGGGAGTGAAGCAGGGATGCACCTACTCTGATGCTCTGTGTACAGAGAAGGGTGGGAAGCCATGCAGACGGAGATCAAGTGGGTGGCAGCGCTGGGTGAGTGGGATGGAGGAGGGACAGGCCTGAGACTCACCTCTGGGTAGGACCACTCCGGGGAGAAGTCTGTGATGGTGCTAAGAGCCGGAGAGAGCTGGGCAGTTGGGACAGGGGCTCCTGGAGCCTCGTCGCTGATGAGCTCTCCCATGAGGTCAGGGAATGATGCAAGACCGAAGGGCTCCAGTTCACTGGCCCCTGCAGCTCCTCCAAACAAGGTCTCCCCTCTTCCTCCCCGGCCTGGTGGCTCCAAGGGGGCAGGTGAAGGTGGGGGCGAGGGATGAGGTGAAGGTGCAGGTGGGGCAGCCCCCTGGGCCTTGAGCTCCTCCCCACTGCCATCATCTTGAATGAAGAAGCGATTTCCTCTTCTCCCACTTGCTCCTGGCAGAGGAGGAGGCCCCCGAGCAGCCGCCTGGGGCTCCAGGGCAGCAGCGGGCTCCAGGGCAGGGCAGGGGGTGTGGGTGGCCTCTGCCTCGGGGAAGTCTGGGCTTACCCCCTGGCCCCCTCCATAGGTCTGACCCCTCTGAGGGCTGTTGAGAAAACGATCTGGGTCAAAGGCAGGGCTGGGAGGAGCAGGTGGGGAAGAGGTCTCAGAGCCCACAACCACAGCCAAGCTCATGGAAGGCCTAGGGTCAGTCTGGGGAGCCAAGTGCCTGGTGGGCGTCAAGCCCCCCGCACGCTGCTCCAGTCCCGTCAGGAGGAGGATTGCGGTGCCTCCTCTGGATGAACCCCCTCGAGAGGTGGGGGGGCTAGGTCTAATCTCTAGGGGTTCTGCAAAGCCAGAGGAAGAAGAGGACGAGGACGAGGAAGAGGAAGGGGAAGCATGTGCCTTTGGGAGCTCTGGGGGAAGAGGGGCTATCAGTGGAGGGGGCTCAGGGGGGTGTGGGTGGGGCACAGAGGTCAGGGTTAAAGCTCGGGGCTCCACTTTGGGAGAGATGATGCGGTGTTTTGTGCTGCTGCATTTGTGGGTGAGGCTCCCGGAACCTGCCATGGAAAAGGGGAGGGAGATCACAGCGCTGCACTACTGGCTGTGGCCACTGGGAGGCAGGAGTGGTCCCCTTTCCCCCAAAACTAAACAGGCCTGGAGGGGCTCTGGGGGGCACCCTGGAGAGAAGAGGGAAAGGCATATGGAAAGGACATAAGAACACAACCCAGGGGGTATGAACTAGGAGTAAAGCAAAGGCTGGGTGTAAACGGTCATGCTGGACTGGCCCGGGGCTGCTGAGGGCAGCAGACAGATCAAGGGCCTGGGCTGGGTCGGGGAGTCCCCAGACAAGCCCCCAAGCAGGAAGAACTCTGTTCATCTGGCCATCTTTCTGGGATATGCAAAAGATGTGCAAATCAGCACGCAAATCCTAGCAAGACCGAGGTGCCCTGGTCCAAGAGGGCTCCAGGGCCAGGTGGCACTCACCGAGGCCCCCACTGCAGAGGCAGGCATGGGTTCGGGGTGCGGGCTTGGTCGGGTGGGTGTCTAGGATCTGCTGCACCAGCTGCTCCACGGAGAACTCCTCTGTCCCGTTCCCACAGCTCCACTTGATGCCATGAACTGGAAGAGTGGTGATGGTGTGGTGGGGGGTGCTGTGGGACCTCCAGAGGACAGTCCCCAAGGCACCATGATGGCCCCCCAAGCCCCAGGATGCAGCTCACAAATGTCCTTCAGCCCCTTCTCCATTACTCCAAGACCTCAGAACACCCCAGGCATCCTTGCACCCTCTTAGGGAAGTGCCCTCCAGGCCCGGAAGGACCTAGTAACCCCACACTGATGGATGCAGACCCCGGGCCCTCCAGGATGCCCTGTCTCACTCCTCCTGTGGGCGCCATCCTAACCCCGCCGCCTTACACATGGGCCTCAGCTGCCCCAGCAGCTCCTCCCGGGACCACTTCAGCCACTCGCGACGGTCGCTGCTGACAGGACAAAAGATGGGGCTGCAGCCTTTTCCACAGTCCTCCAGGGCAGGGACGTTCAAGTAGTGTACAAGCACGATGTCAGGGTTCTGAGAGTACAAGGGCACACACAGGGCTGTGGGGTCCCCAGGGGCTCGGCCTCCTTGTGCCTTTCTCCCCAGGCAGCACCCCCACCTCTGAACTCCGGCTCCCCCATCCCCCATGCCCCTTGCTCCCACGCAGACCCTAGTGGTCCTTCCAGCCATCGTCCCAGACCCCATGTCCCTCTGAGAGCCAGGGAGCCTCTGGCTGCCCTTACCTGGAGCAGCCAGTAGCAGCGCCGATGGAATGTGGGGACGATGGAAGAGTGAACGTAGCAGCCATAGAGACACTGCCAGGAGACAGGCTGGGGTGGGGGGAGGGCTAGTCTGCTCCCCAACTCTTCCTCTGTTCAGTCCCTTTGCAGGAATCCCAGTCTTTCCACCACGTCCTCTCCAGCCCTTGCCCACCCCCTCCCACCCCACCTTCCCGGTCCTGGTTCCCCGTGGATGAGGGTGGAGAGAAGGGAAGAGTGGGGCTGGGGCCTCAAAGTGTAGGAGGGACTGTCTCGAAATCAGAGACGAGGGCAAGAGCGTGTCTCAGAGGAGGAACAGTGATTCGGGGGAGAAAGACCTCAGAAGTTCAGGATGTGGACCCTTGGTGGAATGTGAGACAAGTGAGGGGAAGGGGCAGTGGGGGTGAGGGATGCCCTCCGGGGGAGCCTATGTCCTGGAGAGCAGGATTACAGAAGGACATGGGAAGTGGAGGGACATGGGAAGTGGTGCATGGGCTAAGGCCCCCACGGGCTGACCCACAGGAGCCAGAAGGCAAGGGTGGGCAGCAGGGTGGGAGCCCCGCAGGAGACAGAGGAGGGTGGGCCAGGGCACACAGCTGGACGCTTGCCTCACCTCCATGCCCTGGACCTTCAGCTTCATATGGTCCTCTCTCGTGGTCTTCCCATCCTTCCGCTTCTTCCACAGGTAACCGTCCTTCCGGTATTTCACCTTCTTGCGGTTGTAGAGGATGATGGAGCCATTCTGAGGCCTGATGGGGGGAGGGCTGGCCCTGAGTTCTGTGGGCAGGATCCAAGAGCCCCGCCATTCCCATCTTCACACACTCGCTCACCTTGTCTTCGGGGCACAGGATAGCCACTCGTCATGCTTCTCAAAGGTGATCAAGTAGGATGCAATCTCCTGTGAAAGAAGGGACACTCAGGTGGGGGTCCCCTCATAGAGTCTGGGCCTAGCCTCCCACATGGGTCCCTCATTCTCCCTCTCTGCTGCGCTCTGGTGGCTAGTGGAGGCTCCCATCAAGGACCGCTGCCCTCCTAAGAGTCCCAGGTCCCATCT
Organism: Canis lupus baileyi; assembly: GCF_048164855.1. Classification (NCBI taxonomy): domain Eukaryota; kingdom Metazoa; phylum Chordata; class Mammalia; order Carnivora; family Canidae; genus Canis; species Canis lupus. The sequence goes on from NC_132840.1 coordinate 57,418,679, forward strand.
CAGAGATGAGTCTAATCTCTCCTTCCCTCCCTGTCAGCTTGAGTCTTTATCCTGGGGCCAAATCCAAACTCTTCCTCCTCTGTCCTTCGTGCCACATATGATTTTACTTTCTAAATCCCATCTTGGTGCCAATTCCTGGCTCCAAAATCCTCAATGGCTTGACGCTGCCAGGAATTCCGGATTCCTCAGCCTGACTCCACGGTTCTCCCAGACCAGGGATAAAACTGCCACTCCCATGATTTACCTATATTCCACCTACTGTTCCTGCCAGACCAGGCCACAGATTCTTCTCTGAATGTGCCCTGAGCAGTGAGCTCCTGATTGTTAGTATCCCATGGGCCTGAAATACCACACACACATTTCTCTGTGTGTGGACACCCTAGTCACCCCAGAGACCACATCTGTTCCCAGATCTCCACGAAGCCCCACTCACTGCCCTAGCCTCCCCCCACTGCATTTCTGGCAAGAACACACACAGATAGCCTCATGCTGACCACTCTAGTCTAATGAAATCATGGAGCTGATGATGATAGAGCACCGGGTACACACGAAACATTGTATGTAGGAGGCTTGTAAGGTGGATAACATGAGAATGATGCCTCCAGCAGGAGACAGCATCAGTGGTGGTTAAGGCAGAGGCTCTGGAATTAAATAAACTCCGTAAGATAGACCAGTTTCCTCCTCCACAGTGCAAGGAGAACAAGTGTTTGCTCTACAGGGTCCTTAAAGGACGGAATGAGACAACTCAGGTCAGGTGCTTAGCACAGTGCCCAGTTTGTAAGAAATAGTTTGCTGCCACTTGCTGTTGCTTTTATCCAGGTGGATAAGCCCAGCAGTGAGCTCCCACAGGATGCAGGTCCTTATACCTCCTCTGCAACCCCCAAAGACCTCAGAGCAATATTCTGCACTCAGGAAGACCCCCATTCACAGTCCCCCCAGCCCATCCTGCCTGGCCCCACTCTCCCAGGGCTCCATGGAAGACCTCATTTGTATTCCACCGTAGCCGCTCTGGAGGCAGCAGTGGACAGCGAGGAAGACACTCCAGCAGCTTCTTGGGGAGAAAGATCTTCAGGTGGTGGCTGTTCTCTAGAGGGAATCAGAAGGGAGGGCTTAGCGAGCCGAGCCGCCTTGGACACCTCTGACAGCCTGGGGCAAAGGGAGTGAATCCCAAGCGCTGGGGAGAACTGGAACCATGACCAGGAGGAGAACAGAGGTCACCCTGAATGAGAAGTGGAGGGTCAACACAGCCAGGAGAAAGAAGGGCTGGGAACCTGGGCTGAGAACTCACCAGCAACCTCGGTGGTATCCTTGGTATTCATGGTGAGGGCTCCAGGGGGCAAGGTCACCCCCGGCCTGAGGGGCCGGGGGGAGGGGGAGTCTGTGCTGGGAAGGGAGAGAACAGAGTCATGGCAGAAGCCCCCTCTCCACCCCCCCACCCCCACTCCCGATTGACACAGGATGAGGATGAGCTGGGAGAAGGATACTGGGTGGTGAGATCCAGGAAAGACAGGAGGAGAAGGGGCCACACTGACATGTGAGGGTAGTGCTGGGAAGGCAGGAGAGGGAAAATCCAGACCTGGTGCCAGGAACCCGGTTGGGGGGCGGGAACGGGACACACCGACAGAGTCATCAGAAGACACAAGTGGGGTGGGGGAGGGGGAGGGCCCACGGCAGGGGCTCTCTCATAGACACTGGGACTGCGGTGGGGTCAGGGCCCTGGGGGCTGGGACGCCGGGCACCTGGTCCTAGGAGCTCGGTTGGGCAGATGAGAGCCTGGGTGCTAGGGTGAGGGCAGGAGACCCAAGTCTACTGAAGAGCTAGGCCATACAGGACACACCCTGAGTTCCTTCTCGGTTTGCGATTTGCAAGGGCAGATGTGACGACTGATCCTAACCTCCTCTCTCTCAGCCAGGTTGGGCAGACCCCGTCAGATCGGGCCAGGTACCCAGGCCCCCATTTCCACCCTCAGGACAACCCATCCTCCACTAGGAGGCCGACGGCCCGGCCCTCCCCTCCCCCACCAGCGCTCTCCCCCATCGCCTCTGCTTCCCCTGGACGCCAAGCACCCCCGTACCCCATCCGCCGCTCTGGCTCCGGCCCGAGCCCCCACCCTCCCGAGGAAACAGATGGGAGCTGGAGGATGCTCTCAGCGCGGGCTCCGGGCGACGAGCTCCGCCAGGTGTCCGGGGTGCAGAGGGGAGGAGGCCCGTGCGCGCAAGCGGTGTGCAGGGCAGCCGGGTCGGCGTGAGGACTCCGCCCCAAGGCGCAGGTGCGCAGTCCCGGCCAGGCAGCCTGCCAGGGTGCGGAGCGGCCCGGGGCGGGGGTCCCCGGAGAAGCCCCGACGTGCAAGGGTCGGCCTCCCGCCTGCACGCAGGGCGCCCCGGGGACGCCGCGGGGCAGAGCCCAAGGGCGCGCGGCGGCAAGGCCGGGCGGGGGACCGGGACGCGGGGTCCCCCGTGGGTGCCGGCGCCGCAGGTCGGCCGCGGGGCCCTGCGCGGAGCGGCGCCCCCTGGCGCGGGGGAGGAGGACGGGAGCCGGCGTGGGGGAGAGCCGGGGGGGTGGTGGGGCAGGGGTCCCCGAGCCACGCCCGGCGGCCTGGCCCCGGAGCTGCGCCCCCTGGCCCGTGGGCGGAGAAGCGGGCGAGAGGCCCCGGGTCTTACCTCCCGGGGTCCCGCGGGTGACGGCGGCAGCGGCCATTCTACCCCACACCAATCCCCCCCCCCGGCGCCCGCTGACAGCGGCGTCCGACGTCACTGCGCACGGGGCGGGGCCTCCCGTTAGGGGGATGGGGGCGCGGCCGGGCAGCCCCGGGCGGCGGCCGCGGGGCTGGGGGCGCGGGGCGCGGGGTAGGCCGGGGCTGGCTTCTGGGGTCGTGGGGCGGAGGCTCGGCCGCCGCCCAGAGCCCCGGTCCGGAGAGCGGGGCGCGGCGGCCCAAGCGCCGGGGACTCTGGGCTCCGCGGGACCCGGCCCGACTTCACTTCAGGTCCCCGAGGAGGGGACGGCGCCCTCCTTCCCCTCGAGCCTCTCCAACACCCGTAGAAAGACACACTGGGTTCGGCTTGCTTGCTTTTTAATACCGGAACTCAGGGCGGAGCACCGAGCCAGGGAGCGGGCCTGGGGGCCGCGGAGGCATCTGGGGCATCCTCACTCCTCAGACTGCACTGCCGTCCCCCAGGGGTTGCACAGGGGCTGCCTGCTGGCTGTGACAGCGGTGCAGGAGGCCAGAGAGCCCAGCCGCCCCGGGAGGCAAGACCCGCCCTGGCCCCGGGGGCTCCAGGGTGACCAGACCGGCTGTAAGAATGAGAAGAACAGGAGAGGCCGTCGCTCCGGGTTTCCCAGCCCCCCGCCCTGTTTTGTCCCTCACCAGTCCAGCTCCCCAACCTGGCTCCAAGCTTCCCCTGTCTCTCCAGGCAAGTTCAGCCCCCCCACCCCACACCCCACCAGGTCCCTCCACCAGACCTGGGGCCTGCCAGTGGTGAGAGGGTGGCCCTCTTCCTGTGGATAGGCAGCCCTCTCCTCTTCCAGATCCTGATATTTGGAGGTGCCGGGGACTCTGTTGCTGCCCTCAGCGAGTGCCAGGGGCTCACAGGCAGCCCCAGAACCGCCCCACTGGGCCTTCTTCTCTCTGTGGGGACTTGAGGGTTAAAACCCAGTGCCTGGAGGCCAAGCTTCCCGACTCTCCCCGGGACCCAGGGGTGTTATCACTGGATGTCCAGCCCTCCACGCCCCCCCTTTCTGCTCTCCCCAGACTGAAGGACCCTCCTGTCCGCCGTCCTCCAGTTCCCTGGATAGCTCTCAAGTCTTCCCTGATGCACTTCGGCTCCCTGCAGTTCCTGTGGCTCATCCTCCACCCTTGGTTCCCTCCCAGTCTCTTCAGGGTGGAGGGCCTGCCCTGGTTACTCTGAGTACAGCCTCCAACTCCTTCAAAGCCCTCCACCCCTTCTTCAGTTCAAACCCTCCTGCCCTCAAACCCTGTGTGGCTCCCAGAGTGCAGGTGTCTCTCTCCTTACTCATTGATGAGCCTCTGTCGCCTTCTCAGATCCTCCAGGTGATACGCGACAGCCCTCACCCGGGCTGGGATGCACCCAGGTCCCTGCTGCATTCCTGCCACCTGGGGCCTCCTTCTCTTTCTTCTGCAAAGCACCTCCGGGGGTGGGAGCCCCTCAGGGGGGTTCAGGCCAGGCTGGGAGCAAGCAGGGACTCTCTGTGCCCCAGAATGGGGTGAAAGGGGTCAGAGGGCAGAACGGGGTCTCTCAGGAGGGCTTGGGCTGAAACAGGGACACGGGGATCTTAGGAAGCTCAGATGGTGAAAGCAGGGTGACTGATACAAAGAAAGGAGGCGTGGTGAGTGCACAGGCTGGGGGACACCAGAGGGAGGAGGTAATAAGGTCAGCTAAAGATAGCCTGCCAGTGGGTACCAGTTTACCCAAGACGTGCCCCAGGGCACAAAGTTGGTCATACCAGCAGGGGTGGGGCATACTGTTCCTCTGTCCAGGTGGGGCTGTAAAGCACAATAGGGGAACTTTGTATACAGGACACCCCCATCTGTACTTTGTCTCTGACCGCTTCCCATCCCCCCATCTGTCTGGCAGTAGGAGCTATGGCGTCCATTAGTCAGTGGGCCAGCTGGGCCAGACGAGGGCTTGTTGCTGTAAGGCTCAGTGTAAAACCATCCAGCATTTCTTCCCCCTCCTTTTCTGTGCTCTACCCACCTGGGCCTCTGGCTAAGGTTCTCCCAGAAGATGTCTCTGTAACGCTGGGGCATCAGCCCGAGGTGCTGGGGAGGCAGGCTGGGGGATGTGGATCGGCTGATGACTCTGGAACACCTGAGAGGAGGACACAGTCGGCTTGGAGCTGGCTCATCCCCCACAGTATCTTCTCCCTCCAGGGACAAGCTGGTCCCCTCTGTGTGGGCCCACATGATCTCTCAACCATTTCAGCAAAGGAGGTGGTGAGATCTCTGATCTGGGAGACTGGCAGTCATTTGAGCCTCAAATCTCACCGAATCTCCCACTTCTATGCCCCGCACCCAGAGAACATCACATTCAGTTATTAAAGAGGAAGGCCCCAGCCACTCAGCTGATGTGACGGGCATGGGCACGTTCCGTCCTGTCAGTGCAAGGACCCAGCAAAGCAGGACCTCTGTCGACTCCTACTTTGTCTCCCCTAACTCAGAGAAACTACTGTCCTTTAGGTAACAAGGGATGTGCAGAGCAGTTTGAGAACAGCGCTCAGCACTTCCAAAGGCCCTACCCTGGATGCCACCTGTTCTCCTGCTCCCCAGGGCAGTGTCCTAAGGCTGGACCTGGGCCCTCTCTTCTCATCTCCATTTATCCTTCTGTGATCTCGATCAGGCCCTTGACTTATATACTACCATGTGTTGAGCAACACCCTCAGCTCCTCCCCTGGACTCCAGGGCATGTTCAACTACCCACTCCACATCTCCCTCGCCTTCCCCACCTCAGGGAAGATGCCCCAAATGCCCAGTTGCTAGTCCCCAAAAAATCTGCTATTGCTCAACTTTCTTTCCCTCAACTCCCACATCCAGTCCAGCAGCAACTCATGTCATTGTA